>NW_026125391.1:12160833-13517500 GCF_943737965.1 Phodopus roborovskii
GTAGGTGTCATAAACTATTTTAATAGATTCTCTGTGGCTGCAGGACATTTTGGTGCTTCTCAATTTCTGCTATGCAGACTGCATAGTGATAAGAATGCTAATTTTCACATGGTGGGGGGGGCACAGCCAGGAAATTCACTGAGGAAGATTCCTAGAAGTAGGGTGGCTGCACTCAAAAATATACACTTTTAAAGGACTTTGGTGATATGTATTAAATTCTGCTACAAAAATATGGAATGCATCAGCATTCCCACTAGCAACAAAGGGAAGTGTTCATAAGGCACATTCTTGCCAATCCCAGAGGCCTGTTGTTTACAAATGCTTGCTAGTGTTACTGTCTTCATGTAAAAACTGAGTCGAAATGACAGATACTTAATATACTTGCTGTGCCATGCAAGAGCAGAGAGGGAATACGATTGGCACTGCTTGCCAGTATTGGCCATGGCATGCCTTTAACTCCAGACTGAGGCCGCTTCTCATTTTCGGGCACCTTTCCTTATTAGTTGCAAATCCGAAAATGAATGTCTCCAAACGGGCTGCTCTAAATTGTAAATAATCCCCAGTACTTTTAAGTTCAGTGTGTTCTAAATTTAGATCTTGTCATTTCTGGTTACATCTAAAAATCTTCAAAGAGAAACAATTCTTCATCCAGAAATTTGGTTTGGCTCTGGAACTAGGAAATTATTGCTAAATATCTAAAACCCTTCACAATAAGTTTAAAAATGCTAATGGCATCTTAGAGAAATTCAGTCTACATCTGACAACTCTGAGCAAAAGCAGAATGAGTTAGATTGATTTTCTGTGCATACAGGCTATCCTCACATACAGTAGATGATTGACTCCGTCAAAATAGGTATCCTGAGTCTTGAATGTTGTAAAATGCACTATGGTGCAGAGGACCCAAGCTCAGATCCAACCCCTTCTAGGAAGCATGCTCTCTTAAAGTCCAGGCAGAAAAAGCAAACAAAAAAAAAAAAAAAAAAAAAAAAAAAAAAAAAAAAAGCAAAGATGAAAACTATTTCAAGATCCTGAGTGATCTCAAGGCAACCTTAGTTACTTTTCTTGATGGAAAGCAAACACAGAGGGACACAGGGGGTTGGAAATTAAAGCAGCTGGTTATGGAATTCAGGGTAGTGTCAGGAGAAGGCAGGAGGGTAAAGGAAGTAAAGCTGTGCAAAGCACAAGAAATATTTTGTTTGTTTTTTAATAAATTTTTTATTTAAACTAAAATCAATCTTATTTTACATATGAATCCCAGTTCTCTCTCCCTCCCATCCTTCCATGTCCCCCACTAACTTCCCATCCCACCCCACATCCACTCCCCAGGGAGCATGAGGCCTCCCATGAGGGATCACCAAATCTGTCACATCATTTGGGGCAGGACCTAGGCCCTCCCCAATGTGTCTAGGCTGAGAGAGAGTATCCCTCAATAGGGAATGGGCTCCCAAAGCCCACTTGTGCATTAGGGATAAATACTGCTTCCACTGCCAGAGGCCCCATAGACTGCCCAGGGCTCCTAACTGGCACCCACGTTCAGGGGTACTATTTCAGTCCTATGTTGGTTCCCCAGCTGTCAGACTGGGCTTGTGAACTTCCACTTGCTCAGTTCACCTGTTTCTGTGGGATTCCTCAGGGTGGTTTTGACCCCTTTGCTCATTACTGCTTTCTCTCTACAAGTGGATTCCAGGAGTTGGGCTCAGTGCTTGGCTGTGGGTGTCTGCTTCTGCTTCATCAGCTACTGGATGAAGGCTCTATGATGGCATTTAAGGTAACCTCTTCACTATAGCTTAGATTCTTAATTGGGGGTCATCCTTGCGGATCCCTGGACATTTCTCTAGTCCCAGATTTCTCTTTAAACCCCCAATTCAATCTTTCTTATCCCTCACATTCTCCTCTCCCTTTCTCTCCTCTTTCTCCTATTTCCTTCCCCACTGTTCCCCTCAACCCCAAGCTCCCAATTTGCTCAGGAGATCTTGTCCCTTTCCCCTTCTCTGGGGAGCAATGTATGTCTCTCTTAGGATCCTCCTTTTTTCCAAGCTTCTCTGGGGTTGTGTATTGTAGGCTAGTAGTCCATTGATCTATGTCTAATATCCACTTATGATTGAGTACATATATTGTTTTTTTGTTTTTCTTTTGTATATTTGTTTGTTTGTTTGTTTTTCTGTTTCTGGGTTCCTCACTCAGGATGGTTTCTTCTAGTTCCATCCATTTGCCTATGAATTTCAAGATCTCATTGTTTTTTCCACTGAGTAGTACCCCATTGTGCAAATGTACCACATTTTCTTTATCCATTCTTCAGCTGAGGGACATCTAGGTTGAAAGCACAGGAAATTAAAAGGTAGACTGGAGAGGCAGCTGGGTGTGGATTTATCCAGAAGGAGGGTTGGGGAATTGAGATGCAGGTGGAGCCTGAAGATCTCAGGTACTACTGTGAGCAAGCTCATGGAGAAGCATTTTCATTAAGAAAAACCAAATGGTTGCAGTAACTTTGCTTGTGTTGCAATTGAGGTAGAAGACTGCCTCAATAATATTGGAAAGCCTCATTGATTATCAATAAATTGATAGACTCAGTTGCCTCCAGACACAGCCCAAATCTGTAGTATGATTTCAGACCACCCATCAAGGATCTTATAAGCCTAAGGTATCAAATGTTCCAACTAATGCCAATAACGTACTGGTTCAGCAAACATCCCTTCCCAACTATATCTTTTCCTGCACTGTTTTTCTCATTCTGAAAGTGTATGCTTTCTCACCACTAAACACCACCTCTCAAGATATTCCATCCTTGGCCAGACACTGCCGGTTGTTTGTTATCTCTGGACTGACATTCTTCACTGTTCAGTATCCCTTGTCTTCCTGCCTGGGCTTAATAATCCCCATACACTGCCTTCATGCTTTGTTTCTCATGTTCTTGATACCCCAGTGGAATTCCAAACTGGGGAATGTTAACCTACCTTTGTTAAAAATCATGACAAACAAATTCAATATAAAATGGTTGAAGTATAATGTCAAAGACTATGACTCAAATACATCTGTTGGGAAATATTCTTTTTTTCATTTCATATTGTATAGCTTTAATTCAAATAGGAATTAACATCCAGTATATAGCCTGGATCATCAAACACTAACACTGGCATATAGTGTTCAATGAATATACAATAATTTCCAATTTCATGAAAACAACACCAACTACTTAGCCACCTTGGTACTTTGTTTCTGATAAATGTGTCTATTCAATGAGGACTATTTCCAACTTAATATGTACATGCCCTCAAAAATGCATTAGTTCTATGGAGTCATTTTTCTTCCTTCAACTTCATAGTTTTTTATCATGGTGATTAAAAATTTACTTCATGGTTATATTATAAAATCGTTTTTGGAATCCATAATACCAATAATTTGTCAATTAATGGTAAATTACTACTTTTTACTCTTTTTTATTTAATTCATTATTTTACATGTCGATCCCAGTTCCCTCTCTCTCCCTACTCCCTCCTTCCCTTTTACCCTCTCTGTCCCCTCACATGCACCCTGTCCACCCTCCCCTCCCACTCCCCCACCCCAATTCCACATGTAGGGCAATGCCATCCAGGTGGGGTCATGTATATCTAACAGGTCATTTGAAGTAGGGACTAGGACTTCTCTCCTGTCTCTAGGTTAAGGCAGTGTTGGGAAATATTTAATTCCCACCTTTTATGCATGTATGTGTCACTAACCTGGCCAAATATAAACAAACAGACACACAAACACACACACACACACACACACACACACACACATATATATATATAAAATACAATAATAATAGCAGCTAATATTTGTTAAGTTCTGAATAAGCCAGACAGTTCTTTAATCACTTTCCTATCACAATTAAATGTCTTCCTGAGAACAGCATGGGAAAATTAACATTTTTCTTTTCTATTGCAAGTGAAAATTGTGGCCTGTCCTAACACAGCTAAACCATAAGGATTGGAAAAGTGATGAGTGGCTCAATGATACCAATGTTTTATAACATATTCAGTTATCTGTTAAGCAGGAACAACATAGTCCATTAGGATGATATAGCTCTTATTTACTTTATTATTTTCCTGGTGTTAACATTTAAAATATTTTTTCTTTTGTTATTTAAAAAATCACACCATAATTAACATTTTGGTACTGAAAGTGTTTTAAATAAAAGTTCAATTTTAAGATACATAAAAATAGGGAAATCATACATATGTGTAAAATGCCATGTGATGTTTTGGTGCACAGTATAAGAATCATGTGTGCAGTGTGTAAAGCAGATTAACCTGCCCATCTCAATCCTTTTTCATGCCCTCTTGATAAAAAAAAAAATTCAGACTCCTTTCTTTTATTCTTTTAGCTTTTTGAAATGTCATTGTCTGCAATTTCTCTTAGTAATAGCACACTGAGGCTTCTTACCCCATCTAATTATAATGTAGTAGGCATTGCTCAATTTCTCCCCACCTGTGCCATCCCTGCATAGATACAGCCCCTGGTAAGCAGAATTCTGTTCTTTCCCCCCTTTGAAATTAACTTATTTTTATATCTCACATGTGAGATATAGTAGTAGTTTTATGTAGTTTTTGCCCTTCTGTGCTTGGCTTATTTCATGTAGCGCAGTAACCTCAATGTCCATGGTTCCATGAATGACTGAATTCTCTAGTATTTGCTTGTCTCTCTTCTGTATGTGCTGCCTTTACTGCACTCATCAGCTGATGGATGCTTAGGTTGTTTCCATTCTGTGACCATTATGAACAGTGCTACAGTAAACATGGGAGTGCAGATGTCTCCTTAAATGACAACTTCATTTCTTTCTCATCCATATCTGGCATAAGATTGCTGATAGTTTATTTTCAATTCTTTGAGGAACTTTCATGCTATTTTCCAAAATGGCTGTGCTTATTGTCATTCCTACCAACAGTCTGAAATTGGTCACTTTTCTCCACATTCTCTCAGACATGTTATCTCTTCTCTTTTTTATAATAACCATTATTACTAGAGGAAGATACACTCCCATTGTGGTTTGCCTGGTTTTGTAGTTTATGTTGAAGCAAGGCAGCATTGTGTTTATTGCTTTATTCTACTTGCTAAAAGTTAGAATGAAAATAGTTCATCTATTTTTTGGTAACTCCATACAAATGTTATTTTTGATAAAGGGTTATATTGAATCTTTTATGTAATATAGATATTTTAATAATACTGATTTTTCCAATCTACAAACATGGATGTTTTTCTTCTTTCTTTAAGTCACATCAAATTTCCATTAAATTTTAGAATTTTACTGCATAGATTTTTGTCTTTTGTTAACTATATTTATAGGTATTTATGTGGCTATTGCAATACTTCCCCAATTTCTAGTTTAAATAATTCACTTTTTATATACAAAAACCCTTGCCAGTTTTTATGGTTGTTTTTGCATTCTGTAGCTCTGTAGAACACATTAATTCCAATAGAGCTTTATGATAGAAAGTTGAAAACCCAACAACAATAAAATCTCTAAGCTTTTTTGTCAAGTACTCCTATCAGTTTGTTAGTGACTGGATTGGTGTAAGTACCCACCCTTTGCCAGCTAAATATATAGGTGCAAGTGCACTGGTGGTGGTCCCAGAAGAGGAGGGGCCAAATGCTCCCCAGTCCTCAGAAGAATGGAACTGTAAGTGGAGTGATTGCTTCGAATTTTGATATTATTCTGGACAGCAGTAAATGCACACAATACGATATACTACTTACTACCTCAGGAAGCTGAGACCTCTACCAAGGAGTCCTTCCTGGAGTGGGAAGGGGAGATACAGAGTTCTCAGAGCAGAGCAGGAGATACCCCAATCCAGGAGACAGAGTTTTTAAGTAAGAGTTGCCTTCCCTTGAGACACTGGAGGAAGTTCAAGTGTCAATGTTAAAGACTGATGGGCAAATCCTATTAAATTTATTCCATTTTCTCTTCCTGGCTTACAGTGTGACCCAACCTTTCTTTTCCATCATCTCTCTTGAAACACTTTTCTTTGTTCTTCTTTTCCTGCCATGCAATATCACACAACTTTCTCTCTGTTGTACACTGCATGAATGTGTGTATGTGTCTATTCCCTGTCTAGAATGTCATCCTCTGAGATCTGTCAGTTAAAGTCTTACATGACTTTTTAGGATTATGTCAGAAACTCTTTTATAAAGCACACACATGCACAAATTTACACTCAAAATAGAGAGAGAGAGAGAGAGAGAGAGAGAGAGAGAGAGAGAGAGAGAGAGAAGGGAGGGAGGGGAGAAACAAAGAAAAGAAAAGAAAGAAGAAAGAAAAAGAGCTGGGATTTCAAATCCTCAGATCCTTTACAAGCTGCCATTGGTATATGACATCACTTTGCTCTCCTTTTAAGAGTTATTTTCACCAGATTCACTCAAAAGACAGGGAACTGGGCAAAACAGCCAAATTGCTAGATAGAAATTTACTAGAAATCGGCAGTGTTCTGTCCCAGCATACACAACTGAGCCTTGTATACACTCCTCAATTGTATCCTAATATGTGCCCACACACACATACACCAGGCTTCCAAAAGGCCCCAAGTGGTTACTGCTTCAGAGCCAAAGCACACTGGCCATGTGAGCTAGAAGTCAGTGTAAAAAAAAAAAAATGCAGTCCTTCACCTTCCAACAGGAGAAGGCTGCACTCATTATAGCAGTATCTTAAATATTGTGTGTCTGAGGATGAAATTGTTCCATCTTACATACATCAACATTAGTCTTCTGTCTTTGGACAGGTAGCTCAATTTTCTCCTTATGTTTTACTATTCATGGTATGAATGGACTACGTAGCTCTCCCTTGGGGAGTAGAAAGTAGTATCAAAGATGCCCTTCCTAAGCCCCTTCCTGATTCCCTTCCTCTAGCACATGGAAACATTTTTCTTTTATGACACCTAAATTATCATGGCTTGCACAAGTGCTGTTTGGCTGAGACAGACTATGAGAACTGACTTCTATATAGCCATTCTCTGACTAGACCTTCTCAGCAACATTTGGATTCCCTGGACTTAGGCAGTATTTACTAAATATGTATCAATGGTCATGTCACTAAAATATTGATACCCAGCAACCTTTCCTGACTATCACTTAAGATAAATTTTTGCACTGGTGCTATTAAACTTATCAGAAGAATCTGAACCATCCACACTCATCCCATCACGAATCTTTCAAATGGGCAGACACTGTTTTTTCCTTTTCTAAGACTGGCACATCAATTGGGACTACCACAAGAAAAATATCAAGTTCCAAAGGGCTGTGCATAGTAAGAGAGGCAACAGCAGAGGTGCTCTACTGAGGAGCAAGATGGTGTTAGGAGGAAAATGGACCTGTAGTGTATCAAGGATAATGTGGAGATTTAAGGGCAACTTCCCAGGGACTATAGCAGAGCACTAAGCATGAAGTCATTGGTCCTATCTGCAGCCCTGAGGGGAAGATAGCCACCATTACCACATCACCACTACAACCACCACCACCTACAACAACAACAAAAACAGGAGTTATTTTTCTTTTTTCCAGTAACTTACTCAAAAAGGTTTGTAATGTTGTGTGAAATGCAATTTCTGTCTGTAAACAAATGCAGTAATTGAAATATGTGAAATGATCCAACTCACACTTGAATGAAATGGTGGAAACATTCCCTTAGATTCCTCAGAGTCCCAGCAAGCAAGAACACAAGATGGTCTTCCTGTGCCTTAAATTGCAGCTGTCACTAGCCCAGCCACATTGGAAAATAACACTGTAAGAACAATCATTTCAAATACTGCTAAAGGAAGGGACAAAATAACAAGTAAGAATGCAGAATCTGGCTTCCTTCTCCTTCTTCCATGGAAAGCAAGCTGCCAATTGGACTGATTCTGTGAGCAGTCATCGCTGGTGCAGCCATCGTGCAGTTACAACTTCTGAGCTATAAATTCTGTGTAATCACCATGGGCAGATAAGCTGCACCTGCAATATTGTGCTGCACACTTTGATGTCTGATCGTAGGTACTGTTACTCGTTTCCTGGATACACTTCTCACAAGGGAATGCCCATGACATAAAAGATAATTGTGTTTCCTTCGATTTTGCCCTTTCCATTCTTTTTTGTTTGTTTGTTTTGTTTTGTTTGTTTGCTTGTTTTGAGGCATAGCTTTGGAACCCGTACTGGTTCTCACTCTGTAGACCAGGCTGGCCTCAGACTCACAGATATCCACCTGCCTCTGCTTCCAACGTGCTGGGATTAAAGGGATGCACTACCACCACCCAGCTACCCATTCCGTTTTGAAGCATCTACACGTACATGATGTCTTATTTTTAAAACCTACCTAAATATTTACAAAAACCAAGGTTTTCACCATTTGATAAGAAACTGAGAAATAGGACTTTTGGTGTGTCATTAAGTCAATTCCATTTTATCTTGAGAATAAATGATGCCACATTCAAAATATGGGTCATAGGGACCTTCTTTTGCTGTCAGCATGCTGCGGACTTCTCCTGGATACCTTGGCTTTGAAGACAGAAAGAAATGAATGAATCTTACAACATAAGACTTCCCCATTATATTCGAAGGGTGTGTGGAATACCCTTGAGTAAAGAGGAAGTATTTGTCACTTCTAAACCTTTTCTGAACACATTTGGGATGTTCCCAAAAGACATTCAAAGATATTATTTTGAGATACATTATCAATGAACATGCTTTAAGAATAACCTAAATTTGTGTTTACCACCCAGAATCCATAGTTGCCACTGTGGTTTAGTTTGTAGAGTACTGCACAATATACATAAGCCAAACAGTTCCTTTGACGTGGAGTTTAACCCCTATACCTTAGACAGTTGCCAGCTTCCATCCAAATACTACCTTAGTCACTATGAGACACCTATATCTCCTGCCACAATATACTGCTTGGTCTTCTCTCCTACCCTCCCTTCCTTCTTTCTCCCCCTGCTCCCTCTCTCTCATTACTTAATATACACACAAAACAACAACAAAAAGTCTGAGAGACATATAAGAATTTCCAAGTCAACCCCATCTCTGAAGGTAAGTGTGACAGGCTGATAGCCAAATTTTCTGTCTGAAATATATGCACTATTTATTTTGTGGGTCATTTACTCTTAAAGTGGACCTTAAAATATAACCTTAACTGAAATTATAATCATTTCACTGCAATTAGTTTTTAAATTATTGGAGAAATACAAATCTATGAGGAAAAAAATAGTTGCAACACCTGGAGCCATCCCCTCATATTTACTGCTTAGAGGGAAAGAGAGCAATATGTTTAAAAAGAAAAAACCATACTAGTTCATTATTTTGACCTTACATAATACTATATAAGCCAAGTGGAATGATTACTAAATTCCAGCTATCTTTAAAAGGGGAAACCAATCAGCACTCTCAAGGCACACTGCTGCTTCCTTTCCAAGGGTGCTGATAGTGGACCCACACACACCCTTCCTGTTACCCCAGGTGCTAAAGAGATTGATGTTGAAAATATAGAAACACTTCGAAATCCTAAAGACATCTTCCAAGCTGGCTATAAAAATACTGCTTGTGAGGTCTGCTATGGTTTTTGTTTTTCTTCTTCTTCTTCTTCTTCTTCTTGGCTTTGTCCTATACTCAACTTTTTCTCTTTTTTTCTTGCTATGTGCAACATTTCCCACTTTTATATCTCATTGATAGGATGTTTTGGCAATGATACTATTATTTATGTTGTTTTTACCTGAGTGTAAGCTACCTCAATAATAATAGAAATATCCCCTCTCTATTTTCTCAAAATGTATGAGAATTATTGACTAGAGTTGTATCTAGGGAACTGGTTGTTGTACAAAGTTGCCAGAGAAGTGGTAGAAAGCTATTTCTTCATTGAATGAATAACAATAACTGCTATTTGTGTTTTGACCATAGTGACAGAGGGACAGAGGTGTCACAATTCGGCCTTATCTATGAAGGGGGCTCAGTTTTGCTCCTATTCATGTATGTATACCTCAAAAATATACCATTTGTTTACATAATCGCCATTGCTTCAAGTTTTCCTAATGAAATTCCAGTCTGATAAATTTTCTGATTATGAATATAAGTATATTGTGGAAATGAGGCTCTTAGCAATATTTGTTATGGAGACAATAGCTGTGAAATCTGAAGTAAATCAGATCCTTCAGTAAAGAGGAATTTGGAAGTTACAAAGCATTTTTTAACTTCCTTATTCAGAGTTAAGGGGAGCATCATTTATGTCAGCAATTACCAAAGCTGTAGGCAAAATTATAGCTGATAATTAATCTATGTAGGTCATTTTTGACCATATGTGGGATTCTCTTTGTTTCATGGAATAGTGTGAAAATAAATAATCTTGTGAGAAAACATGCTGGATCCATAACTAATGGATAGGAGAGGAACTTTAATAATGTTGAATTTAGGTCTTTTAAGATGATTAAATCATTTGATTAAGCCCATGCCTTAAACTCAGATGGACATCAGAGCTAATCACATGTGCATGTAATTATCTTTATTAGCTGATTGAAGCCAAACCTATCAGATGTCTTGAGAAGAATGTCTTGGAAAGAGTACTACTCCAGGGATACACAGAATAGGGAACTGAATAAGACTGGAAATAAGGGGGGTAGATAGGAAGGAAAGACTGGAAGTTTCCCCAGGACCCACTTCATCCAAGTCCCAGGCCAACTGCTGACTCCGTCTGAGGTGGGAAGGTATCTCCACTCAAGTGTCAGTTGAGCACCTTTATTATAATATATATATATATTCAAAGGGTGAGAAAAGCAGAGAGAAGCAGTACTCATTGGGATACTCAAGTAGTACCAGCAATCTATTTTCATTTTTTAAGTTTGTAGAGAAAATTCTACGTTTTTAAAATATGCACTGAGGTGTGCATGCATGTGTGTATGCACATATGTGTCCATGTCTGTGTTCTCTATCAGCAATTTTCAGGCATCCAATACAGGACTGACTATAGTCACTATGCTGTACATTCCATCTCAACAACTCACTCATCCTATATATCTAAGACTTTACAATCTCTGAGTAATGGCTTCCCATCCTCCTACTCCTGGGAACAACTATTGTATCTTCCAATTCTATGAATTTTAGATTCATTCTGTATATAAGCAATCTTCTTTATTAGCCACGACTGAAGAGATTTCAGCAAACCTGTGTCTTATATCTGGGTACAATTGAAGTCAGAATTTGATCTATAGCACAATGGCATGGTATTGTGGTCTATAGTGATGTCATAACAATCCTGAAACCTATGTTGCCCACAGGCCACAGTTTGGAGATGCCAGATAACACCTTCCTCCTCTCTCATTTTCTAGGGCTGACTTTATGTTAGCTATAGAAGCCAGAAGATGCATAGTGATTATTCACTAGTAATTCTACACAAATGAATCTACTGTGAGTCAGGAGTGCAATAGTGATAAAAATCATAAGCAATGGGCACTATCTAAGGTTGGGATGATGCATTTTTATATTAGATCAGTACAGATTTGAAAGGGCAAATGGTTCTTACAATAAGTCAGGCTACTAAAAGGTGTATCTAATACCTCATGGGTAGAAGGAGGACATAGAATAGTTACTTTGTTTTGTAATATTTTCTGGTTGACATATTTAGAGTCAAAAGCACTACAAAGTAACAATTTAAAAGTCGATAATGGACAGGCGTGTTTGTGGATTTCAGTTATTCATTCATATCTGTGTATAATGTGACACAAGGGAGAAGAATGAGTCATGGAGTACATGGACAATAATTTCTAAGGTTCAATGGAAAAATAAAGTTGGTAAGTATTTACTTTACTTAGAAATGATGATGTCAGTGGTGACCTTAACAAGAGTAGATTCCATAAAATGCTCAGGGCAAAGCATGGTGACAGGAAGGTGAAGAGGAGACAGAGAGCTTCCCTTTCCGACAATATTGGCAGAGCAAATATCCTGAAAATCTACTGTGCTGCAAGGCATCTAAGGAAGTAGATACAAAATAAAAAGCCTGTTCTAGTGCATGTCTGAGATGGAAGAAGAAGACATTATAGTCATAAAAAGCATTTGTATTTTAAAAAGAGAGTAAATGGCATGAAGTTAAATGGTTGAGAAAGTGGAGGGGATCTTGGGGGGTTGTGGGAGGGAAAGGCATGATCAGAATATATTGTGTGGAAAATTTTCTCCTTAAAAAAAAAAAAAAAAAAAAAACATTCTGGAAGGAACCAATTGAGAGAGCTCTGAGACCCTCTGGCCGTTCCTGTGACTTGCAGCTTCAATATGTGCATGGGAGAACTTAGTTCTGCAATGGTACAAGTACTGGATTCTAGAATCTACAAAGAACTGTCTTCAGTGACAGTTTGAATTAGAAAAATAACAATAAAATCTGCCTTCAATGGAGAAATAAACAAACCTCTAAATTGCTTCTCTTCTCCAAGAAATTCAACTAGCAGAGTCAATTCTTAAACAGCACTGGGGTAGGAGGTCTAGACTGGCTCATTTGAGTGTTAACTTGAGTGCACTTTTATAGCCGGTATAGCATCATTTCTGGGTGTATCTTTGGGAGTATTACTAGAGGAGACACAAGCAAGGATGCTTTGCTTTCTAAGTATGGGCTAGTACCCATTAGGCTAAGGTCCTAGACAGAATAAGAAGGGAGTATTCCCTCTTCTTAATCCAGGCCCTCATCTCCTGTCCCTGCATGTTGGGGTTCAGCATTTCTAAACTTTGGACCAAAAATTTGCTCATGGTTGTCAGGCTTGCAGCCTTGGATGGAGGGGCACCAACACTCTCCCTAGTTTTCCAGCTTGTTACTGCTTTATTATCCAATATCTCAGCTCTCAAAAGGCATGGGCCATTTCCCTCAACAAAGCTCCTCTCATCTCACTGCCTGGGTGGTCTAAAAAGGGTTCTAGCAATGCTGGGCTCCACACTTTCTTAAGTATCTATCAGAAAACAGAAACAACGACTTTCCCTAGAAGAACTGACAGTCATATCAAATGTCAAAGAATTTTCATCTATAAATTCTAAGTATGATCCCAGAACTTAAAAACACAAAACAAAGCAGGAAAGAAATAACACATTAAATTTGAAGAGAAACAATAAACATGGGAAGGTCTAAGTATTGAAATGCTCATTTCATAAATTAGCATTTAACATAAAGTAAAACATTATTTTGCAAAACAAAATGTGAAAAAGAAAGACATGGCTATGAAGTTGACCGTGTTGTCCTTATGAAAATAAAAAGTAAATTAGACATCTAGAGGTGAAATTATACTGTTTAGCCTATCAACTACTGTGAAGAGGGGGGAATCTGGAAGCTAGATCTGAATGACCCACTCCAAGGAGCACAGAAAAGCCAGTGGAATATAAAAGCATCTGAGAAACATGAATGATGGTTAGACATGAAATTTGTCAAATCACAATTCCTCAAACAAGTACCAAAGAAATAGCAGAAAGATAATTCTGGAAGGGACAAATGTCCAAAATCTCAATTCCAGATGGCACAAATGTCAGTAAAAACAATCTGCCTTCACCTAAGTATACACCAAAAAAAATGGAAAATGCATTTTAAAATATATTTTGTGTATTAAAATACACAAATATATATAGAGAGAAAGACAATACTCTATACAGAGAGACTGAGAAAAACATTACTTACCAAGAAACAGAATGATAGCAAACAATGTTTGAAGCCAGAAAATAGATATTCAACTGATAAAAATTTAGTTCTATCATTAGAAGTTTTATGTTGCCTTTAGTTGAAAAAAGTAAAACACAAAAGTGTATCCAGAGGCTTGGAACACAGCTTATTTACAGTGCTTTCCTGGCATGCCAGTAAGCCTTGTGTTTGAACCCTAGCACTAGAGGAACAGGGTGTGGTGATACATACCTGTAAAGCCCAGCACTTGATAGGTGGCCTGAGGGTTTGGGTGTTAGGCCAACATCTGCCAACCAGCCTGGGCTTCATGAGACATGGTCTTAAAGCTAAAAGTCACCACAGACAAGCAGCTTGCCTAAAGTGGCCCTCCTTGTTGCAACTTTTAAGCTACAGGGAGTTGTGAAGAATAAACCAATGAAGTTGTAAAGGTAAAGAAACTTAAACAAATGTGCTCTGAAATAGTAATAATGAGGTCTATTTTGACACTATGTTAATTTTTATTTCCATGTCACAAGTTGCCACAAATACCGTGCCTGAAAACTACATATCTATTAGTAACACATTTCCATGTGCACTGGGCCTGGGTTCAGATTACCTGGATCTATGGACCTGACTCTGAGTTGGGTGCTTCAATTGATTAAGTGTACAAAGGTTACTTTCCTATTGGAGGGGACACCAGAGAAGACTGTACTTCCAGGATCATTCAGGTGGTTAGCCGAATTCATTTCCTTGAAGCTTGGGCTTGGGGGGGGGGGAGGGGGCAGGCCTCAGATATAGGCTCTCTTTGTTTCCTCAAAACTATGCCATTACCTGGACCTGTCTGCAATGTGGCAGTTATCTAGGTCAGTAAGAAGACTCTCTCTTGTCTATCGATGTTCCTGTGATGACAGCTAACATCTTTGTCATGCAAGGTGACCTAATGATGAAGGAAGTGGAATCCTACTGTCTTTGCCAGACATTGTTGGTTAGGAGCAAACCAAGCCATGTTCTCCCTACCTACACAGATGGAGAGCACTTTGTGAGAATGTGACCCCTGAGTCATCTTACAGTGTGCTAACCGCAGAGGCTGGAGAAACGGAATTGGAATTTAAGCAGTGGAGAGGTCACAGTAAGAGTAAAAGCAAGCTACAAGTTTTTGAAGGAGGTACAGACAGGAACAGATTAGCTATAAACTGCATGGATCTACAAGAGATGGAAGAAATTAATCAGAATACTTAAGAAATATAAAGACACAAAACATTTTGGAACAAACCGAATAAAGTGAATATAGCTATGCTATCAAATGAACATTATGACAAAAATCAAGCTGAAAAACATTAGATCATTAATCTAGAATTCTATGCATTGAATTGTATAATTAAAAATCATACATGGCAAAAACATGTCAAAGGGATTTACAAATGATGAATAGTACATTTGAAATAGATAAGATAGGAGAAAACATCATTCAATTATAAAGGACTATCAGAATACAAACAGTGAACTTGAATACTATCATTAGAGCATTATAATAAACCATGAGGGGCTGCAAAAATGGCTCAGTGGTTTAAAACACTGTTTGCCCTTCTGAAGAACTTGGGTTCAATTCCCAGCACCCACATGGTGGTTCACAATCACTCTATCTTCAGTTCTGGTATTTGATACTCTCTTCTGGTTTCCATGGGCACCAGGCACATATATAGTGCACAAATATACATGCAAGCAAACCACCCATACACAAAAAGTCAAAATTAAAAACAAAATAAAGCATGGAATATTTAGTAACTGCATTATTTTCAAACATACTTGACTCTTCTTTACTATTTAGGTATATACATACAACATATAACTATCAAAAATAGTTTTAACAAACAAAAAGGGTTTGATGGGAATTATAGTCTCTGATGACAAAAGGTTAATTTTAAAATTAATAATAAAAATATCATTTAAAAGTTCATATATTCCAAAATGCACTTGATTTCAAAGATTTTTTTACAATGATTTAGTCTCTCTCTCTCTCTCTGTGTGTATGTGTGTGTTTGTGTGTATGTCTGTGTGTGCTCTGAGGGACACACAAATGCCACAGTGGACATGTGATGGCCAGAGGAAAACCTGTGGCATCTGCTTTGTTCTACCACCAGGGATTGAACTCATGTCCTCAGATGTGGCAAAAAAAAAAAAAAACAAAAAAACAAAACACTTTTACTCACTGATTCTTCTTGCTTCAATAACCTCAGTATACTGGTATCAGAAAACTATAATGGGCTGGGTAGTGGTGGTGCCTCCCTGTAATCCCAGAACTTGGAATGCAGAGGCAGGTGGGTCTCAATGAGTTTGAGGCCAGCCTGGTCTACAAATCAAGTTCCAGGAGAAACCCCTATTTCAGAGAGAGAGAGAGAGAGAGAGAGAGAGAGAGAGAGAGAGAGAGAGAGAGAGAGAGAGAGAGAGAGAGAGAAAGAAAACTATGATAGAACTTCACAAATGTCTGCATTGATCCTGATATTGGCTAGGAAAATGACTAGAAAAAGATCGAGATGTTAATGTCCTTGACAATTGTGGCAGAGGGATAGGTAGGAGAAAACAGTAGCAAGTTCAATGGCAGACCATGTGGATGGATGGATGGATGGATGGATGGATGGATGGATGGATGGATGGATGGGCAGGCAAAAAGCACTGTTTAAATAAAAGTTGTGCATGATGTATTCAAAACACATGTGTATAGGATAAAGAATATATCAAGTTCTAGCTTCCTAACATTTAAAATTATGGCCCGCAAAGCCTCTACTCTTCATGATTATTTCCAATTTTCAAACTGTTTACCATCATTGTTATTTTTTCCATATTATCTTCACATCTGGACCGACATCACTGCTTGTGCTTAACCACAATGCACTGAGATGCTTGGGGTATGTCTGTCTAATCTACTAGATGGACTTTGCTTCATGGAGAAAACCTGTAATGTCTACATGTTTGCCAATATTACCTAGTATAGTGTTCAGTGTGTAAAATAAGCTTAGTGTGTATGTATTGACTAAATGATAGAAAGACTGGAAGCATGTTAACAAATGTAAAGGAATGTGAAAATGGTATGTAGTGCCTTCCTATGTATTTCAGTGGATTTTCCATACATGTTTCTTGTATGAGTTGGGATGAAAGAAAGAAACTCTGGAGAACCTAGGAAAGTTTAGGGCAAGGAAGTCATTCAGTCTGAAACTCAGGCACTACATAGTAAGTATGCACATTCAAAAGGAGGAAAAATGGCAATCTATCTATTGATCACACCGTAGGGGAAGTGTTACTATAGTCCTCACTGAACTTTATGAAGTTGATTATCATCCAGACAACAACTACCAAGTTGTTCATTAAAGACATGGTCCACACTTCCAAGTGCCATTCCTTATGAGAACAGGAAATCAAGGCTTGGCTTGGCTTGCAGTATTGGAGATTAGTATCCTATGGTATCACTTATACCTTTAGATAATGATTTAAGAAACCTAAAGGTCATCATAGTATGAAGGGAAATATGTATGCTTTACCTGCATGTATCCCTATGTACTTCTTGTGTTCCTAATGTTCACAGAAGCAAGAAGAGGGCATCAGATCCCCTAGAACTGGAGTTATAGGTGATTATGAGCCACCATATGGGCTCTGGGAATCCTTCATCCTCTGGAGGATATGTCAGTGTTCTTAACAGCTAAGCCATATTTTCGGCCCTTATGAGATGTGTTGTAAATGCATTCATGTTGTAATATTTAGTGTACTACTTATTTTGAGTCTCAAAAATCTGCTAAAATTTTTTAACCAGTCTAAAAGTGTTTTGAATTTTCATTTATAAGGTTCTGTCTTTATCAACAACACTGCCAAGCACTTCATGGCATCATAACATTAATTGACTGCATATACCAGATGATTTATTTATTTTCTTTTTTTTATTTATTCTTCCCTTATATATTGCATCCTGGCTGCAGTTTCCCCTCCCTCTCCTCCAAGGCCCTCTCCTCCCCCTTCCCACAACATACAATCCTCTTTAAACAGGGCATATCAAGTTATAATAAGACCAGGCGCATCCCCATCCCCACTGGGAAAAAGCAACCCAGTAGGAGGAAAAGGATTCAGAAAGTAATCAGAAGTGTCAGGGGTACTCCCCTGTCCTCACTCTGAGGAGTTCCACAAAAACCCTAAGCTAAAACCACAGCATGTATGCAGAGGTCACAGGTTATACCCATGCAGGCTCTCTGGTTGTCTCTTCACTCTCTGTGAGCCCCTATGAGCAAAACCCACCATTGATTCTGTGGGTTTTCTTGTGGTGTCCTTGACCCCTATGCCTCCTATAATCAATCTTCCTCATCTTCCACAGGATACCCCGAGGTCCACCTAATGTTTGGCTGTGGGTCTCTATATATACTTCCTTCAGTTGCTAGATGAAACCTCTTTGACTCTTTGATAATGATGATGCTAGACTTCTTCTTCTTCTTTCTTTCTTTCTTTTTTTTTTTTTTTTTTTTTTTTGCCAATAATGTTTGGTTCTATCCTAGGTCTTTGGGGCATCCAGACTCTGGTTCCTGGCCATGCAATCAGTGTCAGAGGTGGACTTTCTCTTCTTGTATGGCTCTCAACCAGTCATTGGTTGGACACTCCCACCTTTACCCCAGCACATCTTGCATGTAGGACAAATTGTACATTTCAAGTTTTGTTTCTACATTAGTGTCCCAGTTCCTCCACTGGAAGTTTTACCTGGTTACACAAGAAGGCCCATTCAGTCTCTGCATTCCCCATTACTAGGCGTCTTTGCCAGGTCACTCTCATGGATCCTGTAAATTTCCATTGCACTAGATTTCTACTTCACCCCTGGAATGCCCTTCCAGTTCCAATCATCTCTGCTAGTGTTCTCTCTTCCCACTCACCCACTTTATTTATCCTATTCCCATCCCCACTTGCCCCCAGTCCACCTAAGATATCTACCCTATTTCCCCTTTTCAGAGAGATCCTCTTCTTACTTAGCCTCTCTGGGTCTGTGGATCATAATAGCATGATCACCCTTTACATTAGAGTGAATATCTACTTTTATGTGACACACTGTGTTTGTCTTTCTGGGTCTGGGTTACTTCAATCAGATTGGTTTTTGTTTGTTTGTTTGTTTTGTTTTGTTTTGTTTTTTTTATAGTTCCATCCATCTGCCTGAAAACTTAACCATGGCATTGGTTTTAACAGCTGAGGGATACTGCATTGTGTAAATGTACCACATTTATTTTTTATTTGTTCTTCAGTTAAGGGACATCTAGGTTGTTTCTAATTTCTGGCTATTATGAATAAAGCTGTGATGAATATTGTTGAGGAAGGATCCTTGTGGTAGGATGGATCATCCTTTGGGTACATGGCCAGGAATGGTATATTTGGGTCTTGAGGTAGATTGATTTCCAATTTTCTGAGAAACCTCCATATTGATTTCCAAAGTGGATGTACAAATTCATACTCCTACCAGGATGGAGGTGTGTTTCCCTTGCTCCACATCCTCTCCAGCATGAGCTGTCACTTGTGTTTTTGATCTTAGGTATTCTGATGGCTGTTAGATGGCATCTCAGAGTCCTTTTCATTGGCATTTTCCTGATGATTAAGTATTGCGGTTTAATAAGGATCAGGATAAACAATTAGGCCGAACAGATGTTTATTTAGGGAGAAATAACTCACAACATAGACAGGTGAACAACAGGTTCCTGCTTCCAAGAATTCCTCTGGATGTCCTCCTGTCCCTGTGTGTCTGGCAAGAGACAGCTCTCCAGCCTCCTCTGACCTAGTTTCCCAGGTCACTTCCGCCCCTGGCTCCACCCCCCAATGGGAGTGTTCAGTGCCACAGAAGGAGACAAAGTGAATATCCCACTACAATTAAGGATGGTGAACATTTCCTAGAGTTTCTTGGCCATTTGAGATTTCTCTATTGAGAACTCTTCTGTTTAGATATGTATTCCACTTTTAACCGATTATTTGTTTGTTTTAATGTCTACTGTTGTGCGTTCTTTATATATATTTGGATATTAGCCCTCTGACAGATGTGGAGTTGATAAAATTCATTTCCTATTCTGTAGGCTGTCATTTTGTCTTATTGGTGGTGTCATTTGCCTTATAGAAGCTTTTCAGTTTCATAAGATCCTATTTATTAATTTTTGATCTTGGTGCCTGTGCTATCAGTGTCTGGTTCAGGAAGTTGTCTCCTGTGCCAACAAGTTCAAGTTTATTCCCCATTTTCTCTTCAGTTAGATTCACTGTTAGGTTTTATGATGAGATCTTTGATCCGCTTAGACTTGAGTTTTGTGCAGGGTGATAGATAGATATTTGCATTCTATATGCTGACTTCCAGTTAGACCAGCAACATTTGTTGAACTTTCCTTTTTGCCATTGTATAATTCTGGCTTCTTATAAAAAATCAGATAACCATAGATATGTCGATATATGCTTGTGTCTGTGATTCATCTTCATTGATCAATCTGTCTTTTTTAATGCCAATACCATGCATTTTTACTATCATATCTCTGTAGTACATTTTGAAATCATGAAGCATATTATCTCTGGAGGTTCTTTTATTGTACAGGATTGTCTTAGCTATCCTGGGTTTTGGGGTTTTTTTGTTTTTGTTTTTTTTTTCCATATGAAGTTAAGTATTGTTTTTTCATGGTCTATAAAGAGTTATGTTAGAACTTTGATGGGTATAGCATTTTATAAACTGGTTTTGGTAAGATGGCTATTTTTACTATGTTAATCATACCAATCCATGAGCATTGGAGACCTTTCAACTTCTGATATCTTCTCCAATTTCTTTCTTTAATGACTTGAAGTTCTTGTCATACAAGTCTTTCACTTGCTTGGTTAGAGTTACCCCCCCCAAGATATTTTATATTATTTGTGCCTATTGTGAAGGGTGCTATTTCCCTGATTTCTCTCACAGCCCATTTATTATTTGTATATAGGAGGGATACTGATTTTTTTTTCTTAATCTTGTATCTAGACATATCACTATAGGTATTTATCAGCTATAGGCGTTTCTTGGTAGAATTCTTGGGTTTTTGATGAATGTTATCACATCATCTGCGAATAGCAAATGTTTGACTTTTTCCTTTCCAGATACTAGAATGGTATCCTTTGGGACATTTATCAAGACTTTGGCAACATAAAGCTGACATATGGAAGGACTATTCTTTATTCCTTTGGTAGGATAGTTCATTAAAACCTCTGGGCCAGCCTATGCATGTTGGGTTCCCAAACCATAAAAGCATAAAAACCATAAAAGCAAAGTGGTCCTTGTCCTGTGAGGCCAAAGGAATTTGAAAGAAGCAATCTTTAATATCTAAGATAATTATATGGCGAGAGGGGAGAATGGCACTGGGGTGTGGGAGGCCTGTTTGTGCTAAACCCATTTTCTCCATTTGGTCATTAATTGCCCTGAGGTTCTGTAACAGGCAATATTTTCCAGACATTGGTATTATGAAGATAGGGGTATTCTGTCTGCTAGTAGATGGTTCTATGTGACCCAGTTTTAGATGTCCAGCCACCAAGTCCTTTAATATTGACAGTTTAGGATCAATAATAGGCACTGCTCCACCCAGATGTCTTGATCTGAGAGCCATTTAATGGTAATAGGACTCAGAGTTGGGATGTCTAGGGATCTTGG
Source organism: Phodopus roborovskii (assembly GCF_943737965.1). NCBI lineage: Eukaryota > Metazoa > Chordata > Mammalia > Rodentia > Cricetidae > Phodopus > Phodopus roborovskii. Next base: position 12,182,112 of record NW_026125391.1, read on the forward strand.
GGGAACAGTGGCTTTAGGATTGCAGTTCTTGAGCAGGGTTACAATCCTTCATGACCCCCTTCTCATGGACTGTGACATCATCAAAGAAGATACAGTCATATGTCATGAGGACAACATCCATGTCTTCCAGGATATCTCTTCCCCATAGGTTACCAGGTACATTGGCTATAAAAGGCTGAATCGAAAATCAGTAGGGGGTGGGGTAAGTAGGCACAGGATCAATGGCACAGACTTTGGGAGACAAGCTGGGTGTAGAAAGCTCAGTTTATTTTAGGAAGGGGAAACCCTTATATACTCTCTACCCACCCGGAGAAGGGGAAGTAGCAGTGCTGGCACCAGGGTCTTTCACAGCGACTGGAGACTGGCACAACAGCTGTTGTTGGGGCTTCTAGGCATATCTAGGTTGACCAGATTTGGGGAATTTACCATACCACATACTTAGTCCAGGTTAGTCCAGCAAGGGCCTTCGACATGTGTTTAGGACTGGTGTCAAGAGCCTTTACCTACACTCTGCACCATTTTGGCAGTCCATACTGGAAGTTATAAGACAGAAAGAAAACTGTATGCACAATGTATCATGTTCTTTATGTAATTCTAAAATTTTGAAAAAAAAAAAACTGATAGTTTTGTCTCAATATCCTAACATTTTTATGTGAAAAAAAGCAAAGGGAGTTTGTGAATGTGAAGAATGAGCTTTTGGTGATGACTAGACTAGGACAAACGATGGGATTCCATGCTCTATACTTACTCTTCCTCCTCTTTCCAATTTCAGTTCAACAATTATATTTCATACCTGCACATTGCATTTTATGCAAAACAAAGTAGTTGTTGAAATTTAATTGGAGAGGCATAAACTTGATAGGACTCATAAGTTGAAGATGAAATAAACAAAGTTTCCCATGGAAAAGCAATTATTTCATGAAAGGAATATGCTACAAAACCATTAATCAGATTAGCCTTCAAATTAATCAGAGAATTGAGATTCTCAAAGGCCTTGATGGGGGATGTCCTTCTGTTTATATATGTTTCTCTTATTGGTTGATGAATAAAACACTGATTTGCCAGTAGCCAGGCAGGAAGATAGGTGGGGATACCAGACCAGGAGAAGGCTGGGGAAAGGAAGTCAGAGGGAGATGTCATGCTGCTGAAAGAGTAATATGCTGGATGGCAGGTAAGCCACAGCCTTGTGGCAATATATAGATGAATAGAAAGCAGTTAATAATTAAAACAGAGCTAGTCAATAAGAAGCCTAGGCATCAGCCAAGCCTTTTATACATAATATGAGTCACTGTGTCATTTATTTGGTGAGAAATAGCTATGGGACCAGGTGAGACAGAAACTTTCATCTACAAGCCTTCAATAAGATGCATACCCTGGCTCCCCAAAAGGACAGCCATAGCATCTCACATAATAAAGGTATGCATGAACAGCAATACCCTGCACTGTAGCTTGTTTAAGGGGTTTGTCATAAGACCCTGGGCTTATGGTTCTACTGAAAAATAACTGACTAGTAAATATCAACTCTGCTACAGAGTTGGTTGTTTAATGAAGGCATGGCTGGGCAGATCTGTTGTTTGAGCTTTCCATGGTAGTCACATAATCCTGCAAATTTTTCGTTCTCTACTTCCTTTCCACATTAGAGATTTGACGAAGGTTGGAAGGAGAACTTGAGAACATTAGAGCCACAAAATGCTGTGGCTTGAGGTGCTTAGCGCTGGTAAGCTATTAAAGAGACTTTAGTAGGTATTTGATTTGTATTAGGGCTGATACCAAACTCCAAATCAGGAGAAAAAAATGCATCAAGAACTTACACAGTTGCCTTAAATAAAACTTGGTGTAAATGTTGTGATAAAATGTACACATTAATTTTATACCACTGAAATTTTGGAAATTTGAGTTGTCTGTGTACACCTATCTTCCAAGTAAGAAGCTACAACTCACTTACTCCTCCTAGCTAATTGATATCTCTTATCTGATCTTTGCCCTGTTTCTAGGCAAAGCGATATTTCTTCCTCCTACTACTATAAAGTAATTCCTAAAAGCTTAGTATCCACAAAATTAATGCCATAGAACTGGGCTTAGTTGAGAGCACTTAGTTAATATGCAGGGAGCTGGGGTTTGATGCTTAGCACTTCATTGGCTACCCAAAGAGTTAAAGATCAGCCTTGGTGGGGGGCAGAGAACCAAAAAAAAAAAAAAAAAAAAGAATAAATCAAAAAAAAAAAAAAAAAAAAAAAAAACCACAAAACCTAGTCATCCTGTCTCAAAAGGAAGAAGAAAAAAGATAGACTGGTGTCTCTAGGCTTTTATCCTGTGAGAGTCACTAAGTCATTTATATTGCACTAGATACTCTAATGGTGGAGCAAATTCCATTTAAAAAGCTCTGTTTTGACACAATTTTATTAACCAAGTTCAGGATTAAAGGGATTTACAACCCTGCTCTGCTAATGTGTTTCTGTCAATTTGATGAGTGTAGAAAAAGAGACAACTCTAAAATAAGGGGAAATAAATAAATATATATATATATATATATATATATATATATATATATATATATATGAAACAGAGGCAAATCCTGATCTGATGGTTAGGCCACTTCACACATGGTTTTACATTAATATTCTGATCAAAATTTCTGCAAATAAAGTAAGGAACAAAAATTCAAAGCAACTTTCCAGGAAGGAACATCCTTGCACTGAGAGCTGCACCATACTCATTGTTTTATCTCAAAGGGCCAGGCCAGACAGCTGTGCTCAGTAGGTAGTGAATGAGGAAAGACTTCCAGCATTTTGCTGATAACAGATTTATCTCCTGATCACTGCTGGGGCTGCTCATTTCCGTTAGGGTTGCAGCCAAAATTGAAAGTATATTGATATGCTCTACCTTCCAAACATCATAGCTCAGTCACACACAGCATCATAAACATAGAATGTTGTTTGTTTCCCCTCATGATTCCGAGTCTGCTTGTGATCTGTGGCCTGTTTCCACCACTCAGTGTGCAAAGAGAATATTGAACCCAAATGTTGCTGGTCTAAGGACAGGTCAAAGTCCCAAGTTCAAGTCACAGATTGTGTTGAATGTGTGTTGTTTACACACCAGCATGCAAGGGAAGAACAGGAAGAGGAGCTGGTCTAAATGGATCTGTTCTAACAGGGAAGAGCTTACAAACGTGGCACCGTCCTTCCTTCCCCTTCCTTACATGCTGTGGACCGCACGGGCGATAGAGCTGTGAAGTCTACTGATCTGTATTAAGGTTATTGATCTTAAAAACATTTTGTCCACAGAGAATATCATAGACCAGCCTTTTTTCTTTTCAAAGACTAGTTTTGAAATTGCTGTTTACTTCTCAACCATTCTGTGTTTCTGTGGTTGGTATGGCCTCTGGCTACCCAGTCAAATCTATTATTAATCATTTCACTCAGGAGGAAGTACAGCCCCCACTGCAATTGTTCCTGGGGCTGGTCAGTGTCTATTGATTTTCCTTCCACGAAGGAAAGCCATCATTAGTGAGACTTCTTGGCCTGCTGAGGTGCAGACACATAGACTAGTTGATGGAGCATGAATTTCACAGGCCTTTCTCCCTGTCTGCCAGCACCAGGGGAGTACAGCAGGATAGAGTAAACAATTAATCAGCTCGTCTTTAACATGTGAATTGTCATGTGATAAAGTTCTGACTCATAGTGAAAAGCTGATGAGTGACAGCTGTCTCCTTCCTCCTTGAAGCATGATTACATGAATATTAAAACCATTTGCAAAGGATGGTAGTGAACAACAATAGGCCTAAACCATGACCATTGTGTGTAAATACTGTGGAGGTCTTTATGAACTTCTTGGCTCATAAATAACTGCTCAGTTATTTTTCTTCATTATTTTTTATATTTTTAAATATATACAACAAACCTTATCATCTTACCCACGTTTAAGTGCACACTTTAGTGATATTAAACACATTTACATTACCGTGCAGCCAACATAACCATCTATCAGTATCCTGTTTTGATCATGGTGGCTATTAATGCTATATCATTCCATATGTATGAGACATATAGAATAATCCTACTCAGAAACAAAGTCAAATGGTGCTTGTCAAGGGAAGAGAAAAAGATCTTGAAGTATGCTCCAAAGTATATCTAAGTGGTGTGTTAGTTCTGCAGAACAAGAGAAATAATGTGACACCACTATAATTATGATTGCATGTTATTGTCTTTTGAATATATGATTGATACATTGATAATTAATTTTTGTTATTAAATGCATTATTAGAATAACTTGCAAAAGTAACTAAAATTGACTTGTCTTTCTAATATGCAAGTCAATAATAGCTTTTAAAATTAAGTCACATTAAGATTACCTTATACGTAAATGTTATTGTCTTTAATTGGCTGTAGAAAAGTAAGGATAATCCCAAATCATCTAAGTACTGGAGATGCCTCTACATGTCATTATCTCCTCTCAGTTGGACATGTGCTATGATTTGGATGTAGTAACTCCCAGACTCATGAACAGGGATAGTGGTCTTCCAATGAGGGATCTGGCAGTCAAAACAGGCAGAGTTACAGGAACAGAACATAAGCATAACAAGTTAGTCATAGTAACTTGAAATAAAGACATAGCTGCAAGGTGGGTACAACAAGGTAGTCATAAGGACAGGCAGTCATAACAACCTTTCTGAAACAAAGACAGGGTTGTAACATGGATACAACTTTTGAAACGAGAGGTGTTCATACAGGTGTGTGAATGTGGAGGCCAGAGTTTCACACTGGGCAGCTTCCTCAGTCATGTCTCCACCTTACTTTTATAGACAGTCTCTCACTGAGCCTGGAACTTACTGAACTAACTCATAGTTAGACTAGCTGGTCTCTCAGTCCTGACCCAGCATGGACATCATGGGTACACATCACCATAACAGGCTTCCTGCATGTCATGAGGAACCAGACTTAGATCCCCAAGCCCCCACAGCAAGCTTTTTGTCACAGGTACACACCATCATGACAGGATTTCTGCATGTATCCTGAGGATCCAAACTTAGATCCTCAAGCCCTCATGGCAAGCCCTTTACCGACTGGGCTATCTTGTCAGCCTAGAAAATAATTTATGAGAGCTACTAAAATATTGATGCAGTATGGAATCCAAAATTGCGGTATTCGTGGAAGCTTAATATTCTGTTATATTAAAAGCCATTGGATTCCCTACAGCTCTGAATAGAATCATGAGTAAAAACCCATGAAGGCCTTTGTAACTTCATAAACTAGTTATTTGAAAAATAATGGTTCAATAGGCTATATAGATCTCCTCCAAATGTCAACTCATTCCATCATATATTTGAATATGATTATATTTATAAATATTTTCTATACTACTATAATTTTAAATGTATTTTTAATAGCACCCAATATCACAAACCTTTTTTTCAGAAAAATCTTTGAAAAATTTAAGCTGATAGTGATGAATATTTCCAAAATTATAATTTTCACTAGAAAGCTCAGAACTTACCAGACAAGGATTTTGTCACATAACAGTTCTGTATAACCATAGTGTCAGTCAGCCATCCTTTTATGTAAAATGATGTTTAAGTGGCACTGATTCCCCTATGCTGAAAAGGTGACAGATCAGCTGTCAGCTGAACCAATCCCAGACCTCCTCAATCTTAGGACAATTGTTTTATTTGGTATTGCTCGGTTTTATTTCCCATTGTCATTGTATCATAGAGAATATTGAAACACATATACACACAGAGATATAATTATGAGTTTATGCCTTAAAGAAATTTTGAAAGAAAAAATCATTTTTGAAATACAAAATGTGTCTTCTTGTTTATAGAGAATGGCGATAACAGCGAATATACTGACAGCTGGTACATTTTGGTTCTTGCTAGGGCACCAACAGTTTTACCCCCTGTAGCCTTCCACCATTAATAAAAATGACTGCACAATGAAAAGAAATCAAGTAATGTCACAGCAATGGAAGGAGCATTGACTCCAGGGACTGTCAGGGTGCACTCCGTATTTTGAGTATCATTCCATGTGGCATATTAAATTGCCCTGAGGTTAATCTCAAAAAATGCATAAAACATCAAGTAAAAATATTGCCTGAGAAATCCAGCTCCCTCCCCATAGTCAGTGGCTGCAAAGATGTAAAATGAGCTCTTTTCTGAAAAATTGTATATGTGTCCCATAAACAAGTCATCACACTATGTGTGCATTACTGTTTGTTTTTCTGAATGGAATATACACTGACATTTGTGAAAATATGCCAAAAAGGGTATTTTCACACCATTAACTTTTATTTATATCTGATGTATTTTTAAATATTTTAACTCATCATTAAAAATAGACCTACAATCCAAATTTTTGTGGCTATAAAATACTCTCATTTGAAACAAAACTAGTTTTTTGCCTTGTTTTGTTTCTTAGCATTTTCTATAGGTTTATTTTATGTATGTCATTTTATAATTACAGATACTGGTACAAATTGAATATAGATTCATATTCTAGCCATTTGGACTTTATATGGAGGTTATGTCATGACTGTTAGTAAATTCGAGTATGGCATTTATTTGCATTTACTTGGTAAATGCTATTTGCTAATTTTTTTCACATTTATATTTTGTTCATATATATTTGAAACTTTAACTGCGTTTTCTCTTCTTTTATATATGATCTCTGAATAGTGCGATACTGCTATATACTCCACCTTGCTTCACAAGTTATTATTTTTTTATTTTACTCTTTACTACTTAGTGTACAAAGTAATAGGTTTTATTATGGCATCTGCCTACATCCAAGTCATTGTACATTTTCTCATTTGTTCCCCTCCCACAACAATCTCTCCTATGGTCCCTGCCTCCCCCTCTGGCTAGTTTTTCCTGGGCCCTGCCTCATCTATAACTAAGTAAGTGTTTTTCCCTCTATGCACTAGACCTCTTTCAGTCACATCACATGTATTTCTTTACCCACAGTATTTTGCTTGTGAGCCCAGCCATTATGGTCTCTGCTCTCTTATTTATCACTCTAATGTGTCTTCCTCTTCTTTCTTTCATGAATTTCTTTCTTGTTGTATGACTTACACATAGAGAGATACACACACAAAATTTTAAACTTACATTGTATATAGGAGAGAAACATTGTTTATCTTTCTGAATCTAGCTATCACTAAATGTAATGATTGTCATTCTACCCATTTTCCCCAAAATGTCACGATTCCACCTCACTTTATGGCTGTTTAAAATTCCATTGTTTTAATAACCATGTTTTCTTTATCCACTAATCTGTAGATGGTTCTCATGGTGGCCCCACTTCTAGGCTGTTGTGGCTAGTCAAACAGCAAACATGAATATACAAGTGTCTCTTAGGTGTGTTGAATTGGAGTTCTTTGGGTATATGCTCAAGTGATCATATAGTTGGGCAGGTGGTCCCTCTAACTTTAGCTTATTGAAAATTGCCCATACAGATTTCACAGTGGTACATATTTGAATTCCTGTCCTTGGTGCTTGAGGTTACTCACTCCAGACATCCTCTCTATTGTTTGTTGTTTGGCTTCTTGAATGTAACCATTTTGGCTCAAAGTGATAGATTCTCAAATCAGTTTGAATTTTTATTTTCTTGATGACTAAGAATTATCTTATCCTTATGGTATTACTACTGCCATGATGTGGTTTGGATGAATCTAGAAATCTGTGCATATCTTTTAGCTTTTCAAAATTGAGTTGCATCATTAAGTCATTTATTTGTGCTCTTCCTCTTTTCATATTGAGGGAACTTAAAGCTATAAGTTTCCTCAACAGAACTGCTTTTAATGTGTCACAGAGGTTTGTTGTGTTTAAATTTTTTTTATGGTTTATGTTGTTTTCTTCTTTGATCCATTCATAATTCAGCAATTAATTGTTTAATTTCTGTTAGTTTGTATGCTTATTAGTGATTTGTTGGGGTTTTTTGTTGTTGTTTTGTTTTGTTTTTCTAAATTGGTTAAGGTTTGTTTTTTAGCCCTGGATGTGGTCTATTTTAAAGACTGCTAGGTAGAATGTACATTTTTGAGTGGTTATGTGAAATATTGTATAGATATCAATTAAGTCTTTTTGATAATATATGATGTCTTTTAATTCTGTTTCTCTATTTTATTTTATTTTATTTTTGTCCAGGTGACCAGTCTATTAGAGAAGGTGGAGTATTAAAACTACTACTTTTAGATGGGCAGTAATCTGTGTCTTTAATTTTAGTTGTACACTTTTTATTAAATTGGGTACTCCAGAGTTTGATGCATATATATGTTTAGGTAGTAAAGTCTTCTGGTTAATTGTTTCCTTAGAATGAAGTCTCCTCTTCTGGTTAGTTTTAGTTTGAAGTTTATTTTGTTGTTCAGCAACAAGAAAGAAAGAAAGAAAGAAAGAAAGAAAGAAAGAAAGAAAGAAAGAAAGGGAGAGAAAAGAAGAGAGACAGAGAGGGGGGAGGGAGAGAGAAAAAAGGAGAGGAGAGGAGAGGAGAGGAGAGGAGAGGAGAGGAGAGGAGAGGAGAGGAGAGGAGAGGAGAGGAGAGGAGAGGAAAGGGAAAGGAAGTTTACTGTACAGTGTCAGATGCTAAGATAGCAGTGCTTGCTTCCTGGTCATGATTGTTTGGAGGACTTTTCCTGCATTTCATTTTAAGGTTCTTATCTTGAAAACTGAGATGAATTTCTTGTAGACAAGAGAAAGGTGGACTTTGTTTCTTAATACATTCAGCCCCTGCCCCACTCCATGTCTCTTTGTCTTTCTTTTCTTTTCCTTCCTTCTTTCTTTCCTTCCTTCTTTCTCATTTTTTGAAATAGGTTCTCTCTGTAGTTCTAGTTGTCTTGGAACTCACTTGATAGACTTGACTGACCTCAAACTCACATAGATCTGCCTGCCTTTGAATCCCAGTTCTGGGATAAAAGGAGTGCCTCAATACACCTGGCCAGCCTGCATGTTTTGATTGGAATGTTGAAGCAATTAATAGTTGACGCTATTACTTGAAAGGTGTATATTTATTGTAAGCATTCTGTTGTATTTTTGCTGTTGGTATTCTTAGTTATACTTAGTTATAATTTCATTTGTCTACTTTCCACATTCTCTTAATGTGCTTACTCTTGTCTAGTCCAAAGTATTGCTTCCAATACTCTCTTTAGCTTCAATTTATAGATATGAATGTTTTGGCTGATTGCATCATAGGAAGATTTATTTTTCTCCTGCTATTATGACAGTTTTTCTGTGTACAATAGTTTAGACTAGCAACTTTGTTTTTTAATATATATATATAATTTGAAATGCATTGTTCCAGTTACTTCTGGCTTTCAAAGTGTCCATTGAGAAATAAGCTGTTAAGATGATTATTTTCCTTTATATGTGACTTGTTCTTTTTTCTATTACAGGTTTTGATACTGTCTTTGTCATGTAAACTTAGTGTTTCATCTATGATATGCAATGTAGAGTATCTTGTCCAACCTTGTCTATTAGCTATGCTGTGTGTTTCTTGTATATGTATTGTCATGTCCCTTAGTTTGGAATAGTTTTCTTCTATGATCTTAAAGATCTGGTCTATGCCATTTGCCTAGGATTTTTTTCCCCTATGTATATATATTATTTCAAGATTTAGTCTTTTCATGGTGTCCCAAAGATCCTGTATGTTTCTTCCCTAATGCTTTTACTTCATATTCTTTGTGTGGTCTACTTTACTTTATCTTCAAGTCCTAATATTCTTTTTTTTTTTTTTTTTGATTCATTGTAAGACTTTCCCTAGAGTTCTACCTGAGTTATTGAGTTTTCCAACTTCATCTTCATTTAAACTTGTTTCCTCTTCAATATTTTTATCTTTTAATTTAATTAGCCTTTATATACTGGATTGCCTTTATAATTTCATTCAGTCTATGTTTGTGCCTCTTGAGTATCACTCAAAAATTTATTTTATTTAAGTTCATTCAGTTGTGTCTGTGTCTTCTTTAAACTTGAATTATTTGATGACAGTTATGACTGTTCTTTTAAATTCTAGGCTTCATCTAGGTAATTTTCACTGAAGAAGATTTCTATAGTATTGGCTAATTTTGAAGGAGACACATTATCTTAATATTTCATAACATATATAGTTGTTTCATGAGACCAAGGCATGTGTTCTTCTGTGTTGTTTCTGTGTCTTATGTGAACACACTAACCTTGTAATAGAGCACAGAATGTGAAGACCTGAAAACTGGTTATGGCATGAGCAGGATGAAGCCAAGTGGTAACAAGGAAGTCTCGGCTGGTCCAGACTAGGCCAGGGCATGAGATGAGGAACCTGAGCTCCTTCTGGGAATGGAAAATGATTCAGGGAGGGTAGAATGAGGTGGGTTTAGCAGGCTAGGTCCCAATACAATATGTATCACATCTAATTTTTTAAAATTCAGCCAGCTACGGTTATTGTCCTTTGTTTAGTTGGTTTTTTGTTTATTTGTTTGGGGTCTTTTGTTTCTTTGTTTTTTGTTTGTTTGTTTGTTTGTTTGGGGGGTTTGTTTGTTTTTTGTTATTGTTGTTTTGTTGTTTGTTTGTTTTTGAGACAGGGTTTCTCTATAGCTTTGGAGCCTGTCCTGGAACTTGCTTTGTAGACCAGGCTGACCTTGAACTCACAGAGATCCTCCTGTCTCTGCCTCCCAAGTGTTGATGTTAAAAGCATAAACCACCACTGCCTGGCTCTGTTTGTGTCTTTATCAATGCATTGAAACAATTTACACTTAAGTTTATTATTGAAAAATGTTCAGTAATTCCACAATTTACTTTGTTGGGTTTCTGGTTGGTTGGATTACTGTTCATCTATTTTTGTCGAATTAACAATTGTTATTTGTGGATTCACTGTGTTGTAAATGATGAATTCCTTTCTTCTCTTCTTCATTAACCCATTTCTCTCCAGATATTTATTCTTTCCTGTACTATTGTGATTAATACTATATTTCTCCCTTCTCTATGTACACTATTCCTTTATATTGTTGGCTTGCTGGTAATGAACTACTTTAGTTTGTACTTACCTTGAAAAGTCCTTATACAGTTGTCAATGTTAAAATAAAGTATTTCTGACTATTGCAATCTTAGTGAGCAGTTACTTGAAATAAATCACCCCATACTTTCTAGGCTTTTAGAGCTGCTGATGACAGAGCTGATATTATTCTGTGGATGACTTGGTATTTTTTCCTTATAGTTTTTTATATTATTTCTTTGCATTGTCCCTATATATTTAACACACAATGTCCTGGAGATGTTCTTTTAATATCTTGTTTATTTGGAGTCTAAATACCTCTTGTGTTTGAATGACATTTCTCTATATATTTGGGGGGCAATTTTCTGATATAATTTCACTGTGTTGTTTCTCCTTGCCTTTTGCTTCCATCTCATGTACTCTTCCTCCTGTGGAATATTAGGTTTTGTCTCTACTGCATCCTGAGTCCTTGGATGTCATCATAATTATGTATGTTTTCATTTATTGTCATTTAGGTGCACTGTTTCATTAGTCACATCCTCTATGATGATTTTAGCTGCTTTTTCCCTTTTATGTTTATTAACAGAGTTTTCATTTCTAGAATTCCTATTTTTCATCTCAATTTCCTTCTATTTTTCACCTCTATTTCCTTGCTGAATTTTTCCTCCATATTGGAGACTATTCCAGCCACATTGTTTACTCTCTTTCTTTCGAGAACTTTACCTCTATGTTGCTAATTTATTCTCCAAGTTCATCTACTTGGTTTTATTCTTTTTCAGGCCGTTAAACCTTTTTACAAGTGAATTTTGAGAACTTCACCTACTTTTTTTTACATATTTCAATATATTTTGATGTTGATAACTCAAAAGCTATGTCATTGAAGGACTTGGCAACCTTCCTTTTTCTTTTTGTATTAGTGTGTTGCTATCTGTATATCTACTGGTTTTTATATCTCTCCAAGGTTTATTTGGTGGCCATTTTTTTTTTGACAGCCATCACAATTCAGAGATAACATACTGCTATAAGAGCCAAAAATCATACAAGATATAGTTATACACTCTAAATTGATTAAAGCTCACTAACATATCACAAATGACCATAAAACAGAAAATTTCACTACTTGGAATGTGTTATGAAGTTAAAATTATTTAGAATAAGTATAGGAATATTAAATGAGGTGGAGGAATCCAGGAAATGGGGGAGACATAGACATAAAACAAGTTTACATAATGTAAGGAAAAGAAGGAAGAGTTTTACAAAGATTAAGATTTGAAAACATGAAAAATATTAAATGATTTCCCAATGATGAAGAAGTTTTTTTTTTTTTTTAAATTAGAGATGTAGGATATGGGCAATAGTGTACTATGAACACAAAAATATTTTTAAAACACAAAGACAATACTGTCAAGCCCAAATAGTACTCAAGATAAGGAAATATGGGTGTAGTGAGGTAGTCCTTCTGTAGCACTGACCACGCCCATTGGGGGGGTGGAGCGATGGGCGGAGGTGACCTGAGGAGGGAGGTCGGAGGGGGCCAGGAAGGCGCTCTCTTTTCTGGCGTGACTCGGACAGGAGAGGATCGGGTTGAATTTCCTGGTGTTCATCTGTCTAGGTTGTAAGTTATTTCTCCCTGAATAAACATCTATTCGGCCTATTTGTTTATCCTGACCCTTATTTACCGCAATAATACCTTTTTATTACACCCTGGCCAGTTTCAAATAGAACTACAGTCAAGAATTTTCTGCCACACAGTGACTAACTACATATGTCACAGCCAGTTCTGTTGAGAAATTTGGTTGCTAAAAATTTTCTTCCTACAGGATCCATTGGAGCAATCATCGTCCCATTTCAGCAGGAAGTAATCTTAATATGACTACGCCCCCTTTCCCTACCCTTGGAAATTTGGGATAATAGTCATCGTCTTTGGGTTGGTTTTAGTTATTTGGGATTGGGTGATGCTTACACTCGGGTTTATCTTTTAGACAGGAATAGGGAATGGTGGGTAAAGGTATGGTTTAGATGGGATATAAGTAGATTAGCCTATTTCCTTGAGAATTTGAGTTTGAATGAGATAGTATTTTACAGCTTACATTGTTATGCATTCCTATGTGGTAAGCTATGTAAAATTAAGTTTATATTTTGTTATATTGTGTTAAATGTTTCCACTTATAATATTTATGCACATTATTTTTTACCATATTCTATGTATGTATACTTTTCTTGTGTTCAAGACATTTTGTATATTGATACAATTTGGGATATTTATCTTGCTGCCCTTTATAGTTCTACCTCTTGTCTTGACACTTATACTCTACCTCTATTTTAGGGATTTACATGTAGGTATATGTAAATAGTTATATTGTTTAAGTATTTGTTCCTGCTTTACTCAGGAAAGTTTTAATCAGTCTTTTTAGCTAAGTTCCCGAGTATTATAGATTATCTTCACTCACATTTCCTGTACCTATGAGATTAGTCAGATATAGATGCTTAATCTTCAATCCTTCATAGACATGCAGAACATGGCATTTAAATGTTTTAATATTAGTACTCCTTTGACATGAGACACTGTTGCTCCTGACAGCACCGTGCATTTTCCCGAAAATATGTTGGACACTGTTGTTGCTCCTGCTGGAGTTCAATCTCGCCTCAGCTAATGGCCTGTTGGGCATAGAATTGCCCCCACCTTGACCACTGATTTGGACATGCAGTCCTATGTGCTTGCAGGAGACAAATATAGAAGACTGCTTGACCTTGCCAAGTCAGGGTAAGACAGCCATTCTATTTCCCTGCTGTTGTTGTGGTCTGTCAAGTTCTCTTGGCCTTAGCCAAATCTGGGTGTACCAACGTCGCTGTGAGACCTAGGGTGACTGTTCAGGTGGCTTGCTGTTTCTGTCCTTGCTGCACCGTTTTGGAAGTTGTCCATCCGCATTTCCTGTCTACTCTAGTATTGTTATTTTCCTTCTCAGGTCTTGATGAGGTTGAAGATTAAACTATCACAACTATTATTCTCTCTTCCTAGTTAGATATATTAGGTACTAGACTTACGTTTTCCAGCTTAGGACAACTCTATTGTAAACTCCATTATGCCCTCACCCTAGGACTAGATATGTAGGTCATTTTGTTCTCGATTTTCCTTTTCTTAGAGCACACTTGTTATTCACTGTTTTGTATATAGTTTTGTATTAAGCCTAAATCTTTTCTTTAGACTAAAAGGGGAATTGTAGTGAGGTAGTCCTTCTGTAGCACTGACCACGCCCATTGGGGGGGTGGAGCGATGGGCGGAGGTGACCTGAGGAGGGAGGTCGGAGGGGGCCAGGAAGGCGCTCTCTTTTTATGGGGTCAAAAATAAGGAAAAGAAACTACAAAAATGAAAAGTCATTACTCAATAACAAAAAGGAATATAAATAAAATTAGATAACTATATAAAAAGGAATAACAAAAACAAAGAGGAGTGATGAGCAACAGGGTCAAGACCAGGCTGTAGAAACCCCCAAAGAAGGTTGACCTGAACAACAGGGAGCTCATGGACCCCAGACTGATAACTGGGAAACCAGCATTGAACCAACCCAGACCCTTTGAACATGGTTCTCAGTTAGAAGTCCTGGACAGTTTATAGGACCTCTGGATGCATCCCTGTTACATGAAAGGACTTTGGGAGAACATTCCCTATGGAGGGATATTCCCTTAGCCTAGAGACAGGAGGAATGGCCTAGGCCCTACTCCAAATGACTTGACAGATTTTGATGATCTCTCTTGGAAGGCCTCACCCTCCCTGTGGACTGGGTGGGGAATGTGATAGGGGGTAAGTTGGGGGGCATGGGAGGATGGGAGGGAGAGGGAACTTGGATTGATATATAAAATAAGAAAAAAAAGAAATATCTAACTACAAAATTTTAAGTGTAATGAAATAAAAATTCTGATTAGATCTAGTAAAAATAAAAATAAAGAAAATAAAGGTTTTTAATTTTTTATGATTATTTATTTTCATTATATGTATGTTTACCTACATTTGTGTATTCGGACCAAGTGCACCAGAAAAGGGTCTTAAATAAAAATGAAGAAAATTAAGGTTCTAATTTTTTATGCTTATTTATTTTCATTATATGCATGTTTGCCTGCATTTGTGTATTCGGACCAAGTGCACCAGAAAAGGGTCTTAAATAAAAATGAAGAAAATTAAGGTTCTAATTTTTTATGCTTATTTATTTTCATTATATGTATGTTTACCTACATTTGTGTATTCGGACCAAGTGCACCAGAAAAGGGTCTTAAATAAAAATGAAAAAAAATTAAGGTTCTAATTTTTTATGCTTATTTATTTTCATTATATGCATGTTTGCCTGCATTTGTGTTTTGGGAACAAGTGCACCAGAAAAGGGCCTTAGACCCTCTGGAACTGGAATTATGAATGGTCATGAGTCACTGTGTAGGTGCTGCAAAATTGTACCCAGTTCTCTGTGAGAGCAATAAGTGTTCTAAACCATTGAGACCTCTTTGCAGCTTGGTAGGTTTTGTTTGTTTGTTTGTTTAATATTCTATGTAGTATAGAAGGAGCTTCTCTCTGGGTCTTCAAAAACTAGAGTTAGCCAGTTCTCTGCATAGGGGTTGGGAGGTCAGTTGAACCTGTATGCTTTTGTTCCTGTTATGCTTTATATAAATTTTATTTAAGTTAGAAACAATCTTATTTTATATATTGATCCCATCCCATCCTCCCATGCCTCCCACCAACCCCCCCATCCCATCCCCCATCCACTCCCCAGGGAGGGTAAGGCCTTCCATGAGGGAATCATCAAAATTTGTGAAGTCATTTGGGGTAGGGCCTAGACCCTTCTCTGTGTCTCAGAGCTAAGGGAGTATCCTACTATGGGGAATGGACTCCTGAAGTCTGTTTATGCACTAGGGATACATTCTGGTTCCACTGCCAGAGGCCCTATAGACTGCCCAGAACTCCTAGCTGACACCCATGTTCAGGGGACCTGGTTTGGTCCTATTTGGTTCCCCAGCTGTCACACTGAGATCCATGAGTTCCCATTTGCTCAGGTCAGCTGTTTCTGTGGGTTTTCCCAAAGTGGTCTTGATCCCTTTATTCGTCATTTCTCCCTCTCTGAAACTGGATTCCAGGAGTTTGGCTCAGTGCTTAGCTGCGGATCTCTGCTTCTGCTTCCATCAGCTATTGGATGAAGGCTCTTGGATGGCATTTAAGGTAGTCATCATTCTCATTATAGGAGAAGGTCATTTAAGGTAGCCTCTCCACCTTGCTAAGATTGCTAGTCTGGGTCATCCTTGTGGATCTCTGTACAATTCCCTAGTGCCAGATTTCTCTTTAAACCTATAATGGCTCCCTCTGTTAGGACTGAGTCTGTATTAGGCAAGTGTCCAGAGCTGTCTTTAGTTTGGTAGTTTTCCTCCTTTGCACACAGGGACTTCTGATCACTGTACTTAGCTCTGTAGCCTAAGCTGTGCAGGTTTTCTCACCCTCTTAAGATCTCTGCTAGTATGGATAATGCTCTAGCTAGGGAATGGGGGCTATCTCCCAAGTGGGAAGGAATTGCATCACTGAGAAATGTATAAGCAGAAGACCCATCTCATATTTTCAAGAACTCCTTAGTTTACCTCACTGGGTGGACATAGCTCTGGGTATCAGTAACACAACTGAAATTTCAGCATCCTCAGGCTCTACTGCACTGAACAGTAGGTAGGTGCTTGCCTAAGAAGTGGGTCCACCATATAGCTTCAATCTCAGAGGTATTAAATTCCTTAGTTGTTCTTAGTAGTCAAGATTTGCTCTTAGTAACTGAAGCTGGGCTATCTTTCACTATGTGTCCCCTTGCTGGAGCTAAATTTCTATCACCACACCATCTGGCATGTTAATGGAAATCCTATGTATTTCACTCTCACTCTCCACAACTCCCTCTTGGGCTTTGCCTAAACTTGGTGCTGTGGCACATCAAATTAAAGCTCCCCAACCTAAAGTTTTTTCCTATCCATAGGCCCTCAATCAAGTTATCTCCATGTTTAACAACAAGTTTTCTCTCAAGAAGACACTAGGATGTTCTGGTCTAAGTCACACAGCCCAACAGAACATATTTTCTTTCTTTGATTGACCCATTTGCTGGAGGAATCATTGTCTCACCAACTCCAGGGGCCTATGAAGGCTTGGATCTGCCCTGACACTAAGGCTGCTTCTTGTTTGCCTGAGGTAGATTTTGCTTCCTCTCTCAAGCTATCCTGGCTGCAGCTATTTGCTACAATTTCTATAAATGTGCAGCCCATCTTTTTCTCTGCTCCTTTTCAATATCCTTTCCATTCCTTTGTTTTCCTCTGAAGCTCTTCCTCTCTATCCATCTTTGGACTAGTGTTCTTTGGAGGGGGGGTTGTTTGATGTTTATTTGTTTGTTTTTTAAATGTCAGCCTGTCTCTCCTTTGCCAGGTTACCCTAAGGCAGCTTCCAACCCACTATCATATTTGAGAACAAGGCACAAGGTTCTGTTTATGTTTATTTTATGTAAGTTTGAAAAATATAACTCATGTAAAGTAGAGAAATGTATGAAGAAACATGAAATGCCCTCATAATTCGACCACTAATCAGTCACCATTACCCACCCTGTAGTTTATTTTTCTAGTCTTTTTCCAATGCATTTTTCTATAATAAAGTCAATATTGTATACTCAATTTACTAGTCAATATTTTTGGTGTTCCAATAAGATAACATGAACATTTTTGTATATTATAAAATATTTTCTTCACATAACATTTTCTTGTGCCAATCACAGGAAAATGAAATTTACTTATGGGAAAATATATAAGAAATTACAATGTAGTTCTAAAGTGTGTAAGGATGGTACCAGAAAATATAGCAAAATATACATGGGTATGGTTGAAAGAGGTTGTCTTGAATGGGGAAAGCCATGAGCTTCATGCACAGCTGCACACAGGCGGAAGTCCCAGCTATGCTGGGTCTGTTCCTGGGAAGCAGGAGGTTGGACAGGAAGCAGCCACAGACGCCAGCTGTCAGAGCTTCTTTTAGAGGTTGACAAATGAGCTCCTGCCGTCTGTAGATCTACAATGTGCCTAGAAGTACATAGAAGCCAGTGGCCTGTGGGGAAAAAGCTGACTTAACCATAAAACTATTATTTACAATAGCTGTAAAAATAAAAGTCCACATGTACACTGCCATTCCTAGGAAAAACTGAAAATGTTATGTTGTTATTATAAAAAGCTGGGCCCACTTCTTGTGGAAGACATATATATCATCTGGTTTTCTGCTGGTGACAAATGTGAGAAGGGTGTTAAAGTATAAGTTTTTATTTATTTAGTTAAGATGCTTGATTGTTAGATTTTAAGGAGTGTTGCTGGATATTCATTTTCACAGCATGAAGATGTGTATGTGTTTGTGTCACCTGACTAAGGTACCTGATTGGGTTAATAAATAGTTGATTGGCTAGTAACTAGGCAGGAGAGATTAGGTGGGACTTCCATGGACAAAGAGGAACTCATAATGAATCTTGATGCATCTGAGATACCAGTGATACACTAAGGAAGTCTAATAGACATCATGGAAGATAGGTAACTATAATGTAGATTAATAGACATAGGCTAATTTAAGGTACAAGAGCTAGTTGGGAACAAGTCTAAGCTAAAGGCCAAGCTTTCATAATTGATAATAAATCTCCATGTCATTATTTGGGAGCTGGTGGTCCCACAAGAAGGTTCAAATATTCAAGACACCCAATGCCTGGCAGGTATAATCCCCATAGAGCCTGAGAAAACTGAAAATAAATTACAAACATGGAGTCAGGTGCAGTTTTCTGGTAACTGGGGTCTCACGAATAGGCCCGGTGCATGCACATACAGAGGTACAGCTCCTTTAAGAGGTCATTTACACAACTGAGCACTTGAGCAGCCAGCTTGCTAATTTGGTAAGGAGACTAGATAGAAACACCTGTCATTGCATGGACACAGTACCTTCCCAGAGCCAGGAAGGTTAGGTGCAGCTGGGATGGTTTGGTGTGGCTCCCAAGGCTTGCTGTGGATCCAAAAGTGTGGTACCAGGTGCCAGTGCTATGTACTAAGCTGAGGCACATTGAGGCATTCTGGCAGTTTAAGGTTTGGCTCACATGATCAGATAAGGCTGCAGACACAGAGAAAGTCATTTTCAGACTGAGGAAACCTGTGAACAGGTACAATATATTTGAAAATGTACTTAAGTGCTGAAGAAAGAAAAGAAAATGGATCCAGACGTCATAGGAAGAAATAAATAGTTCAAAGGATGACAAAGACTTTGAAAACAAAAAAACAGAGTAAAGTAAGGAAAATAAGCCACATAAGGATGGGAAATACACAGGGTTTCTGTACCCTACATGGTGCTTGTTGAATTTGAATTCTTTGAATGTTGATGAGTGAAGGGTAAGCACTGTTGAGAGGCATTGGGTTGTGGGGAAAAAAACACTAAATTATACCAGCCTATATATTTTAAGTATGTCTTAACTTCAGAGTGGAAGTCAAGAAATGCATTGTGCTGGGGAAGAGGCTATGCCTTAGTTTCCATAGGAAAGAAATACTATGGTTTTCTTAAAAATTAATAACAGATTTGATCAGGGGAGTCCTCCTGAAAATCTTCACTGCAGGCTTAAAGAAGAAACAACAAACAAACAAAAAACCTACAAGACAGATGGTATCTGAGACTAGTTGAGACATGATAAATCTTGTTTTCTACAGAGTCCTCATGAGTTATTATTACATGCCATCCTATCATATGGCATCAATGGAGATTTTATATTACAAATGGTTATGCAGTCCAAATGGAGTTATAAAGTTGCATCTTTTACCTGCTCAAACATAGAACAAAAAATCATCATTAGTTGATTTGTGCACACTGCACATTCCATTATTGTGTAATGAAGATATGTATGTTACCATTAAAAATTTGTGTTTTCAGAACAAAAACATCAGACACCAATAAAGACAAGTTCCCAGGTGATCCAGCCTCTCAGAGTGCCTCTGTTACAGTTTCCTCAAAAATATACATCCAAAACAACTTCAAAATTGTTAGCAGAGATGGCCAAGCCACACAGACTACTCCAGCAAGGACATCAGATAATCCCTCTATTTTACCAACACACAGAGACTGGACATTAGCTAGCTCTCTTAGAACTTGACCATCATTTCAATTTTCTCAGGGTTCCCTAAAGATGCCATTGACTCCAGATGACAGGAAATAATTTTAAGGACAGTTTTTGTTGTTCTGTGGACAATGAACGTTTATTATCATTGGGGGGGGGGTTGATGGAAAGTTGTTATTGGTCATGGTCAGGGAGGAAACTAAGCAAGGGGATTTGAATTCAAGTTCTCTTTCTGAAAAGAAAACTGGGGGGGGGGGTTAGGAATGATAGGATATAAGGATTAGTGAATCTACTTTTAAACTAAAAAGCAACTATTAATCTCAAATTTTTTATTGATATTATTTTGTATACTGATACAAATTTAAGCTTATTTTTGTTATACTCTCTATATATGTTTCTAGTCTTGTTTAATGTATCTTGTATATTAATATAAATTTAATTTATCCCTGGTGTATGAAAGGAATTTTGGAGCACATTCCCCATGGAGGGATATTCCCTTAGTCTAGAGACAGGAGGGAGGGCCTAGACCCTACTCCAAATGACTTGACAGATTTTGATGATTCCTCCTGGAAGGCATCACCCTCCCTGTAGAGTGGGTAGGGAGTGGGATGGGAGGAGAGGTCAGGGGGCATGGGAGTGAGGGAGAGGAAACTGAGATCAATATGTAAAATAAAAGAATAATAAAAAAGAGAAATACATGTTAGTAGTTAGTTATCTATAATAAATTAGTTATCAAACTTGTAGTCATGTTAGGTATATTTTCAAGGCCAAACATATATTTTATATACATAGTCTTCAAACACTTCACAGACCTACAGAATATGGCATTTAAGGTGTTTTAGTAATATAAGGTTTTCTCATGGCAGTGAGATACATCTGCTCCTGGCAGTACCAGTCTACCACAGAGATGATTATGGACATAGAAAAACTTCCATATGCAGGTTGTTTTCATTTGTGGCAAGTTAGACACTGGTAAAGAAACTACCTTTGCCTTGACTGCTTACAGTATGCTGTAAAAATTAGACAAACAGGGAAGAAAACAAAGTGACTGCTGAATTTAGCTAAGACAAGGTATAACAGTTCTTCAAAACTTCTGCTTCTCAGAAAAGTCAGCCTGTAAGCTGAAGATGGATGACCCAATATTTCAAAGGAAGCTTGGGTGACTGTCCAGGCATCCAGAGGTCTCTGTCATTTCTATTGTTTTGGAAGTTGTTTCTTTGAACTTCATGTTTATTCATGAAATATTTTATCCTCAGGTCTCTGATGGAGTTGAAGACTAGATAAGGTTTTACCATTTTCTTTGTTACAATATACAGAAAAGAAACTTTCAAAAAGAGATATAAAATTTATAAAGGTTGACACATATGAAAGCTTAAGTTGTTATCTAAGAAGGTCTAAAAAGAAGGTCTAAAAAGATAATTTAGATTGGTAATACCAGTTTTGATAGAAAGTGAATTATGTATAAAACTCACCAAGATAGAGTAGATAGTAATTTCTCTGAATTTGATAAATACTAATGGACTGAGCATTATGAATGTAATTCATACGTGACAATTTTTTTATTGTATATAGTTCTAGTTAGAGTTAAAAATCTTTCCTTTCTATTTAAATAAAAAAGGGGGAAATTTCCAAGATGTTTGTTTACAATGCATGAAGATGTGTCTGTGTTTTGTCTCACCTGCCTAATGCACATGATTGGTTTAATAAAGAGCTGAATGGGCAATATCTAGGCAGGAGAGGATAGGCAGGACTTTCAGAAACAGAGAGGAACTAGGAATGAATCATGGTGCATGTGAGACACCATGAGACACTTAGGAAGTCTGACACACATTATGGAGGATAGGTAACTAACCACATGGTGGATAAGAGATTATTAGAAAAAGGTTAATTTAAGTTATAAGAGCTAGTTGAGAACAAGCTTAAGCTAAAGGCAAAACTTTCCTAATAAGTCTCTATATAATAATAACAATAAGTCTCTATATCATTATTTGGGGGCTGTCTGTACCAAAAGAAAGACCTCCTACAAGGAAGAGTACAAAATAATGAGTTTTATTGTGACATTTTCATATAATGTTAATATGTATTTGTCTTCACTTACCATCTATCAATTCTATACTCCCGCTTTCTCCTCCTTCATCCAAACAGCCCCCCCCCCCCGTCCTCTTTCATATATTGAAATCAGTGTTTCAGACATGAGTGAAACATGTGGTTTTATCCTTTCACATCTGGTTTATTTCACTTAATATGATCTCCAGTTCATCAGATTCTCTGCAAATGATATAATTTTGTTCTTCATTATCCTAGAGTGAAACTTTATTATGTGTGTGTTTTTAATTTTTTGTTGGACATGTTGGCTGATTACAAATTTTAGGTTGCACAAATACCACCTCTGTGGTATCCTGTCATAGTTTTTGTACTGGTATATCTGGATCACTGTAGTGCCATTTTAGTTCAATAAGGAATCTCAATACTGATTTCCATAGTGACCACATTAAATAACAGTTCCTTTCCAGTAGTACAAAAGCATGACTTCCTCCCACATCCTCACCATCATTTGCAGTTTTCTTAACAGTCATTCTGACTGTAGTGATATGAAATGTCTGTGTGGTTTTGATGTGCTTTTCCCTGGTAGCTAAGAATATTTGACCATTTTTAATACATGTATTGGCTGTTTGTATTTATTCTTTTGAGAACTATCTGTTCAACTTATTTCCCACATATTGTTTAGATGCTTTATTACTTTGGTATTTAAATTTGAGTTATTCATACAGTCTGGGTAGTCAGATAACTAGCTGGATTTCTCTCCCTGTCTATGGACTCTCTTCTCTTGTCCACTTTGCTGTGCAGGTGCTTTTAAATTTTGTGTACTTTCATTTGTTCTTATTGGCTACTATTTCCTGAACCATTAAAGCTCCTTGTCAGAAAGTACCTTTTGTGCCTACATCTTGAAGTGTGTCTGTATATTTTCTTCTAGTCATTTTAAACTTATATATCAAAGTACTGCCATGGACATACCTTGAATTGTTTTTGTGACCGGTAAAAGAAAAGATATGAATATAATTCAAGTCTTCTAATGTGAATGTCTAGTTTTTCCATCATTTTTATTGTTGTTGTTGAAAGGACTTTTCTTCAGTGTGTGTGTGTGTGTGTGTGTGTGTGTGTGTGTGTTGGGTGTGTTCTTTTGTTAAAATCCTGGTAGCTGTTGTAACATGGGATTGTTTCTTATTGCTCTATTTTATTGTAATATTTCCATTGCTACTTCTGCTCAGCATGGCTTTGGGTATATGAAGATTTTATGCTTTTGTCAGAATATTATGATTGTTCTCTTTCTTTAAAGATAGACAATAGACTTTCAATGGGTATTTTGTGGATCACCTTTAGTAATATAACGATTTTCATGATGCTAATTCTGCCAACTTATATACACCTATGTGTGTTTTAAAATTCTTCTGAGTCTTAAAATTTTCATTATAGATGTCTGTTGTCTTATTATTTAGGTTTGTTCCTTTGTATTTTATATTTGTTGAAGTAACTATGAATTCTGACCCTAAATTTTCTTTATTTGTATATAGAAAGGCTACTGAATTTTGTATGTTGATTCTGTGTCTTATTATCTAATTGAAAATGTTTACCAGATTCAAGAGTTTTGTGAAAGAGTGATTTTAGCCATTAAGTTCAGGATCTTATTATTTGCAAATAGTAATAATTTGAATTCTTCTTCTCCTACTTGAATCACGTTTATCATTTTTTCTTGCCTTATCACTGTAGCTGAGACTTCAAACACTATAGACAACAGTGTAGAAAATTAACACACTTTTCTCTTTCCAGAGTGGTGAGGAAATATTCCTAGTTTTCCCATATTTTCACTATAGATAATTGTGTGTAGCTTTTATTATGTTAAAGTCTATCCTATTATTAGTGCCTTTATGGGACTAACTATAAGCACATGTTAAACTTCCAGAAGTCTTTTATGATTTTATTGAGATGTGATTTCGGTCCCTGATCTAAGGCCCAGGTCACATTTGTATATGTTAATGCTATCCTTGCATTCCTGAAGTAGGGCTGACCTGATTATGATATATAATCTTTAATTTGTTGAATTTGGTTTCCCATAATGTTATTGATAGGTTGTATATATGATACTCTAGAAATTTTCTCATTGGTGTCCTGCATTTCCTAATTTTATTTAGCTATTTGAATTCTTTTGAGTGCCTTGACTTTTTCAGATCATAATTCTTTAAAATCCCATGGATAGCCTTTTTCACATCAATTTTATTGTTTTCTTAAAAGGCAAAGTGTTATGACCTTTATCTCACATTTTCTGCACTCCTTTATTGAGATTCGAGCATCTATACTATCTTTAGGAGTGACCTCTTTTCTGCATACTTTTCCCTAAAGTTGTATTGGGACTGTCAGTTTGTTATAAAGTGCTAGCTTTCTTTCCAGGTAGGTAGTTTAGGTATGATGTAGCTTCTCTGACCAGAGTTAATGATTTTGTGCTTACTGCACACTCTGGTAGAGTTGAAAAGATCCTCTGTAGCTCATTTAATAGTATGAACACACTTGTTGGGGAATATTTTATCATACTGTGAACCCTGAGTTTGCATTTGTGTTGATTAAGTAAAATTAACCTTGGGTCAGGTGTCTAAGTTAGCAATTAGTTGACAGAGAGTAATAACAGAGCCTCAGAGGGCATCCAAGAGAGAAAGAGAGACAGGGGAAGTAGTTGGGCAGGATTTGGAGTGGCACAGGTTTTTCTGGTTTAAAGGAGCAGAAGCATGGGCCTTTCATAGATGCCAGCAAAGAGAGAAGTACAGCTTTTTGCTACTCAGCCTCTCTGAGCTCACAGCCTTTGAATCACAAGTCTTGTTTATAAACAGAATGATAGAGATTTAGTCAAAGCTACCTTTAGTAGCCGAAACAGAGCCAGTATCTGCAGGAACAGAAGTCCTTCCACGCTGTGGCCTGAGCCGCCAGGCTACTGCTAGAGAAGCAAACAGTTAATGGCAGAGTTCCAATTGTTAGCTAAAATAACAGTAAATTAGGGCACAGCCACTGTGCCAAAGTTAAAACAACACACACTCTAGGAGATATGAGATGGCTCAGTGGGTAAGGTTTGAATCACCACTGACCCAAAAAAACAGACATGTATATGCCTGTAACTTCAACATTGCCATGAAGTGGAAAGATCCTGGGAGCAGAAGGAGTGAGCTCCTTGGTCAGTGAGAAACTTTGTACCAAGAGAATAAAGGTAATAAATGACAGAAGGTGCTCTGACAACAACATGAGCATATATGTGCAACAGCCATGTGTGTACATACGCACAAGATCATACATATACACAAGATGGGGATGCCTTAGCAGCTTAGGTAGTTGTGGGGCAAATAGTGCAAGGTGCCCCTTTGTGGCTATTTCCACATTGTGTGTAGCCCTGCTCTTCTCACTTAATGGGATCCTGAGACTCTGTTCACACTAGCTTGTTATCACCTCAGGTCCTAGCAACTCCAGCAACAGTGAGAAGTCTCGTGGACATGGCAGAAGACCGCACAGAGGTGAGAGCTCAGAGGTTCCGCTAGTTATAGACAGTGATGGGAACAATAGTAACACTCGTGTTGCACTTCCAGCCAGTTGTCTGGTCAGACGCAGCACTGGTACAGAGCAGTGGGTAGGATATGGAACAATATAAGCAGTATACCATCCAAAATTGTAACATTTTCTTTGGCCCGATGCATGGGCACCTGGGTACAATGGCTTATGGTGGTTTGAATGAGAATGGTCCCCATGGGCTCATATAGTTGGATGTTTGAGTCTCAGTTGGTGAAAGTGTTTAGGAAGGATGAGGGAGTGTAGCCTTGGAGAAGGATTGTCACTGGAGTGGTCTTTGAAGTTTCAAAAGTCCATGCCAGGCCCAATTCTCTCTTCTCTCTCCTCCTCCCTCTCTCTCTCCCTCTCTTCCTCCCTCTCCCCCACCCTCTCTCTCCATCTTATGGATAGGGTATAAGTAAGCTTTCAGGAACTTTCAGATCCTTGCCTAACTGCCACCATGACCATGGACTCATCCTCTGAAATTGTAAGCAAGCACCCAACTAAATGCTTTCTTCCAAAAGTTGCTTTAGTCATGGTGTCTCCTCACATTATTAGGACAGTCATTAAGGCCAGTGAAAACTAGAGGTTTACCTGCTCTTTCAGCAGCACTGTGTAAGCAGAAGTCAGGTGGTAGCTTCGAGCAGTCGGGCAAGGTGATGGCTAGAGACAGTCAGTTTCTCAGTTGCCTCAGTGTACTGCAATGGGTGTGGTATCAGTAAAAACCATATTCCTCTTAAGCCTCTGAGCAACGGACACTGAACCATGGCTCAGCTACAATCCCATGAATGCTCTCTTTAGCCTGACCCTGACTCATGTCTATCTCTGGTTCAGAAATCAAATACTCTGGCCCCATTCCCCTACATACTTCAGCAACCTCCCCAGCCCCCCAACCCCCCATCCCCTACCACACACACACACTGTAGGAAATGCAGTGGGCTTGGTTTAGAATCACATTGCTTGATTTGTGAGAAAGCCGTTTTCTTAACCAGTGCCACCTTTGGGGTCCAAGAGGTGGAAACAGGCAGAGATTACGAACCTCTGGGGGAGTCTAAGATCAGATAACAACTTCTCCAGAAAGCCTGGGAATCATTGAAAGAAGATGTAAGATAGTTCCCAAATGTACTGAGTAAATTGAGATTGCCTAATTTACCGAAAGCTTGTAACTATTGTGAAACTTTCCAGGCTCCTCACTGGTAGTGTTTTCCGGGACTTTCTCTTTTACCCTGACCTCTGCAAAGGGAATTCACAATCCCCTGGCTATGGAAATGTGGTGGCAGTTATGGGGAATTTTTGTTTCTCTTTCTATGATGTTATCCCCAAATAGTCTAAGTCGTCTAAAAATTTCACGCATCTAGGCTCTCTCTTGTTGACTTGCAGTGTTCCCTTATGGTCAAAAAGCTCAAAGCACATCTATGTACCTACTTATTATTTGGGGTCTTTGAGGGGGGGAGGAGGTGAATGCTCTGTGTCTTATTCAGCCACGTTGACTCTCCACACCTATTTTCTTGAACATATAATCATCTTCTCAATGAAATATATGTTTAAAAGTTTAGATTTATGGTATTGCTTTAATCCCTTGGTGTAATGTACTTTTTACTTCTTTGTGTAATAAAGGTATTTCTTGAAATATTTACTTCTTTTTATCACTTTTTTATTTTAAAAACAATCTTTTCTCATTTTACATACTAATCCCAGTTCCCACTCCCTTCCCTCCTCCTGTTATCTTCTTCTCCCCCCTTACAACCCCACCCCCATTCAGTTCTCAGAGAGGGTTAGGTTTCCCATGGGGAGTCAATGGACTCTAGCACCTTACTTACTTTGAGGCAGTACCAAGGCCCTCCTGGATGTATGTACCTAGGCTGAGCAAGGTATCCCTCCAAAGAGAATGGGCTGCAAAAAAGCTACCTCAAGAGAGGAAGGCGTGATAACATGAGTAAAGGTGTCAAGACCAGTTTTGGGATACCCACAGAAACAGCTGACCTGAGCTAGTGAGAGCTCACTGACTCTGGACTGACAACAGGGGAACCTGCATAAGACAAAACTAGGCCTTTGCATGTGTGTGACAGTAGTGTGCCTTGCTTAGGAAGGCTGAGGGGCCACTGGCAGTGGGACCAGGATTTATCCTTAGTGCTTGAAGTATTTCCTTCTTTTTGGAAGTATTGAGCATTTAAGTCTTAGCTTGTAGCCATTTTAGGTTTTCTAGTGTTTCCTGACATTAATCACTGAGAAAGGGAAATCTTGTTTAATCACTTGCTTTCTTTAATTAATTTGGATTGTTTAGTCTTGGAAACTGAAGGTTTCTTTATAGTTGTGATATTTTCATTGTAGACTTTATAATGAATATTGAGAACCTCATATTTAAGTTGTGAAAATGTAGACACTGTTAATGCCTTCAGTAATTCCAACAAAGAGGTTAGTGTCATACTACTTTATCTTAATTCCTTAATATTTATCTTAACTAACTCATAAATTCACCCTTATGACTTCTGCCTCTTATTTCTTAGAGTTCCTATTCTTTTGTTACCTGTGATGGCCTTTTCTATTTGTCAACTTAACTTGGGAAAGAGAATTTGGATATGTTGGTTTCACTGGACTAGCCAGTGGCATGCCTATGGGACATTTTCATTATTGCTAACTGATGGAGGAGGAATCAAGCCACTGAGGGTGATGTCCACCCCAGGCAGGTGGTTTTCGTTGCATAAGAAAGCAGGCTAAGCAGAGGCAAAAAGCCAGGTAGGGTTTCTCCCTGGCCTCTACTTCAGTTCCTGCCTTCAAGTTCCTTCTTTGAGCTCTTGTTCTGGCTTCGCTTAATGATGGATGATAGTGTTGAAGTGTCAGGCAAATAAACCTCACCCAAGTTGCTTTCTGTTGGTGGTTTTATCACAGCAACAGAAATCAAACAAGGACTCTGCCACTAAATATATTAAAAACTACAAAAAATAGTTTATGTGCCTGGAATGATAACCACTTGCTCCCATTCTAAGCTAGTGTCCCTTGTATTTTGTTTCTTTTATTATTGTTTCTTAGAAGATTAATTTCAACCCAAGACTTTCTATATGCTAGGCAGCCAATCTACCACGGAGCTCATACCTAGCCCTTCTGGTATTTATACCTAGTAACTTACTGTTCACAAGTAAGTGTGGTTCTCTATTATGACATTTAGCATGTGCTAGAATTTCAATATAAATCAGCTAACAAACAAGTCATGAGTATATTCTGACCCAATCCTTTCTTTAATATTATCACTTTTTAAATTTATTTTACATACCAACCACAGTTTTCCCTCCCTTCTCTCTCCCATTCCCTCCCCCCTGTGTCCCCCTATCCACTCCTCCTCCATCTCCATTGAATTGGGATAAAACCTTCCATGGGAATCAGTAAAGTATGAAGGCTCTATGATGACAATTAGGGTAGTCACCAATCTGATTACATGGGTAGGCCAGTTCAGATATCTTCTCTATAATTGCTAGGAGTCTTAGGGGGTCATCTGTATGAGTTCCTGGGAGAAAACAACCCTATGGCCTTTATGCAGATGTTGGCAGTGGTAGATCTATATACTTTATAGCTTCCCAAGCATTCTCAGTAGCTGATGATAAAAAAAAATGCCAATAATAATTTGGGGGTATAAAGAACCTTCCAGCACAGAATTATCTGTAGTCATTGAAATCTATCTCCACAGCATCAAAGGAAGCTCTTTGGGAAAGATGGTGGATTTGATGAATGAACATTATTCTAGGTGGTGCTGTAGTTTTGTGTTTGAGTTCTTGAGTATTCACAGATGCATGCTGTAGTGATTTTGGGGATGCTAAGCTCAGTGTTTTTGTTCCAGTTGTCAAAGGTCTGCTCACTTCTTGCCCACTTTGTATTTGCTCCAGACAACATAGGCACTAATTTTCTTTTTACAAGGTTTTGCCTTTCTAACTACTCTGGGGATATGGTCAATCACACATCCTTCAGATCACTTAGACTCCCACTTGGAAGCATGACCAACTGGCATTGACTAGTAATCTTCATGGTACAAACAAAGTCTCTGGTGTAAGAAAACATCTTCAGGATTGGTCTCGACATTCCTAGTTCAACATGTTCTCAGGTACTAGCTCTTCTTAAATAAGTCATGCATTCAGTTCAGTTCAAAGCCTGACAAAAGTTATAGATCTTGCTTGGTGTAAATGTGCAATGCCTCATGCTGTATTCCAACTTCTCAAACACAAGCTGACTGGCCTGCTTCCCCTGTTTGATTCCTTCCAGCTGGTTTCTTGTCTATCTTAATCTACCCTCACTTTTTTTTTTTTTTTTTTTTTTTTTTTTTTTTGCCTTAAATGATTTCCCAGAGTCCTAGTCATTTACTTTGTAAAGATTATCTTTTTATTTATCTTTTTATGGCTCTTCTATTTGAGCAAAAGAATACAAGTGTGGTATTAACTATATTTGTTTGGACTTTGGAGAGCAAGAAATAGCATTCTTTCTCAGCAATATGATAACTCCTTATGAGACTGGGATGCAGTCTCTGCCTCCTGAGTGATGGGATGATATGCAGGCCACCCTAACCACACACCTGTCCTTTATATGGGTGCGATAGTTCCTAACTCAGTCTCTCCAAACTCCCCATTTGCAGCACAAGGGCTCTAGCCACTAAGCCGTTCCTCTCACCAACTGGTATTAGTTAAAGAGAATTCAGCAGCAAACCCATCTGGCTTGGTATTTTCTTTGTTGAACAACTACTACTTCAATTTCATTGCTTACTTATAGATCTGTTCAAATTTTTACAATCTCTTTATTTAATTGTGGTCATTTATGTGTTGTCTGTGAATTCTTTCATCTATATTTTTAAAAATAAGTATTAAAAAAGTTTTCAGGTTGACATGATACACTATTTCTCTCTTCCTTTTCTTCCCTCCAAATGTTAATTCCAAACATGGGAGGAGAAAGACCACTGACCCGAATCATCATGGTCAAGTTTTTTAAAGCAGGCAATTAATAAAGGCAGGCTTTTTTGTTCATGGACATAGACTGACTCGCCAATTTTTCTTCTCTACTCTGAGTATGGGTTTTTACATATGTATCCAAAAACAGACAGACAGACAGACAGACAGACAGACGGATAGACAGACACACACTCACACACACACACACACACACCTGGGCTATGCTCTACAGCTTATTCTGTAAGTGGAATAGCAACTGTTTATCTCTCAGGTCCAAAAGTGTGAGACTAGAACACTTTTACTATATGATCTCCCACCAGTACCCTCTGCTGGATTGAAATCTTTTGCAGAAGTTGTTTTGTAACCGATCTCACCCTATCCCTCCCCATCCTTCAGCTCAATCTTTCTCTGGATCATAGTGCTGCTGGAATCTCACTTTTCACCTATATGTATTTTTATTAGCTGGTAAGTGAGATCTCCATTTGCGTTTAAATTCATGGCTGCATCTACTCCTTTTACTGAAATTAGTCAGTTCTAAAATAGTTTATCTTCTACTTTAATTCTTCTGAATCAACTTCAGTTTTAAAATTCAATCTGAAATACAGGATTGTTATGTGTTGTTTCTAAGATAATGGTGAGAACAGGATTAGGACCTATAACTCATCTACTTTAGGGCCCCAACTCCTGAAACACATTGTTCACAGAAACAAAAAATGAGCACTAAGGATGGCCATTTCCTTTGCCATTGTTTCCTCTTTAATGCTCCCTGGTGCCCCATACTCTTCCAGGAAACAGCTCCCCACTCCTTCCTCTCCACAAACATCAAAAAGGCTTAGAAGCTATTTGTACACTAACGATATGTCCATTGTGGAGACTGAAATTAAATTTTGTTCCAAGGTCCCAAGTGGTAGTCTCTAAAAGCATGGCAGGCTGCTCCAGGATATGAAGGTAAGTTTAGGCATACTCATTTCCCAAAGCTAGCAGAACCCAATGTGGCTTCTTCATCAGACAGATTTGTCATTTCGATTTAACTTTGTATTTTTAGAAAAAAATTCATCATCTCTATGGTTTCTTCAAGTGCCTTCAAGAGACACTATGAGATTTCTGACAATGAACTCTGAGTACTTTAATAGAAAGAAGCTATAAGAATATTATTTGGTGGTCTTATTCATATGGTCTTGCTAATATAACTTAGGCAGAATGTTGGCTTTACCACTAATTGCTTAGCATTTGCCCATTTCTGGTCTATTTCCTCATTTTTGTACCTTGGTAACAAGAATAAATTGTCTCAGTGAAAATACTGGTTCATAGCAGGGGATAAGAATCAACATGTACCATATACATAAACATGACTGAATTTAACTAATGTGGGGGCTATATACTGACAAATCTTCACCTGTATTTATGCAATCATGTTTGAGAAATTTTTATTTTACTTTGATAACCTTAAATGAAACATTATTAAATTCCTATTTCTTAATTACAGCTAAGCCAGGAGACAAAATACAAATGAAATGCCATATGTTGCTACAAGGTAAATATGTTTTCTTGATATTCCTAGTATAAGGTTCATTTAATCCAATAAATATAGTAACTTGTCACACAGAAATTGATCTCAATAATAAAATTTGAGTTAAGAAAATTTAATCCTTTTTTTTTTTTTCTTGAGCAGTCTTTCTATATAGCCCCAGCCAGCCTCAAACATAACCCTGCTTTTTTCATCTGAGAGCTGGAATGACCAGTGCATGCTACCATGCCTTGCAAAGAAATTTCAGTGTTGCAATTAGCAGAAATTTGTAACATTGTTTTCAGCAATATTTTCATTCAAAAATAAAAAATAAAAACCTTCATAAGACACTAGCAAATACAACACAAAAACTAACCAATCTCCATTTTTTTCAAGCTTGCAAAGGAATGTCACTGTGACCATACTTCAGTGAGTCAAAATTAATAGCAAAAAGTATGAAAACAAGAAATAATGTCAAACAACGAATTTTTTAAATTTAAACCTTTCTAAACAGTTTTTTTTTTAAATGAGGCCATGTAACTTAATTCCCAAGTTAAGAAATGATTGTTCAGATGGGTACCTGGAAACTCAGTACACAGTTTAATTACTGGATTCTTTACTGGAAGAATAATGTAACCAAAAAAAAAAAAAAAAAATACATGGGGAATCATGAAGTTGCCCTAGTCTAGCTGCCTTGAGAGGCATTCATCAAAGGCTTTTCAGGTTAGAGTTCCTGGGCACTGTGTTCAGTTCCTGAGAAACTGAAGCACCCTCTCAGGCAGTGGAGGATCAAGACATCTGGTTATCTTTTTGCAGAGAGGGAGGATTGATAAGAAAAAGGGTCAACACCAGGCTACAGAAACCCACAGAGACAACTGACCTGAAAAAGGGGGAGCTCATGGACCCCCAGACTAATAGCTGGGAAACCACCATTATACCAACTCAGACCCCCTGAATGTGGGTCTCAGTTATAAAGCCTGGGCAGTCTAAGGGACCTCTGACATGGAACCAGGATGTATACCTGGTGCACAAAAGGACTTTGGGAGCACATTCCCTATGGAGGGATATTACCTTAGCATAGAGACAGGAGGGATGGCTTAGGCCCTACTCCAAATGACTGGACAGATTTTGATGATCCCTCCTGGAAAACATCACCCTCCTTGTGGAGTGGGGGGGTATGTTTGCATGGGATGGGAGGCAGAGTCTGGAGGCATGGGAGGGAAGTGGAGGGAATTGGGATCAATATGCAAAATAAGAAAAAATAATTAATATATATAAAAAATTAAAAAATCTGGTTATCTCTGCATCTCTAGAAGTCAGCAAAGCAAATAGTAGCTTGGCTAGGTAATTAGTTATAGACATTATTCTGTGTACCCTGTGTAGTCTCCAAATGTCATTGTATTCTGCCAACTATAATTGATCATGGTGACTACCAGGTTCTGTTTCTAATAAGCTTATGAAGAGTCTGATTGCTTGCAATAAACTTGTCTTAGCTTCAGTCTTGCTGAGAGCCCACCAACCTGGGCCTGGTTTTCATGCCCATCAACCATCTCAGGAGATCCTGGTTTGGTAAGCACTGATACTTACAAAAATCCATGGATTTCATTAAATGTAAGTATGTGGACCATACTGTGCAACATCCTACCTAGAAAACTGAGAGAAGAAACTTCTGTGGCTATGCAATGTTACCAAGAATATAAAAAAAATATAATGTAGGTAGTTGTTCATCTTGTCTACTTGCAGAGCCATTGCTCCATTGCTGTGGATTTAAAGAACTTGCTTTTTTTTTTTTTTTTTTTTTTTTTTTTTTTTTTTAATCATGGAATCCCAGGGAACAAGATGAACAGCTTGTGTGTTGATCTTGGCAAATGATAGAGTTCCATGAAGCTTATCATCCTTCTTCTTTCCCTGAGACACACAAACAGCTATATGGGAAATGTATGTTTGTTGTCCCAAGAGGATGGCATTGCTTCCTTTTGCTATGTGCTCTTCTACAGAAGGGGAAATACAGGTTTTTTTTTTCCTTTTGGTTTATTTTATTTTATTTTACATAGATAAATCACAATGCATGTATCGTTTTAAAATGTCACTTTCTAACAACTACAAAGGAAAAAGTTTGACTTTTATTCTAGACATCTTTAAAATGTAACTTGACATGATTTAATGAACTCCAAGTCATAATTTTGGCAGAAGAAGCCTCTATGTTGTTCATGTGTGTTAAGATACTCTAAGAAAGGTGGCATTAAATGACAGCTCTCCACTTGATCTCTGATTTGTGATACGGATATTTGACTTGAGTGGACTTTTCTATAGCTGTACTATATAATGCAAACTCTCCATTTAAAAATAACTGATAAGAACTCTGAATATTTACAGGTTTTCCTTTTTCTTTAAAAACACTCACGTATCTCATGTGTACTTTGCAATCATGTGTCATGAGAGAAAAGAGAAATTCACTGTAAAATGATGCTCCAAATTCTAATTGAATGTTGACACCTACCCGGTGTACAGCATGCTTGAGGAGACATGAGGAAATCATGTGTTCCCCAATCAATCCCAGCATGCATCATCTCCTCGATACAGCTTTAAAGTAGAAATGTAAGGGACCAAACAGACATAAATATCACAAACCTTTGAGGTTCCTAACTTTTTAATGCCTTCATCTATCTTGTATATGAGTGAAAGGGCAGCAGAATGATCTATACTGTTTGAGGTGTTTTAGTGACCATGTCCCCACCCCTCATGTCTTCATGGGATTTGCCTATTCCATTCTGGCAAGAATGCTGTCTCTCACAGATCTCAGCTAGGGATGCTTTCTTGCATTTTTTAAAAAGTAAAAGTTCTCTTTTTAAAAACAAAACCCTGTTCATCCTAAGATACTCCTTTGTTTTCCACCAGGATGACCACACATTAAACGCCTTGTTAAGCCTTTCGCAAGGTCAGTGGTTCTCAACCTATGGGTCACAACATTTTTGAGGGGGTAGCATATAGATATCCTGCATATCAGGCATCAACTTACGATTTATAACAACGGCAAAACTGAAGTTATGCTATAAAGTAGTAACAAAGTATCTTTATGGTGGGGGTCACCACAATATGAGGGACTGTATTAAAGGGTCACAGCGTTAGGAAAGTTGAGAACCACTATGCTGAGTGCTTCCTTCTCTACTGCTATTTTCCTCTTATCTCTCCTGCACTCCCAGAAGTACCACTTTTCATTTCCAGATCTTCAGAAGAACTCCTCTTCCTGATCAAACTACAGATATAATCTAAGGAAGACATGACAGAGTTTGGTGCAGGATAATGTGTGCTTATGGTTTAAACTCTCTCTCTCTCTCTCTCTCTCTCTCTCTCTCTCTCTCTCTCTGTTAACTTTCTCTTCTGCTACAAGAACAGTGATGCTTCACAGAACTGCTAGAGGAATTTAATGGAAGCAATATGCAAATGTCCTTATAACAAAGGTCATAGCATCGAAAGCATTCAACAAATGGCAGCAGCTCTAATGTCTAGGGATGTTTTCCAATGTATTTCTCTATCAGGAAATTGTCAGTGGACTTTTCAATGTTCTCTTGTATAGGCATATGTTGTATAAAGAGCCTGTTAAATGCTTATTGTTACAGTGTATGAAGTGCAGCCTAACAGTACTCCCCTGTTTGTGTGACCTTTAAAGCAGCCCTGTTTCTCTCCTCTTTTGATATATGAATTAATGGCAGTTTTATCACAGTCCCCATCCTGTTGCTTGCTGTCTCTTACATTTTCTTAAAGAAAAATACTGGTAAATTCAGATTAGTCATCACTAAACCATGGCCTTTGCTTCTGTGTTCTTAGAGTCTAAACTTTCTACTTTCAAAAGAGAGAAATGTGAGTTCTCAGATTTTCCACAGCTTCAGTAGGGGGTGGAAAAGTTTTGATGGACTGCTTGAACCAATAAATTTTAATGGATTCCCAACCTGCTCCTGAAGATGCTAATCTTTAAGGTCCCCTCTCCCTCCCCTATCCTCAGCAGGACATTGTGAGATGTGATGGAATAAGACTGTGAAAGTAACATTTCAATTCCAACAGTAGCTATCTTCTTTTTTTTCTTTTTCTTTTTTTTTTTTTTTTTTCCTGTGAGAAATCAATTTCACATGTTCTTCCTCATTTTCCCTTAAGAAATTTCAACTAAAAATATTTTTGTTTTGAATGAGCCTCAATAAGGATCAGGTGTGACAGAGGATCTCATCATATCCTTAACTTGCCTGAAAACTTCTAAGTTTTTCTAGAAAAATCATGTTCTGGGTGTGTCATGTTTTGTTAGTGTTCAGGCTTTGTTTTTATCTTGTCAGGCATATGTAAGATGAGGTTTCCTTTATTTGTGAGAGAAAGTTGCCCTTTGATGCTAACTGCCCTTACTGTTGAGTCAATCTTCCCTGGCCTCCTTGCTAGTACTAGTAATCTCCCCCACCCTATTGTTCCAGCCCCCTCATCTTGGCTCTTCAGAGCACAAAGACAACCCCATCCTTGACCCAGTGACTGTTTTGTATGGCCAGTTACTACATTTTTCAAAGATTCATTTCTACATGTAAGATATATTAAAATAAAAATAACCTATAGTATATACTCCTGCTGAGGCATATGATGTAAAAAAAAAAAAAAATGTAAATCAAGGTTTCTAGAAATAACAATTTCCAGGAATGAGCTAATGGTGAAATAATGAGAACCTTGTTTACTTATTTTGCTTTTCTTCATTAATCTCTGACACGTTTATTTTGATGATTTCCATACATATGGAGAGGTTGACACAGCATGACCATTAACATTTGCATGTCCTTAACCTATATTTTGCTACCAGTATCTGTCACATTGGCAGAGTTTATTGATAGAGATAGATTTTTGTGTAGAAAAATGACAGGTAAAACAAAATGCATTTGTCAAACTATTTGGAAATAAGTTGTAGGAAAGAAATGAGAATTTATTTTATCATAAAAATTGATTTCCAGGAAGCTATAGAAAAGTAGCAATTTCCTTTTCCTTTCTTTCAAGACTTTGGGTTAAAGTTAGCTAGAATCTATTTATCCTCTATCTATTGCTAGTTAAGAATAGAATATAATGAAATAAAAATAAGGTTTTATTTAGGTTTTTCAAAGTGTTGAGTATTTGGGATACAAAGGACGTGTTGTTCCTAACTATTTCAGCAAAACAATACATGCCTGTTGTATACACCAAACAGAGCTGTGTACACCAAACTGTGTGCCTGCTGTGTACACCAAACAGTGCATGCCTGCTGTGAGCACCAAAGAGTGCATGCCAACTATGAGCACATGGTCTCTGTCTGGACAGGGTGCACCCTTGAAGACCATGTTCCCTGATCCAGTGGAGACAAGCACTCTAAAGAACAGAGCAGGTGTATTTCCATTAGCTCCAAAGGACACACCAAAGATCTACTGTCCACTGATTCCAAGAACCTAGCTAAGTCTATTTTCAACAGCAATAGGGGTTGACTTCTCCACAGCTGTAAGAATGATTCCAGTAGCAAAGCCATTGCTTTACACTGTCCTTCTCCAGGGTATATGTAAACAAAATATGCTTTAGATCATCACCACCAATATTATTTTTTTCCAATTTGTTTCCTTTTAGCTTATTATTACTTTGTTGCTTGCATAACTGTAAAATTGTTTAATAAAACACATTTCTTGAATTTTATAGGCATATGTGTATCTTCATTCTGCCAGCTTTTAAGAACTAGGAAAATTAATTTAGATTTCCAGTTGTGCATAAAACAAAACTTTCTCCACAAGATCAGATAAATTTGCAGTGTGATTCTATTAGGACACAGTCTGCAGGGATAGGTCTGGTGTTTAAATCCCAGATCTGACATGCAATTTCTGGGTGTCTCTTAAGTAAAATCTTTAGTTTCTTCTTCTTTTTTTTTTAATCCAAAAAATATCAATGACAATGGAACTTGGCACACTGCATTGCTATAGGGATGAAGTTAACACATATATAACATATTTCCTCTGGTTCATCATTAGTACTGCATAATATTGCCATTTCTAAATTCTTTGTGTGTATATACTAAGACCATGGGGGGGGGGATTCAACTGAAGATAACAAAAGTGTTTTTAACTTGAATAAGAACTTAATAATTGCAGTGTGCCACAATTGAAGTGCGCATGAACAGTTGGAAACCTCAAAGGCAAAGCAGAGTAGAACCAGGCTCTAGGTCCTACATGTACATGTAACACATTTGCCAATATTGAATAAAAGTTTCCATTTGTGGATATACAAGCCTCCCATTTTGGAACCTATTTCTATTCAGGAATTGTTTATGTGTATAAAAAATAAGCCAGGCTGGGAGGGAAATTATTGAATTAATTAAAAAAAAAAAACAAATTTTACAGCTTTTCTTGAGAATCCCTTAATGAAAAGGCAGCAAAAAGATAATGAGAAAGGACCAAACAAATGATTTCCTCTAAGATTTGCCAAACTTTTACAGCATCATTATGATAGATTTCCATTTGGGTCTACGCAGTTTAAAAGAAGTGGGACATTTGGACACAGAAGAGAGCAGAGATGATTAAAGAGTTGGAAACCCAGGCTTACCAGGAAGGGATCACGGGAATGATGCTGGTTGGCCAAAAGAGGAGAAGGCTGTGGCGGACTTAATTATACTCTCAGTGTATATAATCTCCCATATAAATGGGTTGGGGAACAGATGTTCCCAGTGAAAACAGAACAAGATGGAAGGAAGCACTTTGGCTCTGACTTGAGAAGCATCCTTCTGTCTCTGAAGGGTAGTTATTTAATTCTTCTCTCTTGGGTACTATACTGAGAACTAAGGAATCATTGAGAGATAATTCATATACTCACACAGATACACTGGGTGAAAATGTTGTCTAAGATGTGTGTTTGCAGACTTACAGTCAATGCACAGCGAAGTGCTAGAAAAGAAATGAGTTAGGAAAGGCAGCTGCAGATTATTTTATGTCACCATTGATACCGCACAGAGATGCAAGAGTTTGACAACATCCCAAAAGAAATCTCTGCAAGTACGCTTGGTGATGATCACCAAAATGACTGCCAAAGGCAAGTGGGGTGTGTGTATTAAAAGTGGGAACAGAGATGTTGAGGGAGGGTCTGCAGGAAGCAGGGAAGAAAGTAGAGTCGATCTTCCAGCTCAGAAAATTATGGAGTGAGCAGCCTTGTCTTTTGGGACCCTAACTCTCAAGAATTCATCCTTGATGATTCCCCCTTTTGGAGCGCCAGTGAAAGGACTCGCCATCTGAAATTTCGTGCAAAGTGTTAAAGTGTTTCTGATGGGTCATACCATAGAAGCTGTGTCCTAGAAATGGCCAAGGTTGTGCCTTGTGCTAATAGCTGAACCTTGGTGGTCTAAGAGTCACCCAAGTGGTACTGGTATTGAAGGTGTGAAGGGGTCATGGAGGGTGATTAAGGCTTGGCATTGTATGGCAGGGCTGGTACACCTGAAGAGATTCTAGAAGAAGCTAAAGGTAAAAGTTCATCCCAGTTGCAGGAAGGGACCCCATCAGTTTTGGAGATGACAGAAACAGCAGCAGAGCAGAGTCAGCCAAAGCCTAGAAGACAAAATGTGTGTGCTGCAGAGGGCAGAGCGAGAAGTGACCCAAACCCCTTGGAGGAGCCCAGAAGATCAGAGTGAAGCCCAGGCAATTGAATAGTGAGTTGCTTACACTGTTGGGGTTTGGTTTGGCTTTGTTCAGATTGTAACTGTGCCCTAATTATTACCTCTTCAAGAAAATATTTAACTTCATTTTGATTTTTATGGGAGCTCATAGTTGTGAGACTTAGAACTTTTAGGAAATATTTTGAATTTTTAAAGAGATTGGGTATTTTAAAGAGAACTTCTAAGGTCTTTAAATTTGTAAGGATTGTTGGGCTTTTAAAGTTATGTATGTTTTATACTGTGACATTAATACTAATGTGTCATCTTGAGGATAAATGGGAAAAGAAAGGTCTAATTAAAAAGTGATGTGTTTGTGTGGCAAATTGACAAGAGGTCAGTTGTATTGGATAATTTTGTATCAACGTAATACAAACTTGAGTCATCAGAGAGAGGGAAGCTTCAGTTGAGGAAATGTCTCAATAAGATCCAATTGTAAGGCATTTTCTTAATTAGTGATCATTCGGAGAGGGCCCAGCCCATTATAGGTGGTATCCTGGGTTGGTGGTCCTATAAGAAGGCAGGCTGAGCAAGCTATGAGGAGCAAGCCAGTAAGCAATACCCCTCCATGTCCTTTGCATCAGTTCCTTTCTCCGGGTTCCTGCCCTGCAGGAATTCCTGCCATAACTGCTTTTGATGATGAGTGAAATAATTCACCCCCTGTCAATGAAGAAATACTCATCATTTGAAAGTGTGCCTTTACAGGGCACTAATAACCAATTTTAGATATCTCATAACAAATACAGCATTTAAGGGCTGAGAAATGTTCTGAAAGATTCTAGAGTACCTTGAACAACTCAAGGGATGGTTAATGTATCTTTACCAGCCTATCAAAAGAGGGCAACTCAGGAAGAGCTAAGTGGAAGAGATGCATAGGATTAGAAATGCCTTGTCCTCTCTGTGTTCATCACCCTGAGGGCTCCTCATTGTATAGAGCACTGTATAAACATGATTTATTAAGTCCTTAGCCTCACTTCTCCACAGAGTCTTTAGGATAGAATTAAAAGTTTTGTTCCCATCCCTCTAATTGTAGAACTAGTTCTCTGGCAACTATACATCTTTTTGTTCTCGAAATTTTTCTAACTGTATCTATTAACTATGTTAAAATCTATCAAAAAGCAAGGCAGTTAGGGAGTTGCAAACAGCTTCTGCAAAGCACCTGGGAGAGATTTTGCCTTTTATGTGATAAGGTGTGGCATCCTTGTAATAATTGCTTTTAATTATTGCTTCTGAAAAATCTTTATTTTAGTTTGCCATAATACTGACTATTGTCTGTTAAAAATGTGGCTCTGATATTGTTCTGGATTGAGTGCAAAGTTTCCTGAAATGGCATCCAGGCACACTTTCCCATGAAAATGTCACTAATGACAAATCGTTCTAATGCATAATTTGGAACTGGTTGAAAATATTTTTAGAAAATTTGAAAAATATTTTTGGTTTATTTCCCCTAAAAACAGCATATGCTGAGAAGCTTATTTGGCAAGTGATATTTGGATATTTGGTAGAGAACAGAGGGTAGAGCCTGTTGGAATGCATACATCTAGGAACAGGCTAGGTGACTCCAAGGCTGTCAACTGAGACATAAGTATTTCCTTTTTCCTTTTTTTTTTCTTTTTCCAAATTTAAATTAGAATCAAGCTTGTTTTGCATGTCAATCCCAGTTCCCTCATCCTCCCCTCCTCCCCTGCACCACCCACCATCCCATCCCCTTTTTGCTCCCCAGGGAGGGTGAGGCCTTCTACGGGGGGATCTTCAAAGTCTGCATTATCATTTAGAGCAGAGCTTAGCACCAGCCCCCTGCCCCCTGCCCCTCTCCCACCCCTCTAGGCTGATAGAACATTCCTCTATGTGGAATAAGCTCCCAAAATCCATTCATATACTAGGGATAAATACTAATCCACTACCAGAGTCCCCATAGATTGCTCAGGGCTCCTAACTGAGATCCACGTTCAGGGGATCTGGGTTGGTCCTATGCTGGTTTCCCAGCTATCAGAGTGGGATCCATGAGCTCTCCCTTGTACAGATCAGCTGTTTCTCTGTGTTTCTCCAGCCTGGTCTTGACACCTTTAATCATCACTTCTCCCTCTCTGCAACTGGATTCGAGGAGTTCAGCTCAGTGTTTAGCTGTGGTTGTCTGCTTCTGCTAGAGCCTACTGGATGCAGGCTCTAGGATGGCATATGAGATAGTCCAATCTCATTATTATTAATGGGAAGGGCATTAAAGGTAGCCTCTCCACTATTGTTTAGATTCTTAGTTGGGGTCATCCTTGTAGGTCTCTGGATATTTTCTTAATGCCAGATTTCTTTTTAAATCTGTAATGGCTCTACTAAAGCCTCTCCTTCATCACCAAAGGCTGGGTGCTGAAGAAATAGGACTTGAAACTTTCATAGTATCTACTAGAGCACTTAAGTAATGCCTTGCCTTAAAAAAAAAAAAAAAAAAAAAAGCCCCTGCATAGTAGTATCCCGGTTTCATTTCTGCCACTGTGATAAAATTACTTGTAGCTCACCACTCCAAGGTACAGCCCATCTTTATAGGGAATTTAAGGCAGAAACTTGAAGCAGCTAGTCATACCAACAGTCAAGAACAAGAGAAAATGAATGCTCAGCATTCAGCTCGCTTTCTCTTGTATTCTGCAGTCCAGGGCCCAAACCCAGAGAATGAATGCTGCTGTCCACGTTTAGGTTGTTCCATATCAGTCAATGCAGTGAAGACAATTCCCAAAGAGGCCAGACAGACAATCTCTCACTGGAACCTCCCCAGAGAGTCAACATTGTTGACAATTAAAACTATCTATCACAGGTTTATTATACTTCAAAGGATTCAGATCTCTTGGAAAAAAAATAATGCTACTAAGAAATAAAAGCAAGCAATCATTTAGTTACAAGGAAAGACATTTATCAAAAAATTTTCTGCATTTGAATATTTCTTAAGTATGTTGTTAAGCACAACATAACTCTGTAATTAATTGAAAAACAGTGGTCATGGCTTAAGAAATGTGCTGTTAGGTGATGGTGTCATGTAAGCACTCAAGCATGTAGCTACACAAATTAAGATGTCTGTGACATCATTGTGTTATATTTTCACAGATTTAATAATTTATTTGAGGTCCATTATTGAATGAAATTGTTATACATCTTGAAGCTGTGTTTGCAAAAGCATGTTCTCAAAATTTAACACAGACAATGTTAACTCTTAACCTGATATGATAAAGCCAGCTGGATTCTATTCCATGGATGACTTATTTTTAAATGTAATATAAATGCCTTTTCTTCATTACAAAGACCAAAACATTTTCAGTCACACTTTGGAGAAGTGTAAACTGTATTCCAGTACTTTCCCCTCAACATCAAGTTGAATACATAGGATCAGAGACCAAAAAGGGCAGAGTGAGCCAGAAGGCCAAGTATAAAATAAAACCCCAGAAAGAACCACTACACTAGCAAATGGTGGGTAGTCCTCTTGCTGATGGAGGGAATGGGGCCTGTCATATGCTAAAACCATCATACAGTTTGTAAAGTAAGCTCTGGTTTCATGGTGTCTTACAGCTTCCAAATGTTTTGTTGCACACATTGACTCATTTAATCCTCAAGACATGTAGGGTATGAATTATTACATTCCTTCAATGGTGTCAAAAAGCACGACTTAATGCAGATGAAATTTTCTGCTGGTGAGCAAACACTGAGAGAGCACAAAGTCACTTTTTAGAAAAACA
Organism: Phodopus roborovskii; assembly: GCF_943737965.1. Taxonomy (NCBI): domain Eukaryota; kingdom Metazoa; phylum Chordata; class Mammalia; order Rodentia; family Cricetidae; genus Phodopus; species Phodopus roborovskii. Next base: position 12,225,595 of record NW_026125391.1, read on the forward strand.
GGCAGAGCCCTCTTGCACCAGCCTTATTTGGTGGGCTATCATATAAGAGGATAGATTCAGAGTTAAATGTAAAATGATCTAATATGTGACAGATTTGCATTTTAAATTGAGCAAAGGCAAAACTTCAAAGTACTCATCTTTTTATTAGAAATATGATTGGGAAATATTTTTTCTAAGAGTACAGAACTGCTCTTATACAGCTCTTCCAATCCAATATAACTAGACTGCCATTTGGTAGGTGCTACTTATTTACCGCCAAACTGAGACCCTAAAGCAACAACCGTTATCTCATTACCTGGATCAAGGATCTATAAGCAATCTAGCTATGTAGCTGTGATGCAATTTCTCACCAGAGGTAGCAGTCATCATCTCTTGTTATATACATATCTCCACTCACAGAATAATATTCTTCTGGCAAGCCAGCTTTTCTTCTCCAGAGAAAGTGACCCCAGAAAGAACCCCAGACACTTACCACACTCCTTTGCAGCCTAACCTCAGCAGTGTTGTACTATTGCTCTTAATATTTTCTTTGATCACATAGAAAAAGTCCTGGTATGGCATAGGAAGAGACTGTAAAGGGTGACATGATGGATTGGGGCTGATAATGGGAGTTGCCTGCTATATTAAGGGCATTTATTGGATGGGGCCAATAATAGTTAATAAACAGAATGTAATTCCTTATCCCTAGTATAATGTACTAGTAATTTCTCTTTTAGACTGAGCTCACAGCATACTCTAATACAGAATTAATAAAACACAAAAGATTCCATCCCTATACTCATTGCAATCTAGTAGTACAAATATACCAAATAATATAACAGAAACCAAAAGCCAATTAAAGCAATACTCAGTGCCATAATGAAGTTCAAATAATGATATAGCATTACTGTACACTAAGAGATCCATAAGTCATAGGGCCCCTGATTGATGTTCATGTAGCTCCATCTGAAGTGAGGGCTTCAATGTAAATATCACAGCAAAGAGAGTGGAAAATTTAAGACCTGGCAGTGGGAATCTTACCAAGATTCTGCATTCTTTGGAATGAAATCAAGGGAAACAAATTGCATGTAGTCTGAGCTAGCTGCATATAAGCAAAGCGTTTATGAAGCGCCTGGTAAATGTGTATCTGCAAGGGATGGAAATGTCAAGATACATCAAAAGTCCTCTTGAGTTGTTCCAGTGCCTTTCTACCAATTAACAGGTAAAATTAAATTCCTTATCATGATAATGAAGGTCCCCTTATCTGGACCTGCACCCTAGATCTCATTACCCAACAACTCACTGCCATTATGCCCCTTTCCCAGTCTTCTACCACAGTCCTCCAGCCTCCCACCTCTTTTGCATCTGGGCAACAACAAATAGGGCCCAAGCCTAAGAACCACACTTCATGCATTCTATTCCACATGTGGGATATCTCTTTCTTCTCCCTCCCTAGTCCTCACCTTCCCAAATTCAGTTCAAGCTGGGCATTGGTGGCACACACCTGTGATCCCATCACTTGGAAGGCAGAGGCAGGTGGATCTCTCTGAGTTCAAGGCCAGCCTGATATACAGAGCAAGTTTCAGGATAGGCTCCAAAGCAATACAGAGAAACTCTGTCTCAAAAACAACAATAATAAACAAAACAACAACAAAAAATCCAGTTCAAAGCTCACTTTGTTCAGAAAGGTGTTTCCAATTCCTCTCTTCTCTATCCAGACTCCCAAAGTACATGTATATATGTGTGGAATGCTATGTACTAAGTGAATTAAGTGAGTCTATTATGAAAATTCCAGTCTCACAACCACTTATGTACTTAACTTGACATCTTTTATTTCCTTTGAAAAAAAGAAAATAAGATGGAAAAAATAGGACAAATTATGATGCATCTTTGAATATCGGTTGTGCCTTAATTTGACAGACTTCATTAGACATTATGTTGTGATTTTTAGTCTCCCCCTTGAAGTCTGAAATTAGTTCTAGCTTGTTATAGTGTTCTGTACCCAGCCAATTACTCAAAAAATTTAGGTGAAAGAGATTTGATTATAAATAAGCAATGAAAAGAAGTTCCACTGCCTGCCTCAGGAAAGGTACCCTGACTTGCCATGTCACTTCACTTAAGGTATGTGTGATGGGAGATGCCATTATGTATATATGTTTCTCATACTGGTTAATGAATAAAGTACTGTTGGCCAATAGGAAAGGAAGATAGGAAGGACTAGGAGACAAGGAGGAAAGAGAAAGTAGGAAGGAGGAGCCAGGATGGAGAGTCTGGAGAAAGCAGAATGCAGGCTGGCTCCCCGGTAAGAGAAATACATAGATCAGCAGAAATGGGTTAATACTTAAGATAGAACTAGCCGATAAGCAACTAGTACCTGGCCAACAGAATTATATCTAATAGAGTCTCTGTGTGTTAATTGGGACTGGCGTGGCAGAGGGACAAGACCAGGCGGCGGGCGGAAAAACCGTACTCCTTACAGTATGTGAGTTGAAAATCTGATAATTTCTTGGTAGCTTTAGAACATTTGACCTGAAAACTACAACTCTTTTCCTTTCATGCCATTTCTCCTCAAACCTTCCTGGGATTGATGTGGAAAACTAGGTATCTTGGCAGAACACCATGATTTCTAACAACAGATGTAAAACTGGGAGTCAGGTCAGTCTGAAATGAAGTTCAAGCTTCACTTTGTATTAATACAGTTCTTTGTTGGTGAGTCACTCTGAACCTTAGATTGGACCTCTGTAAAATGAGGAGCCTCGTCCAATATCAATAGCCAATGTAGATGAACCCTGTTCTATCTCAATGACTCAATCTTCCAACCCTTCATTTAGATACAACTTTCAAAGTACTTTCGCCAAAAGCCATGTGCCACACTCAACAGGTTCAGTGTGGTCACTTGCTCTATAAATGCAAATTGACTCATAGTCTTCCACAATAGATGCAGCTCTGCCATTGCCACTTTGCTTTTAGCCAAAAGAGAAAGCTTTGAAGAATGAGGAGAAATCCAAGTCTGAAATCCTAATAGCCTTGGGGCTCAGAGACTTAACACAAAGAGATGTCATTCACTAAAACATGGCCCTGGTGGAAAGACTACTGCCAAAATTCATATTAATTTCAGTTGTTAAAGAAATTTCAGAAAAATGCACCATGAGGTCTCAGCTAATCAAATACAGAGTAATTTGAATGAGTCATGCTAGAGTCAATGGTGAATACTGGTCAAATTCTCATAACTCAAAATAACAAGAAGGACTATGAGAGATTGCATTCTCCCAGAAGAATGCTGGACTGACTATGGATGGATAGAGGACAATTCTGTTTGTTGTATAAAAGTGAGTCATAAAGTCTGTTACTATACTTTGATTCCCTTCCCCCCCCCAAGAAAGTTAAATTTATAGTACCATATTAAGGAAAGCTAACACCTATGATTGGTATTTTTCCAAAAAGTAAAAAAAAAAAAAAAAAAAGGTTAAAATATCAGAGATATTAATAACAACAACAACAACAATAATAATAATAATAATAAAAACCATTGTTGTGAAGGACCTATTTGACCAGGCAGTAGTAATCCACATGGCTACCCACAATACACAACCAGGTCCCTACCTGGATCCCTGGCAAAGAAAGGGTACCTTTCTCAATCACTGCAGAAAGATCTGCTACTCATCCAGTTCACAAGAATAATACTTCATGAACATAGAAATATGGTGCTCATGATAATGTTTTAAGCCTTCCATGGGGGATCATCAAAGTCTGTAACATCATTTGGGGCAGGGCCTTGGCCCTCTGCCATGTATCTAGGCTGAGAGAGTATCCCACTATGGGGAACCGGCTCCCAAAGTCCATTTGTTAGATAGTGGTTCCACTACCAGAGGTCCCATATACTGCCCAGGCCTCCTAACTGACATACACGTTCAGGGGGCCTGGTTCTTTCCTATGCTAGTTTCCAAGCTGTCAGTCTGGGGTCCCCCTTGTTCAGTCAGCTGTTTCTGTGGGTCTCGACTCCATTGTTTATCACTCCTTTGTCTCTACAACTGGATTCCAGGAAATTGGCTCAGTGCTTAGCTGTTGGTCTCTGTAGTGGGACCTAAGGATGTTATGTCTTAGTATGTCCTAAGTGAATTCACATTATCAAGCCTGTCTATATTACAGTTAAGACTGTATTCTAACCTTGCTAAAACCATGCTAAAGTTGATCTGTTAATATAAACTCTATTATTAAAAGTAAATGGATGGTGGTTTAACAAAAAATTTTATTCAAATGCTATGCTATGAGAATTGCATTTTCTTGACATGTATTTCTAACAAAAATGTAAATTATTAAATGTAAAATAATTAAAACAATGTATTTCATTCACAATTAAAAATTTCCCTCTCCTCTAAAGAACAGAGATGGGAGAGTAGGTAGGTTGGGGAAGATTAAAAAAAAAAAAAAAAAAACAAATTCTGTATCAAAATGTCATAAGGAAGCTTGTTAATTTGTATGCAAACTGAAAAAATTTTAAATCAATATTATGTTACTGTGGCACTGTCTGTTACAATTACTTATTGCTGGAATGAAGCAAATTTAATATAAAGTTCATGTTGGGGATATTATACCAAGTCGCACTTCTCTCAACAACAAAACAACATGAAGAGTAACACATGAAGAGTAACACATATGAAGAATGACACATGAAAAGTGACACATGTGAAGATTGACTCATGTGAAGAATGACACGTATGAAGAAGGACATATGTGAAGAGTGGCACATATGAAGAGTGGCACATGAGGAACAAAGCTCATGGCTAAAGAAAGTTAGCTTTTATGGAGCTCAGAACTGATTGGTGAAAATAATGGGTACCTGTCTTTAGTTAATCAGGAGCCACCTCGAGGTCACTGTAATCTGCCCTTCTTCACACTCTATCTTCCCCAGTTTCCACTACTAATAACCATTTAGGATTTTTTTTTCAGCTTTTATTAGTAAACTTGGAGCTCTGAACCATGGAAAGCACTTTAGGACTAGTGAAAAAGATTTTGTAAGCCAAATTTCACTGAGTTCCATTCTTCATCATAGTAATACAGCTTTTGAGTTTATAATGTGGTTGTGATACACACATCAAAAGTGGAAAGCGCATTGACAAATTATCATATCACCAAAAAATAGTACTTGAGTATGTGTTTGTTAGCCCATACAAACCTGGAGCTAGTGGGGTTCTACAGTTTTTTTGTTTTTGTCCAGCATCAGGGTAGAGTGGCTTACAATATATTCCTGTCCTAGGGCAGGGGAAACTTTTCTGTAGTTGGATAGTTTTTCGTGAAGTCAATGCATTTTAAGTTAAGGACTAGTAGTACTGTGGCTTGATAGAAATAGTAGCTTTCAAAATTTAATCTGTATAGAAAAAAAAAAACAACAAAACAAGATATACCAGTAAAAATATAGATCTTAGGCTTACTGTTTTATTATCATGAAGGTTCAAAGTGTTTTATTAATGCTATCCACTTTTAAAAGTAATAATGGTTTTATTGTGGAGCTTGGCTCTGCACAAGGAGTTGAACATTTAGATCAAAGGAAGTGATGTGTTGGCTCTCCTTACTTTCTCATAGCTCATGAATATTAAAATTTTCTAAAAATACATTGTACTTGGAAATGTGAATTCTTTTGCAAATCTAAGATTATATTCACTGTTGTTTTTTATTTCTTATTTTAATGAAAAGTCTATTCAAATCAGGTAGCTTTTTTAAAAAAGGTTCTACGAAGAAAAGAAAAATACATTTCCAAGTTTTTCAGCCTGCCACACATCTATAGCACCAGGAGACCGAACTCCATTTACCTCCTGAGTCAGGACATGGCATTATCTTTAATAGAATCCAGTCTTCACTCCTATTGTCTTTGGCTCTTTGTAAATGATGCTCTCATTTGAATCTTTGATATTTGTTTATTTTCTTATAGGTTTCAAGCTTTGCTCCTGGTTTAAAGAGCAGTCGTCTCTCAAAAAAGTGAAGTTAGCTATCATCTGAAACTCAAGTCCTTGAAAAAGAGGACCTGGAGCCTCCCTGGTAACTTCTGCATTGCTTTCCTGGCAAGCAGACAACTTCATTAGACAAGCCAGCCAAGGAGCGTCTTTAAATGGAAGCCTTGCGCACAAGGAGCAAATGCATTAAAAAGTTGCTGACGGGCATGAAATGCTTTGAAGTGAAGATGGAAAACTCCAAAGCAGGAAGGATTTGGGGCGTTTTTGAGTCTGATTGGCTCTGTGGTTTCTCAGCAGTTATTCCACAGGCTAAAATAAATGCAGAAATGGTATTTTGAGGCCACAGCTGCAGAGGGAACTGTGATGAATTTCAATGAAAATCTAGCTGAATTGTGAAGAATCTGATTTTCAAACCCAAGGAACAGGAGAACATTGTTGCTTGCTATATCATTTTATATCTAAGAAATAAGAAAGAAACCTCACGTTTTAGTCACAAGATGCACACTGACTTTGGCTCTTAGTTCAGTGGTGGATGCTTTGCAGTTCTCTGAAATGCACTCTGTTCCTTTAATTATAACTTACATCCTGGAAAGAGGCAATCTAATGAGTCATGTGAAGTTAGTGGTGAAGCTGAGATAAGCAAGCATAAACACGAGTGCTATGTTACCATGAGCAGTCCATAACAAATCAATTTTATAGCAAAGCTGCTTCAAAGAATAATGATTTGATGCCAGTATAGTAATTATTTCAATCGTCCTATGCATAAAAAGCAAGATATATTTTCTACCAAGAGTAATGGATAAATATACTGATGTTCAAGGGAATTAAACATATAGTAGGATCTAAACATATAGACAGTTTGCAGACCTGGCTAACCTGGAACTCCCAGAGATCAATCTGCCTCTGCCTCCCCAGGTCTTCGATTAAAGGTGCCTGCAACCACACCTAGCAATATCAAACAAATAGCCAGCTGGAAAAAATGGTACAGATTAGAACCAGAAACCACAATATATAGAAAAAACGTGTAGCCCTCTGACTGTGCAAACTGATTAGATCTATAATGCTATAGACTTTGTAGACACTTGAACTTTTTGTAAATTTACGGTGATTTCAATATAGCATTCTTCATAAAGTTATCAGAATTGAGTTAGTGATGTGAAGCTCTTAGTAAAATTAGTCCTAGTGCCTATTTAAGCACTCAATAAATGGCTCTTTGTTATTAGTAGCAGTGTAGAATGGCATACGGTTCTGCAGCTAGCTAACATTTCTAGACCTCATTGTGGCTACCTGTAAAATGAAAGGCTTGGGCTACAAGTCAGAGGAGCAGCTGGTGGCAAGTGAAGTTCAAGGTGTCAGGCTGCCAGAAGGAAACTTTCTGAAGGGCTGGCTATCTTGGACAGGTGCCAAGATAACAGACCCTGGAATGTCTTTTGCTTCTGCTGTGCCTTTACATGTTTGCTGCTGTTATCTTTCTCTGGTATCCGGCATTGTATGAATGGGTGTGGAGTGATTCCCCACTACCTATAATGTAGTGTGTTTATCTCACAGAAAGATCCCATTCCACTTGGCATTTTTACCTGTGGATTACTATGAAGTAATCCTAACTTGTACTGTCTGATTGATAATAATAATGTTAGTTTACACAGAGTTTTGATGAATAAAAATATAAACAAGAAAGTGTCACACAGCTAGAACACACGAGTTTCTATTGAGGAACCATATAGACTTTGGCTTAGGTTAATGGTTAGAAAAACAATTGAGATCTGGTAGTCCAGCTAGATTAAATTCTTTTTAACCTTAATAATGTCGGGAGATGTGTTCCCAGGTTTCAGAGAACATAATAGCTTAAACAAAGCTTTGAAAATAACTTAAATTACTCTAAGATGTTTTCATCAATAGCTTTGAGGTTAAAACACACACACACACACACACAGAAATAATCTAAAGATTTAGGAAGGGACACAGTTGAATGCAAAGCCTGCTAAGGTCTAGAAACAAGAATGAAGCAGCCCAATTATGATTGGCTGACTCACCTTTTTTCTTAGGGTTGGTTGATAACCAAAGGTGATGATAAATTTTTATACCCATTTTCCCATAATCTCCTGATATAAAAAATAATACTGATGAGTGGTTATAAAACCTAAAGATTTAAGGTAGAGCTGACTGATTATTTTTCTTATGTAAAAGTTTAGATTTGTGGTTATTTTAAGATTCCTTATATGATTACCTTTCAAGATAAGTTATTGGCCCTATCTTTTTACTGGCAGCCTGACAGTAAAAGACCTGACTGACAAGAATATCTTGCTTGCCTACACAATTAATCTATAATAAGTTTCTCGAATATGAATGCATGCAGATTGTTGGAATTATTTGTTTTTCACCTGTAATACATGAATGTTTTATCATGTAAGAAAAATGAAAACAACATATTTTTACCTGTATTTATTATAATCATTCACTTGAAAAATTGAATGTAACCACATTACAATTCCTGGAAAAACTTGATGGCACATATAAGCTGTAGGAAAAAAAAAAAGAATACAGAAGAATAGGGAATAAAGAAGAAAACCACCAAGACAGAGTGTGTGTCTTTTTCCTTAACTCCTCAGATAAAAAAATCTAGCTTGGGCTGAAGCAATGGATTCTTTTCCAGCCCTGTGCTGCTTGGAGGCTGGTCCCCCGGGCAGTGATATTAATCATATCTAATGATCCTGCCAACTTTAAAATCAGATTGCTTTAAAACACATTGCTTATGGAGTATGTGAACTTCTAAGTTGGTGTTCAGTGAAATATTGTAATGCACTGAATCATGTTCACCAAAGAGTGACATGGGTACTGTTTCTTCAACCAGATGCTGGCAGGTCACCTGCCACTACTCAGCTCACCTGACTCTGGACAAGGTCATTATGATTTCCATATTGTCACTTCTTTGTCCTCCTTTCATACCATACAGCCTCTAGCCATGAACATTGTCTTTCTTTCTCCACTCACAAGATTCCTTTTAATAAATATTTTATTTCACTTGACTTAAATTCCCAAAATGATTTTCTTGTTGTTTCTATAAAGCACTAACTGTCCCCCATTTACTTTCAAGGCTATCAATTGAGCTAATTTCTAGCATTTTCTCTGTACCTCAGGCTTATTCCAGGGATGCAGGGGCCAATTCAACCACCAAAATCCACTCACCATCACCAACCATAATAATAAGCTATGGGAAAAAAAATCACTTGATTAAAGTCTATAACTATTCCTGACAAAGACTCAAAGAATTCATAGAACAAAACACAATTTATGCACTTGATAAAAAAAAAAAAGTTTACATTATATAGTTAATGGCCAAAGGCTGAATGCTTTCTATTTAAAACCAGGAAAAATATAAGAAGGTTTCTCTAGCCACTTTAATTTAGTGGAATACTGGATTTCCTGGGCTGGGCAACAAGCAAAGAGAAAGTGGCAAAAGCCGGTTAAAAGTGGTTGGAGCTATGGCTCAGTGGGCAAAAACGCTTGATGCACAAGCATGAAGATCTGAAATCAGACCCCAGATTCCACAGAGAAATCTGGGGCATGCCTATGCACTCTTATAACCCAGCTCTGTGTGAGGTAGAGACAGGAATATCACTGGTGTTGGCTACCAGATTATCTCCATGTTTAGTGAGAAATAGTATCTAAGGTGGGCAAACATAGACCAGGACACTTGATGTCTTCCTGTGGTCTCTGAATATTTGCACACAAGCACCCTTCTATATACATCATACATATAGCAGACACACTAAATATAAATGTATAGAAGATTTTATATATTCATAAAACAACTGTGACTTTTTCATAAAAAAATAAAACAATGGATGTGCCTTTGTGTCTAAACAACAAGTGTTAGATTTGGCAGTAAACACGTGATTCAATATAAAAAAAGAATTGATAATTTATACTACATCAAAAGAAAAAATAATTCTGACTTGACTCTTCTGAGACACTGGAAAAACAAACTAGAAACTAAGAGGAAATATTTTTCAATTGCATATCTAATAAATGGCCTAACATCTAAGTTTGGTTAAAAAAACTCTAAACACACAATAAAAAAATAAAAGTTCAGTTAGAAAATGGGTAAACAAAGTAAATGATTCACAGGAGAAGATACACAGGTGGCAAATAAGATCTTCTGTCTCCCTGAAAGATGCTCAGGATTGTCCTGAAAAAAAAACACAAATATCAACAATGTGATATCATTGCACATCTACCTGAATGTCTAAAATAAAAGCCAGTTGACTATGCCAAATGGTAGGAACAACCTAGAGAACCTGCATCACTCAGATGTTGCTAGTGGTGGCATACAATAACCCAGCCACTGCAGAAAACATTCTAGCATTTTTTCCTAAAAACCTGAGCATGCCACTACCATGAAACCAGAAATGTTAAGACTTGTAATTATCCAGAAACTTATACATAGGCATTTATACCAGCATCATTCATAACAGTTGCAAATTGGAAATGCCTGTGTCTTCTCACTAGGAAGACATTCATATTTTGCAATGTTACTCATCAATAAAAACCATCAAAGTACTGCCATATTCAACAACCAATAAAATTACAGGTTGTAGAATAGTCTTAACGTAATAAATTTCTACAACTGAAGAATGGCCCAGAAGGTGTTGAAAATGTTAGAGGATGGAAGGACAGGCTGAAGTATAGGCAGCTATGAAAAGGATCTCTCAGAAGAAATGTCTGCATCTTGACTGAGAGGTTGTAAATACCATGACTGTGATGATAGATGATAGTTTTGTAAGACATCGTCATTGAGGCAAACCAGATAAAAGTTACAGCAGCTCTATCATCCCTTTCATGTGATTCCACATTTATATTAAGCTAAAATTTTCATATCCAAATTCTACTTTTTTCTAAAAATATTATGTTTCATTATTATATTTAACAGGAGCAACAAGGCCATCGCCATGCGTATGTGTGGAGGTCAGGGGAGTGGTTTGGTGGGAGACAGTTCTCGCTTTCCATCATGTGAATTCTGGAGTTTGAACTATGTCCTTAGGCCTGAAGGGAAGTGTTCTTGTCTGCTAAGCCATAGCTCTGACCCTCAAAATTCTGTTTTCTGGATCTTCAATGATGACCCACTAGTCAGCTAGAATGTTGCTGGATTTTTATGATATAAGATTACCTACTTAGATCTTATTTCAGTTGTCATTATGTATTATGTGACTCAAAGGAACAGAAAACCAACACTGATTTAAAAGGTGCTATTTTAAAACAAACTTTCTACCCACTAATTCATATGCCCTCAGAAATGAAAGTATTATTTTTGTGTTCCACAACCTTATGATACGGTAGACTATTAAAATCCTCAAATGGCTTTACATGTCATCTAACTTGCTAAGATGCTATGTAAATTTACATCGTGTAATCCAGAACAGAAAATAAATTTTACACATCGTGTTTGTTTTACCAGGAGAAAAAGGAATGTGCCATTTCTCCGATACGAATCATATTAGAGCCTGTTCAAACCATTTTTTTTTAAGAGAAAATGGAGACCTATGGAAGTCCACTGTGTGTGGTGCACCCACACACAGATCCTGAAGTCCCCTGTGTCATCTCTGCTTATTCATTCTCTACTTAGAATCCAAAAGCATGGCCTCTGACTAGAGTCACAGAGGAGCACGATAGGACAATTGCAGTTTCATTCCCTGTAATAGCATGCTGGAGCCTGGAATAACTAGGCATGGAAGTATAGTAATAAAGGATCCACATATTCTCAAACAAATTGAAGTTATTTTATCTCAGGTTTTAATTAGCTATGCTCATCTATAAAGCTTTACTTCTACTTTTTGCTCATGTAAATTGGCCTAATCTCAGTTACAGTGTGCCAGGGTAGATAAAAATATGTTGTTTGATCTTTGGTTTGTGACCACTAATAATAGCTTTAAAAAAATCAAGATGCAGTGATGTAGATATAAGATTCTAGGAAAATGAAACAAAACGTAAGGCAGATCAAATCAAGTATTATTCCCTAGTACCACCCCACTTAGTGTGCTTTTTTTTTTTTGTAAATCACAGCATACATACACATATACATATCATACATGTATATGTACATATATCAGAATATTACTTTAACTATGTAAAGATGTGTTGCATTGTTTATGCTGCATTTATTTAAGTATGTACAGATGTGTTACAGTTCAAGTTACAGTGCAGAGTCATAGTCATAAAAACATCATGGTCATGATAATGGCCTAAAAACAGACTCATTTATCAGTGGAACTGAATTAATGAGCCACACATCAGCCCACAAAAACCATATGATTTCTGATGGAGACCAACAATACAAATTGTAGAAAAGACAGCATCTTCAATAACTGTATAGCTACATATAGAGTAATGAAACCCCACCCTTATCTTATAACCTGCACAAGACCCATTTCCAAATGGACCAAGAACTTCTATATAATACCTGATACCCTAAAACTAACAAAGGACAAAGAAAGGAATATGCTTGAACATATATAGTGTCACAGGGAAGGATTTTCTAAACAGGACCTCAATGCCACAGGCATTAAGGCCAACAGTTAATGAATAGGACCTCATGAAACTAAAAGTGGTTCACAGACTCTTTACCAGCTATACATCTGACAGAGGGTTAGCATCTAGAATTCACAAGCCACTGAGAAAACTAAACATCAAGAAAACAAACAACCCAATTAAAAATCAGGGAATGGAACAGCATTCTCAAAAGATGAAATGCAAATAGATGTTCAACAGGTTTTAGATATTCAACATCTTTACAAATCAGATAAATGCAAATTAAGACTGTAAGAGTCACAGCTCTGAAGGGAAAGGTATCCTGACTGGGGAAGTCAGGCTATACCTGAAGCTGGGGTGCAGTAGGGGGAGGTCTGCGTATAGGGTAACAATCCTGCTCCTCTCCTAAAGAGAGCTCTTAAAGATGAGAGCTTGGTTCCCCCAAGGAAACACCCTAGCAGAGCTCTCCTTCCTTTTGCTCTGCTCAGCTGCAGCCCAAGATGTTGCTTCTTCTGCTTCACTATACTAAAGGGGGAAACCCCTGCAGAAATGTAGCAATTGCCTCCTGGCAAAACTTTGTACTTGCTCTGTTCCTCTTCCAAAGGACCTTCCCAGCAGATGTAACTGTTTCTTGTTGTTGTTGTTGTTGTTTGTTTTTTGTTTTTGTTTAGCCCTCGTAGGGAACTTCTCAGCAAATGTTTTTCTGCTCCACACTAGAGAAAGAACTTCAACTAAAACTCTTTCAAGAAAGAGAGTGGCTGTTCCTGCCAGGATGGGAAAGGATAGCCAGCAACTGAACAGGCAGAGGGGCTTATAAAATGCTTCTTAAGAGTGAAGTTTTCTCAGGGAGAAGAGTTGTTTTCTGCTCCGGGATTGGTTTTCCTGCTCAGAGATTGGTTGGTTTAGTTGGTCAGGGGCAGAGTAGGCTCTGGTTTCAGGGCCAAGCTGTGTTCCTTTCAATGTCTCTTTTTAGCCTTTTTGTTCTGGTTTCAGGGATACAATTTATTTCTTTCACTGGCTCTGGTTCTAGGACCAAGCTGATTTTGTTTGCTTGTTTCTTGTTGTTTTGGCTCTCATTTCAGAGTCCAGTGTTTCTTAGGTTCTGGGTTCAGGGCTAAACTGTTTCTTTCACTGGCTCTAGGTTCAAAGTCAGGGTGTTAGATTTCATGCTCAGGGATTATTTAGTTTTCCTGCTCAGGGATTGGTTGGTTTCAAATTCAGTTGGTCAGGGGCAGAATTGGCTCTCTTTTCAGGATGAAACTGGCTACTTTTAGCTTTTTGGCTGTAGTTTTTGGTCCAGGGTGTATTTCTTTCACTAGCTCTGGTTTCAGGTCCAGAGTGGATTTCTTTGGCTGGCCCTTTTATCCTCCAAAAACTTCTTTGAGATTTCATCTTATTCAGGATGCCTAATAACAATAAGAGAAATGACATCAAAGGGTGGTGTGGATGTAAGGAAAGGAGAAAACTTATTATCTGCTAGGAGTGAAAAATTGATAGAATCACAATGGAGAACATCAGTGTAGTGATTCCTCAAAATGTTAGAAATGATTCTACCTCAAACAGCTATACCATTAATGGGCATACACCCAAAGGAGTCTATGGAGATACCTACTCACCATGTACCTGGCTACTCTATACATTATAGGCAGGACAGAAACAGTCTAGGTTCCCATCAACTGGTGAATGGATAAGAAAAACATGGTATATTTACATGAGGAATTACTCATTTGTTAGTCAAAAATGAAGTAATGAAGTTCACAGGTAAATGGATAGAGCTGGAAACAATAATACTTAGAGGAATAACCTAGACCCAAAAAGACAAACATCATGTTCTCTCTCATCTATGGATGCTAGCTTGATTGTTTAGCTATGCACATTTAAATTAAAATACCAACAAAAGTCAGGGAACTAGTGAGAGATCATGGAGGAATAGGCCAAAGAAAAGGAAACAGAATGCAGGTAGTATGGAGGGAGAAAGGGAAATAATAGAATAGAAAGAGTTAACTAGGGTAGAGATAGAAGGGCAGGGTACTGGAAGGATTTTAGGGACATGTAATTAACATCTTTGAATATACCCTATGGAAACCTACTTATGGGAGAAGTTTCAAAACACACACACACACACACACACACACACATACACACACATTGAAGCTACCCTATTTGATGAAACAATGCCTCCCCAGACACCATAAGGTATCAAAAAGCCCAGTGTTAAATGTGGATTACCTCTTTCTTATTTGTTGGTCAATAAGCTCCCATATACCCCCTCAAAATTAAAGGCTATTGCCACTGCTTTGGGTTACCTTTAGAATTTGATGTTATGACACCATTGCTGAACTCACTGGCGACTTGAATCATAGGACATAGGGAAATCAAGCTGATACCAACACACTGGCTAGCTTTCATGGTGCTGAAAGGTTCTGGACATGTTACCAGGGCAGAATTCATCAACAATCTTTCCCTGAAGTAAAACCTACATATTACAATAATGACTAGTCTATAAATATATAGCCACTGGTACAACAGTGGCATTAACCAACCACTTCCACTTTGAATTTAAAGCCTATATCTATGATATGGAACTTAAGTTTGACATTACAGGTGAAAATGCCTGCCTGGGTCATAGAACATAGAACTATTATTCTGAATAAGGGGCATAGCAATAAACTATTCCTTAAGTTCTTATCTGACACTCATAGTGTATCTCTCAATCAATCTCATCAATTATAGAAGTAGATGGTGATTAATATAGGGGCCTATAACTTGACATGCAAAGAATGTTGAAACTGTGTAATGCTCAGCTCTCGATTATCTACAATATTACACCCACATGCTCAAGACCCAAGGATAATCCATGGAAAGGGCAGAAAGATTTTGAGAACCATAGGGAATGGAAGATTACAGTAAAACAATATTTCCCAGACATGACAGTAACATTGTACATGTGAACCCACAGAAGCTGGGACTGCATGCACAAGACTTTCACAAGATTAAGCCAGTACAAATTGCAGCATGGATGGAGGAGGGACTCATGAAGTCCCTTCACTTAGTTAAGGAACTACTAGACAGGAGAGGGTGAATTTTCATTAGGGATGTGATCCCAAAGAGAGTACGAATGTTACTCAATCTCCAGTAGATGTTCTCCCTCCCTCTCTCTCTCTCTCTCTCTCTCTCTCTCTCACACACACACACACACACACACACACACACACACATACATACATATATATTTATACTCAGCACTAAATGGACTCAGAAGGTAAAAGGGTGGGCAGACTACATGAAGTTGGGAGGTAAAGGTAAAAGTAGAAGGGGTAATGGGGAGAATTTCAAGAAATGCAATAGGGGTATATTTATAAATTTTATTTCCTGATTCTTACATCCTGTAGAGAGCCACTGGTGCCATTCCCGAAGATGGCGCTGGTTTCCTGTCCATAAGCCAGCAAGGCGCGGATGTGCGATCCATGTCATGGGGTGACCGTTATGAGCATTGCGGGCTGCACCTGTCAGTAAAGGACACGACTCCTCCGAGCATATATAAGCAGAGCCCTTTTTCCTCCTCAGGGTCTTCCCTCAACTTGCTGTAATGAGCCGCGCAATAAACATAGCTGCAGAAGAATCCTGTTGTTGAGCGTCGTTCTTGCAGGTGAGGCGATGGCGCTCAACAAGTGGTGCCGAGACCCGGGAACCTGACATCAGTGGCACAAGGGGGACCCTTCAGTCAGCTGGAGAGGATTCAGAACTGTGGCAGACAGGTAACAAAATAAGGTAAGTTCTGATAGACATGCTATCAGGAAAGCATGTCAGAAGCAGAATGTGATGAAAAGTTGGGTGCACGCAAAAAGAAGAAGGCTAGCAAAGAGAAAGTGAAAGAGCCCCGAGAGACTGATCAAAAAAAAAAAAAAAATAAAAATAAAAATAAAAAAATAAAATAGAAAAGAAACAGAATAATAAAAAAGCCACAGATGGAGAGAATCTGGATACTGTACGGTATTATATTGTCTTTGTATTGTTTGACTGCTGAGGAAACAACTGTTAAAGGAAATGTTGCTGGATTAATTCAATTTATATATTTTAAAAATGCTTTGACTCCAAAATTTAAGTTCAAGGACAAGTTACTGGGGAAAAGAATTTCTATTTTTGTTTCAACAGGGCAGTTAACTCAGATGTTTCCTGTTTTTGAGGAGGATGGAAATCGTACTCATCAACCTTTGGAACATAAGCAGGTTAAGGAATTGGCTGAATCTCTCCGTGCTTATGGCATTAATGCTAACTACACCTCCTCACAAGTAGAGAGACTGTTTGGAACATAAGCAGGTTAAGGAATTGGCTGAATCTCTCCGTGCTTATGGCATTAATGCTAACTACACCTCCTCACAAGTAGAGAGACTGTCTGCTATGTCTATGACCCTTGCAGACTGGATGTTTGTCACAAAAGCATGCTCACTATGGGGCAATATTTGGAATGGAAAGCCATATGGCATGATCTTAGCCAATCACAGGCCTCCATTGATTCATGATTAAAAGGAGGATTGATGGTAGTCAATCAGAGAATTGATTTGGTGCAGGAACAAATTGACACACTCTAGCAGCTAGCCCAACTGGGCTGTCAATGGAAATATTCCAGTTTATGTGTCACCAGTGTACAATATGAAAATTATACAAGAGCTGCAAACCTTTCTAAAAAACTTTTTTCAGTATCTTTTAGGTGAATGGACAGGAGAATTTGATAGCCTGATGGACCAACTCCGAATGGCCATCATCCATGTGAATTCCACCCATGTGGACGCCTCTCTATCAGAAGGATCGTTCTCCTGGATCTCCACCGCTTTTTCCCACTTTAAGGAGTGGGCGAGTGTAATGGGGTGTGGCCTGCTGTTATGTGGTGGGGGGGTCCTCCTGCTCTGGTTGGTGTGTAAGCTACGTGATCAACAGACATGTGACAAAGTGATTATCGCTCAAGCCCTAGCTGCTATGGAGATAGGCTTCTCTCCCACTGTGTGGCTAAGCATGTTAAAAAATGGACATTAACTGTCCAATAGGACAGCCCTTGCACCCTGAGTCTTCTATGACATTGCACCAGGTTAGGGTGTCCATTATTTTTTTTAACCAGAAACAGCCCTAACGTTCTGAGGGGTTTTTTTCCCCATTGCACGCAGACAGGTGCTTCTTTAGTATAGCCTACTGTAATAAATTCTTCACGCTCAGGTTGTTTGGCTTAGCACTGCACTCCGGGTTGACTCTGGCCATGAGCAGCTCCGAGAAGGGTAAGTCTGGTTGCATGTGGGTTGGTGTCCAAGGCCCCACCTCCAGGGAAAAGATGCTGGATGGGTATGGAACTGACTTGGCTGACTACCAGGATTCAGGGTCATTACAATGTCCATCTCGTTACTGGAGATCAGACCACTACCCTTGCCTGTTGCGTTTATAAAACAAAAAAGGGGGAGATGTAGAGAGCCACCGGTGCCATTCCTGAAGATGGCGCCGGTTTCCTGTCCATAAGCCAGCAAGGGGCGGATGCGCGATCCACGTCATGGGTGACCGTTACGAGCATTGCGGGCTGCACCTGTCAGTAACGGACACGACTCCTCTAAGCATACATAAGCAGAGCCCTTTTTCCTCCTCGGGGTCTTCCCTCAACTTGCTGTAATGAGCCACGCAATAAACATAGCTGCAGAAGAATCCTGTTGTTGAGCGTCGTTCTTGCAGGTGAGGCAATGGTGCTCAACAACATCCAAAGCCTATATTCTATGGAAATAAAGATCTTATAGAAGTATATTGCAAGCCTTTCCCTGGGTGCATGCGTGTTAAACATTCATGAAATTTGTAGACTTAACAATTGAACATGATATGAGAAAACATTGTATTCAACTTAGAGAATATTTATAAACTAAAATTACCATGTAGAACAACTGGTGAGTTTTTCTTCATATATGCTTTCATGCAGAAAGTAACTCAGGGGACTTCTGAAGAATAGAACACTTCCTGAAAGATCTAGAGCACAGTTTACTCTGTGGAAATATGTACATGAATGGGTTGAAATCCCTGACTAAATCTTTTGCAGAAACCCCTGCTGCTTAAGACCAAGAATACATTTGTATCCCTTTAGTAATTAACATTTACATGAAATGAAGCTCATCTGTCCATTTTTTTCTGTCTATTTTTATTCTAAAGACTTCAGAAGACAACATGGTATGAATGTTACACATCAACCTCAGTAGTCTGTGCTCAAACTTTCAGTTTGTCTTTGGCCATAATAACACTTTCTACCATAGTTAAAAATCCATCAACTACTTTGAATAGAGGGTTTTCTACTCCTTTACACAGGCATATGGTATACGGAGTTCTGGTTTAGCCCTCTGATGTGGTTCCAGAAATTTAACAGTGAGGGTTGTGGACTTAAGTGCTGTGGCCTTTAGATATAGCACTCTCACCCTGGCCTGTCACCACTTGGAGCTGACAGTTTATTCAGATGAGCTTTGAACTAAATTGGTATTCTTTTTGGCATTGCCTTACAACTTTCTGGACTAGGAATGCATATCTTTAAATTAAGGATTGAACTAGAAGTTTCTGCCAAGTGACTCAAACCCCCATACAATTGACAACTGTCCTTTTAAATAGCTTGAAACAAGTTTATTAAAGGAAATGATATTTTAGCAGGTGACTTATAAAATAAATAATGAGTTCAAGCTGGAAGACCAATCATGGCAGCAAAGGAAAAAGAGTTTATCTTCTGAGTATGTGGGGGTGGGATGTGTGTATGTGTACAACCAGAAGTCAATGTCAGTGTCTTCTTTGACCACTTTCCACCTATTTTTTAAGATGATGTCCCCCACTAAACCTAGGATTCATCAACTCAACTAGGCTAATTATGGACTGAGCCATCCCCCCAGATCCTGCACTCAATGAAATAATTTTAAATATAGATGTAACTATATCTAAATCAAGCAAAATCTGTGTCAGTAACTTCAACTGTCCTCAATCATTTTGTCAGTCACTTTGCTTTGGTTATTTAACTTGGATATCTAAAGAACAAGGCAGCTCATATGTTTTCCATCCTTTTATATCTGAGGTATTAAAATAAAGGCCAAACTAAGAAATCATATGTCATGATCTAGTTATTTCTGTTGCAAAAATCTCTTAATTTTTTTTTGAAAAAAATTTAGACATACAAACTGTAGTACTAAGGATGCCAACTTATACCACCAATTCCTGGTCTTGCATACACACATACACACACTCTTATCATACCAGAGTATGTTCTGAAGTTTATAAGCCACTTGGCGCAATTAACAATCAATTTCCTGACTAAGTAGTTACTAGTAGTGACTTCTATAAATCTTGACAAAAATAATACCAACAATTTCTATTTAGTTCTACATATGAAAGTTCAGTATATTCATTATGACTAATTTGATGTCTTCTTCCTGGTCCCAGTCTTTGTTGAGGAGAAAAATAGAAAGAGTGCATGCCAATACCAGAAGCCAGATGCTGTAGGCTTTACTGCCACCAGGCAGAGCTCCTGGAGCACTGTTGGCAAACTGCCTAAGATGAAGGACAAGAAGAGGTTTATGCAAATCCATGAGGACACTCTTGCTATGGTTGGCTTGATGGTAGGTTTAAATTGCCCTCCATAATAGCTCATGTCCCTGGGGTAAGGGGACAACTAGCATTGACCCTTGATTTTTATGCCATAGTTCAAAGCACTACACTACGAAATAGCTCCAGAATGTGCCTTGTAACATTTAGTCACAATAAGGGCATTTACATTCCTCTGAAATGTTCTGTACAAAACCAGTGGATTCATTCTACTGAATGAGATGCACAGTTACAGAGAACATCAAAATATGTTCTTGGTCTATACAACAGAAGACATATTCTGCTTAAACTCTGCTAGTGGGTTCAATTAAGGTTATCATTTCCCGAGCTGTTTTATAAGCTTGGTAAACTTTTAATGATATATTCAATAAGGAAAACAAGGTTATACAAAACTGAACCATTAGTAAAAGTATCAAAGTAATGGTTTATTGATAAACAGATTTTAAATATTGAGTCCCCCCCCAATATAGAATCAAGGCTTCATCCCTCACACCTGTGAAAGGACAAGGAGGCAGAATCTGATTGTAATTAACAAAGGTACATGCTGATAAGAGTGGTCCTAAGTCAATATACTTATTTCTTTGTAAGAGGAGGAACATTTGGACAAAGATATGAAAACAGAAACCAAATTAGAGAGTACAATGATTGGGATTATGTTGTCACAGCTCAGCAACAATCAGCACTGATGATGGGAATGGCAAGGAAGGATTCTCCCCAGAGGCTTTGAAAGGGACTGTGACATTTCTATGGACTGGTTTTGGACTTATAGTGTATGGATTCATGGACTGATAAATTCTGCTAAGCCACCCAGCTTGTGATTGTCTATGGAACTCAAAGAAACTACACAAGGCAGTCTTGGCACCTACAGGTGAATCCTGGTGGTATTTCATTGTCTACTCAGTGCATTACTTTTGTAACAAAACTTTAGTAAGTGTACTTCAAGAAAAAATGAGTGCTTGGTGGTAGTGGTGAACTCCTTTAATCCCAGCACTCAAGAGGCATAGGCAGGCAGATCTCTTGAGTTCAAGGCCAACCTGGTCTTCAGAGCTAATTCTAGGACTATATAAGACCATATAAAGGCTATATAAAGAAACCCTGTCTTAAAATACAAAGAAGTATGATGAGGAGGAGGAATGAAAGAGCATGTCTTCTTTTCAGTAAAAACCCAAACGTATTATTATATTTAAGATGCACTCAGTGGTAAAGCTATATTCCCTCAAACCCAGTGTTGTTAAGAAACCTCCTTCCAAAACATCCTTCCTGAGAAAACCACCTCAAAGCCCACTATCTTTTATTACCCTCGCAGTAAAGAATATATGGCCTTAAGTCTCTTGGATATGAAGATAGTGGCATTTCAAGACTTTTGGCTAATACTTTCTAACTTTGGTTTTAGAAGATCAATACTTAAGGTAAGTCCTCACAGTAAATAATAGCTTTGTGTTAAGCTACTTGAGAACAGAGACAATCTTGGCTATTCCAATTGCCCACTATGGCATCTTCCTCCGAGTAAATTCCAAAAGGAAAGCAAAGGGAGGGAATGATGAACAAACATTAGAATGTGACTAGTTAAGACATAACCTGTAACTGGAAACTAAGCAGAAGCATAAACACCACAGTGACATTAAAATGTATTATTTAACTAAAATGACAAGACAGCTCTCTCAAATTGGTATTTGTTTCATGGTCAATGGGCAGGGAACTGAGGATCAAGAAATTTTAAGTGAGGTTCCCCAGCTTGTGAATGTTGTAAAACATACAGGACACAACCTATGACTCTGTGCAAATACTGTCTTGTCTTCTAGACAATTTGCCTCTTGGGAACATGACTTGCAGGTCTGGGGAAGACTCCAGACCTCACTATAAACTGTTGGGTGCCTGGGAATTACTCACTTAGTCTTCTGCTGTCAATTTGCCCACTTCAAGTTGGGTAAAATTATCCTGAAAGCCCCTTTCCCCTTTGAAAAGTATGACAATGCATGTGTTTATGTTTAAATAATACCAGAAACTGACAAATAGGAACAGTTTCTTCTTAAATCCAAGGAATTAGTTTGCAATTATACAGCTATAATTTTAACCAGATATAGCCCAGAATGCAATATGTTAATTAATTCCCCCCTCTTAAAATTCCCAAACTTGAACGCTAAATTTATGAATACTTTGCTATATTTGTATTATTCTAGATATTCTTTACCATCTTCTCATATAGGATCCATGCTGAGTGCTGAGTGACCTCTGTAGCCACCAATGAGCCTGCAAAGTGAGCTATAAAGTGAACATGAGAAGACACAGCAGTGTCTTTTGACCCAAGCTGGTTGGGTTTCAGCGCTCCCCTTGGAATTTGGCCCTGATGATGGAACAGACTGTAGTGCTATCTGAACCATATAACCTGAATATTCTAAAAACGGATGTCCAGGATTTCTGGCCACCAGTGTCCCCAGGGCTGTCGTGATGTGAATTAGTTGGAAAGGATTCTGAAAGACTAGTGAGAAATGCATATGCCAAACACTAACTGTAAAAGCATGTGCTCGACCAGACTGACTAACCACTTCCTTAGCGGTAAATTAAAAAAAAAAAAAAAATTTAGCTAGCTATTTTGTAATCAAGGCAATCTTCCATTATATAAACCAGTATATGGATGATAAAAATCAGTCATGTGGTCCACATCAGTGCTCAAATTGCAGGCATAAGGACCAGCATTCAGATCTCCAGAGCTCAAGTGAAAGACACATAGTGTGGAAATGTAGTTTGCTCAAAACTTCAGCTCTTAAAAGACAGAGACATCTCCAGAGCATCTGTGTACCTGGAATGATACTGCCGGTGAGCTCTGAGCTACAGAGAGACCCTGCTACACTGAATAAAGTTGACCATGATCACTGAAGATGTCAAACATAGTGTGTACATGCATCTACACATACAGGTAGGCCCACACACATGGAAACATGCATATACATATACACACGATGCACCCACAAACTTTGAAAAATGCTTATTATGGTAAATTTCATGTTCTTTTTTATCACAATAAAAACTTAAGGTTTAAATCACTGTAATGGTTTTTGCCAAAGCATTATATGCAGGAAAGGCAAATTCATAGACAGAATAAGTATCTATTCCAATAAAGACAAGCATTGTCCTTTCCTTGGAGGAAGCAGTCCAGTGTAGTCAGCCTGTCACCAGGTTGCTGGCTAGTTACCCTGGGGAATTGTGCCGTACCTGGGGCTCAGTGTTGGTTCCTGCTATTGTCAGATCTGGCACGCAGCAGCCGCGGTAGCCAGTTTAGCCTTGGTGAGTGGAAGTACATGTTGTTGAGCTCATGCATGACCCCATCTCTGCCACCAAGGATGCTTTGTTCATGACGGGAATGGCTGAGGAGAGAGCTTGACTATCCACAGAACAGGTCATCCTATCTACTTGATTACCAAACTCCTCCTCAGTTGAAGTTACCTTTTAATGACCATTTACATGGGACACATCCTTTGCCCATTTGGAGAAATCTACCCACACACTTCTTTCCCAGATGTCCTTCTCACCAATTTTCCAATCATGTTCTTTCCAAGTCCCTGACCATCCAGCCAATTCATTGGCTACCACCCATGAATCAGTGAACAATAGTACATCTGGCAATTTCTCCTTCCAAACAAAATGTATGACCATGTGTACTTTCTGAAGTTCTGCCCATTCTGAAGATTCCTTCACAGGTATCCTTTCATGGTAATCCCAGGAAGGGGTTGTTATTCTGGAGCTGTCCACTTCTGGTAAATGCCTGCACAATGTGCAGAACCATCAGTAAACCAGACTGTAGTCTGCTCTTCCTCAGTCAACCAATCATAGAAAACACCCGATGAGGCTCTAGTTGCATGCATCATAGCAGACAGCATTGTAACAGTAGAAACTATAGGCATTTGAACAACTCCTTCATGTAACTTTCTTTTGTCAACAGGACCTTCTCTGTGCTATTTACACACACACACACACACACACCATACATATACATACACATACATAATGCATATATATATATATATATATATATATATGTCACTTCCATTTGATGATGAATTACTGTTGTACATATCCTACTTCATAACTTAGTAGGTCAGATAATATACATCTCATGATAGGTATCCCAGGTCACATTGAAACTTAGTGGGCCCACTGTCAAATAGTTAATTTCCACTAAGGCCCAATAGCAGGCCAAGGCCTATCTTTCAAAGGAGAATAGTTGTCTACAGATGATAAAAGTGAAACCTTGCTCTAAAACCCAAAATGTATTTTCTGTGATTCACCTACAGGAACCTGCCAAAGTCTCCAAACAGCATCCCTACTGACATCTCAAGTACCACTGGGTCTGCTGGATCATGTGCTCCAAGTGGTAGAGTGGCCTGCACAGCAGCCTGGACCTGTTGAGGAGTCTTCTGTTCCAGGACCCTCACAAAGAAATTAGCTTTCTGAGTCATTTGGTATATGGGGTAGAGTAACACACCTAAGTGAGGAATGTGCTGTTTCCAGAATCCAATAAGGCCCAATAAACATTGTGCTTCTATCTTGGTGGTGGGAGGGGCTAGGTGCAATAACTTGTCCTTTACCTTAGAAAGAATATCTCTGCATGCCCCACACTACTGAACTCCTAAGAATTTCACTGGGATAGAAGGCCCTTGCAGGTTGGTTGGATTTATTTCCTATTCTGTCATGTTTATATGAGTTGCCAGTGAGTTCCAAGTGGTTGTTACCTCCTCAGTTGGTCCAATCACCATAACGTCATCCGTATTGTGCACCAATGTGATATTTTGTGGAAGAGAGAGACAATTGAGATCCCTTTTAACTGTTATAACATAGGCCTGAAGAGTTGATATCCTTTGGGTAAAACTGTCAAAGTACATTTTGGTTTTGCCAACTAAAGGCAAATTGCTTCTGGTGGTCCTTACAGACAGGTACTAAAAAAAAAAAAAAAAAAAAAAAAAAAAAAAAGGCATTTATACTTGTTCAATAGCTGTATACCATGTACCAGGAAATGTGTTGTGTTAATCTGTTCAAGTAAGGGCATCACATCTGGTGTAGCATCTGAAATCAGAATTACTATCTGATTGAGTTTTTGATACTCAACTGTCATTCCACACAATCCATCTGTCTTCTGCACTGGTCAGATAGGAGAGTAAAAGCAATGTGCTGGAAGCCACCACCCCTGCATCTTTCGAGTTCTTAATGGTGCCACTATTTCTACATTTTCCTCCAGTGATGCAATACTGTTTTGGATTCATTATTGTACTTGACAAAGGCAACTCTGAAGGTTTCCATTTAGCCTTTCCAACCATAATAGCCCTTACTTCATGTGTTATGGAACCGTTGTGATAATTCTGCCAACTTTTAAGTATATCTATCCCAATTGTATATTCTGAGACTGAGTAAATAACCACAGATTGAGTTCAAGGACCCAGTGGACCTACTGTAAGTCAGATTTCAGCCAAAACTCCAGTAATCACCTGGCCTCCATAAACTCCTACTTTAACTGGAGGGTCACAGTGTTTCTTGATCTCTCCTGGAATCAACATCAATTCAAAGCCAGTATCCAACAGACCATGGAAAGCCTGATTATTTCCTTTCCCCTGTTGTAGATTTACCCTTATAAAAGGCCATAGATCTCTCTGGGAAGGACTGGAGAAAAGCTAACAATAAAGCTTTTAGATATATTTATTAAGATCCTTCCTCAGGAAACCTAGCCTTCCCTTCATGCATAGGGTTTGAGATGTGCAAACTGGCTCAAGACTGGACATTGATACATGGGCTGAGATTCATACTTGCCACAATCCAACGTAGCCTTTCTTCCATTATTTCAAGTACTTTTTTCTGCTTATAAAAATTAAACAAAATTTCAGTAGGCTTTTTATCTATCTCATGCCTGGATATACCATGATTTAGCCAGTACTAAAGTCCATCACAAAAGTCGCTTTGTCTGTGCTGATCTTTACGGGCCATCATGAACAATACTTTGTCCATGCTCCCCATTACAATATCTGTGAACACCTTGTCCTTGGTGATTCAATACTGCTACCTGGCCCCTGCTAACTTGGGGCCCAATTAAACCCATCGCATTTAATTCATCCAATTAAGCAGCAGCATCTCCAACCCTAAGGTCTGGCACAAGAAAAAGGGCAACAACAAAACCCTTTGTGCTGGTGCCCCTCTCACCATTTTTCTTTCTGTAGAATTAGTGAAGGGCATGTCTTCTGGGCCTTCCCATTGTGGAAGATTAGGTTTTACATGGTATACGTACTATAGCATTGCAGTTTTACTGGGCCTTAAAATCCTTTCATCAACACTGAACACTGCCAACTCTTTTTCAATGGGCCATCTTTTGACATATGCCTCAGCCAACAATTTAGACAAACTTTGGACACCTTTTAAAACCGCAAGTTTCCATATGAAACTGGAAAAAAAAATCTACCCTCAGAGGGCCCATATCAATAAACTCAGCCTGACCCAATTTCATGTTCCTTCTACCATTATCCCACACTCTATTCCCAATCATATTCCCCAGACATGAATGAATTAGCAAACTCATTAAGCTCATCAGTGCTGTAGCACACCTCATCATGGATTTCACTTTCTACCTCCTTTAGTTTTGCCTTAAGTCTGGGTATAGGTCTAAGGCAATAATTGGTGAGCCCTAAGGGACATCAGTACTGTCTTGCCTGGCATCTCCTTCATGGAAGATCACTAATGATTTATCAAACAATGAGGATTAATTTCCTCACTCATGGTGAAAAAGGCAACATTCCTTAGTTTCAATAGAGTCCTCCCACACATTTCCATTCCAAGGTACAGAATCCCATTCTTTACCAATTAATTCCCTTACTAATTAACTACCAACACAAATTCAGCTGTGTGTATTTTGTTTTTGTTTTTGTTTTTGTTTTTGTTTTTTTCTGTAATTCAGCTAATGTTGAGGGCTTGAACTTGATTTTCTGTAACTTGAGTTTTGTGGCTGCTGAAGAAAAAATTCTCTTCCAGGGAAAACTTTGAAACCTCTATACTGCTTATATACATCTGGAGCCAGTCAATTTTATTGGTAAGTTCATTGCTGTCCTTTACTGTATTCTGAGATGCTAGAAGTTGGTTAATTTTTGGGAGTTGGTGGTGCATGCCTTTAATTCCAGTACTTAGGTGGTAGAGGCAAGCAGATCTCTGTGAGTTCGCAAGGGCAGCAGAGTGGCAGCAGAGCTAGTTCTAGGACAGATTCCAAAGCAATGTAAAGATATCCTGCCTCAAAAACAACAAACAAACAAGCAAACAAATAAAATAAAGAAATTAATTAATTATATTACAGAACTCATTCCTATCCTTTGTCAGTTTATCCAGAGATGCTAAGAGCAACCAACCATTGCCATTATTTTCCTCATTTTTCCACAAACCCTCTAATTTCATGTACAGAATTACCAAATCTGTTCCTATGTACAACTGGTAAATCCGAATAACCAAATGCATTTCTCACCTTAAGTTTGGAAAATAGTTCATACCATATTACATTCCAGGGGAACTCCCCCCAGTACTTACAGATATTAAAAAATAGGGAAACCTATTCCAGATACTAAAAAGATTCACCCTCATATTCTGTTGCTCTGGAAACATTTTGGGTACCAACTTCATTGCTGTGATGAGACACTGTGACCACAGCAACTCTTTTAAAGGAGAACATTTAACGGGGGCTGGCTTATAGTTTCAGAGGTTTAGTCCATAAGCAGCAAACAAAGAAACACACTGACTTGAGCATTTAAAAACCTGAAGGCTACCCACAGTGACACACTTCTTCCAACAAGGCTACACCTCCTAATCCCTGTCAAGAAGAGTCATTACCTAATAACCAAACATTCGAATATATGAGCCTATGAGGCACACTCCTATTTAAACCACAATAGTCACTTTACTGCACTATTTGTATAATTAAAATCATAAATATATCATTTGTCTAGTTGGGATTCCTATTTTTAACTGATAATTGTATAAATCTGATGGCTGAGACAAAGAGATGAGGTCCTTAGTATGGTCTTGAATGATACAAAAATTATCTTGAAGGAACTGATGCCTCTTGTCAGTAATGCTCTAGTTAATAATACAGAACAGTTATCTCTGAAACAGCAATAAGAAATCCTGCTTTTGTACCAGGTACTTGTTCCTATGGTATAGACATCCCCATGGCCCATATCGAGTCTTCAGTATAAAGTCAACTGAGAGTTGGAAACCAACACCAGGCTGTCCTGAGAGGCTCTACCACACCACTGCAGAATATAGCAGAACCACTCAAAATGTCTTCTGCATCTTCACTCTATCCTCTTTATATTTAAAATATATAGTAGGGAAATGAGACTAGTATTTCAGAAGTGTACACAAAACCATTTACTGAAAATGTTATTTGTGGTATAGAATATTGTTCTTAAAGGGTGATGCAATAGAGGGCAGCTTTAAAACATTCCACCAGGTGGTGGTGGTGCACGCCTTTAATCCTAGCACTCAGGAGGCAGAGGCAAGAAACTTTGAGTTGGAGGCCAACTTGGTCTACAGAGCAAGCTAGTTCCAGGACAGCTAGGGCTATTACATGAGAAACCCTGATATATATATATATATTCATATTCCTAGTGTTAATTAAATTTTTGAGGTTTTTGAGGTTTTCTTTCTTTCTTTTTTTTTCTTTTGCATGAAAGAAAGCTCTTTCAAGTTTTTCCAGGTTGAAAACCTCAAGCTAGGAAATGTCATTGTGTTCTCCATCACAATAGCTCCCATCGGAGTGCTTATCTGAATTTGATACTGTGACCACTCACCTTTGGACAAGGGTGAAAGGTGTAGTCTGTTTACTTATGTGCTCTTTGTCTTCTATGGGAAGTAATGTTAACAAATATAACAGATTCTTGATCCCAACAAGAATGACAGTAAATCACTCTGCCAGACATGCAACAAAAGAACCAATTTTAGTATCTTCAATAGATCTTTTAAGAACATGTCCTTGTTTAAATGATTGTGCTTGTTATAAGGCAGAAATCACAGAATTCAGTTGTCAAGAGTGCCTACAGATTTCTTCTGGCAAATCATTTTCAAAGGTGCGGAAAGATTCGTCACTTCTCAAAGGAGTAGAGAGACTAGTAACTAGAGGACCAATTGTTTAGGATCTTAGCTTTTATCTCAGTATCCTGCCATGCACTATTGAAGTTTAGAATACATTCTTAAAATTTCTGTTCTAATGCCCAGTTTCTTTAATGAAACTGCCTCTCTTTTATACATTTTCGGTGTATCGAAATAGGAATATCATTAAGAAACACCACGTGAAGCCAGTAAAATAGGCACTCTGGCCATCCACCCAACATTCCCACTCCCTAGGCTCCTTTCCCACAGACCCAATCTCCCACCACTACTTCTCTCCGGCACTCTCCTCGACATTTCCCACCCTAACACTGGCAGGCATCTCTGCTCAAATGCTGGCCATAACTGTCAGAAGATCAGGAAGGCTGACCACCTGCAGAACTTACCCACTCCTTCAGTTCCTACAGGCACAATCCTCCACCATCCTTCCATTCTCCCTCTGTGCTTTGTCCCCACCCCACCCCACTCTGGTGGACATCCTCTATTTAAGTGCAGGCCACACAAGCCAGAAGAACAGGTAGGGGAACTCAGGTAGAGACTCCCTGCTGACAGGGACCATCAGAATTCCAGATAGACTTCCCACCTGAGGATAGTCTTCACTCTAGGTGCCTCCATCCCACACTATCAATAATCCATCCATCTCCTCCTCATCACCACCCAGCCTCCAACTCAGGCAAAGAAACCCTTCTCAAAAATAGGCCACATATACTAGAAGACCAGAGAGGAAACAGAAACCAAGGAACAACATCCATCCAACAAAGACAAACTCAGAAAGCACTCCAAATGCAGATGCCTAGATGCCAGCATAAGAACACAATTGACTACATCCAGGGCAATATGCCACCATGAGAGTTCAACTATCCTCTCACAGAAATATCTGAATATTCAAACACAAACGAAGCACAGGGAAAGACCTTAAAACAAATTTACAATGATAATAGAAGTTCTTAAAGAAGTGGTAAATAAATCCCTTAAAGAAATCAAGGTAAAGACAAACAAATACTTTGAGGAAATAAAACAAAGAAAGCTAAGAAAAAAAAAACACACACACACAGTTGAAGGAAATGAATAAATTGTTCAACACCTGAAAACAGAAATAGAAACAGCAAAGAAAATACAAATGGAGGGAATTCCAGACATGGAAAGTCTAGGTAAGCAAACAAAAACTACTAACATAAATATCACCAACAGAAACCAAGAGATAGAAAGAAGAATCTCAGGCATTGAAGATAATGATAGAAGAAATAGAAGCATCAGTCAAAGAATATGTTAACTCTCAAGAAAATTCCTGATACAAAATAACCAGCAAATCTAGGACACTATGAAAAGAACAAATCTAAGAATAATAGCAATAAAAAAAGAGAATAATTCCAGCTAAAAGGCCCAGGAAATATTTTTAAGAAAATCATAGAAGAAATTTTTCTTAAATAAAAGAAGGAGAAGCCTATAAAGTTACAAGAATCATACAGAACACCAAATAGATTAGACCAGAAAAAACACATAGTATTTAAAACACTAAACATACAAAACTAAAAAAATAATATTAAAAGCTACAAGGGGGGGAAATGAGTTAAACATAAAGGCAGACTTATTAGAATTACATAGAAATTCTCAATGAGACTCTAAAATCCAGAAGGGTATGAATAGATGTTCTACACACTCTGAGACCACACATGTGAGCCCAAACTTCTATAACCAGTAAAATTTTCAATCATCATAGACAAAGAACACAAGATATTCCATGGTAAAGTCAAATTAAAATAATGTATATCTACAGACACAGAAGTTTAGAAAGAAAACTACACTCCTAAGAGATTACATCCATGAAAACACAAGAAATTAATAATCTCATACAAGAAAAACCAAAAGAAGAAACACACACACACACACACACCCAGTACTAACACTACAATCAACAATAAAATAACAATAGTTAACAATCATTAGTCATTGATATTACTCAATATCAATGGACCCAATACCCCAATAAAAAGACACAGCCTAACAGAATATGCAGAAAGACAGGATCTATCCTTAAGCTGCATTACTTCAGAGTAAAGGGTTGAAAAAACATCTTCTAAGCAAATGGGCCTATCAGTCAAGCTGGTATAGACATTCTAATACCTAACAAAATAGTCTTCAAAAAAATTAATCAAAAGAGATGGGGGAAGGACACTACATACTATTCAAAGTTAAAATCCACCAAGATAATCTTTCAGTTCTTAATATCTACGCCCCAAGTGCAAGGGTACCCACATTGAGAAAAGAAACATTATTAAAGCTAAAATCACATTGTCCCTCACACATTGATAGTGGGAGTCTTTAATACCTCACTCTCAACAATGAACAGGTTATCGAGACAAACAGTAAATAGAGAAAAACTGAAGCTAACAGACATTATAAACCAAATGGACCTAATAGATATCTACAGAACATTTCACCTAAACACAAAAGAATACATTTTCTTCTCAGCACCAAACAGAACATTTTCCAAAATTGACCATGTACTCAGTCGCAAAGCCAGTCTCACCAGATACAAGAAAATTGAAAAATCTCTTGCATCATAACAGACCACCACAGATAAAAGCTGGATTTCAACAACAGAAACAAACAAACAAACAAAAAGCCCTAAAACACATGGAAATTGAACAACTCTCTACTGAATAACTACTGGGTCAAGGAAGAAATAAAGAAATTAAAGGCTTCCTAGAATTCAATGAAAAAGAATATACAAAATACTCAAATTTATGGAACACAATGCAAGAAGTGCTAAGAGCAAGTGTCCACATAAAGAAAGTAAAGAGATTTCATACTAGCAACTTACCAGCACATCTCTAAGCTCTAAAACAAAAAAGAAGCAAACACATCAAGATGAGTAGATAGCAGGGAATTATCAACCTAAGGACTGTAATCAATAAATAATAACAAAGAGAACAATACAAAGAATTTGTGAAACAAAGAGTTGGCTCTTTGAGAAAATCAACAAGACAGGCAAACCCTTATCCAAACTAACTAAAAGACACAGAGGGAATATCCAAATTAACAAAAGGGGGACATAACTTAAAAACTGAGTGTTGTAGAATAAACCTTCTTTATACTGTGAATATATATTACTCTCATTGGTGAATAAGGTAAAGGATTGGATATTGCAAGTCAAGATAAGTTATAAAGTTAGGCAGGATAATCAAACTGACAACTCTGGGATGAAGAGGATCAGAGTGAGAGAGTTGCCCACAGTTGTAGAGAGAACATAATGGGCATGCTGTGCTAAGAAAAGGTACCAAGCCACATGACAAAGCATAGATAAGAAACATGGCTCAATTTAAATGTAAGAGTTAGCTAACAACAAGCCTGAGCTATCGGCTGAGCATTTATAATTACTATAAGCGTCTGTATGGCGATTTGGAAACAGCTGCTAGGACAGAAAATCTCTGCCTACAACTGAGGAAATCTAGAGAATTAAAAGGACATAATTTAAAAACCTATACTTCACCAAACTGAAAAATCTCAAAGAAATGGATAATTTTCTTAATAGATGCCACTTGCCAAAGTTAAATCGAGATCAGATAAGAAATTTAAATAAACTACAACCCCTAAGAAAATAAAAGCAGCCATTACAAGCAACTCACCCATGAAAATAAGCACAGGCCAGATGGTTTTGGGACAGAATTCTACCAGACTTTCAAAGAAGAGGTAACCATAAAACTCCTCAAATTATTCCACAAAACAGAAACAGAAGAAACATTGTTAAATTCATTTCATGAGGCCACAGTTATCCTGGCATTCAAACCACACAAAGATTCAACAAAGAAAGAATTACAAAATAATTCACTTCATGAACATTGGTGCAAAAATACTCAATAAAAAACTTTCAAACTGATTCAAACAACACATCAAGAAAAGAAAAAATAGCCCCTCGGGGACCATCCTGAGTCTCTGCTAAAGAGGCCTCAGCTGGAGAGTGCCAGGCCCAGGCTAGATCCGCCTATTTGTGCAGGAACATCCTGAGTCCCAGCCTCCAGGGTCTTTGACACCCATCCCTGTGCCCCTGCCTGAGGGGAGACCTCATAAAGAGCTTGAACCACCCAGAGCTACAGACATCGAACTTCTAACCAACCTAAGCCCACTGGGGGGAGTACCATGGAGAGAAAGAAAGAGAGAGAGAGAGAGAGAGAGAGAGAGAGAGAGAGAGAGAGAGAGAGAGAGAAGAGAGAGAGAAGGGCCCTACCTGCACCTACTGGAAGAAGCAATAGGAAGACTGTGATACAAGAAAACACCTAATAATAGAAAGACAAGCATGATACCACCAGAATCTAGGGAATCTACTCCAATTAGACCTGAACACCCCAAAGCAGATGTAGCAGAAGAAACAAAAGACTTAAAAAATATCATCACAAAGATGATAGAGGACCTCAAAGACGATGTGAGAAAATCCCTTAAAGAAATGGAAGGAAAAACAAACAAAAAATGGAAGAAATGAACAAATCT
This sequence comes from Phodopus roborovskii, assembly GCF_943737965.1. NCBI lineage: Eukaryota > Metazoa > Chordata > Mammalia > Rodentia > Cricetidae > Phodopus > Phodopus roborovskii. Next base: position 12,259,269 of record NW_026125391.1, read on the forward strand.
TTTTTTATGTTTTAGAAATATTCTTTATTTTTTATTAATCTATTTTATTTTATATAACAAAGTCCAATTAAATGAAAATAAACCTTTATACACAATATTTGGAAATTTGGGCGTTGTTCTTTCCAAACTACTTCCTGCTGGTAAGGGGCACTGTCATGGGGGATTCTAAGAAGATTCAGAAATCCTGGCTGTAGTCTGTAAGGCTGCTTTGTCCAGCTGTTTTGAATGTAGGATCACCTGGTACTCTATTTCAGGCGGTCTGGCGTGATCAAACCACATTAGTCTGGAAGGAATCCACATCTTTTCATTTTCTGTGGAAACAAAAATAGAAATCCTTTTCCCCAGTAACTTGTCCTTCAACTTAAATTTTGGAGTCAAAGCATTTTTTTTAATTTAATTTATTATTTTACATGTCGATCCCAGTTCCCTCTTCCTCCCTCCCTCCCTCCCTCCCTTCCTCCCTCCCTCCCTCCTTCCCTCCTTTTTACCTTCTCTACCCTCTCACATGCACTCGAACCACCCTCCCCTCCCATCCCCCACCCCAATTCCATATGTAGGGGAATGCCATCCAGTCGGGGTCATGTAGATCTGACAGGTTATGTGAAGTAGGGACTAGGGCTTCTCTCCTGTCTCTAGATTAAAGCAGTTATCCCTCCATGGGGGATATGTTCGCAAAGTCCTTTTGTGCACCAGGGATACATCCAAGCTCCACTGTCTGAGGTCCCTTAGACTGCTCAGTCCTTCTGGCTGAGACCCATATCCAGGGGGGCCTTAGTCAGTCCCATGCTGGCTTCCCAGCTATCAGTCTGGTGGCCCATTAGCTCCTCCTTGTTCAGGTAAGCTGTCTCTGTGTTTCTGCCGCCTGCTCTTGTCCTCTCCATCTGCATCTGGGTTCTAGTTCGACTCAGTGTTTATGTATGGGTGTTTGATCCTGTTTTCAGCAAGCATTAGTTGAGGGCTCCATGGAGAAGTTAGTTGTTGATCTTACTCTCAGGGAAGGGCATTTATGATAGCCTTTCCACGGAAGCTCAAATTGTTAGTTGGGAGCAGTCTTGTAGTTCTCTAGACCTTTCTTTGTGTTCAATATTATCTTCAAACCAATATTGGCTCCCTCTTTTATGTTCTCTCTGTCTCTCTCTTTCCTATCTTCTATTCCTAACCAGGCTCAATCTTCCTGGTCACACATGTTTTCCTTTCCTCCCCCTCATTTTCTCCTACTTCTCTATCCAGTCGCTGCCCCCCCCCCCACTTCACCTGAGCTCTGGGGGACTTGTCCCTTCCCAGTTCTGTGAGGGACTTTATATTAATCTCATAGAATACACCTTGTATCCGAGTTCCTCTGGTGATGGGAATTATAGGCTGGTGATCCTTTGCTCTAGGTCTAAAATCCATATATGAGTGAGTACATACTGTGTTCCTCTTTTTGTGACTGGGTTACCTCATTCAGGATGTTTTCTTCAAGTGTCATCCTCTTGCCTGCGAATTTCAAGATACCATTATTTTTTTCTGCAGAGTAGTATTCCATTGTGTAGATGTGCCACATCTTCATTAACCATTCTTCAATTGAGGGGCATCTAGGTTGCTTCCAGGTTCTTGCTATTACAAATAGTGCTGCTATGAACATAGTTGAATAGATAGATGTCTTTGTTGCATGGATGTGAATCCTTTGGGTATATGCCTAAGAGGGGGATTGCCGGGTCCTGTGTTCTCTTGTATTGCCTTCTTCCCATAGCTTCTTTCAGTAGGTGTTGGTGGGGTCTCCCCCTCTCTCTATGGTACTTCCCCAATGGGCTTATGTGGGTCTGAGATTCAATATCTGTAGCTCTGTGTGGTCCAAGCTCTCTAGGAGGTTTCTCTGCAGACAGGGATTCAGGGATGGGGTCAAGGATGAGGATCCAGAAGAAGATGCCAGCAGGTACTCACAGTGGTCCTCTGGCCAATAGCTCTGGCCAATAGCTCTGGCCAATAGCTCTGGCCAATAGCTGGCGGAAGAGGGCAAGGGCTGAGCTGGAACTTGAGAAGGTTTTGCAGGATAGTCGGATCTCACTGGAAACTGGCGCTCTCCAGCTGAGACCTCTTTCTTTAGCAGAGGCCAGGATTTGGGGGGCAAATCTTGCTCGCATGAACTCCGAGTGGACCCGCAGAGATAGGCGGATCTCTGGGAGGGGCCCGGGACTTCTGCAGAGTTCTGGAGGCGGAGTCAGAGACCAAGCCGGTGGAAATTAAGGGTGGTCCCATGTGGATAGTCTGGTCTCCTTTGATCAGAGTTGCTCCGAGAAGTCTCTGAAGTAGGGTGGACTGTTGGCTCCACCCTCTGTCCCAGTGCTCAACCAGAGTGGCAGGACCATGGGTGGGGTAGGGCACAGGGTAGGGGGGGTAGGCTGGTGGTGGGGATGGGTGGGGGTGTATCAGAGCTCCAAGGGTGCTCTCAATGAGGACCAGAGACAGGAGCAGCAGCGAACAAATCTCTTAAAGAAAGTACAGAAAGCCTAGAAAAACAATTAAACAGGTGAAGGAAATGGTTCAAGACTTGAAAACTGAAATAGAGACAATAAAGAAAACAACTGAAGGAATGCTGGAAATAGAAAAACTGGGCAAACTATCGGAAACTACAGACACAAGAATAACAAACAGAATACAAGAGATGGAAAAGAGACTCTCAGGAGTGGAAGATAAACTAGAGGAAATAGATTCATCAACCAAAGAAAATTGTAAATCTAACAAATCTTTAACACAAAACATCCAGGAAATGTGGGACATCGTGAAAAGGCCAAACCTAAGAATAATATGTGAAAAAGCCCAGGTCAAAGGTGCAGAAAATATATTCAACAAAATCATTGAAGAAAACTTTCCCAATCTGAAGAAGGACATGCCCATGAAAGTATAAGAAGCATATCAAACACCAAATAGACTGGACCAAAGGAAAAAGACCCCTCGACACATAATAATCAAAACACCTAACAAACAGAACAAAGAAAGAATATTAAGAGCAGCAAAAGGAAAAAGGACAGGTAACATATAAAGGCAGACCTATCAAAATTACACCTGATTTCAACATGGAAATTCTCAAGGCCAGAAGGTCCTGGATAGATGTTGTACAAGTACTAAGAGTCCTTGGATGCCAGCCCAGACTACTATACCCAGAAAAACTCTCAATCACTATAGACAGAGAAAACAAGATATTTAATGACAAAGCCAGATTTTTACAGTATATATCTACAAATCCAGCCCTAAAGAAAGTTCTGGAATGAAAACTCCCACCCAAGGAAGTTAACTATGCTCACACAGACGTGGGCAATAGATGATCCCACTTCACCATAACCCAAGGGTAAAACAGGGCAACTATATTCAAAATACCACTGCCAACAACAAATCTAAAACAAACATGCATTAACAATCAATGGTCTTTACTTCCCCTCAACATTAATGGTCTTAACTCACCTATAAAAAGACACAGGCTAACAGAATGGATACAAAGACAGAATCCATCCTTCTGCTGCATACAAGAAACACATCTAAGCTTCAAAGACCGACATTACCTAAGGGCAAAGGTCTACGAAAACATCTTCCTTTCAAATGGACCCAAGAAGGAATCAGGTGTGGCTATCCTAATATCTAACAAGTTAGACGTCAAACCAAAATTAATCAAAAGAGATGAAGATGGTCATTTCATATTCATCGCAGGAGAAATCAATCAGCACAAAGTCTCAATTCTGAACATCTATGCCCCAAATACAAAGGTACCCACATTCATAAAAGAAACGCTACTAAAACTTAAAGCTCACATAAAACCTCATACACTTATAGTGGGAGACTTCAACACTCCACTCTCACCTCTAGACAGACCACCAGTCAGAAATGTAACAAAGAAAGAAAAGAACTAAGAGAAGTTATGTCTCAATTGGGTTTAACAGACATCTATAGAACATTTTATCCAAACAAAAAAGAATATGCCTTCTTCTCTGTTCCACATGGAACCTTCTATATATAGGCGACTTAACAAACCTCAACAAATACAAAAAAATTGGAATAGTCCCCTGTAGCTTATCAGACCACCATGCTTTAAAATGGGAATTTAACAACAACACAAATCCCAGAAATCTTATAAACTCATGGAAACAGAACAATGTGCAATTGCACCATACCTGGGTCAAAGAAGAAATAAAGAAATTAAGGACTTTCTAATATTCAACGAGAATGAGGACACAACATACCCAAACTTATGGGACAGCTTGACAGCAGTGCTACGAGGGAAGTTCATTGCACTAAGTGCCCATAGGAAGAAAACAGAACATAATCGCATTAGAGAATTAACAGCACAACTGAAAGCCTTAGAACAAAAAGAAGCAAACTCACCCCAGAGGAGTAGTTGCCAGGAAATAATCAATTTGAGGCCTGAAATCAATATAGTAGAAACCAGTTAAACAATACAAAAAAAATTAATGCAACATCTTTTTGTACCCTATGAACCTGTATCTTTGCCAAGGCACCTTCTTACTGGTTCAATAAAAGAGATGAATGTCCAGTAATGAGACAGGAGGTATAAGCAGGACAGAGAGAAGTCAGTGGAGGAAAAGGGGCAGAATCTCAGGGATCATGAGAGATGCAGATGAATGTACCATGTTGAAAGAAGGTACAGCCATGTGGCACATAGTAGATAAGAAATGTGGGTTAATTTAAAATGTAAGAGTTAGCTAGTAACCAGCCTAAGCTATTGCCTGATCATTAATTAATATGTCTCTGAATGGTTATTTGAGAGTGGTTGCCAAGACACAGAAAAACTCTGCCTGTATGTGGCACCCAAACATCTATCATCTACATCCACATAAACCCTGAGGAAGTTTCAAAAAGTTTCTAAACACAGGAAAAATAGAGTGAAACTTGGCTTCCTAGTTTTGTGTCTCTCATGCCAGCCACAGTATCAAGATTCATCTCCAAGCAGCTGCCTGTGGAGCAGTCAGCTACCATCTACCAGCTGCCAGTCACTATGCATTAGGCTAAGCTACACTGGAAGCAGCTGACAAATAACTTTGAGATTCATCTCATGCTATCAAAAAGCAATACAGCCACTCAGTAAAGACAGATCATGCTGTAAAAACAATAAAGACAAAAAAACAAACAAACAAACAAAACATAACAAAAACCTCTAAATGGCTTATAGTATGTCTTAAAATATACATAGGCTTGGGAGAGAAAAGAGAAAAGATAGAGACAGTCATAGAATAAAAGGTAGCTTAAAAATAATAAAGTCATTAAAAAAGATATAGAGTAAAAAATATAAGCCATGTAAAGATGAGAAATACACAGACAGTCTGTATTCTGTATGTTATTGTGTTGTCTTTAGATTTTATAATTGCTAATGAAGGAACAACAGTTGCTAAAACACACTGGATTATGAAAACTGCTGAATTAAACCAACATATATGTTTTAAAAATGTCTTGATTTCAAAAGGGAAGTTGAAAGATTTGTTACTTTAGAGAAGATGTTATAATTTCATTTCCATGGGAAATGAGAGGCTGTGGATTCATTCCAGGTTGATACAGATCAGACTTGATTGAGGAAGACCCCCAGAAAATCCTAGCTATAGATATAAAGAAATAAACCTAGAAAAACTGCAAAATATGAAATGTATATTTTACCTGCTAAAACATAAAACAAAATGTCATCTTTGGCTAATTTGTGTGCAAAACACAGTCTATACTTGTACTAATACAAACATGTATATTACCTTTAAAAATTTATGTATTTTCAGAACCATGGGACCAGAAACCAATTAAAAATGGACAGTCCAGATTACCCAGCATCTCAAAATGACTCTGTTACAGTCTACTCAAAATTTTGCATCCAGAACAGCATCAAGGCTGAGATGAGGTAGCCTCAGATAATATTCCAGACAAGATCTAACAATTATTTTCATTTTCTCAAGGTCCCCCCAAATATACCAGTGTCCACAAACAACATGAAGTAGTCTAGAGTATGAAGGCCACATTCCCAAGAGATGGGTTATAGATGGGTTTTGGTTATTCAATTTATTATGGTTACTTTTCATTGTTTAGGGTGTTTGATTACAAGTTGTAATTGGTCATAGTTAGAAAAAAAAAGGCTAAACAAAAGAGTTAAATTCAAAGATCTCTTTATAAAGGAAAAAGGGAGATATGATATAAGACTGAAAGAAAACAAATAGATTATAAATTTACTTTAATCTGAAAAACAACTATTAATCTCAAAATGCTTTACAATGGTATGGATTTTTGTTTATTGATAAAAATTTAAAATTAATTTTGTGATACTGAATGTGTGTTTCTACTCTTGTCTGGGGTATTAAGTTGATAGTGCTCATTTAACAATACAATATATAATTAAGAAATATAGATTAATAGTCACATATAATAGTCAAACTCATAGTATTGTTAGGTATTTTTTTTAATCCAGCTTTACTTGAGTTTGGCAAGGTATTTGTGAGACTCATCCCTAACATTCATTCATTACTAAAGAGCATTGTAATATTTGGGTAGTCTACAACATTCATTTATTGCTAGTCAAGACAAATATTTGTAGTAATTTTTTTGTTATTCATTTTACACACCAATCACAGTTTTCCCTCTCTCTCCTCCTCCCTTTCCTCCCAACCTCCCCCTGACTCACATCATCCACTTCTCAGAAAGGGTAAGGCCTCCCACGGGGAGGTAACAAACTTGGCCCATTTAATTGAAGCAGGACCAAGCCCTCCCCACTCCCCACATCAAGGATGAGCAAGGCATCCCACAATATCTAATGGAATTCAAAAAGCCAGCTCATGCAATACAGTTAGAACCTGGTCCCCTAGCCACGGGTCCCACAAACAGACCAGGCTGCAAATCTATTGTCCACATGCAAAGGGCCTGATTGGATCACATGCAGGTTCCTTAGCTGTCAATTTAGAGTTCATAAGCTCCCACAAGTTTAGGTCAACTGTCTTTGTGGGTTTTCCATCATGATCTTGACCCCTTTGCTCATATAATCCCTTCTCCCTCTCTTGGACCAGACTCCCATATCTTAGCTTGGTTCTTGGATGTGGATCTCTGCATCAGCTTCCATCAATTATTGTGTGAAGGTTCTATAATGACAGTAAGGGTAGTCACCAATCTGATTCCATGGAAAGGCTAGTTCAGGCACCCTCTCCACTATTGCTAGGGGGGTCTTAGCTGTGGTCACCCTTGAGAATTCCTGGGAATTTCCCCAGCATCAGGTTTCCCACCAGCTCTTTACTGGCTCCCTCTATGGACATCTCTTTTCTTCATTTCCCACCCCCTAAAAACATCTTGATATTGACATAAAAACAGACACATGGACCAATGAAATGGAATTGAAGACCCTGACATTAACCCCCAGACCTATGAATACCTGATCTTTGACAAAGAAGTCAAAACTAAACAATGGAAAAAAGAAAGTACCTTCAACAAATATTACTGGAATAACTGAATATCAATAATAGCTCTATCACCATGCACAAAATTCAAGACCAAGTGGATCAAAGGCCTCAACATAAATCCAGGTACAATGATAGAAAAGAAAGCAGGAGGTAGTCTTGAATGTATTGGCACATGAGACCACTTCATAAATATAATGCCAAAAGCACAGGCACTGAGAACAATAATCCATAAATAGGTTGTCCTGAAACTGAAAACCTTCTATAAGGAAAAGCATATGGTAAGGAAGACAAAATGATAGCCAACATAATGGAGGAGAAACTTCATTAATCCCACATCTGACAGAGGTCTGATCTCTGAAATATATAAAAAAAACTCAAGAACCTAGACATCAAAATACCAAATAATCCAATTTAAAAATGGGGTACAATCTAAACAGAGAGTTCTCAAGAGAAGAATCTCAAATGGCCAAAACACATTTAAGGAATTGCTCAGCACCCTTAGTTATCAGGGAAATGCAAATCAAAACAATGCTGAGATACCACCTTACACCTGTCAGAATGGCTAAGATCAAAAACACTAATAACAGCCTGTGTTGAAGAGGATATGGAGTAAGGGGAACACTCCTCCACTGATGGTGGGAGTACAAACGAATACAGCCACTTTGGAAATCAGTATGGTAGTTTCTCAGAAAAATGGGAATTCATCTACCTCAAGATGCAGCATTACCACCCTTAGGCATATAACCAAAGGTTACTCAATCATACCACAGGATACTCATTCAACTGTGTTCATAGCAGCATTATTCATAATAGCTAGAACCTCAACTGAAGAATGGATAAAGAAAATATGGTACATTTTCACAATGGAGTACTTACTACTCAGCTATAAAAACCAATGACATCATGAAATTTGCAAGCAAATGGACAGAACTAGAAAAATAATTCTAAATTAGGTAACCCACCCCAGAAAGATAAACATGGTATGTACTCATTCATAAGTGGTTGTTAGATGTAAAGCACAGGATAACCAGACCACAATCCACAGCTCTCGAGAAGCTAGGTAACAATGAAAACCCTCAGAGGGACATAATGATCACCCTTGGAAGAAGAAATAGATGAAATTTCTTGGGTAAACTGGGGGCAGGGTGGGTAAAGGGGAGAGATGAGAACATAAGGTATGTTTTCAAAGTCAAACAGATATATTTTAGATAGATGTTCTTAAAACACTTCAGAGATCTACACAATACAGAATTTAAAATGTTTTAATAACATAAGGCTTTTTGTGACAAGAAAACACATCTGCTCCTGGCAGCACTAATCCACTTCAGAGAAGATGACAGGCATCATAGAAACTCCATATGGAGTTTGCTCTCTTTGTAGCAAATGATGGGGAATATTCATCTGTACATATGTTTCTCTTATTGGTTGATGAATAAAACACTAAATAGCCAGTAGCCAGGCAGGAAGCATAGGTGGCACTACCAGACCAGGAGAAGGCTGGGGACAGGAAGGCAGAGAGGAGCTGCCAGATATGCCATATAGAGGCAGAAGCAGTAACATGCCAGTCCATTACTGTGTAAGCCCATGGGAATACTTATATTAATAGAAGTGGGTTAATTATTAAGAGATAGTTAGCCAGTAAGAAGCCCTAGCTATTGGCCTAATAGTTTATACATTATTATCTTTTTATGCGTCTTTGGGTCTAATCAGCTATGGGACCAGAAAGAACAGAGACCTCCATCTTCAGCAAAAGTTAGCCATTAGACAAGAAACTGCTCTTGCCTTCACTGTTAACAATGTGCTGTCCAAACAAGCAGAGCACAAAAGAAAGAGACTGCCAAACTTTGCCAAGACAAGGTGAGACAGCCCTTCAAAATTCCTGCATCATAGAAAAGTCTGTCAGATACTCTAGGCCTGTAGGCTGAAGATGGATGCCCCAGTGTTACAGAAGAACCTAGCATGACTGTCCAGGCATCCAGCTATTTCTGTCATGTCTTAATTTTGGAAGTCACTTGTTCTACACTTACCATTTATCCAGGTAATATTATATCCTTCTCGGGTCTTTGATGGAGTTGAAGAGTAGATAGTTACAATTATGGTTCTGCCTAATCATAGTAGACAGTAAATTAGGTACAAAACTCTGGACTCTTCAGGAGAGGACAGCTGATGGAGTATTTTATCTATTTTGCCAAATAAAAATGGACTTGACATTGTATCTCTCATTCTTACTGGATAACTGGTTTTGTTATATATAATTTTACTATAATAAAGTTATAAACTTCCTTTTTATTTAAACACAAAGGAGGAAATGCTGTGGAATAATCCTCATGTAAAATGTGAAAATATATTGTCCTGTTAATAAAAGCTGACTGCCTGTTAGCTATGCAGAATTTTCAAGGCAGAGAGAATTTTGGGAAAAAGAAAGTCAGACAATGAGGAATAAAGAGCAGATGCAGAAGAAGCAACATGGGGAATTCATAGATGAGGTAAATGATCCTCAGGGCAGCACTGAGATCAATAGAAATTGGTTAAGTTGTAAGAGCTGGCTGGAGACAAGCCTAAGCTCTAGGCTGAGCATTTATAATTAATAATAAGTCTCAGTGTGGTTGTTTGGAGAGCTAGTAGTCCTCACCACAAAAACTGTGCCTATAGACTGAAGGAGCAATCATGGAGGCTGCATGGGTCTGGCATATGTCCTCTGCATATATGTTATCATTGTATAGTTTAGTGTTCCCATGGGACTCCTACTAATAGGAGTGGAGGTATCTGCAGTATGTCTAACTCTTTCACTGGCTCTTAGGACCCTTTTCCTCCTACTGGGTTGACTTGCCTAGCCTTGATACAAGTCTTACTGCATCCTGTTATGCTATGTTTGGTAAATATCCTTGGGAGCCATGGTTTTGTTTTGTTTTGTTTTTTGGAAGGGAAATGAAAGAGTGATTCTGGGGAGCAACTGGGAGGAATGGAGGGAGGGGAAACTGCAGTCAGGATGTAATATATGAGAGAAGAATAAAAAAAATCAAAAAAAGAAAAAAACACTATATGAAATATTCTGTTGATATACTTTAAGGAATAGTCTGTCTTATCACTCAACTATTTGTCCTTTTACTAATCATAAACTATAACAATTTCATGGGTCCCGGTATCCTTGTTTTAACTGTTTGACTTTTATTCATGGATAGTATATATTCAAAATGCATATGAATGTAGGACTGTACCTCACTAAATAGTTGTTTCATTGTGTTTCTGCCTTTAACAGGAAGGTATTTGGCAATAAAGTAAAATTAATTCCACGATTATGTTATTCAGATAAAGGAAAATTTAGTATTCTAACTAAATACTAGTTAGACACCAAAAGGGGTAGTAAACATAGCAGTTAGAGTTTAGGGAGTCCAGCGTGGATTGTCATATATGAATACTTTATCCCAATTTAAAAAGTAGATTTCGTTACTAATCACTTTTCTTTCTTTGAAGAAATAGGGATGAGAGTTTAATAATTTACCTAATGTTACTGCCAAACACTGTAGCGAGACTCTACCCCCGGAAGACATGTCTAGAACTTTACATATTCCCCTAGGGTTAGGCCTCTCTCATTACAGAAGTCTAATTTGCCCTTTCAAAACCTTATATAGTTATGGAAAATGCTTAGTTTTTGTTCAAGCTACTTGGAAAGGCGTGAGGGAGATATGTCTGACAAGAGAATGTCTGACAACTCTTTCCTTTCTTATAATCTTGAAGGAATTTGTACTTCTGCATTCTCATTCATAATTAGAGGAGGATAACTGTAGAACTATATCATGCTTGACACTGTATATCCAGCTTCTGGCATGATTCTAGATATAAAAGGTACTTTGCTTTGAGGTTGCCAAGTGAATGAATGTGCCTCATTAGAATTGCTAAATGAAGCTGACAAATTTGAAAGAGCTCACACAGCATGACATAGAACAGGGGTCTTGGTTAATGGTAATTGAAACACACACACACACAAATTTTAAAAGCTTAAAGAGAGGAAGGGAAAGGTAGGAAAAGAAGTAAATGAAAAAATCTGTAAAAAGCAACAGATGTAAGAATTTGATCTAGACAGAGAATTTAAAAGTGATATATCCCCACTCATAATCTAAGTTGATGTACTTATCACAGATTGAAGGGATTTGCATAGTGCATAAACAGTTAATTGTAGCTTTAGAAATATTCAACAAAGAAGCTACCCTAATCCCAAATATAATCAAATTTTAAAAGCCAAATGCTCTTCCAGATGTCTAGGATGAATAATTGAAATCAGGCCTTTGCAAACCCCACACCCAGCACATTACCCTGATGAGGCGTTGCCATTGTGCTAGCCTTCACCATGTAGAATTATTGGATTACAATTTCTAGAGGCTTCTTTGAACCTCAATCACAAACAAATTAGCTTAATTATTTACTGGTTTCCAGCCCATGTGAAAATGATTCTATTTAAAGTAGGGGAGGGGGTGATTCCCTAAAAGAGAAGGCAACATCAAGACTGAGTGAGGGCTCTTCCCTGGGCTTTCTGCAGGTCTCTTCATTGTTGTCTCCATACAAGGGTAGGTTTCAGGTGTATTTGCTGTTTTCTCTCTCCCTTATCATCCTTTAGAAAAGGGCCTTAATGCATTCTCTCAGGACTGAGTCAAATAGGCCCATGCTCACTGGTGAGGCCCTACTGGTTCTCAAGGAACCTTTTTCTGGCCCTGAGTAGAATTTTCTGTCCTCAAAGAGCCAACAGGACAGGAATTTATTTTTAATCAGAATTTGTTCTCTACTTGGGATCTTTTCTCCCAGGAATCTGTTGACAGTGTCTGAAGTCATTGCTTGTTACATTGCTGGTGGGAATGAGGAACTATACTCTAAATTCTCTCAGTGGGTTCAGAAACTCCATATAATTGGGCAGTTTGGTGGGGGAAAATGGTGAACAGCACCCCAATCTCCTTACTGAGTTTGGTGCAAGAATGAAGATGGCTATAATTAAAGGAAGGAATCTCAGGAACATCATTTCGAGACCATCTCAGTTAGGGTTTCTATTGCTGTGGCAAAACATCATGACCAAAAACAAAATTGGGGAGAAAAGGGATGATTTGACTTAAACTTTCAGATAATAGTCCTTTATTGGAGGAAGTCATGACAGGAACTTAAACAGAGCAGGAACCTGGAGGCAGGAGCTGATGCAGAGGTCATGGATGGGAGCTTACTAGTTCTCTTTACATGGCTTGTTGAATCTGCTTTTTATAGAACCTAGGATCAACAGCCCAGAGATGGCACCACCCACAATGGGCTGGGCCCTCCTGCATTGATCACTAAGAAAATGCCTTACAGATGGATCTCATGGAGACATTTCCTCAACTGAGGTTCCTTCCTCTCTGATGACTCTACATTTTGTCAAGTTGACACATAAAACCAACTACACACAGACCACTCAAACTCAATATCATACATAAAACTGTCTGAATTGAACTCCTTCAGTGGTCAAATAGAAATAGAATGATGGATCTTTGGAGGAGAAATGAAGCTACATGATAGGCTGTATATCTATTGAAGTGTTTGCTAAGTTAGGTGTACAAAAATATAGTCATTAACATTTCATATATAGTCATTAACACTTCATATGTAGGCATTAGCTAAATGTAGTCAATAATACCTCATGTCAATGGAACCTAAACTGTATTGTGCATCTTAGTTAACCTGGGAGGATTATGACAGTCGATATTCCCAGATCCTTTCTCTGGGTTCCATAATCTTTTTTGGCAGTAGTCGTCATATCTAGCATAGGTATTTTGTAGAAGAAATTGAGTAATTCTTATCAACATTGTCCATGGACAATGCACTGACAATGTTGCTGCCAAAGATTGGGATTAGATTTCCTCAGATTCACTGAACTAGACCTCCAACGTCTGTATAGAAAAGTCAAAACTGCACCATGCTCTCTTGTACTCCTCTAGAACCTTCTGGAATAATAGCCCAGAGAACCCTGCAGACAAAATTAGAGGGAGAAGACTCAGTATATATTACTTCCTCTTGGAGAACATTAGTAAGTCAAGGAGAAAATCTGGCTTTTAAAGTGAGCAAGAATAGACATTGGGTTTTATCCTTCCTCAGTTTGCTCTCTGAGTCTCTGTTCCCTGACATAAAAACCAAGAATGCAAAGACTTACTTCCTCCCTTAGCAAGTGAGTTTTGTTTCTAGTTTATTTATTTATTTATTTATTTATTTATTTATTTATTTATTTATTGGTGGAGGCAGGGTTTCTCTGTGTAGCTCTGGCAGTCTTGGAACTTGCTCAGTAGACTAGGCTGGCCTCAAACTCATTGATCCACCTGCCTCTGTCTTACAATGCTGGGATTAAAATCATGTGCCACCACTGCCTGGATTAGCAGGTGTTCATATTGACAGTTCACATGGACTGGGCAGGTAGTTCTGGGATCATTCCCTCTTGTATGTTTGTGGCAAACTGCACAATTTCTAGTTCCATACATTTGCCTGCAAATTTCATGATGTCATTGTCTTTTACCCCTAAGTAATGCTCCATTGTGTAAATATACCACATTTTCTTTATTCATTCTTTGGTTGATGGGCATCTAGGTTGTTATCAGGTTCGGGCTATTACAAATAATGCTGTTATGAACAGAGTTGAGCAAATGTCCTTGGGGTATGATTGTGCATCCTTTGGATATATGTTTAAGAGTGGTATTGCTGGGTCTTGAGGTAGATTGTGAGGTAACCCAGACCCAAAAAGATAAGCACAGTATGTATTCACTCATAAGTGGGTATTAGATGTAAAACAAAGTGTAACCAGACTAGTTTTGGGGTTTTTTTTTGTTTGTTTGTTTGTTTTTGTGGGAAGGGATAGTTAATATCTCCTAGGTAAATTGGGAGGAGGTAGAGGGGAAGGGATGGGGGATGGGAACATGAGAGATCAGGAAAACCAAGTTGAGGGACAGATGGAGGGAAAGAGCAATGAAACGGATATCTCGATAGACAGAGCCATTATGGGATTAGGGAGAAATCTTGTACTAGAGGAATTCTCAGAAATCCACAAGGATGACCCCAGCTAAGACTCCTAGCAATAATAGAGAGGGTGTCTGAATGGGCCTTTTCCTTTAATCCAGTAACTGATAGAAACAGAGGCAGTGACCCACAGACAAGAACAGTTGAAGAGAGGGAGAAGGGACCATATGAACAAGGGGAATCAAGATCATGATGGAGAAAACCACAGAGGCAGCTCACCTGAGCTAGTGGGAACTCACTAGTGTGAACTGACAGCTGGGGAGACTGCATGAAACTGAACTAGATTCTCTGAGAGTAGGTGACAATTATGTGGCTTGATCTATCCCGTGGGCATGAACTGACTTTTAGAGCCCCTTTCCTATGATGGGATACCTTTCTTGGCATTGATACAGTGGGGACTGGCTTGGTCCTGCCTTAATTTGGCATGCCAGACTTTGTTGACTCCTCAATGAAGGCCGTACCTCTTCTGAGGAGTGGATGGGAGGATAGAAAATAGAGGCTTGGGGGGCAGATAAAAGGGAGGGAAGTAACATATTAGGGTTGGTATGTAAAATGAAAAATAATTTTTTAAACCACACAATTTGCCCATTCTTCTTTCCTTGATTGCCAATATATTCACATCATTGCACAGAGTTAGATAAAAAGACAAAATAGCAAAGTTTTTTCCATTTTGCTATTTCTGGACTTACTTAGCTCCAAGGCTCTGAAGCTATGCTACAATCAGAATGAAGTGGGTATACTCCCACTACAGAAAAGCTTCTGGTTTTCAGGGTTGAAACAGAGTGTAGCGTGACATGCAATGGGGTAAAATATAAGGAGGCATTCACAAGTCATATAAGTTAAAGTTGTTATTGACAATAAATACCTTCTTAATTTGCCCCACTAGCTCATGTTATTCACTGTGTCTCTTCTGAGCTATTTTATTCTTCATATTTTCTCCAACATTACCTGCACAGTTAGCTTCCAAGACTGATATGACCTTAATGCCCAGTGCTTTGAAAATGGCCATTTATGGCCTCCATATTTTCATGATATCTATAATGGATATAGCATTTTAAAATGCTATAAATTGAAAATACTGGAACCATGACAAATTGATGGGAGATGCCATTATGTATATATGTTTCTCATACTGGTTAATGAATAAAGCACTGTTGGATAATAGGAAAGGAAGATAGGAGGGACTAGGAGACAAGGAGGAAAGAGGAAGTAGTAAGGAGGAGTCAACATGGAGAGTCTGGAGAGAACAGAACTGCCATTCCTCCGCTCTCGGTATGACCACGTGGAAATACATAGAAATGGGTTAATACTTAAGACAGAGCTAGCTGATAAGAAACAAGTAACTAGCCAACAGCATAATATCAAATACAGAGTCTCTGTGCATTATTTGGGGCTAGCACGGTGGCGGGACAAGACCAGCAGCAGGCAGTAAAAACTTACTCCTTACACCAAATAGAAAGAATAAATACCATGAATTTTGTTTCCATTATACATATAAATATGTCAATATTCATGTGTAGCTCTGAATCCAGTTATAAAATGTAATACTTTAGACTTTCCTTGCGAGTTTTTAAAAGGAAAAGTTCTCACCTTCCCACATAAAAAGTTTGCTTGCCCTAGCCTTGTACACAGTCAAGGAATTACAAATAAATACCATATAATTTAACAGGCTACTTCATTGCAAAAATACTTAGGTCTGTAAAATGTTCCAAAATATGTACAAGCATCATTTGCATTCACTTTTAATCATATTAAAATTCAGCTTATTTGAGTTCATATATTTTATATTCTTATTTTTTTCCAGCACTGGTGATTAAACCAGGTCTTGCAATGACCTGACTAGTGCTTTACATTTGGCTAGTCCTTTCTTCATTCTTATTAACTCATTATAACTGTTATTGGTAACTAATTGCCTTTCAGAAAGGTATTGCATTTGAAGCTATTTGTAAAGGAAGACTTTCATCTTTTTAAAAATAATGTTTACTATGTCAATAGCAAAACAATTAAACACAAGTGTTACAAATGATATTTTCTTTATATTCCAAAGGCAATTCCTTTGCTATGTTCTTTCTTGTGTATATAATTTGTGTTTTATAAAATAAGGCAGAAATGGAAAGTTTATCCTTGCTCTAATAATTAATTTCTTCTTTTTTCTATGCTAAAGAATTTGAGAACTTGGATGATATAAAAAAATATCCATGCCTATATTCAACCAACATTTATCCAACATGTACTTATCACTTCACACATTAGTTGGATACTATTAGTTTCCTAGGTGTTTTATTTCATAAATATATTAACTGTTTTCTCTGGGCCATAGTTCAAAGCTGAATTAGATATGGTAATTAATCTACTACTACATATGATCTGGGAAACAAAGCCATTAATGATTTCACAATAGTTCCCATATCCATCTGGATATTCCTAGGCAAGATAGTTTATCTGAACAGACATGTTCTCTTTGTCCCTAAGCTGGATGGTTTGGACTGTCTTCGAAGTCCTCTTGTATATGCCCTAGAAGATAGTTCAACATGCATAGACAGGTAATTTTGTGTTATTTTTATGTATAAAATCTTAAATGTCATTTTCCCATTTATCTTGCTATTAGCTTTAAGAGAAAGTTCCTAACATACACTACCATCTGTTCTCCTACAGGTTTATTTAAATAGCTTGTTTGGTCACTAACCATTTCTGTAGAAGAAACCACGAGACAAGTTGAATGGAACCCTTTAAAGAGGCCCTGTCCTATAACATATGATCACTTCCAACCAGATAAATAAGTTAACCACTGTTTTCTGAAATTTTAGGATTGTAGCTCAGGTATAGTGCACATATGAATTCCTGGGTTCCACATGTAGTATGAAAATAAAGAAAACAAAGAATTGTGGTCATGAAAGAATGAATGCATTGTTCTTGTTCTACCACCTCTGGTAGTATTTAGGCTGAAAATGCTGTGCAAAGATTCCTAGAGATATATGCCACATTGAGCAGGAACTATGAAATCTCAAATTTCATTTGCATACAAGGTTATGTCAATATTTATTTGTTTAGATTGTTTAGATATATATGTTTAGATTGCTATGTACTCGTGGTATACATATTATGTTTATACACACATAATTTATTATTTATTTTGTACAAAGACTGTGTAAAACACTGGCTGTCTATTTTCACATGTAAACCTCACAAAAGAACCAAAAGGCAAATATTGATTTGTCCAGTTTTCCAGAGAAAAGAATCAAGTATTTATGGCTAGAATTTGCCCAAAGTTACTAGTAAGATATTGCTGGAATTTTTTTATTTCCAATCCAGGTTATTTAATTCTAAATGAAAAACATCAACTATTTATATGCCCATATATAAACATGTGAACAGAAGTTTCTTTCCCACCTGGTCCCTCAGCCTTTAAGTGCAAAATAAACACACAGAGGCTTATATTAATTATAAATTGTTTGGTCAATGGCTCAGGTTTCTTACTGGCTAGGTCTCTCTTAATTATTAACCAATTTCTACTAAATTATGTAACTTCACATGGTCTTGGCTTATTGTAGAATGTCCTGGCATCCTATAGTCCTGGTAGCTACATGATATCTCCCTCACAACTCACTCTCTGTGTCCTCATCCCAGAATTTTCCAAGTCTTGTAGCCATGCCTATACTTCCTACCTGGCTACATCCTGCCATCCATTGGCCAAAACAGCTTTATTCATCAATCAATAAGAGAAATATACATTCACAGTATACAGAAGGACATCCCCTATCATAAACAGGAGGATATAATGGATTTTAAGGGATGTGTGAGGGCTATTTTCTCTGGTAAAAAATATAGCAGTCTTCAAAATGCCATATAAAAACTCCACTATCCTTATGCTATCTGGAAAGTCATCTATGTTAACATGAAAGTTACCAGGACTGAAGTAAAGTCTTTGAAAATCTGACCATTGACCTAGTTCTGCCATCTGGAGTTCACTTCCTATGGGTTTCACAGCTTCTCAACAGCAGCCCAGGTAGGAAATCAACACTCAAAGCATGACCTGTGTGGACCATTTCAGATCCAAATCATGGCATTCTGCAAAATCCCTTTGTTCAATACAAGAGTCTCCATAGTTTTAATCAGCCTGTTAATCAACTGTTCAAAAGCCCAAGAATATTTTAAGGGTTGGTACAAAAATCTTAGCTATAAGCTCCTATAAAATAATAAAAAATAGATACATAATAAGTATTCCCATTCAATAAGTGAGAAACTGAAAGACAGATGAGACTAAACATTAACATAGGAAGTATTTAATTCTGCCACTGTCCACGCATATGCATGCCAGAACTGCACAGTGCATCATTTGTGCATGCCTGAACTGCACAGTGCATTGTATATGCATGCCTGAATTTCATAGTGCATCATGTAGAACCCAGGTACTGAACTCAGGTCATCAGCCTCGGTGACAAATGCCTCTAACTGCTAACTGCAGCCTGAAATGTGGCTTTCTACTCTGATCTGTTCCATTCCAGTTCTGTTCCATTCTGTTCTGCTTAGGTTATTTGAAACAGGATCTCACTTTGTGACCCAGGCTAACTTTTTTTTTTTTTTTAACTTTAAAGACATGAAAATCTACCTTCCTCAGCTTCCCAAGTTCTGGGATTTGGAGTTAGCCATGGTTAACTTTTGAACCAGTACTAAACTCTCATAATAGTTACTTGTCATTTAGGCTGTACACCCTTGGCTCCCCCAATAAACTACCAGAATCTAACACGGTTGTTGACGTTTTGAAGACATGAAAATGCTGGAAATTTCAAAATTCCATTTACTGAAAATTTCTGAGATGACTCTAAGACATGGTTCTAAGGTAATATACTGCTAAGAAACATCTCCCAGGGATAATATACCTTTTTAATTAGTTAAATAATTACAATTAAAAACAACTATTTTTTTTTAAATAATCTTACTGATGAGACTTGGTGTCACTTAAAATTGAAATGAAGTCTCACATATGTAAAAAAGATTTCAGTGCTTAGCAATTTTGTAGGTGGGGCCTGGTCTGATCTTACTGATTTGTAAGAGTGCATGTCTTCCCTGAAAATAGGAAATGGTTCATTGCAGTAATTTATATCATAGAAATTAACCAATACTACACATTGAGCTACTCACCCCATCCTAAACATAGTCACATTCAGTGACACTGATGAAAAATATTTTTAGTGTTTCCAATAATCAAAATGTCATGATTTATAATTTACTTTATTCAATAATGTTCTCAATGATGTTTCTGGTACAGATTTGCTTCCAACATGAATAAAATGATGAATTAAGCCATGTCTGCTGAGCTTGCATCATTCAGGAAGGACAGTGCAGGATGCAACACTCTTGTGCAGCTGAGCTTGCATCTCTCAGGGAGGATGCAGCATTCCTGTGCAGCTGAGCTTGCATCTCTCAGAGAGGATAGTGCAGGATGCAGCACTCCTGTGTAGCTGAGCTTGCATCTCTCAAGAAAGATGCAGCACTCCTGTGCAGCTGAGCCTGCATCACTCAGGAAGGGTGCAGCACTCCTGTGCAGCTGAGCTTTCATCTCTCAGGGAGGACAGCTCAGGACGCAGCACCCATGACAGGAAAGATGCATCTCATGAGAGATTTGTGAGTCATGGCAGAGACATCCTTTGTGGTCTGAACCAAGGCAACCAGAGGAAATCAAGATCTACAGGCCCTACCTTACTAGAGTAAGGAAGCAGAGGAAGTCTAACTGGTTTGGACAAGATTTGTAAACCTAAGGGAATGTTTTACTCTAAAAGGAATAAAGAAGATTAAATTAATTAAAACACTGACAGATACAAAGAAATAAAACTTTTCAAGCATATTCTTTATCATTGAAGAAGATACTTAGAATAAATTCTAGGCCTGTAATAAGCTATATTTCTCTTGTTTCAGAAGAAAAAAAAGAAAGAAAGAAAGAAAACGATAACCAGATCTCATGTCTTATACATACTGGAATTCCTATGGTTGCTGAGTGAATTGCCCATCATCAACTTTCCCTAGGAAATAAAATTAAGACACACTACCCATAGTTAAATGCAGTATTTATAACCCTTTATAAATAATCTGTAGCCCGTTTTTATAAGTAACACATGACACTCCTCCTCCAACCTAAGGGGTGGGGGAACAACCATGATTGGGTCTCCTAGAGGCATCTGAAACTGGAGGGTGTTAGGACAGGCTTCTATTAACAAGATGTTCCACTCACAAAAGAATAATCTATACTTTTAGAGAAAATGACTACTATGTTCTCAGAGATAATTTTTCTCTTTTAATCTATCCCATAAATCAGCTAGTTCTCTTACCTGTAAAATTATGTATCGTCTTTTTCTTGGAGCTCAGGGAAACACTGGATTCCCACTAAAGTGCACAGGGAAAAAAATATACAAGTTCTGAATGAAAGTAAACTAGGAAAAGGGATGTGCCTGTGGGGTATATGTTTCTAAGGCCTTAGTTTCAGAGGCTGTAGAATACAGGAACACTGAGTTTCAGTTCCTCTGTCAAAGCAAGAGTCAAGTGAGACCAAACAACAGATCCAAAGCATTGTGGGTGTTGTTAAAATTGAATACATGCTACATTCTTATGCTCTAGTTTAAAGTGTTTTCCCTTGGCCCAGTGGACAACAACACATCCATTGTAGGAAACGGTTGCCTCCAGGTTCATTCTGTTGCCAAAGGTCACAGTTCATACTCTTTCAATCCCTGCCCCCAGTCCCACAGTGTGGTTCTCAAACTTGGCACTGGAATCCTGTGGAGGACCTTTAGAAACTGGTGCCTTGGCCCCACCCTGGTGATTCTGATGGGATTGCCCTGAGGTCTGGCCCAAGCATGGGAACTTTTAAAAGCTCTATACTTCGTTCTAACATAGTCAAAACTGTGAAGCAATGTTTGAGGCACTCAGAGACCATCCAGTGACTCCCCATGCTGTAATTAGCAGGTGTATAGTGAGGGTGTTATGATTGTTAGTTTGTGAAACTTTATAGCCCAGGCTTGCCTCAGATTAGCAGAAATCCCTGTGACTTGGTCTCCTTAGTATTGGAATTGCAGGTGTGCATCACCACAACAAGCCTGATTTTGCATTTATTGCAAGTCTGACGATGCCATAGCCATGCCATCTGGGAGCCAGCCTGGATAATAAGGCTTTAACTCAGGGCATGCCAAGTGAATCTCCTGAAACAGCAACTGTACCACTGGGTACCTATTTACAAATACTCATACTCAGACCCACCCCAAGGTACTCAAAATCAGGAGTCAGAACAGTGCACTTTAACACGGTCTTCAGGTGCTTGATATGCAAGCCAGAGTTTGGAACTAGTAGTTAGAGCCTGTGTCAAGTCTTTCTCTGTATCAGCAGCTGCCTAATAATGACACTGAGACTTTTATCATTAACATTATAATGTTCAGCCTTGGCTTAGGCTTGTTCCTAACTAGCTCTTATAACTTAAATTAACCCACATTATTTAATCTACGTTCTGGCACATGGCTGGTTCCCATCATCTCCATATTGCCCTTCCAGCTTCCTCCACATCTGGCTAGTGACTCTCTCCATGTCTATATTCATCTCCAGTTCTTATTTTTTCCCAGACGTTCTTCCTAATCTCTCCTGTCTAACTGTTGTCCATACAGCTCTTTATTATACCAATCACAGTGACACATCTCCACACAGTGTGAACAGATATTCTGCAACAAGAGCCTCCTTGTTCCATATGTGTTTATCAAATTAGCATTAGCATCACCAAGAAGTCCATCCCAGAGACATGAAGGAGAATCACACTGATATGACATATCTACACATATTTGAGAATGAGAAACAACAAGGTCTTGGCAAATTCCATCCTCAAAACCCTTGCCTAGGGCTTGGGAGATGGCTCAGTGCGTAAAAGCCCTTAAGTATGAGTGTCTGAGTTTGGCTTCCCACCTCCCACATAAAAAAAAAAAAACCAGCCATGATGGTATATGCATTTAATTGCAGCCCTTGAGATGGACATAGACAGATCCAAGGGGCTCACTAGGTATCTGGCCCAGCCAAAATGAAATAGAAAGCTCCAGGCTCAATGTGAGGCCATATCTCAAAAAGTCACATGTAGAGCAACAGAGGAAGACACATGAAATCACTGCTGGCCTCCACTTGCCATGTACAGCACACACACACACACACACACACACACACACACACACATTTGTGGACTCCCACATGCCTACCCCAACAGCAATAACAGCAAATCTTATGTAGATAAACATACTATATATATGTATGTATATATACCCAATATTGACAATTATAGGAATATATGGAAGGCTTCTTTTTGTATATAAAAATAATCATGTAAGTTTCGAAACCCACAAAATCTAATGAAATATGTAGACATCACAAGTGATCCTGACCATGTGAGGAAACCACTAGTAACTATCTGTACTTCTATCCACAGAACAGTTCCTCAAGGTTTCAAAAAGCTAATTATTAGAAGGCCCAATTCTATTCTGCTCAAACAGACTCCTGGCAACATTTCCACTGAAGTTGACACAGATCAGCCTTCATGGCATGTAGCAAGAGCAAGAGTCTCTTGTTTACATGATTACTAAAGAAGGAAAGAACATCACCTGGAGCTTCTCTACTCGCCCTGTGAATTAGAAAGCCTCTTCACCAGGATTCCTGACGTAGGAACCAAGCTATTTTATTCTGCTTCCCAGCAAGAAGGTCAGAAGGCACAGACTTAAAAATATCAGTCTGTAATGAAAAGCAGGGTGGCTTCATGTTTTTCCAGCAGTGAATGAATTCCCAGAAAGTTGAAACACCCATGTGCATTGGTGACCTTTAAATATATAACAAGAAAAGAGTTTGGAAAAGGGGGGTTCACATGAATCTCAAAACCTATTTCTTTTTTCAGTCTGTGACCCATCAGCTTGTTTGCTGTCAGAGAGGTCAAGCTGTTAAAATGTTAACACGCTTAGCTCTTTGCATTTTCTGCTGTGAGAGTGAGAAGCCTAGCATAGGCATTGGGCTTGCACACGTGAACACATGTAGCTACTTTATATGGAGCCAAACTGATAAAAGCTAAGAAGTTAATGTTTTAAAATAGAATCCCTACTTTAGAAAACTGCTAAGTATCCAGTCATTGATCACTGAGGAGCCTTCCCTCATCTACAAGAATCACTTTTTAATCAAATGTATAATGCAACGTCAAGAGTGTTGGGATAAGCAGCTAGAGTAAGGAGTCACAAAGTGAAAAACACCCAGGGGACATGGTGAGGAGTTTGGGAATGAAACGATGGAGTCTATTGAGGGGATGCAGAGTAAGTGGTTATGATAATGACATAGTAATAATAATCTTTCAGTGACGTCCTCTCAAAGAGACCAAGGACATGTTGACCATAGGGAGCACGTTAGGAAGAGGAGTTAAGGCTGTCATGAAAACAACTTACTTTCTTACAACATAAATTGACCTAAGTAAAACTCCAATGTCAGCAAGGTGGTTCAGAGTGTAAAAACCTTGCTGTTGCTACAGAAGTTCACAATGTGCATTTGCCCCTAAAACCTAGGTGGAAAGAGTACTGACTACAGGAAGCTGCCTTCTGCCCTGCCCACATGCTGTTGTGCACCTATGTGCACATTTATACACAACAATAAAACACAAATTAAGCAAGTAAATGCTATTACATTGTATGGTTATTTAATACCACAGCTCGTGCACACACAAGCAATTATGCTAAATAGCTTTTTCCAAATTTGTAGGAATATTTATGATTATCTAATTGAACACCTGCCCAAGTGACATGGATGGTACTCAGTGTTGGCCCTGGGAGCAGAAATACAGTGACAATTAGTCTGAAAAGTGTGATGGAAAATTAATTACTAAGAGGTATAAATTAGAACTTATGACAAGAACTGAAAACTGGGTAAAAGGTAACTCCCTGACTGCAGAGAACAGGACAGAGTCCAGAAGATACAGGAAAAAGCCAGAGCCAACCTCCAGCTGTGTTAACATCCTCCCTGCCCCAATATCTTGAAAACAAGGCCCCTGAGCCTGCTGGTCAGTCCTATAAAAAAGAAAAAACCCTGCAGAAGTGCTAATCAATCTGCCCAAACAGATGACAGTAACTATTCACTTTGATTCATGAGGACCTTGTAAGGAAACTTCATATTCTGTGAAATCTCTGTAACCTTGGAAACATTGTGAACTGAGACTAGGGATCACAAGCCTCCCTTTCCCTTTTCCCTTTTAAAAACACTTTGCAATTTTAAGACTGGGGTGTTACTGTTTCCATAGAGTGAGGTCCCAGCTGGTTTGGTTAATAGCAATCAAAACTTTTGCTTTTGCAATCAGGAGTCACTTCCTTGGAGGTTGAGGGGTTTCCTGGTAGGCACAACAGAAAGTGATATTAATGTGAAATATTATGAACCACAGAGCATGTGGTTTCAGTATGATCCCTGAAGGTGCCACATGTCTTAATGTACTAGTGTTAGCATCCAGGCACACCTCGGCCCCTCCTCTTGGGGACCTGGCAGAGTGCATCACCCCTGCAAGCACAGCAAGCAGTACCTTGACTATGCAGGCACAAAAGTTCCCTTTAAGAGACAAGCTCCACCTAATCCCTCTCTGTCTTTCCTGCCATTCCTCTGAAGGTGTTCTCTCTCCCTTCCCTTTCCCTGTCCCTTTCTTTCCCTTCCCTTAATAAAACTTCCCATGGAAATTCTGCCTGTATGGCCTATTTGTCTCTCACCCTCCATGGGATCCTTCAACGTTCCCCAAATGCCGCATCTCATTACAAGAAAGCAGCCTTGAGAACCAGGCACCCCCACCCCTGCCTCCCCGGTACTCCCTTTAATCCCTTGCCTTTCAAAAAAAATTTTTTTTTAAGTTGGGAATGTTAAAATCCCAACATTATACTGCTGCCAGCACAATGCACCCACTGGCATTCAGGCAAACACTTAGTCAGCCCAGGGGCCTATAGGCATGCATCACTACGTTGTATACTGCATGGCTACATCACACATTGTAAGACTCTGTACGCATGTGCAAAAGTTCTCTTTTAAGCATGCTCTGCCCATCTCTGCCCCTCTCTTCAATTTTCCTTCTGGGTCAACACACACACACACACAGACACATACACACACACACACACACACACACACACACACACACACACACACACAGCCCTTTCCTAATTAACTCTCGCATTGGTTTGTTGTACTCCGTGACTCATTCGTTACTGTCTCCACAACCCAACAATTAGTATACTGAAAAAGTACTTGGGAGAGAATCTCCCCCGACTCATACCATCTCCACAGTCCCAGGCACAGCTGCGGTTGCCTTTCTCCTGCTCAAGCTCAGCCT
Source organism: Phodopus roborovskii (assembly GCF_943737965.1). NCBI lineage: Eukaryota > Metazoa > Chordata > Mammalia > Rodentia > Cricetidae > Phodopus > Phodopus roborovskii. The sequence continues at coordinate 12,285,057 of NW_026125391.1, forward strand.
GAGGAGTGTAACTTTCAGCCCTCACCAAAGAAGCTTATTTTCACAACAGATAGAGACTATTCAAGATTGACAACTGGCCAGAATGCAGAGCAAGGTGACTGTGTGATGTGCAGCCCCAAATGATGAGTCTACAGTGCAACCCTTATACCCAAGGCTTGGGGTACATTGTGGAGGAGGGGGCAGAAAGATTGTAAGAGCCCATAAACCAGGACTTCAAGATAGTGTCTTCCAGAAACAGGGAAGTTGCACCCATGAAATCTCAAAAATATGACTCCCTAAATACAATCTTCATAACAGCAGCTCCCGTTGACATGCTAATACAAGGGTGGGAAATTCTGCAGCCTTAGATGAAGATCTGTAGGCAATCAATGGCTACTGAAGGAAGTATAATAAATTTTCTCCAGGGACAAGCTCCCTCATAGGTTATTTCATCCAAGTGGTCAGGCCTAAACATGTGTTCACACAAGTAATACTGAAGATCTTAGTCAGAGATTTGTGTGTTCATGTACATTAATTATTATACATATATTTACGTTACATATATCAATTAAATATGATAATTAAGGCACAGTTAGGAATTTGAGGGGGTGGAGAAGAACAATACAAGAGGAGTTGGATGGGAGATGAAAGGTAGGAAAGACATAAACAGTACTCATGCATAAATTTTTCAAAAAAAATTTATTTTAATTCTGGACTACAGCAATGATTCAAATGTTGAAAGTGTCTGCTGTGCAAGCAGGACCTGGTTTCAAATCACCAGAACCATCATAAAAGCTTGGCATGGCAAGCCACATGTGTGATCTCAGCTTTGGTGTGCAAACACAAGAAGACCCCAGGAGTACAGTGCAAGCAGAGGTAAGCTTCTACCTCATTGGAACACTCTGTCTCAGGGCATAGAGAAGCATAGAGGAAGACTCCTTACCCACTCCTGCCTCCACATGCACAAGCACAGGCATGTGCACACTCCCACACCTGCATAGCCATCGCATACACACACACATCACACCTGTTTATTCATCACACACACACACACACACACACACACACACACACCTATAATGAATAACAGGTTTTTTTTTTAACTCTCCCATAGATAACAGAAAACTTTTAAATTGTATTTAGCACAATTAATATGGTAGCTACTTTTACAGCAATCTGGAAGAGTATGTTTTAGAATTAAATATATATATATATATATATATATATATATATATATATATATATATTGAGGTAATTCTAGAATATAGAAAAAAATGTATCAAGTCCTTTCTGCAACCTTGGCAACTGGGAATTACTTTCACATTTAATAACTAATTAACAATATGTGAAACAAGATCAAACTCACTGAGTTCTATGCAGAATACCAGTGTGTGTAACCCTTAAAGGTCTGGAAGCATGATGGGGGATCCTGACCCAGTATGGTGATGTACTCTGCTTACATTCTTGCTTCTATTCCTCTATCATGATGTATGTCACCTGCTACTGGAAAGACACACAAGGCCACATTAGCTTTGGCATACACCACAAGGGCCTAGTAAAGGGTCTTGAATTTCCATACAACCTTTAATCAAATGCTACAACATTACCATTTTCCCTCCAGTGGTTCGAAACTTAATTCCACATTAGAACAACCTAGATAGAGTTTTCAAATTTTCATATCTATGTGATACCTCTGATTAAATAAAACCCGTTGTAGTTGAGACCCAGGCATTGATGTTCTTAATTATTTCTCCCTAGAGGAGCCCAATGGTCAGCCATCTTGGAAACTGATATCCTAATCTTACTCAAGAAGTGAATATTCACCCAATAAATATTCTTACTTTGAAAGCCATGTGCAGTAATTATGGTTCTCACGCCCAAGAATGTCCTTAGATTCAATATCAGCTGGTCTAGACAATGTTCCGATGGAGAAGGGGAAGTAAGACACTATCTTAGTTTTTGTTTGTTTATTTGTTTTTATTTTGCTAACTTTATGCCACAGTATTTGCAGTTCAACTCCAGTGAAAACAGAAATGTTTTGTTGTTTTTCTAACTGAATCATGGCCATTCCCTAAGTACATCATGAATGAGCATGCCTGTGGGCAAATGAGTAGTTCTGAATTCTTTCCAATGTAAAAGAGCAAATCAGACCTTTATTTTGTCCATTTCCAGAACAGGATTCCTGCCCTCAACAATCTGTGTAATTTAGAAAACAACCTAAATAATCCACATAAATTTAAATACGTTGCCCATTTTTTACCAGTCTGATTTAATAGTTTTCTTCCCCTTCCCTGGTCACCAGCTCTGCAGTCACTGAAATTCATACTGTGATACCAGTAACTCATTGTCTCTGCTTTGTAGGGTACACAGTAAGTACCCAATCATCTAAGCTTTTCACAAAAAGACAACACAGACCTTATATATCATCCATCCAATGGCTGTAAACAGACAGCTCTGTCAGAGACCAACAGAATATCCTGTTTTCAATACAAGCCCTACTTTTATGCAGAAAAAAGATATATTGCTTTCAGAGGCACTGACTGGAAGGAAATTGATGGCCCTGGAGGCAAAGATGTGAAAATGAAGAGTTCTATTTTCCACCTCAGCCAAATGGTAAATAAGTCACAAGTGAAATACCTTTGGCACTATTAAGTCTCATAAGGAGACTTCAATAAGCCTGAAATCAGCACTTAATTTTTCATTCTCTTGTTTCTTGGAGCCTTCAATGAAACAGTTCAAATTCTAATTTAAGATAATGTTGCCAAAAACTGATTGAAAAAACATGATTTATGAGTAAGTTTTTTAGGTAAGTATTCTTTAAAGATGGTCATGAATACTTCCTTAAAGGGAAATGACTTCTGTACCCTACATTTTATCCTTGTAATAGAAAGAGACTTTTCTTTTACTTTGTGACAACCTAATGTCCACACCTCATTTGTGGTGTTTACTAAATCTGAAAAGTGTAAGACAAAGTTTGAAATTTTATAAACTACATTTCAAATGGAAATAATTGCCGTGGTGATACCTTGTTTGTACAAATAAATCTTCTCTGCAGGTCAGAGAATGTAGCTGCCATTAACAAATCACAGAGGTCTGGAGGTCTGTACAGACAGACAGGAGGTGAAATGCCTGTGAGAAAACAGGAAGTGAGAGGCCTATTAGGAGAGAACATATATGCAGGCAGAAACAGGAACTCTCTCTTGTCTGCTGAGATGCTAAGGAGGTAAGGTGTGGCTGTGGCTTGTTCTTTTTCTCTCTGATCTCTCAGCATTTTCCTCTATCTCTGACTCTGGGTTTTATTATTTAAATCAATTAAGAACTCCGTTTACAAATTGGCATAGTTTTAACATTCTCTCTACTTTCCCCTTTCCCTTAATAATATTGGATCCAGAAGGTATACTGCCTTCTGTCCTCATATTCTCCTATAGTGATGATTTTTGCCATTCAGAACTATGTTGGAAAGAGTACATATTTCTTATAAATTTCATATGTTTATAAGATTTTAGTCAATCTCTTACCACTTATGTAATAAAATTATTTCTCTATATGAAATAATTTCCTTGGCCTCAAGGTTGAAGGTTGGTACCAATATTTCTGAGAAATTTATTCTTTCACAATCAGAATATCTATCTGATGATTCCAAATGAAGAAAATACTCCTAACATTTTCCTACCACATACTAACCATGAAACACTTTGTAATAGGCTTTCTTTGGACTGCCAACCATCTCCCAACTCAAGACACAGAGACTTATTACTAACTATTAATGCTAGGTTTTGTCTTATGCTTGTTCCACGAGGGCTTATAACTTAAATTGACACATTTCTCTTCATCTATATTTCACCTCTGGGCTTTTTATCCCTCTTTAATTCTGCATATTGTATTCTGTGTCTGGCTGGATGGTGGTTGCCTGGCTAACTGGCTCTGGGCATCTCCCCCTCTCTCCCTCATTCTCTTCTCTTTGAGCCTAGATTCTTCCTACTACTTATTCTCTTTGCCTACCAGTCCCACCTATCCCTCTACTGACTAGCTATTGGCTGTTCATATTTTTATTAGATCAATTAGGTACCTTAGGTAGTAAGGTAAAACAGCAACAAATGTAGCATAAATAAATGTAGTACATCTTTGCCTGGTTAAAGTAATATTCCACAACATAAACAACGTAGCACAGCTTTATATAGTTAAGGTAATATCCACAACAGCACTGTCAGGGATGACACTGTTAGTGTTTACTTTTAATTTTCTTTCATCATAAGTTTAGTGATTAAAGAGGGACAGTTAATCTCTTTTATAGGGCATTGTCCATCTTACCCAAATACTATAGCTCATACATGAAGCATTTAGCTGTATATTTACACAGATGTACAATGTCTTTGTTTCAGAGGAATCTTACTAAAATTTGTAGAGGTACATAGATTCTTCCATGACTTCAAGTGCAAGAGACACTTCTTCTGGAATTGTAGAAGTGATAAATATTGTCTAAAACATCTTTGCCTTGTGAACTTAAATTTTGCTTGGTATATAGAAAAATGAGTCTTTGCTGTTTTACCCTATACAAATATTACTGATAATGACTTATACTGGGCAGAAAATGCTGGTTCGGATGACCAGACATATGTATTCATTTTGTTGCATTAATACAACTCAACCTGGCTTCACTCCCTAATAGCAGATCTCTCTGTGAGTTTAGCTGATCTTATCACTGTGAATGGAAGTTTCTGTCCCACCCAGTTCCGCTGCTGTTTAGCCCCAAATAAACACACTGAAGCCTCTATTAATTATAAACTCTTTGGCTGATGGCTGATGGCTCAGGCTTTTTATTGGCTAGCTCTCTCTTAACTATTAACCCATTTCTATTAATCTGTGTATCTCCATGTGGTTGTGGCTTACTGGAAAATGCACAGACATCCTAACTTCCTGGTAGCTACATGGTGTTTCTCTTGAGACTCACTCTCTGTGTTCCTCTTCCCAGCACTCTCCTAGTCTGGTAGCACTGCCTATACTCCCTGCCTGGCTATATCCTGCATGTCCATTGGCCTAAACAGCTTTATTCATCCACCAATAAGAGAAGCATATATTCACAGCATACAGAGGGACACCCCTCATCATACCACCATCCCACAGACTTTGCTCTGCACATAAGAAACAATACTAGCTACCTGGCTATAAAGGCTGTGGGAATACAGTATCTAATGGCATCAGGGTCAGGAAGCACAGGACACTCAGATTACACAATAGATAATGAAGGAGGGGTTTATTTTCTGTGTGGAAAATAGGTCTCCCGGTTTTGGCATATAAATTGGTGCTGGCCGGTCTAAGAGTAATTTAAATCAGATTTGCGAATGAAATGATTTTTATTTGGAAAATGTGAGCAAATAACTACATGCAAATTTTAGGGGGTTTTCATTTTAATATGTCTTTTTGTTCAAATAAACAAGCCCAAAAATGGAAATATTTAAATACATTATAACAAACAAAGATTGTAGGAAGATTCAAATTGTGGTAATCTCTGCCTGACTGGAAATCAGGGGTAAGATCATATGAGGGAAAGTTCAAGAAGGGGCCTTATGATACAACCCCACCCCCAGCTTTACTAATGAAACAATCTATCTGGGAAACAAGCATGCTTGTCAAGACTCATAGCCAAGAATGGAGGCAGACGCTTGGGACTGTCCACAGCCTCAGCCCAGATGGTCCATTTAACAACAGGGCTCTGCCCTCATTATTATTTTAACCATTGTTATCACAAATTCTTAATATACACACCCTATCTTAAGACTTATCATAGCTAATATTTTCTCTCTAATTCAAAGATTTTCTTTAATGTTTCATCTTCATTATTATCTTTATTAATTCTTGGCTTGTATTATATTTACTGTTTTGTAGTCCTTTTGCACTTCTTTACCATTTTATATTTTATTATGATAGTTTGGTTATTTTTTTATCACATACTTTAAGATGTAAGTTTTAACCATTACCTAATTCTATAAAACAGCATGCAGGAACATTGCCTAAAGGATGCCAGGCCTAAAGGATTTAAAAGATATCTTTTACAAAGTCTCTACTGGACTGCAACAGTTAGTTTCTAAACCCGCCCCCCCCCCCCAGTCCCAGATAAATCTTTTAGACTGTGAAATAAATCTGAAAGAGGGTATGCTAGGTACCCCAGGTCAGCCTATGAACAAAAGAATACATCCTTGACACAGTATAACATCCCCTGTGGACGGCACAGAGGAGCAGCTGAATTACAGTGGCCTTCTTCCCTCATGAACTAACACTAATGGAAATCACAAGGTTCTGTTCTATAAAATGGCTGGCCTCTGGGGAACAATCTGGGAATAATCTGCAGTTTTCCAGAAGGAAAGCAGTCATAATCGCTGGGGTCAGAAGAATGAGGCTGGTTACATCCTCCACACTTGGCATTGAAGATATTTTTGTGTATTACTTATTTTTCTAGTTAGATAACAGTCATAATATCTATGGTGACAAAATCAACTTAAAGGAGAAAGGGTTGATTCCAACTAACACTTCAGAATATTTTATCACAGCAATGTAGAAAGAAACTAGTAACATACGTTCTGTCCTTTGCTAGCCTGTACTACAACAGGCTATGCTGTGGTTACCAGAATCCGGTAATTTCTTTCTAAACAAGATCTGTGAGAGGTTCTTCTCAACCTATGCATCTGAGGGAAGACATACCCTTAAGCTCAAGAGCTTATCAGATGCTACTTATTTACAGGAACTGTAGATGTAACTTGAAAGGTATGGAGGGAGGGGCTTGAATGTTGAAAAAAAAATGAGATCCAAGCCATTTATGACATAAGCCAGGTGGAATGAAAGGTCCTAATTTCTTGCCTTTCAGAAGGATTGTCAACACATGCAATTTAATAAGCCATACATCTCCCACTAAATTAAATTATAACTTTATATTTAATAGTTGTTACTTGGTTTTTCATTCTTTCATCAATGCATTTTTCTATATTCACACTGAAGCAATATTAATTTCATAAAGTTCACTCTCAGTTTTTTCCAAAGTATTACTAACTATAATTGAGATTTAATTTTCCCAGTTTAAGAAAAAAAATCACAGTGTACTTCAGTAAGGCAAAGTTTTCAGTGTTCTAAAAGGAATTTCATTGTATTGTAAGTTTTAAAACTACAACACTGATATGTCAATAAAGATTACCATTTAAGAATATAGTATGAATCCCACTAAGATTAACTATTCCCCAATTCTGAATCTTCCCAATCAAATATACTGATAAGTGTTTTAAATTTTATCTCTAGTTTTTTAAGTTGTACATTATTATTGTTGTCATGATGTATCAATTTTTATCAAATATATAATAAATATACACATGTATATAAATATATACATTTACAACAAATACATGTGATACAAATATATATTAATGTATAAAAATATGCCTGTAATACAACTATATTACCCAGTTAATACTTTTATATACTATAAATGATAAAAATAGATTTTTTTATACTCTTCATCAGAACATTTTATTTTTAATACATTTTAATTAAAATATAATTATCACTTTTCTTCTTTTCTTTCCGCCATCAAGTATGTGCACTGCCTGCAAATCTCAAATTGATAGCCTCTTTTTACTGTTACATACATATGTACACATGCATGTTTGTGTATGCACAAATATATAAATATAACCTGCTGAGTCCATTCTCCGTATGTTAGTATATATATGATTTGAGAGCTAACCACTTCATATTGCATAATCTACTTCAATAAAGGCTGATGGGCAACCTCAGTTTGAAGGTTTTTGCAATGTCATATTGTTTTGTTTTGTTTTGAAATTTTCCTCATGTTTAGTTGTTATATCTGAAAGGAGAAGGAGGGAAAGCGTATGGGGGAGAGTAGTGAGGAGGATCTTGGAGGAGTGGAAGGAGGATGTAGTATATAAGAAAAGAATGTATTGTCAAATAAATAAATACAAGAACAAGTCTAGAAAAAAATAAAATTTAAACAACAGATTTTAAAGATTATTTCAAATCTTCTTTGTGGGTTTTATGCATGTTGGCAATCATTTTACTAACTAAACTATATCCAATCCAAGCCCCTTCTTAAATTTTAGCAATCTCTGCACTGGCTACCATAGTGGCTATACACCTTCACATTGGCACCATCAGTGTCCAAGGGTTCCTTTTTCCCTCTTTCTCTAAATCCTGGCCAGTGTTTTTATCATTTGTCTTTTTTTTTTTTTTTTTTTTTTTTTTTTTTTTGTAGCTATACTGCCCAATAGGTAGACTCAATTTTCATGGTCCTGATGGTTAAGTATGTTGATCAATTTCTCAAATGTTAATTGGCAACTCATATTTCTTCCTTCAAGATCTGACTATCCATTTAAGTAGCCCTTTTTATTGATTGGATAATTTGTCACTGTAGTGATTAATTTTCTGAGTTCTTGATAGGTTCTAGACACTAATCTTCTGTTGGCTGTAGAGTTGGCAAATCCTTTTCTGCCTTTCTTTGGGTTGACTAAGATTCTTCATGTTATTTCCTTGGCTGTCCCATTTGTCAATTCTCAAGTTCTGGAATTCTTTCTGAAAGTCATTGGCTATGCCCGTATCTTGAATCATAACACCTATGTTTCCTCTAGTAGATGAAGATTTCGATACTTTCATTTCTGTTCTTAGCCTATTTTGAACTGAATTTTATAAAGGATAAGAGATTTCAATCTATGTCTTTCAAACTTCAAATGGCTTGTAGCTATGTCCAAAATGTAACAATGTCTCCTTCTCTTGATAATTTGTCTGTTTAAGGATATGTGGGTGGGGTGTGTATGTCAGGACTCTTGAGGAGAGGTCAGAGGAAGACTTGTGCTAGTTGGTTCTCTCCCACTATGTGGTATCTAAAAATAAAACTCAAGTTTACAGTCTTGGTATCAAGCATCATTACATACTGAGTCATCTCAGCAACCCTTGTAGTAACTCTTATGTTCTAACAAAATTACCATATAGTGATCTTTTAAACATAGTAAAGACCAAAGAATTTCATCAAAAATATTGTACAAGATAGCACTGCTGAAAGAGTCTGTATAGGCAACCTGCAGAAGCTTTGCTTCTTATCGAATCACCTAATTCATGTTTTCTTCAATTTCATGGAGTTAAATATAGTTACAGAACCAAGACAAGCTACTTTGAAGCTAAATAAACTTCTTTAACTGTTTAGCTTAGATTCTTACAGAGGCCACAGCCAACAGTGGCTGTTAGTAGCAGCATACATATCACAATAATGAGTAATAATCCCACTTCTTTTTTTTTTTGAATGTCAGATTTTCTTTTAATATTGACATCAAATATAAAACTTTTCACAACTGAAAAAGGCCCATAGTCTTACAAATTCAAATATTTTATAAGTTCAGTTTCTTTTTATTTTATTATTATTTTTTTATTTTACATGTCGATCCCAGTTCCCTCTCCCTCTCTCCCTCCCTTTTATCCTCTCTCCCCACTCACATGCACTCTGACCACCCTCCCCTCCCATCCCCCACCCCCATTCCACATGTAGGGCTATGTCATCCAGATGGGGTCATCTAAATCTGTCAAGTCATTTGAAGTAGGGACTAGGACTTCTCTCCTGTCTCTAGGTTAAGGGAGTGTCCCTCCATGGGGGATGTTTCCACAAGGTCCTTTTGTACACCAGAAACACATCCTGTTTCCACTGTCTGAGGTCCCTTAAACTGCTCAGTCCTTCTAGCTAAGACCCATATTCAGGGGGTCTGAGTCAGTCTCATGCTGGATTCCCAGCTGTCAGTCTGGGGGGACCATTAGCTCCTCCTTGTGTAGGTCAGCTGTCTATATGTGCTTCTGCAACCTGGTCTTGTCCTCTCCCTCTGCATCTGGATTCTAGTTCAACTCAGTGTGTAGTTATGGGTGTTTGCTTCTGTTTCCAACAGGTATGAGGGCTCCATGATGGAGGATAAGTTAATTGTTAATCTCACTATCAGGGAAGGGCTTTTATGGTAGCCTTTCCACCGTTGCTCAAATTGTTAGTTGGAGTCAGTCTTGTAGGTCTCTAGAACTTTCTTTAGGTTCAGTTTTCTCTTCAAACCAATAATTGCTCCCTCTTTTATGCTATCTCTCTCTTAAGATCATGTGATAGCCAGGGAAAACAGTGAGAAGACAGACACTACAAGCATACTGCAAACACTACAAGAATACTACAAACTTTTATCACCTGCAAGGAGGTATTTCCATCACGTTGGAAAAGAAACCCGATTTGTGTTCCTAATAAGAAAGTGGATCTGAATAGTCACTAGGCACTGAAAAGCTGCCCTCTCTGAAGTAGTCCAGGCATTCAGTGACAATAGCATCTGCTTTGCCTCCACAAAGTCTGTTTGTGCAATCAGATGCCCAATTAATCTGCAATGGCTGAGATTTGAGAGGGTCGTGAGTCTGCTTCTCTTAGCTGTGGCACCTCTAAATGGGCCAAAGCTCTTTAAAATTTAAAGAGCAAGCATAAACATCATGTACACAAAGAACTCCACCATATTTCCTCACACAGTGAATTTCAAATTAAAAGAAACATGATTATTCACAACATATTTTTTCTTCTTCCCACAAGAGCTGCATTGCTATCTGCCTTAAAATTGTGGTCCTGCATCAATTTCCATTGATTTTTCCTGCTTTTTCATGGCATTTAGACCCCTCAAATATTTATAAACTGCTACCATGCTCTCAATTCTCTGCCTTTATATCTGAGTCATATTGCCATGGACACATGGATATAATAACACTTGTGAGTGAACAGCAAGGAATCAACATGCCTACTTTTTGCTGGATTTTTAATAGATTTAGTTACTTCACTAATTCTCTAACTATTTTTAACCATGAACTCTCACTGTTAGTCCTTCATCCATGAAAATACTGAGGGTCACATGTGTAGTGAGATAAGTCCTTCTGTGGCACTGACCACGCCCATTGGGGGGTGAAGCCATGGGTGGAAGTGACCTGTGGAAGGAGGTCGGAGGAAGAGCCCGGAAAAGCTCTCTTGCTGGCGGGACTCGGACAGGAGAGCATCGGGTGGAATTTCCTGGTGTTCATCTGTCTAGGTTGTAAGTTATTTCCCCCTGAATAAACATCTATTCAGCCTATTTGTTTATCCTGATCCTTATTTAACCGCGATACACATGCTCTAAGGCATTATGGCAGTTTTACAATAGGTAGATACTGGAAGAGTAAGATTGGAGGCCAATAGACATCACTACAATTGCACAGTAGCTTTTGTCAGAAATGGTTAAGAGGAATACATACAGATATCTAGTGTTTGGTCTCTCAAAATCTTGTATTTGAGTAATGATGGAAACAAACAAGTGGTCATGCAACCAAGCTTTTAAGACTACATTTTGCATTGGTTACAATAACACTATCCTATATGCTGTAAATTTGTATCCCATGCATTGACTGAAATATTAGTACAAATGCTGCTAGTTAAAAATATCAATATGTTGACTTATATTACCCAGAAAGTACTTGATACACTATTTCAAAGTGAGGCAAATAATAGGCTTCACTTCAGAAGAAAATATTAGCCACTATGGGACAACTGCTCCCCAGTATTTACCCTCAAACCATAAATATTATGGTGAATACTTGCAACTCCAGCACTTGGAAAGCCTTACAGACTACAGCCAGGATTTCTGCATCTTCTTAGGATTCCCCCATGACAGCGCCCTTTACCAACAGAAAGTAGTTTGGAAAGAACAACGCCCAAATTCCCAAATATTGTTTATAAATGTTTGTTTTCATTTAAATGGACTTGGTTATAAATTATTAATGATCACAACCAATATCTTTTTAAAGGTAAAAAGGGAATTGTGATATAGATATGAATGCTTTGTTTTGGAACAGGTTTTCATTTATTGATACAATTTAAGGTCAATAAGGTGATATGTATATTTCTCCTTTTGTTTAGGTATTGTGTTTATATAGCTCATTTAAAAATGTAATGTATAATTTAGTACAGATTTTAGATAGTTACCTATAATAGTCAAAACTTATAGCTAGGTGAGTTAAAATTTCTAGATATACAGAGATGTATTTGAGATGAATAGGCATTCTTCAAACCTTTCAAAGACCTACAGAATATGGCATTTAATTATGGTTTAGGGTTTTTCTTGACAGTGAGACATAAATGCTCCTGACAACACCACCTAAACCAAAAAAAAAAGATGAAAGATGAACATCAAAGAAATACATTATAAAGTTACTTCCAATATGACAAGACTAGCCATTTAAACAAGATACTGCTCTTGTCTGGACTGTTTGACTTTATGCTGTATAAACTAGACATGCAGGACCCACAGAAAAGTGACTGCTGATTCAAGATGGACATTGCTACAGAGTTCCTGCTTCATGGAAGAGTCTGCCAGACAGTCTGCAGGACACAGAGAAAAGTGACTGACAAACTGCCAATACAAGAAGACAGTTTAGTTTCCTGCTTTGCTGAAGAGTCTGCCAGACACACTATGGCCTATGGGCTGAAGATGGAAGATTAAAGAAGAACTTCGGGTGACTGAAAAGGCAAGATGTCTCTGTCATTTCTAGAGTTTATATACTATTCTTCTGTGGTCTTTGAAGGAGTTAAAGACAGATAGTTATGGTTATAGTTTTCCTTAGTATTAAAGATAAGTTACATAGACTTTAGACACACAAAGACAGGATAGATGATGGAATATTTTCTTCAAATCTTGCTAAATGTTAATGGACTAAATAGTGTTAACTGTAATTCTTATTTGATAACTATTATGTGATATATTCTGCTATGTTAAGGTTAAAATCCTTCTTTTTATTTTAGACAGAAAAGAGGAGATGATGGGAGATGTCATTCTGTATATGTTTCTCATATTGGTTAATAAATAAAGCACTGTTGGCCAATAAGAAAGGAAGATAGGAGGGACTAGGAGACAAGGAGGAAATAGGAAGTAGTAAGGAGAAGTCAGCATGGAGAGCCTGGAGAGAGCAGTACGCAGCCGGCTCCAGGTAAGAAGACCACATGGAAATACATAGATTAACACAAATGGGTTAATACTTAAGACAGAGCTAGCCAATAAGAAACAAGTAACCGGGCCAACAGAATTATATTTTATACAGAGTCTCAGTGTGTTATTTGGGGCTGGCGTGGCGGCGGGACAAGACCAGCGGCAGCGGGCGGAAAAGCCATACTCCTTACACATTTCAAATATAGACCCAAATATAGTCAAAACTTTCTTGCAATTTCTTATTAATTTTTACTGTTCCTTCCTCGACCTCCCTCCTAATCCCACCCCAATTCCTTCCTTCTCCATCTCCATTTAGAAAAAGAAAGAAAGACCTTCCATGGGAATCAACAGAGCAAGGCATATCAAGATGAGGCAGGCAGGACCAAGCTCTTAACCCCTGCATCAAGGTTAAGCAAGGCATCCCACCATAAGGAATAGGTTCCAAAAAGCCAGCTCATGTGCCTGGTCCCACTGCTAAGGGTCCGACAAACAGACCAAGCCACACAACTGTCACCCACATCACCCACATGCAGAGGGTCTAGGTCATTCCTACACAGGCTCCCTAGCTGTTGGTCTGCAGTCTATGAGCTACTACAAGCTCAGGTTAGCTGTCTCTGTGGGTTTCCCAATCATGATCTTGATGCCCCTTGCTCATATAACACCTCTTTCTCCTCTTCAGCTGGACTCCTGGAGCTCAACCTGGTACTTGCTGTGGATCTCTGCATCTCCTTCCATCAGTTACCTGATGAAGGCTGTCTGATGACAACTAGGATATGTGAAGTTGATCTGGCTGTGACACCTGTCACCCCACTGATCACCAGGGTTGATTTGGCTTATCTGGCTGGCTAGTGGAATGTCCCCTTCCTCCCTAACTGCTCCATGTGTGTCCCTCCCGAAGCTGCACACTCAAAGACGGTGACCTTCACCAAATAGAAGAGGACCGGTCTTCAGTCAAGGGTACACAAGGAGATGTGCTCCCCTGCTAGAACTTCCAAACAAGCTCTCCAATGACAACTAGGGCAGTACCCAATATGATTACAGGAGAAGGCCAGTTCAGGCACCCTCTCCACTATTGCTATGAGTCTTAGCTGTGATCATTCCTTGTGGATTCCTGGGAGTTTCCTAGTATGTGGTTTCCCCCTAACTCCATGATGGCTCCTTCTATCAAGATTCAATTTTTTTCCTTTAATCAGCTCATTAACCTGCACAGCCAGTGATTAGGAAGTAAAGTCACCTGGCATTTTTTATGCACAGCTAAAATTTGCTCACTTCTAGCATGGATATGGAATGCAATACAGTCACAAACAGACAATCCAGCAAAGCATAAGAGTCTGGAGAAGGGTCTTCCAGATGCTCTCCTTCTGCCCTCCCTTCTGTGGAGCACATCTGATGCAGGCTGGCTCTGCTACAGAACAGACAGGTCAACACATTAGTTCCCATAGTAGTTTTACATATGTTGTAAGTGTTTTCCATGCAATCAACCATAAAAAAAGAAAGAAAGAAAGAAAAGAAAATCCTTATACGTTTTGTGTGCCTTATTTCACCTCCTTGCAAATGGTCTGTAAGTTTTGGAGCCCTGCTCCTGTTCTCATATGAGAAAGAACCTGAGCATTCACATTTGAAAATGAGGCTGTACACAGGTTTTCTACAGATGTCTATATTATATAGCGCAAGAGCCTTCCTCAGTTAACTGTGGGGTTTGGGGGTTTAATAAAAAAGAAGTATTAAATTATATCAAATTTTTTTCTACATCTAAGTAGGTGAGATAAAGATTTTTGCTTACCTGAATTATTTATTCTGTGAATTTTATCTATAGATTTTTTTTCAGATGTGAAAATCTTGCATTTTTGAAGTAAATCTATCTTGGCAGTGATGTGTTATCCTACCAACACACTGGTAGTATCCTTGGAAAAAGGGCTTATGTCTCTGTTTATAAAGAATATTGGCCTCCAGTTTCTATTCCTTGTTAGTCTCTGCTTGATGATATGGGGAGATGTTGACTTCCCTTCATCTTTTTATTTTTTTAAAACATATATATATATATATATATATATATATATATATATATATATATAATCACCTATTAGGACACCTCCTTCTGTATTTCAGATATTTATATATTGTCTTCTTTTATTTTCTCTAACAATTTCCCCAGAGATTAATTTTATTATCTCTTCAAACAATATGATTTTACCTCATACATTTCAAACTGCTGTGTTCTTTATTTTCTTGCTTTCATTTATTTGGGGCTTAATAGTTTCTTTCAGTCATTTATGGTGAGAGTTTTACATTTCTGAGGGGAACAAAAGAATACAGGTAATATGAAGGGGTTATGGAGGAAATGCAGTGGTGACTTTAACTGAGGATGGGGAGGGAGGTCCATAGAGGTTTGAGAAACTTCCTTTCAAGTTATTGGTCAGAAAAGTGCAAGAGACTCACCAAGCCTCAGACATCTACAACACATACATCACAACGCAGTTGATGTACCAATAGATCATGGAACATCGTGGAAGAGGAAGTAGAAAGATTACAAGAGCCAGGGGAGCAAGAAGTCTGTTGTGATATTGTATCTCCTAGAAATGACCCAAGTGATGGGGGATGTTCTTCTGTATATATGTTTCTCTTATTGGTTGATGAATAAAACACTGATTGGCCAGTAGCCTGGCAGGAAGTATATGTGGGGCTACTAGATAAGAAGAATTCTAGGGAAAGAAGCAGAGATAGGCAGCCAGAGAGAGACACCATGCTGCTGAAGGAGTAACACACTGGATTATGGGTAAGCTACAGCCTCATGGTAATACATAGATTAATAGAAATGGGTTAAAATTAAGACAAAGCTAATCAACAAGAAGCCTAAACCATTGGCCAAACAGTTTAATAATATAGCATCCATATGTTTATTTGGGGCTGAATAGCAGCAGGACCATGTGGGACAGAAACCTCCATCTTCGCCCAAGCATTGTCAATGATGCCTCAACAACATAGATGCCTAAGTAAGACCTGAATAATGATAATACCAAAGGATTCGTTAATGTGGATGAGAGAACCATTACAGGGACCCAAGCCTTAGACAAAGAGCTACAGGCAACTAAAACCTTCTGAGAGAGGGAGATTTGGTCTCTCCCAGGGATGAGCCTCCTAATTGGTTACCCATTACCAAGTGGTCAGCCCTGAAGTCATATAAATACAATCAATACTAAACAGATACAACAGCCTGTGCTTAAACACTTATGTATTTATGTGTGTGTATGTATATAACAATAATCATCAAAGAAAAAGAGGTCATCCATTTGAGGGGGAGTTATAGGGGCCATTCAAGGGAACATGGATGGGATTGGAGGGAGGATAGGGAAGAATTTAAAACTATTTTAACTAAAGAAATAAATGTTTTTAAAACATGTCAAAGTCCCAGCAGCACTCATGGACTGTGATACAATAAGTCTTAGATATCGTCTCACTCCAGATGTTTGCTAGGTCTATTAGTCATTTTTCATTGATTTTTAATTTCTTAATTACATTCCTTAGTACTTGCAGATATTTCAGTTATATTTTAGATATTTTCCCAATTGATATGATTACCTGACTTCTATCCTTTTACATTTGTTAGATTTTTTTATAGCTCAAGACAAGCTCTGTCTTGTCAATGTTGCAGTAGTTCCTTAAAAAAAAAATAAAAAAAAAATAGCAGCAGCAACAACAGCAACAAAATCATGTTTAAAACTCTAAGTATTACTATTTTATCAGTAGGTTTTTCCTGCTGGTCTTGTCCCACCACCATGCCAAGTAATACACAGAGACTCTGTATTAGATATAAATGCTGTTGGCCACTTACTTGTTTCTTATTGGCTAGCTCTGTCTTAACTATTAACCCATTTCTATTAATCTAAGTACTTCCACATGGTCTCATCTTACCGGAGAGAGGGGCTGGCGTTCTACCCTATAGTCTTCCATCTTGAAACTCCCCCCTACTCCTTCCTCTCTCCTCCTAGTCTCCTCATCCTGCCTATCTTGCTTTTCCATTGGCCAACAGTGCTTTTTTCATTAACCAATACGAGAAACATATTTACAGAGTGACATCTCCCATCATTACTACAAGTGCGACTTTCTTTGATGGAAATAATATACATATAAACCTTACAGGTAATATATTTACTATTAAGAAGCTAGATGTTCCCTGTCAGATCAGCAATGAAGCAAACATGTCTTCTCTCACTTGTTTTTTGTTTGTTTGTTTGCTTTTGTTCTCAGTATATTGTTTTTATAAATCCCAACTAATGAAATAAGAGGAGAAAAAAACTTATACATGAGGGAAAGGAAGAAATAAAACTGTCTTTGATTTTAGGTGACATGATTGTCTATGCAGAAAACCTGAAAAACAAACAAAATCCTTTCAAGAACTAGAAAATGTTCATAGGAGAGTTACAAAACATTGCTTTCCTGTATAACAATGCGAGTAGGTCAAACCTGAAATTAAAAGCACAAAGGGGCTGAAGAGCAATGACTGCTCTTCCAGAGAATTCAGGTTTGACTCACAGCATGCACATGGTGGCTCACAACAGCCAATGGGCATGTTCTCACATGCCTTATAGTTACTGCACACACATGGTGAACAACATACATACCAACAAAGCATCCTTACATATTTAAAAAAATTTTAAAGCACAATACTATTTGCATTAGCATAAAAAATACAAATACTACCAAAATATGTGCAAGCTCTATATGAGGCAAACAATTAAACTCTGATAAAAGTTTAAAGAGGAACCAAACAAAAAGAAAACTTGTATGTCAGTTAATAGGAAGACTCGTTGCTGTCAAGATGTCTATTCTTTCCAATCTGAACTAAAGATTCAATGCAACCACAGTCAAAATATAGAAAGTTACTCTGTGGATAACAACCGGCTAACAGCAATCTTTATATAAAATGGCAAAAGACTCAGGACAGTCAAAATGCATCAAGATAGAACAAAATGGGAGAACAGATCCTACCTGACTTTACAACTTATTGTGATAAGTCAATGAAACTCAGTATCATGTCCAAGGGCAGCTACAAAAATACAAGGCACCCAATCTTTAGCAAAGCCTTTTAAATTTAGCATTGATCAAAATACATTATATAAAAGCATTAATTAATAAAAGTATTTAAAATGAACAAAAACTAGTGTTAAACTACTGCACTCCCAATGTAAACAACAAATCTAGAGTTAGACTTTATACTCTTTGAAACATTACTTAAATAGACATAAACCCAAATATAAGATGAAAATCAAAGGACACGACAGGATAGTATGGAAGCATTCTTGGGTGTGGAGGTGAATGAACACAAAACCAAAGTCGACATCTGTAGAAGGCAGATTGGATAAGCTTGAGTTCTCTAAAATTAAATGTTTCTGTTCTCCAAAGGTAACCTTAAGAAAATGAAAGGATAAGACATGGACTAGCAAAAAAAAAAAAAAAAAAAAAAATTGCAAAATTCCTTTTCCTTTCTGATAAAGGACTGGGTATCTAAATTACATATGATGAGCTCGTGTCAGCTTTCCATTGCTGAAACAATGATCTGAAGTAATTATGTGGAAGAAAAATTATTGTGGCTCACAGTTTTAAGGCTTCAGAACTTGGTAGATTAGCTCCATTGCACTTAGCCTATGGTAAGGCAAGTATGTCATGCTGGGATGTGTACAGAGGAGAAAAGCTTCTTGCCTCATGGCATCCAGGAAGCAAGGAGAAACACAAAGGAGCCAGGATCCCAGCAATAATTCAAGCTCCCAGCAACCAACCTCCCTCCCTTTCTCCCTCTCTCTTTCCTTCCTTCCCTCTCTCCCTTCCCTCCCTCCCTCCCCCTTTCTGCCTTCCTGCCTTCCTTCCACTTCTTAAAACAGTTCTACCAACTCATAGTAGCATTGTAGGGTAGGCACCAGCCATTAAGACCCCCACTGTAGCAACACTTAAAACTTAATGAGAATACAAACACTAAAATATGGGCCAAGTGCGGTAACAAATATCTCATTAGAAAATATAAACACCCAAATAAAAACGAAATTGCCCACATTACACATCAGAGGGAGAAGCAAATTAAATCAATGACATTCTGCCCCATGCCTATCTGATGAGTTGAATGGAGAGAACAGAGACTGAATGGAGCTTTCACCCATTGCAATGGGAATGGGAAATGATACAAATACTTTGGAAGAGAAATTTGTGAACTTTTAGGAACCTAAGCATGTCTTGCTGCCCAATCAAGCAGTAACAGTCTTTGGTATGTGTCCAAAGGAGTTAACAACTGAAATGCACTATGACACTTACAAAAGGGTTTTTCATAATTATCTAACTATGAAAGCAAATAAAATATCTTTCACTGGGTGAATGAATAAGTAAACTGAAGCACGTAAAGAGGAATATTATTCAGCAGTGAAAACCAAGCTATCAAACTAAGAGATGATTTCCAGTGCATATAACTAAGTAAAGGAAATCATTCTGATGTTATGGAGAGTACACACTGATTCTAGTCTGTGGTATTCAGGAAAGGGATAAACCATAAAGGCAATAAAAGTTAAGTAGCCAGGGATTAGGGTTAAGGGAGGAACCAATAGGTAGGTCACAGAAAACTGTCAAATTTTTATAACCTCAAAAATGTTTTTTTAAAATGTTCTTGGGAAGTGATTATACTATGCTGGACCTTGTTGGAATAGTCTAAGGTCAATGAATTTTTCTACATTTTTGCTACTTTTCATTTCACTTATATTAATTGGTTCTAAATTCACATATTAATTAACGAAAAAAATTGAGTTCTAATGCAACATATTTTAATCATTTTTACTTCCCATCTCAAGTACTTTTAAGAGAATATAAGGAATTAACTGAATTATATTTATTTTAAAATTTCTGGGTCAAATGTGGGAAAGGGACGTATACGGGAAAAGATTGTACAGGGGTGTGAAGGATATATAAGATGGTGAGCAGGTAGAAGCATTCAGAATGTATTGGATACACATGTGAAGCTATCAAGGATAAATTTAACTGATAAAAATGTATCCCTCTATAACCAAGAAGTTCAGGATTAAAAGGTAATTTTTATTTCATTTTATTTTATTTCATTTTATTTCATTCAAAAGGAAACTGTTAATTTTGACTTAATTTGGAAAACAACCACAACACAGAATAAATGAAATGATTAAATTCTTACCTACTCAAAATCTTATTTGACAATGTAGTTTCCTTGCTTCAAATCTGATTTCCTGGAAAACAAATGAAAATAGCTTAGGTGTAACTCCACCCAATCCCCATGTAACTTGCTGCCCTATTTCTTTTGTGTTGTAATCTTTTTCTATAATGTGGAACAAACATTATCATTGTAATTTTATAGATTGAGTTTTCCTCTTATAAACATTCAATTGCTATTTTTCTATAAGTATAGAAAAATTGTGGTTTTTAATTAATAATCCCTTAGCAGCTTTGTGGTTTTTAATTAATCTGTTTCTTCACACTTGCACAGGATGACTGACAATCTCAAGGTAAAGAAAGTGAAAATGCTGTGTCTGCCTCACAGAAAGAGTGATAATGTAAAACAGAAGAGCAGTCTTAATCAGGAGAATGTGCTTGCAACCCTTAAACACAAAGCACATTAAAAATTAACCATCTTGTCTAATGGGCGCGAGTGTCACTCAGGAGTAGAGCACTGGCCTCACTCATAGCAGGCCCAGCTTTAAGCTCCAATCACATATAAGGGAGATGGGAAAAAGAAATCGTGTCTACTTTTCCTTCATAGTGAGTGTTTACTTTCATGAATCAGAATAAATAAGAAGGAAATGAGCATTTAGACTGGGTTTTTCCAGCTCATTGATTCCTGATCTCCATGTCTGGTGACACTAATGTTGAGCAGTGGGCATGCAGATGTAAGGCATGTTGCCACACTGGCTAACAGAGCAGCTGATCACAATTATTTGTTGCCATTAGTTGTTGATGGGGGAGTCAAGATGCTCTTCCAGGCTATCCTTCCCCAAGAAAACTGCTTCCTAAGTCCTAAGACTTAGAAGGGACTGCTGTGAGACATGTGTGGTATTTGCCAAAATTTTGTTAGATGCCCTCTATGAAAAAGAAAGGAATAAAAAAGAAAAAGAATTGTCAAAACAGCTAAAAAATAAATGGAGGCGATAGAACTTTCTACAACTCAGGAGACAATTATGCAATACTTCATCAACTTAACAATTTCCTTCAAACAGGTCTACAAATGTTTTAACTATAAAATCTTCACCATCTTCTCCTCAATTCCTAAATTCTGGTCAATGAGAGTGAATGGCTTCTGGGTCACTTAGTACTCTGACTCCATACTTGCTCTCCCTGTATGTCATCTAAACTTGAAATGTCAGCTTTGGTTTCTATAAAACAAACTTATATAATAAAAAGTCAAGGGAATATATTTTGCATCAAAGGTTTCTAGAATGGGGAAAGGGGTTAATATTTTGACTTTATTTAATTTTCCAGCTGCAAGATCAATTGAAATAAATAGCATGTGTCATCCAATTTAAAAATGGCTTCAGTTACATCAACACAAGGACTGCCCTGACCCTTCACTAATATGATAAAATGCTCTTTTTTCATGTTGGTTTCCTTTTCTATAATCCATGCTGTCTATTCCACCATCTCTTTTCCCTCTGCCCGAAGAATGAATGGGTCTTCCCATTCTCTGTTAAAGATAGTTATTGTCTACCTTTTTCCCTAACCCTGGTTACCAGCTAATATCAAAGTTGGGCATCTTAAAGTAACACCATTTTTAAGGAGGATTTTTATATCAGTTCTTATATTAACATAACTTATTTCATTCATAATGTCTTGTTATAAGACATGAAAACATTATTCTGTGCCTTTGAGTTCCTACCATAGATAGGACACTGTGCACAGACATTGTGGTAGCAGTGTGATTATAAGTTCATCTGTCATACTCATGAAATCCTAGCACCCTCTTCCTGGAGTTTTATAGCACTATAAAAACAATACAGTTGAAAACTAAAAAGTTGTAATATCCAAAAAATCAAATATTGTTAAATATGTCCAGGGTATAGCATTTTCATAAAAATGACTATTTTACCACTTATTTTTCCTTCCACTATGAATGACTCAAACCTTCTCTATTCACTTGGAAACCAACAACTGAAATATTGTCATGTATATACATGAAATATACCAATTTAAATATTTTTATTTTATTTTACTGTGATTGTGTATGATGCGCATGTGTATGCACATGCCATGGGGCACATATGTAGGAGGACAACTTTACTGAATTTGTCCTAGCTTTCATTTACATAGGATCCAAGATAAAACTCAGATTAATGGTATGCAGATAGTGTCTTTACCTGCAGAGCTATCACACTGGCTTCTAAATGTATTAATTCTTTCTGGCGTTGTGGCTTGAAACTGAAGTTTACAAATGACACACAAGTACTCTACCACTGGCCCATATTTACAAGCCTAAAATACATTAATTTCTAAGATAAATTCAATGCCTATGTTCTTTGGAAACATGCCATTTTCAATAAAACAACAAAATAATAAGGTTTTATGTTGTTCTTTCTACCTGTAATATTCTCCAGAAAAACCCAAGTTTAGCCAAGCTTAAATAGAGACGTGTATATACTTTTCCTTCCCCTTCATGTGCATTTTTATTTATTTCTTCCTCAACTACCAATACCCACTGGGAAAAAAAGTTTAATTCTATTCTTTTAACAAGCACGAGTTAAATATAATCTCTACTGGGGAATGAGAATTCAAAAGTTTTAGTTGAGAAGAGAACTTTACAAAGAAGTAGAAGAAATAATCTTTAGTTTTGGGGGGTAAAGCATTTGTAAAGTTACCAAAAAAATCAAGGGACATGTATGTACATACATATCATATGATTATGACAAATCAAGATGCCACAAAGGGAATATTTATTATATGTACAGACTTATTACAAAACATATGTAACTCTGGGCTAGGGAGATAGTTGTCTCAGTAAAGCAGGGAACCTCAGTTCAATCCCCAGCACACACATAAAATGTTGGATGTGAGTAACCATCTATAATCTCAGAACAGAGGAGATGGAGACAGGAGTCAATCAGTGAGCTCCAGGTTCAGTGAGATCCTAGCTAATCAGTGAGCTCTATGTACATGAGAGCCTCTGTCACAAATAAAAATGAGGTGAAGAACAATTGAGGAAAATATCCAACTTCATCCTCCAGCATCCATACACATCCTCACACAAGGACATGCAATGAAAATGTATATACACATGAAAACATATGCATAAAAATACATACACATATGCTATATCTACCTTGTAGACTATGTCCAAGTACATATCCAGTGTAGAGTGAAGTCTGACCTATAAATGAAGTCTTGGCATACATGTATAATTGCATAGTTATGTGTATATGACTTCTATTCTGATATAGCACATTTCATACTTTAAAAGTAAGTAATGTGTCTATTCCACAATTGTCTCTTAAACTTCATTCAGTAGGAAGGGTTTCCTCTAGAATCAGATGAAAACATTCAGGGTTTCTCTTTCAAAATAAACAGTCATATGGTCACTTTAAGACAAATACATCCTCAACTTAGTCATTAGCATTCCTACTGTAATAATCAGAATTTTGACTAGAAGTTCCTTCCCTGTTGGCTTGCTTTTATAATACCAGAAGGCACTATGCAGAGTACTGAGGGAGAAAGGTCATCAACAGTCTTATCTTGCAGTAGATGCTCTATGCTATAATATTGACCTTTCAGGCAAGATGTTCCCACTAGTGAAACAGTGACATGACTGTCACAGCAGTAACCAGTGGCTCTTTTATAGGAGTGGAGGTCTATTCCATGCCCAATATTTTCAGTGTTATCTAAAGGCATGGCTGAGGAAGTCACAGCCTTTAGCATGTAACCTACTACTGTTGTGTTGCTAAATAGACATGCTGTAAAATTGTCTCCAAAATATTTATATTTATACCCATCAATTAATTAGTTAAGCTACCCCCAAGCTTGTCCAGAGAATCTTCTTTTTGCAGTGGACAAGGATTAATGCAGAGACTCCAGATTAAGAGTGCTAAGAATGAATGACTATTGAGTGCTCAGCTATAAATGTGACTCCCCATCACTTCCCCCAAGACTCAGGCACCACCACAGAAGAGGGAACAGAAAGACTATAATGGGGTGGAGAATGGGCCAGGGAGCTCTCTCTTCTGAATAGTAGGTGGCCCTGTATCCTTGCATTCACTGCTCTCATGGTTACCTACACAAAACCTGTAGAAGGTAGGGCCTGTCCATAATACACTGTATGTAGAAAGAGGCCTGGGAGGCTGCTCTATCAGAATTTTTTAAACTCGGTTGAGCATAACATTAAATTACTCTTTCTCCACAGCCTCAATGTGAATCTCAAAATCTGCTGGCTTGGTTTTTGCTTTGGGCACAGTTACTCTGCCTTGATTGGGTTTGTAAATCATTCCCAACATTCCACTGGTGGCTACAAAATGTCTTGAATACCTATTCAACCTGCAGGGTATTATTCTTCTGAGAGGAAATAATTCTGTTCCAAATAGTAGTTTTATAAATTCTCCATTTTTCCAAAGCTGAGATCAACTGTTTTATGCTTCTGTTCTTCCCTCCCTTTCCCTGACTCTCTCTTGTTCCTCTTTTTTCCTTTCCTGCCTTAAAGCACAGTAGGCTCAATGATGTCAAGTTGGAAGATTCCATGGGTCAGAATAGACATATTTATACGGCATAAGTCATATGGCACAAGGCAAGAGTGAAAGAATGATTGCTTCTCTCCACTCCACCTCTCCCCCCTTATTGGCTCCATCACCCACAAACTAGCTAGCATTCCCTGCCTTTTGTGTATAGATTGCAGGAAGCCATTGAAGCTTCCCATGTGCCGTGGAAGCCTTTCCACAGTCAGAACTGCTCAGGAAGTGCAAGTGCCCACTCTCCTCTGGTGTGTATCTCACAGCCTGATTTTCTCAAAAAGTCTCTTCTGTCAATGAACTGCTCTTCTGTTCTATCCACTGCCTCAGTGTATCTTCCAACAGGTGGAGAGCACGAGATCTGGAGCCAAATTCTGCACTGGGAGTTAGTCTTCTTAGGAGAGGTCTTGTGTCTTAGTACAATAAAGGAGGGTCAAGGGATTACTTTACCAAGTATTAGTAAACAAAATCCATGCACAATACCTCAAGATAAATGAAAATCTCAACCAAGTCACTAGCTGCTGAAGTCGCCATTCATTCCTGATGCAAAAGGGCCTGTGCATCTCTCTTTTCTGTTCTTTATGTTCCCTTCTTCTTCTCTTCACTTGGCTTTTAAAAACTAAAACTTCTCATTGCAAAAATAAACAAACCTTATAAGTGCTGAGCTGTACAGATAATACCTTAAGCAAAAATAGAAACATGTACAGTATAAGGGCAATAGCCTCCAATTTGTAACAATATACAAAAATATCTTAAACAGAAGTAGAAACATATACATACATACATATATATTATAAAAACCCTTAAATTTGTAATAATATACATAATATTTTAAACAGAAGTAGAAACATATATACAGTTTGACAAAAATATCCTTTAAAATGTGCCAATATACAAAAATATCTTAAAGAGAAGTAGAAATGTATATACAGTATAACAAAAATAACCTTAAATTTTTATCAATATATAAAAATCTTAACCAGTGTAAATTATTTAAGTCTAATAGTTTTTGTTGTTGTTGTTGTTGTTGTTGTTGTTTAGTTAGTTAGTTAGAAAGTAGACTGCATAATCTACCCAGAGCTAATCGGAACCAATCTGGGAAGGCAGCAGCCTTCACCTGACTGTAAAACAGCCATGCCAGCTAAATGAGTTCTCACCTGTTCTAGCAAGACCCTTGGTTGGGCACCAGATGATAAAGGGGGTCAAAGGATTACTTTACCATTTATTAGTAAGCAAAACTCTTACACAAATATCACAAGGCATATGGGAATCTCAACCAAGCTACTAGCCACCAAATCCGGACTTGTTCCTAGGGCCTGCCCATCTCTCTGCCTGCCTTTTTATTTGGTCACTTCCATTCCCAATGAAAACTCCACCCCTTGAA
Organism: Phodopus roborovskii; assembly: GCF_943737965.1. Taxonomy (NCBI): domain Eukaryota; kingdom Metazoa; phylum Chordata; class Mammalia; order Rodentia; family Cricetidae; genus Phodopus; species Phodopus roborovskii. The sequence goes on from NW_026125391.1 coordinate 12,311,138, forward strand.
CCAAAATGTGCCTCTCTACTGGATAGCATCTTGTTAAAAACTCAATTTTAGCATCATGTTTCATGAAATAAGCAAGTGTGAAAAGCAGGAAGCTAAGCCAACACACATTCTGTTTAGAAATCATCCTAGAAATAGATCAAGAGAATGCTATGTCAATCCCACATTTTGACATTACAGTTGTGATGATTGCTATAATTATTTTCCGTGTGTAAAAAATATTTATTCTCTAAGAATTTTAAGATACAATACCCATAAAGTCATGACTGGCTTGTACCGTTGGAGCCCTGCAAGTTTTGAGGAGTTTGGGAGCAAAGGGGGTTGCTATGAAATCATCTATGTGAGTGTGTTCTTCTCAAAGCGTACTCACAAAACACCTTAATGATCCTGAAGTCATTTAATACCAAAGTACTGCTTAGATGATCCATTCAATATTGTACTGGCTAGTTTTATGTCAACTTGACACAAACTGAACGGAGGAAACCTAAATTGAGAAAATCCTACATAAGATCCAGCTACAAGGCATTTTCTTAATTGGTGATTTATGTGGAAGGTCCAGCCCACTGTAAGTGGTGCCACTCTGGGCTGGTGGTCCTGGGTTCTATATGAACGCAGACTGACCAAGAAAGAGGAACAAGCTGTAAGCAGCACTTTCCCGCACCCTGTGTATCAGCTCATGTCTCCTCCAGGTTTCTGCCTGCATGTGTTCCTGCCATCCCTGCTTTTGAAGATGAACTGTTATACTGAACCAAGAGTGAAATTAAACCCTATCTTCCCCAAGTCGCTTTTGGTCATGTTGTTTTATTACAGCAATAGTAACCCTAAGAAACACATCAAATTTATACACTTTGTTGTCATTGCTATATAGATTCAACCCCTTCACGGTTCCCTTTAAGATGATTTAAAACCAAATGAAGGAAGGAAGACAAAAGGACATGAGTCATATGCTAACAGAAATAACAAAAGAGTGAGCTGGCCACAGATAATTTCCTGAAACCAGTATGAGAAGAAGTAAGTTATGTGAAAGAAAAACATTAGCAAGTGCTTTTTGAAACAGGAAAAATTTCCAAACCAAATATCCATTGCTAAGCCCAAGGCATCAAATAAATGAAAGATAAAAAAAAATCCAGTCTCAATTCTTTTTTCAGTTTGGATTTTAGATTTGAAATATGATTGGGAAACAAAATAAATGAACAGCCAGTTTCCATTCTAGAACTCACAGCAGTACAACCTCCACAGGACAGATGGGGTGAGCTCATGTTCTGATCCATTGAGCTTGCATTCTGAATTACCTCCTTGGAAAACAGAGCTTTCAATTAAGAATGTTTTCATGTGAAATATATAAATTCCCACAGCAAATATACAAAGTAGTTGATTATATCACCAGCTGCTAATAATCATTTTGATGAAAGTAAATCCTACTCCTGGTTTCAGATTTCTTTTATTGAAAATAGATTTATTTTTATAAAATGTATTGGTTATGGCCCCCCCTCCCAATTCCTCTCCGGTCCTCCCCAAACCCCCTGCCATACAAATCCATACCCTGTCTTTCTCTCTCTCATTGGAATACATACATACAGGCATCTGAAAAAACAAAAACAAACAAACAAACAAATAAATAAAAGCAAACAACCTGGCATAGGACAAAACAAATCGGTAGGGGCAAGGGAAAAGGGAAAAGCACAAGAAACAGTAAAGACATTGAGACCCGTATTTTCATACACAGTGAAAACCAGTCAAAACAAAATCAGAAAGTATAATATGTAAGCAAAAGATCTGTAAGGGGGAAAAAAAATGAAAAACAAAAAAAGACCAGACAAACCACTGTGAGGCAAACAAAACAAAACAAAACAAAGAAACAACACACACACACAACCTCCCCAAATATGCCATTGAGTTCCTTCTGTATTGGCCACATACTGCTCTGCATGGGGTCTGTTTTCAAGTGTGGTTTTTACCCCCAGTGAGATTCCCTTGGAGAGAACTAATTTTTGTGAAGAGTTATCCATTAGAGATGGTTTCTGGGTTAGGAATGGGGGCTTGTATCCACTCCCCCCTCTCATTACTGGGAACCCATCTGATTTAGACTTGTGTAGGCCTTGTGCATGCTGCCACAGTCTCTACGAGTTCAGATGTGCATCAATCCTATTGCGTCTAGACAGCCTTGTTTTCTCAACACTTTCCATCCCCACTGGCTCTTAGGCTCTTTCTGTCTCCTCTCCTTCAGGGTTCCCTAGGGTATAAAGGCTGTTCTGATAAGCAAAAATAGCTAAAAAAGATAACGTTCTCCCACTTAGCAACTGCCAATGGTGTCCACAGTCTCCACCAACATTAAGAATATTTCTAGGAGTTCCCACTAACTACATAAAATTTAAAGCAGATTTCAAAATTGGAAACATTACATTGGAAATAATATCTTCTTCCCAGAAAAATCTATAACTATTAACTGAAAACTTATTAGATTTCATAAATTCAGTAAATCAATAGGTATAAGATAAATAGAATGATCAACTGTTTTTCAGCATATTACACAACTACTTCAAAAAAGGAAAAGAAAAACTTTGTAGAAATGACTTTCAAAGAAAAAAATCCAGATTTAGTTACATAAACAATAGCTTAAATAAAATATTGTGCCTTGATAGGTGGTAAAATGGCAGCTGGGGGCTGGGGAATGAGACCCGACCTGAGAAGTCACACCTCAAATTGCGAGCATGAAACAGAGTGCAACCTCGGGGTGGCATGGAGCTTTAAAACCTCTGTCAGCAAGGTCATACCCAGCAATGGGGACCACGTATTCCAACGCTGAGACCTGGGACATCTCGTTCAAATAACCACAATTATATTTCACGTTCTTGTTGTATTTGTTTTGGGTTTTGAGACAAGGTCTCCTGTAGCCCATGCTGGCCTTGAACTCTTCAGTCTTGAGGCTCCATCTCCCAAGAGTCACGGCCATTTACTACCACACCAAGCATCCAGACCCTGAATTTAAAGATATGTTAAAGATTTAAATTTTTCCACATAAAAAATTTTTGCAAGACAAATTAAAGCATATGAACTGAGCACTCACAATAAAAATGACAAACACCCCATCCTGTTTATGACTGTTGAAAGCTTGTTTGGAAGTTAACTATTTAGTGAAAACTTTTGTCTTACAATGAAAGCAAGTCTCACATAAAATCCTCCTACAGTTCAAGTGATTCATACTAAGCAAGTCCTCATTAATAACAGGCAGAAAGCAACCTATACTTTAAGATCCCTGGAACCAGCTTTGTCCTCTGAAAGGGTCAAACAGCCCTCAATACATAAAAAAACAAACCGAGCTAGCCAGAACAGCCTTCCAGCAGAAGAGCCTAATACTTGAATAGTAAACTTTGGGCAACCTGGAACATGTTCTTTCATATATTAACCAAAGGCTGTCCTGGCCACAGTACTCTTTAGTGATCAGTTCATGACACTAGTATAGGGACAGAGAACACAGGCCTTGCTACTTTCTTCATGTACACATAACTGTGTAGTATTGATAATATTTTTATGCAAATATTTTTCCCAGAAAACATTTGATTCCATTAAGCAGCAAAATTATGCTAATTAGGTACAAAATTACAGCACTGGCTTCTGATCACATTCTGCTGATCCCCATCCTGATTGCTCACTGGGCCCAGTAACAAGCTCTTGAATTAGCCATCTACACACAAGTTCCTAATGAGAGCTCACTGGCTTCTTTGGGGCCTTTACATTGTTGCTCACACTTGGTTAAATGGCTCAGTTGAAACTAACTCAATACTCTACATAGAGGTAATTTCAGACATTTGACCCCAGATATGTTATCTCCCTTCCATATGGTCTATCTTCTATGCAGTCCACATTGCTTGGAAATGGATGTGAATTCTGTATACTTCTGGCAGGATCCACAGTGGTGGCAGCATTCCATTTAGATCTATCCACACTAATTTTGTAAAGTCAGAGCAAATAAATTATCCCAGCCAAAAGGATATCTACAGTCACTACAGAATGACAGTGATTTTCTCATAAAATCGTCTTACATACTCTACTAACAAAGATGATTCTGCACTTGGTGGGATTCTAACTTTTCCCAAAAGAAGCTTTTTTTAATAGCTTACCTCATTGCCTTCAGAGCCAAACAGTAAAGAGCAAAGGCTTTGGCAAGGTACTCTGCATTGTTTACCATGCCATAGTTATTTGGCAACCATGCCTGCCCATCCCCCCATCAGCCCCAGGCAGCTGTGCAGCTGCCAGCTGCCAGCAGTGGGGAGAGGGACTTCTTTCTACTTCAAAGGTCTCAGTGCAGCTCATAAAAGATCAGGGGGATTGACCCATGCCAAGAGGAAGACTGTATATTTGGCAAGTATGTTTGGATATGATGATGAGATAATCCACAGAAACTCAGGATTAACTAGGAGGAAGTCTGGATTTAATAGCACTACAGAAGGCTAAAAATAAATGTTAAGGGAAAAAAAACCCTGAAAATGAAAATCCCCAAAGGAAAACATTTAGTGAGTTTGATCCATCATAGAGATGGAAAAGGATGAAGTGGAGTGTCGTTCTGAATGCAAGAAATTGAAGAGATCAGAAATGTTCAAAGATCCAGAGAATTAAAAGAAAAAAAATTAAGAAATGGGGGGAAGGACAGCAAATATGAAAAAGCAGTAACCACCCATCCAGGTGCTGAGTAGCTGAGGCTACTGTAGGAGTCTTGGGAAAGAGTCGCTCAAGAGTTGGAGAGGAAGCCAGAATTTTCAGGAAATCCCAAGTAGATGCCTTTCACAAACTGACCACTGCTTCCCACTCATTTGAAAGAGGACAAAACTGAGCCTGGTGTCAAAGGTTAAGGAGAAACCCAAGTCCAGCAATGCAATGTAGAGCCCCATTTACTCCTGCAGACCAGAGCTTTGGCAATCCCTAAACACCAAAGCTGTCCACCCCCCACTCCCAACACCAGTGATTCCTTGCTGACTGCTGAGACAGGCAAAACTGTTATCAGATTATATGTGTATCTATGTGTTCCCAAAACAACATATGATAACTTTCAAAAAAAATGATATGAGCATTGCAATTTGAGAATAAAATTGGAAGAACTCTAGCAAAAATAAGATGTTTTTTTAAACAAAACCAAAAATGATTAGCATGCACATTAATGCTCATGAGAATAGTTCTCAATCCTTTTGGTATGAAATTACTTTCTCTATCATTACACTTCTATATACAACCCTGAATTAAAATCTCTGAAGGACCTTTCATAGTTATACTTGCTCAAGTATTCATCAATTACATAATCAATTACATATACAAACAAGCCAGAATGAGGTCAGTGAACTGAAACTGTATGATACAGAAGTGATATTCATATGGGAAAGTGCCTGTTGAACAAGCATGAGATCCTGAGTTCAGATCAACAGCACTCATGGAGGAGTTGAAGTTTAAGATTATTTCAAGTTTACTCTTTTGTGTATCTTGTTTTCCCTATCTCTGCTAAGCTGCCTAGAAGAACATGCCTTCTACTTGCACTTTTAAATGAGTTTGCCATAGGCATATAAATCTTTTCTATTAATGGCCTTTTAATTCTAAAGGGAAAACAGACGTTGTTTAAATATCCTTTCATTAGACTCTAAAAACATTAATGAGGGAGGAGTGAAGGAAAGAGTCCAATGAGCTGAGATTATCACCACAAGGCACTCCACAATCTACTCCTGAGAGCTCAGCCAAATCCAGTCCATCCTGAGCTTCCAGAGCAGTGGTATATGCTAAAGCACCCAGGAATGGTCCACATCTATGGAAGCTTGGAATACCAGTTTTCAGATGGAGCACACTGCGTAGAAAACTTACTGTGCCTTTCTTGTTATAAAACCTCACCAGGTTTCCATGGCACTCTACACTGGAGGTCACTGGAGTAAGCTGCTTAATGACAGGGTTGCCTGGATCTGCCTGGAATCTTTCCCTGTCATTTGTGAAAGGAGGTTGTTGCCTAAGGCATTTGTACTTACAGCGACTTACGCTTGTGTCACAAAGCTTTGGACTTCTGAGTATAATCAGATACTGAACAAAATGAGCTCATAGAAAAATCAAAGAATTATTTAAATCCAGTTCCTGTAAAATTTCAATATAGAAATACACAAATCTGTGCAAATTGGTAATTTGAAAATATAGTTCTATTTTAGAATTCTTTTCATCAAAAAGAAAATTGTTTTCCCGTAGTATGGTTGAATATCATTTGGGTAAATTCCCAAGAGTGGTAGATTGATCCCCAGTTTTCTTAGAAACACTCAACAATAATCATAGCAGCATTATTCATAAGAACCAGAACCTGAAAACAACCTAGAGGTTCCTCATTAGAAGAATGGATAAGGAAAATGTGGTACATTTACACCATGGAGTACCTCTCAGCAGTAAAAATTGATGACCTCATGAAATTTTCAGGCAAATGGATGGAACTAGAAAGAAAAAAAAATCCTGAGTGAGGTAACACAGACCCAGAAAGACAAACATGGTGTGTATTCACTCATAAGTGGATGTTAGATGTAAAGGAAAGGATAACCAGACTAAAGTCCACAATTTCAAATAAGCTAGGTAACAAGGAGGACTCTAAGAGAGGCACATGGATCATCCTGGGAAATTAGATGAGATCTACAGGGAAAACGGGGGAAGAGTGGTAAGGGGAGGGGAGGGAGGATGAGAACTGGAAGGAACAATGAGATTGCCTAGGTGTGGAGGGATGCAGTAGAAGAGCAAAGAAAGAGATATCTTAATAGAGAAAGCCACTATGAGCTTAGGGAGAAACCTGGTACTAGGGTAACTCCCAAGAATCCACAAGGAGGACCCAAGTAAGACTCCTAGCAATAGTAGAGAGGATGCCTGAACTGGCCTTCCCTTGTAATCAGATTGATAAATACCCCCACTATTATCATTGAACTCTCATCCAGTATTTGATGGAACCAGATGCAGAGATCTACAAACAAAAACCAGGCTGAGCTCTGGGAACCCAAGCAAAGAGAGGGAGGAGGAAATATATGAGCAAGGTAGGTCAAGATCATAATGGAGAAATCTACAGAGACAGCTGAACTAAGCTCATGGAAACTCATGAACCCTAGACATACAACTGTGGAGACTCCAGGAGACTGAAATAGGTCTTACATATGTGGGAGACAGTTATGAAGCTTGGACTAGCAGAGGGGCCCCTGGCATTAGGACTGCAATATAAAGCACATACATGAGCTAACTTGTTGGAGCCCACTCCTTAGGGTGAGATACCATGCTCAGTGGCAGTAAGACCATGATATAATCCCAGTACATGAGCTAGCTTGTTGGAGCCCATTTCCTATGATGGGATGCCATGCTCAGTTTTAATGCATGGTAGAGGGGCCTGTCCCTGTCCCAACCTATTATGCCAGACTATGTTGACTCCTCATGGGAGCCCTTACCCATGAGGAGAAGTGGACTGGGGGGTGAGCTAGGGGGAAGATGAGGGAGGGTAAGAGGAGTGGGAAGAATAACTGTGGTTGGAAAAACTGAAATCAAAAAATAAAAATTGGATAAAAAAGTTTCCTCAAGACAGGGTTTCTCTGTGTAATCCTGGCTATCCTGGAACTCACTCTGTAGAATGGGGTGGCCTTGAACTCACAAAGAATGCTGGGATTAAAGACATGTGCCACCACTGCCCAGAATTTCTCCCAAATTTAAGGTGACATATTTCTTCTCAAAAATAGACTGGCATGGGTCCTCTTCAGACAGACAAATGACAAAGACTGTATCCCTCTTCACTTCTTGGCACACTGCTTGTTTGCTAGACATTTTCTCTATAAATAGAAAAGAGAGCTATAGGATCCTATTTAATGCTTGAATTAATTATCACATTCCAGGAAGGAAATTCAAATTCAATCCATGATGTCCAATAAACAATCCATCTCTTTTTTGAACCAAGACACAATTCACACACCAAATATGATCCTTCTAGAATACACAGTTCAGTGGGTTTTTTGTTTGTTTGTTTTATGCTTCACAAACTTGTAAGCATCAACTCTTTTCATCACCCATAAAACAAAAGTTTTAGTCACTCCTAACCCATCAAGCTTTGGGTTGAAGGAATGGACTGGTAAAGAAAAGTGTTTGTCATGCAAGCAAGAGCATCAGAGTTCAAATCCCCAGAACTCATATAAAAATCTAAGTGTGGCTGTGTGTGCCTGTAACTCCACTGTGGTCACAGACACACTGGGAACTCACTGGTTAGCCAGCCTAGCTGAAAGTACTCAGATTAAGCAGTAACATGGAGATAAGTAGAGGAAAACGGCTTGAATGCAGCACATAGATGCAGACACCTGTACAACTGGGTGCATACAGGCCCCTCACACACACAATGAATAAATAAGCCTTCCACCCTGCTAACAAACATACATCTATTGGCTGTTCATGTCAACTAGATAGAGTCCGCTGGGATGTTCCAATCTTTTGAACCAGCTTTCTGTTTCACTTAGTATGGTGTATCCAATCTATTATTATTGTGTGGTAGTTTGAATGAAAATGGCCCCCATAGGCCAATAGGGAGTGGTACTATTAGGAGTTGTAACCTTGTTGGAAGAAGTGTGTTACAGGGGGCAGACTGAGATTTCAGAAACCCAAGGCAGGCCCGGTGTCACTCTATCTTCCTGCTGCCTGCCATTCCAGGTGTAGAATTCTTGGCTTCTTCTTTAGGACCCTGTCTGCCTGCATGCCACAATGCTTCCCATCATGATAATGGACTAGAGCTCTGAACCCATAAGCCAGCCTCAATTCAGTGTTTCCTGTAGAAGAATTGCTATGGTCATGGTATCTCTTCACAGCAATAGAAGCCCTAACTAAAACAGAAGTTGCTGCTGGGAGTTGGGTAATTGCTGTGACAGAGCTTACCATGCTTTTGTTTGGAGAAATATGGGACACTTGGGATTTGAACTAGAAAAACAATTAACATTTTAATCCAGGCTTAATGCACAATACTAGTAGGATCATGGAACACAGTGGCACTGAGAGTGATTTGAACTGTGGAGTCCTGACTCCAGAGGTTTCAGGGGAGAAGAATATTAATGTGTAGCCTAGAGATTACTCTTACAATATTTTGGTGAAGAATGTGGCTGCTTTCTGCCCTTGTCCAAACAATCTGCCTGAGGCTTAAGGGAAGAGTTATGGATACATAGCTCTTGCAGAGGACATTTCCAGACAATGTAGCATGACTGTGTTGTGTGACTATTAGTGGTCACATTCATATAGATCTGTAATGAAAAGGATCAAGTTCTGTAAGGAAAATACTTAAAATGTACAGCTTGAGAGGAAAAGGGCACCAGGAAGTGTGAACACATCAAAGAAAAAGCCTGATTAAGTGCAACAAAGGGGGTAATGACCTCAGGGAAAGACTCCAACCACCTAAGCTTTCAAATTATGAAAAGAAATTAAAGAAAAGTAAAAAAGAATGAAAGTAAACTTTAGGGGCAGGTGTGGTGGTACATACATTTAATCCCAGAACTCAGAAGGGAGAGGATGGTGGATCTCTGAGTTCAAAGCCAACCTGGTCTACAGAGAGAGTTACAGGACAGCCAAGCTTAGGCAATGAATGAAACCATCAAAACCAAAAAAGCTGGTGAAAATGTTATTTTAATGATGGGGCCATGTTCCAGCCCTAGCAAGCAGCAGTACTTGGCAACTTCAGCCACACGATTTTGGGATTTTGGCTTTAGAGTCAAGGACAGAAGAAAGGAGTTAAGGATTCTCTCAGGACTAAGGAAAGCCACTAATGCCAGGGGTGACCCTGCATGAAGCTATGAAGGTGAAGCCTGGATTGACTTGGAGAATCCAAGATGCTAGAGATGCCAGAGCTGTGGGGTACCAGCCAAGGAACACTGCTAACTGGATGTGGAATCAGCCCAAGAGAAAGAATATGTTGCAGTCAACAAAGCTGAACAGAGTTGGAGACCTAAAGAGCACTTTGACATCAGAGAGGGAGATGCAGAATTGGGAGTTTGCCTTGCTGGTCTTGTAAGCTAGAAGTATGGATTCTGCTTTTCCTTTTGGTTTTACAGGGGTTTATAATTAAGAAATTGCTTTGAGTCTCAGAAGATACTTTGAACTTTGAACTTTTTTTAAACAGTGTTGAGACTGTTTTGAACTATGGAGATTTTTGAAGTTAGATTAATTCATTTTGCATCATGATATGGCCACAAGCCAATGGGAGCCAGGGAGTGGAATGTGGTGGTTTGAGTAAAAATGGCTGCCCAAAGGCCCATAGAGAGTGGCATTATTAGAAGGTGTGGCCTTGTTGGAGGAAGTACATCACTGGGGAAGGGGGTTGCTTTGAGGGTTCAGAAATTCAAGCCAATCTGAGTCACTCTCTTCCTGATGCCTGCCATTCCAGATATAGAATTCTCAGCTCTTTCTCCAGCACCATGTCTACCTGCATACTGCCATGCTCTCCCATTATGAACCTGTGAGCCAGCCTCAAATAAATGTTTTCTTTTATGCAAGTTGCTATGGCCATGATGTAGCTTCACATCAGTAGAAACCCTAACTAAGACAGCCTAGGTGGAGCCAAGGATAGCTGTGAATTCAAAGAAACATAAAATTGTAAATTTACTTTTAAAATTATTGGGTGTGTGTGTGTGTGTGTGTGTGTGTGTGTGTGTGTGTTTTCAAACTTGTCAGCATTCTTGACCATAATCTTTATATGTGATGATGTCAACGTGTTAGGTGATCCTGGAAGTGCTTTTAAAGTTCATCCATTTTGTACCATCTATTAGCCTCATATTCCTGCATTACCCATTATTTCCTTGCATGAATTTAGCACATTTTATTTATCCATTCATCCATTGATAGATACCTGCTTTGCACCCACTTTTTGATTATTATAGCCAACAGCAATATGATAAGTTTTGAACACATAAATAAGTTTTATGTACAGATATATTTTAATTTTTCCTAAATATGTGACTAAGGCTTTCTGGGCCAGCTAATAATACTGTAACTTTAAAACAAAACAAACTTTTATAGAATATGCTTTTTAATGAATTTAATGTATTGAATTGAATAATTGAATCCTTTTAGTAATATTGCCAAAGAGTAAACAAAAATGTTCCATGCATAAATATGTCTCATTAAGACAGAGCTCTGCAAAGATCCCTTCAGTCTGGACTCTAGAATCCTCTCTGTTGGTAATGTGCAAGAAAGACTTCTTTAGAATGTGCCTATAGGAGGACTAAAATTTGTGGAAAATATTTAAATACAGTCTGGTTGTAGCACTTGGAAGTTTAAGATTACATTTTACCACTCACACATGCTTACTTACCACAAAGAACAAAAACTACACAAAGGAGCCTTATTTCAATGCCAAACCTCCTCATGGAACAAGCAGTTAGTAATTATTCTTATCCAACAGTCATTTATGGTCTATTCTATTGGGATTGCCTTCTCTTTTAATCTCCCCTAATAATTCTCAGTATTTTACATGCCTGCTCCTGAGCTATAAGCATTATTATAGAACTTTGTTTTCCAAATGCATTATTCTCATGTTTGCCCTTTCATTTGCTTAGATTTCTTTATTCTTTGTTTGGTGTGTGTGTGTGTGTGTGTGTGTGTGTGTGTGTGTGTGTGTGACTGTTACAGGGTCTGTTATAGCCTGTCAAAGCCAGGCTGGCTTTGAGCTCCTGTCTCTTCAACCCCTATCTCCCAAGTGCTAAGATTACAGATATGTACTACTATGCCCAAGCTTACTTCCTTAGATTTCGTCTTAAACACTGTAAGTCACTAGAGCTCATTGGCTTAGTCACCCAAACCACTTGCTAACTTAAGACTGTTCACACACTTCATGCTGCTGTCCACTCTTTATTAATTTCTTTATGTAGAGCAGTCTTGGCCATCCTGTGATGAAATGTTAATGTGAAAACCATCCCAAATAAGATCCCAGCTGAAAATGTCCTAACAGTATCAAATGTAAGAGTGAACTGCTTTCTGGGGTACATGAAATTCCCTCTTGTCTGTGAAAGCTCATAGCTGACTCTACTAGCAACATGTTTTGTTTTGTTTTCACTAGATTTTATCTTCCCTGAGAAAGGTAAAGACAATCAAAATCAAAATACACAGGTCATTAAAATAAGTAAGAGGAAAGATATAGAGGTGTGTTTAGAATTGGATGCTGCCCAAACAGGTTTCAAGATGTCTTTCTTCCCTTCATTCTGCATTTGTCTCCAAGGGGCATGAGATAACAATGTCCTTGGTTTGACAAAGAGTGTCTAGTGAGTGAACAATGATACAAAGTACAGGAGAAAAAAGTTTGTCTCCTTCCTTGTAGTAGACATGTTTGCAAGGAAGGAGACTGGAGTTGGCACATCCTACTGTGTGTGGAAGCTAATGGAGTTGAGTTGCTGCTGCTGGTTTATGATGTAATGTAGCACACAGACAGACTTCACATTTTTACTCTCTGTGTAGTTATGCTCCATTATCAAATTAAAGGTAAGAGTGTCGCTTACTTTAGTGACATCTACAGGCACTTGGAAGAAAAGCAGCCTCCAATCTGCTGTGTAACTGAAAAGCATCTGTGGGAAATTCTGTGTTTGTAAGAGCCACGATCAGTGAGATTGCTGTTCAGCCACTTCAGTCTTGGAATGGATCAATGTGTTTCCGAAATGAATCTTCCACGAGCTTATTTTTTTAACCAAACATTGCATCCTCATCATATTTATTTAATGAAAACCGTATATTGCCATTTAGGTTTGATTCTACTAAAACTATGTAAATGCCTTCAACTGACTTGCCTTATTTTGTTCACATAAATTCTGCCTTTGATAGGCCATGAATAGATAAAAGGGGACTGTTGAAGTCTCCCATATATGTACACACACACACACAAACACACACACACACACACACACACACACACACACACACTCAGATCTCCTGAGATGTAGAAACCTGTGGACCATTTCCAACATGCTCTACCAATGAGTAAGATGATAAACTTCTCAAAACCACCTACATTCTCAGAATCAGAAGCCAATCACCAATGGGTTGAATGGCCTTAACTTCACCAAACACAAGTTGTCAGGTAACCCATCTGAGTGATCTCAGAACAAGCAAAGCTGTGGAGTGACAGGTGCTGTGATATTATTAAGAGGCACAGGGTAGAATAATTCAGAGTACAACTCCAGCAGAAAAGAACTAACTGTACAGTTTCTGAGATAGGGACAGGCACATTGGTCATGTTCAGAAAGCCAGCAAGGACATTTGATTAGAGACAAGGTCAGTATGAGAAGAATGCCATTACTGGGGGAAAAAAAAGAAAGAAAGAAAATAAAGGAAAAATTCATGGACAGCACCACTAAATAAGACAGTTCTTCCTGCCTTTTATGTCTCAGTCCTCCTATTTCCTCATACCTAGAAGTCTGACACGAAGGACAGAAGGAAGCTGTGAAGCAAGGAGACAGACCTATGGGTCCAGCCCCAAAGGAAAGGAGAGCATTGAGCTCAATGCCAGACCACATTACACGTTTAATACCTCAAGAATGAACAGGACCGGAAATTGCAACCAGGTGTGAGGATGGAATGTCTACAGAGTTACTTCATTGAAAGGAGAATGGTAAGTCTATTTCCTAGCTTTCTCCTGCAGGGCCCAGTCCATGCAAGCTGGTTCAGATTGTGTGGGGGGGGGGGCAGAGAAAGAAGGGAGAGGGGAAGAGGTGCATGGTGGGTACTTGGCTGGTAAAATGGAAATATTAATTTGAAAAAAATGATAACCATTTTAGCCCATGTTTAAGAAAAATCAGGGAAATATCCCAATGGCATATTTACATTGAAGTAAATTTAATTTGCATAGTCAAATTTTCCTTTACAGAGTAGATGGGATGCTCATTGAGAACAGGAGAGCAGGCTTTAGGGGCTTCTGGTCCAGGAGTTTTACTTGGCCTCTTCAAACACACATTTGAACTTCCAAGTCTCCCTCCCCACTACTCAGGTAGCTCCTACCTCTGGAGAAGCCAATTTATGTTTTCTAGAGACTTCTGTGGGTTCCTCTGCATAAAGGAGTTCCTGCAGCTAGCCCTCATATCTGTCTCCAAAGGGCTTTCCTAGGAGACTCTCTTGAAGGCTGCCCTACATTGATCTGAAGAACTTCAGGCACTTAGTTTTACAGTAGCCTGCCACATCAACCACCTACAAGATAAAGGGGCTGCTCATCTCTAAGGGCCATGAACATCAAATCACAGGAGGACCAGTAATAAATCCAGGAGCCTCTGCAGATCACAGGTGAGGGGCTACGGACAGGTTCCACTTCCCAATCTCAAGCAGGATGAAGCATGCCCTGGGGGATGAGGACATGGCTGTCTGGAGGATGCTTTCAAGAACTCACTGAACTCACTGATATCAAGCACCAGGACATGGTCATGTGTGTCCCACAAATATCCAGTACCCATTTCTTGTCACAAATGATGCTTAGTCACATCACTGAAGCAGCAAGAAGGTTCTCTTTTATATTTACTATTACCCAGTTCCTTCTTCTAGGATGCAGACAGACATTCAGATTTAGGGGCTCAATGCATGAAGTGGAAAGAAATGCTGTATGTTTTTTTTCTTCCTTTCCTCCATTTCTTTAGTCAGATCCTGTCATTCTCTTCCGTGGGATGGGAAAGCTAGGAATGGTCCAATAATCACTGCGGGAGCCAAGAACTATTGAAGCTCAGCCAAGCATGGCTTGAAGGTCAAGGGTTTACACCATGAGTACACAACTGTCTATCCCCACCCGACTTCCTCTTCTCACCCTCCCACTTTATTCTTTAGCTCTTCAGCCTCGTCCCAAGGGCCTTCATAAAAAGCTTTCCTTTGGAAAAATAAAAACTGTTAAACCCATCAAAAGAATGACCTTCACCTGTGCCAGTTTCTAAGCAGCTAACATGAACTGGGTAACATTAACTCAATCCATCTTTTTTATTTAATTTTTGTTTGATAAATTTATTTATTAATTTATCTTACATCCTGGCCACAGTTCCCCCCCCCCGTCCTCTCCTCCAAGCTCTTCCCCCCCACCACCTCTGTTCCCACTCCCCAATCCACTCCCCTTCCATTTTTCTTAAGGGAAGGGCAATTCTCTCATAAAGATCAACAAAACATGGCAAGCTTATGAAGTTGTAGTAGACTAAGCACCTCCACTTGTATTAAGGCTGAGCAAGACAGCATAGTATGAGAAGTAATGTCCCAAAAGCTAGCTAAAGAATCAGAGATAGCCCACCTCTTCCATTTATTAGGAATCTCACAAGAGAACCAAGCTACACAACTGTAACATACATGCAAAGTGCCTAGGTCAGTCCCATGCAGGCTTCCTTGTTGTCTCTTCAGTTTCTGTAAGCCCCTATGAGTATTTGTTCTGTTGGTTTTCTTGTAGTCTCTTTAGCCCTACTGACTCCTACAATCCTTTCTTCCCTTCTGCTGCAGGATTCTCTGAGCTTCACCTATTGTTTTCCTGTGGGTTTCATCTGTTTCCACCATTTGCTGGTGAAGCCTCTTTGATGACAATTGAATAAGGCACCAATCTGGTCACAGTTAATGGACAGTTCAAGCTACATATCCACTATTGCTAAGGCTCTTAGCTTTTAGATTCCTGGGAAATTCCCTTGGGCCAGGATTTTACCTGACCCCTAAATGACACCCTTTCTAGTAATCTCTTTCAGTACTCTCCCCCTTTCCCCCACAACCTGATCACTCATGTTCCCATCCCACCTGCCCTCAGTTCACTCACAAAAGCTCTTCTAATTTCCCTCCCAGGGAGACCAGGCCAGCCCCTACTGAACCCTCCTTGTTACCTAGTCTCTCTGGGTCAGTGCATTGTAGCAAAGTTATCCTTTCTTTTACATATAATATGAATGAGAATATGCAATATTTGTCTTTCTTGGTCTAAGTTACCTCACTCAGGATGGTTTTTTAGTTCCATCCATTTGCCTCAGATTTTCTGCTGTCCTTGTTTTTAACAACTGAGTAGTACTCCACTGTGTATATGTGCCACATTCTCTTTATCCATTCTTTGGTTGAGGTTGTTTCCGGGTTTTGGCTATTACAAATAAAGCTGTTATGAACATAATTGAGCAGGCATCCTTGAGGTATGATTGAGCATCCTCTGGGTATATGTCCAAGAATGGTATAGCTGGGTCTTGTAGTAGACTGATTGCCAGTTTTGTGAGAAACCACCACACTGACTTTCAAAGTGTCTGTATAAGTTTCACTCCCGCTGGCAATGGAGTAGTGTTCCCCTTATTCCATATCCCCACCATGAGCTTGTGTTTATGATCTTAACTATTCTGACAGGTGTAAAATGGAATCTCAGAGTTGTTTTAATTTGCATTTTCTTGATGGCTAAGTATATTGAACATCTCCTTCTAACTACCATTTGAGATTCTTCTCTTGAGAATACTCAGTTTAAATATATACCCCATATTTTAATTGGATTATTTGGTTTGTTGATACTTAGTTTCTTGAATTTTTTTATACATTTTGGCAATTGGTCCTTTGTCAGATGTGGGGCTGGTGAAAATCTTTTCCCATTCTGTAGGCTGCTATTTTGTCCTAGTGATGGTGTCTTCTCTTTCCAGAAACTTTTCAATTTCACTAGGTCCCATTTATTACTTGCCAGTCTCCCGCTTCCCTTCTATAATGTTCAGTGCATTGGTTTTATGTTGAGGTCTGTAATCCACTTGGACTTGAGTTGTATAGGGTGATAGATATGGATTGATTTGTAATATCCTACATGCACATATCCAGTTAGACCATTACCATTTGTTGAAGATGCCTCCTATTTTCTATTTTATACTTTTGGCATCTTTGTTAAATATCAGGTGTAAAAACCTATAGGTGTGTAGATTTAGGTCTGGGTCTTTGATTTGATTCCATAGATCCACCTATCTAATTTTATACCAATACCAGGCTGTTCTTTTATTACTGTAGTTCTATTGTAGAACTTGAAGTCAGAAATAGTGATGCCTCTGGAAATTCCTTTATTGTACAGGATTGGTTCAGCTATTCTTGGTTTATTGTTTTTCCATAGAGAGTTGACTATTTTTCTTTCAATATCTGTGAAGAATTATGGTGGGATTTTTTTATAGGGATTGCACTGTATCCATAGATTGCTTTTGGTAAGATGTCCATATTTACTATGGTAATCTTACTGATTCATGAGCATAGAAGATATCTTCTTCCCCTCCTTTTCCTCTCTACTACAGCTCAGTCCAATCTTCTCCCTGTTCTGGTCATCATCAAACATTTTCACCTTTCAGCCATCTTACTCCCTGGAAAGCATCCCATTGTAAGCTTTCTCATTGGGTTTCCTTTGGACCTCCAGCCCCCGCTCCCAAATGGTTTGGACACTTATTATTAATTAGGAAAGCTTGGCCTTTAGCTTAGGCTTCTTTCTAATGGAATGTCCAACTTTCTAGCAAAATCTTCATGTCTAGATTCCTCCTACCTGTGCCTCACTCTGCCTGGAAATCCCACCTATCCTGTCCTGCCTAGCTATTGTGCACTCAACTTTTTATTAAACCAATCAGAAGGCACTTTATGCAGAGGCACATTTTACAAAACTATTGTCCCACAACAGCATCCCAGGACCCAGCATCTACATTCACACAGACAACTTAGGTGTTGTAAGACCTTGTATTAAGAGTGGTTGCCTGGTATCCATCCTGATGATTATCTCCAGCTTCAAAATATAATCACATTTTCAACCCCGAGAATAAAAATCACCAGTGATTAACACTGTATTCTTCCCACACCCTGCAGAAAATGGTAGCTGCATGACTATAAAAAATTTAAAATCTTAAGGGGCTACCAAGAGGGCCATGAAGTCTAATGACCTGAGCTCACTTTCCAGCACCCATATGGTGAAGGAGAGAATGTACAATTTTTATTTCATCAGGAAGCATGCTATATAGACAGATGTGGCAAGTTCAAAGAAACATTTGCTTAATTTAAAGGCTCAGCCCCCAAATTAAGCATAATGGACAGCTATAAAATTTGAAAAATCGTATCCCTTTTAAGATATCAGGCACATGCTCTTAATGTGCTTTCGGTGTAGAAAAAAGCAATGTGGACTGCAACTACATTTAATTTCAATACTACCTGCTGGTATCATATAAGGCAGAGTCCATGACCTCACTACCCACTACTATAACTATTAAGGTTCGTTGTTTTAATTGCAAAATGTATTTCTGGAGACTATAGAATTTGGAGTTAAGTTTCCAAAATTGTGACATCAGATGGCATAAATAGCATGAAGTCTTAGATCAAAATTTGCAATTGAATTTTATTCACACTAAAAGGTTTTGATAAACACCCATAATAGGCTAGGAGTTTTTCCTACACAGGAAACTAATCTCCATATTCATGGAAATAATTTACTTGGAAGGGAGCTTTTAAAAGGGAAAATCACACTTATTGTTTTAAGGTCACAAATTTAAAATGGAAGCTGAATGCCTTGACTTTCAGTGTAGTTGACTAGTTGATAACCTCAGCACAATGAAAGCTCCTTACCGCTTCATCAAAAGAAACCCAGACTATGTTATGAAAATACTAAGAATGCTTCTTTTATAAGTGAAGGATAGGAAGCATGGTTTTAATTCAGCCTAATGAAGTTCATTTACTTCATGTAACAATGAAATCTGATTTTGAACCTATGCATAAATGTGGCTGTTGCTGCATGAGTAAGTGGGTAGAAGAAACTATTCAGTTTTGCAATGTTTTCACTGTGAGGACTTTAAAATATGTGTATACTGTATGTGGATGATTTATGCATTTTGGAAAGAAAAGAAAGAACAAAGAAAATAAGGATTTAATTAGTGTGTGGGTTGCATAATATCTAGCAACTAAACCTCTTCTTTCAAAAAGATGACTTCCTGATGGCATCTTTACATAACACAGAGAAAGGAAGAGAGACAACTGAGAGTCACTAGCCATGTCCTGGACACAAAGACACAAGAACATGCCTCATTTGGTCATTATCACATAGGACTTTTAAGCTTCCAAATTGTTTATTTAAGGCACTTAATATTATACTTGAAGCCTCAAATCCTACTGGTTTTCTTTAAAAAAAATCTTTAAGATTAATTTAAAAGTCTCCCTAATATCTAAGAACATTACAGAATGGAAAAATGAACTAAGCTTTAAAATGTGCAAAGGAAATAGATACAACACTAACTTTCATGGTTTGCATAACATACAGATACATAAAGAAATAATGAGAAATGAAGGTGTAGTCACTATTGGCACCATCATGCTCTTAAGTTCCCAGGCTCACTTCCTCAGTGAAACCTGTCAAGAAACATGTTCTGAAGAAACACTTGCAGTCAGAATTTATTAAATCAAGGAGCATGACTTCAAAGCCAAAAACCATACAAGGAAATGAGGCCATATGCATTCATTATCAACAGAAGCACATTTAATCCACAAAGATGGCAGATATTGCAATCATCTGACACCAAAAATACAGGATATGTGGCTTACATGTTTATAGAAACAGCATCTGAATGGGGAAAATGACCTTGTGGTTCTGGCAATGAAACAGCAGTTTCCAGGGGAAAAAACTATGTATGTATGTATGTATGTATGTATGTATATCTGTATGTATGTATCTATATGTATGTGATATATGTGTGCACATACATGCACACACAATATATGAGTGTGTATGAATGTGTGTTTATGCATGTGTATGCATGTGGTGTGTGTATGTTAGCTCTGTGTGTGTGTGTCTGTGTGTGTGTGTGTCTGTGTGTGTGTGTACATGCGTAAAAACAGTGTAGTTTAAACAGTGAATTAGAGTAAAAACAGGAGAACTAAGAGAACTTCTCAGGATCTAGCAAAACAAAGATGATATAAAATCAAAGAAAATGAGGGATTAAAACATGAAAGTGTAATGTATGTCTTTTCTATGTTATTGGAATTTTTAAAAGATAGTAGAAATTGGTAGCTATCAAGATGAATGATGGGGAGAATTGCTTGAGACTTTTTAAATTAGTCAGCTCAATGAATTCTGAGCTATATAATGTTCAGAAAACTGAGTAAGGAAAAAACTTAAATATAGCCCCGAATGGAATTCTATTTAACATGAAAAGACAGCAAGTGACGAAACCAAAACATTAAACCTAATATAGCCCCAGGACTCAGCACACAACCAAACTAAATAAAACTAAAACAGTAACAATGACAGAACAATTAGGCCAAGTAAAGAAAGCCAGAAGCATAAAACTATGTGTGATCCAGCTGACTTGTGTATCCTATTTATTGTCATCCTACTCACCATAGCCAGGTAATGAATCATGGTTAAATGCCCTCCAGAAAATGAATTCATGAAGAATCTGTGCTACATGTGCTCATGGGGACACATGGAGCCACAGAACAGATGAATAATGTGTGCTGGAAAGCAGACTCAATTAGAAATCGCTGTTAAGTGAGAAAAACAGAACAAAATGGCAAATACTACATGGTTCCTCTCATATGACAAACCTAGATTTAAACATATACATACATACATACATACATGTGTTTGTGTGTGTGTGTGTGTGTGTGTGTGTGTGTGTGTATAGCACATATTAAATATCAAAAGCAAATTTACAGAGAAGAACCAATGCTCAGTGGTCCAGTGGTCACCTAGGGCAGGGCCTTGGAACAAAGATGAGCTCCAAATGGCATGAGTCAACTTTCCAAGGGATGGAAATGTTCTAAATTTCAAACATGGTAATGAATGCACATCTCTGACTTTGCTAACATTACTGAATTGGGCCTTTGAAATGCTAGGTCATTCCTAAAACAGACTAGATGATATATACATACATATACACAATATCTATATATATACATATATATACACATATATATGCACACACACATATTGAAACAAAAAGAAAAGAAAGACAGGATAGCTAATAAATTATTGTCAGAGTCAATCACTGTGAATCAAAGGTTTAAATCAACAGGTCAATTCAAAAACCCCAAACTAGTACAGAGAATTAACATATAACAAGAAAGAAATAAAAGTCTATGAAATGATATCCAGTAAATCCATGTGCTACTGATAGATCTTCAGAGTATCTGGCATAATTAACAAGTTCATGAGACAAAAATATCAGTAAAGTAATAAAACATTTAAATGACACAATTTTGTTCTGAAATCTAAGGAACAGATAAAATCCATTGTAACTAATAAATTTAAATGTATAAGTGAAGAATAAAAAATTGCTGGAAAATACATTTCAAAACACTTCAAAGAATAATCAGTATGCAGTTCACACTGACATCTATAAATGTGCAGACATAATTAGAAAACCTCCATGTGTTTAGAAATTAAAAATATAACTCAAAATTCAAGATAAAATCATACCAGAAACTGAAAATGTTTAAAACTCAAAGGTAAGTTTCAAAGAAAATTGTAAACCAAACCAATAAACATAAGGACAGAAATGAATTATGCCAAAGATACAACACAAATAAATACCTAAGCAGCAGTATTTTCAAACTCTCTTATAGAGTGGATGGGGGGGGGCAGGAAAGGTGGGAGGCAGGGGAGTGGGAAAATGTGAGGGAGGGGGAATTGGGGTTGGTATGTAAAATGAAAACTAATTTTCTTAAATAATAAACTCATAAACTTGATTAAGAAATGAGGTGGAATTCATGAACATCAAGGGTAGACACAATTTTTATAAAAACAAAATTAATTCAAGGAGAAATGCAAAATACCTAAACACTAAAATTATGGTAAATATGATAGTTGTTAGCAAAAATAAGGGAATATTGTTTTTACAAAAGAGTAAGAACAAAACCAGCATTCCTGATACAGCCTCAAGGAGATAGCACAGTGTTTCTTCTGTACCTTATAGATTCTAGGTCCTTTCAATGTAGGCAATGAAGAGAGGAAGTTAAGGCCTACCAGGCCTAGAAAGCTAAACTAGGGTCTGACCCTGCCCAGCCAATGAGAGCCGACCACGCCCTACCTGAGGCCCTTGCAATAGGAGCTGTCAGAGGTCCTCGATTGTGCCTAACCAATAAGGATCTACTATGCAATGTCAACAGATCAGAACTCCTGGGTGCTGGGAGGGTATATAAGTTTGTAGCCATTGCCAAATAAATCAGCCTGCTGTTTTCCTTTACCTGACTCCCAAGATCTGTGTGGTAGACTTAGTGCCTACTCTCCCCATGCCCTGAGGGATCTATTAGAACCCAGCAACAACAAGGATGCACCTACTTTCACTGGGATGCAGCTAGCAGCTATTTTCTTGCACGTGGAAGAGCTGTGAACTTGAACACAGCTACCTTGGACTTTTGTCTGTGAAAAGTGAACCTTGATGAACGTGCACAATCAGCTGTGCTGCAAGGCTAATGGCATGATGGCTTGTACCCTTTGAAGGTTAATTGGTTTCATTCTGAAAATAGGGATAGCAACCTCCTTCTCAGAAGAACAGAGAAAAATTTGTCAACATGTTGTCAATTCTGGCTCCTTAAGGAAAAGGTACATAAAACAATGAAGTTCTGTATCTATTACTTGGGAGTCTGTTAAAGGAACCACACATAAACTCACCTGGTAAAATTTAGGGCAGTTAATACACTGGTTGTTCTGCTGTTTTCTTCTGTTTTATTATATACCACTGTCTGTCAAACCCCAGAAATATAGAAGTCCTGAATAACAGAGAAGAAGAAAAGGAATGAAAAAGACAGATCTAATGTGCTAAGGAAAAATAATATAATAGATTATTCATTTTTTTGTTTCTACTTAGTAGCCTACAGAGTTAGAAATCACAGATTGAGAGAAATGGATCATGTGCAATTTGGCTTAATACACATACGTAGAGCAAGCATGACTCACAAGGCACAATAGTGGGAGCCAAAAAGAGAGGTGAAGAAAGCCTGGAACATTCCCTTGAGGGATTTTGAATTTAGTAGAAATTGGAAGCTGGTGTGTTCCCCTACCAGGCAACTGAAGAGGTATCTCACAGATTATAATCACAAAGGTTGAAACACTTCCAAAAGTATGTGAAAGTGGGTGGATCAATGGTGAAAGAGAGGTGGATCAATGGTTAGAGCATCATTCCACCTCGGTGTCTTCTATTCATCACTCTGTGTGTGTGTGTGTGTGTGTGTGTGTGTGTGTGTGTGTGTGTTTGTGTGTGTGTGCTCACATGCACATTATGTCCAGAGAAGTCTTTCGTTAACAATAAACTCATCTGAAGAAACAGACTCAGCAATATAATGTGCTAACCTTGACTGGAAGAAGAATCATATGTCACATAGGCAAGTCACTTTTTTGGACCACTTCCATGCTAATATTGTAGATACAGAATGGAGGAGCTAACACTTAAAACAATGGACAAGGCTGAACTTGTCTACCCAGCCTGGCTCCAGTACACACTTAGGACTAGCTTCACTGCAAATAGTCCTTCGAGGTTGATTCACTAGAATAAACCATTGTATCTAGGGTTTTCATCTAAAGAAGAATCTCCAAAGATATGTTCCTTCTACATATAAAGTGTTTACATCAAAATATTGATGTTGCTAGGGAAGCCAGTAGTAAGAAGCTGTGGTGGCACTTTCTTCTGAAACTCCTTCAAACCCTAGGGTTCTTAAATAATGTGACATATAACATGGAAAGATTGCTCTTAAATCCTCTGGGACACACTTTTCTGAATTCCTTATTGAAAAAGAAAAGCTATTTTCAATCTTAATCCATATGAATGAGAAAATTATTTTTAACCATATGAACATTATAGGTGTTAGGTCTATGGGACTTAGACAAGACTTGCTGAAATGCTGTTGGAACTCTCTGACTATCTTTGAACATCCTTAAATGCTGTTGCTAAGATGAGTTTAGGAATCCAGCTTCCTCAAGGCCAAGTCCCCACTGTGAATCAGGAAACTTGCTATAGGTGCTTGTGGGCAGCTGAGTAATACAAAACTGTGTCTCTGAGCCCACCAACCCACCAGATTCTACAAAGGAATTGCCCTTGGTTGTAGTGTTTACTTTTGGATTTTGAGAACAGAATATCCACAAAGAAACAAAGACTAAAGCTGAGAAGAATAAGCAAAGGTAGTACTTTCTTTTTTAATAATGGTGTTAGTTAGTCATATGATATGGCATTTGTTGTACAGATGAACCAAAAAGATGCCCCCTCCATGTGCCAGAAGAGACAAAATTAAGTATTAAGAATTTCTATATTACTTTCTATCTCACTCTGATTTTGCTTTTTCACACCAACAATGAGATAATTTTTTTAGCTGTGGAACACTGCATGATGACTTGGCAGATCCTTGTTGTTGTAGGGAGAGGGGAAGGAGAACCTGCGCTTCATTTTATTCACTTTGAGGAAAACAGACAGAGGTCATGAGAGGTGAGCAGAGTCAAGCTTAGGAGCAGGCTGTACTGTGCTGGCTTTTCTGTTTCTTAACTGGTTTGGAGTCTTGTGTTTTCTTTAAAATATGGGGGAGTATCTATTGGGTTGTGAATGACTCAGGCCATAGCTACAGGAACAAACAAAACAACAAAAAGCTTAAGCCACACAGACTCAGAAAAAGTAACCAAGCCAAAAACACCATAGGGCTATCACAAAATGTTTGGGCACACACCAAAAGCCAGACATGCTAACAAGTTCACCAAGTCCCAAATACATCATGCCATTAGTGTCCTCCCTTCCAAATGTTCTCCCCTCATGCTCTGAGGTGTTTACCATGAAGAAATGATGCATAATCTTACTAAACCACTTCTGAAGCAGGAAGACAGACAGAGGGAGGGAGGAGGGAGAAAGGAAGGGAGAGAGGAAGAGAGGGAGGGAGAGAGGGAAGGAGGGAGGGAGAGAAAGGAAAATGAGGGAAGAGGAAAGGAACAAAGTAAAGTATTGAAAAATACAATAAAAAAACATTGAGTTTTCAAGTCACTTAATGTGAAACTTTCAAATAATCCCATGTTTCACCAGATAAATATTTCTTCATAGCCTCGAAAAATGGGTCATCTATATGCCACATACTATAAAAATATACTTTCCAGTTAATCCATCAGTGGCAATCCCTACCAAACATGTTATACCTTAAAAAACTTGTTTGTCACCCTGTGGTGTTGGTACTGGCCATTAGTCCCAGTACTCGGGAGGCAGAGGCGGGCTAATCTCTGTGAATTCAAGAGTTCAAGACCAGCCTGGTCTACAAGAACTAGTTCCAGGACAGCCTCCAAAGCCACAGAGAATCTCTGTCTCAAAAAATCAACAACAAAATTGTCTTGGAATCCAGAGACAGCTTAAATAGGTAAGAGCTTGTTGTATGAGCACGAGGACCTGAGTTCAAATGAGTGTGATGGCAGTCACCTACAATCCCAGCCAGAGGATATGAAGACAGAAAGATGCCCAGGATTTACTAGCCAGCCAGTCTAACTAATCTGTGATCACCAGGTTCAGAGAGGACACCCTGTCTCCAACAACAAGGGAGAGAGCAATTGAAAAAGACACTTTGATGTCAACCTGTATCCTCAAGACATGTACATGCCCTGACATACACATATGTACAAATATGCACATACACACATAATGCTTTGTCTTTTAGTTTTTTATATGGGTTATTCAGAATGAACCAAGGAAGGAAACAAACCTATATATAGAACATAATACTTGTTTGTTGGGCTTTCTGCAAACCCAGCAGCAAGCATCCATTCATCACTCTCATTCATAAAACCACATCCACCCTATCAAGTGACAGCAGTGTGGGCAGCATTGTCCATCAGTGCCGCTTGCATGGAAATGTTCTAAAATCCACATACCAGCCATGTGTCTTTCAACAAGAAATTGGTCAAGGGGAAAGCATGGGAAAGTGGACGTCTGGCTCACAGTCTCCACATATTCAGTTATAGTACTAGGTGCTTCTCGGCAGATGATTAGTTAAGTTCAAGTTAGTTGAACTGTTTATCATCCAGAAGAAATTCAGTGGGTCTCAATATATGTCAGATTATGTTTCTGGTTTCTGCATGTCTTTCTTTGTGTTTATTTTTCTCTGTACCTGTTTCAGGGAACAGACATCTCCCCTTGTGACTCTTACCAAAAAGAGGTTTGGGCTGTCTTCTATCTCGCTCTTCATGTGGTTTACCTTTTGTTATGGAATCTTTTAATATCAGCTGTTGCTAGGTGATTTTTTGGGAGGGCATTATTAATTTAGTTGTAGCACAAAGCATATCTAAGTGGTTTAGTCTCAACTAGCTTTGCTTTTCTTCCAAAATAAGTATGGTCTACTTCTGTGTCAAGTAACATATGATGTGGTTCCAAACCTTTATGAAGCTACAGAAGACCACAGAATTAGTTGTGTATAAACTTCCCTGTTCATTGCCACAAAAACATGGAATATAGATAATAAGTAACAGAAAGATAATAAGATAATAGCTTCCATTTAAAAATACTCTAAATGATTCAGAGAAGGAAATAGATGATTCACATTAAAAGCAGACAAAAAAGAGGTTTCTCTTTGGAATTCCTTATATACCTAAATTAATATGAGAAAGTCTATGCCATAATCTTCAGGGAAACATTGATGCTGTGGGCAGAATACAGCAACAGGCTTCTGAAATTAACTGTTGCAATGGATGATCTGAGTATGATTGTGAGAATTGCTAAGAATTATGGCTTACCAACAGGATAATCAAACTAGATGTGAAGTTGAATATTGATTTCAGAAGGTCTTTTAATGTTTAATATTATTTGAATGCTGTTTAAAGAGCACATTCTTGTTATCTGATTTCATGTATATAGGCTGAGGGATATCACCAGGGTTACTGTGTTGGGTAAAAGTAAATAATAAATAATGGACTACTGTTCAAAGGAATGGGGTGATGAATAATTTTCTTTTGTTCCAGGCTAATTTCTAGAGATTTCTGTCAAATTCCACCCAATTTTATGGCTACTGAAGTCTCTGAAGACTTTCTATATTGCTCAGTGCTGCTGGTGTTCTGCTTTCAGAAGTGCCTATCATACTAGAAAGAAGGGTTAGGGCAGCCTGAGAACTGCGCTGCTTTTGTTAGCTGCAGGACAAGCTGAGCGGAATTCAGTGAACAGGGCGGGCATCCAGCTCCACAGTGAATCTTTTCTTCAGCTGAAACCGGGGACTGTAATCGATGATTTGGAATGAATGAGGTTGGTGAATCTCACAGAAGAGTTTTTGAGACACATTTATTAGACAAAAGGCTTTTGAAAGAGGAAGTGGGCCCTTAAGTGTTATGGCCTCCTGCAGATATTTCACTCATTTCCAGTAAGAAGTCCTCGGCAATGTTCAAAGTGAACAATCACAGTATTTCAACACACCCAAGGCAGACTGGGGAGGGCAATGGAATGACGATGAAAGCCTGTACTATCCTGACCTTTCCCATGCCTGTAATTGGTAGATACAGCCCTGAAACCCTCTGCAAGGCTGCTGATATATTTAGAAATGTGCCTGTGAGTCACTGTGTGCAGACTGTGGTAGTGAATAGGGGGTAACAGCTATGAAGGCCAACTCACTGGAGGATGTGGCTTTCCCATGTAGAGCACTTCTGCAGGGTGCAGTTGCCTGGTTTACTAATATATGGCTGAGCTCAGAGCTTCACAAGCCAAGATCTAGTCATCACAATAAATACTGAAATGGTTAAGATCAAAATGTTTCAACATATGTTCTGATATTAATAAAAGTGAAAATGCTTTAAGGGGGTGGTTAGTCTGCAGCTGGAGGGGTGGCATCCATTAAGAGCACTGTTTGCTCTTTCAGAGGACACAGGTTTGGTTGCTGGCACCTATACTATAGCTTACAGCCATCCAACAGTCCCCGGGGATATGTTGCCTACTTGTGACCCCCATAAATATAGCACATACACATCCATGCAGGCAAAATATTCAGTTGTGTAAAACAAATATTTTAATATTAATTAAAAGCTTATACTGACTTTTAGACAGCACCTAGGATACACAAATATGGAGGAATGTCACTCTTACCCTAGGGATCAAAACAAGCTACAAGTCTTGATGTTTTTATTGAATATAGGAGATTGGTGGGAGGTTATATAACTTAATGCCCAAGGAGACAGGTGTTTTAAATGAATACAGCAGAATGTGTAAGACTTTTCCAAGTAAGTACAGAGAAGTCAGGTTGCCATATATGCTGGTAACATAAACTCAATTAGAAATTTTAGCAAATATCTTCGTCAAAAGAGTAAACCACCTTGAGACACCCTGGTTCTATTGTTTGGAAAAGTGTCCCCCAAAAGTCTTATTAGGAGATGGTGAAACAGTGTGAGTTCTAAGAGGGTCCAGAAGTGAGGTTTTGTGTTCTTGCAATGGGCACACCTCCGGCCATGAGATGAACAGGCTTCCTCAAGTGTGTGCCTCTGCCAGAAGGAGCTAACTAACCCCAGAGGGTAGAAGCAATAGTACCAACTGGCAAGAAACTAACTTCAGAAGTGCAAGCCAGTGTAACCCTCTCATCTTTATAAGCTGGTTTCCTCGGGCATTTTGTTACAGTAACACAAAGCTGGGAACTGCAGCCAAAAATGAAATTTGTACCATCTCAGTCATCCATTATCAGGTTCTAATAAGCTAGGGGAAGAGGGCTTGCTCTTAGGATAGCAAACACATCATCAGTCTACCATGGTGACAGTGGCAAGAACAGTGAAACATTTTCCTACTCGAAGAATAACAAAAGTAAAGCAAGAACAAAAGCCCTCTTAGAGAGGAAAATAACTCATGAAAACCAAAGATGATCACAACTTTGAGCCATAATTTAGTCTAAAACTGTCATCGCAAACGTTTCAAAGGTTCCAACAAGACTACTACTCAAAATGCATAAACATGTGCATTTCAGAAAGGAGGTGAACACAGCAAGAATAAAATGAAAATAGGAGAAACAAAGTTGAAAAAACAGAAAAGATTCATCACTTCAGTCAATACAGTGCTTTATCACAGCAATAGGAACCCTAACTAAGAAAATGAGTACCAACACTCATGCAAGCTTGCCCTTTGTCCAGATGATCTTCTGCCCCACAGTCTCCACTTTGATTCGTCAAGGTGAAGCAAATTTCAGCATTCTTGGTCAGGGATACTTGGCACCAGTGCATATCTAACTTTCTGCCTACAGTTAGGGATCCACCGAAAAGGCTAAAAGAAACAGTAGAGTATGAAAGGTTCCCACATTTTTCTGGAATGGTGA
This sequence comes from Phodopus roborovskii, assembly GCF_943737965.1. Taxonomy (NCBI): domain Eukaryota; kingdom Metazoa; phylum Chordata; class Mammalia; order Rodentia; family Cricetidae; genus Phodopus; species Phodopus roborovskii. The sequence continues at coordinate 12,340,331 of NW_026125391.1, forward strand.
CAGTGCAAAACAGAACTTCCTCATTCTCCCATTCCAGAGACTCTGCACCTCACCTGCCCATGGGTCTCACTCTCATGCTTGTTTCTCTCTTCCCAAGCTATGTTGTATTGACACATCGCCGCTATTCACTCTTGGCTAAATCCCTGGCCAGGCATCAATTCCTCTATAATGGCAGAGTGAAGAGAGGACCTCCAGAATAAATTAAGGAGTATTATGCATGTAAAGACAGAGAAAGTTTAGGAAAGGAAGCAAAAGAGAAGGAGATATTACTGATCTTGAGTACATTAGTCTATAAGAACTAGGGCACTAAGTAATGGTATTGACTTGTGTCTGTTAAAAAGTAGACATGTGCTAAAACATCGTAAATTAGTAGACACACCATAAGTTCCCTGATTTTGACCCTCAACACACACATTACTATAGTCCATAAACTCTTGCTCTGCTGGCCCTGGAAGACCTGGCAATTCTTTCCAATAAGCTCCTAACCAGTGTTTGATTACTATTGGCTTCAACACTCAATGGTTTGACTGACCCTATAGAAGAAAATGTGGTAGAGATGAAGGAAGCAGTTTCTTCTAAGGAACCATCAAAAAATTCCATATTTTGAGGGGGGAAGGTGTTGACACAGATAAAAGTTTTCAAGCCAGGTATGGAGGTATATGCCTGTAACCCTAAAACTTAGGAAGTGGAGGCAGGAATATTAGGATTTAGTACAAGCCAGCATGTACTACATGAGACCTTGTCTCAAGAAATCAAAGGATAGCTAAACTCCAAAATCTTCCAAACTTTTAGCAAGATTAAAATGTTCTTTCAATTTAATGGATTCTCATTCAGAGAAAACTATCCTATTAATACTTTATATAATTTATTATTTTAAAATGTCACATATTTTGTTTACTGCAAACCATGTAATATATTGAACTTCTTTAAGTTTCCATTTGCTAACATTATTTTCTCCATATCTCTAATGCTTCAGTTAAAAATAAAAGTAACTATTTATAGAGTTACTTGTCCAAATAGAATTCAAACTAATATGACTATAGATGCTTCACAGAAATTCCATTCTATCTCTAAAGCTTTCATTTGTGTGACTGAGATGTGGTATTCTTAGGGTGTTAGAGCTCATGATGTTTAGTTGAATGCAACAGGATGCTCCTTGAAGGACACCAAGAACTGTTCCACAATGCAAGTAATTGCCTCTGCCTTCTCTTGCTCCTTTATAACAGCCATCCCCACTATACCTCACTGGAAGCAAGTCTCAAGATCCAAGCATGAGCACTGATAACAGAAATGCTCAAACTACATAGTATTCTGTATGCACAATCTAGGGATGACTATAAGAAGTATTCATGTGTTTCTTATTTATTTCAATTTATTTTTCAAATCAATCATAACATATAACATATTACTATCTAGCTCAATTCACAAGTCATAGAACACCAGAGACTCATGATTTTTAGTTTGATTAGCCTCACTGTATGGCTGGTGAGTTAGCATATCAAATTTGACTAGCATATTTGCTCAGAGGACAAAACATTTGGCATTATAAATCCTGACTTTTGTGGAAATGAGTGACTTTGATTGCTAGTCTTTTTAATTGCTTATGAGGAATAGAAGTTCATAAACACATTTTCTGGATGGCTTAATACTCCCAGTTGTTAGTATTAAGGTTTGGCAAAACTGGTAAAAAATGCTTCCATGGACAAGTTGTGACTGAGAACTTCCTCTGGGGGAATGCATTCTTGGTAACTCCTGTGGAAAGTCACATTGACATCTCCCCTCCTTCTCTGCTCTGAGTCACTTTGAGTTTGTCAATTTGTCAAGTGTGCCTGTCTGCTGCTACCTCACAAAGTCATGTGGGAAGAAGAGTCACAGGACAGCTCTCCTATTGTGGTCATGTGAATATAGCTCCTGAAAAGTGAGCAGGACACTTGTATGTTCAGAGAAAGACATGATCTCTTGGGTCTGGCACAACTTGTGCAATGACTAAATGAGACTGAGGTCTTGGGAACCCGGACATGGTTATGTCTATTTGGTAGAACTTGCTTGCTCCAAGTCTGCAGTGAATAGGGAATCACCCTCTTTGTGTAAATGTTTGCTTTGTTGGATATTCTCAAGCAGAAATTAATAGCATACATGCTCCAGAAGGAGTATTAAATCAAGCATGGTAAACAACTCCTAGGCAATGTTTAGACTGGCCAAAGCCATCCTATAATCATGCTTGGTGATAGAATACCACATTTGACATCTATACACTGGGACAGAAAGAAAACTAGAGATCAAGTATCCATGATGAATAGATCTATTAGAGTAATAGATTAATGATTATACAACTATCAAACCCCCACTGAATTACCCTTTCTTTCCTTTTTTCTTTTCTTTTTTCCCCCTTCTGGTGGTGTAGACACTGTTAATGAGTCATGAATGTTTGATGTTCCTTTCCAGAAGTTACAAAACCCACTTGGAACTGATCTGGGAATTTACTTTGATCTCTTGTTTGAAGTCATATGCCAGTATTCTAGTCCCCTGTGACATCAACTATCTCAAACTCTGGGCTAATAAAGAGCTGAACCTAATCATACAGAATTGATGCCAAAAGATGTTTCAAAATGACACAGCAGTGTGTTCATGAAAAATGCAAGAGCAGGGCCTTGTACTTCTAGGAGTGAATCAGCAACAGGCAGCCAGCTGGCCTGAAGGTCCACTGAGGCTGTTTTATTTTCCCACAATGCTGGACCTGAGAGCCTCAAGTACAGACAGTGACAAAGGGAAACAATGTCATGCAAAACAAGTTTTACTTTGAATAATGTTTTAGAGTTGATTTCAAGCCAAATTGAAAAAAAAAAAGTAGCTTTTCTGTTGTCTGATTCACAAATACTGTTAAATATTTACCAGAAATCTAATGGTAATTTCTTAATGTTTATTAATCAGAGATAACATACTCCATTAACCGTTCAATAAAATTCATTAAGGTTGGACAAGGTCAATCTCTCTACCTTAACACTGCTAACCCATCCTTGCAAAATAAATATTTGCTTTGAGTTTCTCTATGCCAAATTCTATGGGATCATGATGTCTAAATCTCCTTTTGTAAATAAGGAGTGCCTCAAAAAGGAACAGATAGCAGAATTTGGTCTTGTTAGCCTTTCCACATTCCCTAGACCTAGAACAAAAGGTCGATGGATCCAGAACAACAGATTTAGGGCATTTCTGACCTATATCTAACAGGATTGTCTTTGAAAATATTTAGCTATGCCTACTGGCATAGGCTGTCTCAGATGTACCAGACTAACATGGGTTCTGTTGAGGTGTCTTCTCTAGGGCACTAAAGAGACAGAGGGGTGTCTTTGACTCCTTTAATTATTCCTTCTTCCAGACAGCTAGCCTCCTTCATTCTTTAGGACACATATCTCCTCATTTGCATCTCCATCCTGACTTTCCTGGGTGCCACCCTCACAAACACAGCACTGACTGTGAGAACAGGTAGGTCAGGACTTTGCTGACCTTAAGCCACCAAACACACACACAATGCTCCACCTTCACTGTGTTGCTTCCACTACTATAAAGAGAAGTCATCCACCTGGACCTATCATGTACAGACATAGCATGCATTATTAGTACCCATTGCTACTATGTCTGTAGATTTCTCCCAGGAAATAGTAACAGCAACATAAATCCTTACTTACATATAAATGACAGCCCTTTTCTTTGAGAGAAAAGTATTTTGAGTTGAGAAAACAAAAAGGAAATAGGACATTTCCTGGCAAATTACAAAAAAAAAAAAAAAAAAAAAAAAAAAACCTAGACTTTGTAGTTGGTATCAGAAAAATCATGTCTTTTTAAGATCTGCAACCATGTTTAGCTGTGGAAAATACTGCCTTCATTTTGAGACTTATCAACTCAGTTTCAGAGAGGCTAAGCAATATTACCCAAGGCTATAGTCATTAAATGGTAAGCATGGAATTCAAACCAACAATTTTGGCAAGACAACATTATTTAAAACAACAAAGATGACTGAGATATACAATATTTTTTAAAGTACATGTACCCAATTCTCAAAAATATTGTGAGAAACATTAAGTGATTAATGAAAAAAATAATTTGTCTAACTAGGTCTTGGGTGGAAAAGGAACTTGAGGTGGTAGGAATATTTATACTCTTAATCCCAAGTAAGCATAATCTAACAATTGTCTCTATTCTTTTCCTCTATTACCCAACTGTAAGATTGAATGTGGTATCTGTGTACACATGGACACAATGCAGCTGTAACTAAAACCACATTCTCAGTTCTAAAAGGTTAATTTGAACTCTCCTGGAAATCTTTTCCCCATTAGCATTAAATTAAATAGGCCAGGAAAAAAAAGGGGACTGAGAATGTGAAAAGCTGTAAATGACTCAATTGCCATTTCCAGATTATAAATCTGTATGAGGCTAAAAGACCAGGGTCAAGTCTTCTTACCCCACCCCACCCCATCTACCCTGACTCCCCATCCCACCCACCCCACCCCACTCTGGCCCATAAGCAGTTTTAACCTATTTAAGGAACTGGATTAAGGTCTTTAACAAAAAAGAACTGAGTTTAAAATACTCCCCATAACATCAGCAGAAATCATGGTTTACTCTTCTAAATGACTTGCATTGTTCTTTATAAACACCCAGACTGTGACCACACAGATAAAGGAAGCCTTGGGCCAATTATGTAAAGGTCTGAGTTGCAACATGAAATAAGCATATTCCTTAGTGTGACTCATCTGAAAATGAAAGGAATAACCATAAAAGATGATGCCACCTGGTAGCACTTCAAATAAGAGACAAGAAACATGTCTGTGTTTGCTTTGCTTTCAAGTCATAAAATAGCACACAAAACTGAATGCTCAAGAAGCCATGAGCTGTGGTTCAGTTTGATTCAACAACGCAGTTAATCATATCCTTAGGAATGCATTACCAAAAAAATTATATCCTTAGGTTGCATAACAAAAGTACCTCAATTTATTATTGCTTTTTTTGTTTTAAATTCATACTAATGTCAGGGTGTGAGTTACAGTAGATTGTGGCTGGGTGAGAATGAGCCTCCCAACCTCTGAAGCACTCCATGACTCCAGTGAGACCAGAGTGAGCACTACTTTGCTAAGTTGTAGAAAAAGATTTAGAAAGTTTCCCCTGTGGGCTCCTAATGTGGCCCAAGCTACTATCATGGCTACATAACCTGGGAGAATCTGGGTAATTTACTCACTCTAATGATTCTGTTTCCACAGCTCCAAGATGGAGCTCAGTACACCTTCCAGGATCATGCCTTAGCATGGAGCCCAGATCATTAGAATTTCAAAAATAAGTGTAGATGAGCATAGATACTTTGTTTCCCCTCAGCATTTTTATTCACATAATCTGCAAAATGAACATGGATGTCACCTATAAAACGCCTCACTGTTTCTTTTACTCATATAATTTAAAGTATCCTTTCAGAATGAAAAAAAAAAAAGACTTAGCAATAGAAGAATATTTCTACATGTGCTGGCTAATTTTGTCAATCAATACAAGCCAGAGTCCCCAGAATGGAGAGAACCTCAACAGAAAACAATGCCTCCAAAAGATACCATTGTAAGACAATGTTTTAGTTAGGGATTGGTTTCAGATGGCCCAAACTACTGTGGGTAGGAACATCTTGGTTTATGGTCCTAGGTCTATAGGAAAGCAAACTGAGTAAGTTAGAAGGAGCAAGCCAGTTATCAGCACTCCTCCAGGGCTTCTGCATCAGCTCCTGAATCCAGGTTCCTGCCCTACTGTGTTCCTATTCTGACTTCCTTTGATGATAAACTATGATGGGAAATAAACCCTTTCCTTCCCAATTTGCTCTTTGGCCATGGTGTTTCATCACAGCAATAGAATCCTAGTGAGAATCTGCTATACTAGAAGACAAAAGCCTCACAAAATCATTATCAAAAAGGCTTTATTGAGCAACCGAGGAGAACAGATGCAGAGACCAAGATCCAAATGTTAGAAGGAGCTCAGGGTATCCTGAGGAAGATGGTGAGAAAGGATGTAGTTAAGGGCACCATAAGAACACCCACTGAATCAACTAACCTAGGCTCAGAGGAGCTCACAGAGACTGAACCAATAATCAGGGAGCCTGTATGGGTCTGACCTACATTCTCTGCATATGTTATGGTTGCATAGCTTGGTCTTCTTCTGGGATTTTTGCCTTCTCTCAGGACCCTTTTCATCCTACTGGGTTGCATTGTCTAACCTTGATATGATGATGTATACCTCATCTTATTGTAACTTGATAGGCCGTGTTTGGTTGATATCCACGGGAGGCCTGCTCTTTTCTGAAGGGAAATGGAGGAGGAGTGGCTTTGGGGGAGAGAAGAAGTGAGGGAAGGAACTGGGAGGAGAGAAAGAAGGGGAAACTGTGGTTTGGATGCAATATATGAGAGAAGACTAAAGAAAAAAGAAGTCTATGTCCATACCACCTTGAACACTCCCAATCTCCTCTGATCTTTAATAAATCTTTAATAGCAGTTTGTCATGATTTCTGATTGCACATTTTGAGAAATAGGATGTATTTTCTTCCTGTCTGGATCTCCCTATAATTAAATCTAATACATCAGGTCTACTTTCCTCTAGAGAAATGTTAAAGGACTAGACTATCAGTAAATATCAGCTTTACAGGGATATTTAGAATACAATTCCCCACTGATGACTAAATAGCCTGCCCTATACACACTAAGTGAAAAAAAGTGAGGACTGATGACCCTGTGTGACTGGTACCATCGCTCTGCCGAGCACTTCAACACCTTATTCCTTAGACAAGCATGTGCTCACACTCGGGCATTGAGCATGATTAGACTGAGACTGTTGTAACCACATTGTTCATTTATCTCCCAGAGTCCTTTGCAATTAGACATAATCATATTACCTACTGCTAGCCATAAGATGCTTCTAGCATTTTGCTTTGTTGTTGAAAGGAACAAGCCCGAGAGGCACATTTCTTTCCCCACATCTTCCTGACTGAATGTGGCTCCCATTTACTGACATACCAAGGCATCTTGGTATCCAATAGGCAGCACTCTTTAGGCCAACAGATAAAATAAGGACAACAGATCAAAAACATTCCTGGCTTTGGGTGAAATCTTTGTAGAACTGTAATGCCAGCAAATTCCTGCTCTGAACTTCTTCTATGAAGACTTAAAGAAATTAGAAGATTGAAACCTCCATGTATGGAAGAGGTTATTCACTGCAGCCTTTTCTCCCTGACAACCATTTCAACTCACTTTCACTGTTACTTTCATTTTTCTTCCTGGCTACTTCTGCTCCCTCTATCCATTCTTATTCCTGTTTTATGAACAAATGATCCCCTTCTCCTTCCCTCCCTGAACCCCTTTCAGATGTGTGTGTGTGTGTGTGTTTGTGTGTACATATACATATACATATACATATACATATACATATACATATACATATACATATACATATACATATACATATACATAAATCAGATAAATATATGTTTAACTTCTCTGAATAACTTATCCCACTTTAAAACTGAATGCCTGAAGAAGATGAATTTGAAAAATGGTACCCTTCATTGCACAGTGCAATATGGGAAATCTCAGGAAGGTGAGACAGGTTGGCACAGGATACATTTCTAAGTGTGGCCATCCCAGACCCATGGTACACAAAGAAGGAAATGTAGTACCATGATTAACCTGCCATCCCTAATAGCTCTGGTGGACAGAAAAAAAAACTTTTCCAACATAGATTCAACAGCAACATACATAAAATATGTAAGAGACAAGAATCTACAAGTTCACCTGACAACCCTCCCACCTATGCATATGACTCTTGGTGTTCAACTTCTGAGGAAAGCAGTTGCTACACTATCTTCTCATCATCATCCTGCTCCTCTTCACATCTCTCTTGCCCCTCCTCCTTCCCTTGTCATTCTTATTTTCACCAGCTATTTAGCAGGATTTTTATTGTAATCTTTAATGTTATGTTTTATTCCCCTTCTAGCATCTAATATTTTAACTTTCTAATCACTGGAAAATCTTTTAGTTTTTATTTTTAATATCTTAGCACTTTTATCGTCCCTCCATAACTGTCTTCACCATTCTTTTTTTCTCTTTTCCTTTATTTAACTTTTTCTCTGACCACCCCTTCCTTTACCTCATCCATTTAAAATTTTCAGTTAACCTAATAATTTTGATTTTCAGAGCATATTCTACATTATTTTACTATCTTTGTAGCCTTTGGTGATGTATTAGTGATATGAAATTTATTTGAAGCATTTTTCTATATAATTTAAGGTTTTCTTCTCATATGACCAAGTGTTAATAGGAGGGTAAACCTTCAGAAGTAGTCTGCAAATATGAAAGAAAGCTCAATATATCTGAGATACATTGATGAACAGATGTTTAAGAAGAAAAGCAACATTAAAATATTAGGCAACATGACTCTTGCGAAAGATGATAATTCAACCACTGAATTCAAAGATACAAAAGTAGGTAAACTACCAGTTTAAATTTTCAAATAATTAGACAAAAATTGTCAACAGAATTGCTGTGAACCCAACTAAAGGATATATTAAGAATACCCACCATGACAAATTTGGTTTTTGTACTAGGCATATAAAGTTTTTTCGATATGAAAATGAGCAATTATAATTTAGATGACAAAGAAATTGACAATATAAAATACATAAATACAGAAGGTTCAACAAAGTTCAACATCCCTTCATGATAAAAACACTGAACTAAAATAACTGTAAAAGTAATGAATATACCTCAACATAATTAAACATTAACAAAATATAGACAATGGCATAATAAATGGAGGAAAATAGGGGTTCCTCTAAATTCTGGAAGGAGACAAAGATGCCCATCCTCTCAGTTTGCTTGCTCAGTTTGCTTATATACAGAGGGTCATCAGCTCATGGATGGCAATGGGTAGAGTGCATTAGGCCCTTCCTTATCAATCATCAATCAAGAAAATGCCCTATAGCCTTGCCTACAGGCCAATCTCAACTGAGGTCTGAGGTTCCCTCTTCTCAGATGACTCTAGTTTATGTCAAACTGAAAAAAAATAACCAACATATTCACACACAAAAAAATATTTATGGAACAAAGAAAGCTGCAGTAGAAACACACACACATCCCACATAAAGAAAACACACCAGAATAACCAAACATTGAAAGTCAGAAGAATCTAGAGCACTGAATTCCAAGTTCTAAAAGCTCAAGAGCACCAGCCTCAACTACTGTACACAGCAACACTATTTGCCATATTCAAAGGAGAAATAAAAACTTCTCATGATACAAACAACCTAAAAAAATTTATAACCACCAAACCAACTCTAAACAGATTATTGGAAGGAATGCTTCAGACTAAAGAGAGGAATGAGCACAGCCAAGAGACCCAAGAAAGAAAACAAATGCTATAATTAAAGAAACACAGAACACAAGCAAAAACACAAACAGAAAAAAAATCAGCACAAACCTTTGGATAATAACTTTAAATATTAATATCCTCAATTCTATAATCAATCAAAAGGCTCAGGCTGGTTGGATGCATTAAAAAGAAAATCTATCTTGCTTTTGTTTACAAGAGACTCACCTTAGCTTTAAAGATAATTACCCAGTGTTTAGCTGTGAATCTCTGTTTCTGCTTCCATCAGTTACTGTGTGAAGGAAGGCTCAAGGATAGCATTTAAGGTAGTCATCAATCTCATTATCGGGGAAGGGCATATAAGGTAGCCTCTCCAATATTGCTTATTTTCTTAGTTGGTGGTCATCCTTGTGCATACAACCACTGGCCATGGAGTATCCGGATCCAATGGGCGTATCCATTTCTTGCACCTAAGCCTCAGAAAACATCTCAAAGGAGGAGGTATAAAAACCACCGAGGATCAGATCTGCTGTGAGATTTTATCTTCTAAAAAGGACAAGGAAGCTTCACCCAATACTTCAACAACAAGCTGACATAGATAGAGAAAATTTCACCAGGCTCTAACATATGCTGAAAATGGGAGAAATAATCTTCCCTCGGGAATGAGCCCCCAAATTAGCTATTCCAGTATCAAGTGGTCATCCCTAGAATCATATATACATATATACATACATAATACATACATGCATACATACATACATACTAAATGGTTTTATTTATATATTTAGACATTCATATAAATATATATCAAAGAAAGATACCTTGATTTTGAGAGGGTTAAAAAAAAGCATAACATGGGAGGGCTTAGAAGAAAGAAGGGAATTGAGAAAATTATGTAATTATATTTTAACTTTTAAGAATAAAATTTTAATGTAGGATGTCTTCTACAGTGAGATCTTTAAGACCATGAATAACTTTAAGAAAGTACTAGAAAGTAGAAAGAGTTTGTATGGCCATGAGTCAGGAAAATCAATACTGTAAAAATGGTTCTATTTGTAAAAGTGACTTATGAAGTCTGTGTAATACCCATCAAAACCCAATGGCTTTGTTTGAAGCACTTGTAAAACAGTATATAAATGGACAAAAGATCCTCCATAGACAATGCAATCAGTCCTTAGCAGAGGAATGATGCTGAGGTATCACGTTATCCAATGTCATATAAAATCATAGTAGCAAAAACATAGTAAGTTTGCACAGAAACAGACACACAGACTAAGAGAATAAAGACTCATAAATAAACTCACACAGCTATGGCTACTGAATTTTTGACAAAAAAAAAATGTCAAAAATAAACACTGCAGAAAAAAAATTACAAATGTCATCAACCTGCACAAAAGTAAATTAAAAATGGATCAAAGTCCTCAATGTTCGATCAGGAACTTTGGAAATTCTGGAAACTAACACAGAGATGGTGTTTCAAAGTCTTACACAAGGGTTTTCCCATAAAAACTCCAAAACAGCAAATAAAACCAAAACTTCACAAACAGGACAACATTGGTAAAAACCTACACAGCAAAGGAAATCATCGAGAGTAAAGAAATAGTGTACAAAATGAGAAGTGGATGTCTATCTAGAATATATAAGACTATATAACCATCTCCAAAATTTAACACCCCAAGAAAGTCACCTGTTCAAGTTAATAGATTAACAGAATAGACAGTTTTCAAAAGAAAAAAATATGAATGGCCAATAAAAACATGAAAAATAATATTCAATATCCTTAGACATTGAAGAAATTCAAATTAAAACTACTCTGAGATTCCACCTCACTCCAGTTAAAATAAACTTAGTGCTTTTTAAATCAACCACACGGGAACATTTATCTGGACTTCACTGCTTCATTTTGGTAGTTCTGTTAGCTTTTCAGTGTTGTGATAAAACTCCTGAAATAAACTTTGCAGTAGGTTCATTTTTTTACCTCATATACAGATCTCTGAGAGTTTGAGGCCAAACTGATCTACATAGTGAGCCCCTGTCTCAAAAACTACCAAAATAAACATACAAATTAAGTTTAGACCAAAAAGATTTTATAATATGTAATCCCCTGTAGCTTAAACTGAATCACAAAGCAAAATTACAGTAATTAAAAGCAAGTGAGTATTTACTAAAAAACAGGTGTGGGAAGGAATAAATTGACTGCAAAGGAAGTTGTGTCACACATATGTTGGATAACACATCCTGGTAGTAGTTAAGCCACTATAAACATCTCTCAAAACTCAGATTTTATCTTACAACTAGAACATGTAATGGTATATCATTGTCTCAATAAAGCTTATGAAATCAGTTGCCCTTCAAAAAATACTTACTAGACACCTGTTTCAGGTACATTTGAGAAAAAAAGTTATAAACAAACAAAGCCTTTGCTCTTGAGAAAGCTAGTCTATATGGGGACTGGGAGATGGGTAGATCACAAACAAATATTCAAAGTAAATTAGAAAATGTCAATAATCTGTAAATACCACAGAAAGAATAAAATAGTTCATACTGATCATGAGAAAATGATCTTTAAAATACTAAGCTCAGTAGCTATCAGCCCTTTGTGTTAATCAAAATACAGAAGAGAAATTATTTAAAGTGGGAAAGATTTATTTGTGCTCACAGCCCCCACAGGTTCCATGCATAATGACTTATTCCACTGCTATGGAGCTACAAGGGTCTGAACTCCCTGAAAGTAGTAGTGAGGAGGAAGGAAGCAGCTTTCTTCACACAACCATCGAGAGAGAGAGAGAGACAGAGACAGAGAGAGACAGAGAGAAGAAAGAGCCAGGGACACTAGGAACAAACAAAAACCTTCTAAGCCAATCCCTCCCCTCTTACAGCTTTCACCATCTCCTAAGGTAGTACCAATCCTCTGGTTTATGAGCATGTGATGGCCATTCCATAGTCAAACCATATGCTCTGGCTTAACTGCATCCCTAGTGCTCAGTGAGGGCTAAGCTCTGCAGGCTGACAGGACAGGAGAGAAGTGGGCATGGAATAAACAGTTGTGAGAAAGCAGGTGCACACTTTATTGCTTATTCTATAAGTTGTTTGGATATTTTACCACATGTCTAATAATTTTTAAAAGGCAGTATATATCAAACATAAGCATTTTGGACAATACCATATATCAGAACCCAAGGGACTGAAATGATTCATCTTTACAATAGTGGGTTGTTGAAGGAAAAAATGACCATTGCTTCTATACATGTAAATAGTTCTTCACAGCCAAGAAGGGAACTTCTTGGAAAATCTATGTTAGGAAATTATTTACATGTTTCTATATGGTTCTATATATGATTGTAGCTAATGAGAAGTATTTTCTTTTTCCAGAATCATACATATTCATAAATTATTGAAGTGTACATATATTGACACACATGTATGCTGTGCATTATTCTCTTTCCTGGGAAAAGAGTTACAAAAAGAACTTGAGGCTATTAAAAAGCTGTTTCAGAAGGCACCTACTGAAGAATGTCCAGGAACCTGTGCAGCTTGGAATACATTGTGATAAGCCCAAACAATTGACTGGAGAGAGGGAGTCTCTTTTATCCAGAATAAATAAAAAAAAAAAGTTATGCTGGCTGTCATGGCACAATGACTGAAAACCCAGATCTTGAGAGGTAGATGCAAATTCAAATCCAACCCCTAAGAACATATCACAGCAGAGGAAACTCTGTAAACTGGGTCTAGGAGATAACAATGCATCAGTATAAGCTCACCAACTATAAACATCTAACACCCTGATTTCGGGGATTTGTTCTTATACTGATGAGGATAATGGGTAAGGGGGTATCATATGACAATCTCTCTACTTTAAAACTACTGTTTCTAAAGAAAATCATTTTCAATTTATGAAAGAATAAAACTTTTCTCCTGAAGTCTGTGGTCCAGTGAACTACACCATGTAGCTATGAACTCCACAGACTACAGGGAGAGACAAATACATAGAAGACTGCTTCTCAGTATAACACACCAAACTCTTCAGGAGAGATTCTAGTTAGCAAGGATGCTCTTAACTGAGCAACTCACTTAAAGGATAGCTCTACATTCTGCAGTCTGATGGGGACAAAAGTAATTCCAAGTGGAGGGAACAGTGGGAGCAAGGACGCAAAGTCAAGTTACTTCAAGTTTGTAACTAGACTGGAGGTTACTGGTGACTTCTCTTCAGGGTCCGACTCTCTAAACTCATAGCTTATCAGGGACAATGCCAGTTTGCTTCATTCCCAAAAACAGCTCCTCCTGAATGGTGAGCTGTTATTTAATCATGGTTGAGATGTTTTAAAGCAGAGATCGGGCATGTCATTAATTGGTGAAAATGCACTGTTCTATGGCTCTCACTCTATTTGAATGCTAATTATATTAAATATAAGAAAGAGAAGAAAGTGTCTAGCTATGTGGAGTCATTGTATTGAAGGGAGGGACTTGGGAAGTTACAGATTGGCAGAAAATGATGGAGAATTCAAAGAAGAGAAAGATGAAATGTTCAATTTATGATTATTTAGAGCCTTACAGATCATATATAAAAATAACTTATACATTTAATTTTGATGAAAATCTTGATGAAAGTCCACCTTTATACATGAATAAACTGAGGCACAGGGCAAAGACTTGCCCTGTCAACAGCAAAGCCCAGAATCGGCTCTCTAGCTAGAGGATGTAGACTTCCACTTCTAGTTACCAACCACAGCTCTACCACCTCCCCCCCCAGAGCTGTTACTGGCTGAGTTCAAGCCAAAATGAAGGTTCCAGATATCAAATGCCAAGTCATTCCCACCACAAAGCATCTGCTTATACATAGCCTACGCAGGTTGTCATTGCTGGGTTTCTGAGGCAACTTGCTATTTTGTAATAAAATTCTTCCTTTACTCCTCAAATTTTAGAGTGGTACTCCTCATTTTCACAGATGGAAAATTCCTCTCAGCTACACTCATTTTACAAACCACTACAACCAGACGACTATGAATTAACACACACACACACACACACACACACACACACACATAGCCTTATAGCCTTGGCAATACATATCTCTTCCACAAAAAGGGAGTGAGAATAACAGACATTATCCACATGTAACCTCTGCTTTTATTTATCCTGGAAATGAGGGGATAGAAAACAAGCTGGTGGCACACATCTGTGCAACTCGTTTTCAGAACAAATGCTTGGTGGTGTTTAAGTTTATGGCCATCTCCCTTTTAAGGGGCCAAAGCTGAGGAAGGCAGGAGGCCTTCTTCACAATCCTCACTGGAGCATGCTGTTTCATCCTTGTTGAACAGGATGCTGAGGGGATGCTTCCTAGAATGGATGTACAGACTCTACAGCTGGAGAGAGGAGTATTATTATTTGAGAGAAAATGTCACCATCTGCCATGGCTTAAGAAACAGCAAATGCAGGATTCCCACAGTCAGTCTCAGCAAGAAGGAAGGATGGTGTCAGCCTTGACTGGACACTGACATCGGTCGGGGGCTTGCCATATTACCATGCCTGGGGCCTCTTGAGAGAGATGTTTAACTCATCACTGATGCCATCTTTGGAAACATGATACTTTTAATCTCCCAAGTTCTAACCATATGCATAGTTGAGGCAGTTATTTAGAAAATGGAATGGAAAGAGACAGAGAAATGTAGGGGCTTTGGTGGTATTCTTCCCTGGATGGTATAAAGACTAAGAAGGTGTTTGGAATAAGATTCCAGGAGGGATTTCCTACAAGCTATGTTTAAGAGTCATCAACAGGCACAAGAGAGATTAAAAAGGAGACTGAGGGGAGATGTCATTTCTAGAAGGTGTAGTAGGAGATTCAAGATGTTGAGACTTGAGAGAGGAAGAGGTCCGGATACTCTCTCCAGTAAGATAAGACCATGTGGAAATACTTTGATAGAAATGTGTTAATATTTAAGACAGAGCTAGCCAATAAGGAACACTAGTAACAGGCCAACAGCTTTATATGTAATACAGCCAGCGTCTCTGTGTGTTATTTGGGGCTGACATGGCTGTGGGACCAGGCTGACGGGAAAACTGCTCATATCAGGGAACTATATTGGTGTTCTATCTGAGCCTCCAGCATGGTTCAGGGAGCCCTATTCCTTTCTCTTTAAATCCCACCTAGCTCATTCTCCAGTCTACAAATAAAGAAAATGTGCCAAAAGCCCAGTTCCTCATCCTTGGCAGACACTGCAGCTCAGTCCCTTAATGCCAGTAGCCACCCAAGTCTCTGCTGGAGTGCTCAGCTTTTGACCATACTTTTGGCATAAAACCAATTTGTGGTGGACACATCATCATCCCTCCCCTACAAGCTATAAAATCTTCCTGCCCCAGCTAAGGCATGTGACTTGATCTCTGGGCCTGGTGACCCTGCCCTGCAGTTGTTTTGCCCTCAATAAACCTATTGTTATATTCTTTCAATTCTGCCTGATCGGGCTTACTGCATCAGTGGAGAAACTTGTTATTTGGGGCAGAAAAAACTGTTAAGCAGGACAGGGAGCTAAGCTTCTAAGGAAGGTCTAAATGGCCTGTGCAGAAATTACCTGTGTTCTGCTGCTTTTTGCAGTCATTTATGCAAGAAGGCTGTTTACCAGATCCTGGCCAATGTAGTGGAATCTTGCCTTGCCAGTGAAATTGTGTTGGTGGCAACACCTTTATAAGGTAGAGGAGGGGCTGGCTAAAGCTCACTTGGGTTGCAGAAGGGCAGAGACTGCATCTCCTAAAACATGGACACTGTGGCAGTTATTTACTCTTGATTGTGTAAGTGCTTTCCTAATAAATACCTAATTATCATTTATCTTAGGTCTGATGGACTCATTTAAACCTTGCCTTCAGGCAAAAGTCTAGTTAGTGGCAACAAGAGGCTATGTCTAAAAGAGTTACATTCAGTGTCCAGTATGAGCTTAATCATTAATTTTCTCTAAATTTTGGTTTGCATTTTCTAAGTGTTAAATACATGTTAAATGCATTATTTGTATTGCTTATATAGTTAAAAATTACCATGGAAAACTATTCCAGTTTTTATGGCTGTAGGCATCTTGCTGAGGACTCAAGCAACTCACCCATGTTTGCATCAGTCCCAACTTACCCATTTTAGAGAAGACTTGAAAAATCCAGATCATCAGCTTGACTTTAGTTCTGTGCCTCCAATATATGCAATTCAGATTCTAGAGCCTGCGTTTGCTCAGTTGAACCATGAAATTGTCAGTTGCTGAATTACAAAGTAAAGGAGGTATTTGGCAAATGGGACTCATGCTTGCCTGTAGCTTGGGGCATGCTTGGCAGTGGCAGGACTTACTTTATTTCAGCTTCAAGACTGTTACTATCAAGAAAGAAAGTGAACTATATGAGTAAGAGCCTTCATGCTTAATGGCTTGTGTCCCATCTCTCAAGGTATTTTAATAAGCCTGCTTCCTTCTAAAATTGCTTTGCCAACCCCAACATTAGATAAGAAGATGGAGAAATAGCTCCCAAGAGCTAAGTGGAATCCAGACTTTACTTCCTGTTACGAGTAGTTTTCCCCGTCGCCAGTCTTACTACCATGCCTGCCCCAAATAACACACAAAGACTCTGTTTTTAATATAATTCTGTTGGCCAGTTACTTGTTTCTTATCTGCTAGCCCTGTCTTAAATATTAATCCATTTTTATTAATCTGTATTTCCACCTGGTCTCATCTTACCACATGAGGCCAGCATCTGCTCTCCCCAGTCTCTCGATGCTGACTCCTCCTTACTACTTCCTCAAATCCTCCTTGTCTCCTAGTCCCGCCTATCTTGCTTTCTTTTTGGCCAACAGTGCTTTATTCATTAACCTGTATGAGAAACATATTTACAGGATGACATCTCTCATCAACTTCCTACATAAGTACTCCCACTAACCTAGCCCTAATGAAGTACATCCACCATCCTTGGATCTGTACTCTGCACTTCTGCAAGCTTTGCTCACTCCTCTGTCATGTCTTCACCTTCCAGTCCAGGCCTAATGTCTGCTAAGATCAAGGAGAAACTCAGTGCATATGGAAAAGGACACTGTGAAGGTTTGATGGGCATTAAAATGTTCTTATAAAACAAAAACTAACTCCCTGTGTTTAAGCAACAAGTCCTGGTGGTCGCTCCATCATCTGCATTAGGTTAAAGAAGGATCAGGTGTGAGGACCCCAATTACTGTAGAGACTCCAGGGAGTAGAAACATCCTCTAAGGAATACTTGATGCTATTGGGAAGAGCTTGCCCAGAGACATTGAATTTTGTTGTTATCACATCGGTTCACTCTCTAGAGCTTGAAGCTTTCCTTTAAACATATATCTTCAGGGACATTTTCCCGGTAAGTAAGTCCATGTTAACATTATTCAAAAAGCAATCATAATCTCAAGCAAACTGTATCAACTTTAAAACATTGAACTACTTCCATAGTGAAGACTACAAAAGATAAAGGCTTAGGATGAGCCTACCACAAGTTAGTGTTTTTACTTTGTTTCCATTTTATTTATGTGGATGAATATTTTGCATGCATGCCTGGCAATGGTCTGTGAACCATTGCATGTCTGGTTCCCGCAGAGGCCAGAAGACATCACTGAATACTCTGGAACTAGACTTATAGTTGTGAGCTTGCACATGGGTACTGGGCATTGAACCTGGTCCTCTAGGAGAGCAGCTGGTGTTCATAACTCCTTCTCCCCAGCCCTCTACATTTTCTTTTCTTCACACAATTCTCAATTAGTTTGGATTGATCATCACAGCCAGCCATAGTATTGGCTAACCTCTTTAGTTTATTATCTCCACTCCTACACATGTGTGCATCTTGATTACCCAGGTGTCCTGGCTAATTTTGCATGTTACTTTGACTGGCCATGGAGTGGGTGTGCAGATGTAGCATTATTTTGGGTTGTTACTTCTGGGTAAGATTAATAATTGACTCAGTGGAGCTAACAATTAAACCATGCATTCTCCTGGTTCTTAGACTTTTTTGAATAAAATGGAATTACCTCCTCTACCTTACACAGAGTCCATCCTAAAAATCATTATCTTCCAGGAGGTTATTCTTCATAGTCAACTAACACCCTCTTGGTTCTGTTTTATAAAGAAAACTTAGACCATTCTAGACAAAGCTGTCCAAAATTGTTGATTTACCAATCCCTTGGTTTAATAATTTCTCTACTAACCTAACCTCAGTGAGTACAGGAAATCAGTTTTATTGTCCAGTGTCTGAGTGTCTGGATAAGTATGTTTCATAGAAATTACAGTAGTTCCCTGTGAGCATTTAAGAGGGACTAAGCACCATAGTGAACTGATGCCAAAGACTTGGCTTACTTGACACAACTTCACTAAGCATAAACCAGGACACGCGCCATGCAAAGTTCTCACTACACAGAGGAATGCCAATGTGCCAGAGCAATCTTGCAGTGATATCTGAGACAGGGAGCACCCTAAGATCCCCTCAACTCTGTCTGAAAAGAGCACTCAGGAAGAAGATTGCCACCCTATCTCTAGTCACACACAGAGCCTCATCCTTCTCTTGCACATTCTTCCCCTCACCGCTTATGCAACAAATAGTTCACAAACATTTCCACTACACCTGGCTCTGGGTTAATCCTGTGTTTGCTTTTTTATCATTGTTACAAAATTTTATGGGAAGAAATGAAATAATGAATGTAAAAATGCAAGGAAAATAGGAAGGATGATCTTCATTTCCCTGGAATTCTGTCTAGCTCTGTTGAAATTTTGTCACCACCCCTCCCTGTAAGCCCTGTACTGCTGGCCTACATGAGCTGTTTGGGGTATTTTTTTTTTTTTGCTTTGTTATTTATATGCACATCTAAACAATTCTAGTTTTTTGTTGTTGTTTTTTTTTTCTTTTGTTTTTGTTTTTATCATCATCACAGTTTTAAGAGCCCAAGGGTTGGAAATAATAGAAATGGTATAGGGAATCCCTATTTATACTGAGCCTCCATTTGGGTATAAGGCATCTGGCGGTTAGGCCCCCTGGCCCCAAGGTGGCTCACTGAGGGACTTTCTCCAACTTGGGATTTGTGAGATGCTACATGTCAGGAAATCATTGTCTCGGACTGTCTTCTGGGGCTTTGGTGAAATTAGACTTATACTTCATAAATATAAATGACAGGTCTGGCCTTTTTGCTAAATAAGAACATACATACCAAACACACACACACACACACACACACACACACACACACACACACATACACACACACACCATACACACAGAGACAGACACACATTCTCACCACAGACACAGATACATACACATCACACACACAGACACAGACACACATACACACACCATACACACAGAGACACACACTCTCACCACATACACATAGCCAGCCAGCCATGCGCACGCGCACACACACACATACACACACACACTGAAACACCATACACACAGAGAGACAGACACCCACACTCACCACACACACATAGCCAGCCACACACACACACACACACACACACACACACACACACATGCACGCATGCATGCACATACACACACACCTGCTCTCTAGATTAATGGAATGGGCCTGAACGCCTTCTGAGAGCAAAGGCATATCCAGACTTGAAATACTGTACAAGGTAAGTACTATATCCTTGAGTTTCTGACCTGAATCAAAACTCTTCACAAAATAATCTCAAATTCCCCCTCTCTTAAAGGAGAGGCCAGAATTTTCTATTGAGGTGGTTCTTAGAGAATGGTGCTCCATCATATGATCATCCCCCAGAAATTAAAATTGTAATTCTCTATCCAGTACCTACTGGAGGCCCAAGGTGGAGCCCAATATCTCTATAAACAAGCATTTCACAGGATATGCTCAGGAAAATTGAAACCAGCTGCTCTGTGTTTATTTCTAAATTCCAACTTTCAAAAAAAAAAAAAAAAAAAAAGTAATGTCTTACCCTGAGGACAAGGAGTACCTGATAACTCAGAGACATCATCAACTGATTACCAAAGATTGTATGTTGTGTGAATGTAGACCTCATTTGGGGATGAAGCAGAGACAGATCATAAAGTAAAGGTCATGTGTACACAACACATTAAGCCTTCTTGCAAAGTCATGATTCAATACACTTGGATTCTGTGGTTCATGGGAAGGGGGGAAGAGAGATGATGCAGATGGGTGGGACTGTGCCATTGAACAGAAAGTTAGGTCACATGCTGGACAGCACCACAATTTGGAGGCTGAGGCAAGAGAATTTTAAGTTCTAGAACAACAGAGTCTACACAAACACTTATTTTTTAAAAGTAGCAATAATAATACTACTATCTACTATTTAAGAAGAAAAGCATCTAGTAAATGTGAAAGCAAGATTAAATGTCTAAGACAATACAACAGTCAGGCATCATTGTGCACACGTGTAACCCCGTAACATAGGAGGTGGGAGCAGAAGGCTCAGGAACAGAGAGACATAAAGATTACTAAGGATGGATGCCTTCTTAATCAGCTTCAAGCCCTACCTCTTGTATGCCTGGTACTATATTAATTTTGAAGCATATGAAAGTATTACAAATGTCCCTCATTAGACTTGGAAATGTCTTTTAAAAGGGAGAAAGATAGATATTGCAGAGCTTCATTGAGAACCAGTAAGGAATGGTAAAACATGGCTGTTTTATAGATTCTGGTGTGTGAGTGTGTATGTGTGTGTGTGTGTGTGTGTGTGCATTTGGGTCAGGGGAAACACACATGAGTATATGTATGCAATGAAGCCAGAGGCAGCCATTAGAGCTGGAGTTTCAGGCAGTTGTGAGTGTCCTGATATAAATGCCAGGAACTGAACTGGGTTCTCAGCAAGAGCATCAAACACTCATAACAACTAAGTCATCTTTCTCGATGTCCTTCTACAGATTATGTATTTTGATGATTCTCACACTACTGTTGGTTCATGCTGTGTAAATCTATGATACTACAATCATGTTCTCACAAGGCTTCTCAGGGGTCATATTAAATTAGTGAACTTGACTGACCTAGAAAATTTCTTTAGAAGAGTTGAACAGCCTATCCCTATTTTTGAACCATTTCAAAGTTACACTTATATCCTTGATGGTGTGGTCAGCCTAAATAATAAAAATAGTATTTGGAAAAATATGTTACCAAGACATGGAAAGGACAAATAAGAGGGCATAACCAGGAAATCCCACTTCACTTTAGCCCCCAGGATCACATAATAGGATGCTGTGAGGAGTAGAACAGCATTAGCAAATTTAAACAGAGACACAGAATGTGGACAATTAAGAAAATGTCAAGAACAAATGGCTAACCCTTTTGAAGAATAAATAGTTGGTGATGCATTTATTTCTTCAGCACCCTTGGGGGAAAATAAGTAGAAATAGAATAGAAAGGGTTTTGCTCAGATGGCTTGTTAGTCTGAAGAACAGCTGGGTTTCATTTGGCTTTCCCAAGACCAAAGAAAAAAGATTTGGAACTAGCCCAGCTTTACTGCCCAGATTCATTTATCTTTGATATATTCATTCATTTGTTAACGAATCTCCATGGAGTAGCCACCACACACCAAGAAAGAAAACAGCCTGCAAGGTCCTTGGGAGGCATGTAGCCATGTCTCTCATGGCCGTTTCTCTATTCCTTGATTTTCCCTCTGCCTTTTGTTGGACACACAGCTCTTCAGAGGCCAGGAAGTGTGCAGCTTCATTCCACACTACTTGTTGCTAGGGGATAGCCTGAAAACACAGGACCTGGAAGATTTCTTTTGAATGAGGCCTGTCCTGCTCTTGATATTCCACCAGCTGAGCTCTACCTCTTGAAGCTTCTAGAACCCCCAAAAGCAGCACTATTTATAACATGATCCTTAAGGGATATTTCATATTTAAACCTTGATAGGAGTTGAGGAAGTTCAGGAAATATCATGGAAATGCTTCTGATTACTGGATTACAGAACAAGGCCATTCACACTGAAGAAAGACTCCTAGTATAAAAATACCAAACAAAAGAAATACAAACTTCACACATGTTTGTTGATCTCTTTTAGCTGCTTTATCGTTGTCAAATAAAAGGAAAGGAAAGGGAGGGGGCAGAAACACTTAGGGTGTTGGTGTTATACATGAAAATCAACTGTTGACATCTAGTCTCTTCCATTCTCTAATGTATCAGTGATATTTGTTAGAACACTGGTAGATATACTCTTCCTATATATTGGTCTGGAATAGACACACATAAAACAATTTCAAATATATGGCAGTATGGAAGTGGGGTCTTGATAAAATTATGGTAACTTGTCACAATTAAAATGAAGTTGGTTTCATGATTTAGAGTAAAAGGTAGAACATCACCTATACCCACACCTGAGAGCCTACATAACTGCCTCTCTATACTATGATCTAGAGCAGATGCCCAAAGAACAAATGAAACACCATATCTAATGCAGAAGCCTCAACCTTTCTTAAAGCCTTAGGTTGCAACCAGTAAGTCCTGCTGCTTCAGACAGAAGAAAATTATCTCTCCAGTATATTTGTTTTCTATACCACAGTAGGTGCAAAAATAAAAGGAAAGGAAGTCCCATTTCAAACAACAATATTCCCCAGTTAACCAATTATCAACAAGGATTTGCCAACTCACGTGACAAACGAGCTATAAATAAACATATAACACAAGCCATTACTTTTTCTTTTGTGAGACAGGGTCTCAGTGTTTCCCCTGCTAACCTGGGAGACACTATGTATGCACCAAGGGTGGTCTTGAGTTTGTTGTTATCACTCTGAGTCAGTGCAAAGATTACAGGCATAGACTACTACATCTAGTATTTTAGAAAAAGAAATTATTACCTTAGAACAATTTTTATATCATAGTAAAGACACCATGTGCCCAAATTATGTGTATCTCTATTTTTCTCATGCTTAAGTATAGACATTAATATTTTGTACATATCCATAGGTGATTCTATGCAAAGAAACTTGATGCTTTCTTATGTTGCCTCTTATTTGATTATGTTAGCCAGTAAACCTGTTTGGCTACCCAATAGATAATAATCCCAGGAAGAAGAGATGAGGAAAAAAAGACTATCACAAGTGTTAATATTCACTTTCATACTCAAAAGGGCCATTCTTACTAATTCCATGTTGCTTTAAATATGTATTGCTCTCCATCACTCTTCTGTAAACAGAAAAATGTCATCAGGTGCACCAAAGAAAACTGCAGATTTCTTAAGAGACAATTGCTTCTAGCCCCTATAGAAAAGAACAGGAATACCTAAAAGCAAATCCTGAAAATAATGCTTCACAAGGATGAGATATAAAGGAAACATGATTATTTCAGAAGATTATGGAGCTAATATTGAAACATAAGCCCAGAAACCTATTCTAGTGCTATTCTAGCAAATCAGCCACCATGGACTGAAGGACACAAGACCAATGGAGTTAGAAGTCCAATGTCACACCATATTCAATGTGTTTCATTGACATTTAGTGTCATAATCCTCAGAATACTTTCAGAAGGCAGTCTCTGTATATCATTTCAAAAATTAAAATAGAAAACTAAGGTTTAGAGAAATGTGAGCTAGAATCCTAAACTATATTTCCATTTGATTCTGACAGTGAATGCAAAATTATTTTAGCATTTAATTATCTCAAAGGTTATACAAGGTTACTTCTTCAAAACAAAAACAAAATGTTTTAAGAGCAAATTTAAGTATATAAATCATGGGGTTTAATATGAGAAATTGTGGTAATGCATTGTGATGAAAATATCTCCTTGATTCTAAAAGACTGGAACTTTTGCTGAACCTCACAACCAGAGCTAATACTATACCTTAAGACTTAAGACTGTTATCCTACTATGTATCCGGCCAGTTTGTCCAACCTGCCTTTAAGAAAACAATGTAACAATAACCTTACATGCCTTGGATTTGTCATATAATCAACTTTTACAAGTTGATTGATTACAAGATAAAGCATAGTTGCAATCTTAAATTATGTGCCATTTTATACCTCAACCCAAGAATAATTCATATGTGTTCTAATAATCTCTTGCTGAAAACAACCATAATGGAGATTGAAAGGAATATTATAAAATGAATGCCCACCATAAAATTTTAACTCAACACACAGATATTGGTTGATAAACAATGATGCTCATAGGAGTTTGTTATCTGGGTTGGTTAGGCTCAGTTACACTTGGTGGCTTAATCCTTTGGAAAAGTCCGTTAAAGATTTCTATAAAGTACTTCCCATGACTTCCCCTTGTGATGCCTTCTGTGCTGCTCAATAAGAGAGGGCAAGGCCCTTATTTGGTGGCAGACACACAAACATATTCACACAGACAAGACTCTCAGCCAAAAGAAGACCTAAGGACAGGCACAGATTCGCAAGACCATCTTCAGGCAGGCAGAGTCAGGCTCTTACAACAGACAAGACTACAGGGCAGAAGACCCATGGAGAACTAAAGAAAGAATTCACACCTGAACACCAAAGAGAAGACCTTTGATTTCTTTCTTCAATACAACACTGATACATTGTGGGTGACTCAGAGCTTATTATTAATTAGTTTAGGATAACAAAGGACGAGACAGAAATTGTGCAACTGAGTCACCTTTGAAGTCTCCCACTCAGGAACCAGCATTTTGAGACAACAATCTTATGAAGTGTTTACAAATGAGGAAACTAAGGCACAAAGTTTCAGTAAGTATCAAAGATGATTATGAGTTAGAGTTAAGATGGGCCATATATTATAAATATTTATTAAATGAATGAATGTCTATATTATTCTAAATGCAATAAAATGTTCTTGAAATAATTAAAACACTTTTTAACACTTCAACAAATGGCAAAATTAAGCTATAAGGTAGTATTTTGGAACCTTGTGGTTGACATAAAATATCTAATCCCTACTCCTATGCATGCTGTAGATATGGTTGGATATGGAATCCTCTTCTGTGTGCTGCAAATATGCATTGATTTTATTAGTTGATTAATAAAGCTGTCTTGGTCAATTGCCAGACAAAATGTAGCTAGACAGGAAATCCAAACAAAAAAGCAGAGAGAAGGAAGGTGGAGTCAGGAAGACGCCATGTAGTAGCTGAAAGAGTAACATGTCAAAGCATTATCAGTAAGCCACAGCCTAATGGCAATACACAGATTAATAGAAATGGGTTAATTTTATAAGAGAGAGCCAGCCAGTAATATATCTGCATCATTGGCCAGACAACTGTACTTGATATTAAGCCTCAGAGTGTTTTATCATAAGCAGCTGTGGGAACTGACAGGAGGGACAAAAACTTCCAACTACAATGGCTTACGTTTGATGCTATTTACATATAATCAAAAGTAGTCATACAGGGGAACTGGTAACTAATTGATTTACAGATGAACCTTGTGGTGAGATATGGGAATGTGGGTCATTTTATTGAACCAAAATAACCTGCCAGCTTCAAGCCAGTAAAATTTCCACCTTGAAGTAACTAATATATATATATATATATTGTATAAGACACCATCTGACTCTATTGAATGCTGTGCAAAATGACAATTCCTTCCATTTCCACACCTGTATGTGGTCATGCAATTCACGTTTTATAGTTTCCTTGCTGTGACTTTGGTTTCCAAATATAATATGTTTACACTGTGGCTTCCCTCCAAAAACTGAGAATAGCTTCATCACACATCTTTACTGTACCCCTTATTAAAAACAAAAATGAACACCCAAGAATGATCATTTTATAGGCTTGGTTTGAAGAAAACAAAAGTGGGTAGGTCTACATTCTTGAACATTAGTTCTATTTTACCTCCCAGGGTGTTGTGGGTGTTTGGGCAGTGATAGATTGATTTGAGTCTGAAAAGAATGTCTCATGACCATGAATCATTATCGCCATCACTTTCAAGCTGTGTAAGTAGCTGGCAGGAAGTGGTATGTGTCTCTAGAGAATAAAACCCCTCAGAGAGGGTGTGGTCTGTGAAAATACTGATGTCATATAAACATTGTATTTCCCAAATATTTATAAGGTCATTCCTATCCTACACCAGAGTCAGATCCGCCTCTGAGAGGTTCCACATGGAACCTACAACATTCTTCGGTTTTGGCACATTGTAATTCAACCCATTCCTGCACTCAGTGGGAAAGAGAGTACAAAGTCATCGAAGTAGAGTCTGAATTGGCATTCATCTGCAGAGCTTTCATTTTGTCAGTTCGCAAGACTCACACTCACTTAAATCTCTGAATAAACGTAGATGTTTTTATCCTCCTGTCCATGGCTTGATGAAGGCCCTACTAGTGACCAAAAATAAGTTCCTTCAGTATCTCTCAGAGTCAGTATTACCACCACAGACAGCACAAGTTACTACCACTGTAACTTGTATAGACATAGTCAGTCCCTACCACCCCTCTCATTTAAATATCTTAATAACCGAAACATCCTAGAAAACAAAGTAAAATGAAAAAAAAAAAAAAAAAAAAAAACCTCTCCGCTGAGAACTGCCATTAATAAGAAAGCACACAAGAAAGGAAGCAGTAACAACTGAAGTATGAATTGACCTAACTGACCAGCGCCTCTATCATTGCTCTGAGAATTGTTGCATTCTTTAAAGTGGGGATGGTTTCAGCTAAGAAAGAGCCCTGCCACAGCTGTCTGCATCAACAGTACACCTGGACGAAGCCTGTTTGACAAAAGTTAGGGGTCTCAGGTACAAAAAGATAATTTTCAGAAGAAATCACATTGCTTAGATTCATGGAACGACTGAGCCAAGGCATTGAAGGCAAGCGAGGGAGGCCACGCTCCGCTCTAAACAAAGAAGCTCTGTGTTTTGAATGATGCTCGTTCAGGTCAGGACTAGCTTGGATGTAAATCGTGTCCTCTGCTTCCCTACTCAGCACGTTCTTCTGCCTCTGCTGACCAGTTCTCCCCTACCTCATCAAGACTGATTTTATTAAGCAAGTTATTGCTCCAGAAAAAAAAAAAAAAAAAGAACTCTTAAGTCCCTGCTTCAAACTTTTTCAGTGATATTTGCACTTAAAAATATTTCATTTTCAAACAATTTCTCAAAAAAATGTCATTAAAAGAATTTTAAATGTCTGTGAACAAATATGGAGTAAAGGATTGGCTTGGACCATATAGGCAGAGTTTAAGGTTTATTTTGTTTGTTTGCTTGTTTGTTTGTTTAAAATTTGGCAGTTCTACAAATAGAACTTATTTTGCTGTTACATGAAGGACAGGACTTGTGTCCTAGCCTGTTGAATTGAACTTCATTGTTGACAAGGACCTCTACCGTATATGCAGAAACAAAATAAACAAATGATTGTTGACACCGTTGGTCTGTCCATTGTGATACCAGGGAGAACATGTGTGTGAAAGCACAAGGCAGCTTAGGGAAAATAGAAAGAATAGGCAATGATGTGACATGCAAACCAGATGGGACTGATGTCTTCTGTGGGAAACTCAGAGGCCAGGAAAATTCAGACGAGGGTTCAAGAGTTCAAAAGATTTTCAAAACAAGCACAACCAAGGTTAAGTGTGGAATCTGAAAGGTAAAATAAGAACTAAGAAACAAAAGGCAGAAAGGAGAGGACCTCAATAGGAAGCATCTTTAAACCTTAACCTGCCTCCTGGCCACCTTATCAGTCATTCCATGGACATGCACTGAACAACAGCTTATGTTTGACATCTCTCTGAACAGGGGGAAACTGATAGACAAAGGCCATCTGAGCACAGGTGTGCAAGCCTTCGGGCGATAACAAATAGAAAAAATAATAGAAACTTAAATAATAATAAACATCAAGAGGGAAATGACACAAGGAGGCAGTTATTGGAGTAAGCTGTTTGGAGTCAAATTGTGTCTCTTCAGATAACTTGTATATATACTGAATTCCTAATCCCCAGAACTTTAAAATGTGACTTTATTTAGATGTGAGATCTTTAAAGAAGTAACTAATGCAGTAAAGAATAGGATATTTTAAAGGAATTTTAAAAAAGACAAACAAGTGCATTATAGCAAACTATAGTCCAACATGAACAAAGTCTCTAGAAGAGGAAGGAATTTGGACATAGACATAGAGGACAGACAGTGTGAAGACACAAAGAGAAGATGGCCATCAAAACAGACCTGCAAAGAAAGCCAGCCTTCCAATAACTTGCTTGCTCTCAAACTTCTGGCCTCCAAAGATGAAAGACAACCTATTTCTGTTCTTTAGATACATAGTCCATGGTGCTCTATTCTAACAGCCATAACAGCACTAGCCAAATCAACACAGATGCCTTCCTTAGTGTGGTGAAAGACTCTGAAGTAGTGACAAGTAACATCTGGGTGAAATGTAAATAAATACTTTTCCAGGAAGAGAAGAGGTTACATGAGAAATAAGACAGATATTTCAAAAGGCAGAAGGAAGTACAGTATGAGTGGTGCAATGAGGGAGGCTGGAGAATAAGCAGTTTTCTAGAATGTAGAATGCTGTCTTCCATTTCACAGAGAGGGTATGAATGATGAGACAAAGGGCAGGAGGATGTGTCATTAGCTCTTATATAAGTTCCCCATCATAAAAGGATGGAAGGAAGATGAGTGTTCAGATGCCTACTCACTTAAAGCAACAATGAGAGCTGGCCATTAGCTGACACGAGGGAGAAAGCAGTCATCTTAGTGATGGGCATAAGAGCATGTAACAGAAGTTAAAAATATTAGAAAGATTAGTAGTCTGTTGGGTGCTCCTGTGGGATCTGCAACTATGATTTCAGAATGAAAAAGATCACAGTTGCTCAATTTTCTCTACTCTGCTTAGTTAGAAGAGGTATGTTCAGAGTAGGAGAGTGAGTGGTCAAGTTCATCAAGGTTATGTGTTGCTAATAAGTACAGGTAGGGAGAAGATAATGGTGTATAATTTATGCCACCAATGCAATATATGATGAAGACACCTGTGTTTCTACCTCCTGTCTTCCTTTGTGAACTTGGCCATCTGTAGATCTTTATGGTACACTAAAAGCTTGAGCTACCTGGTAAACTAAAGCCAAATGATGAAAGTTCAACTTAATATTAGAAAAAGAAAGTGGCTATTCACTTATAAACAAGGAAATAATAAAACTTTTTAAAAATTCAAATGATTCTAAATGGAAACTAAAGAGTAAGAAGTACAGTCTTCTGTTGAGTGTTCAGGGCTACCTAGTAGACAGCCCTGCCGTTGGTAAGGAGCATCATTAAACACAAACTGTAATTAATTATGGTGCTGTGTGTCTGGAAGCTCCACACTTTGGAAGTGAGGAAAAGAGTTCAAAACTAGTCTGAACCTATCTAGCAAGCTTGAGATAAGTCCAGGATACAAGATCAAAACAAGAATTTTAAGCAATGTTCAAAATCTGGTAAAGAGAAATTAATGAAACTTGATTTTTGTTTTCTAGGGACTTTTTATAGGCATAATGGTCAACAATGATATATTTTCCCAAAAAAATTCAATTCACGTACTCACACATTGTTATAACTGATACCACTATGCTTTCAATAATGCTTGTGAAGAGTATTGTCATAATAACTAGAGCAAACACACTGACTTTAAGAACAATATAGAAGTGTGGCAGAAGCCCATGCAACAAAGACAATCTGCTGCTCATAAGAATAAGCATAGATCACCACCCCTTCCTTCCCTCCTTTTATGATGAAGAACATAGCTATGAACTAAGGACAGACTTTCCCTACCACCCATCTGTCTCATTGTTTATGGCCTCTCTGTAAAACAGAAGACAGCGAATCTACATTCTAGGAAACAGTGCTTATCATAGCCCTGTTCATTGTGTCACAGATATGATATGCTTCTTTCTATATTTTGAATTTCCTGTTTTGGGTCTGTTGCATTTGACCTTTTCTATTCTTGGAACAGTGTTTATTTGCATTTCAGCCCACTTGTTATCTGTCACCACTTCAGAAGGGCTCTCCTCCACCACACTGGAGGGCCATTGTTGCTATAGCTGTCATAGGCTGGCAACAAACATTTTAACTTTTTTTCCATTAGACTAATGTACTTTTTAGACAAACATGTTAAATAGAGTATGACCCAAGATGCAGTAGGAAAATCTTCACTATCCACATGGCTCAAAATATTTATTTGCTTGTTTGTTTTTGAAATTATGGCATTATCACATTTCTTCTTTCCATTTCCTCCCTTGAAACCCTCCCAAATACCACTTCTTGGTCTCCTCCAAATCCATGGTTTCTTTTGTTCATCAACTGTTATTACATGAGTGTGTGTGTGTGTGTGTGTGTTCCTGACTATAACCTATTCAGCCTATATATAACGTTACTTGTACGTATATTTTCAGGGCTCACCATTTAGCACTGGACAACCAATTAGCTGTGTTCATCCCTCAGGAAGACCATATCTCCCACTCCCAGATTTCCTCAGTTGCCTATAGTTCTTTGCATAGGGTTGAGGCTTCATGGGCTTTTCCTTGTCCACTTTGGCATGCCCTTTGTTGCCATCCTTGTTCAGCTCACATTTGGGCAGCCGTGTTGGCAAGAATTTATGGGCATAGCTTCTGGTATTACTAAGGTACAAGATCTCACTGCAAACTCCCTGATCCTCTGGCTCTTAAGTCTTTCTGCCACTCTGCAGGAATCTTCTCTGAGCAATAAGTGTATGGGTGTTCTATAGATATTTCCTTTGGGACTTGACTCTATAATTCTGCATTTTGGTTAGTAGTGATTTTCTGCGGTAGTCTCAAAAAATCCATTGTTTGTTAACCTGTTGTGTAAGAATTATTTGTCATGCACTTCATATGTCCTCATTTCTTCAGGGTGAGTTATTTAAAGTGAAACCCTACAACAGTTTATTCACCTATACTCACTGGAGAGATATTCTACCATGCTTGATGGATGAATTTGCTGCCAGATTCCTCATGCAAGCTGGTCTAATGCCACAATCAACAGAGATAACCATGAGTTCATAGTGTATGTGTGCTGGTGTAAGCCTGCATCCTGAGCCTATGAGGCCAGCCTAGTGTCACGTTTGCCACTAAGATGAACCTGTTGAATGAGTTCAATAGGAAATGCCTAGAAGCCTGGCCTGCAAAGGTTTGCTCAGTGCCTATATTCCTAAAGGCCTGCTAGAAGCATAGATTCACAAGGACTGATCTGGACCTGGGTCAGGCACAGAGTTTGGGATTATAGGGAGTAGACTGAGTTTATAGGGCCCAGCTTGGTACTGGGGTGAGCCTACAGCTTTTGACTAGTAGGGCTGTTTTTCACCAGAGTGTTAGTACTATGAGCTTGGAGACAGATCTACAGCAAAGCTTGTTGCTTACTCCAGTCTCCTTCCACTAAATGAAGAGTATCTTTCTCAATGCTGTGGTGAGTAGGCTTAGAGAGGCAGTGATGAGGTGATGAGGAAGGTTTATTCAATTACTTTACCCTTTTGTACATTAGGCTTGCATATGCTAAAGTGATCTACTGTTACTGAGATATCCCCAAGCAAATATCCTTCTTAATCTGCACTACCTAATAAGCCATTTAATCTATTGACATGTTTCCTTAGATCTTGAATGACTGTTCTGCTATCTTGATGATGCCAATCTGTCATGAGTTATTTTAGAAAGAATAAATACATCCTCAGGCAGTAAAGAGTGTCATTATTTGATATGAAAATAGAAATCACTAACAGGGAAAAAAGAAAGTTCTACATGGGTATGGAAATTAAACAATACCCCTTAAAGCAGGCAACTGGTCAAAGGAATCAAAGGTGAAATCAGAAAAGTAATATTTGGTTAATAAAAACAGAATAAAACACACTTGTTTTTAAAACATATTTATGTTTATTTTATGTATTGGATTGTTGTGCCTTCATATCCTTCAAACATAGTTGCCAATACCAGGCTTGGTGGTGTATGCCTTTAATTCTAGCACTCAGGAGGCAGAGGTAGGTGGATCTCTGTGAGTTCAAGGCCTTCTCTACAGAAAGAGTTCCAGGATAGGTTCCAAAGCAATACAGAGAAACCCTGTCTTAAAAATCCAAAAAAATTAATAATAAATAAATAAATAAATAACATACCTGCCAAGAGCACAAGAAGAGAACATCAGAAATTTGAAAGACAAAAAATAAGCAAGAAATTGAAATGGTAATCAAAGATACCCCAATGAAGAAAATTACATGGTTTCACTGATAAGTTCTACAAAACATTTTCACTTTTTTTTAAGTTATTTTTGTGTATGTGTGTGTTCACCTGTCCATATGTGTGTCATACTTGTGTGGTGCCCATGAAATCCAGAAGAGGGCATTGGATCCACTGTAACTCGAACTGCAGGTCGCTGTGAGCTGCTTTTTATGGGTACTAAGAACCAAAAGTCCTATAGCTGGTATATATATTGGTAAGGATTCAAGCCTAATCACTGTAGCCTTGAGCATAGACTAGTTCCACAAGATTGTAGCATACACAAGATAGCTTCCAGCTCTAAAATGTGATGCCCCCACAAATGATGGGGAGTAAACATCCTTCGATTTGTAAAACATTTCAACAATCTTCTCTACCTCGTTCCTCAAAGATAAGGTACCAGTAGCTTAGGGCCTCTACCAGAGTGAGAGATCTCAAAGGCAGGGTGACAATCAAGTTGACACCATCCCCTGCTGTTTGTACTGTAGAGGACCTCATCCTCAGTGTTCCTTCTAACGCTTGGCTACAACAAACAACACTATACAGCTAATCATTGAACTTAAAGGTCTGTACAGTATAGGAAACATTTTTTCATAAGGAAACTATTAGATTAAAGGGGCAAGCACTTTAGACAGCTATGGCCACTCCATTTTTGATCCAAACTAGAATAAGAAGTTCTACTTAGAGTTAAACCTATTTTGTTTTGGGGGTGCTCTCATACTACAATTCCTTCACTTCATATTAGTCACTATAGATAAAAGACCTTTGTGGCTGCTGAAATACTTGTGATGCTTTCATAAAGAACAATAAAATTTCACAAAATATTAATACAAACAGGGTGCACATTTCTTTAATTCTTATCCAAAATAAGTTGGCAACTGCCCTGTTTCCACATAAAGATAATATCATTTCCACCTACCATCTGTACTGGATATTCCTGGCTTGTTGCAGATTCTGGTTAACCAGATTGGGATTTCAGAGACTGCAGCCAATGTCAAGGTTGCTGTCTTCTCCTGAGACCTCAGGTCTTTGGAAGAATGCTAAGATTAGTGACCTTACTAAATTCCATCCCCTGGTTCCCAGGCCTTCCCATGTCTTTGGTGTGGGTTATACTTCATTGCTGTAACCCACAATTCTACTTACTGCTATCTCAAAACCCAAGCTGGAATCATAGCAATAGTGTCTCACTAAATGTTCATCAGGTTCATGGTTAAGAAAATCTATCCTACACCTAAAGTTTAGTGAACATATGAAATATGCAGAAGACCCATAGATGATAACACTGTCCTGAGGAGTTGAGTACCAGATTTGTTTCTTCCAAGAGCACTCCACTGAGTCCCAGGACAGTCCACACTGTATTAAACCTGATTAGACTGACTTCTCAACAGTGCTGAGAGACCTAAGTGTGGTTGGGGAACTCCAGGCAGCTATGTTAAAAAGCTTTGGGGAGGAAAATTAATTGCTGACTTACTCCAATACTTATTTCTTAAATTCAAGGCAAGTTTTTCATGATAAGCCTAGTTTTAAGTGACCCTTTTTTCCTAAAAGCTAGAGGTGAAAGAGTACATGTATGTGAAATCAAGATCATCTCATACTTTAGCCATGTACAAATTAATGTTTAGATCACAAAATGCCTCAAATATTCCTAATCACTGTATTATCTCTAATCAAAGATCAAAGCTTTCTTCAAAACTAAAGAACTTAAACTAAATAGGGTGGAATAGCACAAAGAACCACAAGAAAGCAAATGACTGTCATAAAAGTTCCCAGAGTAGAACTTTTCCGGCTGGCTGAATTACTGTTACATCCTAAAGATAAATTTGGCATCATTTACTATTGGAACTGTAAAGTTTCTGGTAAATAGTTCAGGGCTGGGGACAGTCATTTGGTTTATTTACTCTCATTGATGCAGAACCCAAAAGTCATTGCCTCAGTTGTCCAGGATCCTTTAAAAGTTTTTCCTATTAATTTCTGTAACAGAAATAATTCTGTCAAGGAGGAAAAGGAAAAACTACTGATTAAAATATAGATTGCATCTTCAATTCCCACAATCTTTCTACAGATTTTTTGACATTTTGATCATATTCCTTAGTATGATATAAGATGTTGGTTAAAACTTAAATATTTGGAAACAGATAAATCTGTTTTTTTATTTTGTTTTTTCTTTTTTCTGCCTCTTGGCAATATCAAGGCCTTGAATAAGCTACTCAAAGATTAATCATTAATGCCTGGCTTTTAGCAGTCCTCACAGTCACAGTTCAGTTGGTGACTAACAGAGGTGCTGACTGGTAAGAAACCATCCCTTAGTGTTAGTCATTAGAGTTCTCAGGGAGGTCTTCTATCACTGGGTCACTAGATTGACAGTGAGAATCTGTATTTTGGGGTACATGCACTAGAGTTTTGTTCATCTTTGGTACACAGGCATAATTCTTCTGACTACATAGAGAAGAGATGAAGTCTGCCATGCCTTGCTCCTGAATCTGGAACTTTACTTATACTGAGTTTATAAACACTTTGCTGAACATCAGTTATATCAATGGACATTTAATTAAACTAGACCAAAGTCAAAATTCTAAATCTTTGATATCTCCGCAAAATTGCTACCTGTTTAATATTTATGTTCTTAGATCTGAAAATTCATTAAAAATATATACAATTAATTAAATTCAAACTAACCCCATGAACCACAAGTGGGAAAATTCCATTTCTACACTTGATTTTACTCAAAGACCAAGAAGTGATTTTTAAAAAATACCATTTTTCTTTTTAAAAAAAACTAAAATGGATGAGTGCAAGTAAATATTGGTAAATATCCCCAATACAATGTCACTAGAAAGAAATTCAATACTAATACAAAGGTAATGGTGAGTTATTGGATGTAGGATAGGATGTAGTGTGTATATGTGTGTATGTATGTTGTATGATTACAGTAGAATAACTGAGCCCATCTTGGTGAGTGAAGAGGGTATTGATGAAAAGAAAGGGCTTGGTATGACTCTTTTCCATGACTTGGTCCTATGTCAATTGGCTAATTAGATGAACTCCTCCCTAAAACAGGATGCACAACAAACACTGGAGGCCCAAGTTTGGGTCTCAATATTTTAGGACCTTTTCTAACTCAACTAGAACTGATTTTCATAATAATAGAGAAACATTCAAAAACAAAAGGAAGCTCAGTGACTCATACAGATATGGCACTGACTCATTTGCTGGTGTAAATGTGGCAACCATTCCCAGGACATGCACTGCTTTCCTGGATAGGACTGAGGCAGAGCTAGGACATAAGCTTCTGAGATGTCCTGCTTCCTTGCCTTTCTTTTCCACATCATTATAGTTTATATAATTCGTGCCGATTTTTATTCTTGTCTAATTTAATAAAATCTACTTTAATGATCTTCCGTAGAACAAAGTCACTTGTAATCTCAAGGTAAGCCAAGTCCCAGATTCAGTAGCAAAGCTTGGCAAACATCATTGTGCTTAAACAATGCATTCAAATGAAAATGTTTTCAAATCCCTGCAAGAACTTGCCACAAGTGCCCTCCTCTCCTGCCTTGGCCTCATTGTATAATCACTCAAAAAGAACGGCTTTTTATAATGTGAGATTACAGCCATTTGTGGCAGATAATCATCTGCTCCCATTAACCAGCGCCTGGAGGCCCTGGGAAAGATGCCAATGAAATGAAATGAGATTCATTAAGATCAATTTGTTAATTGTTAATGAGGCTTCAAAATGTCCTAGTAAATGACTTAATCGTTTTAAGAATGCATTGATGCTCCTCCACTCATCCTTTCTGAACATGAAAAAGTTAATTTATTTTTAATCATTTCCATTTCCCCTTTCATCCCCCTGAAGACTACAATAATTCTCTGCTATTACCACTGCTAATCAAAGCAGCCCATAAAATTGAAGACCAAGTGTAATGAAAGAGCACTGAAATAGCATGACAGAATCTTCAAAGCAACCACATTGTTTCATCCCATTTACAAAATAGTAAAGATAATAGTAACTCACAGTTTTACTGTAAAGAGCTAACATATTGCAGGGCTCCCTTTTGGACATGATGAATTGGGCTTCTCAGGATGTCCCTGAACACACGAGCATGCTTCCAATGAATTAGGCAAGATACAAGACATCTTTTTAATTGCTTGTGTTGCCCAATTAGCTAAACTTGGTCTGAGGCCTGGCAAAATGACAAGAAAACAATTAGGAGTGAGCTATTGACAAAATGGCTTGTGTCTATCAGGACAGAAGCCCTTGGGCAATTTGTTTATATGGCAGTCCTGAGACTATACAATACAGAGTCGATAAAAATATCTGCAGCATACAATGTCTCTTGTCCATAACTCAAAGAAATTAAAATTAGATCCTCTGTCAACTCTACAGTAGTAAATTAATCAAGAAATCTCTATGAAAGGATGTGAATTCACGAGGATGGAGGTTTGCACCCATCTAGTCATCTATTTCCTTACCAACCAAGAGTCATAGAGACACTGAATTCCAATTCATCTCTACCATTCTCTGATGTGTAGAATGAAGGTTTTTCTGAGCTGAGCTTTCCCCCCTCCACAGAAAGATGACACCTGTCTTATGGAGTACTGTGCATAAGTGATGAAATCCAGGCAGTATAAACCATTACCTTAAATATCTGTCCGTTCTAAAGATGGGTGTGTACACTCATCTCTCAAACCTAGAGTCTGTTCCAGAAGAGAAGCCATCACACTGATATAGACACATATTAACTACACTCTGCCACTTGTCTCACATTGCCTCTCCTCCATACCATAAATCTGAGTCTCTCTGCATCTTGCTGGGATTCTGCACCACTCAGATTCTTCCCAAAGTTCCTATTTCTGCCTAGAAGTCCTGTCTATCCTCTGCTGCCTAGTTATAGTCCATTCAGCTCTTTAATAAATCAATCAGAAGGTGCTTGGTAGAGACATGTCTTTACAGTATACAAAAAGATTATCCCAGAACAATTTGCCCATATTGCCAAAATTAAAAAGGTATAGGTTTTAATTCTAACACAGTGAAACCATACACAGTAACAACAATAAAAGAATTACATTCACAATGTCCATTTGTATTTGGCAACTTCAGACAAAGTATTTTATTATCTATCCTATCTTGGTTAGTACAAAGTTTTTTACCTCAATCACTTTCTTTTTATGATAATTTTTTACTTAAATTTGAAACAAGCTTGTTTTACATGTCAATCCCAGTTCCCACACCCTCCTATCCTCCTCCTCCTCCTTTTCTTCCTCCTCCTTTTCTGTTCCCCCAACCAACCTCCATCCCACCCCTTTTCTGCTCCCCAGGAGCAGACTTCCATGAGGAGTCTTCAAAGTCTGTCATATCATTTGGAGCAGGACCTAGGCCCTCACCTAGGTGTCTAGGCTGAGGGAGTATCCCTCTATGTGGAATGGGCTCCCAAATTCCATTTGTACACTAGGGATAAATAGTGATACATTACCAGAGGCTCCATAGACTCAAGTGTCTTCCTCTATCACTCACCCTCTTACTTTTAGAGAGAAAGCGTGCTGGTTTGGCAAGGCTAGCTGGCAAGTGAGCTCTAGGGATTTGCCTGTCTCGACTTCCCCATCACACCTAGTTTTTTATGTGGGTTTTACATGATCAGACTTGAGGTCTCATGGTTGATCTACCAGCAGTTTACCAACTGAGCCATTTTCCTAACCTCTCATTATATGTATACATATGCATGTATATGCACATTATGGGAACACTAAATCACAGAAATGACCACGACACTGCTTCTGTCTTGGGAAAGTTCATTAGTAGAAGAGACAAACATGCAAATAAGCAACACTGTAACTTTATCAGGTGGACAAATTAATCCTGTGCTTTTGGCTTTCTAGTAGCTAAGTTAAGTGTTCATATTATGTCATTTATTTAATTCCACATGACAGGACTGTGTAGGTAGTATTACAGATGTGCAGGTCTTAGAGATACCAGGTGCTTTGCATGGCCTGTAGAAGATTAAAATCCAAGTCTCTCTAACCTGGACTGCAAACTCTTAACTGGTATATTTTCTTCTATTTACAATATTGCAGGAATAAAGAAGCAAAAATATTCCATGGGGTTGAAATACAGGGCTTGACCTTACCGCAGTAAACCTCTGGTCTACACAATGAGTGAAATCTTACTTAATAAGTGAATGACTAAATAAATAAGCAAACAAACAAGTGAATAAATTGGAAAAGAATCCAAATAGATGTTTCTCCAAAGATTACATTGACCTGAGCAAGAGGTATATGCAACTACTATTAACATAATATGAGACTAAGCCACAGTGGGATGGCTCTTCACACTTGTTAGAATAACTGTTATCAAAAATTCAGCATGTAAATTTTCTATAGTCATGCTGAAAAGTGGACAATCATATACTGTTGGTGGATATATAAATAGAACATTCACTATGAATACCAGTATGTAATTTTCTCAAAAAGTAAAAATAGAACTGCCTTTGATCCAGTGATCTGAATTCCTTTCTTATAGCTAAAGAAAATAGAGGCAGGATCTAAAATGGACAGCTAGCTCCTGTTCTTTACAGTACTAATTAAAACAGTCTAGACATATAAACAACCCAGATGACCATCAAGATATACATGACTAGTAAATAAAGTGTGATACAGACATGCACACATGAGTAGTATGCTATATGAAAGAAGAAAAACATTCTGCAGTTTACAACAAATCCAAAGGAAGACATTAAGTGGAACATACCAAGCACTGAAAACAAATTATGCCTGCTGTTAATTATACAAGGGATCCAAGATAATAAAACTTAGAGAAGCAGAGAGAATGGTGGTAGCTAGGGACAGATAGGTGGAAATGGGAAGATGCTGATCAAAAGTTATCAAGGATCAGTTATACAGATGAGCAAGTTCTAAAACCTAATGGTTATACAAGTGGAGTTCAATTTGTACTAAAAGATCTCAAGTGTCCTTAGCATGGTAAAGAAAAAGAAAATGATCACTATGTGAGATCATGAATATGTTAATTAATTTGGTTGATACCATAAACTAGGCTCAAAACTCCTTGCCTGGGTAGGTCATGGGCCCTAGGGGGAAACCTACTATTATTCAGATAAGTTGCATATTAATAAACTGTCACCTAAGTTCTTATCCTTATACCACAGATTAGTGCATCTCTTAACCCTTATCAGACAAGCATCACTTTACAAAGGATGGAGATCACTATGAAGATGAACAACTGGTCATCATGCGGAGAATAAGATCTTATGGGATGCAAGGTCTAAATAGGAAAATGGGATCTCTCTCTCTCTCCTTCATGCGTGTGTGTGCGCGCGCACACACACACACACACACACACACACACACACACACACACTCTGAGGCTCAGGGATCACCACAGATGAAAGGAAGAAAAATTATAAAAATCCAGAGGTAATAGACAACTTCAGGGAAACAGTTTTTTCTAGACATAAAAGGGCCATTACACACATAAACTCACAGTGGCTGTGACTGCCTTCACAAGACTTGCACCTGATGACTGCTGAGGGAGAAGACAGTTTTCTTCAAGAATG
Organism: Phodopus roborovskii; assembly: GCF_943737965.1. NCBI lineage: Eukaryota > Metazoa > Chordata > Mammalia > Rodentia > Cricetidae > Phodopus > Phodopus roborovskii. The sequence goes on from NW_026125391.1 coordinate 12,380,379, forward strand.
TGTTTCCTGAGGAGCTACCTGCACTGACACCTTTGCACACATAGGAAGCATTAAGTATACTCAGTGTGTTTCAAAGTGGAGCACATGAAGTTGAGAAGGAAGAGAGGTGAGGAAGATAGAGAAGGAATTGGAAAGAAGGGAAGTAGACTTTATCAAAGTCTATTTGCATATATAAAATCCTCAAACAACAAAAATAGAAAATGGTAACTATACGAGGTCATGGCTGTTAATTAGTTTGTCATCCCTCATTTCACAATGTGTATGTATGTCAAAAGAACACCTCACTCTTCCTAATATATATGATTACATTTGCCCATCATAACTTCAAATAGTTGTTACTTCTGTACAGTTAGAATATTTAAGTTCGTTCATTTAAGTACTGTTGTCAGCATTTTTACAGCAGCAGCCCACTCCATGAAGCACATTTGGATGCTATCATGGTTGCTGCTTATGTGGGTGCAAGCTTTTTTCCAAGAAGCAGGACTATGGCTTTCATCCAAGGTCTCAGAGCAGTTCTTGATGCCAAAATGTTTAAAATCTCTGCTTCACAAACTGGATAGGATTGTGGTTTGGAGAATCAAAATAATAAAGTTAGAAGGGAGCCAAAGAAAATCATTTAGAAGCCCAGCAACAGTACCTCCAGGAGACAGAAATAATTATCTTTTCCTGTAAGGGACTTAGCCATGGCTAAAGAGCAGTTTTTACCTGTCAAAAACAACAGGCTGCAACCTGGGTAAGGCCCTCTGATGAACTTCCTCGAGGGTCTCCTCACATTTTCTGGCTAAGGGAAATAGAAAGAGGGAACAAGAAGAACTTTTTTAAAAATGCACCTGCTATTGTTTCCCAGGATGATCTCTGTAAATAGAACACACCAAACAGGTTGGATCACATGACCTAATGAGCATCATCCTAGCCCCAATGAAGAGAACTCTGTGAGTAACAAGCTCACACCCTGAGTGTCTTTGAGCTTGCCGGGCTCCAGACCCATCAGACAGGGAAGATGATACTGGTGTCCAGTATTGTGGGCCACAAACTCATCATTGCCCCCCCCCAGTGTGGCACAGAGGATCAGGGAAAAGGATCACCTTTATCTTGAATATACATAGGAGCCGAGAAAGAAAGACTAGTGCCTCCACTGCAAAGATTAAAAATCTCTGGCTCAGAGAGAAAAATGAGTTTTTAAGGCCCATTAATATGAGCCACCAAACTGAATTCCTAACCAGCTCCTTTTTAACAAACCGGCATCGTGGTGTTTTTTCCACTCCCTCCCTCCCACCTTTCCCCCTCCCCCAAATCCACTCCCCAGAGAGGGTAAGGGTTCCCATGGGGAGTCAACGATGTCTAGCACATCACCCTGAGGCAAGACCAAGACCGTCCTGCCCCTATGTCTAGGCTGAGTAAGGTATCTCTCCAAAGAGAATGGGCTCCAAAAAGCCAATTCAAGCAATAGGGATAAATCCTGGTCCCATTGCCAATGGTCCCACAGACTACCCGAGCCACACAACTGTTACCCACATTTAGAGGGGCTAGTTTGGTCCTATGCAGGCTCCCCCGCTGTTTGTTCAGAGTCAATGAGCTCCCACTTGCTCGGTCAGCTGTTTCTGTGGGTTTCCCAATCATGATCTTGACCCCTTTGCTCATATTATTGATTCTCCCTTTCTTTGACTGAACTCCTGGGAGTTCACACCAGTGCTTAGCTGTGGCTCTCTGCATCTACTACGAGTTGTTGGATGAAGGTCCTATGAAGATAATTCAGGTAGTTCATCATTCTGATTATAGGGAAAGGCTAGTGCAGGCACTCTCTCCACTGATGCTTAGGGTTTCAGCCGTGGTCATCCTGTGGATCCTGGGAATTTCCTTAGTTCCAGGCTTCTCACTAACACCAAAATGACTCCCTTGATCAAGACATCTCTTTCCTTGCTTTCCCTCTCTGTTCTTCCTCCATCTCAATCATACCATTCCCTCATGTGTATTGGGGGAGGCAGTGAGCAAGGGGAGGAGGAAGGTGCTTCATGACTTTTTGAAAGGCAAATTTAAGTTCACAAAAAAGAACAGCTAGTTCTCATATACCTCCAATTATCACATGTACCCACATCTGCCAAACCCCACACATACACACTCAAGACAGATTTCAATTTTTCACAGTTTCCAGTTATATGAAAGCAGATGGATTAAGAGAGTCCTACTTTTAAATGGCCTTTATAACCAATTATCTTTGCAAAATGAATAATAAACTACTTCATCACTTCTTTCTTGAATGTATGTGAAGCTTCCCATATGGGATTCTCTTCCAGTAGGGCAACTCTCTCAAGGCCTAGTCAGCAATATAAAAGGGCCTACTGATGCTTCATCATGTACTAGATCATATTCAGTTGTATATTCTGAAGAATTACTCATGAGACACCATTTCTGACAGTCCTCGTCTAACTAAAGTCCTTCTTTAAAAATCAGACTGTGTAACCTTAGTTTGGGGCTAAAGCCTTTCAAGTGGGAATACCCAAAAAAGGGACAACATGTGAGAGAAATACTAAGAATGTTGGGTAATACTGAATAAAGCCTTTGAGAAGATCAAAGTGATAGTGGTTTGAAGAAGTTCTGAAGAAGTGTGAATCTCCTCAAGCTTCAGTTCCCTGGTCTGTAGAATGTGGATGTTAATCAGATCTGCTTCATGAGACCATGTGAGGCTGAGCAGGATGGTAGAGGGGAAGCAAGTCTCTGCAAGTCCACAGTCACATAGCTGTAACTGTACCGGCTCCTGCAAAGGTCAAATTTTCCCACCTTTAATGGGATGCAGGAGAGTGGTATCTTCAGCTGTGACTGATACCTACTGCCTCAGAGGTTAAATGCAAAGCATGTGGGATTCATGGTGGACTTCATTGTATTTTTTCCTCCTTTACTCCTTTCTTGTAACAACAGTATTTCAATACAAAAAGATTAAATCTATGTAAGGCTTCAAGGGGAGAGCAAAATACACTGACAAGCCATGTGCACATAGCCTGCACTATCTTTTCTACCAGATTAAAATCACTTGGCAAAAGTTCTATGTACTCTAAACAGGAAATGCTTCGCAATACACTAAGAAATAACTGAGCTAAATCTTAGAACGCTTGGGGCCTCTAGTTATGTTTGGGTATAAAATGTTTTAAAGCTCTTCCCTCAGGCAGACACACTCTCTGCCCAAATACAGCTACACCTGCCAGAAGACCAGGTAGGCCACCCACCATTGGAACTTCTAGTAGACCCAGTCTATAGTTGTCCTCTCCCTTCATCACTAAGTCCCAGCCCCCAACTTCAGCATACAACCCATGCCCAAATACAGGCCATGCTTATCAGACCAGGTAGGCTGCCATCATCATCAGAACTCCTCCACTCTCTTAGTTCCTCCCCCAACACTATGTCCAAAACCAGTCCTCATTACCATGTCCCAGCCCCAAACTTGGGCAGAGGCCCTTTGCTCAACAAGAGATTACACAGGCCATAATCCAAAGAGAAAACAGAAACCAAGGAACAAAACACACATTCAACAAAGACAAACCCAGAAATCAGCACTCAAACTTAGAAACAGCCTAAACCCAGATGCTTAGACATGACCATAAGAACACAATCAACAGCTAGGGCACTGTGTCTCCACTGGAACCCAAGTATCCTACCACAGCAGGCCCTGAATGTGACAGCTGACACACAAGGATAAAACCCTAAGACCAACTTCCTTAAAGACTGAATCAATCCCTTAAATCTAGGAAAAGGCAAACAAAAACATGGAGGAAATTAAATCCCTTAAATAAAGCCAAGCAAATCAAGGAAACAATTTTAAATAAGTAAGTAAATAAAGAAATAAATGAACTGAAGAAAGCAAATAAAACTATTCAGGACATGAATATGGAAATAGAAGCAACAAAGAAAACACAAACTGAAAGAATTCTAGAAATGGATTGGAAAAAGATTTCCAAGCAAATGTTCCTAAAAGTAACAAGCTAGTGTAGGCATTCTAATATCTAGCAAAATAGACTTCAAATGAAAATTCATCAAAATATACAGGGAAGGGCACTTCATACTCATCATAGGAAAAAACACACCAAAATGATGCTTCAATGCTTTACTTCTATGCTGCAACTTCTATGCTGCAAATTATATACTGACACTGACACTCTGATAGTGGGATACTTCGATACTCCACTCTCATCAGTGGATGGGTCATTCAGACATAAACCAAACAGAGAAAAACCGGAGTTAACAGATGTTATAAACAAATGGACCTAATGGATATCTACAAAACATTTCACCAAAATACAAAAGAATATCCTTTCCTCTCAGCACCTCAGGGAACATTCTCCAAAACTGACTACATATTTGGTCACAAGAAAGTCTCACCAGATACATGAAAATTGAAATAATCCTCTGAATCCTATCAGACCATCACAGACAAAAGCTGTTTTCAACAACAGAAAGCCTACAAACTCAGGGAACCTGCACAACTCCCTGCTTGAACAGCTACTGGGTCAAGGAAGAAATCAAAGACTTCCTAGAATTAAATGAAAATGAATGCACAGCATACCCAAACTTATGAGACACAGACACAATGAAAGAAGTACTAAGAGCAGAGTCCATAGGACTAAGTTCCTACTTCAAGAAATTGGAGAGATCTTATTCTAGTAACTTTATCAACACATCTGAAACTTCTAGAAGAAAATGAAGCAGACACAGCTAAGAGGAGCAGATGGCAGGAAATAGTCAAACTGAGAGCTGAAATCAGTAAAATAGAAACAAAGATAAAAATATCTAGAATTAATGAAACAGGGTTGGCTCTGAGAAAACAAGATAGGCAAACTGTTATCCAAACCAACTAAAAGAGAGAGTGATAATACCCAAATTAATAAAGGCAGATATAAAAAATGGAAGTATAAAAACAGACACCAAGGAAATTCAAAGAATTATTAGGTCAGAAATCAAAATCCTGTAATCCACAAAACTGGAAAATCTATAGAAAGGGACAATTTTCTTGATAGATACCACTTGCCAAAGGTAAATCAAGATCAATAAACAATTTAGACAGAACTATAACCCCTGAGGAAATAAAATAGTCACTAAAAATCTCCCAAACAAACAAAAAAGCTCAGGGCCAGACAGTTTTAGTGCAGAATTCTACCAGACTTTCAAATAATACTTAATACCAATGCTCAAATTATTCTACAACATAGAAACAGAAGGAATATTGTCAAATTCATTTTATGATACCATAGTTACCCTGTATCCAAACCACACAAAGATTCAACAAAGAAAGAGAATTACAGACCAATTTTCCTAATGAAAATTGAGGGAAAATACTCAATAAAATACCCACAAACTGAATCCAAGAACACACTAAAAAGATCATCCACTATGATCAAGTAGACTTAATCTCAGAGATGCAGGAATGGTTCAACATGTGAAAATCTGTTAATGTAATCCACCATACAAACAGATTATAAGAAGAAAAAAAAAACACATGATCATCTCTTAGATGCTGGAAAAACCTTTGACAAAATCCAACACCCCTTCATGATAAAAGTATGGAGAGATAAAGAATACAAAAAATATACCTAAACATAATAAAAGCAATATACAGCAAGCTGATAGCCAACATAAAAATAAATGGAAAGAAAAAGAAATTCCACTAAAATCAAGAACAAGACAAAGTTGTCCACTCTCTCCACATCAATTCAGTATGATGCTTGAAGTTCTATCTAAATCAGTAAGACAACTGAAGTAGATCAAGGGGATAAAAATTAAAAAGGAGTAAGTCAAAGTATTGTTATTTGTAGTTTATATTATAATATACATAAGTGATCCCAAATACTCTACCATGGAATTCCTATAGCTGCTAAACACCTTCAGCAAATGGATGTATACAAGATTAACTCAAAAAAAATTCAGTAGCCTGCCTTTATACAAATGACAAATGGGCTGAGAAAGAAATCAGGGAAGCAACATACACACAATAGCCATCTTTTGTAACCATATAAGTCTCCCAGTGGTGGGACTGGGACACCAAACCAGCCACAAAACCTTCAGTCTACAACCTGTCTCGTCTGCAAGAAGAGCTGGGGCAATGGTGGCTCAAAGCTTATGGGAGTAACCAACCAATAACTGGTCTATCTTGAAGCCCGTGCCACATGAGGAAGCCCATGTCTGACATTGCCTGAGTGTCAGGACCCAGAATCTGGATAGCCCAGTGTCCTTGGGTGGAACCAAAGGCAATTGACTTAAAAAAAAAAAAAGTCAATGAAAGAATTCCTAATGATATTCTGCTATACTCATAGATAGGTGCCTAGCCCAATGCACCTATCAGAGAGGCTTCCTTCTAGAAGCTGATAGGAGCAGATATAGAAACCCACAGCCAGACATTAGGTGGCGCTGGGGAAACCCTGAAGAAGAGAGAGAGGGAGGATTGTAGGAACCAGAGAGCTTGCAGACACAGAACATTGCCCAAAGAATCAACACAGCAGGACTCATAGGGGCTCACAGAGATTGAAGCAACAATCACAGAGACTATATGGGTCTGCAAATAGGTTGTGGTTGTTTAGCTTGCAGTTTTATGAACCTCCTCATAACAGGAGTGACTCTTTTGCCTGCTTTTGGGACCCTTTTCCTCTTATTGGGTTGCCTTGTCTACCCTTGATGTGAAGGTTTGTGTTTAGTCTTACTGTAACTTGTTTGATATCCCTGGGAGGCATTCTCCTTTCTTAAGAGAAAGGGAGGAACAGTGGATATGGGGGAGAAGGGAGGTAAGAGGAGGGGGCTGGGAGAAGTGACTTTGGGTGGAAGGAATGGCAGAAGGGGAGGCTGCTGTCCAGACGTATTGTATGAGAGAAGAATAAATAAAAGGATGAAAATGTTTTAAAGATAAAACATACACTAGATTTTAGATGTCATTCCAGTTTAATTTTTTATCCAGAATAAGCTTCAAATACCTTGCAGAAGACAGAAAATCTCAACTAAGGTTTACTTTTCTGCATAGAGCTTTAAAATTCTGATCTTGCAGAAAGACAATGCAGACTGAACTGTCATAGCCAAGACTGCCCAATAAGGACAAATCTAGTTTAAGAACTCAAACACCAGAGCCAATGTAACACCCCACCCAGCACCTCTAGCCTCATGCCTATCAGAATCAGTATTTTTAATAAGGTTGAAAACAGATTTTCAAGCTTTTCATTCTTCCCTCTACCCCAATATTCTAAGTCATTACATATTAAGGTTGAACGGAGTCCAGGAACACAACTCATTCATTTCTAGCCAATTGCCAGGAATAGATGATGAGAGGCTATCTGGCAAGGTTATATAAAATCTCACCCGAAAGCAATACCCCATGAACAGAAAACAGGAGAGTCATAACCTTGGCATGAGGCTGCCAAGTCAAAACCAATCCCATTTTTGAATGTGTTTGGAGTTGCACAGGGAATTCTCCCCAGATGCTGCAGTTCCACTATGGAAAACTCCTGAAGTTCCACGGGAGTGATGTTTCTTACCCTTTAAGCCTGCTGTCTTTGAAATATGAGTTACCTGTACCCACTATCACCAAATTCCTCTGGTATAAAATGAATGGCCACTGCAACGCATTTTCCCATTTGCTATATTTAAGAGAATACATTCCTTCTAATGCTTCTCCCTCTCCGTTGCCAAAGCCTTTTCCCTTTACCAGCTGCTGGGGTGGGGCAGTTGTTTATAATGCCTAAAGAGCCAGAATAAACATTGACTATTTTAGACAAAATCAACTGTGGTCAGAGTAATATGGCCATAGGCTGATCTAGACTTTAAATGACAGTGCTGTTTATCCCATCTAACAAACAATGTGAATACATAAGCATCTTCCCATTGTATCTTCACAAATATGCCTCTTACTTGAAGCTTAAAGCTTGATAATTTTTTTTTTTTTTTTTGCCACATGGACTGTATTAACCTTTTTAAATGTTTCATCTTTCAGTTAACTCTCTGCCATATAAGCTATATAGCTCTGGATTTCAGAAGGGACTTTGTCAGTTAATTACAATTTTTGAGACCAAATCAAGGCCTAGGAAAATATCTTAGTAATAAACTGTTTGTCCAGTTAGCCTGTGAACCTGAATTCTGGTCTCCAGCAGACAAATAAAACCCGGGTGTGATGATGCATATCTGTAAGCCCAGCAACAGGGTGTAGAGACAAGTAGGCCCAATACTTCCTTGGCACTAGTCTAGCCCAAGCATTGAACTCCAGGTTTATTGCAAGACCTGTGTCAAATGATAAAGTGGAGAAATGTTTGAGGGATGCATAACAACACCTGCCTTCAGCTTCCACATGCATTACACTGGTGAACATCTACATGTGTACGCACACAACTTGTGGGGTTCATAAGTCACACACAAATAAATAAACAAAATCAAAACCTAATCAAGCAATGGAAAAGTGATAATGGCTTAAGAAGTCCTTAAATGTTAAAAGGAAAACGCCATAAAGAAATCATCACAGGAAACAAAACTGAATTGCCGGTATGCCCACACAAGTGAGAAATTAGACTGACTTCAATTAGAATCTAGGGAGAATAAGCCAATATTTCCTGCCTTCACCTCCCCTTTTCTCCTATCCCCTTCCCTTTCTTTCTTCCTCTTCCTTCCTTTCCTTCTTTTTCCTGGTGTGATGGGGAGACAATCTTTTCCACCTGAACTTAATGCCCATGAAATAAATGAGGCAATTACAGCATAACTTTCCTCTCCTTTTTCAGATAAGCCCCAGCTATATACTTTGCTGAGCATGGCAGGATCACATGACTATACCCATTCATGATTATGCCTATACATGACTATGCCCATCCATGATTATACCCATCCATGATTATGTTCATCCATGCTATGTCCCTCCATTATTATGTCCATATGTAAACTCCATTCAACATTTAGAACATGCTGTCTACGTAGAATCAATGAGGTCTAGAATCAAATATGATGTCTAGAATCGATGATGTTGCCCATTTGACAGGACAGGTCTCTCACACCACATATAGGTCTATCTATGTGCCTGTCTCCTCCCCTCTGCCTTTTTGTAGCATACATTGCAATTCTTCATGGCTGTTGCTGAGTTGGACAGCCCCTTCAGCAGCCAGGAAATGTCTGGATACAAGGCAGCAGCTTTTCTCTTACTTGTATAGGGAATATGCACGATATACCTACATTATGGAATGGCAGACAGGAATCCTCGCAGGCTATTTGTATCTATGTAGCAGCCTCTGGGAGGGTGAGACCAGAAGGAATCCAATTCATCACCTACCTCTCTCTCCTGTCATCTATTCCTAACCGGGCTCAATCTTCCTGATTGCACGTGATTTCCTTTCCTCCCCCTCGTTTTCTCCTACTTCTCTCTCCATTCGCTGCCTCCCCCCACTTCCCCTGTGCTCTGGGGGACTTGTCCCTTCCCGGTTCTGTGAGGGACTTTATATGAATCTCTTAGAATACACCTTGTATCCTAGTTCATCTGGTGGTGTGAATTATAGGCTGGTGATCCTTTGCTCTAGGTCTAAAATCCATATATGAGTGAGTACATACTATGTTCCTCTTTTTGTGACAGGGTTACCTCATTCAGGATGGTTTCTTCAAGTGCCATTCACTTGCCTGCGAATTTCAAGATACCATTGAGAGAGAGAGAGAGAGAGAGAGAGAGAGAGAGAGAGAGAGAGAGAGAACATAAAAGAGGGAGCCAATATTGGTTTGAAGATAAAATTGAACACAAAGAAAAGTCTAGAGAACTAAAAGACTGCTACCAACTAACAATTTGAACTTCCATGGAAAGGCTACCTAAATGTCCTTCCCAGAGAGTGAAATCAACAACTAACTTATCCATGGAGCCCTCATCCAATGCCTGTTGGAAACAGGATCAAACACCCATACATAAACACTGAGTCAAACTAGAACCCAGATGCAGATGGAGAGGACAAGACCAGGCTGCAGAAACACATAGAGACAGCTTACCTGAACAAGGAGGAGCTAATGGGCCACCAGACTAATAGCTGGGAAGCCAGCATGGGACTGACTCAGGCCCCCCTGAATATGGGTCTCAGCCAGAAGGACTGAGCAGTCTAAGGGACCTCAAACAGTGGAGCCAGGATGTATCCCTGGTGCACAAAAGGACTTTGCGAACACATCCCCCATGGAGGGATAACTGCATTAATCTAGAGACGGGAGAGAAGCCCTACTCCCTACTTCACATGACCTGTCAGATCTACATGACCCCAACTGGATGGCATTCCCCTACATATGGAATTGTGGTGGGGGGGATGGGAGGGGAGGGTGGTTAGGGTACATGTGAGAGGGCAGAGATGGTAATATGGAGGGAGGGAGGGAGGGAGAGAGAGGGAACTGGAATCGACATGTAAAATAATAAATTAAATAAAAGATAATGCTTTGACTCCAAAATTTAAGTTCAAGGACAAGTTACTGGGGAAAAGGATTTCTATTTTTTGTTTCCACAGAAAATGAAAATCTGTGGATTCCTTTCATACTAATATGGTTTGATCAAGCCATACCACTTAAAACAGAGTACGAGTTGATCCTACATTCAAAACAGCTAGACAAAGCAGCCTTACAGACTACAGCCAGGATTTCTGCATCTTCTTAGAATCCCCCATGACAGCGCCCCTTACCATCAGGAAGTAGTTTGGAAAGAACGATGCCCAAACTCCCAAATATTGTCTACAAATGTTTGTTTTCATTTAAATGGACTTGGTTATATAAAATAAATAAATAAAAAACAAATTCATCACCTACTGCATACATCACCACTACAGGAAATGTCTATTTGTGTTTCTAAAGCTGCCTTGCTAAACAAATCTGCCTTACAATGACATCTGCTGGGAGACTCTGGCATTGGGTAGAAACTAAGCCAAATATCTAATGTCAATAATGTCTCAGGGAGGAGAGAGATTTGTGGCCAGATCTATCTCTTAAATGATCTTCCAAGCTAGAAACTATATTGTAAAAACCATAAACCAAACCCAAGGTGAGACTATAATAAATACCAGATGTGGAGCTATGAAACTGAACCCTAAATAGGAGCCAGCACACTAATGCAGTGATATCCAGCTTGTAAACACTTCATCTAGAAAGGTAAAATATGTGGCATTCATCTAAGATATGCTTACTCTAGAGTTTCTCACTGTGGAAGAGTTTTCATTTTCTTTCACAAACATCAAAGAATTAGTTGTGCTTAAATATCTTCATCTTCCTGGGAGTGCTGACGTACATTCTGGGCAGACTTCCCTGGCCAATGTGTACATGGACATCCTCTTAACCCACTGTTTGAATCCCAGTTGATGGTGTTACCAACATCTGAGGTAAAAGAACTTCCACAGAAATGATCTTTCTTCAAGTTACTATTATTTCTAGTGGTTCTGCCTTAGTTATAATAAGTCTCCTAGTGTCCCCTACCATGCAGAGGAGACACATGAATAAAATAAGAATCTCAGGCATTCACAGAACTGAAAATACAAAATGAATTATGACATGAATAGTCATAATTTTACTGAATTGTCTCCACTAAGATGTATTAACATAGGCCACAATTATTTAAGAATTGTTAGCACAAAGTTCAGTCTCCAATTGCCATTTAGTTGAAAGATTTTTGCAATGAAATAGAAGGTTTCTTTGTTCATTGAGGAAAATTCATATTGTCATGAAAATGTGACAGGCCAATTTTCTTTCTACTCATAGTAAAATGGAAGCCAAATATTAACATGTGACTGGAGAGCAATTACAATTGCAAAATTCCTGAGGTTAATAACATTACATCCCTGGGAATTTCCAAAGAGAATGAAAATATATATATATATATATATATATATATATATATATATATATATATATATCAAGTTGGACAGGACGTCTGAGAAAAATCCCCTTGTACTTTTTAAAGACAAAATACAATAAAAGCAAAAACATATTTTCATGTATAGCAGGCCTGAGGCTGCAGCTCTTGTCGGTGACATTCAGGTGCATTTTTGCACTTAAAGATGTGGAAAAAACTCATTATTGAATCTAATCATCCAAAGGCTTTGCTTCTAGCAAAGCTCAAGTCATACCCACAAAAGTATTATATGATTAATGAACACAGTGAGTTGGCATATATTCTATAATCCCTTTCTTCTCATAAACCGAAATTATTTGGAGGCAAACCTCTACAAGAACCAACACTATATTCAGAATCATGGGGTTCTGTATTCTCAGTGATAGTCCACAGACTTCCTAAATCATCTGTGGAAGGAGTTCCATATATCCAACCTTCCACACTTCTCTACATCCTACCTCTTTATTATCTCACCCCACCTCTGCACACATGCTATAATGGTTCATGTTCTCTTGCTTCAATATTCTATTTCAGACACCAATCCATCCCACAATTTTGTTTTTCTGTTATCACCCAACTTTGTTTGTAGATTATCTTACCACCATATAGCTCTCATTACTATCCTAATCCCTCTGTTCATTTTGTTTTCTCACCTAGAGTGCTTTGTTCTGTGCTTTCATTCTCATTCTTTGAGGTTGACCTTAAGCCGCATCTGAAATCTCTTGTGTGTTGCAAATATTAAAGCTCTACATCATTCATCTCAACAGACTTTCTAAACACCTAACCACAATGTACACCTAACCACAGAATAATGAAATGCAAACATCTTGGCTAAGTTAGTGTGATTTCTGCATTGGAGTTAGATTTGCACTGGTAGCCATTGGTGTTACACTGCACCATTAATACAGATCAGAGAGTCTGAAAATTAGCTGCTTTTTTTTTAAAATCAACAGAAGCTTATGTACGAATGAAGCCTATACTCTTCTCAAGACTACAACTACATAGGGCTGCAGAACATTTATTTTTATGTCATTCCATGGGTTCCTGATATCTACCCAGTGCCAGGACATTTATTTTCCAAAAAAAGATTTCATCTGACTGCTTATCAACTGACCCATGAGAAGTTGTATAAAGCACAGGAGAATTAGGGATGATATGTAGGTTAAACAAAAGGCAGTTTTGCCTTTATATGTCCAATTTAGCATCATCTACATATTTGATCAAATAATTCATAATGGTCTCTTTGTTGCAAAGTTATAAACTGGCAACTGAAGCTAGAATTTCCCAGATATATGTGGAATAATTGGGGAGGGGGATGTCAATACATTGTCCCATTAAGTCTAACTCAGAAAATAGAATCAGAGCGTCTGTATTTTTTTTTAAATCTCCAGGTAAATATCTTAAGCATAAGGTTCTGGAAATATATTTTTAATATAAATTTGTGGCATATATTTGTTATTTATAGTGATGTACCAATTAGAACATTTTTATATGAGTATAACCCTTAGTTTGACCAAATTCACTCCTGCTTCCTACTAATTCCCACTAATCCTATTCATTTTCTTGGACAGTATCTTTTCCACCCTCATATCATGGATAGGATGGATGGATGGATGGATGGATGGATGGATGGATGGATGCTTACATACACATACATACAAACTTAACATCCATATGCCTATATACATTCTGGTATCCACAAATAAGTAGACGCAATCACTATTTGTCCTTCTGAATCTGACTTGTTTGCTTGATATGATGACTCAGCCACACCTACTTTCTGATAAACATCATTTTGTCCTGTGTCACTGAATCATCCTTTCCAGATCAATTCCTGTACCAACCTTTTAGCTGGTCAGAACTTGCCTCAGAAGAAATACTTGGTGAGTTATGTCCCAACTCGATCCTAATAGAGGCTCCTTACCCAAGTTCTTCCTCAACATTCCAGAGGTCAGTATGTGGAATTCAGGTGGCATAAGGAAGTAATAAGGGGGCTGTAATCAATGGAGACAAAGCTTGGTTTGGATTAGTTGATGTTCCTTCATCTTCCCAAAGTCCTTTACAATGATTGCGCAAGTCATTTTATGCATAATAATAATTTGTGTTGCTTTATAATTTCCATGGGATGTGACTCCAATGGAAATATTTATTTTTGCCTGAATAGAATGTCCATTATGCACAAAACATGAAAAGCAGTGAAAAGTTTACTCTTACTGTACCATTGAGTAAAATCTCAGCTGGACACTCACTCTTTAAATCCCCTTGGAGACAGTTTTCTTTCACTGAAAAAAGTCATAGCGAGATTTCCCTTCTTTTTTGCCACAGTAGATATTTTGATACACATCAACCAAGAAGAAAAGATAATGCTTGTCAGTTGGGATTTGCCCTTGTTATATAAAATTGAAGGTGGAAACTGTGGCTTTGATGAAAACATTGAAATTCCAGTAAGTGGGATTAATCAGACTTTTATGTTCCAGAGTTAGATTACAAACAGCAAGTAAAAGTCCCCTGACCTACTAGTGGGAGCAAACTTTCTCAAATTAAAATAAAAAAGGACTTCACAGACTTAGCAGAAGCAATTCTGGAATGAATAACATTTGACATTTGGAAGGCTGGGCTCTCAGCTCACAGCTCTCTCCCACAGGGGACACATCTCATCAAATAGTTGGCTCATTGTGGTATCTAGCTTTCTTTGAAACAGCAAGCTTGAAGTCTTTAGGGAGAAGGAAAATTAATGCAAACTTTTTTGGCTTAACTCCTCATGGCCTGAGAACTGTTGCAATCTAGTCAAGAAGTACAGGCCAAAAATGAGTTTTAAAGTCCAAGTGTCTGAAAGATGGAATGACATCAATGGGAACAGATTGTTGACAGGCTTGGGACTCCAACAGCCACAGAAACCCACTCAGCATGTGTCTTGGGATTTCTTTCCTACCATCTTTAATAAAGCCTCATTGTTTGGGGATAACATTTGAACAACCTTATTAGTTTTGTGCACCAGGACAGTTGCTGTTTTAAAATGCAATGAAATCTTACAAAGCAATGTGAACAACACAAATGCATAACAATGAGAGCAGAGGATTATTTGGGGGTGAAAACCTCTGCACTGTCACCTGCATCATTCAAAGAGCTTAAAGACAGGCATCCAAGTGAATGGAAAGATGAAAAAGGGTGGGTTACTAGAGTTCCAACATTTGAACTAAAAAGTAAGATTTATGTACGTTCTATGCATCTCCTAATGCTTCAGAGCTGTAGAGTTCAAATAACCATGTTGCAGTATGTTATGGTTTCCTAAATGCAGGTGGAAAATTGAGTATCCTCCATGATTTTCCTATAAACCATCTCTACGTCATAAATGACCTTCTTGATGTCACAGACTCTAATGACTCATCCAGAAAATCCTAGCTTCATTCCATTCTTCTCAGTGTCTCTTGGTTTTATGAGCATAACACAATAACCTTTTAGTAAGCCTTTGGCTGTCTTTGTCTCCTTGACCTAGTCTGCAAAACACAGGTAACACCTGTACCCATGTGCAACATGTGTAGACAGTGTGTAATGGTGACTGGCACTCTGAGAACCAAGGATGACAAACCAAGTGAACCATAGATCACCTTGTCTATTTCCCTTTCATGGGGTAGTATAGAATTATCTTCATAAAGGTCCTACGAAAATACGTAGAATTCAGTAAATATGGTCACCAATAAAACACTTTTCTTCTGTATTTGATAGGTTCTTTATTGTAAAATATTATGACACAGTGAGTTTAAACCCATACCAGGTAGTGATCTATGATTATAATGACCTTGGTCTTTTCCTTTATCATCTTTTATTTAATCAATAAATACAACTCTCCATTTGTACATTAAACATTGAAACAGTGACCTAATCATGTCATGCTTTAAGCATGAATGCCCAAACCCTTCATCTGTCCTGGCAGTACAACAATAATGATGAGGTTGTTTTCTTTCCAAGGAACTCAACCACAACCTGCTCAAATGCTCTCAAATGGGGCACAGAGACTGGTCACTTTATTCCATTATTTGTTGATGATATGGTAAGTTTTCTCTGATAAAGGTCTTGTCTTAGAAGATGTCTTCACTAAGCCAATGAGGAACAAGGCTACAGTTCTTGAACAAATTGCAAAAAAAAAAAAAGGTCCACCTATCCAAAGAAATGTAGTAGTATTAAATAACCAGAAAAATAAAGATAGATAGAGAGTGCCATTTAAAAGTTTAAGTCAACAGAAATGTCTTAAGATTTGCAGATGTGCAGTTCTGGGCATTACTTAATAAGAAAGCATCCACCATTAGTCAATCACAACCTGAATGTACAGAACTGCCCTGCAAGGGTCTGCTGTCCTTGACTTTCCACAATTAGAAATGTCAAAAGTTGACACATGCAAACCATATAGGTCAAAAATGATAAAAGTTTTAAGTTTCACATGGTTCAATCAAATTCTACATTCTATTCATTAATTTAACTCTTCCAAAAATCTTGCAGGAACAGTCTTCCATTACCAGGCTCTGCCCTGGAAACTGTATGAAAGCTTTACTAGGAAAAATTTCAAAACAATTAAGGGATAAAATCCATCTTTTAAGTAGTAACAAGTCTGAAATCATCCTTCCTCTGTATGCAACCAAGAAGAGGAACAAAATACAGGAAACAACTATTGTTGACCCTGGACCAGAGATTTAAAAAAAAAAATCCTGACTTCAGGGAGAAACGAAATCATGAAGTGAATCTTGGGATGTCCAGGCTTTTGTCTAAAAGTATTCTATGACTTTCTGAGCAAGGGAGTTCCCTGCTCAGAGGAGGAGGAGGAGAGACAAGAACCTGAGGTGTTCTCTTTGCGTGTTCAGAATGTCTGAGAAATGGAGTTCCACAGAGAGCTCAGAAGTTCAGAAAGGGGAAAGCTGGAGTATGTAGCCAAACATCATCTGCACTGCTGAGTATGAAACATCATGAGGAAAGCCAAAGATGGCCTTCTGAGAAAAGAAAATGGAGTGAAGCAGAGGGCTACCATGGAGTTTCTATAACTCATTCGAGGTAAGGAAGAGTTTGTGTCCTTACAGTGAGAAACAGACTCCGTGAGTACACGAGACTGTCAGGAGAGACCATACCAGGACCCTCAGGCTGGATAACCTAGAGACCTACAATAGAATCAAACACAACTGGAGGGAAAAAAATGTCAAAGTAATGATGCCTAACAATATTCTGCTATACTCATACATTGGTAGCTAGCCCAACAGTCATGAGAGAGGCTTCATCCAGCAACTGATGGAGACAAATGCAGACCCACCGCCAAATATTAGACAAAGCTCAGTTCAGAGAATCCTGCAGAAGAAGGGAAGATAGGATTGTAGGACTCAGAGCAGTCAAGGACACAAGAGAAACCACAGAATCAACCTAGACTCATAGGAGCTCACAGCCACTCAACCGATAACTGGGGAGCCTGCATGGAACTGACCAAGGCCCTAAGCAAACATGCTACAGTTGTATAGCTTGGTTCTCCTGTGGAACTCCTAACAATGGGGCCAAGAGCTGTCTCTGACTCTTTTACTGGCTTTTGGAAACCTACTTCTCATACTGCGTCGCCTTGCTCAACCTTAATAAGTGAGGAGGTGCTTAGTCTTACTGCAACAGGATGTGCCATGTTTTATTGAAATTCATAGGAGTCTTGCCATTTCTTAAACAGAAATAGGAGTGGATTGAGTGGTGGGAACACAGTTGGGTGGGGTGAATGACCTGGAAGAGAAGAAGGAGGGGAAACTGTATCTGGGGTATAAAATTAATCAATTAATTAATTTTAAAATGTTTTGCACCAATTCAAAGATTAGACTGTACTTGTGTAGCCATCTTTCCAAGAAACCAGAACTATTATGGAATAATAATTTAAGAATTAAAAGTGGGGGGTTGGAGCAATGGCTCCGTGATTAAGAGAACTGGCTGTTCTGCCAAAGAACATGGGTTCAAATCCCAGCACTTACACAGCAGATCACAACTGTCTTTAACTCCATCTCCAGGGGATCCAATGTTATCTTCTGGCCTCTTCAAGACTAGCTACATGTGGTACACAGACATACATGCTGGAACTACACTCATATACATAAAGTAAATAAATTATATCTTAAATTAATTAAAAAGAGGATAGAGATAACATAGACAGACACATTGATAAATTAGGAATATACACAGTTTCCTTATTGAATGTATTAAACAAAATAAAAGCTCACAAACTCACACATGAGACTGTGATTGCTGAAAGTGATCACTGACTATTATATCTCCCTTCTTATAGAAGTATGGAATGGTCCCTAGGCATTCTCTGGACTTATCAGGACTTAACTGTTTAATAGCAGTTGTTTCCCCCATTAAGTTTTACAGGTTTATGTCACACTTATACTGTGGTCCTGAAATAACTCCCTAGTAGCAGCGGCAGGGCCGTGTTTGTCAGGTGCCCACAAATGAAGAACTCTTACTCTGCTCACTTCCTTCTTAGATGAAAGGCCTTCACTCAGCTGTGGCAAGCAGCCCCATCCCCAAGGCAGTTTTGGGTCTAACTGGTGGTAGTGTGTGTCACTTGTGGTAATATACAAAATGCATAAAAACATATTGTGTATGCATCAGTGGTCTGCAATGCTTAACTATGCCAACCAAAGAAGCATTTTTATTCTTTAATACTGGAAAGTTAGCTCCATCTCTACCTCCTGCCCATTCCCTCTTATGTAGGTATACATGCCTGTACATGCATACACACAGAGAGAGAGAGAGGGGGGGGGAGATTAGATTCATTTAGTTATGTTCCTAAACTGACTTTGACTCTTCCAGCTTCTCAGTGTGTGACAATGAGAACAAAGGAATTGCATGCTTTATATCTGACTCCTTAATAGGGATTCCATGATTTCTAGTGTTTCCTATGCCTACCCACAATAATTGAACACTCACACACCTTGAAACACACTGACAAGAGAAAAGAGATGTCTTAGACACACCTCCTGGCTTATGCAGACCATTAGTGAATCCAGCTTGAGTCAATAGAGTCTGCACTACTCCCTGTCAAACAGCATGTAGAGACTATGATGAGATTCAAGGCACTGGTGACTCACCAGGATGGGCTCTGCAGAACCACTGACTCAGTTACACATCAAAGGAACCATATGGGCAGAACACCCCTACAGGCATCTGGGTGGCCACTCTTTTGCATCCAGGGCAGTCTTTATCCAGAATCACAATAGAAGGCTAAAAGAAGGGTGAAGAGAAGATGAAGAGGTAGGAGGAATTGGGGGCAGCTACAACACCTTTTAGGCTGTATGTTCATCTTTCAAAAACATTCATTAAGAGCCTAGTAGTAATCTAATGACATATAGGAAGACACTAATGCTTAGCCCTGAAACCACAGGGTCTGTGTTTGAGTCATAATGTTCCCACTTCCTGATAATGTAGCTTTCAGGAAATCTGTTAAATTTGTTTCAGTTTTAGTTGTAAAATGTTGATTAAAAAAATATTATTTATCTCTAAGAAGTGCTGCATCAAGGCGTATGAATGTCAAGTGCTTTTCAGCGTTGCCAGGCACTCAGTACACATTCAGGACATGTTACCATCAACTGCTATTATTATCAGTATCTGCTGGTCAGTGCACAAAGTGCTGTGTGTTCAGTGAGAAGGAAATACAAAGTCTTTGTTATAATGATGTGTGTACTTTCCTGGGGATGACAACAGTCAACAAATAGTAAGGGAAATCTGATATAAGTAAGAGGATAACAAACAATATGGAGAATGAAGAAATGAAGTGCACGCCCCATTGAGAGTAAGAGGGATGAGATTATTATAAGGCAAGCACTCACCATTCTCTATGGAAACAAACCTCTAGCCTCAAAAGGGAGCAGATGAAACCGTGCAGCCCCCTTTACTGTGCAGAATAAAAATGTATGGAGAAGTACACTTGTTAAGTCCTTGCCACCCCAGGGTTGAGAAGTCGCTTCTCTTCTCTATGAGACTGCTACCCAGTGTCATCTAATGATGAACCTTAAGGCATGTGTGGGGATGAAGATTCACTAGACTCAGTGTTGTTAAAGAGAAGTTTATTCAGGGAGAAGTCACTTTCACAAAAGGCAGGTGATCGCTGCAAGTCCCGCTCTAAGCATCCACACCGACCTGACAGGAAGCAAGAGAGAGTGCTCGGGGTGGGGTGGGGGGCACACCCCAGACCTAACCTAACCCTCTGCCATGTCCAAATCTGTGACCACTCCTAGATGGGCATGGTCAGTGCTGCAGGTGCGGGCAGGGTGAATATCTCACTACAATTCCCCTTTTAAATAAAGAGGTTGAGGCTTGATACAAAACTATACAAAGATAGAAAATATCAAGTGTGCTCTAGGAGAAGGAAAACATAAGAACATACACACTTAAGACCTATTGTCAGTGATGCAACATGAGCAAATGGCAAGAACTACAGAACCTACTTTGTATCCCCAAGCCCTTGCTCTTTTAAATATAGTCTTTATAATCTTTCAGTTTTCATTTCAATAAAACAAGAGGAAACATGATGTGTAAAGTACTGTATATGGAGATTGTTTATACAAATGTACAAAACTTCAAAAAACTCAACTCCAGTTTATTTCATACCTTAAAAACATAGAAAGCACATAACAATGCCCCAAGCCATATTTATTCTTTAGAATGTAAACTCTAGGAATACGATGACAAAGAGTCATATCTGTGGAAAGAGTTTAGCATTACCACATGATCAGAAAGAAAGGTTAGAGGCACACAGTCAGCTCCAACAACAGGCAATATAGGGGACAGGGAAAAACACAACTGAGACACCGTACTATAAAACACAAAACCATCTTCTCATTGTTCACGCTTAGTCTTTTTGGATATGTAACCTGATTTTAAGCGAAGAGTTGAAGTACGGCAGCTTAATGTTCAGGTCTATAGGCACATTAAACCTCCATACATGAGAGTACATTAAGGAAAAAGCATATGTTAAGTCCTGTAACAGAAAAATGGTTACAAAACATAATATCGGTACTAAGGCAGTGTAGACAGAAATTAACACACAGTGTTGTCTTCCCAGCTCGTCCTTTACTGAACACAAGTTGACACTTGCAGATTTGCTGCTGAGTTCGGACACAGTGGGCCAAATGACATGTGTGCTTAATACTGCTCAAGGTTTACAGGAGTGCACAGTGTGTCGGCTTCCACATGCTGTGTCTTTTACACATATTAATGATAAAATAACCTTAACAAAAAAGCTAGGATCAGCAAACAGTCTTCTACACCATACAGCCACACTCTGTTCAATAGAATCAGGGAGACTGCCAGCATCTTTAAGCTAATGAGGAAAAGCAACTACCCAGCCGGTCTATGTCTATATAGTCCCTAAGGAATGCCTTCCAGTCACTTCTGAAAATAATGATCTGTTCATTGGAAGCGTCTAAGAAAACAGAATGCCCCCATCAAAGTTTTCCTTGTCTTCCCATCTGCTGCTTGCTCCCAGCCTGTTTAATATCACCATCTTGTCTTTTTGCCATTTCCCTAGAATTAGGCAATTCTGACCTGGTGGTCATGTGGCATTTAAGTCTGCAAGGAGTCATCAAGGACAAGAAATCCTTAATGAGTCCACATGGAAGACCAGTGACTCAGGCCATTCCTACGTTGAACTTGATCATCACTACTCATCACCAACGAAGGAGGAGCAAGTGGGAGGATGAAGGAAAAGAGGCGAAAGAAAAGCACATAGTGATCTGCAATAATACCTTTACCCAAAGTTACCTTGCTTTCTCCTTGCAAGAATAATGAAAGACACCCTCAACACCCACTAAAAGCTAGGAACCCTAAAGTTCTCTCAGTATCTATGGGAAGGACCCAAGAGGATCCTTCTCAGGTTTCTGTGCAAGATGTTGGCATGGTCACCAGTCACAGGTATACCAAAGACTGAATTCTTTAAGGTAAGTCTGCCACCTTTGAATACCAGTGGCTAACACAGTAGCAAGGACAGTGTAGATGCTTCAGGAGAGTGTGCCATGAATGGGTGGAAATGAACGAATGTCTCTAAAGTAACATTTTGATAGTTTCCCCATAATTATATGTTCAAATGGCAGAGGGGAATAAATTCACACTGGGCTTAGGGGAGAGGAAATAAGTGCCCAGTGTGAGGCTTGTTTGTTAATGTCCCACTTAACTGAAATGGTTCTGTGTCCCTGCTATTCTGAAGAAGTTAAGTTGTTCAAGGAAAATAATGAGAAGCTACCAAAATACTTAAGCAAATATATTTCTTATGAAAATATTTAAGTTTGGGGCCCTTTCCTGAATGGTCATCAAATAGTTCAACCTGCAAGTCATGGATCTTAAGGAAAACATGCATTTCAAAAAATTGTGTTTCATTGAATATAATACCTTACTTTTACACAGCTAACAACACTCTGTATATGTGTGTATATGCACAAATACACGTGCACACACAATTTCTTTTATAAAGGGTTACTATCAGCAAGGTGATGATTAGAACTCAGCAACTGTCATTTGCAGTCACAAAAGAGCTTGTCATAGCCAGGGACTACATTTCATGCATGTGCAGATGCAGCCCTGAGAGGTAAAGGAATGCTTCCACAATCTCCTGGCTCTGGTTTGCACTTTTCAGAACTCTGCAGCCACAACCTCAGAGGCTTCACGACCATAGCAATTTCTCAAGACACTTCTCAACATGACTCCTAGCTGCTTTCACATTGGACCCTACCTAGTCCATGAACCAAAGCTGTGGACTTCCATTATTCTGGATCTTCCCACGTGATTCTGCATTGGGAGTTCTATCTCTCTTCCAATGTGTTATAAAGAGCAGGCTTACTATAAGTAATCAGCACTCCTCCAGGTCTCTGCTCCCAATCCCGCTTCCACATTCCTTCTTCAGTTCTGCCCTGACTTCCTGCAGTGATGGACTGTGATATAGAAGTGGAAGTATAAGCCAAAAGGCCACTTTCCTCCCCAAGTTGCCTTTGTATCACAGCAATAGAAACATAACACAAACCAGTTGTCTTCACAATGGGGTCTAGAATGGTACATTGGCATTATAAGCATTCAGTAATGATATTTCTCTTTCTCAATCCCTCCCAGAGACTGGTAGTCTGGCCATGTAGCTTCTGTCTTAGGAAGCCATGTAGGGTGACACTGAGTGACAGTGTGAGAGAAATCACTACCCTGATATAGAAGAGGGACCATACAAGAGGCCAAGAGTTTCCTGCCAGACTTAACTATTCCCCTCTGCCTGCCCCTGTGCAACAGCAAGAATAAAACCACACAGCCACCATGGCCCACTATGGGTCTCCTTTGGAGCCATAACAAAAGGAGCCTCAGAGCTGGAGAAGCACTAAGAGGTTCTTGACTCTGGGAAGTCAGTGTTGCCATCACAGCAAGGAAAGAACAGGGGGGGGGGAGAGCATTATGTGACTCTAGAAGCCACCTCTTGCAAGATACATGTGCTAGTCTAGCTAAAGGACAAAGTCAGCCACATGGCCAGGCTGCTGCTGTGACGTCACTGGGGAGCTGAAGGGCAGAGTAGCAATAATCAGTATGTGTATGTATGAATCAGTACTCTCAGACTGAAAACAGAGATGAATTTTTTTTTTTGTCTTCAGATTTTGGTGGGATGAACTGACAAATTCTCCCATTATTTAGCTCCAGCTAGTACATAGATGAAGAACTTTATGACACATATTGCAATATATTTTTTGTAACATGTTATTGTCATTAGACCCAACCCCAATATCTTTTGAATGGATGGCCCTTAACAGAAAAAATGTTCCCCATCTGTGCCAAATGGTTTCATGAGGAAGGAAATATAGCTTTGATTCTTCGTGTGCTAACTGTCTAGCCAGAAAGAACACATATGTAACTGTTTACAGCAATGTGGAAATGAAAAATGCGGCTGTGGTTTAGATAAGTGATTGCAACCTTGCTTTCCTGCCACAACACTTATGTAAATCATTTCCATGACACCATTTGTGTAATTGTGCTTAAACTCCATTCTTTGGGAAGTCCCCTTTCCTTGCCTACTCACAACAACATAAGCATGTGAACAACATGCTAGCATGTAAGGGGCAAACATACATTTTGCTTATTTTTAAATGCCATTCACTGAAATGATTAGCAATGAATTACAGCACACTTCTCAATTAATTGCTCACACACTTTAAAGTCAGAGAGTACTAATTCATACATGTACTGGTTGTTGCTGGGATTCCCAACTCTGCCCTTCAGCTCCCCAGTGACGTCACAGCAGCAGCCTGGCCATGTGGCTGACTTTGTCCTTTAGCTAGACTAGCACATGTATCTTGCAAGAGGTGGCTTCTAGAGTCACATAATGCTCTCCCTCCCCCCCCCCGTTCTTTCCTTGCTGTGAGGGCAACACTGACTTCCCAGAGTCAAGAACCTCTTAGTGCTTCTCCAGCTCTGAGGCTCCTTTTGTTATGGCTCCAAAGGAGACCCATAGTGGGCCATGGTGGCTGTGTGGTTTTATTCTTGCTGTTGCACAGGGGCAGGCAGAGGGGAATAGTTAAGTCTGGCAGGAAACTCTTGGCCTCTTGTATGGTCCCTCTTCTATATCAGGGTAGTGATTTCTCTCACACTGTCACTCAGTGTCACCCTACATGGCTTCCTAAGACAGAAGCTACATGGCCAGACTACCAGTCTCTGGGAGGGATTGAGAAAGAGAAATATCATTACTGAATGCTTATAATGCCAATGTACCATTCTAGACCCCATTGTGAAGACAACTGGTTTGTGTTATGTTTCTATTGCTGTGATACAAAGGCAACTTGGGGAGGAAAGTGGCCTTTTGGCTTATACTTCCACTTCTATATCACAGTCCATCACTGCAGGAAGTCAGGGCAGAACTGAAGAAGGAATGTGGAAGCAGGAATGGAGGCAGAGACCTGGAGGAGTGCTTTGTCATAGCTGGGACAAAGCATTTGCTTTGCAGGTATGAGGTCCAACACTCACATAAATGCCAGATGAGCATGGATGCCTATGTATACTTCCTCTGCTCCAGAAACAGGGGATCCCTGGAACAAGCCACCCACCTAAGCTAGCCTAGTCAGTGTGTTACACAGACAAGAGAGCCCGTGTCAATCAATACATAAGGAAGATGCCTGATATGAATAGTGGGTCTCCACATGCATGTGCATACACACCGACCCACAATTATGCGAACATATGCACATGTACACATATACCACACACGTGACTAATAGTAACACAATAATGCCAAGAAAGGATTAGCTTTGGTAAATCTGTCCAGGATAGAAGAGGTTAGGTTGGGGGCATTATCTAATGATAAATTTTTCCCATGCTCTGCTTCAGAACTTAGAGTGGGGAGATGAGAGGTCCATGCCAATGTTTTCTAGAAAGGCATGTAGCAAGAGGACCCCATCTTTCCAAACGAAGACAATGATTTGTATGTGTCCTTTAGAATTCCCCGTGACCTTTAGACCTCTTATTAAAATCATGCTCATAAAGGACACAACTGAGCAAGTGTGCTCTCCTTCAGAATTTTCTTAGTTAGGGTTTCTATTGCTGCAAAGATGACCAAAAAGCAAGTTGGAGAGGAAAGGGTCTACTTGGCTTATACTTTAGCATTGCTATACCACTGAAGGAAGTCAGGACAGGAACTTAGGCAGAACAGGAACCTGGAGGCAAGAGCTGATGCAGAGGCCATGGAGGGGAGGTGCCTACTGGCTTGCTTCCAATGACTTGCTCAGTCCATCTTCTTATATAACCCAGGACCACCACCCAAGGGATGGCACCACCCACCGTAGGCTGGGCCCTATTCCACTGATCACTAAATGAGAAAATACCTTACAGCTGGATCCTCATGGAGGCACTTCCTCAACTAAGGCTGCTTCCTCTCTGGTGACTCCAGCTTTGTGATACACAAAGGCAGCAGGACAACTGACCCCTTGTCAGCTTGACACACAAACACATCACTATTAAGCCACATCCATTCCTTTCTTAGACATCCTCAAAATATCACATTAAAATCATAAATAATTTTAAAGTCCCACAGTCTTAACAAATTCTGTCTTTAAATCTTCCATCTCTTTAAAATATGCAATCTCTTTTAAAAGTTCAAGCATCTGTGGGCTCCTTGAAAACTCAAAATTAAATACCTTCTTCAAGAGGGAAGAAGCAGGGCACTGTCACAATCTAAACCAAGGAAAACAAAACTCTAAGAATATAAACAACTCAATATGCAATTACCCGGGCTCCATTCACTATCTTCTGGACTCCTGCAAAGGGCTTGAGTCACTTCACTGGCTCCGCCCTCTGCAGCTGTCTTCTAGTCTCCAGACAGCTCCACTCCACAGCTGCTGCTGTTCTTGGTGGTCATCCTATGGTCCTGGCATCTCCAAAGCGCTGCAACTGGCCTGCACTTTCACCAATAGCCTCTCATAGACTCTCCTCATGGTGCCAAGCCTCAGCTTGTCTGCATGACCCCTTTATGCCTTCAACCCAAGTCATGTGGGTGATGCTTGCACATTACCAAATCTGGCTGTCAGCACAAGGTACAATCTTGGCCACCTGTGGAACACAGCTCCTCTGTGCTCTCAGGAAGAATTTCAACTCAACAATGCTGGTCTCTTCTTACGTTTTTGGTTGTGAGCCTCGCCTTTAATGACTGAGCCCTCTCTGCAGCCTGCTGTTCTCTTCTTAATCACCACTAATTTCTTAGCTCCAGTTTATCAGCATCAATTGCTCCAATAACATAAAGCTTTTAATTCAGTAGTTCTGGCATCTTGTTAATCATAGCTGATTCTGCAGCCCTGGCTAATCAAAACCACGGAATTGTAAATCAAAATAGCAAACGTCCTTGAGAGTCTTTAATCTTCCCTCAAAAATTCCATAGGTCAGGCCTCTATCTTCTACACTGCCTGCCCTCAACATTCCTATCTTCCAAGATCCCCCAGAGCATCCTACTGAGCTCTCAACACTCAATGGTTCTTCTAACCCTGAACTGAGGTCTGGACATTCAATGGTTCTTCCAGCCCTAAGTTTCAAAGTCCTTCCACAATCCCCCCAAAACATGGTTAGTTATGTCACAGCAATACTCCTGGTACCAATCTGTCTTAGTTAGGGTTTCTATTGCTGCTACAAAACACCATGATCGAAAAACCAAGTTAGGGAGGAAGTAGTGTATTTAGCTTACACTTCAGCATTGCTGTTCATCACTGAAGGAAGTCAGGACAGGAATTCAAACAGGGCAGGGTCCTAGAGGCTAAAGCTAAAGCTGAGGCCATGGAGGGAGCTGCCTAGTGGCGCTTCCTGGCACAAGTGCATGGCTTTTCACACTCACACCCAACTTTAGTAACTGGTTTGTTTAGCCATGGGTGATAAGGTTTAGAAAACTGTCTATGTTTGCATAGTTTTTTTTTTTTTTTTTGAGCTTTCTTAGATCTCTTCACATTCAGATGCTCTTATTTATAGCCACTCACGTTTTCTGAGACTTAATTTAGAGATCAGTAACAGCCTTCACCTGAGGATGAGGAGAAGATTGCTTGGAGCCTCTGGGAGAATCCAAGGACACAGGAAAGAAAGGGACACCATGTTTCACTGTACTGCCCTTTGTACGGTTTTCAAATCTGGTACTGTTAATTTTCATTCTTTGTAGATTCCCTATTTGCACATCTGCCTACTGGCTAGAACTTACCTGTAACCTCTAAATAAGAGGTTACACACTTCAAGGTTCATTTGCAGACATATGTGGAGGGCAAGGACTTTTGACATGATCTGACATGCCCATTCCCGGCTGAGGTAGAGTGGGTGAGGTTTGTCCTTCCAGCTTCAGTTCTGGTGAAGGAATGAGCAGGAGACAGAGACAGAGCTGGGTTGAGGCTACTTCCCTGGGCCAGTCAGACCTCCTCAGTTGATTCTCATTTCTGGTAACTGTCAGTGTGGCCTCAGACAAGTCTCTTAATACTTTTGAATATTTTTTTTTAGTTTGGAAAAAAATAAAACAATAGAATCTACTCAGACAGGTATGCTTTTAAATTTAAGGTTATGATATATGTCAGATTCCTTGTGAAGCTGCTATGACTCTATGCCTTCTAATTCAGTATTCACAGTAATTTTATAAAACATAAGTATACAACTATATGAATCTTAAGAATTGCCACACATATTGATCACTATTCTGTATGGAAGGAGTTGGGCATGTCATGTGTGTGAGGGCCTGTTAAGGACAAGCTCAAGACAACAGCACAGTCCAGGTTCTCAACTACAAATTACAGACAAAGGGACTATCAAGTAAGAAGATAGGATGAGGTTTTTACAGACCAAAAAGCAGGGCAATAGTCATGGTATAATGCAGAAGTAACCTTATCCTTCCTTCAGATGTGTAGGAGTTAGCACACAGAGCAGACTCTGAGTTCTGAGGCTGCAAAATGAGCCCACTGAGACCTTGCAAGCCAACCTACCAGGCTTCTTAGCCAAGGCCTCTCCCCAGGCTCAAGTGTGTCTGCAGTTGTTAGCTCTTATGTCTGTCTGAGAGGCAGCATGAGTGACAGGCTGGATGGACCCATATGCCAGCTACAAGAAGAACATTGCAGCAGACGTTGGGGGACAAACTATGGAAAGGGGAGAGGTTTGGGAACCTGAGGTGAAGCCTTGGAGCCTTGCCATCCCATGGAATCTTTTGTACGTAGGATCTTTTCTGAGGAGAAGTCACGGTGCAAACTCAGGTCCTCGGTTCCCTAACCCTCCACAAGGCTAAGAACTTTACACATAAAATGCACAAAACATTTTATCATTTTATTTTCATCACCAGTACCAGTCTGCTTTGTTTGATTTTTGTGTTTGTTTTCCTGGCATGTTTTTTAAATGAAATTGAGAATTTCCCTACAGACCACCAACAGGGAAGCAGTCAGCTACCCCAGCTGCTACTCTAAAACCATCTCCTGGTTGGTCTCAGGTCCTCCTTCCTGCTGTAAGTGACAGTAACACTGAGACAGGCCCATCCCAGATCCTGAGGGAAAGAGAGAGAGAGAGAGACAGAGACAGAGACAGAGACAGAGAGACAGAGAACTCATACACTTTCTCTATGGTTTTTCTGAGGCTTTCTGGATTGTAGAGTGGCTGCCACAGAGATGCCTCCATCTTTCCCTATCCCTATCTTAAATCACCTCCCAGTCCGATGGCTTCTCCTGCACCCTCTCACAGGCAGTGCCTCTCATAAAAATCCTTACATGTTTAATCATGCCTTGGGAGCTGCTTCTCAGGCAGCCTGCACTAACAAAAGAACCATCTTTCTTTTGCATCGTGAGTGAGAACAAAAAACAACAGAGTGCTACCACTTGCCCACTGCCACATGGGCTGCTCCACTTCCAAGGCTCAGAGTGGAGATTCACAGCTGGAACTAATTACAGGTTACTGTATGTTCCCAGCTGAGTACTTAACTCAAAGCCTTTGAAGAGCTCACACAATAGAACTTGAATTTTCAAACACCCCAAAGACTGTGTCCCAAAATAACAAGGAAGTCTAGAAAGGCCATGGCCTCCTTGCCTCTGTGCCATTCCACAGACCCTTTCTCTACATTTCCCTGCTTTTTCTACTGGTGACTTTCCCCTTGCTATTCCAAACACAGTCGAAAGTTTCCCTTATCCAGACACCTTCCTCTGATTTACCTAGCTTGAGATTACTATTACTCAGTATTACAGAATTAACTTTCTAGAGGGTTTGCCAATTGGTTCAGTTATCTACAACGTGATCAATAATATAGCCCTTTTCTGTCTGCCCATCTGTCACCCCCAATGAATTAGAAATGCTGCCCTTCGAGATGATCAGCCATCATCCCAAAACCCCACCCACAGCAGGAAGAGAAGCTCTACCCATGGTCTTTCATCTTTCATCAGCAAAGATGGCACTTCCAGAAGTTACCCCAGGAGAGTCTGTCTTTTCTTCCCTTGGTCAGAAACAGTCACATGGCCACTCTGATCAATCATGGCATAGGGGAATAGTATTGTACAATTGGTTTAAACCAATGATTCAGTCCTTCAATGGGGCTAAACTTTCAACATATTACTATTGCCATTGCTTGCCACATTTACTTTGTCCCTCCCTCCTCTCTCCCGGCCTTCCTTCTAAGCACTGACTGAGTTTCCGCCTTACTCTCTTCTCTCTGCCCCACACTATGCAGTTTTGGGGGGGAGGTGTAGGAGCACTGGGGTAGGGCTTGTTCTTTACATCACCCATAACCAACTCAATCCAATGTTCAGCCAAAGTTTTGCTAAGCATCTTATGTAATCACCTGTTCACTGAATACACAAACTCAGTGCACATGGGGAACATAATGTACTGAAAATAAGCAAGTGATCGAATCCTCCATCATTCCCCTGAAAAACAATGAATTCTGTTTTGATTCCCAAGAGCAGGGGAGTCAGGCCAAAGGAACTGCTAACCATAGCAGAAGGTAGTGAACATCTGATATAGCCTCACTTAAAACCCCAGATGGTGGCCATGCCACCACTGTGGTCTCCTCCTACTTTGTCATCTTCTCTATCTCCTCCTACTCTTCTTCAGGTTTTTTGAGACAGAGTCATTCTATGTAGATCAAAATTGCCTTAAACTTGCATTGGCCCTCATGCCTTTGCATCATAAATGCCTGGCTGCCTCACCAGTGTCCAGATATGCTTTAAATATGCTAGAAGTGTCTCACTTAGGAATACACTATTTAAATAATGACCATGGAAATACATGATACATCAAGACATGTTTCCACTAAATAAAATTATTTGTGTGTGTGTGTGTGTGTGTGTGTGGGTGTGTGTGTGTGTATGTATGTATGTGTAATGGTGTTGAAAAACACAAACAACCAAAAGAAAAGAGTGATTTTACATGAGATCAACTATGTATTAAAAGCCTTCTCAATGTTTGGATTTGAGTTACAAACTAAATCTCTAAATTGGATTATTTTCATGGTTTTGATTATATTGCCTTGTTTTGGTAATCTTGTTGGAGGTTGTTTTTGCTACTATTGTGTGTTCTTAATATTCTTTCTCCTTATTCTGTGTCTATACAAAACTAACTCTTCATGATGGTGAGTATGAAAAGATATCATTGTACAAATTGAAGTTGAGATGGGGGACGAAAAATAAAAAAAGGGGATGGATTATTGGAAATGTGGAAGATGAAAGGACACATGGAGGACAGTATCTGTAGTAGTAATAATAGAAGGCTTGCATTGTTATGTCATAATGAAGCCCACTTATACAATCAAAACAGTTTAATACAAAGATATCACTCCATAAACTGAACTAAAGTATGCTTTTGTGTGAGATCCCGTTAGATCCCATAGGGAGAAAATTCAATTCAGTGTCTGGGCTTCCCTGCTATCCACACCAAAATGAATTCCTCATGTCGTCTCAGGGTCCTGTGCTACTCTACAGATGTCCTTAGGTCAATGTCATTTATGAACAAATCCTTTCATTGCCACTAGACCATGGAGTCTCAAAACTACTCATACCTTCTTTTTTGGAAGTAGTGCCTAAGCACCCCAGGTAATCCTGATGTGCAACCAGACAGAATATTGATAATAACTGGAGGCCTGAGATCAAACCAGGAAGACACCTGGGAGGTGAGGCAGGCTTCTAATGCATATAACGTGGTGTGGTTTGGATAGGAATGGCCCCCATATGTCATAGATTTGAATGCTTTGTCACCAGGGAGTGGTACCATTAGGAGGTGTGGACTTGTTGAGTAGGTGTGGTCTTGTTGGAGAAAGTGTGTCCCTGGGGGTGGGTTTGAGGTTTCTAATGCTCAAGCCAGGCTCAGTGTCATTCTCTGCCTGAAGAGCTGAATGTAGAGCTCTCAGCTACATCTCTAGCACCATGTCTGCCTGTGCGCCACCATCCTTCTCAGCCATGATGACAATGGACTGACCTTCTGAAACTGTAAGCCAACCCTAATTAAATGCTTCCTTTATAAGAGTTGCCATAGTCAAGGTGTCAACCCTGAGACACTGATCTTGCCTCTTTACGCAGTGCAAACAGAAGCAATTTCACACACTTCCTTACCATGCGTATAATGCTTTCCAACAGAATAAACCATCCCCGATGTTCTGTACAAAGTGTCAGGACCCATTCTGCAGGCAGATTTCGATAGAGTCACTGTGTTCTCTCTACCGCCGTGACAGAACAGTCTGACCAACAGTAACTTGGGAGGAAAGGGTTTAGGGTGTTGTTTTGTATCTGCTTGTTTGTTTTGATTAATACATCCTCATCACAGTGCACCACTGATGTAACCAAAGACAGCCCAGGTGCCCCCACCCTCCACATCCATCATTAATCATGAAAATGCCCTCACAGACTTGCCTACACATCAACCGGATGAAGACATTTTCTCAGCTGAGGTTCTCTCTTCCCAGATGACCCTAACTGTGTCAAGTTGACAAAAAAAAAAAAAAAAAAAAAAAAACCTGACCAACACACTTTTCATATAAAATCAATCATTAAATAAAGACAGGTGTGGGGTTATAAAGGATGTAGAATGTAGTCATTCTGTAGGGTTCTGGCTGGGGGGCAGCTGTGGTAGTGTGTTTTTTGGAGACTTGATGGCCATTCAGAGTCCTGGGGTGCTGTACACACATGGCTAGCTGGCACACAAAGTGCTGAAACCACACCAAAACAGACATCAGAGAGAAAGAAAATGAATGCTCCCAGACTTGAAAGCCACTGAGAAGGATGCAGGAAAAGAGATGGAACAAGTGTCGTGTGTCAGAAACAGACTTGCTGGGGTTGTGCCTCAGTGTTAGTGGTGCCTGCTTGGCGAAGGCCCTGGGTTCAATCCTCAGAACTAAAAACAGAGTGGGTGTCACGTGCTGGTGGTGTTTGCAGTCGTTTCATTTCTCTTTGCGGTTACATCAGGGAGTGCATACGCTGGGTACAGGAGAGAAATCTAAGTGAGCACCCAAATTAAGGTCGGGGTAGAGGGCAGTGGGAGAGAGTGATGATAGGCTGTGGGGAACCAGGACCATTAGCCAAGTCATTAGGCAAGTGGATCTAAAGGTCAGAAGTTATGACTTCCCATGACACTCAGTTTCCTCCTGTTCAAAATGATACACTGACCTTGAATCACTGTCGGGATCTCTTGCTCAAGAGTTTACCATCTGGGTGTGAGAGGCAATCACAGTAAATCCCTTCGGCTTATTCAATCAGTTTGCCACTAGGTGGCAATATTGATTCACAAATGTTAGAAACCAAGGCTAAACTAGAAAGAAATGAACCCTTTATGACTAGCTTACATCTGTTTTCTAAAAGTCAGAACAAATAACATATTCAGCAAAAGCAAAACGAAAACGTGAGGAAGAGCTCATGGAGTCATGAGCAGAGGATCAGCTGAAGCAGTAGGGTGAAAGGGGGTTCCGGGGCTGAACAGAGACCACCCAGGGTTATAGCATACCAAGAGTTCCCAGAAAGGTCAGAGGCAGGGAAGGGGTCCAGTAAACCTGGACACATAACTCTGGCAATGCCCCAAGGAGACTGGTACCTGGAGAGGCCGATTGTGGTTTGGATATAAAATGTCCTCGCAGCCTCTTGGTAGCCACTTGTGCTCCCCACTCTTGGACTCCGGCTGTGATGCTGTTTAGGGACTTTGTGGGACCTTTAAGACTTACTGCCCGGACCCACACAGGCCACTATGGACGCCATCAGGTTCTCCCTACTTCCAACAGACATCTATGCCTCCTAGGCTGCACCCTGGGAAAAGGTGCCACAGCTCCTGCCTTACCACCATGGTGGACTGTGGTCCTTTAAGCAGTCCATCAAAACACACACACACACACACACACACACACACACAAACACACACACACACACACACACACACTGCATCAACTCATAGCATCAATGTGATCTGCGGACAAACACAGCACTGTTTAATTGCCAAGCTGTTCCGAGGACTAGTTTCTCATAGCCAACTAAATTTGGACAGATCACAGATAGGTCCCTGTTTGTCAACAATGGATTGGTCTGCCCAGTATGATGAAGTACTGTGATTTCTCCACTCAATCATTTTTGTCACTGTTTTTTGTCACTGTAAAAACGACACTGGTAGCTGCCTCTGAGACAGAGGTCCCCCCAGGTGGAGGATGCTGGGCTCCACTGTCAGATTCCAGGAGATACTGGTGCTGCTGTTCTCGGCCCCCAGCCTGAGGTGGTGACCCTAGGCAAGCCCACACAGAGAACTCCAAAACTATTGGTGGCACCTAGAATTGACACAGCCTTTTCTATTAGTTCTGTGGCTGAAATTGGTTACATGCCAAAGGTTCCTAAGACCTAAATGACCAGTACCAAGTTGAAGTAATTTTCTTCTATTTAAAATGTATTACATTTATATAGTGAGGACCAGACATCAACTGATTTTCTATGAATGAATATCCCTTCCTCTTATGAGAGCATTAATGTCATTGACATGGGATCTCACTCCTTAACAATTTTCAGGGACCCACCTTGGTCCATAAGCACCCACTTTTTAGAGCCTTGCTTTTCTTTCCACTATCTACCCTGTCTCCACTCAGCATTAGTCAACCACCTTTCCAAAATGAATCTCAGAACACATTTTCCAGCCTTTTCATCCACTTTGATGACTGAATTTATACATAGAAAACTACTGCACTTTGGCCTACAGATCCCTGAGAGCTCTCCCCATGATCTCTAAATTGAGAGGAATTCTAAACCGTTGTAGGTGTGAACTGATTGGCAGCTTCTTCCAACCCGTGTGTGCCATGGCAGCCTTGGATATCCATCGGATGCCTGAGAATTCTACACGTGAAACTGAGAGGCAGACTAACCATAGAAACTAAGAAAGATAGCTTTGCTTAAATGGTGGTCACAGTGCACAGGTGGCCACATTAGTCGGTTTCCATAGGCTTCCACACACTGAAGTCCTTGTTCCAGCACAGTGAGAGAAAGCCACAGCCCCCTCCCTGCCACTGAATCCATCTGCTCAGATTTGCTATATCCCAGGGACTCCCTGATATCTGGTAACTTAGCAGGCTTCCAAACACAGAAAATCCTCCGCTCATGTACAGGAAGTTCTGTAGTGGATGAATGTTTAGGTGCTGACTTATCCATGTGATACTCTGGTCTTCACAGCTTCCATAGACTCCAAATATCAATGGGAAAACAAGTGGGTTCTTATTTCTAAGTCACGTAATACTCCAAAATAAGTAAGTGACGTGTGTGTGTGTGTGTGTGTGTGTGTGTGTGTGTGTGTGTGTGTAGTGTGTGAAAGTGATGGCTCAGAAGCTAAGAGAGCTTGCACAGGAGCTGAGTTTGTTTTCCAGCACCCATGTTGGCTAGCTCATAAACCCACCTGAAACTTTAGTGCCAAGGGATCTGATGTCCTCTTCTGGCCTCCTTGAGCATCCACACAGATGTGACAAACACACAGATGCACATAAACAATTTTTTTTAGTATTAAAGAAAATTTGAACTACTACAGACCAAGTCTGAAGGAAAGACAACACTTGTTGTCTTTGTGTCTACTGTGTGGACTTCACTGTGTTACTAATGTGTAGTATCCTTCAATCTTCCTGGGAGCCCAAGATTGTGTGTAGCTGTATATTCCCTTTTATTAATTCATAAAATGCTAACAATATTTGTCACTGGGGAATATAAATGTGACACCGGTCATAACTGGAAAACAATAAATGACCATAGAGAAAAACAAACATGAGGCCACATAACTTCAGGGCAATGTACTATGGAGGCACATGAGAGAGGAGAGTCATTGCCTAAAGCTAATTAGGAAAATTTCCCAAAAGCATCACAGCTGAGATGGACCCAGAAGTATACTGTGAGTGAACCATGGGACATGGAGTATGGAGTAAAGGTTACTTTAAGGACACTAGCAGAGGAACTGTGATTATAAAGTCACTCCAGAATCACACTATTTACATGGGGGTGAGTCTGTTGGTTCTTCCTAGCTTTCATGTTGCACATTCTGGAATAAGGACTTGAGGCCACAAACAGTCAACAGTGCATAGTGGCATTTGTTTCTCACCAGGACTGACACTGGTTTCCAGTAGTCAACAGAAAGGAGAATCACTCTTAAATAGGAAATGTGGAGATATATTGTTTGTAATTAATAAAGCTTGTCTGGAGATCAGAACGCAAAGCTAGTCACAGCCATAGACACAAGACAATGGTAGCTCATGCCTTAAATCCCAGGACTCAGAAGACAGAAGCAGATGTATCTCTGTGAGTTCAAGGCCTACTTAGGGCTACATGAAAGTGAATCAGTCTAAAAAAGAAACTGTGATCGTGCCTATAATCCCAGCACTAGAGACGTCTATAAGGCAGGAACAAGGTCTCAGGCCTGGCAGTTAGTCTCCAGCCATGTTGAGGACAGGAGACAATTCAGTCTCCAGCTACACGAAGGATCTTATGGAAACAAGATCGCCCTTGCAATCTGAGGTGGAGGTAAGAGCTAGTGGCGGGCTGCTTTGCTTTTCTGATCTTCGGTTTGAGCCCCAATATCTGTCTCTGGGTTTGTATTATTCTTACCAAAAGAAAATAGGTTCCTTGTGTCTAGAACCTCTTCCCCCACTAGGTGCAGGGGTACACAGAGATTCACAGACAAAGGGCAGCTATCTCCCAGGATGCTCCAAACTCACAGATAACCACACCACATCCCCACAATAACCCTGGGATATTCCTGCCTGGCTTGTCTCATAATTCCCATAAGCATGTGTCCTTGTTGGACAAAGTTTTCCAGGTAGGAGTCATATAAAAATGTTTCCTTTGTGTGGGAAAGGATGGATTTGCCATCATATACATTATGACTCAAGGCACTGGCCATTCCATCCCCAAAAGCCAATTTGCATAAAATATGGAAGGGGTGGAGAGAATGTGAGGGCTGCCCCACGCAGTGACAGTGTCCATTTTCCTAACTTGAAATTACGTAACTGAAGAATTAGGCAATCAGACACCAGCTCTGTTCCTTAGTTATGATTAATTCTTAACATGGAGGATTTTACAGTTTTCAGACTTATTTATGTTACATTTTTACTTCTGTGCATGTGACTATATAAGTACATGTCATATGTGTGCAGGTGATCTCAGAAGTCAGAAGAGGGCATTAACCCCTAGGAGCTGTGATTAACAAACTTTTGTGAGCTGCCCAGTGTCTTGGGTCTTGGAAAGAGCAACAAGTACTCTTAACCAATGAGCCACCATCTCTACACTGCCTTTAATAATTTCCTAATCCTATGAAATTTTCAAATTCAAAATCTGAAAGATTTTATCTTTTTTAAAACCTTAGGTTAGGAAAAAATATTCCTGCTCTGAGACACAATGTTCCTTATGAAGCTGAGCACTGCAATATTCTGTCAAATAAAACAATAAAACTATTACTATATAAATAAGTGTGCATTTTACAGCTAGGAGACTAACTACTGAGAGAACTACTTAGGCACCATTTCTTTAGAGTATTTTCAAACTGGAGATTTTTAAGCTGTGAAATTATGTGTTTAGAGAAATAAATATTTTCAGAAGTACATGGAGAAAATGTTAATATCTTCAAGGTACATTTTGATCATGTTTTATTATTTAAAAGAATAACAAGCTGAATACATTTACAAAAATAGACCCTTTGCATCCTTCAGCAACAAGAGCTCATGCTGGCTTCTACTCACAGAGCAAAGAACCAGTGAACAGAAAGAGAAGATGATGAAAAGAAACCCGTCCTGGTGGTAGAAGATGCTCACACATCTCAGACTATCCCAATTCAATTGCTCAGTTCTTCACTTCACCTGTAAGATTCTTGGTCTCCTTGGACCAGCTGTCCAGCCTCCCACTGCCTCAGTTTCTCGGGACATGCACTAAGGTTCAGACTTCTCCCACTTAGGAAATACCAATAACAAAGCAGACCGTTGGAAAGGCTTGGCTTGTGTCTATAAAGTATATTTACAACTCCCTGGAGCAAGACAGGTTGGAGCTAAAAGTATCATTATTTTTGTAGTTAGAAAGCCGGAGTCCCTCCCCCCTCCCATTTTATGTCTTTGAAAGAGCTCCTTGTTTTCTGCCTAAGCTCTGCCCCACGGGGGAGAATATTCTGTCTTTCAAAGGATTTCTTTCATAAACAGGTCATTCTTTTTAAGTGGGTCCCACTGACTATGTTTATTAACTTGTAGTCACACTTGAGGAAGGTTTCATTTGGTACTGGGAATAAAACGGTGTAGGCAGTCAGCCACGCCTTAACCTAAAAAAGAAACAGTGTGCAGAAAAGGCCTGGGGCATCCAAAGAGGCCAACACTGTCACAGCTTGCTGAGGGGCTCTTGCATCACTCAAACCAAGTGTTGCACACAATGACTGGTCATACCAGAGGCCCTCCCCCCAGCCTTGCCAGAGATGAAAGCCACAGGGCCTCAGAGCCACTGCCATGATTTCACCAGAGGGAAGTCTCTCTCAATGTCAGAGAAGCTGAAGGTGCTCAAGCTGATAAACAGTAAATGAATTAATGAACTGTCTTCTTATGTTTCCTTTAGGTATGAGACTGAATTCTCCTCTGTTCTCTAATCTGGACTCCTCTACCTTTAATTCGTCATGATTTAGTCGGCTAACTCTCCTTGTTATGTTCCTCTGATCCTATATCTCACTGCTTGTCTTCATATCCCCCCACCCCCACCCTAGGGTTGGAGGGAACAGAAACAGAAATCTATTCAATATAGATCATTCCCTAGAGATTTCTGGGCTTTAATTAATTTTCCTGGAGGGTCACCCTTGAAATTATTTACAAAGGTTGAACCAGGTTGAAATGCATGTCTCGAATGCAGCTAGTTGGATGGGACAACCTTCTGATAAAGGACATATAGTAAGAAAAAGGCCAGGTTGCACTGGCTTCTGGACTTCATCAGAGCTGAAGGAAGCTGACCAGTCGGAGAGCTCTTTCCCCATCCTCTGTACTGTGATGTCCTTGCCAGTCAAAGTCACAAAGCTCGTCAGATGTCCTGCCTTACAAGAATGGTTTCTTTTGCCACGCCTACCCAGTTCCAACCCTCCAAACATGCCAAATCACAGAATCTAGTGACCTCAGAAACTGACAGAAGATTTTTAGAACCCAGAAATTTACACTTTGACCAAAATGTGATCTAATGCTGCCTGGAGTTAGGAAAAGAACTCCAGTCCTGAGTACTAAGAGATTTTATTTTCCACTCACCACCAACCACCATATCTCCTACCAAATGTGTTATTTCT
Organism: Phodopus roborovskii; assembly: GCF_943737965.1. Taxonomy (NCBI): domain Eukaryota; kingdom Metazoa; phylum Chordata; class Mammalia; order Rodentia; family Cricetidae; genus Phodopus; species Phodopus roborovskii. Next base: position 12,419,467 of record NW_026125391.1, read on the forward strand.
TAAAAGCTCAAACCCTGAAGAAAAGAAAATCTCAACCAGTTTTAGTTCTTACCCTGATAATGATGCAAATGCTTTTTTTTTTTTTTAACATCAAAATTTTCCTCAGATGTGTTCCATTTATTAGTGTTTACTTCCTGGTCTCCAAGCACACATGCAGCTGTTGTGATGAGGATGGTATATCTGCTCTGTCCTTCCCACTTTGCACATACGACCTATGTTAGTCAGGGTTCCCTATAGTAGCAGAATTTACAGGATTACTCTCTCTCTCTTTCTCCTCTCTCTCTCTCTCTCTCTCTCTCTCTCTCTCTCTCTCTCTCTCTCTCTCTCTCTCTCTCTCTCTCACACACACACACAGGATATTTTGGAATGACTTACAGGGTGAAATCCAGCTAATCCAACAATAGCTGGCTGTGAGCAGAAAGTCCAAGAATCTAGTAGTTACTCAGTCCACAAGACTGGATGTCCCAGCTGGTCAGTATATGCTGGAATTCCAAAGGAATAGGCTCTAATGTCAGTGAAGGAATGGATGTGCTAGCAAAATAAAGACAAGCAGGCAAAGAACTACTTTCTTCCATATCCCTATATAGACTTCTAGCAGGAAGTAAGTCCCAATTCAAAGTATGTCTTACCACCTCAAAATCTGTGTGTTTTCCTACCGCAAAGATCCAGACTAGAAGTGGATTCACCCACATCAAATCAAGCAAACTACCGATGTGCCCTCCATTTCTGAATTGTATTTCATTCCAGATGTTATCAAGTTCACAATCGATAATAGCCAACACACCATCAAATATCTGCCATTAGTTTGGTTTGACAATTAGAATCTCAAGGGTGTCTGCAGAAACCGTGATGTGGACAGTGATCCAAAGAGCAGGGTTTTCTAGTGCTTCATACATAGTCAATGCATTTCTTTAGTGATACTTTCTTTAGTGAAATGAGACATTTCTCTGCCAGGTAGTGCTTGACCCAAAGACCTAGACTACCAGATACTCATGGTCATCAAAGATACACCTGGTGTTGATGACTATTTGTTAACTGCCTCACACCAATGAGGATTAAAGATAACAATACTTATGGAAATACACAAATCAAAATAAAGCTTTGTTGAGGAGACTTACCAAAATCGATAAATTGAGGAAAAATGGGAGAAAGTCACATAAAACATGTCTTTCTCTCTCCTATCCCTCCCAAATAATGATATGGAGACTTCTTATTAATTATGAAGGCTTAGCCTATAGCTTTGACTTCTTTCTGTCACATTCTTATAACTTGCATTAACCCATTTTGTATAAACCTATGTTCTGGCACATGGCTTGTGGCTGTTACCTCCCCTCCTGCTCATCCTGCTTGCTTTGCATCTCCTGGCATCTCCACCTTTCTTCTTCCCAGAGTCCTCTCTGTCCTCAGAAGTCCCACCTATACTTCTTGCCTAGCTATTGGCCATTCAGATCTTTATGACACCAATCACAGCAATACATCCTCACACACTGTACAACTATTCCATAACAGTCACAAGAGTGGGAAAGGTTTCCAAGATAGGGCAGAAACCTTTATTATGTCGGGTTTTTATAGGAATATGTCAGAAATAGGACTGAGGATGATTCTAAGATTAGTTAGCACTTTGTGTGCCCAGCCAATTGAGGATCCACATGCTCTATGCATATCCATCTAGACCAGCCATGAAGATGATCATGTGATGACCATGAACTGCCAACCTAAGCACATCACAGGTTGCTGTAATCCATCAGTGACTGTTCTTTGTTAGTGGTTGCCTTGAATGTTAGTCACTGACTGATGGTATTGTGCTCTAATCTTGTAGGCATTCAAAAAGCAGCTGCATTTGCTCTTTATAACCCTTTGCCTACAGGGACAGTCTGGGTAGAGGAATTATAAGAGGCCTTTTTTACTTTGTTTATTATAAAATATTAGCTATATTAAAAGCAAGAATATGTATAAATACCGGATACATGTTCCTCGGGAGCTACAGAGTTGGGAAGCCAGGCTATTGCCACTGATTTTGCTTCTCAGAGCCTGTATCTCCAATCAGATCTGCTTGGCCACATGCTACAGGTCTTTTGTTTTCCATCTTTGGTATTCTAAGACTCACCATTTTAACTGTAACAATTGTTTTACCCCAATGTCCATTCTCACTGAGACTGGTGTGAACAAATTGTACCATGAGTACTTTTCCCCTGCTACCTCACCAGGAGAGACTAAGAAGAAAACTACATTGCAAAGGATTCACTGAAGGTAACGTTATCTGTTGACAAGGTCTCAAAAGAGCAAGGCATAGATTCTTCAAGGCACAAAAGTACTTGGAAAGCGAAATAGACAAAGACAGCATAGAGCTTTTGGCAACTTCTAGGAAAATTATAGGACTTAACAGTTGTGGGGGCACTCATTGCACAGGAACTGACGTCATAGAAAGATTGCATATGCTTTCAAAGCAACTTTTATTCCAGGGATGAGATATAAAAGAAAAGGAAGGGTTTTTCATTTGTTTGTTTTAAACTTTCTTTTTATTTATTTTTTGTGTCTTTCACATGATACACCTCAATCCCATTCATCTCCCTATCCCTTCCTATCTGCCCTTGCAATCTCCCTACCAAAATAAAATGAAGAAAAAATTTAAGAAAAAGAAAAATCTTGTCCTAGAATCTGTAGTATGGCACAGTGAGTCACACAGTATGTGCATTTGTCCACATAGCTTTACTTGCAAGTGTTAATTGCAAAGAGCTCTAGTCTGGTTAGAAGCCTCTGGCTTCTGTTACACCATCAATACTGGGCCCTTACTGGGACTCCTCTTAGATATCCTGTGTTGTGGAGATTCTACAGCTCTGGATCCGCAGGACCAGCCCCTTCACATTCTCCAGCATATCATAGATGGGGTAGATGCTGGGATGGGTCAGCTCATAACCCTGATTCTGGGCCTGGGTAGCTGCAGAGTTGGTCAGCACTTGGGAGGCAGTGGAAGGAGAATCATGTAAATCAGAGTTCAGTCTAGTTTACATAATGAACCCTGGGCCAGCCAGGTTACCTAATGAGATCCTGTTCCCCAAAAAAAAAAGGAAAACAAGAAGAAAATACATGGCTTTTTTTTGTTGTTGTTTTGTTTTGTTTTGTTTTTTTGGTTGTTTTTTTTTTGGGGGGGGGTGGCTTTGTTTTGTTTTCCAAAGGGGATGAAAAGGGAAAATAATTTAGCAGGCAACATGCAGGGCAGGAGTGTGAAGGGGAGGCAAATTTTTTGTTCTATAATTTTAATTCTCTCTCTCTTTTTTTTAACTTCAAAAATGCCAATTTAAGCTCACAAAAAACCCAGTGTTGTTTCATTAAGTTTTGCTGTGAACTGTAGGAACACTGCCAAAGTTGGATATTGACTTTTTATCTGACCAATGATTGTTAAGTACTTTCTCCCAGTCTGTTTATCTCTTCACTTTGTTGATTGTTTCTCTTACTACATATGTAAACCCTCAAAGCCACCCTTAAGGTCAACAGCTACTGAAGGACATGGCTTTCTTTGCAGAAGATGTTGAAGACATCACTTAGAAACAAAGGTAAGCCTCACAAGACAAACAGACACCTTGGACTGACAGGATACTAACCCCCAGAGAGATGAACACAGGGGGAAGGGTCACATCGAGACACCTGGGGGCCTCTTGTTCATGGTCTGTGCTTGCTGTCCTCCAGGGGCATGACACAGCAAGGGTTCCTGTGGATGAGAATTCATCCGGCCCCACCCCTGCAGTGCAGGCTCCTATGTAAATGTGCCATGACTGAGATGCTGTAAGTATTTTGGGAGACTCTATCTTTGCGACACTGTCCTTTGGGTTATTTTTCCTTCTATTGTTTGGCCAAGCTTCTACCCCATACATTTTCTCAATTCTAGAGAATTCTTGCCAACCCTCTATAGGTATCTACTTTGTGAGAGAGAGACTGAGGAAACTTTCAGACTCATGTCTTAAAATATAGAATTATTGTGCAAAGCTTTATGTACCAATATAAGTTCAAAGGAGGTGGTTACTCCATTGCACTTAAAATTTTCTTGAGGTAGAGTTAACAACACACTGGAAATTAAACACCTGATCTGGTTTCTAGTCCAACAGCATCACCCATCCACCTAAATTATATTTGTCTAAAGTTGGTTCTGAACAAACAGCTTTTTAGAATTGACTAATTAATCCCCTCTGCTGAGTGAGTGGTTGTGAGGAAAGACAAACCTTCGTTAGCTGTGCTGAGACCCTGCCCTTTCCTAACTGTGCCAGCTACTTATAATTTATTTAAGCTGTTTCACCAAGTGAGGCAACATGCAGTAAGGGAAACCAAATTCAGAAGTAAACTCTCCCAGCTAACACAGTGGTTGGTGTTACCCTGGTGGCTGGCTGATTGTGGCCAAGCAAGTGTATGAAGAGCTGTTCTGAATCACTAGCCATCAGGGAAAGTCAAAGCAAACCACAGTTACCTCACACCTGTTAGAAGGGCTATTGTCAAAAAGTAACAGGTGTTGGCAAGAATGTAGAAGTCAAATTGTCCTTCAGTGCCACGGCTTGGAACAGAAACTGGTATAGTCATTATGGAAACCAATAAGGAGGGTCTTAAAACTCAAAACTAGAGCTTCATACGGAACACAGAATTCTCATTTCTGCATATCCATTCATAGGAAATACCCCCAGGAGATACTGTACTTCCAAGGTTATTGCAGTGTTACACACAGTTAAGACATGGAAATGTATGCACATATGCACACACACACACACACACACACATGTATATATACACATGCATATAGATAGTCCTGCATACATGGATGGATGCCTGTACATATGTATGCATATGCATAAATATAGAATTTCCCTCACATGGAGAAAGAGTGATAAAGTATGGTAAGATGGTGATAAGACCCAGGGGAAGTTAAAGAATTCTTCAGTGGAGTCCTGAGTCACAAATGGGACAGTCATATCACTTGTACACACACTCAGTTTCCTGAACCATCTCAGGAGAAGACACAAAAGACTATAAAAGTCAGAGGTCCCAACTTCGGGCAAAACTGTGTCCTCCGGGCATGATGGGAACACTGTACTCATGAACCTGCAGCGGCTCTGGCTGCCTATACAAGACCAGCACAGGGTCAAGCCAGTCAGAATTCTAGCATGAATTGAGAAGGGACTTCATGAGCTCCCACCTGAAACTGGGAATATATGAACAGTCAACTTCCGCTGAGGGAAAGAGTTGGCTGTCCTTAATGACAAGATGAGGCCCTAGAGGTTGAGCCTGGCCCAACACCCAGGAGCATATGAGCAGCACAAATTGGGCTTCGTGCTTTATTTTGTTTCTTGTTAGAAAAGAGGAGGGTAAAACATGGCTATGAATCTAGAAAGAGTTAGGGGAATAAATTGAATCAAATTACATATTCTCAAAGAATTATAAACACTGTATTAAAATACTCTATATTATTACTGCTTATAATAATTTTATTCTGATTCAGGGAGGAAAATATGGAAAGAAATAAATACTTTTCAGGATATGAACAAATAAAATACCTATATATACACAAAAGAATGTCATGAAGCCTTGAATAAAGGAACCCTGTGTCTAGATCAAGAGTACATTAAATGAAATGAACAGGCAGTGCATGATCTCACTTACATGGCTCCCATTAAGATGTCAGACTCAGAAACAGAGAATAGAGTGGTAGTTATCGAAGTGCATGACTGATGAACATGGATATGTTGGCCAAAGGGTCCAAACTCTCCATTATAGGAGAATAAATTCTGCAGAGGGTGCTAACTGGACGGGAAGGGGAGGAAAGGGGAGGGGTGCATTTACTCAACACACAAAGCTTAGAGAAGAAGACAGGGAATCAATCTACAGTAGATGATAGGTAAATTAAATGAACTACCTATAGATATGAAAATAAACTATCTATAAAAATGAGAGAGACACACAAAGACACAGAGACAGTGTGAGAGATGAAGAGAAGAAAGAAGATTGTGGAGGTGTATTGTACGGCTAGCTGACTGCAATAGCAAGCATATATATTCCTTACTTTATGTTCACCATAACCCAGAACCATAAAGTAACTATGTGAGATGAGAAATGTGTTGATTAGCTTGATTAGAGAAATCATTTCACAATGTATAACATCAAAACTTCACCTTGTAGACACACACACACACTATTTTTGGCCAGCCATATGGCTTAGTGGATAATGGCACTTGCCACCAACATGAGTTAACCTCCAGAATCCACAGGCTGGAGGACAAAATTAGTTGCTACAAAGAATTGCCTCTGACCTTCATATATGCACTGTGGCACACGTCTTCCCCTCCCCTCCCACACATATACACTTCATATCTACATACAACTAACTAAATACATCAGTAATTGTAAAATGCATGTTGATGTGTCAACTATAGTTCAACAAAGCCAAAAAACTTAAAAAGAAAGAAGAGAATTAACAATGTGTTAAATGTAAGTAGAAGAAACAGAGTTGAAACCTAGTAAAATGCATAATGTTAAGACTCTTGATGCTGAGCACTTACATGAATGTGTCTAGAAATTGTGTGCAAAAACCTTGCTTCATCCTGTGACAACCACCAAGGCCGAGCTGCCCAGACTCATCAAAAGTAGAATTAGAATGACACATCCCTCTTCTAACCTAGCCATGCTGTGGAAAGCATTCCTCTCACTTCTAACCCAGCTATGATGCTTGTGCATCTTTGGGTTTACTTCCTGCTGCTGTAACAAAATACACCAGAAAGCAGCTGGAGGGAATCTTTGCTTGGTCTGTGCTCTCATGCCTGCCTTGCTTCTGGGCCTGAGACAGACCTTCTTTGGCAGGGAGCATGCTGTAGAGCATAGGGGCTTATACCGTGTCAGAAAAGTGGCAAGGAGGGGCAGGGGGTCAGAGGAGGAAAAGTCGAGGGCCAGACTACACCCTCATTACCCCAGTAACTTACTTCCTTTAATTAGGATGTGCCTTCTAGCAGTCTACTCAGCTATGTGATCTAAGCAGCTCTCAATAGCAACCGGGGACCACTCCTGAGCCTTTTGGAGGTATGTGTCCTATGCAAAGAGGAACAAATAGCCACATCTGTACATCAGCTAGTGCACCAAAAGGGCAAAGTGGCACTCAGCTAAGGGTTTTCTTCTGCTTCACACCTGTTTACTTCTCAGCAACAAATTCAACTCCTTCACAAGAAGCACAGACATAAATTTATAAAATGACTCACGGCTGAGAAATGCCAAAATGAAAATATATAGTAAATGAAAGAAGAAGAAGAAGAAGAAGAAGAAGAAGAAGAAGAAGAAGAAGAAGAAGAAGAAGAAGAAGAAGAAGAAGAAAATCACCTGTCCAACACTACATCTGCCACTGTGCAGAGTGCACTCAACACCTTGCAGCAAACGAGCACCCTGCTTTTTGGTCTGATGAAATCCGGAGAGGAAGGTGAAAAGGAAGCAGGTGTGTGCTGAGGTTCACAAGGTATGCACACCACATGGCATGCAGAATAAATGTTTACTGGATGGAAACCTGCCTAAGGGACAGGATACAAGGGCATTGATCGTGCTGTTTTATAAATTTAAGCTGGGTGTTTCTTAGGAATAATCCCTGGTGTTTATATTTGATAGTTCATTAATTTGCCAATTTTATAAGATTTTTTAAATGCAAAAAGAATTAAAAAAAACTTTTTTTTTTTTTTTTTTTTTGAGATAGTGTTTTGCTACATAGCCAAGACTGGTCTCCAACTCCAGATCCTCCTGCCTCAGGCATTTTGAGCACTAGGGTTCTAAGTATGTGCTATCCCAGTCAGCTAGCAATAAGAAAAACAATGTAACCAAAACAACGGCTCAGCAGTAAAGGCAAGACTTGCCACAAAGCCTGATTCAAAGTGATCCCAGGGACTCATGTGGTGGAGGAGAGAACCAACTTTGGAAAGTTGTCCTTGTCCTCCACCGGTGGGCGTGGCATGTGTGCCTACCCCCCCCCCCCCACACACACACACAAATAAGCACCATTAACAAACTCCTTTTTAATGGTCAAAACAAGTCCCCATCTATTAGGGCAGAAATGCTACAAAACCCACCTGTTACAGTTGCTACATGCTGCCTAGGCAACAAGGTTGACCCAGGCACAAAGGGCTTTGTTTCCTAGCCAAGTGCTTTGAGGCTGCCTGGCCTCTGTGCCTCTGGTTTCTCAGACCCTAAAGGGAGTTGACAGTCTGCACCACTCTCCCGGTTCGTCCCTTTTCTCTGTTTCCCGTGTCAGAGCACACTTACTGAGGACAAAGCTATTGTTGTTTAGCCACATTTGGTGAAACGCATCCAAGTTTTAGAAATCCAAGAAACACTGACACTGAGAACAGAAAGGAGAAAGCAACCGCGACTGTTCCAACATTCTAAATGAGTATTGGAGGCATTGGGAACCTGTGCTGAAATCCCTTGCAAGGCTGAGGTGGTTCCCAATCTTTAGGTTTCAGTTGTAAACAGACCAAAGACAGTTACACTAAGCCGTCTTTTTCGATTTGACCACCAGAGGGGGATGCTACTTAATAGTTGAAGCCCTAGGGTTGTAAGGATGCCTGGCCCACCCAACTGTTCATTCCAACACAGGCCAAAGGAAGTTTTCCACGAGGAAGACCCCAGTTAAGACTTGTAGCAATAGTGGAGAGGGTGCCTGAACTGGTCATCTCCTGTAATCAGATTGGTGACTGCCTGTTATAAGCATGATTTTCCGGCCTGGTCCCACAGCAGTGCCAGAGCCAAAGAACACAGAGACGCTGTATTGAATATAATGTTGTTGGCCTTTTTCTAGCATTTCTTATTGGCTAGCTCTGTCTTAAATATTAACCCATTTCTATTAATTTAAGTGTTTCCATGTGGTCTTATCTTATTGGAGAGAGGTTTGGGACCTCTGTTCTCTTGGTTCTACATGTTGAATCTCTCCTACCTATCCCTGAAACCTCTTGTCTCCTAGTCCCAACTATCTTGCTTTCCTATTGGCCAACAGTGCTTTATTAATTAACCAATATGAGAAACATATTTACAGAATGACATCTCCCATCATCTCCTCTTTTTTATCTAAACTAAAAAGAAGGGTTTTAAGCTTAACAGCAAAATATGTAACAAAACAGTTATCAAATAAGAACCACAGTTAACAATATTTAGTCCATTAACGTTTAGCAACATTTAAAGAAAATATTTCATCATCTATCCTATCTTTGTGAATCTGAAGTCCTATATGTAACTTATCTTTAATCATAACTAAGGAAAACTATAACCATTACTATCTGTCTTCAACTCCTTCAAAGACCACAGAAGGATAATACATAAACTCTAGAAATGACAGACAACTCACTGCCTGGTCAGTCACCAAAAGTTCTTCTGTTGTGTTCCATCTTCAGCCTGTAGTCCATAGTGTGTCTGGCAGACTCCTCAGCAAAGCAGGAAACTAAACTAAACTGTCCATCTGTATTGGCAGTTTGGCAGTCACTTTTCTCTGTGTCCTGTAGACTGTCTGGCAGACTCTTCCTTGAAGCAAGAACTCTGTAGCAATGTCCATCTTGAATCAACAGTCATTTTCCTGTGGGTCCTGCATGTCCAGTTTATACAGTATAAAGTCAGACAGTCCAGACAAGAGCAGTATCTTACCCAAATGGCTAGTCTTGCCATATTGGAAGTAAACTCCATAATGAGCTTCTTCGATATCCATCTTCCTTTCTGACGCAGGTGGTGTTGCCAGGAACAGTTGTCTATAGAGACTCTCCCTCTGTTAAAGAGGTGTCATCAGTTCCAGAGGTGTGCATCTCAAACATGGAGACATGAGAAGAACTGTTATGACCTTGATGTTCCCTCTAACTTCTTCATGACACAAAGGAACTTGGTAACAAATGATTGGGGAATACTTCAATCAAAATGAAAGTTAATTCTTGAACAAAATATAATATTCTCACTAAAGGTTTTAAATTCCACTTATAATAGTATCAAAGTAAATAGGAAAGATTTTGGGGGGTTGTTTTTTTTTGTTTGTTTGTTTTGGGGGAGTTGGGTTTTTTGTGTTGTGTTGTTTTTTGTTTAGAGTTGCCATGTTCATGGTGTCTCTTCACAGCAGTAAAAACCCTAACTAAGATACCACCACACTTACAGCCGAGGTCACAGGTATGCACCAGATACCTGGCTCGTTACATGGGTGGAGGCCAGGATCAGAACTCTGATCTTCATGGTTGTATGTCAAGTACTTTTAAACACTATGCTCTTTCTATCCCTCTACCATGTTATTTCTTTTCCCAAGTGGATGACTCTTAAGGAATGACATTTACTTGTAAGGAATGGTCTCTCTAAACATGAATATGTGCATACCTGCACAAACACACACAAAAAAACCCTACAGTAGATACACATGCATATAAAATAATAAAACCTGGTAGACATATATATTGAAAATTATACTCTTGAAAGAAACCCAAATAAGTAGGAAGGAATCTCAAGTTCACACACTTGAAGACATTCTTTAAGATCTTTCATGCTGATAAAGAGAGTTAGACATCCTAAACTGACTTTCCAGATTCAACCCTAGTCCTACCAAACTCAGCTAGTTATCATTTTTAGAGGTTAGTAAATTAATCCTAAAAGTTCTATGAGCATTCAAGGAATTCTTAGTTGTTGTGGAATATTATTTTAACTATGCAAAGTTGTGTTACATTTGTTTATGTTGTGGAATATTTAACTAGGTAAAGGTGTACTGCATTTGTTTATGTTGTGGAATATTTAACTGTGTAAATGTGTACTTCATTTGTTTATGTTGTAGAATATTTAACTAGCTAAAGGTGTGCTGCATTTGTTTATGCTGCATTTATTTGCCTATGTAAAGATGTGTTACATTTGTTTCACCTTGCCTACCAAAGGAACCTGTCTAACAAAAGACAAAGCATTCATAACTAATAATAATCCATGTCATGATTTGAGGGATGAGCAGTCTAAGAAAGCTTGCTACACTTAGCAGCTAGAGTGACTTGAAAAAGGAGAACAAAGCTGATCTTGGCCCATTCCCAATAGTAGAATAACTGAAAAGTTACAGCGATCCATCTATGTGGTGCTGGCATAAGCACAGACATACAAACAGACAAAATAGACCTGAGAGTCCAGAAGTAAATCTGTGCACTTATGATTAATTGGTTTGTGGCAAGGTTCCCAGATAATAGAAGAGGGTTTTCAATCAATGGTGCTAAGATAACTGCTATCTATGAACAAAATAATTAATTTAGACCCTTTTGTCACATCAAAAAAAAAGTGACTCAAAATGGATTAAAATGCAGCAGCTGAATGTGAGAAGGAGGGCAAAGCTCCTGGGTGGGAAATGTAGCTGTAAACATTCCAACTTTGAACGAAGCCATCGTTTCCTGGATATGACAGAGAAAACAAGAAAAACAAATACCAAAAAAAATGCTTTTAATCAAAATCAAATTATTTTATATTACAAAAGGAAGTATTAAGGAAAAGTTTTAAAATACCTCCCACAGACTGGGAGACAATATTTGAATTTTATACATCTGATAAGAGTCTAAAATCAAGAGGACATAAAGAACTAAACATGGATATTAAGAAGACTGTTCTTAATGGGCAAGAGTTTGAAAAACATTTCCCCAAAAATGAGGCAAGTGATCTAAGAGCATGAAAAGACATCAGGGAAATAGCAGTGGGGTCACAGTGAGGGAACACTTGCTGCCTGCTAGGGTGGTATGCTGAGGCATTCACACTTGGCATAGGGGCAGAGAAACCAAACTGATATATTGCTGATGAGAATGTCAAATGCTTCCACTCTTTCACAAAGCAGTTTGCCAGCACCGAAGGGGGTTGGGGAGGAATGAACACAGCAATTCTACTCCTCGGATAACTGAGGGTAACTGATGACTGAAAGCGAACTAAGGGTAATCAGAAACATAAACGCATACAAAGGCTTCCACATGACTCATACACAAATGCCCATGGTGGCATTTCCATGGTCTGAGGCATTTTTAACTAACCCAAAAGCCATCGATGGACTTAGAGGACACTGGTAAACTGATGTCCCCATGAAACCAACCCACAGAGCCAGGAAAGAAAAGACTTCAGGGGCAAGTGTTTTTAGCCTCTGGGTAAGCTTCCATACTAACATAACAATCCCTACTGAGTATTGCCTTCCCATGAATGAAGTGTTAATGAGTGTATGTGTTTGTGGGTGTGTACTATGAATACAACTGAGGGTTTTGTGTTTATTTGTATTTAATTATTTTTTATTTTGGTGTTCTTATACACTGTAATGTATGCTCTTAAAATCCAATCCATTAAAGTTGTTAGTATATAGTTACATTTACAGGCAAGTTGCTCTGAAAAGTTAAATAGCAAAGATCCTAGTGTAGCAGGCAGAAGACAAGAGTCAACCCATGGGGCCCTTGCTGGGATATATTGGTTAGCAACAGCAGAAAAAAAAAATGGCTCAGAGGAATAGACTTCTGAGAGATGCTGAGATCAATGGCATCTTCTTCCTGTCTTATAAAAATGCCAGGCCTAGTCCCTATTCCAAATGACTTGACAGATTTAGATGACCCCTCCTGGAAGGCATCACCCTACATGTGGAGTGGGGGGGATGGTAGGGCGGTAGTGAGGCATAAAAGGGTGGGAGAGAGGGAGGGAGGGAGGAAGAGAGAACTGGGATCAATGTGTAAAATAAAAAGAAAAAAGAAAAGAAAGAAAAAAGAATACCAGCCAGCTTGTATTTTGAAGCATTAATTTTGCAAAGCACCTTCTCTGACAGCACTGTCAGGAGACAGTGGCTCCTCCTCACATCCAGCCTTGCAAACTGGCAGAGGTCTCAGTGAACAGAACTGGAGCCCAGGTAGGGATGCCCTCCAGATGAAAACGAAATGTCTTGCCCATGCTTGATGACCACCATATCTAGACCTCCCTCATTAAGTAGGTCCCTGAGCTGACAGAGAAGCAGACACAGTGGTAAGGAGGAAATGAGGTCAGGGAAAACAGAGTCCCTCTGTCACTCTGTATCCCAACTGAATTGTACAGTCTGTTGTTACTCAAATATAACCAATATAGAAAACTGCATGAATTGTAAGGAAACAGCTTGATGACCATTCTCAAATCAAATCCACTCCTGTGATCATTTCCCCTATATTGGCCCAGGTGGAGAGCTTTCCATGTGACCCCCAAAGTCCCTCTTCCTCCTCATTTTTGTCATCACTCCTCCAAAGGCAGCCATTTTCTGGGTCCCAACATCATTTTTACCTCACTTGAAACTTGAAATGGGGCCCCAGCTGTAGCTCAGCAATAGAGCACTTACCTAGCATATTCAGAGCGCCGGGTTTACTCTCCAGAATGGCGAAATATTAGGGGCATCCAAGTGTCCTGTTTGCATTTGCCGCTTTGGTCAGAAGTAGGTTCCTTCCACACCTGACTGCATGGTTGGGGCTATAGGTATGATATGATGGTACCCACAGCTAAACAGCACGTTCACTTCCACACATCATTCTATAAAGCTTCCCTAGGTGGGACAAGGCTCTGCACATTTGCTCACCAGGTACCGTTTCAGAAGCATAAACCATGTCCACACAGCCTCCTTTTCCCATTTGTCTATGCCTTAGGATCTGTTGTGATGTTTCTTCACAGAAACATTCACATCAGTACAATCATCATAACTAACAGTGCAAATATGCTTCAGTTTAGAGTCCAAGGTGCTTATTCTTTGTTTATGCAAATCAGCCTCTAACAGGGGCCCACCCTACCCCCAGATCACATTGACTCCAAAGTTACCCTTACCACATCCCCATTGCAATCAGGAAGGAAAAATGAAAAATGTGAGCAGGAAGCTGTTGAATTAGGCCAGCCTAGAAATGCAATGCTTGTTCCTGTGCCCAAGTTTTCCATAACCTGTCACAGGTTGTCTTAGTTAGGTTTTCTATTGCTATGAAGAGATGCTATGGCCACAGTAACTCTTAGAAGGGAAAACATTTAATTGTGGTGGCTCACATACACTTCAGAGGTTTAGTCCATTATCGCCATGGTTGTTGGGAGCATGGCAGCGTGCAGGCAGTCAAGGAGCTGAGAGTTCTAACATCTTGACTCATAGGCAACAGGAAGTGGTCTGTCTCACTGGATATGGTTCAAGCATATACGAGACCTCCAAGTATGACTCCACAGTGACACAGTGACTTCCTCCAATAAGGCCACAACCCAGAGAAGCTAGAGCCCTCTTCCAGAAACAGATGGAAGCAGATGCAGAAATCCACAACTAACCAATGGGCCAAGCTCTTGGAGTACAATCGAAGCAAGGGAGAAATGATAATATGAGCAAAGGAGTCAAGACCATGATGGGGAAATCCACAGAATCAGCTGACCCAAGCTAGTGAGAGATCACTGACTCCAGTCTGACAAATAGGGAATCTGCACAAGACCAAACTAGACTCCTTTAATATGGGTGGCAATGGTGTGGCTGGGACAATATATGAGGCCACCAGCAGTGGATCCAAGACCTAACACTAATCCACAGAATGACTTAGTGGAGCCCATTCTATATGGAGAGATACCTTGCCCAGCCTAGACACAGGGGTGAGGGGTAGAGAGGTGTCTTGATCCTGCCTCAACAAGATGATGAAACAGGCTCAATAGACTTCCTAGAGGAGACCTATTGTCTCTAAGAAGCAGATGGGAGGTGGTGTGTGTGTGTGTGTGTGTGTGTGTGTGTGTGTGTGTGTGTGTGTGTGTAGAGAGCGGAAGGAGAGGAGGGAGGGGGACTAGGATCGGAATGTAAAAAATTAAATTAATGAATTTTAAAAATATATTTAAAAAAGAAAAAAATAACATATGGCTATTGTATTCCTTACTACATAAGAATTACAACTCCCCAACCTCTTACTGGAAAGTAGGAGGGAATAAAGCAAACCAGAGCACCTTGCCTCTCACCACAGCCAATGACAGCAGAAGAGTCCTGGGGGAGCACACAGCAGGTGTAACTCACTCCATCACCTGAAGCATCTCACCCCAAGTGACTGACTGCCCTCTCAGGCATCATCCTGCAGAGACCTAAACTGAAAAGAATCAGGGGGAAAGGACAATGGCGTGAGTAAGACTCCAGTGTGGGGGAGGGCTTGTGTTAACACTGTGGGGCAGAACAGATGGATGCCCATGACAGACTTATTGGTGGCTCTTTTGATCATCAAGTGGAGGGCTGTCATAAATCACAAAGATAAAAGATAGCTTCATCCATAAGGCTGTGCTGTCTCCAAACATCTGGCCTGGAAAGGATCAGGGGTGAAAGTCACTCAGATATCCTGCTGTGGAATGGGCTGCTAGACTGGAGATGATACAGGCCAAATGTCCAGGCCCAGGGATTGATGACCAGACAGGAGGGCTAGTGACCCAGGTGCACTGTTATCACTCAGCCTGGCTGGTGAAATCGCTTCAGGATTATACCATCCCTCTGTCCCCTTTTGTTCTGTATATTGAGTTAATCAGACTTTTCTCCTTAAAAGGAAAGTTATGTTCCCCTCCTCTCTTCATCAGTTTTTAAATTTTAATTGTAAAATACACCACGCAAGCTTGACTCTCTTAGTCACCTCCAACTGCAGTGCTCAGATTAGCTCTGCGGTGCTTCCTCGGGCTAAGAATGGAATAATCAGTTCACTCTTTAACAGCAAGCTGAGGCACTAACCCTAAATAAAAAAAAAACCCAATAGAGAAAAATGTGCACACACAGACAAAGACACACACACACACACACACACACACACACACACACACAGGTGTAGTGAGATATTTATTTTGTCTGCACCTGTGGCACAGACCATATCCATTGGGGGTGGGGACAGGGGCAGATGTTACCTGGGGGAACTAAGTCTGAGGAAGGGGCTCCAGGAGCTTTCTTGCTTGTAGCACAGGAACAGGAGAACATCCGGAGGCATCCTTGGGACCAGGTATTCATCTGTCTATGTAGTAAGTTATTTCTCCCTGAATAAACATCTAATTGGCCTATCTGTTTCTCCTGATCCTTATTAAACCACAATATCTGGTGTCAGAAGTGGGATACGGATTTTCACTGGACCTGAGACCTGGGATTCACCCAGGCAGCAGACACCACTCCCTTCCCCCACCATCCCGGAAAAGGCAGGGTCCCTTGCCTAACCAGGGGGACACACAGAAACTTGTAGGACATTTGCCTCTGTTCTACAACTCCTTTATCTCCACAGTGGCGGCACACACTGCTGCTCACCTTCTGCCCATTCGCCCATGTTGCATTCCCCCAGAGCCCTGCAGCGCCCGCCCTGCTTGTGTGTTCCCATGGACTGGTGTCCCAGCAATTTGCACAAGGTTCTTTTCACTCTGTTTAACAAAATTTTGCTTGCCTTAGTTTGTTAAGAACTCTTTTACAGGGACTGGGATAAGAAGGATCGTCTGCTGCCAGATGCTATTTGGTAGTACACCTTCAAGTGTAGCTACCACAAGTTGAGATCTACAACTAAAAGCATCAAAGTTCCAGGACAGAAGAATGACACCTAAGGTAATTGCAACATCCTTCACAATTTAAGCTGATATAATATCTGAGATCAATTGTTCCATACCTATGGTGGATAATCTTTAGAAATTCCTTTACTTCATATATGGAAGAAATTTTAGCAGAAGACTATCATGGCTCAACCAATATATACATTCTTTTTGTAATAGCAATGAGTTTCACCATTATTATGATATTCTTCAAGAAATGATTTGAGATTAGAACAAACAATAAGGAACTTGTATAAACAATAGGTGACTTAGTAACAAGTATTAAAAATATTAAAGATGTCAATAGAGAGCTGATAGGTAAAATACAAAACATGGAACATAAAAATGACCAAAACAAAACAAAAACAATACAGCTAGCAGAAACAGCTCATTCCTGGTCAGACAACACTACTAATAAGGTTAAAAAACTGGAACATCAAATGAAAAGAGTAGCAAATAGAATCTGTTCCATGTCTGAGGATAATGGCAAGCTAGCAGACAGAAGATTGTTTCTAGAAGGAAGTTTACATGCCATTCAGATACTATCTAAGGATGAGAATATTAAAAACATGGAGTCATTCGTAGTTGGAGAAAGCAAAAAACTGACTGATTCAATCAAGTCTCTAAAGGCAGCCTTTCTACCCCTGATTTTGTTGTGGTCTGTCAGGTACTATTGGCCTTAGCCAAAACTGGTTGTACCAACGCTACTGTGAGACCTTGGTTGACTGTCCAGGTAGCTTGCTGTTTCTGTTCTCACTGCTCCATGTGGAAGTTGCCCATCTGCACTTCCTGTCTACCCTAGTATTGTTATTTTCCTTCTCAAATCTTTGATGAGGTTGAAGATTAAACTATCACAACTATTATTCTCTTTTCCTAGTTAGACGTATTAGGTACTAGACTTAAGCTTTCCAGCCTAGGACATCTCTATTATAAACCCTGTTTTGCCTTCACCCTAGGACTAGATATGTAGGTCTTAAATTTGTATGTTCTTGATTTTCCTTTTCTTAGAGCACACTTGTTATTCACTGTTTTGTATATAGTTTTGTATCAAGCCTAAATCTTTTCTTTAGACTAAAAGGGGAATTGTAGTGAGATATTCATTTTGTCCACACCTGTGGCACAGACCATATCCATTGGGGTGGGGACAGGGGCAGATGTTACCTGGGGGAACTAAGTCTGAGGAAGGGGCTCCAGGAGCTCTCTTACTTATAGCACAGGTACAGGAGAACATTCAGAGGCATCCTTGGGACCAGGAACATGCTGGTGTTCATCTGTCTATGTTGTAAGTTATTTCTCCCTGAATAAACATCTATTTGGCCTATCTGTTTCTCCTGATCCTTATTAAACCTCAATACACTGGATTACAGGCACACACACACACACACACACACACACACACACGCACACACACACACACACACACACACACACACACACACACACACACACACACACACACACACACACATAACTTCTAGATCCCAGGGTATCTTCAGATGCTGTGAACTCTGCTTGGCCTGTGTTCTGTCTCTGTCTGTCAGACCTGATAGCTCAGAATTCCCAGTCCACCAAGAACAAGAAGATTCATTCCTCCTGTTTCAGACTACCCAGCAGTTTTATGTCTGTGATATCTCAGACAGACGTTCTGAGCCACCTTCTCTGTTTTATTCAAATCCCCTCTCATAAAACATCTTCTAAGACCAGGGGAAACCCTATCTGACAGTTGTCATGGGAACCTCTGTCCCACTCTCCCCTGAAAAGGCAGAACTTCCTGCTATATTGTAGACTGAGGTGGTTTCTTCAAAAGCATCCCCCGGAGGAACCATCACTGTAGTCCTAACATCATTACCAGGATGTTATAGCAATGGCAGACAGCATAGGCTCCAGCAGAGACCTCCACATATTTCCCTGTGTAGACATCTTTCATTCTACCCACTTCTATCTGCTCCCAACAGTCCCTTTATCAAGAACTAGAGCCCACTGTGGGCAGAGCTTAGTACTCAGACCCTTTCTGTTTTTAATGAAGCATGAAATTACATTAGACTCCAACACCTATATAGTTGCTTCCGGGGCATTACTATTTGCCCAACTCCCATGGCCACTAAACCAAAACAGAAATGAAGGAACAAGGCATATGAAACACAGTGTGGAGTGGTGCGATACTAAGAAAGCTAAGTCAGAGCTCTCCATTTACATGGGTTGTTAGAGACTGTCAGGGACAATTTTATTCAGATTTTGTCAGAAGCCCTAGGCAGGTGAACTGGTTGCATATCACTGCCTCCATTTACAGATGAACAACTGTTACTTAAGGAGTCTTGGATAAAGGGCTAGAAAACTAATATGCTAAGATCTCTGTGGAAGTAACAGAGAGAAGGAACTTGGCCTGGTTACTCACTTTTCTATATATGGTGACCCTCACCAGGACCATTCCCACACTGACAGCTGTGTCTCCTATTGTCTGTAGAGCCTTATGTAAAGTTCTCACTGTCATAGAGAAGAACAAATCAGTGGAAGAACTTTTAAAAAGACAGGACTTTCAGTCTTTTTCAAGGGACCTTGGGATGTGAGCAGCATGTCCTCACTACTGAAAAAGAACATTTCAGATTTGGATCAGCTTCGGTAGGTGAGAGACCACACTGCATCATCCTCAGATTTGGACCCACCTCGGCAGGTGAGAGACCACATTGCTTAAGTCAAGGGAAAGAATGCAGATTACTCATGTGCATGAGGCTAGCAGTTTGCCCACAACTTGACAGGGCTGTTTTGAACCAGAGGATTTTGTCTAGTTTTATCCCCACCACCCTTCCCTCACTCAGCAGGGTGGCTCCACGCAAAGAGCAAGAAGCTAAATTGTCATTCCACCCCAAGCAACAAAGTGTTCCCAAGAGATTGTGCTTAAAATCTCCTAAAAGATTAAATGAGAAATATAAGCCACAGTTATTAAGCCTATAACCAATGTTTATGGAAAAATAGTAAAAATACTACTGTAGTAAAAATTTGAAAACAGAAAAAAATTGGTGATAAAATAACTCGTTGAAAAATTATTTTGTATATGGCTGGGATATATATCACACACACGTGTATTTTGTATGTGTGTGGTAGATATGTATAAGACACAAGCACATGAGTATTTTTGTGTGTGTGGTATGTATATATACAACACACATGAGTATTTTGCATGTGTGGTATGCATGTATATGTCACACATATGTGTATTATGTGTGTGGTATGAATATGTATGAGACACACATGTGTATTTTCTGTGTGTGGTATGTGTGTATATGATACAAACATGTGTATTATGTATGGTATGTATGTATATGACACATGTTTATTTTGTGTGTGTGTAGCATGTATATATATATATGACACACATGTGTTTTTGTATATGTGGTATATATGTATGTGACACACATACTTGTATTTTGTATATGTATGGTATGTATGTGTATGATGCATGCACATGTGTGTTTAGATATACACACCCATGCCCATGTATGCAGAGCAGAGGGGATATCTAATGCCTTCACTACCACTGTCTACCTCGTTGCCTGGAAATGGAGTCTCTCCCTGCACTGGAAGCTCCCTGACTCCATTAGGCTGGCTGCTCAGAGAGCTCCGAGAACCTACCTGGCTCTGCCCCTAATGCTGGGGTCACAGGTGTGGACAGCCATGATCAGCTTTCCATGTTGGTGCTTTGGAGTCAAATTCATTCTCATGCTTGGACAGCAAGCACTCTTATCCAGAGGCATCTCCCCAGCTCCCCAAATATATTTTAATAGGCATAGGAAATATTATTCATGTCAGATGCATACAGTAAATTTTCTTACTAAAACTGACTTTAAAAAAAATTAAACAACAAAAATGAATCTAACAGAAATAATGGCTGTGCTGAGTAAGCGTCCATGAGTAAAATAGCTGTCCTCTAGTTGCTATATTGTTATATTAAAAAGAAAAATTCGGAAAAGCTTAAGTAGGAGCTGAAGAAATGAATGACTCAGTGTTCAAGAGCACTTGTTGATCTTCTGAAGCAGTTTCAGATCAGCACTGATACAGTTACTGACAACCATCTGTAACTTCAGGTCCAGGTGAAATGGTGCCTTTTTCTGACCTCTGCAGGAAGCTGGCACAGATACGGTAAACACACATACATGCAGGCAAACATTCATACACATAATATAAAACTGATCAAAAAAAGAAGTTAAATAGTAGCATATACAACTTTATACTGCTTTATACAGTAGATAAAAGAAATGAGTAAATATATATGTTTTGCCTATAACACAAAAGATAAAACAACTTACAAAATCGTCACAAATTTAGTTCATGAGAACACATCCATAAAGTTGAAGCAAAACTCTTCTGAATGAAACTGGCAGGAACTTGGGGTAAGGTAACCCCTAAATAAACCATATCTATGGTTAGTAATAATCACATAGATAAAGTAAATACACATAACTAGAACACAGTGTTAATGGACACAGTGTCAGGACAAAGAGAGCCATAGTGTAAACTTAAATTTGACGGGCACATTGCTGTTAGTGGTTCTGAAAGTGTGATGCTCTGTAACTGGGAATAAAGTAACAAATACAAAGACACTATTAAGAACACAGGTTCCAGGGGCTGGAAGGTCTCAGCAGGAAGAGGCTGGTGCATAAGCTCAGAACCCACATTTTTAAAAGCCAGATTTCTGACATTGTATGCACCAGTCTGAAAGCCCAGCCTTCCCTTAAGGGCAGATGCAAGAGAATGGCCAAAAGCTGATGGGCCATGCACAGGCATGGGTGCTACAAAACAGATATCTGTCTCAAGCAAGGGGAAGGGGAGGACTGACACCTGACATTGTGAGGCTGTCCTCTAACACAGCCACTGTGGCATGGATGCTTACACTCATATACATCACATGCACACACACACACACACACACACACACACACACACACATATGCACACACACGAGCAAAAAGTTTCAATGTAAAAGAAAAACATATATAAAATGGAATGGGCAAAGAGGGAAAAAATCCTGTGTGCTTATTATAATTAGAAATATCAATATGAGTGATAAAAGCATGATCCTAGCTTAATCTATTGAAAAGGTCTATATCATTCTCCATTCAAAGGAAACAGCACTCTGTTTCTATGAATAATTGGTTACCATGTTTGTGTCAGTCTTGAACATTCATTGTTTTAGAAAGAAAGTAGCCAGCATTAATGAGTCCCTAATTATAACACATGTGAACTAGCTATAGAAGTGAATCACTGTCTACATTTAGAACAAAAGAGTAACGATGACCATGGATTTTACACAACATAAGAAACAAACACAGATGCTCTGCAAGACAACATGCCTAAACCAGGGTTTAGTCCCAGCACTTTGAAGGCAAAGGCTTGACAGTGTGAGGCAGTAGATTGTTCTAGACTGATGGAAGAGTAGAGATACACTTAAAGAAACAAACAGAGCAACATAAAACTATCAACAATGTATCTTTTTAAAAGGGTATCAAGTTTACTAAGTTTGTATGATCCCCATGGAGAAAGCCTAGCCCCAGTCCTGGACACACATGCTTGAAAGAAAACCAACTCCCCCCAAAACCAAAAGGACTTTTCAGTATGCCATGCTAACAAACAAACAGACTTTTCTGGGTTTTTAAAATTACACCAGTGAGGTTGTCGGTGTTGGTATGAGTTAAACTGGTCACCATCATCCAAGAAACCCTCCTCCTTGTTAAGCTAAGGGCACCAAACATAAATGTGTTTGGTCTAAGTATCTGGTGGGAAACAGAAACTTGCCCTAAGGAGTAGGAAATGGGATTGTTGAAAAATGTCTGCCAAGAACCAGCATGCAGTCAGCAAGAACATGGGGAGAGTGTGTTGTATGCGTGGGATCCCCACACTCAGGAACCAGAGCCAGGAGAGTCATGTGTTCCAATCAGCCTGGGCTATGCTGTGAGACCTTTTCTCAAACACATAAAGATCTGGAGACGTACTTTAGTGGTAGCACATCCAACCTCTTGTTCCACTATTAACTCGGGACTTAGCATAAATCCATCAGCCTCTGGTCATGCCTACACGCAGATTCTCGATTCTTGCCATAACTTTTTGAGAACTGGTGTATGGAAGGAGGCAGTCTTGTTGGATTGATGGATTGATTGATAAGACAATAAGTCCTATAGCATAAGAAGCAAATGAAACAAAGCCCCCACCCCCCATTTTTAATCAGAATCTGCTTTAAAACCTAATGTCGGAGTCCAGGAGATTAAAAGGTCTCCAGTTTTCACCTAGATTTTACCCTCTGTCGCAAAATGCATTTGCTAACTTGAGGACATCAGCCTGTTGTTCTTGTTTACCAGAAGCAGCAAAGGAAACCAAGAAGTCTGCTTTTAAATAATTGTTGGAAAGTCATATCTAAACATAGGCACACAGGATATAACAAGGATATTAGATAAATGACTTGATAAGTTTAAAAAAAATCACTTGAAATTTCGAGGTGAGTCCATATGTCACAATAATATTCTTGTACCTTAGGGGAAACATGGCAAAAAACAATCTCCTTTTGGGTTTTAATGAAGACGCCATTAGCAACTACGAATGACCCTAGGGTGCCATAAAACGGAGCCCTGATTTAATAATGTCAATTTGATATTTTCTGGGTTTCAAATGCCTTTAAAAAGTCAGGGCATACTTTTCTTTGGGAAATCAAAATGCAAAGAGACCACATCAAGTTCCCCAGTCTGAACCAGTTTGAACTAGTTCCCCAGTCTGAACTATATAGCTAGTATTTTCTAAGTGGGGCAGGAGAGGTTAGGAGCTGGTGAGTGATGGGGCGCCCTGGGAAAGGAAGCCGCTGTACTTCAAAGGGGGTGCTGGGAAGCAGGTGGGCTGCCCTGTAGGGAAGGTGAGGGACAGTTGCTGTGTTGGAATGCACATGTGGCCAGGCAGCAAATGAGGGTCCAGAAGATCAAAAGGAAACCTGAAAATCACAAGTCACCCCAATCTGTCCCTCTCAACTAGGATTACAGCACCAGGCCTCTGAGAGCCAGCACCTGATCTTTTCAAGGTCAGGAGCCAGGACGCCAGTCTGTCTGGAACGGATCCAAGGCAGGCAGTCGGTTTCACTGCTGCCAAGTAGAGAATACATGGCAGCTGGAGAACGAGACTCCAAGAGCTTCAAAGTTCTCGGAGGAAATCTGCATTCCTCCGGCTTCTGTGCTTGTCTGAAGCATCCCCCTCCATAACGGTCTTTTAGCCCTGCTCACTTCCTAATGCTCACCAACAGTAATGGATGCTTTCACAAACTAGTTCGTTAACGCCCAAGGTAAACGGGGACAGCCTTGTGCCCTTCTGCCCTAAGCATAGTCACACACACGCAGCGGAAACATGTATAAATCCTTTCTTGTATAATGGGATCCAGTTCCAGAACCTTACTTGTTAAACCCCAGGTCTCTTTCCAGACATGGTGAGGAGGGGGCTACTTTTATTTTTAGATTTAATTTCCCATATGCAGTGTTAGCAGAATCAAGGAGTGTCGGCCACTGAGATATAGCAGAGAGCCTGGTGGGAACTATTTCCTTGCACCTTATGAAAAACAAAATAACCTAGCCATTGATTCCTCTAATTACCTTTGTGAATATAAGAAATTCATAGGATACTCTGCCCTGTGGTTTCTCCCTGTCTAAAAGCTCATACTCCCAATGTGCATATGAAAAATGTTGACTGGGTCAGCATAACATCTTAAATGGTGGCTCAAGGATTCCAAAAACTCAGTCAAAGTTTTGTTCATATGTGTCTTAATAGATCCCATTTCCAAAATTAAACTTTTGATTGACTTCTACTGTTTGTCTTTAACTTCTAACATTGAAAACATATGTAATATGTAGTCACAGTTTGGGGTCCCTTGAAGGAAAGGCCCTCCAGGCTGAAAATCATTCTTTTTGAGTTGGAGTCACACTTGTGTAATTTAAGCACCATTCACAGGCCTTTTCCTCCTCACCTAGTGCTAAAATATATAGATAGGTTAGAATAAAAGCAGACTCCATGCTTTGGCTAATATGGGCCACTTACTACATTTCATATCTCATCTTGCATGGTTCAGTATGTCTATCAGCAAAATTTCACACAATAACAAATTCAGTCCAAATCCAATGGTTAAGTCATGTTCTCTCTGCTCTCGTCCCTAGTAATGTTTGCTTATTTGATTTGATCTCAAAAGAGCAAACCAATAAAATGCTACCACCATAAAATTTCAAACTGTGCCAGCTCCATAAATGTATTCATTCTGTTGTCAGAAAACACAGCAAATTATCAGCCAGAGAGAGAATTTATGTTATCTGATTGTATGGGATTCAAGCCAAAACACAACCAAGGAGGAGGAAACCCCAGCCAGTCACAATGAAACTCCCTAGGGAAACTCCAGTAGCAGGATAATCAAGTGTGCTGTTGGTAATGTCTAAGAATTGTTATTGAGAATTCTTAAAGAAAAGGAAAAAAAAACAAAGTCCACCACAAGGTCTTACATGGGGAATGCAAGTGCCCCTGACTCTGGGTGACTTTCACAAAAGAATTTAATGGGGAAGATCTCATCATTAAATGAATAGGGTAGCAGGTGAACTGAGGTGGGGTGAGGAGCTTGGCAGAGACAGCAAAGGTGCAGGGTGACATAGTGTCCGAGGTGACATCCTGCTCTCCATCCTGCATTAGGGATTTGGCAGTTCTCAAGCTGTCATGGTTTCTACCCATTGTTTTCCAGCACTCCCATAGACTCCGTTAGGCTGCACACGCTCCGACAGATGCCATACCTGCTTGTTTACTGTGTTGCTCATTGCTGCCCCGACTGCTACAAGTGCAAAATATGATCCAGGAAGAAGTATGTCAAACACAGCAACACAAATGTGGATCTGAGTGGGAAACTAGGGAAGAAAGAAATGAGAAACCGATGGGAACTGGCTACTTATCTCAGGAAGTAGTGCAGCAGGTGACTAAAGAGTTCAGTTTAGTGGCTTGGGGTACTGAGGCCGAGGAAGTGGGAAATGGAGAAAATTTATGATGCTGGCCTATGCTGCATAAGACTGTAATTACACACACACATTCACACACACACACACACACACACACACACACACACACACACACGTATACAGAAATCTGAGCAAGATGGCATACAGTTTGAAAGCAGAAGATTGCAGTATTTGTCCAGCTGCTCAATGTAATAATTTCTGTGCTCCCTCTGCAACTGTTAAAATACATCCTTCCCATTGCATCCTCTTGAGTCACCAGTGACTTCCTTCAAATCCATTTCAGTGAGCACTAAACAACTGAGTCCTTATCTAAGTACTGGATATGAATCTCGTTCCTAAAAGAGCATGCAAGGGGCCTTCACTCTTGGCTCTCTTCCATAGGAACTGTGTTTTTCTTGATTTAATCACAAGACTTGGTGTTCAAGTGCTGGACAGTCTAGGCATAACCACCCAACCCCTCACACCAGTCGGCACTATCAAAGTCGATGGCATAGGCTGGTGATGCTCATCTTCCTTTGCAGTAGCCTGCAATGCACAGCCCTACAATGCCTTGCCTCACACTCCAGCTCACCTCTTTTCTCTCCAACTTCTCCAGTGTTGAAGAAGCAAGAGAAGTCAGGAATGCTTAGTGGTTATGGGTGTGCCCCATACTGTTAACACCAAGCAAGGTAATTTTTTTTTCCCTAAGGAAAAAAATTTCTAAAGCTTACCAGCTCCCATGGCCTCTCAGAAAACAGCCTTTGACAAAGCAGTCAGCTGCATTGGGATCAGATGGGAGCTTCCTCGAGGGCCCTTTCCTGGCAGAATAGTTCCTCACTTCTACATCTCCCAAATAATGCATTCAAACATGAGTTGTACTGGCTGTATTTTCTCTAGAAAGTGATGTAAAACATCCCTAATATTCTAAAGTTTGTTATGTCCAAATTCCATCTTAGACCTCAGCCTTATCTCTTAATTTCCCCCCAACTTGAAGATGCCCTACATTTCAGGTGTGTCGGCCAGCTTGGTATTTATATTGAAGGAGGATCCGATTGCTAACCCATAGTTACATTTTGTTTTTCTCTGCCTTGTACTTTCCAGAGTTATTCTTCCCTCAGTTTACCACGAAGTCCAGGGTCACCAGTCTGACAGGTCATTATTGGGGAGGGCTGTCTTCTCAGTACACTAAAATTAAATGGTCTTTGTTTGGGTCCAGATCCTCAAAGATGTGCCACACAC
The DNA here is from genome assembly GCF_943737965.1 of Phodopus roborovskii. Classification (NCBI taxonomy): domain Eukaryota; kingdom Metazoa; phylum Chordata; class Mammalia; order Rodentia; family Cricetidae; genus Phodopus; species Phodopus roborovskii. The sequence continues at coordinate 12,446,220 of NW_026125391.1, forward strand.
TTTGGCAGCAAGGACCTGTTTCTAGTTCTTGGAAAGCCCTTCAGTGTTTATAACCTGCCTTTTCAGTCCTGTACTTGCGCATGTGTTGACTGATTTCACTCAGGGTTTGCCCTGCCCCATGCAGCTTGGTTTCCAGAACCCTGCCTAGGGGTAGTGAGGAGATGAAAATGGACAGACATGCAGACACATGTGCAAAGCTTCAATCAGATGGGATTCTTTGGCCACCACCAGCATAATGGGGAAACTCAGAAGGCATAGCAGAGGTGGGGGGAAGGGGGTTTTGGAAGAAGGACTCTCTGGGTGAGCATTCTTGGGCTTCGAGCATCTGAGGGGAGGAAGTTGCAGTTGGTAGTTTTTGCACGCACTAGCCCATCATCCATAAACACTCATTCTGGGACTACTGAGGAAAGTTTGCTCACCCCTCCTCTTTCTGACTGATACTAGCAATGGCTTTGCCAGTTCACCCACAGTTCTGAGATCTTTGGAGTGATGAGCTCTTGTCAAAAAAGATGTTCACTCACAACCCGTCCCCACAAGGACTGATAATGGCTTCCAACTCTCAAGCCAAGGAAAGATGGGAACTTTTGAAATCATATCCATCTTTGGAACTCATCCTCTAAAAAAAAAATCTCATTTCTATTTATTAATTATATATTAACTAACATGGTTGACAGCAGGAGATTCATCCCCATAAGGGTCTGTGTATCTAGAGACTGTTGATTCTGTCCAATAACTCAAAGGAGATGTCTGCAAATGTATCAACCACTACTTCCTCTGATCATCACTGGCATTTCCATTTTCCCAAAGTACTGATGAGAGATAATAAGGTGAACAGAGTTTTATTATACATGTACTTTTTGTCATAGGGGAGATAGTAGTTAAACTAAAAACTAATCACATGCCCATAATGTAGCACTGAGAACTGTCTTAGAGTCTGCATGGCTGTGGTGAAATACTGTAAGAAAACATCACTTGGAGAAGAAAGGGTTTATTTGGGTTATGCTTCCACATCACTGTACAGAAACTCAAACAGGGAAGGAACCTGGAGGCAGAAACTGAGGCAGAGGCCATGGAGGGGTGCTGCTTACTGGCTTACTCTGTATGGCTTGCTAAACCTGCTTTTATATAGAACCCAGAACCACCAGCCCCAGTGACACCACCCATAGAGAGTTGAGCCCTCCCCTATAGACTGCTACTTAAGAAAATGGCCTACAGCCCAATCTTCTGGCAACACTGTTTTATTTGATTTGTAAACAACAGCACATATCAACATACTTTCCTGAAAACTCAGAAATGTCAGAAGATACGTATCAGCTGGACTAGGAACATGTCAGTATTTTAACAACTGCTAGGTCCAGACTGGTACAAACTAGCCAAAGCTCTCTAGAGTGCCTCAGACTCTTGTCTTTTGCATTGGTGTTCAGGAATAGGAAGCTTTATTGCTGATAGTACAAAGGTCTTTCCATGCAGGTCTTGATTCAACATCTCACAGTGTTTAGATTTAACAGTTTGGAGGCTGACAGAGATTCTACTCTCTCAGACTCAAAAGCTTTCAGGATAAAAAAGAATTTGTATCATGGTTTGCAATTTGCAATTAAATTGTCACTTCTTTATGTACTAATTCCTATCAGAGTAAGTGGATCATGGAGATCAAATTTCCCATCAGAAGGGTAATTACCAGAGCCAGGGCTATACACTCATTTTAAAGTCTCATTTTAAAATTTAAAAATTTTATCTGAATATGTATGTATGTTTTCCATAATACCTAGCTAAAGAACATTCAAGTTCCAGCCTCAACTCTCTCCCAGGGTCCAGGCTAAGGGCTAGACAACAGATGGGGAAGGTTTTTCTAAAAGGAATCTGAAGGTGAGAGAGAAATAAACTGGGTCACATACCCGTTCCTCTCATGGCTCTTTATTCTTCAAGCAAATGTTCTTCCCTAAAAGTTCTCTCTCAAAAGCTCTCTCTTAAGAATTCTCTCTAAAAGCTCTCTCCTCAAAAGTTCTTTCTCTAAAAGCTCTCTTAAAATTCTCTTAAGATCTGAAAGTTCCTTCTAAAAATTCTCTCGAGATTCCTATAAGAAGTCTCTAAAAATCCCTTCTTCTAAAAGTTCTCCTGTGGTCCTCTTCTATGCCACAGGGCTGCTCATTTTTATATCCACAGGCACATTTAACAACTCTCTGACAATAGAGCATGCACATCTCTCAGAGCCAGGAAGGCCGGCAAGATCTTGAGAAAAGCAGGTGCCTCACGTCTCTCCCCTGGATTTACTTGAAAAAACATCCTGGCAAACTTAAGTCTCAGGGGGAACATGTCTTACAACTGTTAACTGAATGATTAAAGGGGATTTCTTAGTGCTATATCAAATGAAAAAACCAAGGCTATGTAGTGTGACATCTGGAGGCTGCAGTTCTTATTGCTGATGTCCCAATGAGAAGGAATTTCCTTTCTCTGGGACCTATTTGAGAATACAAAGCACCCAGTATATATTCTATATACAGCCAAATTAATAGTAACAAGTATTCTGGAATTGATACCTAGAATATTAATTGCTACTTCTGTAATAAATGATAAAGGCCCCCAACACCTAGCTATAATACAATTTTTCTATATTTTGTGTATGTATGTATTATGTATGAATGTGTTTGCATGCTCCAGTACACATGTGAAGGTCAAAGGTCAACAGACAGTGGCCAGTTCTGTCCTTCTACCAAGTGTATCTAGGCAAAGAACTCAGTCAGCTTGGTAGCAAACTCCATATATGCTGAGCCACCTTACAAGCCCAATACACTATGCTTTTTAAGCTCAAAACATAATCTACAGACGGTCCTGAAGGAGCTTCCACCTTAATAAATCTACTTAAAAGACCACAGTTGCATACACCCTAGCAATAGTCACTTCAGAAGGCAACATGGTCTGTCCTGTCGTCCTCGGATGTCCACCTTTGTCTACCTGCATTGCTACAGTGCTTCTGCGGAACTCACATACCCGTGTTCCGACATGGAATGGAAAGTGGACAATTCCATTTGTTTCAGCTTTTTCAAACAATGGGGCTCTCTCAGAACACAATTCCATGAGCAGTGATTTCACTGGCTGTAGCCATGTCTCAGGATGGCGATGAACCCTCAACCCCAGGCAGACCCAAAAGGCCCATGTACCCCCTGTCCTTCCCTCGACAGCTTGGTGGCGTGTGCTATCTTTAAGGATTATTGAAGCAGTCTGACCTTTTCCTGAAAAGGAAAGATCTCATTCTAAATAGGCAGGCATCCTTAAAACCCGGATAGGCTTCTAATCCTGTATCTCAGTGTTCACACTTTGCAAGGGATGACCAAGTGAAAAACTCTCACTCCAAGTTTGGTAGCCCAGAGTTGCCATGCTCAAGGAAATGCTCAGAATCCCCTCAGCAGCGGCAGGTGTTCCTTCATTCAGTCCACGGGTGTGTGGTTAATGGCTCACCTGAAGGAGGTCTCTGGTTGGTAAGCAGAACCCACCCAATGTTCTGAATGTCACTACACACTCCTACAGGTTCAACACAAATATCAAATCCCACATGCCTTGTGCACCAACAGGGTCCTCCAGGGCATGCGAAAGGAAACGGATTTCATGTGATTTGCATGCCTATGCTTTTTAAAGAAAGTGTACTCGTTTTTTTCGTCAAGCTCTCCAATCCCAAGGGCAAAGGGGAAAGCAGGCAGCTGGGTCACACCATAAGCAAAACCCTGGAACTGCAAATGAGGTTTGCTTGTCTATGGCTATCCCAAAAGAATTTTAGTGCTCTCTACGGGGAGGAAAATACATGAAAATAGAATACAAGTTCACACAAGCAATAGGAAAAGGCAGTTAGATGAGTGTGTGTGTGTGTGGGGGGGGGTGCCAAGCATACTTTTACAGTTAAATGTCTCATCAATTGGTATTAGAGGTTTCTGTCGGTTTATTCAAGATGGTTTCTTAATCCTTCCTAACACCACACTTAACCCGAAACAGATTTGCACTTTCCTGTTCTTTCTGCAGATCAAAGTAGGCATTCCTCTCTAGCTGTAGTGTTATTTTGTAGCCCAGGCTGGACTGAACTGGACTCTTCCTACCTCGGCCACCCTGTGCTGGGGTTACAGGTACGCATGTCAAGCCTGAGGAGGCAGGGCAGGGTTACAGATATGCACTGTCCTAACTGGGGAGACGGGGTGTGTTTCTGAGCAAAATGTCTTCAACCTCATTCCTTCCAATGCCAACTTACTCCTTTCTCTGAGAAATTCCTGTCCTGAGAAAAGCAGAAAATTCTCCACTTAATGTCTTGAACATAGGGAGAATGGTTGCTGGTGTACAGTGGTGGGATCTGAGAACTCTAGACTTTGTCAAAGAACACTTACTAGGCATTTTCAGTGTGTGTTCATTACAAAGCATAGTGAGGCTTATAGACTACACTATATTTTGATTTTCACTTCAGAATAATTTTAGAATTTCAATGAAGAACAAAAACCAGTATTGTATTGTATACTGTCACACATACTAAATTAATTTGAAGTCATAAGCACCCCAATCTTTCTTTGCACACTTGAAGACTGTAGGCTAGGGCTTGCAAAATGGCTCAGTGCACAGAAGCTCTTGCATGCTGGCCTGACAGCCTGAACGCCATTACTAGATCCTACAAGGTCACACAGTCTCAGAAGCACCTACCACATGCCCAGCCTTCTTTGTATTTGTAATTCTGAGACACTAAATTGGCCTGAGTACAAACCTCTTGCCTGGTTTCTCTTAAACCTTTTGTAAAAATTAGTATTATAGGACACAGTGGGGAGGGTTTGGAGAAATGGGCAATTACATGAACATCAGTGAAAACTCTTTGATGTGTTGGTTTGGCTTACAATCTTCAAGAGAGATGTGTTTTTTATGCTTTATATACAACACTGACTGGTAGGAAATTATAAAGCTGATGACAAGTTTATAAGATACCACATATTAGTAGTAGCCCCAACTGCAATGTATGTAAAACTGGCCAAGTGTATCTCTATATGTAGGTCCAGAATCACGGCACATTAGCACTGTGTGCATTAAAGTGTACATTAATATTTTGGTGAGTATTTAGAATATGTTTAAAACTTTATATTATCAGAACTGACTGGCTTTGAAGAAGAAGAAATCAGCCAGGCATGGCACATGCCTGTAATCCCAGATGAGTTCAAGGACAGCCTGGGTAACATAGTGAGATAGTGTTCCACAATGTGTTCCTGAGATAAATGCATTGCCTCTTCAGCCCCGCTCTGAGATCTCCATGCCATGGTTAGGGTTCAACGACATGCACACATCAGCCTGCTGTTCCCCAAGAGTTATAAGGCCAGGACAAGAACAGTGTTCCCTGGAGCCCCTTAGTCAGCAAAGCCTGTGTCCAGGGAACTACTAATTGTCACCAGAACATCTGGTCCACAAGGACTGGGTCCAGAGAACTACCAATTATCACCAGAATCTCTGGCCCCATCCACCCAGCTGACAAAAGTCTGCTGATTGAGGTCTGGTTTTGAACTAGTATTCCTATAATGAAGTCAAGGTGCCTGCTTTTTCAACAGGGTCATCAGAAGATGCTGAAATACATCAATATTTCAGTGCATCTGGACCAGTACCCCAGGACATGTGCTCTGTGGTGCACTGGAGCCCTCTGTACTCTGAGCATCAGTCTGTTTCCACATCCCCAGAGCACGCCTCAAGAAAACAGTGAGCCCTCAATTAAAGGGCAATATATTTTAGAATTCTGGCTCCACACCAGGTTTACGAACATAGGTCCCATGTTAAAACCAAATCTGGTTACAAAAGCCTTGGAACATCACAAATACTGTGGTCAGCATCCAGGCTTTGGAGCTTTAGAGTACTGGCTTCATCATTAGCATGATGTGGCCATCAGCAAATACAGGTGCTTCAGCCATTAAATTGATACATTATCTATTTCACAGTGTTAACTTTTGTTTTAATAGTCTCACTGCAATTTAGTTACATGCCGTACACTTGAAGATTGTAGGCTAGGGCTTGCAAAATGGCTCAGTGCACAGAAGCTCTTGCATGCTGGCCTGACAGCCTGAACTCCATTACTAGATCCTACAAGGTGACAGGCGAGAACTTCTTCTTAGTGCTATCCTCTAATCTTCAGATGTGCATTTTGACCTGTCTGTCTGTCTGCTTGATTCCTCCCCACTCTCTGATATGTAATGATTAAAGTGAGTACAAATTCAGTTTAATGACATATTTACAGAATCACACAACTATCACCACCACCTAATTTTAAAACATTTTCCTCACTCCAAAAGGAACTGTGTATCCACTGCATTTACTTCCTGTTCCTTTTCTTGCTCAGAAACCAGCCAAGACAAGCCAACTTTCACCTCTGTAGAATTCCCTCTCTAGAAGGGCTCATGGAAACAGAACCGTGCCTTAGCTGGCCTTTGAGACTGTCTTCTTTCACTTAGCGTTTTCAAGATTTACTCAAATTGAAACTATAACAATACTCCACATCAAAATTGCAAAATTGCTTAGTAGTATTGTCTTTTGTGTATCCATTTTTTTGTTGACATTTGTGTTGTTTCCATCTTTGTGCTCTTATTCAAACTATAGTGCTGGAAAAATAATTGACCACAAGCTTTTATGTGGAGGCAATTTTCATTTATCATGGCACAAACAGAGGGATAGAGTTGCTAGCTCACAAAACATTTCGAACAAATGGGCAAATGGTTTCCCAGAACAGCACTTATATGCCCACCTGCAGCCTCTCTCTCTCTCTCTCTGTCCTTGTTAGTGTTTCTTATTAAAGACACATTGGGTGGAGAGCAGTTTGCATGGTGGTTTCAATTTTGTTCCCTTGTGGTGTGGAGAATCTTCTCATGCATCCCAACTATATCCTGACTATTTGCATGTCCCCTCCCTGCTCCCCCTTGAAGAATATCTATTCAAGCTCCTTGACCATCTTTTTGCTGGGTAGTTCATCATTTTCATTATTGAGTTGTAGTTCTTCATGATCCTGGACACAAGTTTCTTAACATACATATGACTTGCAAATACTTTCTCCATGTAGGTTAGTGGTTATCAACCTGTGGGTCATGGCCCCTTTGGCAAACTGTCTCCAAAAATATTCACATTACAATTTGTAACAGTAGCAAAATTACAGTTATGAAGTAGCGATGGAGAAGCTGCATGGCTGTGGGGTCACCACAGCATGCTGAAGTGTGGTAAACAGTCACAGCATTAGGCAGGTTGAGAACCACTGCTGTAGGCTGTCCTTTTTCCTTGATACTGTTCTTTGAACTGTGGCATTTTTACTCTGATCAAGTCCAGTTTACTGTTTTCCCCCTAGTTTTGACTCCCAGCTACTACAGAATTCTGATGAAGAGTGAGGGGAGTGCACATAAAATTCGATAATGTAAATGTCACCAGAAAGTAAGCTAGAGTAGCAGTCTACACTATCATTCAGGAAATTCCTCCAGCTCTGCTCTCCCCCTTTCTCTGGGTGGCCTGCGTTGCATGCCCCTGTAGTCTTCCAGCTCTTTTCTGGTTGAACCCGCTGTGTCTTTGATTTAGACTATTCTTGTCCCACTCTCTCTGGATACCGCAGACTCTTCAGTGAAAGCAAGGGAGCATCTCCTTGCTTAGGCTGGGTTCTGGACTGTCCAGAAGAGGGCAACAGTCAACCAGAAGAGAATCCCCTGTACACGTTAAGTGCTAAAGGCTACAGGGTTTCCAATGAACTGAAGATGCTTTCTCAATGTTGCCAGCCTAGGAAATGATAAGCTGGGCTTCCTGCTTGATCAACTGTGATGCATATAACTTTCTGCCGTACCAGTAAGTCAAACCTTTGAACTTTCCCTTTTCAATAGCGTATTGAAGCAGCATTACAGTATTAACATGATTGTGTCAAGAAAACACTCACAGGGTTGAGGGTTAGGAATGCAGTTCCCTGACCTCCACAGAAATCAGGGTGTAAAGCACAAATGAACAACGTGCTGAAGGCACTTCCCAAGCAATTGCACAGCAATAAAATCAGCAATGTGAACTCTGAAACCTTGATGGGCTTGTCTCTTCTGGACTGACCCTGGCGTTACAGAAAACCCATGGCTTACTTTTTAAAAGAACCTAAACCTGGCCAATTTCCCTAAGGCTTTATACTTTAAAGTTGGAGTCATCCACCCAGGGATCCATTGGCAGAGCTTCCTTAAAATGCTGCCTGCTAACTGTGGTGCAATACCCAGGCAGGTTTATTAAATGAGTCCAGAGCCTGGCCTTGCACTAAATATGCATTGGAAAGGAAGAAACTGTAAGAAGCGTATTGCCTCACCATTGTGACTCATTTGCCCAAGAAGGAAGCAATACCACACACACAAACCACCACCACCACCACCACTATACACATACTACACACACACACACCACATCACACCACACACACACACACACACACACACCACACATCACACACAACATACATACACAACACACACATCATGCACACACTAAATACAACACACACTACACACAATACACACACAACACACACATCACACACTACACACACAACACATACACCACGCATACCACACATATACCACACACACAGAGGCACACACAACACACACACATACCATACACACCACACACCATGTACACACACCACACACACCATACACTACCACTACCACCAACACACACACACACACTATTAACTTCACTCAGAGTCAATATAGGCAGATTGTTGCATGCTTTTTCTAGGAAACAAAAACTCTGTTCAGCCTAGATAAGATACCAAGATAAGAGCAAAGAAATTCCTACATTGAAATCTAGCCTGGTCAACCAATGAGTTGAACTTCCAGTGGTGTGGGCAACTCAAGGGTGGCTACAGTCTCTCAGCATCATTAGGTACTTATGCATCTGCAGAGAGGGCAGGGCATACACATTGCCTCTTGAGCAGTACAGTGGGTCCAGCCTTTGTATCCTGTAGGCTACCACATCTACTCTCATTTTAGAACCAAAATTGCCATACCATGCTTAGAGAAAGAGTTCTATAGCAAGCTAGATGTTTATGAAATCATCAAACTGCTGTTTAGAACACAGTGATGACCCGCCTCTGTGTTTAATACTCCGCAAGGCAGTATTGCCTGAAAGAACCTCATGACTGTTGAAACACAAACTGTTAGATAGTCAAAGCCAAACTATCTTGGGCTGTTTTTCAGCTTGATCACAGCCATTCATTGTCCACTTCTGTGTTTGCCTCAACAGTCAACTAGAAAAATATTCATGAGATGTACACATTATCAGCTTCCACAAACCAAAGGCTAGTGATATCATCAAATCATCTGAGTCTATGGCAGGCTTTGGTATAACCTACTTGACAGTCCCACCAATAAATTTGAAAAAATAAAAGTCTTGATTTACAAAACCTTCATGAAACTGTTGCATTGGAACACGCTATTTTGAACAAACTAAATATCCCACCCATTTTCAGCTCCAATAAACTACCTCCTATTTCATTTGAGGTAAGAGTTCCATTTTTGTGTCAACAAAAGGCCAAAACTGTGTAGACTGAAACTAGTAGAGCCAAAATTCAAACCATAGAGTCTGTACTCATAAACACTGCAATTCTTTCTTTGGGGAAAAATGATTTGAAGTGAAAAGATGGGGGAAATTTGCTTATCAAAAGTTGGCTTGTTAAAGAAAGCACTCTCCTAATGAAGCGTGCTATGAACCCCCCTCATTGATCTGAAGAGCAAGGTGAGCACGTGTTCCCCACACTGCCTATCTGGTAAAAACTGTTTTGTTAAAAATTGACCTTTGGGAGATCTATGAATATTTTGGTAGCTTTGGAGGCAGTTATAAATTGCCAGATTTGCCTATGAATCAATTACAAGGCAGGGAGGTTGTTGGGTATTTTAATTAACCCTAATTTCATGTCTCTTGCATTCCCAAGTCATCATTAGAAATATGTTTCCCATTTCAGGGTTACCAAGGAATCCACCATTTTCTTCTGGTGTTTAAAACGTGACTTTGTAGACTACTGTAGGATTGTCATGACACACAGGTGGGGTACCAACAATTCTACATATCCCAACTCCCACTGTTAACCTGCCTTCTTCCTCTTCCTCAGCACCCCACCCCTGGTTTGATAGGCCTCTCCTGAAGTGAATTCTCTTATATATTCCAGCTTATTCCTGGCCTCATTTTATTTCTGTGCAGGCTGTTTTTCATTTCTGAAGCAGCCTAAGGCATTTGCCTCTTGCACTAAAGTATCATATTATTCCTTGAGATAAATTTACGGTGTATTTGGTATACTGTGCTGTTACCAACTTCCCTTATCTCCCTGGAAAAGTCACAGAAATGGCTTTCCTGCCATGCTTTCACCAGAAGCGGATCTCAAGATATGCTGCCGTGTGCATGTCGCTGATGAGACTTTCAAATTTTGCCTGCTTAATGCTACAGGTAATTTGCCTTTTGGGAAACAGCAGTGATAAGAATCAGGGTTAAAGTCACTGTGTGTGGAACAAAACAGCAAGTCCAGATGGCCCCTAACTTATTGTCCTCCTTCATAATGGTACAAAAGCAAGATTTCAATAGAAAGTAAGCTTGAGAATTTGACACTAGACCTCTTTCTTGTACAGCAGCATGCAGTACATGGTGATGCTGGGTGGCAATGCAAACCACACCCACAAGTCATTCACACAGTCGCAGTAACTAACATCTGTACAGTGGTTACATTAATGTTTGAGAGGCCAGGTGATTAAGCACCATCTCAACTCACAATTACTTCAACTTAGAATGTGTTCAATAGGACACGGCCCAATTTAAGTCAAGGAATATCTGTATACTACCCTTGTCCATCTATATCTACATGGCGTGTGGGAAAGCTCAGGACCCAAAACAAACCTTCTAAATACCTAGGTATGTGCATCTGATGTTAGCTCCTAGAGTCTTCCCACATTCTCCAAAGATAACATCAAAACTTCAGCTTGTGAAGGATACTCTAATCAAAGCCAATTTTCACATTACAAAGGCCGGGTATGTAGCACAGTATGAAAAACTGATAGCATTTAGAAGGCCATATGCTCAACCTCCAGTACTCAAAAGGTAGGAGAGTGAGAAGGTAGAGGGGAGGGAAGGAATGAATGAAGGAAGGAATGAAGGAAGGAAGGAAGGAAGGCTGACTACTCACACTGAAAATCTCATCAGAGGCCACACTTTGACCCCAGTGTCCCTTATAAAACTGTTTGAATAAAACCAATGTCATGAAATTTTGTAGACTACAATAAGACCACAGTCTCAAGTTACCAGTGCTGGGTTGAGGCAGTGCTCTTGCTTGCCCTCAAAGCCACAGTGTAATTTGGCCACTGCAATTGGCCTAATTCTCAATCCATGCTAAGCTGCAACATCCCCAGCTCTCTCTCTCTCTCTCTCTCTCTCTCTCTCTCTCTCTCTCTCTCTCTCTCTCTCTCTCTCTTGCTCACTCTCGCTCTCGCTCTCTCTGCCTGGACAGTTGGGAGCACAGGGTCCACAAACAGATTAGAAGGTGTAAAATGTGGTGAGAAAATGACAAAGATGATGAAAATAGGTACCAGAGGGCATTTGCACAGAGCTCAGCAGTTTCAGTTGTGTGTGATTAGCAGTTTGGCTATAGCAGGGCACAGTTCATATGTATTTACTCCTTTGATGTCTTGGAAAGAAGAAATAGCAGCTACTGCTGAGAATCTTCCAAGACAATCCCCATGCCACTATTCCACAGCAGACAGAGTCCTAGCCTTGGGCTTTCAGGAGCTCTTCCTAAGAGGGCGGAAAGTGTGATGGCGCCTACTGCAGTGTGCTTGGTGTGCTTGCTCATGAGGTGAATAGACATCTAACAACAAGTCTTATCTTTCCCTTAGGAAGAAAGCTTTCATGATAAGGGCACAGGCTGGCTTGTCATAATCCAGCTCTCTCTCAGATGTCCTGTTGACTCATAAATTCTGAGACCACTCTCAAAACAATTCTATCCTATGCTAAACCTTGTCCATGCCACCTGCAGACAAACATGGAGTTGCCATACAGCCATGAGGCCTGGTGGGTATATTCATGCCTATGTATATTCCAAATTGTTCTAGGAAATATCTCTGTGTTGCTTGGTCTGATCTTTGGAACTGTCTGTTTTCTCTCAGCATTTCCTTCTTCCCCTGCTCAGGCTTGTGTTGTGCTAACTTCTATCCATGGAATGTCTGCCATGGCTTCCAGGAAACTTACTATCCTTCCTAAACCTAACCTCAAACTTCTGAACTCACTGTCTCTTTGTGCTTTGGTGTCTTTCTGACACCATATGTTCTCAGCATGCTGGACCAATTCATCTTGACCTTCTCTTAATTATAGCCTTCACATTTTGGATTCAAAGCAGCAGATTTTGAAAATCATCTAAGGACCATTCCTCTCTTAGTGGTCAACCATGCTGTGTCTCTTTCCTTCTCTTGTGATACATTATATCCCAAAAGGTTCTCAGTTCCTACTTCATGGGATTCTAGCTCTGCCCTTTCTCCTCACTCCAGCTCAGTCCCAAACCAAACGTATGCTGGTCTTCTGTTCTTTCTGCTGATCCAAGTAAACCAGCTTGGAGATTTTGTTTCTTCCTGACATTGGAGTTCTGAATGCATAATTTTCACAGAAGTAGCTTAATAGTTTTACCTCTGACAATTATTAGAACTTGCTTGAGTTCTTTCCAAATTATTGGAATGCAGTAAGAACTGATAGTACAAAGAACATGATCCATTCCTGATACTTCCTATAAACAGGCCCACTAATCAATATAAAGCAATGATGACACAATTGCTCTCAGAGCACTATGGTTTTAGGTCCTGAAACAGCCAAATACTGATGTTCCTTTATCATGGCCTATAAGCTTTCTGCCCTGGATTTATCCAGTGTTATTCAAAATCCAGTCTCTTTCCTTTCAAGATAGTATTTTAACTTGGTAGAATTTTATACACTATTCATAAGTAGGAATATAGAGTCGCTGAGAACAAATTGGAATTCTGTATTCACCCAGTCTCAGCAGTGTGACTTCAAACAGATTGTGTATACTGCTCCTGTAACTAAGTCTCTGTAGCTACAGAACAGAAGAACATCAACATTTGCCTCATGTGATTCTTTCAAGGATACATGACATGAAACATGCAAAGCATCTGGATGTCAAAACTCATAAATTATCCAGTATTACTGATCTTCATGAGATTAATTATCAATCAAAACTCTAAAGAGCCACTCTAAACTTCAGCATTAGAATATGCGATGCTATTCTCATGAATATAAAGGAAGTTTAACCTCCATGACTACACCTTAAAAGAAGTAAGCTGACTCTAAAAGTAGAAAGCAAAATCACAGCACTCATCTTTACACCAACACCATACAGGGGTCTCTGTTTACTGGCCAGCAGATAGACTGAAGGAAGATATTTTAAAACACCTTACTATTGCAAACTAGGTATTATTTTGGCTATGTAAGAAAATCCCCCCAAAGTAATCTGTATAGTCAACAAAAACTGAAGAAATACAGATAGCTCTGCAAAGGATAGTGCAAACATAACTTAGAAACAGGGGTAAGTCAAGCGTGGTAGCACATGCCTTTAATCTCAGCACTTGGAAGACAGAGAAAGGCAGATCTCTGAGTTTGAGGCCAGCCTGGTCTATAAAGCAAGTTCCAGGAGAGCAAGGGCTACACAGAGAAACCCTGTCTCAAAAAATGAAAATGGAAAAAACTAATTAAGGGGAGGGGGAGAAGGAAAGAAAGAGAAGGGGAGGAATGAAGCAAAGAAAGGAATGAGAGAGGGAAGGAAGAAGGGAGAGAGGGAGGAAGGGAAAGAGGGAGGGACAGAGGGCAGGAAGGATAAATCTCACAAGACAACCATCTTAGGCTGACAAGACACTGACTCCTGGAGAACATGCACAGAGAGAAGGGCCAGGCCTGGACACCTAGGGACTTCATGTCTGCCAGGCTAAGCTTGTCAGTGACTCAGAGCTACCTAAGGTGTGCTCAGAGACTTGGCACAGCTGGGCTGTACAGCTCCTAAGTAAATGTCCCGTCACTAAGATTTTTATAGTTTGGAAAAAGTCTGTCTTTGAGACCATGTTCCCCATTATTTCTTCTTTCTAGTCATCTAGGCAATGTTTGGCACTTTCTCACCTACCTTAGGGATTTCTCTTCTAAGAACATTCTAGTAACCTCTGCTTGAGAATGTTTTTTTTTCCAGTGACCAGAGTCACAAAGTGGCCAGAGAACCCTGTGCTAACTAGCAGAGCCCGAGTCCTGTGCTCAGCAACACAGTGTTACACTGCCTGTCCAAGTTGCTTTTACTCTGCTGTTTACACTGGTGAAATTGCTCCCTTAAGTATGAATAGCAACCACAGTTAGGAAGGGACTGGGTCTTAGCACAACTAACAAAGGATTAGCTTTGCCCACAATTACCTGATGGGGATGTTCTTTCTGTACATAAGCTTCTCTTATTGGTTAATGAATAAAACACTGATTGGCCATGCATGAAGATAGGTGGGTCTAGGAGACATAGAAAATTCTGGGAGGTATAGGCAGAGGCAGAGTTACCATGTGATCCTGGGAACAGAGGACACCAGTCAGGCATTCTCCAGTAAGATGAGACTATATAGAAATACATAGATTAGAAGTTATGGATTAATAATTAAGACAGAGCTAGCCAATAAGAAGCTCTAGTCATTGGCCAACAACACTATAACTAATATAGAATCTGTGTGTTCATTTGGGACTGATGCGGCTGTGGGACCAGGCTGATGGGAAGAACCATCCATAACAGTTACCCATTCAGCAGAGGGGATTAATTAGTTGATTAGTGGGTTCTTAAAATGTTTTTTTGTTTTTTTTTTTTTTTTTTTTTTTTTGGTTCAACTCTAATTTGCCATCTGAGGTTAAGAAACCCACACATCTCCCCAACCTGCAGTTCATCATGGGAGGTTGGGAAACACACACATAGTTCTGCCCTGCCTCTGGTTCACTGTTAGAGGTTAGAGAGTCTACTCACACCTTCGCTCTGGGGTCAGCCAGTTGAGGTTGGGAGCATACTCACACTTTAGCCACAATTCCCGGTAACCATTTGGGCTTTGGAAGGGCATGCTGATTCTTGCCCCCATACCATGTGGCCCTACTAGCTCTGAGTACCAGCCAAGAACCAGCCCCACACCCAGTCTCCACCCAGCTCTTAATCCTCTCTATAGCTCTTCCTCATTTCCCAAGGTCCAAGTAGCAGACCTTATCAGTTCTTGCTTTTTGTTTGTTTCCTCCATATCCCACTGTCTTTTCTTGGCCTCTTCCAAAGAACATGGCTGGCCCAATTTGCAGTGTCTAAGGCTCAGCCTCCTGACAGATGAGATTGTTCTTTACATTGAGTTCCTAGCTGACCACTCTCTTTTCAGTCCACCATTAGCTAAAACTTGTATCTATCTCATTCCTTCCATATTGCTTTGCTTCTAACACTGTTCTTACTGGCCCCTCCTCTAATTCTTTTCTAGCAACTCAATACTAATATTCCCATCATGAATTCTTTTTTTCTCATTTTTTCTACTCATAGACATAGTAAGTGACATACTAACTAGTATACACAATGCTGTTGGTATCTTTCAAACAATTGGTGTTTAAGAGATGACTGTTTTATAGTCAACTGATTGTTTTCATGGTGGGTAGACTGCTCAGCCATGACTGCTACAGACAGTATTCAGCCTCAGCTGGTATCTGGGGATGATAGAGCCTGGTGCCCTAAAAGTATAGAACAGGAAAATATCATCTCATCCCTACTACAACCTAGATTTTTATGAACATTGCCAACATATCCACTAAGAGCAAAAAGGTGACCTGGAAGCAACTCCAGCTGGGCAGGTCCCAATAAAAACACCAGTAACATGAAAAACTAAGGCAGTCTGAAACCTAAGCTGGTTGCTTCTGAGAGGCTAACCTTTGTAGAGATGAGGAAATGACAGCTAAATCAAATGAAGTCAATAAGAATGTGTTTATATCTTACAATGCTCAAAGCACCACTTCTTGTTGAATCCTCCATCTACTTTCCCTGCCTATAAACTTCCCCAGAACTCCTCTAATTTTGCAGACAGGATGCTGCCTGATTCATGAGTCATTTTCAAAAGCCAACTCAATCGTTGAAACTAATTGTACTTTAATTTTGTTCTTTGTATCCATTTTGCACATTTAATGTATTCTCCAATCAGGAAGTACAAGCATACTGGTGTATCCAGGCTTCGTGACATGGTTGGCCATGAAGATCATGCTTCACCCTTTTCTATGGTTGATCTTTCTGGAGCACCATTACCTGATTGCTAGATTACTCTAAATACCCAGGAAAATCTAGAGATGTGGAATCCATTCTAATTCTCATGTCAGTTTTACTAATAATCACTCACACTTTAAAATAACTCAATTGTCCTCCAACTGGTAAATCAATAAATTGTGATATACCCAACAACACAGATGAAATTCAAAAATTACACTGAATAGGATATCAATATGTACCATGTTATAATTTGTAACTCCAGAGGAAATCATCTTTTATGAAGCTGCCTCAGAGCAACACTTTTTCTTTATGGTAACATCAATGGCCTTTACTCATTAAAATACAAATAGCAACTTCTCCAGATATGACCACCAAAAATGGATACTAAGCACAAATTCCAGTGCTGAGCACAGGATACCTATTTGTGAGTTGCTTACCATGGAGAACTCATGATCTACACCCATGTAACAATATAAGTCGTTGCCATTGTTCTAGGTTGTCCAATAGAACTAGATACAACCCTACTGCCAAAGGCACCGCACATTTTGGTTGCAGGACATAGAGAAAACAAGCAGGAGCTGAGCTGGAAGCTTCTCTGCTAGCATTTATAGTGCTTAAAGGTGCTATGTAGACTATTGGAAAAGTCATTAATGGTCTTAGGAAATCATGAGCTCTGAAAGTACCATATTGACCTGCCAGGAAAGATGTGTACATTGGTGCAATAGTGGCAATGTCTATTACTGGGGTAACCAATTGCATTCAGATAGGATTTCAGGCCTGCTCCACAAGAGGGAACTCATACCTGGAATTGAAAGTTTAGTGGAAAGCCCATGTCTGGGGAGGTCACAGGCCCTACAGGGAGCCTACTACTGTAAGTTTTGTATGTGGACATGTCAAACTGACTTCTAAATACTAGCCTTTATACCTACAACTTAGTGTTGGGCCCAGCCTTGGTCAGAGAAGCTACTTCTTGGGAGTTGTCTGTGGTTATCTTACACTCATGATTGGTGATATTGGAACGGCTGTCTAATGCTCAGACCAAAATGTGACATTTGTATTACCTCCTCCAAGGCTCAGGGAACATCACAGAAGAGAAGGCTGAAAGAATTTAAGAGCCAGAGGAAGGGAAGGAGTGCTATGTCTCCTGAACATGACTAGCCTGCTGCACTCATGAACTCACAAGAGCAGTGGTTACCTGTACAAGTCTTACAGTGTGGGCTACCAATACTACCATGGAGGAGGCAAGTTAATGCCACTGTTAACATTACTGTTAAAGTCAGTGAGGAACTGGAATGGGGGGAGGTAATTCATATTTCCTGTGGAAGCTGCTGGTTAAATTCTCTTTGCTCAGAGAAATAAACTCCATCCATTCTCATGCAAATGGCCCTAATTAAATGCAGTGAGCAACAAACAAGCCATAATGATAGAAGGGAAGTTATTGGAAAGAAATGGGGGACTGGTGTGGGTAGGAAGGCTATAAGAAGGAATAATGGTGGAAGGGTATCATCAGATCCATATGTATTCAAGAAATATTGAGTCTAGAGGTATTCGCAAATGTTTTATGAGACCAATTAAATTCCAGTTTGGGGGGAGGGGATCACTGAGTGCATTTTAAATTTTTTTTCCCCATTACCAGAATCTTAAATCTTTTGTGAAGACAGGAAAACAAAAAAACTTTCCTCGAAGCATTTAATCAACACAGGAAATTCAGGATTCAAATTGGGCTTTCCAGTAGGAAGATAGAATCAAGTTTCATATGAATAAAAACTGTAATGTTGCTTTTCACTTTAGGACAAGTACCTATGGTATTTTATTTAAAAATTTTATTTTTTATTTTATATACCAACCTCAGTCCCCCCCCCTTTCCACCCCAATCCACTCCTTATGGGGCGGGGAGAGTGTAAGGCCTTCCTTGGGGAGTCAACAAAGTCTGGAATATCAAGTTGAGGCAGGACCAAGCCCTTTCCCCCTGTATCAAGGCTAAGCAAGGTATCTCACCATAAGGAATGGATTCCAAAAAGCCCATTTATAGCTCTGGGATAGGTCCTGGTGCCACTGCCAGCATCCTCCCCCAACCCCAACAGATCTGTCAACCACATTCAAAGGGTCCAGGTAAGTCCCACGTAGGTTGCCCAGCTGTCAGTCCAGAGTCCACAAGCTCCCACTAGCTTGGGTCAGTTGTCTATATGGTTCTCCTTATCAAGGTCTAGATCCCCCTTGTTCACATGATCCCCCTTCCCTCACAACTGAACTTGTGGGTCACTGCATCTGCTTCTATCAGTTACTGGATGTAGGTCCTAAGATGATAATTAGGGTAGTCACTAATCTGATTAAAGGGGAAGGCCAGTTTTGACACACTTTTCATTATTGCTAGGTGTCTTAGTTGTGATCATCCTTGTGGATTCCTGGGAATTTCTCTAGCACCAAGTTTCTCCTTAACCCAATAATGGGTCAAGACATCTCTTTCATTGCTCTCCCCCTATGTGCCTCCCCCAACTTGGGTCTTCTTGATCCCTCATGTTCCCATTTTAAGGATTCAGGCATTATGCTGACCTGCCCATTACCTGGCAGAATGCACTCAGGCAGTACGCTGGTTAACCCAGGGTTCTATGATTTCATAGTGTGCATGCAGGAGCAAAGGACCCTTTAAGAAAAAGGACTCCATCCACTTAGGCTCTTTTTCTGCTCTTTCCCTGGGGGTAGACAAGACAGGACTTTTCCTGTCTCCCTCTTCTCTCCTGTCTCCCTCCCCATCCCCATTTTGTGTCTTTACCTCTTTTCTCTTCCCTTCCTCCTTTCCTACCCTTTCTAATAAAACTTCTCACTTAAGCTCTGTCTATCCTTCTGCCTTGGTCATCATGCTCAGCTGCCATGGAATCTGCCAAGGTTCTCCTTGAGCTTTATCATATCATAACCCCCCTTCCAGTTTACCCAGGAGATCTTAAGTTATTTTCCCTTGCTGGAGCCCTCCATGTGTGCCCCTCTTAAGGTCCCCCTTTTTACCTAGCTTCTTTAGAGTTGTGGATTGTAGCCTGGTTATCCTTTGTTTTATATCTAATATCCACTTATGAGTGAGTACACACCAGTAGTGTTTGTCTTTCTGGGTCTGAGTTACATCACACAGGATAGTTTTTTCTAGTTCCATCATTTGCCTGCAAATTTCATTTGCTCAACTATGTTCATAGCAGAATTATTTGTAATAGCCAGAACCTGGAAATAACCAACCAAAGAATGGATAAAGAAAATGTGGTACATTTACACTATGGAGTATTACTCAGCAGTTAAAAAAAAACATTGATGTCCATGGTTACTTTAACTGAAAACTATCAAATCTATATAATAAAGCCAAGCATTCTGATTAGCATTACCTGAGCTTCTTCAATATTTACATATCAAATTATAAAGACTTTGCATTTTATTTTAAAATCAAACTGCATTCTTCTTGCAGTTATTTGATAACATGCATCTTCACTTCTTATAAACCAGCCATTGAGACCATCATTTTAAACCATGAGCAACTTTCCCCACCCATTTTCTTTACCAGGTGGGCTAACAAACTTACCCACTACTGGTTTTGTTGTTTTGAATTCTAAAAATTATTTGGTTCTCTTAAACTTAGAGCAATCCTACTTAAAGTGGTCCATTTATGTCAATTTGCCTTTATTAAACTTAAGACAACCTGCAGAGTGTGGTGATACATATTTGTAAATGGAATACTCAGAAGGTTACAGCAGAGATTGTGAGGCAGAGTGAGATCAACCTGATTTACATAGTAAGAGTCTATCTCGAATATTTCTAACATGGGGTAAGAGTTGTAGACGAGTCTTAAGTTGACTAGAGCTGCTGGGAGAGTTTAGTGATAGATGTCTTCCTATTTCAGGATATAAGCATGTTCTGCTTGTAGCACTAAGCATCTGCCCACAATCTGGTTCATCTTTTTCCTTCTGATGAAAAAGAGAAGTAAAACTGTTCAACATGCTACAGGTTAATCCGAAGTGACAAAGTTCCACCAAAGGTGGACAGAAGCAGTCTCTCAGATGTTCCTGCTTGTTCCTGACTACATGCACATTCTCACTGGGGTCACTAGAAAACCTAGGACAACTGCCTCAAGTATTCAAAAACCAGAGAAGACAAATTTCATTTTCTTCCTAAATCTCTATATGCATCCTTTCCTACTTAATAGTCTGTCTTTTCAGATTATCTTCGGTAGTGCAGAGAAATGACCAGTTTTTGCACCACATTAAGAGACTGAGGGACACTACACTGGGTCTATACTGGCTGCAAATACAAGGACTAAAAAATACATGGACTACTTGTGGAGGCTACTTTCCCCAAAACAAAAAGGCTTTTCATTTACATTCATGTGTGAAAACCCAAAACACATAGACCCACACATGCACTTTTACATTTTATCCATAAACCAAAAATCAGAAACAAACAGCAGAGAGCTACTCCCTCCCCCCCACCCCAAACACAAAAACCACTTTTCTTAACCAGTTTTTAAAGTTCACAGCACTTTGTAAGTAAGACAAAATGTCTTTACCACATACAGAAGAAATTGATGCAGGCTCATTAAACATAAACAACTAAATCCTGCAGGAGAGACCAGTCGCTCTCTGAGATGATCAGTCCTCAGGACAAGCAGATGAACCAGACAGACAAATGGCTCCTTGATAAAGCATCGAGCCACAAAAACACAGCTCTGAACACTGCTCCTATCAATTAAGAGATAAGCAGATTTTCACTAATCAAAACTGGAACCAAGTTTACGAAGACCCAAGGGAAACACAGGGAGGGACTGAAGGACAGAAAAGAGAGTCAGCATGAGCTCATCCCAGGTGTGCCTAGAGGCCAATGAGGGGCATTTGGCAGTACCACCGCCTGGCATCCCAGTAGGACATCCAATTGTCAAAGAAATTTTTTTTTTTTTTTTTTTTTGTAAATACCAGCTACTTGGTTATTAAGTAGGTGAGCTAAGGAACCAATGATCTCATATAATCATTTGTCTTGCACCTCCATGGTCCTTGAAAGCCAGCATTTATCTTTATGCCCTAAACGCCTAGGGGTGGAGTGGTTATGACATGAAGATAAAGGAAATTTTTTTTTTTTCTGCCTTCACCCCACCCTAGTTAAGGCAATTAGCATTCATCTACCTTGTGATAGGGTCACCTGAGCTTGTCAGGTCTTTGCTCTAACAACAATGACTCTCAGGCATGGTGCACAGGTATGAAATAGCCCAGAATGTCCAGTGCCGGTGTTGAGAAGCCAAACAAACCATCTGGGGTTGGTTGCTTTAGAACCTTTAGAACTCCCCTGGACAAGCAAGTCCCATCTATAAACTAAAGAAGCCAAAACAGTACCTACCTGTATATCCTAAGGCTGCTGGGATCATGGGTTCACTGCTGGCTCTGGTAATCTTCATTGGAAATCCATGTCTCTCGTCCTCCAGTTGCTTTGACTCCAACAAACATTATCAATTGGACATTCTCTCCTTTCACCTTCAGGTAAACATTTTCTACTACATTTGCACTTGAGGGTGTGACTGCTCCAGCACTGTATAACTTCTCCTCCCTCCTTGGAATAAACTGCTAAGGAGACAGCAGAGCTGGCCTGGCTGTTTCCCCTGAAAGAAATCCTGCTGATAGGTTGGCCCCAGTTCTCAGCTGTCTTGAGAACTTGGTTGTAGGAGTGTTCCAACTAACAAAGCAGCTCATTAAACCCTGACTGTGTGGAAACCAAATTCATACAGAGATCCTTAAGAGTCTGGACCTTTGGTAAAAAGCAGAGAGCCAATGAGTAAGAATGACATTGGGCACAAAGTCTCCAAATACCACATTTTGTTCCAAGTTCTTACTGGGGAATTTAAGCACATCTTTGTGTAACTTCCCCGTGAGAGACCACCAGCAGTTTAAGCTTGTCAATCCCACACTCTAGGAAAAGCCTTGTCTTGTTTAGTTTACCTATCATGTTGCTATGGCCCAAGGAGTTGCTAGTGAAATGGGGGCAGTAGGGACTTCCAACACATATCTCTGTGGTTTTATTCCATTCCTAATATGTAAAAGATCACCCCAGCTTAAAGATCACATCTAACATATTTCTCATATATTGCACTGATCAACATGATTTGAGAAGTACATTTTTTGTCCTGACCTGCTACAAAATTTCCTGAATCAAGCACATAATTTGTCATTATATACACAGGTTAATGTCCAGCACAAACATGAATTGAACTCTGTGTTTTTTCTCCATAAATTTTTCTGATTACAACTGGCTTGATTCTTGCAGGACAAAGAATTCTGTGGCAAGCATCTTTCTTTCTCACTTTCCTTTAGGAAATAATCTAGCTCCCTTCTTTGAGTTAGTTATTCTGGGACTCACAGCCAAATTTTACTTAACATTGTAAAACCAGCTATTAACTTAACATATTTTCTGTTTTCTTTCCAAAACTGGACATACTACAAATAATGTAAAAAGTTAATCTGCATCCCAAATGCTCATTTTTTTGTTGTTTCAGTACAATTTATACTTCCTAACCAAAGATACTACAACTTTCCAGTGAATACTCCTAGCTCAACACAATCCTTACAGTGCTTATTATGCCAAAGACTCTGTGATCAATGAAGCTGAAGAAAGGGGAAGTGGAGGTCAAGTTTCAAAGGCTCTCTCAGAGCCTTTGGTACAGTGTTCTGGACTGCGACCATTGTAGCACTCTGTATAATACTGTGGCCAGTCCAGTCAGAGCACATCTTAAAGGGACTGATATTTACAGCCATTTCCTAGTGAGGTAATAGATATTTGCTATCTGAGCAGTCTATGGATCTAGACCAAGAACGCTAAACACCTTTTAACCAATCAAGCACATTACTGAATGCCAAATCAATTATCTTTTAAAATAGAACATGTCTAAAATACCAGCTAAAAATGTGAATTTCAAATGACATAAAATACAACTTGCTAATGGATTACTATTTCTCAGTTTTTGTTGTTTAGAAAATCACTACATAATTTTAGGTGTCAGTAAAATATAGTTTCTTTAAGACTGCATAAAAGAAAAAATTAAATCCAGATAGTTTTAACTATTCAGTAGCTCATCTATATTCCTGAAACTTGACTGCTCAATTTCTAAATTGAAATGAAAGAACATAAGATTATACAAACAAGACTACTGAACAAGCATTTTTAAAATAACATACTGCCAAGTAAACTCAGTGAAAGTGTTTGTTAATACTTTATTAGTATCTTCTCATGGACAGAACATAACACAAAACAAATAAAAATTTTAATCTTTTTAGTTAATAAAAATAACTGACATTCTGATGATTTCCCCTTTGTTAAAGGAAAGCAGGGACAGAGCAGTTATGGGCAACTGACACATACAATGATATGCACAAGGTCATTTTCTAACAATTAAAATCCACAAATGTGCGCTTTAGCTTTCCCTTATAATACAGGAGCCATGCTCCCATAAGCAAAATTTTCTACTAAAAAAGAATTTTACAAGGAGTGACAAAAAGACTTTTAAAACAAGTCCTTAATTAAGGTGCAGCAACAACAGAATGAAGTTGTTGGATTAAAAGAACTATATCTCAAAACATTAAAAATGTACTTATTTTACAATTACTCAAATAAACATGCATTAAATGAAAATATTGCACAAAATTAAAACTTTAGATTGTGAAATTTATGTTGTTCTTAATTTTTAAAAAATTATAGGTACACTTTCATTCACATTTAACTGTTTTTTTTTATCCCCCCAAATACCTGCAGCACAAACTTATAGTGATCAAACTGAAATATTGAAGATTTTTTTTTTTTTGTTTCATTTTAAATTAAGGCTAAGGAAGTTCGTCCACTGGTCAATGGCACAACTGTTTCCAGCAACTACATGGAATACCCTAATTACAAGAAATTCTCATCTGAGTGCTACATTTAAGTCATACAAACTTTAGGTGAATAAGCTGTGATGGTTTCTATGTAGTTGCACATTACCTGAAAACAAACAAACAAACAAACCCAGAAAACCCAAAAGAATGATTAATTTTGAAGGTCTTTGCCTAAAACATCACTGACTTAGAAGCACTCAGAAACTCAACATGAGAAGACATGAAGCCTCTTCGTGTATGTGTTCATATGCGCAGTAGATGCATGAAATACAACAACTTTATTACATGCGGTACACTGTACTTGGCTTCTGGGTTAAATACTCTACCCAGCTAGACCAAGTCACTCAATTGGTTATCTGCAGCCATAGCATGGCCATACTCTCTGTTGTAAAGCACAGGTGTGCAGACACGTAACCATCTAACATTTCTGCTCCTGAAATATAAACTCCTCTCAAAAAATTACTTTAAAAACAATTATTCAAATGGTTGTTTGTTCTTCTTTGTTCTGTTTTGGTATGATTGCAGTTGTCTTGCAGGGCGCTTTATATTTTATCTGACCTTTTCCCCCTGGTTAACAGTCAGTTTTCTCACTTCATATAGAAATGCATTTCATATGTACACATTAGGCTCTTGCATGAATCCTTCTGTATATACTTAGATTTATCCATGTAAAAATAGAATTGAAATGGGCAGAGGTATGTATGAGGATCACTGCACTTGTGGCCTGCAGATGGTCCCTACAGACATGTTTGACAACTCCAATTAAGCATGGGGCAGAGGGAGGGGATGGCAGGGCAAGGGCAGGATGTATCGTGAGTACAAGAAACAGTTCTTCCACCGGAGAAACAATCTTTTCTTACTTGCAAGATGCAAGAAAAGGATTTTACTTATGTAATTCTGAAAAACATGCAACATGCTGAATATATGCATACTACAAATATGCACAACAGCACTGATAACTATAACAGAGTTTTACAGGAAGGCTTCATCCTGTTCACAGGCTTTCCTGGGTGAGAAGGATCTAGATAAAAGCAAGACATGAATAACGGGTTCCAATCTTAAAGCTCCCAAACAACAGGGATATCAATACTCTGTCCTTGACTGTAAGCACCCAAACATTCTTTTAATACCAGGATGCTGGCTCAGTGGTCTGAAAAGTAGCTTCACTATTTTAAAGTTTTAGTGTTAAATATTTTAAAAACAAACAGAGCTGATATATCCAAACCCTTAGTTATGGGAAGTTTTTAAAAGCACAGAAATCCTGCATACATGGGATATGAAGACTTCTTAATGGACAAAATGGGGAAACATTAGGAAATGTAAAGGCTCCAAAACTGGAAAAGATACTTTGTTTCTCTGATATATAAAATTATATTAGGGAGTTAAATGTATACACCAAAGGGTTTTGTGTACTAGCTTTATTTAGAATTTTACATTATGCGAAATATAAATAAAAGCATATTTTAAAAAATAGTACAGTTCTGTTTTCATTATTTATTTTCATATATGTACACATAGTAGAATTAGGAATTTGTATGTTTACATAGGACTATAAGCTCATTAATCCTTTGATTTGCTATGATGGTAGTTACCTAAGGCATGTCTAGATCAAATGATTAAAGTTATCATATGGTAACTTTTAATAGAGTACTGTTTAAATTTCCAATTTTTAGAAGGACAGAATGTATTTGGCAGTTCTTACAATAAATAATTCCCCTTCTATATAATCAGTAATCTGTTAAAAGATTAAAAAAAAAATGAACTTATAAGAGAGCTGCTACCACATGCTTCTTCTGCACAGAATGCCAAAGGAAAAGTAGAGAGTTGAGTACCACAAGAGCAAGCTGAGCCCTTAAAGCACATAAAAATCAATGAAAATCTACACCAATGAAGAATAAATCCAATCAAATTCTAGTTTTGATTGGTTCTATTTTATAGTGCTTTACTTTACACAACAAAACTGTAATTTTGGGAAAGGGTTCTTTCCTACACTAAGGGCATTCTGTCACTTTTCCCAGACCTTGAAACAATTGTTATAAAGATCACTCACCTGCTGACCCACATGATAGCAAAATGCTGACAATGACCCACAAGATCACTGAGGGAAACAGACCTCTCCCAATCACACACTGCAAACTTGTGACCTATGACCCATTGCTCTGTGCTTCCCTTAGTGCTCACTCACACATACACTCTGGCACTTCGTCACTGGTGGAGAATGCTGATTCATCAGGAACAGAAGAGACCAACTCCATTCTTGAACGAGATGGGGGCAGTATCCTCTCAATGTTGCAAATTATGCACCAAATCATTTAAGACACAGGAATCTCTCTTGGTAGTGGCTGGATTACAGATGAGAATGAGAAGAACCAGTCTTGTGGATGTACTAATGATCTGTTTTGAGACACTCGAGACTGGTGTATATGAGTTACACTGCAGATGATCTGTCCACGCCATTAGTCCTGGACAAAATGAACACCAGCTTTACAGGTTGGAGTGTCACCTTTTTTGTAAAGAAGGCGCTTGAGTACTTTGAAGTTTCTGTTTATATTTTTGCATCTGCTTTGATCTTGAATGAAGTTTGTTGAAAAGTTCACGGAATTTATACTGTGGAAATAAGGTTTCTAAAAAGCCTTCTAAGAAGACATACACCATTCTCCTATTTAACTGGTTGTGCTGAAACATTTCGAAAACACGAAGAATACCTTTTCGTGTTGTCTCAGCTCCAATAATGTGCTTCAGTTCATCTGTATAAAGTAGAGAAAAATACATATATTCATTCCTCAGAAAAAGGAAATACATGCCTAAATTATGATCATAAATCAGGAATCTAAAGAGCATACAGCAGAGTAACTCATAAACAATAGGTATCCAGTTATTGAGTTGTACATACCAGTCTTAAGCCTACACACACATCTGCATCTAGCATCATCTACCCACCTACATTATAGATAGCACAGGAACCTAAGAGCCATCCTCACAGGTTTCAGATTATAGTCAAAATCCTATCTCTTATTTCCCATTTGATATTCACTATCTTTTATGCCCAACTGAATGAAGACTTCTAATAATCAATATCCTTATAAAGCTGATTGCTTTTCTAGTTTTTAATTCTGCTGTGGATTTTTATTCTTTTCTTTTTTTGTGGTAGATAAATGCATAAAAATGAATACAATGTGAAAGAGCAGCTATTCTAACTACATAGAAATTCAATGACATACACAGACTCTCTGGATCTGGTTAGTTTGTATATGATGTTTACTTGCAAACTTTTAAAATTAAAATTTTTAAAAAATACAAAAACTTGTAACTTCCAAAAGGTCTGTATCTAACAGAGATACACTATAATTCAGCATAAATATGTGACAAAACATAGGATTAAGTATACACAAAATCACAGCTTTCATCTACCCTCAACTTCTTGAGGTCGTCTTCACAGCAAGGGCTACCCTGGCAATTCCCCCTGCAGCTGGAATACACCTGACATGGCCGCTTCTCTTCTACTGTGTAACTTTTCTCTTAGAGCTGATCACTATCTAGCACACTATGTTTTATTTGTCTTGTTTGTTGTCTTCCCCTAAAAGGACATAAGCTTTAGGAAGTAAAGCAATATACACACATGCCTCGCTCACAATTAGATCCAGTTCGATCAAGTACCTACGTGACTATGAGTTCTTGGAGCTGTGTCAGGGCACTGCACAATCTGCTTTATTATGAAGGTATAGTGAAGAACAGCCTGAGGTACTGTTTCTTTTTAATTTTTCTAAAGTGCCATTCCTTTACTTTCTGCCACTGTATTTAACCACACATTGGGGAAGCTATAACAGCAATGTGGCAAATTTCTAAGTTAAGACAGAAAGCGAAACACTGAAAATCTAATTTTAAGTCATAAGAAAAGTCAGGCATACTAGCTTATGCTCAAGTCTTTAATCCCAGGATTTTGAAAACTGAAATAGCATTACATTCAGGTCAAGGCCAGCTTGGACTACACAGTAAGTATCAGACCAGCCAGGGCCACAGCATGAGACCCCACCTCAAAAATAATATGAAAATGAAGGAAAGAAACAAAGTAAAGCCATAAGAAGAAAAGCAGGTAACAACAGACAAAAGAACTTACAAATCCATTTTGTCCATTCTCTACATGCACAATTAAATCAAAGGTAGAATATGTATCTAGGCATAAAATCTATTTAGGCATTTATTTATATTTATGCATTTTTAAAGATACTTATGACACAGGGACAAAACTACCATCACCATCTCTAGGCCATAAAAGCCCATTGATGACAGGCTCTCTTTCTGAGAGGGGAAAAAAGGACAAGTAAATCTATGTTAATGATACAGTAGTATCACAAATAAATACTCAAATAAGACCAAAAACACTCACTCGAGAATTATGTTTTAATAAGGATTAACGATTGATCAATCAGTTACTTGTATGTAAATGGACTTGTATTCTAAGTTAAACATTCTTTCTGAAAACTTCAAACTTTCCTTTGTTCTTTAAGTTGGGCCTCATGTAAGATCAAAAGCATGACTCTTGCTATATGTGGTGCTCTAGATCAAACACATGGCTCTGTGTACACTAAGCAAGCACTCTGCTAAGCAAACTACAACATCCTCAGCCACACTCATGTCTTTCTTTAAAAAAAAACCAAACAAATGAAACCCCAACAGGCCATGACCTACAAGTCCCAGATCATACTCATATTTGTATCAACCCATCCATCTGTCATGTTTTCTTTACACAATTTCCAAAACCTTTCAAAACAGCACAGTAAGCTTTTTATCATTCGAAGATGAGTCAGAATCCTGATATTCACTAACTACAAATCGTGGGTGGGTGGTTTGGAGCCTGTTTCTTCATACACAGAATGGTAAAGTTAATACTGACTTGTTTCAAAGGAAGGTTAAGAGGATTTGTTAGAATGTATGAGAAATGCCTAGCATAGTTAGTGCCCAGTAGCTAGTAAATCATCATCTGGTGGTCACTATAACAAAAATGAGCTAAGCTAGCATAGTGTCAATGTCAAAAAGTCATAAGAAATAAAAAAAAAAAAAACAAACAAACAAATTTTAATCAAATGTGTTAACTCACCTGGCATAATTGCAAATAATTTTGTTTTTCCTGCAATTCTTGTTCTCATTCGAATAGCTTTATCTCTGCATGGAACAGTCTCTGCTAAAATGCCATTGGGCCAAAATGCATCTCTATTTAAGAAAATGAAATAATGTTTGTAAGTAGCTTCATTTTCAAATGATAATAGTTGATAACATCATTTCAATATGCTAAGAAATATTCAAACCAAGATAGCATTTCTAAACCTTTATACAGACAAATAACAAACATCATCCAAGGGCAGGTTTCAATTTAGGCATAAAAAAATATATGCACAAAAAGTAGCCGATAATTTCTGGCCCCCAGTACTTCACAAACACTAAGAAAATGGGAATAGGTGGATCAATACGTGGCAGACACTTAAACTCCAAAGTGGGCCCCTGCGAAGTGAATATCTTATCCTAATCCACCCACAGCATACTGAACTTGGAAAGCCTAGCAGCTAACAGTCTCTCTTGGCTATGCCATTCTGATCCCCATCTAACTCAGCCGGCATGAATCTCAAGTTGTGAATGCAGTGCATGCCATACAAACATATTCTCCATTTTTCAATGGAGTTCCATCCCACTTCTTGATGTTTTTGGTCCAAGGAGACCTGGACTGAAAAGGTCTGGAGATTCCCTAGCCCACCAGAGTCCACCTTTGACCCTGAGGCACCCTCTCAAAACTGCTAAGCCCCACCCATTACAACTGGACATAATCATCTTAATGTGCACTAGAAACACCTTGGCTTTAAGGAGATAAAACCATTACTGTTGTGCAGACCTTCTACCCATTAAGACAATCTCATAATTATCTCTGGAAAAAGGATCCACACAGGGTTAAACTTCCTCAGTTGAATACAATCTACAGTCAGGGCTGAGAATCTTTAATACAGAAGAATTGACCTAACCTAACTAAATGAACACACCGGGGCAGTTAGACCAATTCTGGAAACAAAACAGTACAAATGGGAGAAACTTAGCTTCTGAGAAGAAAAGGAGATGCCTCCCTTTCTATCACCAGAGTCTTTGGACAAACTAATTTCCTTCTCTAATTCTTCATAATCTCACAGCAAGTGAAGACAAAAACCATCTCTTATGTAAAGGATATAAACTCATGGAAAAGCAAGTTACTACAACACTTGACAGTTTCCTTCTTGACACATGTTTACACCTCAGTACAGAAGCCAGAATCTCCTATGCACTGTCTGTCTTCCTACTTACAGAGGGGTAACCTATGCTAACACCTGAGTACAGATGACAAGATCTGCTATTCACTGTCTGTCTTCACACTTACTGAAGGGGCTCATTCTTTTTTTTTTTTTTTTTTTTTGCTTTCTATGCTCTTCTGAAGAAACTGCATCTTATCTTTCCCTTCTTGGTGACTGACAGGCAGAGTGCTCTCACTACATTTTGTAGCATAAACATAAAAATTACCATGTCAATTTTGTACTTGTACTGTCCTCAAATATTTAAAAATTAAGCCAGTAACAGATACAATTTTCTAAAAACTTCACTGATTTCTATGATTAAAAACAAACAAACAAGCAAGCAAACAAACAAACCATTAAAGTTTTGAAGCAGGGTTTTCAAGTGCCCAGGCTTGGTCCTCAGTTTACAACACAGTCAAGGCTGATCTTTAACCTCTGGTTCTCTTGCTCCTATTCCAAATTCCACCATGCCCAGTTTTCTAATACTATTCCCATGATCGTAAAGCTATTCTATTCGATAAAAATATCACTATCATTTTTAAAATGTTCCTTTTGCATCTTTGCTAGTCTAGTGGGGAAAAGGCACTAGCTCCTTATAATAAATGCCTATCTATGTTAATTATCATGTGTTCATAAGTGTGGTGTATATATCTGTGTGGGGGTTACATGGGCCACAGTGCACACATGGAAGTCAGAGGACAACTGCAGACTAGCAGACTCCTCCGTTTACATTTATGTGGACTCTGAGGATCAAATTCACGTCCCCAGGCTGGTGTGCCAAGTGCCTTTATTGTCCAAAATATCTCCCCAGCCCCAAATGTGTATTATGGTTTTCCTGTAGTTTGCTCATCAAAACCAGTGTTACAGAAACAAAGTCCATTAAGGTAAAGACAATTGTGTTAGCAGTGCTAAACTCTGTATTATGTGAAGAAGTAATGCCATCTTAGGATATACCTGAAACGCTTCACCGAGTCAGCTACTTGTTCAGGTGAGGTCATCCAGTCAACATGGTCAACTATTTTTCTGAAAGTAAAGAAATCTGAGTAAGTGAGTGAGTCTTAGTAGGCAAATGAAACTCAGCCAAGTTTCATAGAAACACTCTGAGTGAGGATGAGCCTCTTCAGAGAAGAAGAGTGTTAATGATCTTGAAAAGCCCTAAGGAAAAGTCTTTGACAATGCAGAACCATTCACTCATGGGAATGAAGTCTAAGAGGGAAAGCAGGCAAAACGGCTACCTGTTAATAGTGTCACCATATGTAGCTCTAATAAGCTGCTGGAGTAAGTTTTTGATATTCCTTCTCAACCACTGGTTTCTCTCTTTTAAGTCAAACACCTCATCCATTAGAAGAAGCATTACCCTAAGTGGAATATTGTCATCCACCTGGGGAAAAAAATGAGAGGGAAAAAAAAATCAGGATGATTTATAGAAATATGACTTAGTTGTAACTTTTAGCAGCCTGGTAACGTAATAGCAAAATTGATAATTATTTTCTGATATTTTTCATAAATAAAAGTATTTTGGCTGGGCAGTGGTGGCACACACCTTTAATCCTAGCACTCAGGAGGCAGAGGAAGATGGATCTCTGAGTTTGAGGCCAGCCTGGTCTATAGAGCTAGTTCCAGGAAAGCCTGGGCTACACAGAGAAACCCAGCTTCTAACAATGAAATAAAAGTATTCTTATAATCAATATTTAACAGATGAAATAAAGAATATGTTTTGCTTAATTAAAAAAGAAATTAAAGTAAATAATTAAACTATCATTATAAAACATAATTTTAGGGAAATTTTATGGTTTAATTGGCATAGTTAGTATATTATTACTATTAGTATACTTTATTTAATTGGTATAATTAATAGTAAATACAATTAGCAAATCAAAAATAATTTAATTAGTACACATAAAGTTAACATAATTTTTTTTTTAAATTATGAAAGCCAATAGCTTAGGCTTATTCCACTAGTTCTTCTTTTTTTATATTTATTTATTTTTCTTATTTTACATATCAATCCCAGTTCCCTCTCCCTCTTTCCCTCTCTCCCTCCCATCTCATCCCCCCCCCCCCCAACTCCACAGGAAGGGTGATGTCTTCCAGGAGGGGTCAACAAATCTGTCAAACCAGTAGCTCTTCTTATAACTTAAATTAACTCATTTATATTAATCCACATTTTGCCTTGTGGCTTTTTACCTCTCTTCCATCTTGTACCTCCTGTTTCCTCTTCATGTTCTCTGGCATCTCTCCTGTGCCTAGATTCATTTTCTCTTCCTCTCTCTCTCTGCCTAGAAATCTCACCTAACCTCGTCCTGCCTAAATATTATTAGTTACTCTTTTATTAAGTCAATCAGAAGGTGCCTTGACAAAGAAATATCTTCACAGTGTACAAAAAGATTTTTCCACAACAATTCCCCCTTTTTGTCTAAATAAAAACAAAATTTTAAACTTTAACAGAGTAAACTTATATAATAAGAACAATTATGAGGTAAGAATTGCATTTATAATGTCCAGTCCATTTGTTTTTGGCATATTCAGAGAAAATATTTTTTGTCTCATATTTTGCTTATATATTATGGTTTCTAATTTTATGTTTTTATGGTTTGGGGATTTTGTGCATGTGTGTTGTTTCTTGTGATTTTTCTGTATTAAAAAAAAAATTCTGGGTGTCTTGTTTCTTTGCCTATTTGTTTTCTAACAGAAGAAAGAAACATAGGTTGTGGAGTTGTGGGTGGATTGTGGGAAGGACCTGGGACAAGTTGAGGGAAGGAAATGCATGATCAGAATATGTTATATGGAGTTTTTATCTATTAAAAATGAAAAAATATATTAATAAACTTTAATCATGAAAGCCTCCAGTCAGTACAAAATAATAGTAAAAACCAGCTAGAATGCTTTTACGTGCCAGTAGAAAACAGTTACTGATACCATGAATGGACAGTTTATAACTAAAACACACCAGGAGGAAAAGGGACTCATTTCATTACTGTGATTCAATTACTGGTCAATTATCTGATAAATAACAACGTAAGTCTGAGAAAAAGACATTATTTCAAAAAAAGTAAAATTATAAAATCCACATAGTAAAAGATATTACAGGTATTATACTTTAAACTCATGAAGTACTCTAAAATGAACTTGAAGAAGCAAAAGTAACAATCAAGACAGTTTATTATAAACTAATACATCTGGAAACTGAAAAAAGAAACTGTAGCTTTAAGATAAATCTGCCTAAGAGACCAGAGCTCGAAACAGATTCAAAACTACACAAAACCTGAATAACACTTAGATAACAAGGAAGAAAGACAACAGTGGGACTTTTGCTTAGGCCAGCTGAATGCTTGTCCAATCTACACATACAATTAGTCAGAGATAAAGTGCAAATTTAAATGTTGCCATGATAAAGGAAAACCACAGGCAGCATCACTGTGACCCTAAAGTATGCCAATTTAATACAGAGTAGAAAAGCAACACACACACACACACACACACACACACACACACACAGAGCACATGTGACAAAGACTCATACTCAGATTTATGCAGCATCCACACTAATAAAAAAACACAAAAACAAAGAGAGTTGTGACAACAGAAAAATGAATAAAAGATTTAGACACCCACAAGACAGCACATTGAATGAATGACCAACATACATGAATCTATGTGACGTGCAATTACGAGAAGGCTGAATTACAGAGACACAAATGTTGACTCTTGGCAGAATGCAGAAGAGTAAAACTCTTATGTACTGTTAGTTACAATGAAAGTGGTACAATTAGTTTGGGGAAGGTATTTAGTAGCACATACTAAAGTTTAATTTACATATATATATTTATGAGTCAGGAATTGAATTTTTAGGTAGAAGAAAGTGTATTTATTTTTTTCAATTTTAAGATATGAACTAAACTATTCACAGAGTTCCATGCATAATCCAACTTACAAGATTAAATACACATACTCAAAGACAGAAGAATAGTGAAAGAACAAGTAAATGATGGCATGCAAGACTATCACAAAGTTGAACAACAAAACAGACTATGGAAGTATATCCTTTGTAGTTTCATTGTCAAGTACAAAGTATGAAAAGCAGGGTAAAAAGAGATCAATAAATCAATGGTGGAGGAGGATAGAACAGCAAGGGAGGATAATGTTTTCTAGGGCCCTGGTAATTTCTGTTTTTTGTTTGTTTTTTTTTAATTAAAAATGCTGATAGCAGAAATATATTCAGTCCATAAGAATTCACTATATTTAACCCAATATATGAATCTGAATGAAGGAAACATTTATTTTTTTAAAAAAAAAATCTGCCAAACATGCTAAAATAAAGTTATAGAATAAAATCAACTCACATTGTCATCAAGTTGAGCTGAGACTCGACAATGTTCAGGATCTGAATCAGTCTTTGTAATTAAAGGAGGCACCTATACATTTAAAATAAAATTAAAAAGTTAACACACTAGCACAGTGAAAAATCTAGCATTATCAATGAAAACAAACACCAGCATTTGATTTGAGTTTTGGTGCAACATACTGACAAATCTTAACATTCTAAACTTTGAAGTCAGCATGGCCAGGGAACAGAGCTCCAGTCTGCTTTTACTCTAAGACCTCATGAAACTATGTTAATAGGTTTAAGACATTAACCAATAACTTGATGAGCGGGAAGAAGGAAAAAAAGTGTTAGGTGAAAAACATCTGGAAACATAAGAAAGACTATTAAGACCAGGACATTTTTTGTATCACTGATGTCAATGTTTCACTTTTCCTCGACTACATCTTCTAAGGACAGAGCATCGCTGAAAGTACAATGTTTAACAGAGAAGGTACTGCTTCTAACACTAGGGAAAATCTGTGTTCAATAAATACATATATGAGTCATTCAGATTCACATGGAATACAACAACTCAATTGTTAGGTTTATAGTTTGTCTTTTTTCAGCTTTGGTAACATCCAAAGCAAACAAACAAACAAACAAACAAACAAAAAAACTATGCCAAAATTATTTTAAAAGTGTAAAAAAGCTTCCTTTAACTCCTGTACCGCCCAGGGGTATGCACATGAGGACATAGCAACACAGTGACCAGGGAAGGGCCTCTCCTGACTTTGATCAGATTGGCCTCCACTATTTGAATCAGAAGAAATTAGACTTCATATATGAATGAATATTAAGTATAACTCATTTGGAAATATAACTAATTATTTTCAAAGAAATACACACCATTAAAGAATCAAAACAGCCCAGTGTAATAAGTTGATATTAACTTTGATAATTTTATATATTTATTATAAATTAATTATAAAAATTCTAGCACAATAGACTGATGATTTCTTTCTTTCTTTTTTTTTTTTTTTTTTTTTTTTGGTCTGCTTCTGACATAAATTTTCTCCTTTAGCTTTTCTTTTTTTATGGGCATTATGTCTGACAGTTTCAGGAAGTAGCACAATGCATTTTAGCTGACATAACAACAATTTGCTTTACATACCACTAGAATCTTCTTACCTTAAAGAATGACTGCTTTAAGTCTTGGCCTAACCTCTCTGACATTCTGCCTACGTTGTCTGACATTTTTGTCACTCCTTCTGCCAAGCTATCAGGAAGGGATTTGACTGCATTTGAAACATTCCTCATAGAGTTGCGAAGTGGATTTACAAAAGTATCCATCTAAAGCAAAAAGGAAATTATTCAGATCAGTTACACAACTAAGAAGCCTAAGAAAATATAGAATGCAACCATGGGAAGACAAAATGATTTTCTAATCAATAGAATGCCAATGCATTAAAAAAAAAAATTAGACACACACACACACCGTTTACTTGGTATACCTTAAAAATGTATCTTGACAATGCATATACATGATTTCAAACTTTGAGGAAGATACTGTTAGGATAGGAATATAAGCCTTCACTGTTTACTTATTGAAGAAATTCTGAATACATTCTCAAACAAAAATCGATGCAAGTAGGATTAACCATTTCATACTTCTACTACAATCCAAAGCAATGGTGAGATTTTTGCCATACCATGAGACATCTGCCAAAGAGCTACGAAGACTGTGTGACTAGCCAAAAGAGAGAAGTTTGCTGAGGTCAGCAAAGCCAGAAGAGTGGAGTCACCTAGGCCTTTTGACATCAGACACGCAACAAGGGCTACAGGATTTGCAGTTTCCCTCCTGGATTTCAGTCCTGCTTTAATTTACTATTTCACCACTATTCCTTCAATCCTCCCTTTTGGAATGGTACTGTATATTCTCTGAAATTACATGTTGGAAGTTTGTCATTTACTTTTTAATACTTATATGTGCTTACAGTTAGACTTTTGGCTTTGTGTTGAGACTGTGAAAGACTATGGGGACTAAATGCCACAAGCCTATGGGGGCCAGATATGTGATGCTCTGAGTGAGAATGGGCAATACATTTGAATACTTGGTCCACAGATGGTGGAACTGTTTGGGAAGATTAGGAAATATGGACTTGCTGGAGGATGTGTGTCACTGGGGTGGGCACTGAGGTATATAGTCATATCATTTGCACTGTGCTCTTTGCCTCCCACTTGCAGATGAAGATGCAAGCTCTCAGCTGTCCCTCATGTCATGCCTTTGCTCTGACACGATGGACTCTAGACTTCTGACAACATAAGCTCCATAAACTCTTTCATCTAAAAGTTGCTTTGATGTTTTATCACAAAATATAGAAAAGTAAGTAAGATGGCCACTAATATAGCTGATAGTGCTTATGGAATATTCAATTGTTATTAGTTACAGTCAGGAAGAAAATTGAACAAAGGGGATTAGATTCAGGTTTCTTCTTTTAAAAAGATAAAAGGGGGATATGGATATGATAGAATACAAGGTTAAATTACTAAATCTACTCTGAAAAGAAAAAAGGGAAGATATAGATATGCTACTTTTAAAAAGAAACTACTAGTTTAAATATTTTATATTTGATTGGAATTTTTTTATTATATACAAATTTTGTATATTGACACAAATTTGAGGTTGATTTGGTTAAAACATACTGTTCATGCATTACTAATCTTGTTCAAAGTATTATATCTATACAGTTCATTTAACAATATAATGCAAATTTCTAGTCCTTGAAAGCTATTGTTAATAATGAAATACAGGTTAGTAATTAGTCACCTATTACAAGTGAATTTGTAGTCATATTAGGTATGTTGACAGGATCAAAGAGAGATATATTTTAGATCGACAGATCACTTTCAAACTTCAAATTCATCAATCTATAGATATTTTTAAAATTTTTATTATTTATTTATTGTAATGACGATGTGATATGTCTGCTCATGGCAGCAACAATCTACTTCAGAGAAAATGATGGGCATCAAAGAAACTCCATATGGAGCTTGTGGCAAAAATAAGTCACTGGGCAAGAAAGTGGCTTTGCTTCCACTGCTGACAGATGTCCCAACATTGCTGAGGACTCTTGTGTGACCTTATGAAAATATCTATCAAATAGGTGTCATATTTAAACATGTAACTACATAGAAAATTGCAGCTCTCTAATATAGAGAACTTCACAAGTATAAGAGTCCACTCTGTGACTACTTCTACAAATACAGGACTTGTTTTAAAACAGTCCTAGAAAGTATTCTGAAATATTTTGAACACTGACAAGAAAAAAACTTTCAAATACTGAGGCACAGGAGTAAGTCATGGAGCGCCAGTGCAAGCACATCTAACTCACACAGCTGCCTGTTCTTCAAGTGGCCAGGTCTACACAGCTCTCTGTTCTAGCAACAGGACACACAATGGAATTTTAACTTAAATTTAATACTTCTTATTACGGCTAAAACGATTTCACATCACAATATAACAGTAGCTAAAAAGGCATATCAAACTGAGAGAAAAGCTGCGTGGCACTCTATGAATTGTTCTACAGGTTTTATTTTAAAGGAATAGTCAAAAGTAATAGTTTCTAAGGTATTTCTTAAGTTGTGAAAAGCCTCTCATAAAATTCTTGTAGTCTATTTAATGGCTACTTAGAAGGCTATTTTTTTACTAATAATTAAAAATATAATATGCAATTAACATATGTGTGCTACTGCTGATTATTTAAAAAGAGTGTATATTTAACACAAAATTTCTTTTATCTCAGAAGACTATCAATCATTTAGTTACAATTAATATAATCATAAAACAGAAAATAAGGAAAATACCTAGAAGACTGGAACACATCTCTATAAACATTTAAGGGTGAATAATGAACGTACCACTCTGGGGGAAAAAAGTATAAAAATATACATGCATGTGTGTGTGTGTGCGTGTGTATGCATGCATATATAATATATGCACTTACTATTTTGAAATCTATATATAGAATGTTTAAAAACATTCAACGTAGGAATGTTAACATCCATTATTGGTGGTTTGAAAGAAAATGGCCCCCAAAGGGCGTGGCACTATTAAGAGGTATGGCTTTGTTGGTGTAGGTATGGCCATGCTTGAGGAAGTGTGTCACTGTGAGGGTGGGCTTTGAGGTCTCCTTTGCTCAAGCTGTGCTCAGTGTGGCACATAGTTCACTTCCTGTTGCCTGTAGATCAAGATGTAGAACCATCATATCTTTTTCCAGCACCATGTCTGCCAGTTTGAAGCCATCATTATGGTAATGGACTAAACCTCTGAAACCATAAGCCAGCTCCAATTAAACATTTTCCTTTTAAGAGTTGCTATGGTCATGCATGGTGTCTCCTCACAGCAACATAAGCCCTAACTAAGATATATTAAGAAGTTAAAATCCACCAATCTAATCATATGAACCCCTACTTATAATTCCTAATATTATTTTGTGTCAATTCCTTAACTTCTTTTCTACTTATAATGACAAGGAAGGACTTAGAAGGATGATGGAAACTTTTCAGTTCTTATTTCAAAATCATCTAAGACTTCCAAAAATTTGCAAAGAGTTAATACACACCTTTCTAAATTCTATTACTCCTGCTGCTGCTGCTTTTATAATTAACAGTGAACATTCGCTAGTTATCTGTAAGACATGCTTAAACACAGAATAATATCTTACTTCACTTACATCTTCATTTCTTAAGAAAACTAAAGTACCAAAATTAAAAGTAATGCAAACACATTTGCTAGCAAAGAAGGAACAGGACTTTGAAGGCCTGTTCACATGGCTTCTGTTCATACCACAATACATAATTCCAAAAGCAGATCTGATTCCATATTTTAAATAAAAAGCATTGCACTCAGTAGGTAAAAATACTTTCGGAACACATTCTAATTAACATTTTTTTTCTCAGCTTTAATTCAAATAAAAGACATTTACTCCCAATAAAAAACATTTGCAACTTAAAATAACGAAAAACTTGTACCTATTTTAGGCAAAACTTTTCCTAATGGACTATTTAAAAGCCATTTTATAGTCAAAGACAAATGAGGCTCATTCCTGTTTGTAATTAAATCTGTGTCTTAAGTACTGGCTGTCCCCCACCTGCAACCTTAAGTACAAATGGTTCTGTACTGCCTGTTCCAGGAAATGACAGTTATGTCTCTGTTTCAAAAATTTGTTTCAAAAGGTTGTTATGACTACCTAATGATCACCTTGCAGTCATGTCTTTGTTTCATGCTAATGTACTCTTTCTGTAACCCCACCTATTCTGTCCACCAAATCCCCCACTTGAAAACCTCCTGCCCCTGAGCAATAAAAACCTTATCTTCCTCACATCCAAACTGATCTCCTGAAGACCTCTTTTAGGAAGAGACAGCCCATGTACGCAAATAAAAGGAAGTTTGATTAATTTGGCCATGATGTTTTGGATTAGTGGTCGTTGGGATTAACAGACATTCCAGGCAACAGTGCTCTGATGGAAGTCAGTAATGACACACTGCACTTAACATATCATTTTAAAACATGTGCAAATCTGTATTTTTTTCATTAAAAAGGAACCATAAAAATCTATCTTAAAAGGAAATTCAACAGCATGCCTACCTTGCGAGCAAAATCACCTTTCCCTTTACTGTAGGCTTTGTTCTCAAGGAAATCAAACACACAGTGAGCCAAAGCTGGGGATGCTTTCATCATTTCGGGGGTCAAGAGTAACTAACAGGAAAAAAAAGCCATATTAAGACAGTGGAACTTATTATTCATAATCTCATTTTATAAAAAGTCAGAATCATACTTTAACTTTATTCTACTTAATGACTCCACAACTCAAACACAGTAGAAAAACTGTGTTGTTTACACAATAATGCTAAAGTTTAACATTAATGAATATAGAATTTTGATATAAACAAAAACTTCCAAATGTTATTAAAAAATCCAAAACAAAATACTGCTTACATAAATTCTAATGAACTTCATAATCTAGCATAATTCCTTCTACACCACAAGTTGTGATATACTGAGTTCTTGAGCTAAAAGTATACAGTAGAGCCATCTTTAAAAACAGACTTATAGTACCTCATTTGGGAAGTCACTTTTATCACATAACTGATAGGGATCTTACTGGAACTAAAACTGAATTATTTTTGAAGGAAAAAGTTTAAATAGAGTTCTACAAAAGCAACATTCGCATTCAGCAGGTTCGAGGTTAGAGGCAGCTCCTTTGCCTACTTTTCTTCCTGTCTTTTCAGCACCCGTAACAGAGAATTACAACTGTAGTCACAAACAAAGCCAGTCACAGATGTGAATATTTAATAGAAGAAATTTTAAAAATGTACGAAGAAAATAATTCAGTATATTAGCTTTTAAATTTCACTAGATTCTAAGGGAGGAGTTTTCTAATTTTATTTTTCTTAAAGAGCCGTTAAGTAATTACGTAGGTTATGACCACAGAGTACCTACTATAACTATTCAAATCTCTTGTTTGGATAAAAAAAGAAAGAAAATAAAACAGATACAGGCAACAGATAAAAGTTCTCGGTTCCAAACAGGCGCTTATCTGTTGTCTATAGTTTGCTAATCCTCCTGTGGAAGACAGGGAGCTAAGTAATGAACACTATCAACTGCGGTGATAC
This sequence comes from Phodopus roborovskii, assembly GCF_943737965.1. Taxonomy (NCBI): domain Eukaryota; kingdom Metazoa; phylum Chordata; class Mammalia; order Rodentia; family Cricetidae; genus Phodopus; species Phodopus roborovskii. Next base: position 12,487,681 of record NW_026125391.1, read on the forward strand.
ACTTCTGAGACACGCAAAAACATTATCAATACAAACTAGGATAAACTGAAAAAGTTCTGGGTATTCAGGTATAAAATGTATCTGGGCATGCTACCAGCCTGTGTAATATGTAACTTATAAGGTATGTTTTGTTATTTCCTATGAGGAAATTTTATGACCAAGAGGATGGATCCAAGAAGCATCTTCAGCTCTATTCCTCTCTTGAATTATTCGGAGAACAAAGACATGTACTGGTTTTTGTGGCAACCTGAAAACCTGGGAACATTGAACTTTTAGGTATACCATATGATATATCTATAATAATCTGAAAAACATGTTACACATACTCATCTAAACATAAGGAAACAAGTCTTGAGTGCTTAAAAGAAAATGTCTTATCACTAAACACAGAAGTAGTTAATAAACTACTAAAAAGACTATATATCACATTTGATACTACTCAAAATTAGTTATTAGTCCACTATTACAGCCAAAATATGCAGTTGTGTCTTTGTTCTTACCATTAATAAGACTGGAGATGGAGACTATGGTCATAAGCATGCCAAGCATATGTTGCACCAATAACTTAATAAAGAAACCTACGTGTGTGTGTGTGTGTGTGTGTGTGTGAGAGAGAGAGAGAGAGAGAGAGATAGCAAATGACATCTATGAGAAATAGAAAAATGGTCATACCTGCAAATAGGCATTTAAATCCTTTTTCCTCTTTTCTAAAAAGTCTCTGTCCATGTTGTTAAAAGTCTTCTTACCAGGAAGCTTTAATATGCTTGACAGATTTTCAAACTAGGAGACAAAATATATTCAATACTTCTCTTTTTAAGAGAAAAAATTTCTACATAACAATTTCCCTACATGTCAAAATATCCTCAGATAACCTAAGGTTATATTTTTTTACACTAAACAAACCATCCAGAAAATATTATCCCCAAAGCCCCAAAACAGCTACCTTTCTTTATCCTAATGAGTATGGGATGAGGGGTCACAAAGGTAGGTAACTGATGAAGGTGGGCATTTGGCCATAAGAAGTTTCATCTTGGTGTTCTAATTTTAGGGTTATTCAAAATTTCATAACAGTAATACTTTTCTTAGCAACCATCTGACTCATGAACAGTATTAAATATGTAAATTTTTAATCAATGCTGTAACATTATGGCTTTTTAAAAATCTAATAAAGATTAATTAAATATTTATGACAATAAAACAATAAATAAATAAATATATTTTTAAAAGGCAGAGAAGACAAATTACTAAGTATAGGCAGCAACTATATAACAACTCTGTATACAACTATAATAAACATTAATAAACTTTCCTCATCACCATATGGAAAATAAGCTCATGCATCAAGCTATGAAAAAGACCATGTTAAAGCAAAATAGCAATGTAGCATTTAGAGACTTAGCATTTAGGTGCATCTTCATGGTCCATGATGGTAATCTACTACACCTCCTCAAAGACAAGCTGTCACTATAGTGGTTGCTAAGAAGGCCTAGGAGCATGATTTAACTATGAATGGCCTGGCCAACTGTCAGTACCTGAAGCTTTAGGCAGTCTCCTTCCTCTTTCCATATTACATACACTGAAGCAAGCCAAGATTTTAAAATCATCCTTTGTTTAAAATACATTATCTCTATGAAGAAAACCAATTCCTACTGCACACATGGGGGGTACGGAGAGAGGGGAGGCAGAGAGAGAGAGACAGAGAGAGAGAGAGAGAGAGAGAGAGAGAGAGAGAGAGAGAGAGAGAGAAAGAGAGAGGATGGGAGAGGAAGGGAGGAATAAGGTATAAGGTTCAGAATCCTTTCCACAACAAACTGGAAGATTCTGACAAATTATTTAACACAGTGAAATATCTAATGGTTGTTTATAGTAGAAACATGAAAAAAGTTCATTGCACATTATTCTTTAGCTTCTATCATTATCAAGAAGAAAAAACAGGAGCAAAATGTTCAAAGTTCTGTGTAGTGTGATAACTCACAAATTTGGTTACATATAACCCAAATGAAATAAGTCTTTGTTGAACACATATATAAAACCCTTTTTAAAAAAATTAAAAAAAAAAAAAAAAAGAAGAAGAAGAAAAGGTGATCTTAACCGATGGGGAATAATATGCTGAGGCTGCAGAAGTCTGCAGTGAGAATGAATTTTCTCCCAGTGAAATTATGAAAATGAAAAAAGAGAGTCATGCTAGATTTGCTGTTGCACTTCATTCTGCAAAGGTTACATTGGTGACACATGATAAGTTAGTTAATGTGAACAATCCATATGTCATACAGTTCAGCGCGAGCTACAGTTTCACTAATCCTCAGGGGGTCTCGAAATGTTTTCTCCATAGTTAAAGTCACCCTGTAGCCTCTATTGCAATCACTGAGCTCTTTCTTGTCAGTATTAAACCAAGCAAGAATAGCACAGAGATCAAAGGCTATAGCAAGGTAATGAAAAAAAAAAATTTGAGCAAAAGATTTGGAAAAGAGATGCATTTGGGTTCTCCCATAAATATGTACTCTTTAAATATTAGGACTTGGTTAAATAGATTTTGATTACTATTCACCACAGCAAGTTACTTAATAAAATGTGTTATTGGCAAAAAAAAAAAAAAAAAAATTAAATTGTGAAGGTCAAAATCCTATGCAGCTTTAGAAGGTAGACAATTTCCTAAAATATTATTTATGCATATGACTCTAAATTACCCACTCAGTTTCCTTTCTTACCAAAGAGCAAGGGTCTGAACCACATTTCTCCAAGCTCACATGCTGAAGGCCTCACATCTAGTACCCTATACTGTACTCATATAAGACAGGGTCTTATGCTGTAAGTCAACCTGACTCTGTGGTCTCCTCATAGGAGGCCAGCACATACTAGGAATGCATACATACACTGGAAAGAGGACCCGTCCTTGTCTGAGACAACTGAGAAGCCTGAGGAGAAGCCAAACCTGCCAACTCTGGCCCTCAGGCTTCCAGCACTGGAATTATTTCCATTGTGTGACTTATCCAGTCTGAAGTATTTTATGAACAAAAATGCCAGTAGTCGTTACAATAACATTTTCTCTATAAACTTAAAAAGTGTTAACAAACAAGAACAATATCTTAACATCACAAAATAGACAGTCCAGACTTTAAAGAGACATAGTCTTTTGTAAGCTATCTGCCTGGACATCAGTATTCCAAAATACGGTCACCAGAAAAAAGCAACAAATTTTGTATAACCTAACACACATACAGGAGTATTAAAGAATGAGAAAAATGGAAAATGTCCACAAAATAAGAACTGACACATTAAATCAGAATGTCTTCTAAAAATAACATATACTAAATATAAATCACAGATACTCTAAGCTCAAAGATTGTATCTTTCAACACTAAACATATCTGGTTTAGATTCTTAATACACCACTAGAAATTTGATGAAGCAGATTTGAAATTATGTTAAGAGTAATTCAAATGATTTGTAAGATGAATATTTAGGACCACCACTGGCACAGGGGTGGTATCTGTGCACTCATACAAACTTTACTCCGGCAAACAGACACACAATATCTACAGGAATGCATACTCCTGGAGTCAAGACACTGCCTGTCTGTTCACTGTTATTTTCCTAGAACTCAGGAGAGTCAGGCACATATGAAAAGCTTAATAAATATTTATAAAATAAATGAACGGGCAGTTCAGGCCATTTTTAAATGCATACAACATTAAATTCTTAACTTTTAAGTTCATCAACCTTTGGAAATGTAAGACTATTAATGTCTTTAAAGAAAATAAATGATAGTTCATTTATTTAGACTGAGAAAAAAACATTACTCAATAAATTAAACAAAATGAAACTGATTTTAAAATCATTTCACTTTTAAGCACTCCTTATTTGTGTTAAGAGAAAAAAATTGCATAAAACCTAATTTTCATTAATTTGCAGTGTCAAACTATTCTTGGCCATTAATTTATAAAAACTGATGACTGACAAGTACATGAAAGAGCTATATGAGCTGCCTGCTTTTAGACAATGGTCTGATAAGAAGTAAGCAGTTTTTCTCCACTGTGATTTGGAGACTCCTTCATAAAAGGTCTATTAACATAGGAAAATATAAATGAAAAGACATGCCCAAAGACAATTACTTATTTCATTACAAACAGTCCTATTACTGACGCTCAGAAGTTGATCAACACCTTGTTTTTAATAAATTTAAAGCTCTTAGTTTTATCTTACCCTATCTGCTAAATATTTTCATGAGATTATAATGGTACCAACCATATTTTTCCAAATATATTAACTGAAAAGGATATTTTCTGATTTCTATAGTACAAAGTTGATTAAAATCCAATTAGGTATTATCATTATTCTATTGGCTTAATACTCTTCATATAACTAAAATTTTAAATCAATCAAAGACTTTCAAAGAGTGAAAATAAGCTCCACAGATTACCTATTGCATCTCATCTGGTATTGTTTTTCTAAGCTAACAAGAAGAAAAAATAGCTTTTCAAAAATAATAAGGACTTGAAAAGTCTTTATAGTTACTTCTACAAAATATGATTAAACTTATTAAGAATTTACAAACAGTATTTGGTTAATGTCAGGTTCAATTTAGACTGTGGTTCATAACAACTTAAGCAAAATATCCAGATTTTAGCAACATTGTTGGATAAAGTACCATTGAAAATAACTACAGCTTTGAATTAAGCCTCCCAAACCACCACTGTGTTCAAATGAGTTCTATCAGTCTCCTTCCCTGCTGCAAACCAAACTTCTGCAGAACACAGGATCCCCATCCCTTCCCCATTCATCCACTTGTTTTCTCTGGTAGATTGGAAGTATACATTCACTTAACTTTTCCATTTTAAAGTACCACTTTAAAACAAGTTAGACTGTTTCAAGTTTCCACATCTGATTTAGCGGCTTATTGCTCAAAAGCATGCCACCAATATTGCCAATTATAAAAATTTCAGTACCTATTTTCTCTCATTAACTTTACTCAGTGTGAGCATCTTTGAGAAATGTAGATCCAAAGCTGAATCAAGAAACATTATAACGGCCACAAGCGTCACAAATCTCATTACCTGCTCAGTGATTCTCATGTGGAAGTCATGGAAGTCACTGTAACGCCGATAGGTTTTCCACATCTCCTCGGTGTTGAGGTTGCGCCGATGTACAGTGATGGCATATAGTGCGTATGTCTTGCCATGATCATTACAAACGCCTGCCACAGCATATGGGTCATAGTCAGCATATACTAGTCATTTCAAACAAAATGAAAGGAACAAAAGACACAAAAGGAGGAAGATGAAGAACAAAAACAAACAACAACAAAAAAAGACAACATGAAATGAAGAATTTGAAATGACAGACAAAAGAATGGCAGCAAAGGATAAAACAGATCCCAATCCTCTGTGTTCACATGATATGGTATTATAAAAGGCGACTACAACATAAAACAAATTAAAAGTATGATGACATCACTGGCCAATGAATTTCTTCCTACGAGCTTTTACTTATCATTAAGAATGCTTCCACAATACTACTCAGAGTGAAGCAGGGGGTTGTTATACACTTCATACACCAGAAACCCCGAAAACCAAACAATAAGCTTTTACATCTTATTTATAGTTAACTATGGGCTGTTCAATTAACAACAAGAAAGCCACAGGGTACAATTTATCTCTTGGTAATTCAAAAGAATTACCAATTACACCCAACAATTCAAATGCAGCAATAACAGCAGCAATAAATAAATCAATAAACACTCACCCTATTGGCTTTCCATATATCATGCAAGCCAGAGAGCCTTTAAAGGTGTTATCTGCTTCTACTTTGCATTAGTCTTAACTTAGGTAAAGAGAAGAACTTTGAAACATGCTCTTGTCTTTTTAGGCTTATTGTTCTACTCCTGAGCAATGGTCCTCCATCCTCCTAATGCTGTGACCCTGTAATATAGTTCCTCATGTTATGGTGACCCCAACCATAAAATTACTTCATTGTTCCTTCGTAACTCTTGTTTTGCTACTATTGTGAATTGTACTGTCAATACGTGATCTATAAGATATCTGATATGCAACGCCCAAAAGGGTCATGGTAACACATAGTTTGAGAACCACTGTTCTAAGTCTCTTTCACTGTGTTCTCATGTGTATTTCATAGTGTGTATACATGTAGGAGAGCAAGCATGTGTGTACATTCATGTAGAAACCAATGATTAACATTGGCTATCTTTCCCTGTCTCTCTACTTTCTGTTTGTTTGTTTGAGACAGGGTCTCTCACAGAACCTGACTAGACTAGATGACCAGCAAGCCTCAAGGATACTCCATTCTCCACCTGGCAGCACTGGGTTTCCAGAGACATGCTGCAGTGCTGCGATTTTAAAAGGATGCTAGGAATCTAAATTCTGACCCTCCGGCTTCTGTGGCAAGCACTTTACCAACTGAACCACCATTTTCCCTCATGGCATATGTCTCCTGTATACTTCTTCCTTCAGTCATTTTTATAATATTGCCATGTGTGGCAGGCACCATGGCAGTTTAGTTCTTAATTGGGCATTCATCTTAATTTCAATCACTGTATTCTTTAATTTACATTCTTTCCTTGGCTCTTCTTTTCACGCTTGCCTTAGGATTGATTCTTCTGAATATTTTTCAACATATTTAAGGACTAGTAAGATTGTCATTTCTGATTTTTCAAAAACATAGCTTTCCCTTATGGTTCCTACTTCTTCCTGGAGCTTTCTGAAATTTACTTTCAAGCTTATGCATCTGAGTGTCCCAGGATTATGAAAGAATGTACCAGGAAAGCTGTCACCACTCTAATAAGTGATTTTCACACAGGTGGCCTTCTGTACACTTAAATTCAGCCTACTGAGCAACTAAGATAGTTTTTAAACATGCTTGTACTGGCATACTGGTATGTACAGACTTTTTGGATCTTTATTCTTATTCTCTAGGCACTATAGTACATTAGTCGTTTAGATAGCATTTCACTGCATTGGGTTACCAATCCAGTGATGATTCAAAACATGAGGAGATGCATAGGTCACATGAAATACTCTATGACTTCATATATGAGAACAGAGCAACTGTGGGTGGATTTTGCTACCTGAAGATGTTTAGGAATGAATGTGCCGTGACTTCTGGGTGGGTGGGGCGTGGCAACTATACTAACTCTCTGTGGATTGCGATGCTGGGGTATATAATAACTAGAGGACAGTAAAATGCAGTTACATGCACGTAGGCACATACTAATCACATACTAATGCTTCACTTTTGGGGGGATATCACTTATCATTCCCTATGTGACTTCACATTTCTGCTTTACACTTGAATCTAAACTAAGATTTCCTAGTTCTTGTTTCACATAAATTTGCCCTCTATGACACTGAGTAAATGATACAGTTCTTCTTTTTCTAAACTGAGGACATAAGAATGCCATCAAAACCAAGATGGCGGTTTCTACGTTGCTATGAGCCTCACTAGGTATCACAGCATCTTCACTTCCCAGGACATGTTTTTCCTCATGGTCTATGGTACCTATATACTTCTTAAGCTACTTTTACAACACTGCCATGTGTGGAAACACATTGTGGCAATTTAGACTATTAGTCAAAACTCTACAACTGATATATTAATAGATTACAATGATAATTACAATTATAATAATATATTACAATTATGAGAAGGGGAAAGGAGAGGTTTTAGATCTGATTAAATGTTTTACTACCTTTTGAATCATGTAGCAAAGGAGTTTCTATGTACCTTCTTAGTAAATTATTTCAATAACACAAAAGTAGGTATCTATACTGACAAATATACACACAGAAAGCCTCACTATAACTAAAACTTGCACTTCCTATTCAAAACTGTCTTTCCTTCCCTGTACATACAATATCAGTACTTTTTATTTGGCCAATGAAATTACACTGAAGATAATATTAGTAACAGAAATACTTTGGTCATCAAATTCTGCATACATGTTTTATTTGTGTGCACTGCTCATACTTTACCATCAACTTCCTCTTACAGACTCAGGCATATCAAATAATACACTGCTTTTTCATCAAGTTAAAGATTTGGCTTTTCTAAGCACTGTTGCCAGAACAATAAAGAATTGGCTCTATCAATTGTGTGCCAGGAATGTTTGGAAAAGATAATGCAGATGCCCATTGGGCAGCTCACTATAGCCAGTTACAAATTAGTGAGAACAAGGAGACACCAGGAACAGACAAGACAGAGCACACATAGTAGAATCCCTTTTGAAAGGATAATCAAGAGGGGTTACAATTGTTAGGGAAAAGAGACTATCCAGGTGCATGGACAACAGCAGGAATAATGAGGTTAATGTTTTTAAGATTCAGAAAACAGATAATTTTGTTGAAGGAAAAAGAAGACACTAGAGGTCATGGACCAGTCTCGGAGCAGCAGGTCATTGAACTGTAGTTTTTATGTTCAATAACAGAAATGTTAATGACATGACATCATGGATCAGTGTCCAGTTGGAAAAAAATCAATATTGAACAATATATGATGTCTGCCACACATAACCAATTACCAGTAGTTAGTTACACCTATAGTTAGCCCACGAAACATGCATTTCTATCAAGGTTCCACTAGACAAGTGAAGAAATTCCTCCAGTAGAAACCTCACAGGAGCTCCTCTAAGTGAAGTTGCAGACTAAAGACTGAGCCCAGGCAACTGGTCAAAAGCTATGTTCTTAACCCCACTATATGATGTAGCTTCCCCAGACTTTGAATGACAGAAAAAGCCATTTATTAAAAATGTTTTGCCTTATGCTTCTGTGCATTTAAAGAACAATATACTGTAGAAAAATAAACAATTAATTAAACTAGAAAGTCAGAACAGCCTAAAAAGAGGAATGTTAACACAAGAGACAGACATGAATGCCCTCTTCTAGATATACAATTTAATGTTTATCAGAAATAAAAAGGACTATTACATGAAAAGACAGCCTTAAATTAGAAGACAAGCCAAGAAAGAATGTGAAGACTATCTTGGCTTCTTTAAAAATGTATGGAAGGAAAACCGCTTCAAAAGTTAAAGGGAAATAACAAGACATCTAATTAACAATGTGTTTTCTGGTGACATCTAAAAGTGAAGGAACAACTGATGGTAACTTAGTCCAGAAATCTAGCAGATAAGAGGCGGCATAATAAGTCTACTGAGAATAAGAAAACAAAGCCATCTTTAAAAATGCAGATCATCATTTTTTTTAAACTAGACTTATGTATCAAAATCTCTTTTCAAAATCTAAAATTTAAAACTAAAGAAATTTAATTGAGACATGCATCTCTGTATAATTTGGCATTAAGTATAACAAAAACATTCCAGGGAGAAAACTGCCATTTCTAATACTCATCAGCATTATTTATGACTATGCAAGGTCCTAGGTTGCTCAAACCATTAAAGCATCTGGGAGGTTTCATGAGGAATGTATCCAAGTCCCATCTACCCAACTGTCTCTGCCAGCTCTTGATTAGAAGAAAGCAAATACAGACAGAAGATCTCTGTCAAAAAGAAGTGGGAATTCTAAAAGTGAGTGTCAGCAAGAGTCAAGAAGAAAGGAAAAGACTAGCTCTAGAGTTTACTTGAAATGATAAAGTGCTTAGAAGTAAGTATTTTCAAATGTTAACATTGGCAACCTTAGAGAAGAAAAACATACAAATACACAAGCAACCAAACATTACAGGACTTAATGAAGAATGTGCTTCAAGAAAAAGAAATCAGAAAATTCTGAATGCAATAATAAATGTAAAAGTAACTGGGATGCTGCAATCACCCGTATTCAGTAGTAGCTGCGGCACAAGGCCTCTTACCAGTGTCGGAAATGTAGGCATGAAGTTGTCCAGAGTCATCAGAGGACACATTTGAAAGGTCATCTAAAGACTGGAAGAACAAAATTAGGGAACAAAATTTTACAGGAAAAGTGTTAAGAATTCTCTATCAAAGGTCTACCATTCCTGTCTCCTCACATTTTATAGCATGTGCATGGCCCCCACACCTCCCCATACCTTAGACCAGGATGCTGTGCATTTACACTGAGAGAGCTAGATAAAGAAGCTAAACTAACATATCACAATAGCTTCTTCATTACTTATCTATATCCAGTAACTTATTTTCAATTACAGACAATATAAAGGAAGAAAATAAAACCCAGGTAAACCAGGAATTCTTTACAGTAACAATTGTAATGGTAAAGTACACTACCAACAGACTTACAGTCGTTAGCACTTTTGCTAACTGAGAAATAGTCAGTTAATTTAGATTACTTAGCACGAAAGGAGGGTAATGACACCTGCATCATAGGGTATGTGAGATTAATGACTATATATGTAAAATATATAGAAAAATACTTATTAAAGTAATTAGCCATTGTGACTACTTAGCAAATGGAAGTGAGTACAGACTAAGACTTTTGTTAGCAAAATTTATAATTCTACAAACAAAATCATTACTGATTGATCAACAATTGATTTAACTATTAAACTAATTTAAGTTTAAGTTTTAAATTACTTGGCTACATACACATGCATCCCACTCCCTATCCCCCTCCTCCTATCCGTACCTCCAGCATATTGCCAAGGCAGACAGGGCACATAAAGACAAAACAAAGCAACCTGAAGCTGCCTTTTGAAGACTCTGTTGCAAGATTCTCCCTTGAATGCCAACAAGGATGGCAGAGATAAGAGTGACCCCCACCACTCTCTGGTATAATTGCTATCCTCTACCTAAGACTGACTGCACAATGTGCTTATGCTCAACACATTTTTTCCTATTGGGCATAGACTTTGATATTTAGCAGATAGAACATGCATTCCATCATCTGGCTCCAACAAAAAACCCTTTGCACTTAATCTCTAATACGTCTTAATGTACTAATGTTCCACACCTTTGTTAGGACACAGAGTAGGTGAAAATATTCTGGGAAGAAGTAAAATACGTAAGTATTCATGAAGCTCACACTAAAGTATTTTCTTAATAGAAGCAGCACAATTTAGCTATAAGATTATTTTACATATCCGGTATCTACCTATAATTTAAAAACTGTAAGTCCTTTCAATAACATAGCACCAAAAAAGCACCAATAATTTTTCAAAATTAAGCATAACAACAATCCCCTTTTATATTATACACAATGATAAGAAAATCCTCCTAAATATTGTTGTAATTATCATACACAAGTAAGTAAAAACTAAACTATGAAATTCCAAATGGTAAAATAGTATTAAATTCAGAATCACATCTAATTTGGAAAAAGTACTTTGGTAAAAGAAAATTGTGGTTTTAAAACAAGTGCATTAATATTACCCTAAAATAACCACAGCTTATAAAGCAATCCTTGAACTAATGTTCTTAAACTTCATGCAAAGAAAATGGTCCTATTTTTATTTTCTAATTTTATGTTATGGCAAAAATTAAACTTAGAATTCTTTTCTCCCTCTTGGACATTTTTACGTACTGTTGTCCAGGTTGACAAAGAAGTCTAAGATTCAAATAAATGAACCTCCAGCTACAGTCTCCAGACTAGTGTGACAATATCAGCAGACACCACTGTGCCTGGCTAAAAATACAAGCTTTCTTTGCTAGCTCAGCAAACACAATCACAATGTCAGTGGTAGAGATAGCAGGAATAATTTACCTGCTAATTTCTACTGGATGATTTTTTAGTATCTTCACTGTTCAGTATATCACAATCAACTACTATGCTTTTATAATCATATTTCTAAAATTCATCCACTCACTAGAATTTTACTTCATATCAGAAAACAAATCTGAGTGACTCCAGCTACATCAAGGCCTGGATTTAAAAGATTTATGAAAAAAAAAATTACAAGAACTGGCTTCTGATGTTACTTTTGATCCAGAGATTTCTGGAATTCTCTTAACTTTTAAAAGCACTACTGTTTAAACATTTGTATAAATATGAATTTTAGAAATTTTCAAACTGGGAAAAGTTTCCATGATTTGCAAAGTTTATATGTATATGATGAAAGTTACTGCTAACACTAAATGCTCTAAAAACAATTCCTTTTCATTATGACACTTTTAAATATAACAAATAAAAAGTTTATAAAGCATTTCAAAGTTACAAAGAATCTGGCATGTCTATGACTGATCTGTTTCAGTTGTTTTGCAAGTTATACTCTATGTCCAAAAGAACATTTACTCCACTAGATCATTTCCAAATAAGGAACAGTATAGCTACCCGCAGATCTCAAAACTCATTAAGAGTCACAATAAACCTCTGAACTTATTAGAAAATTTAGATGAAAAGTAAGAGAAAAAGCCATCCTTTACCTCTGGGCTGTCTCTAAACTATGAACTATTTCACCAAACGCCAGTACTTTCTCTTTACAGGACTCTAGGAATTAAGTTAGTCAATGGCGAGACCAGATATATAGGAGAAAAAATATGTTCATTATTGAACATAAAACCAAGTGTCAGTGGAGTTTATATGCTAAAAACCTATCATTTTTAATTCTCTAATAAAATGTAATTGCTATAAAATTCTGAATTTAAAAAAAAACCCTTTTTTGCAAGGAGTTTATTTTGACACATACTCTAACACATATGTGGTAGGCTGAATGAGAATGTCCTCCATGGGTACATATGTGTATATGCTTAGTTCCCAGTTGGTGAACTGTTTAGGAAGGAGGAGGAGGTGTGGCTTCACTGGAGGAAGTGTGTTACTGGGAATGGGCTTTGAGGTTTCCCAAGCTCACACCAGGCCTGATCCCTTGTGGAATATTTAACTATGTAAAGAAGTGTTACATTTGTTTATGCTTCGGAATATTACTTTTACTGTGTAAAGGTGTGTTAAACTTTGGTTTAATGATGTAAAGATGTTTAACTGTATAAAGATGTGCTGCATTTGTTTTACCTTTCATACCTAAGGCACCTCATTGGTCTAATAAAAAGCTGAATGGTCAATAGCTAGGCAGGAAAGGGATAGGCAGTGCTGAAAGACAGAGAGCATAAGCAGGAGGAGAAATTGAAGCTTGAAAAAGATGATTATGAGGGCCAAAGAAAGGGACATGCTCAGGGCCACCAGCCAGACAGACATGAGAAGCAGTGAAAGTAAGATATACAGAAGGAATGAAAAAGTAATAAGCCTTGAGGGAAAAGGCAGATAGAGAGAAATAGGATATTTTTATTTTAAGTTAAAAGAGCTAGCCAGAAACGAGCCTAAGCTAGGCCAAGAATTCAAAACTAATCAGTCTCCAAGTCAGATGGGAGCTGATTGGAGGTTCAAAAAGCAAGGACCTGGTACAATTTCTCCCTCTGCCTGCACATCAAGACGAAACACCATGTCCACCTGCCTGATGCCACAATTCACCTGCATGATGATAATGAATTAACTATCTGAAGCTGTAAGCAAGCCCCAATTAAATGCTTTTTTCTAAGAGCTGACTTGATCATGGTGTCTTTTCACAGCAATAGAACAGTAACTAAGTTGAAAGTTTATTTTTTCTCTAAGAAGTGGAAGAGAAAGCTTTAAGGATAATAATATGTGAGTATACTATTTGAAAATGACAAAATAATTCCTTTTTTTCTCTTTTAAAGATATAGCCTCACTATATAACCCTGGTGGCATGAAACTTACTATATAGACTAGGCTGGCCTTGAGATCACAGAGATGCCCTACCCTGCTTCCAATATGCTATGATAAGAAATCAATCCCCTTAGAGAACTCATCTGTAGCTACACAGATGTGGTCTAATCCCCATTTTTTACAAATGAAAATTCAAAGTTACATATGTCTTACAAACTTAACATTTCTTTAAAAGCACAACAATGTTTTCATTCTATGGGGCAGCTTGAAGCTTCTTATTTACAAGTATCAAAAGCCTGTCACATTATTTCCAAGTACTACTAAAGTACCCATTTATAGTACTTACCAAATTTATGCTTCCTGTAGGAGATCCATTAAATGACTCTACAAAAAGAAAAGAAAGCTCAAAATGCAGCAATACTGCTTAATATACAGCAAAAACTGTACAAGCTATTGCTTTATGTAGGTTTAAACATTAACACAGCTCATATAAAAGCAGAGCAACAAAATAAAGCTGTTTTACACTTCTAAATATCTACCTCTTAAATCTCCACCTACCATGCCAATCAGACATTTAAATGAAACTATGCATACATCTGACAGGCACACACAAAGTCACATGTAAGTACCAGTAAGAATCAGTAATCACTTTTACACCTTTTCTCATGTATCATATGATGTTGTTTATGCAATGCAGGTAACTCACAGTGAAGTCCATTAGGTACCTGCAGAATTATGTTCTTACTTCTGTCTCTGAGGATTAAAAAAAAATGATAATAATATCGGTCTTTAGTGTACAGTATAAATGTTTGGGTTTTAAAAATATGTAATCTTCCATTGTTTCCTCATAAATTTAGCACAAAACATTGCAGTCTAGATTCTGAAATCATTGTATGTAATGCCATCTAATTAAGCAATAATGATGAAAAACAATGAAGGTTATAATGAAGGTTAGGGAAGAATATCACTAAGCTTGATGATGGGTGCTTATAGAGAGACAGAGACAGAAGCAGAAATGGAGAAAATCGTGCACAAAATGCCAAGACTCACAACTTTGTAAGCTGACTTAATAAAATTTGTTTAAGTCTTAGGGGGAAATGCAAGTGTTAGGGTAAGAACCAAAAAATGTAAATAAATGTCAGCAAATAAGACAAATAGAGATTAATGACACCAATGAGAAGCAATCTCTTCTTTCCCTTTGGGTTTTACTACATATCTAAGCAAATTAACTTTCAATTAAGGTGTCTCTGCAATTGTAAAACACTACTCATATACAATTTAAAGTTAATGTACCTTTTCCAAGCCTTAGTAAATGTATAAATTTGACTAGTTAAATGAATCTTAAACAGACTTCATTACTTGTACAGTTCTAAGAGGGGCAGCAGGTATTGTCGACTATCCTGAATAACTCAATACAAAGCACACTTCTTAGTTCCCCAGATCTCTGGTCACAGAAAACAAATGGGAATTTCAACTAGAAATGGTCTATGGTTCATAAGCAGATGATTCTTAAAATAAATAAATGAATGAGTGAGTGAATGAGTGTCCTCATTATTTGATTAAATGTTTCCTACCCTTTCTGTGGTCTGGCAGCCTCTTAAGCCTTGTCACCAAAGATATAAATCATAGTATAGAGAGACATAAGCAGTAAGAACTCAACTTGAGACTGTTTGACCTGAAATCCAAATATCAAAGATAATAAAGCTGATATCCATTTAAAAATCATGTTGCATAGTACACTATTTCTCTAACAAAATTTTAAAGCTGGCTTTCAAAATTAAGTATTTTCTGTGTATGAAATGTATAAAAATCTATCAGTTAAGATATTAAGGTATTACAAAGCAATGAAGCAAAGCATTATCCTAAAAAACTGACACATAAATGGGATGCCTTATGCGTGAAAGGAGAGGAAACTGACCTGCAAGTAGTACTCTGACCTCCACATGTCTGTCTGTCTGTCTGTCTGTCTGTCTGTCTGTCTGTCTCTTTCTCTCAAAATTCTCTCTCTCTCACACAAACTATATGTATGTATGTATAATTAAAAACTGCAACCAGTGATTTAATGTGAAGTCACTCAAAACCTGATACATGAGAAAAGTGTATTTACTTTAGAACAAACCCAAAGAATGTTAACATAATTTATGTTTAAAGTAAGTACACAGTTTGGACTGACTGGCTAGAGAGGTAAATTGAAACAATAAGCCAATTCTATTCACACAGAATACCTAGGTACCATCAGCATTATAAATCACATAGCACAGGTTACTTGATCACAACTCAACTTATATAGTTCCATTCTGGGTTACACAGTAAATCCACTTCAAAATTACTAAGAACATTTCCAAATGGATGAAATTAATAAAAGCAAACACTTTACAATCGTAATTTCAGTGTGGTGAGCTGAGATTGCTTTTTCAAACTTCACAAAAGATCTAACATTTTCCAGCAGCAATAAAAAATACAGATAAACTACAATTTTACTATTCTTCTCCCACACAAAGTATTACCCTTCAAAAATAAACTATTCCCTTAACTACACAATAGTAACTAAAGGCTTAAATACTTCTAGTAGATTAATATCTCTGTTTTCAAATAGTCTTGTCCCAAAAACCTACAGATAAGTAAATGGTCATAATCAAAAGGATTCCTTGCAGAAATGGGTTCTAAATTTTCCAACTTACTTCATCTTTACATTGCTTATTTATTTAGAGCGTACTAGCTCTAAAGCCAGTTCAAATCTTAGATTGCTAATTGCTCCTTAACAAAGTCCCTGAATTTCATCACAGTAAAATGAGCACTGGATCTAGGAATTCATGTTTGAAGGCCTCTTGCTCCACCATTTCCACTTATACAGCCCTTATACCTGTGCATTAATTCATAAGACATTTTCATGCATAGAATTTTGTTTAAAAAGGATGACTGAACTATGGTACAGTGATGGAATATTACTCCAGATTTACAACTGATAAACTGAGACTTAAAGCAAATAAACTGCACCACACAAGCAGTAAGCAGTAGAATGAAGGAAAAAATCTAAATACCCTCTGATTCTTACAAGTGTGTATCACACTGGAGCTAGAGCACGTCAATCACTCTCAGTATCACCATGCGAAAAAAACCAAAAGGTTGGAATAAATGACTTGGGGGATTCTAAGTGAAAAAAACCATCCACAGTGTGTAAGCTTTAGAAAGGGACACAATTAAAGAAAGCAATTTATCACACTGTATATCGCTTGATAGCCTAGGGCAAACTGTCAGTATTACACCTTTACTCACTTAGTCTTCAAAATAACTCTGTCACGCAGAAGTATCACTTCATGATCACTGATTAGCAAAAGGGAAATCATAAAAATATTTTTGATGACCCATGTTAAGAAAACATTCTTACTCTTACATTCCCTTATATACTTTAAAATATACTACAATTTACATTTGAGGTTTAAAAACATCTTTTATTATGTTTAAAAGCTCATTCTTTTGGTAAACAGAGTGTACACACAGACAGACAGACAGACAGACAGACAGACAGACAGACAGACAGACAGACAGACGCGCGCGCGCGCGCACACACACACACACACACACACTACCTTACCTCCATCCCCATCATCTGATCCTCTGAAACTAGGATCTTTTAACATGTCAAGCTCGGCTAACATCCGCACATAGAGTGCATTCTGCCTGAAGGAAGGGTAAAACCTTTCATCCCGTAGCATCAATTCATATACCTGTAGAAATAATTGAGGTATTCAAAACTTAATCCCTATTAGTTAATGATTTTGCTACATAAAGTATCAAAAAGCTTCATTGATGATTTTCTATAATGTATTATTATCTAAAAGGTGTCAGTTTTGTAACTAATATGACATTCTGGACACTTCAGTGTCTAATATAAGTTAGGCAATACTATGCCATTTTTATGTTCTAGGAAGTGGTGTTTTCTATGAAACAAATACATATATGAAGATTTATACTAAGATGAATTATTGAGGCATTCTTTTTTATATAGAGGTATTTACTTACTGAATTCTTAGTATCTCACTCTTACTTCAGAGTAAAAAAAGCAACCACCCCCAAAACAGAATTTCTCCCAATAGCCATTCAAGGAAATAAAAGTCATTTACATTCCTGCAATTAGAGTTACTACAACCCTAATATCTTTTTTTAGTAACTATTCTACTTTAAGAAAAAAAAAAAACAGTATGTACACAGAAATACTTTTTTCAAAAAAACATAAAATATCAATACCTTTCTTTGAATGTCATCAAAGATTTCTGGAGTTGGATCTTCATGATTCAAAGTATCTGCTAATTTTGCTACTAAATAGTCATCAACAATAACTCTTGGAGATGCCTAACAGAGAAAAAAATGATAATTTTTATAATTTCTAAATATAAGTAAGCAGTATATAATAGGAGTTTAATAATAAAATCATGTCATTTTAAGTAGTCGGCAGATAAGAATCACTAGTTTACCAATGGTGCTCTAGTGTTTAAGAAAGCTAGAATATAGATCATGTTTTGTTCATTCTATAGATTACAGAAGACTAACAAAGATTTTGTGTCTTTTTTTTAAGAGTTATTTACTTTTTATAAAGAGGATTTTACTAGGCTTTCTTTTCTAACTACAGCACATGAATGGGAAAGGTAATGTAGTTGAAATGAATATAGCTGCTTTCTTATTCTTTATGGCTTTCTGTCTATAAAGTGACAGCCCATATTCAGCCACAATAGATGAGTTCAAATTACATAGTCACCCAATTAGTCAGAATGGAAGATTCAAAATTGTGTATCAAAATAATTAATTTTCTTTATAAAAAAAAGTTATTTACTTTTTGTGTCTAAGTAGTTCTTCTGTATTCCACATGTACCCCTGGTACCCACAGAGTTCATTCAGAAGGGGGTATTGTACTCCTAGAAGTAGAGTTCCAGGCAGTTGTGAGCTGCTCTATAGTGCTGAGCATCAACCAGGGCCCTCTGGAGAGCAGCCAGTGCTCTTGCCTGCTGTGCCATATCTCCAGCCCTGGCAGACAGATTTAATGCTTCATTTTTATTGTGCAAAATTCCTCTTATGAGGCTTTATTCCCAAATTGGAAAAACTGGAGAGAATCCTGCATAAGGTTATTCAAGATCACTATTTAGGATTAACAAAGGTTTACTGAAAACAGTAACTTGTTACTAGAATTTTCATTTCAAAACATAAGCAACAGATGCAGAAATACAAAATCTGATGTTTCTTTTTATATGATATTTGGACTGAACCAGAGGCCTTGTGTAAGCTAGACAAGTGCTGAACTGCTAAGCTCCATCTGCAGCTCTCTCTGAACTTCTACACACCCTACCTCTTACATCCTTCTGATTTCTGTCTATCATGTCCCTGAATGTGAAATAAATACCAGTCTTGACTTGGTCACTTAGTATTTCCATGAACTTGGGCATACTAATTTGATTTTATAAAACTGGATTCTTCTCTTGAAAAATGAAAATAAAAATATAAAGGAAACTGTCCTTAGGATTAAACAAGGCAAGGTCACTGAAGCCATCCTGCCCAATACAGTAAGTATCCCACAGAGTATTATGAGTGGTACTGCAAAAGATAGACAATAGTGACCACAATAAACCCTCACCTTTTCAGATAAATACTGTTCATAAATTCCAACAGCAGCTGCTCTTAGCAGACCTTTGGTTTGGTTGGTCTGATGTTTTCCATCTCTCTGACGACTTGATAAAACCTCTAGCTGTTGTTGAGCTGTAACCCGGTATCCTTCCACGGTCATCCAGAAGAAGAGATGTGCTTGACCTCCAGTTTGCTGCATGTAGTCTACCAAATGAAAGCCATGGCAACAGTTAGTAATGTCCACCTAAAAGGTTTATATTAATGTATGATGAATAAGAAGGGTTACAGTTTCAAATATCCAAACTCTACATTTCACATACTAACATGGACCAGAGAAAGCCCACAAGCCCGCAAACCTACAGAATGAACTACAGGCAATTAAGATAAGCTGAGATTGGGGGAGACAGTCTTTCCCAGGGAAGAGCACAACACTTGGTCATACAATACTAAATGGGAAACCCTGAAAACACACCTAAGCGTAACATTATACAGAACGAATAGGGTGTATTTATGTATTAACACACACACACACACACACACACACACACACACACACACACACACACACCATATATGTAGGAAACAACAATGAGAAAAGAAAGAAGTCCCTGATCTGAAAGAGAGCAAGGTAGGGTATATAGTAGAGTTTAGAAGAAGGAATGGAGGAAATGATAATAGATATTAATCTCAAAAATTAAAAAAAAATAAATAAAAGCAAAAAGTTTAGTAAATCTCTAATGTCAAAAGTTAATTGTAAATTGGTTAAGCTAAATAACAGTTATAAAGGAACCAGGACAAAGCTTCCTATTTGTTTTTGAGACAGAATCTCACTAGCAGTTCAGGCTGGCCTGAACTTAAGGTCTTTCTACCTAATCCTTCTGAGTATAGGCATAAATCACTATGTCCAACTTAAAGCTTTTTAGTATCATGTCTTGATGATAAGTTCCTAGTGAATGTGATATATATATATATATATACATATATATATATATATCTTTAAATAACTAATTATTTCATCAACATTCAATTATTATTTTGAATAAAGATTTTAAATAATATGTAATTTTCAAGATACATTAAAATTAAGATTAGTATTGTATGAAACCACATATACTTTGATCACACAAATAATGATGCAAAGATTTAAGTATACCATAAATGTCTACCAGTTAAAATAATTAATGTAATATTAACAAAATAATATGTAAGTACTATTGAAAATAGCATAAAACAAAGTATCTTATTCATATATGAATATAAAATATTTCACCTATCATGTGTTCCCAATAAAGTATTATGTTTTTTGTTTTGAGACAGGAGTTCATGTAGCTCAGGCTGGCCATGGCATTGCTATACAACTCATAAAAATCCTTGTTCTCTGAATTCTGATAGTTCTACTTTTCAAGTATTGAGCCAATAACGTATTGTTTTTCAATGAATTTAAGCCACACTTGACTCTTCTCTGATTTATTTTAAAAATAGTTTGGCAAACGTTCATTAGTTATGAAAAGCGTTTATTTATCTCTCCCCTACCGTCCCCCACCCCAAAATCTACCTCTATGGTTTCTAATGAGAAAAAGATGAGCTGGGCAGTGGTGTGCAAGCCTTGAATCTGAGCACTCAGGAGGCAGAAGCAGAAGATCTCTGAGTTTGGGGCCAGCCTGGTCTACAAAGAAGTTCCAGAACTGGCAGGACTGTTACACAGAGAAATCCTGTCTCCGAGAACGACAACAAAACAAACAAGCAAAAAAGAAAAAAGAAAAAAATGTGAGCTCAAATTGAAATGCAAAATAATAACCGTCCAAATTCTGAAAGCCAGGGTAAAGACCTGGGGGTTAAACTTGCTGAAATGTAAAATACTGAAAAAAGTATAGTGGTTCTTCAAACAATGAGTAAGAAAATTACCGTTCATGAATGCCACTGGTTATATGACAGAACTGAAGAAGAATCTCTAAAAGCTGCTTATGCATCCACACACATTGCAACCTCATTCTCACTAGCTCCATTGTGGAAACAAGTTAAGATTCCCATGAGGATGAATAGATAGTGGGTGGCAGGGGAGGTGAGCACACATGCAAACACCCACACTTGTGCTCATGTATGTGATGGTCTTAAAAAGGAGGGAATTCTGACATATGCTATAACATGTAAGAACCCGAGACTATGTTAAGAAAGTAAGCTGACCACTTGAGCGAGCCATTTTAAAGACACAGATGAGGATGCTGGGACCTTAATAATGTAATTAGTATCACTCAACTATACACTTAAGTTTTAGAATTTTTGTGTTACTTATATTTTACACAAGTTTAAAACCAAAAACCTTAATGTCTATATTATTTAAATAAAGTTTTACTTACCCATAAAAAACTGTAGTGCAACATTGTCTACAAGAATGCTGTCCAGGGGGACTGTACAAAGCTTCCCAAAGTTTGCTGCTAGCTTCACAGTATTTATTTCCTACAGATACAAGTGAATACAGGTTAGCACTTCAATCAATCATTAGGGTAGGTTGTTTATATAAGGAAAATGCAACAGTCTACTGTGACAAAGATCCCCCTTCAGCATGTCAGTTCCCAATAAAATACTCTGCTGAGTAGCTCTATACCCCTGCTCATTCCAGAAGATAGTATCAAATAATCACTTAAAATAGAATAATCATTCATTTCCTCTAATATAAAACAAGCTGTATCATTGTGTTTTCATGTATTCCTTACTTCTACATATTCTAGTGTAAAACAAACACTTCAGGAAATAAAGGTGAAAGAATATTTTTGAATGATTCATGTATTGACAACTACTCACTACTTTTCATTTTGATTAGAATTTATCTAATAGGAAAAACATTTCCAAAGAGCAATGTTGCTTTTAACAGTGTAAAACCTCTGCTACTGACAGAGAAATTTTATTTCTTTTCAAATACTATAAATAGTGAACTACATAGTCAAAGTAATAGAATAAAATAGCTATCGAAAAGGGGGACTTTAATAATTAGAGAAAAGGCATTTAGTGCTGGGCACTGTGTGGGTCACAGTCTGCGTGTTTATTACTCCACTTCAGCCATACAGCAATCCTGCTGGGTTTTATCACAACTGACTGCACAGAAAAGGTAAACACACATCACAAAGGTAGGCTACTGTCTTCACTGATGGTGTCTGTGGGAGGGCCCAGTCCTCTGTGTGCAGTAACGTCACTAGACAGGTTGAGTCTTCACTGTGTAAGAAACTAGAGGAGCGGGCCACAGAACAAGTCAGGAAGCAGCACTCTTTCATGGCTTCTACTCCTATTCTTGCCCTCCTCTTTATTATGTATTGTAGCATAAAAATTTAAGATGGAGTCTTCCTTCCCTAAGTTTAGATCAGTGCTTTATCTCAGCAATGGAGGCAAGGGAGAACACACGTAAAAGCACAAGATGACCATCAACATATTCCCTTCTAGACTCATCTCAAGTCATCTCCAAGTAGACTTCGTGACAACTTATTCAAACACTGTGGACTAGCAGCAGACCAACATAGCATGCTGTATACCATTACCTAATGGGACAATTTTCACATTACATGTTGGTAGCATGTGTGCTGATGCCCCACGAATTAAGTCTCCATTGCTTCTAACAGTACTTGAGTGATTCATACTTATTTTTGTGCTGCATCATCAAGGGTTTCATTTCAGTTATCAGTTCTACCTTTTTGTCATCTAAATTTCACTTACTATCTCTTAAAGCAGACCTTATTCTTCTTGACAACTCTAACAGAGCCTGTAATACTGAAACCCATGTCCATGGGCTCAACAGAGATCCGCAGGTTGGGAGCACTACAGAAGGCAGACTTCCAGGCATTGCTGTAATCAGCATTCCTGAACCTCTTTACACAATATATGCCATACTCTAGCATATGAAAGTATCTTTTGGGGGCTAAGAATATGCTCATTTGCCAAAGTTCTTGCCATGCAAGCTTCAGGACCTGAGTTCAGATCCCCAAGACTCATTTATGAAAAGGCCAGACACAGAGGCTTGTATCTGCAACCCAAACACTGGGGTGGAGAGCATAGAGATAGTGTTATTCTTTGAGCTCAGTGGCCATCTACTCTAGGTGGCAGGTCAGCTCCAGGTTCAGTGAGGGATCCTATCTTAAAATAAGGAAGAAAACACCACAGAAGGCACCTCTAGTCTCCACACGCACTTAAAGAAAGTGTGTGTGTGTGTGTGTGTGTGTGTGTGTGTGTGTGCGCGCGCACACACACACACACAAACTTACTCTCGTCTCCCTCCCTCCTTCCCTCCCTCCCCCCCCCCTCACACACCCCTTGCTCTACTAGTTAATATTCTACCTTTGGTCACAAACTAGGATTTTAATCACTATCAAGTGTAGTGGGCTATTCATTTTGTCTGTACCTGTGGCACTGACCACGCCCACTGGGGGTGGGGACAGAGGCAGATGTGACCTGGGGGAACTAGGTCTGGGGAAGGGGCCCCAGAGTCCTTTCTTGCTTGCAGGACAGGGATAGAGAGCATCCAGAGGCATCGTTGGGACCAGGAACCTGCTGGTGTTCATCTGTCTCTGTTGTAAGTTATTTCTCCCTGAATAAACATCTATTCAGCCTATCTGTTTTTCTTGATCCGTATTAAACCACAAATAATCAAGTATTTACAACTAAAGTTATTTCACAAGTATTTTATACTTACTTTGCCCGACTGTAACCGCTGTATTCTTGAATCACATACTTTCTTTACAAATAATAAGCTATTTATTTGATTTTTAATAGTGTTAATATCTGAAAGAAAAAATTCAATTTGAGCTAAAAAAAAACAGCTATGATATTTCAGAAATACATAACATAAATTTACTGTAATTCAACAAAATATTCAATACAGCAACTTTGCTTTAATATAAAACTATGAAATTGTTTCATAAAATTATTTGTTTACTTTAAATTAAATCATACCTATTAAGTTTAGGGATAATCGCAATAATATCATCCCCATGTTTAGAGAGTAATGCTTTTACTCTAAGAACATGTTAATACAGTAAGGAAGACTTGATTTGAGCTTTAAAAGCCATATGTTTCCAATTCCATTTAGGTAAATGAAAAGCTTTATTAAGGATACAATAGTCCTTGAAGCGAACACTGTTCAGAGTAAAGAATCACTTACCATCCCCAGCTGTATCTAAAGATCTAAGGTACTGGAGTTCTTCTGATGCCTTATCTCTGACTGCTTCTAACTCTCCAATATTGTCACTTAATTTAATAATGTTCATAAAGGCCTCATAGTTGCAATTTGAATCACGGATCTGAAAATAAAGTTTTAAAGAACAGGTAGGAGATGGATTACTAAGAGACCTCAAAAACAGAGGATGAACAGCAATAATGGAGTAAGAGTATTATAAGGGTTTGGACTTTTTACTCTGAAAGAAATCACGTCACTAGGTTCAAACAGAAACAATATGCTATGCTGCAATATAAAAAGCAAATGCAGGCAATCAAGTAGAAAAGAAAAGAACAAGTACAAGTAAAACATGGCAACAGTGGGGGCTGGTAAGAAAGGTATTATAAAGTTCTTTGTGTAATGTTTTAAGTTAAGATATATTTGTTACAAACAGTACCAAAAACATTGGCTGAGAAATCAAATAAGAGTTGAGAAATAAAGAACACTAAAAATTGCTTTGAAGAAGGATTAAGTGTCCAAGTGTAAACATTAAGTATGCACTTTTATATGAAAAGCAAGAATTCAGGAAAGACTAGGCAAATATGGGATTTCTAAGTTATTGACATAGAGGTAACACTCAAGACCATGAAGTTGCATGGGAAGCACAGAGAACGAATGTGGACTGAAAAGGAAAACTATCACACAGCTCGCATACTCAAAACAGCAAAAATCTGAGGAAGGCCAACACTTAAAGTGTGGTGTCAAATAATGTATAGCATTTCCTCCAGAGAAACACCACCTCCAGGAGGGAGAAGGCAGCTCCTGAGTGAGCCTCAGAGGGTAAGTAAGGCTCGTGCCTGAGAAAGCTAACTGCTGGAAGGTTCTCTAGAGCCCTCCCCAGCTTTACAAAGCAGGCAGTAACTGCTGGGTACTGGGTGCTGGGGGAAGAAACTGACCAGACCACACCAAAAGACTTCATCAAGTGGCAGAGCTGCCTTTAAGACCTGCAGCTCTTTAGAGTCATCACCAATATTGGGGTGGACTATTCAGTTATGCAGTTGCTTTAAGTCATCTCTGTTCCTTGGAAGTAACCCGTTGTCCACTGCCCTACTAGTAGTCCCCAAAATAATTCACTGGTTTCTTTGGTGTAATTAATTATTACTTTGGTGTGCTATGGTTTCCCTTTCTGAAATAGACATATGCATGTTGTGTCTCCCAGGAAAAGTTTCCCACACAACACCAAGACAGGGTTTTATAAAGGTGGAAGTGATTGAAATATAATAACAGGGAAATATACAAAGATTACAAGGCAGAGTAAGGATAAAGATGAGATGAACACTCATAAACCTATAAAGAACATAGATGTCCCATACAAGCACATTCAGCAACTATTGGAAAGGAATGGAGAATAAAACTATGTTATACTTAATCATGGTGATGCTATCACATATAACAGAACATTTAATGAATAAATAATCCCAATCACTGTGATTGACAAGACACTTTAAACTAGGCAAAGCAACAGCTGTGAAAAGACAGAGGAACATCTGTGCTACTTGTCATTCTCAACAAAAAGCTAAAGAACTCAGGACTGCAAAAGGACAGAACCACAAAGACAGACACAATCGGCAGTGACACTTCTCGTTAGAAACAAGAAGAGTAAGACAAACTTATTTGTCCAACCACACAGCTTTAAAAGTACTGAAATAAAACCATCAAACTCTAGAGAATATGGAAATAACCTGGGATCTTATGGTAAAGCTTTTTTTGTTGTTGTTACTTTGGGTTTTTGTTTGTTTGGTTGGTTTGGTTTGGTTTTTGAAGACAGGATTTCTCTGTATTGCTTTGGAGCCTGCCCTGGAACTGGCTGACCTTGAACTCACAGAGATCCACCTGCCTCTGCTTCCTGAGTGCTGGGACTAAAGTCAAGTGCCACCAATGCCGGATTTGTAAAATATATTTTATGATAAGCAAAGTTCATTCCAATACTTTCTGTAGGGCAAAGATCAAAATTACTGATGCCCATAAATCTTGAAAATTATATAAATCCTACAGGAAATTGTTCAGAGTAAAACAAAATAGGAACAAGCTAATATTTAGAATTTTAAGAAAAATCAGGATCATTAAAAATGATACATATCTGGGTGAGTATTAGTAGTTTTATTTTTCCTTAGGTTTTTTTTTTAAAAAACAGTAATACAAAAGGCCTAAGTTGCACTTACTGAATAAATTATAAATGTGTACAGATATATAAAATGCACGTGACAGGGAGTTGAAATGATCATATTGCCAAGGCTCACATTGGATGTGAGAGAGGGAAACACTGCTCTCTGCATATGAAGTGGCTCACTCTAATTTATACAACAACTACTGAATCCAGATGCAGAGGGAGAGGACAAGACCAGGCTGCAGAAACACATAGAGACAGCTGGCCCGAAAAGAAGGAGCTAACAGGCCCCCAGACTGATAGCTGGGAATCCAGCATGGGACTGACTCAGGCCCCCTGAATATGGGTCTCAGCTAGAAGGACTGAGCAGTTTAAGGAACTCCAGACAGTTGAACCAGGATGTATTCCTGGTGCACAAAAAGACCTTGCGGACACATCCCCCTTAACCTAGAGACAGGAGAGAAGTCCTAGTCCCTACTTCAAATGACTTGACAGATATACATGACCCCACCTGGATGGCATTGCCCTACATGTGGAATTAGGGTGGGGGGATGGGAGGGGAGGGTGGTCAGGGTGCATGTGAGGGGGGAGAGAGTAAGAGGGAGGGAGAGGGAACTGATCGACATGTAAAATAAAAAAAAATAATAATAAAAGAAAAAAAAAACAACTACTACTACTACTGAAATAGTTACAAGAGAGGAGACACATTAGCTGAAAAGCCATTTGGGGGTACTAAAATAAAATACTAAATACTATAGTTAACTAACAAAAAGCAAGAAATAAAGCCAGAAAATGGACACATTAAAAACATATGCCCCATACAGCAAGATGAGTGTCTTATACATTTTAGATAAGGAACCTGTATGCAACCTGTATGATCACAGTTAAAATTATTAATCTCTATATACACAGGCAGCAAAAGCTGTTACTTCAAAATAAATAATAATGACACCATAATAGTAAAGAAGATACTACAAATGTAGAGAGCGCTTTAAAATATAGCATTTATTTCTTTAATATACTGTTGATTAATTACTCTGATCTCTAAAATGTATGTTTACTGCTGAAAACCTGCTTCAAATACAAGTCACAATTTTAAAAGGCACTTACCATCCATATGACATATTGATTAATATAATCAGGATCACTGAGTTGATTTATTAATGGAAGAAGAATTCCTCGTGCAAGAATTTCCTAAAAATAAATTTTAAAAAAACTTAATTTAGCGTCTTGTCAAGTTTAACACAGTGTAAATCTCCTGAAACACAAGTAAGAGTTATGGTACACACGGAACATGGACTCAGTGCAGCCTTATAAAAGGTGAGCTACTATCCACACATCAAAATTAATGAGATACAAGTATCAATACAAACTTAAACACATCTCTATGAGGTTCATGCCATGAGAGGGAGCCCAAGCCTGACTGCCTAGAGAGCCAGGAACTAGAGGTTCGAGTCAATAAAATAATTCCTAATGATACTCTGCTATATTCGTAGACCAGAGCCTAGTATAATCAACACCAGACAGGCTTCACCAGCAACTGATGAGTGAAGATGCATAGATCACAGTCAAACATTAGGAGGAGGTGGAAAGGAGGAGTGGAGAGGGAAACTGAGGTCAGGATGTAATATATAATAGAAGAATGGATAGATAGAGAGAGCAAGCGACTTCTCTATGACAACCAGAGGAGAATAAAAAAATTAAAAAAAAAAAAAAGGACATCTCTGAAATATTAGTATTTGGGTGAATTTTTAAAAGACAAAACATTAGCATAAGGTATTGATGGATTTAAACATCTACATTAAATGTATCTAAAAAGACAACAGAGAAGACACACATCACTTTAAGAACTGCTTGCTTCAAGTGATGAGATTGAACAAGCACCATGTAGTATCAGCACTGGCGCATCTAAGTAGCCAGTATACAAATGTTTCCCTACTTGATTACTTTCCCAATAAATTCACTCACATCTCTAGATAACAGTCCGATTTTTAGCAGTTTTTATGCCTGTCTATTACAGCCCTGCCCTCCCTCTAATGTCTTTCTCAAGAACCAATTAACCTTCGTGTCTTTCACATTATACAGCTCCATCCCATTCATTTCCCCGTCCCTTGTATTCACCCTCTGCCCTTGCAACCTCACTCCCCAAAAATAAAACAGACAGAGAGAGAGAGAGAGAGAGATAGATAGATCACGGAAGCTGTAGTGTGACAGTGAGCCACACAGTAAATAAACCCTTTTATCTATATATCTTTACTTGCAAGTGTTCATTGCAAAGAATAAATAAAAAGGAAAAAAATAAAAACATAAAATTTGCATATAAAAATGTACTCAGAGCAGTTTCAGGATATCCCCGTGGAGTTCTGAGGATCCAATGATGATGATGTACCAGAAACCAGAGGTCTTGAACCAGACCATTGACACATGTTAAGTTGATGACACCAGGATGAATGAAGAGGTGTTGGGCGGTGAAAAAGATGGAGAAGTGAAGAAAGTTTTTTTTTTTCTGTTTTGTTTTGTCCTTGTTTTTGTCCGTTTGCTTGTTTACTTTGTTTTATTTTGATTTTGTTTTTAATTTTCTTTTGGGGACACTGCAGGGGTGAGGGGAGGATATGCAGGGACTAGAAGGTGAGCAGAATTAAGGTGCACGATATGAAATTCCCAAACATCAATAAAGAAATTATGTTTTTAAAAAACAACAACAAAACAATAATCCTATTAAGTGTGCCCTGACTCTTACAGCTGTTAATATTTTTTACTTCTAAGTTTAAAACACATCTGTATTTACAGTATCTGTCTCTAAGTACTTTTTGTTGTTATTATGTTTTACATTTCTGATACAGTAGTAAGTGGAATTCCTCAACTAACCTAGTTACTTACTATCTTTAAATGTATTTACCACTCCTCAAAACTATTTAAATCCAAAATGGGCTTTTATTTCATGAATGGAAATGAAGGCTTAAAAACTGATACTACTAACATAGAACTTTTAGTGGTTATTAACCATCCCTTGATGGCCATGATGCTAAAGTTGTCAAAATTCATTTCTTGACAATACTGGCAATGCTAACTTAATAAATATTCATCTTCTTAACTAAAAGGCCAATTGATTCTCTTGGCAAATCTCTAATTTATTAGTACCATTTGTTTTCATATATTTATGTGAATATGCATATGTATATATATGTAAGTACATATATATATATATATATATATATATATATATTCAAAGACATCTGTCTTTTTCTTCATAGAAATATTGTGTATAATCCTGAATGAATAGACAGTTTTGCTGATAACTACTGCCTCATGATAAATTAATACTTTTAACAAGCAGTAATGCAGGCAGCATGAATTTCTAGAAATTGAGGTAGTTTACAGTTAGATTATAAGGAATATAATTAGTTTCTAACTTTTCATTTCTTTACTTCTATGAGTCTCAAGCAACAGAGGCCAGCCTCAAAATTTGTATGCAGCTGAGGATAACCCTGAATGACTTTCCTCCTGCCTAAGCCTCCTAACTTGAATATACAGGCATAAGCCACCCCACTGAATTTTCTAGCTTCTTTTTAAAAATATATTATATTTGAAATTCCTTCAAGTTCTGTTTCTGACCTACATGTTCAAATTCTAAAATGTACTTTGTAAGCAGAAAATTCAGTTCCCAAAAATCAATTTTTCAGAGTTTCTTTTCAAAGTGAGAAAACAACAGATTGGAAATAATTGTGATTTTATGTTTAATATTATCAGTGTGTCAGTCTTAGAAAATCACTCTGGCCTTTTAATTCTCTTCACACAATCGCTGGCTAATAATCATAGGTTTGTCTCAGGACTCTATTGTGCCCCTCGGTAGGCAGCCTCCAGCTTGCAATTCTGAATTTAAGACCCCCAATTCCTTTCACACTTTTATTACACTTGTGGGGGTACACAAACTCAGCAGCACTTGTGGAGGAAAACTTGCACATTCTCTCCTTCCACTGTGTGGAGAGGAAAACTTGCATGGCCTCTCCTTCCACTATGTGGGTTCTGGAGATTAAACTGAGGTCATCAAGCTTGGCGGCATATGCCTTTACCCACTGAGCCTTCTTGCTGGCCTAAGACATCAAATTTCAGGTTACTGAAGCCATGAATCCTTCAGTAAATAAAACACAGTAATGGAAAGAACGTAGAGGCAGTTAGTTAAACAGCAGACAAATATTGTGCTTGTACAATCTATACAACAACAACAACACAACAACAATAACAACAATACACACACACACACACACACAAAACTGTACAACAGAAATAACTCTTAACCTATTATTTAACCGTTGTGAAAGTTTGAATTTAACTATTTAACTCCTGGGAAAAGAAAACTGATAAAGGACGGTAAATGAAATGAACAAACCAATTGGTTGAATGCAGTGTTGTAGTAAACTAGATTTGACCAATCTGGCCAAAAGGCAATCTATAGCAAGACAAATCAGCTGACTAGCTTCCTGCATATTTTTAAACAATGCCATCACTTCACAAAGCACATCTCCAACCTTGGCTCTACAGGAGCATGTAATCCATCACCAACAAAAGAAAATAGTCCTTCATGGAGGTAAAAATGAATCTGTCTAGAACTGACTGGTGACAAAGTTCTTATCCTCAACCAAACTCTAGTTGGTTTTGAACCCTCTTCCAAATTCAACCTCAACCTTTCTTCATCTTTGTAGCATACATTTTAGTAAGAATCCAACCAAAGGTGTTTAGCTACAATGCCTCCACACTCAATATCTAATCAAATTTCTCAATCCTCACACTTGGTGTCTGATCATCCTGGCCTACCTCTAGCAAGAATCCTAATATAGGTATCTACCTATAGCCACCCCTTATCTTTCATATACCTCTATCATAGTTAGCGTCATACAACAACTTGACATAAACTTAGAGTCACTAGGGAAGAGAGAAGCTCAACTGAAAAACTGTCTAAATCAGATTGGCCAGTGGCCATGTCTGTAAGCCATTTCTTAATTGCTACCTAATGTCAGAGGGCACAGCCACCATGGATAGTGCCATCACTAAATAGGTCAGCCTGACCTACAAAAATAAAGTGAACTGGCATGCTGGTAGGGATGTGAAATAAAGAGAACATTCATCCACTGCTGGTGGGAGCACAATCTTGTAAATCGATGTGACAGCTTCTCAAGAAGTTGGGAATAGATATACCTTGAGATCCAACTATCACTCTTGGGAGTACACTCAAAGGACTCTACAGCCTATTACAGACACTTGCTCATCCATGTTCACTGCTGCTCTATTTATAATAGCCAGAAACTGTATAAAGACCAGATATCCACCAGCAGAAGAATGGAAAATAAAAGCCTAATTCGATCCACTGACCTCCACATTATTGACTATGAATGTCCACTTGTTTTTCTTATACTCAGAATTAGTTCTAGATCTACTGTGGAGCTTTATTATTTCCCCTACTTGAACCATTCATGAAAACAATCCCTTCTGGAATCCACTACATACTGGGTTTTCTTTGACATTATGTCATAAAGGCTGGAGATAAAAGTTACATCACATAGAGTGTAGAGGGACCCCAGATGTGAAAAACTTGCTTGGTGGTGATATTATACTCACTGAAATTTAAAAAAAAAAAAAAAAAAAAAAAAAAAGCTAAACTGCAGACATGATAAAGAATCAAGAAGCAAGATTAAGACTTCGATTTTGACGTTGGGGATTTGTTTTTTCTTTTTACATGTACAGCTGCTCCATCATGACTGTGGGTACCCTCAGCAGCTTAAAGAAGGCACTGGCTCCCCTGGAATGGAGTTATAGGTGGTTGAGAGCTACCTGATATGGGTGTTGTGAATCAAACTCTGGTCCTCTGCAAGAACAGCAAATGTTCCTAACCAGGAAATCATCTCTCCGGCCCCAGCACTTTCATTTTGGACACTTAGAAGTTTAAAATGTAACTGAGTTAATCAAGTAACTACTTCATGTAGTGAGATATTCACTCTGTCCACACCTGTTGCACTCACCACGCCCATGGGAGTGGGGACAAGTGCGGATGTGACCTGGAAGAACTAGGTCTGGGGTCAAGGAACCCCGGTGCTCTCTCACTTCCTGAACTAAGACAGAGCATCCGGGGACATTCTTGGGACTGGAACCTGCTGGCGTTCATCTGTCTCACTGTAAGTTATTTCTCCCTGAATAAACATCTATTTAGCCTATCTGTTTTCCCTGATTCTTATTATTCCACGATAATTTCGCATGAGAAGCTGATCAGAGTAACATGGAATTTGGAGTGAAGTTTGGGCTAAAGATACAAAGGTAAAGGTAATCACCATTTGGACAGTGTTTAAAGCTACAGAATGTGTAAAAACAGGGCCTAGGACTGAAGGACTTAAATTATTAAAGTTCAAAAATAATGTAGACCTGAATCTAGTCACAGACATGATGAGAATTAACCACCTTTTGGAATGATTAGCCCAGTAATTGGCTTTTATATGAATAGTTTATTCTATCATACTCTTCCCATAAAAACATACCAGTTACTTCTTACACTTCTGTCATCAACAGACTGGTGAAGTACACTAAAACCAAGCTACACAGATGTTGGAAACCATGTAGTACATACAGAATGAACAAGAGTAATATAGACATAAAAGCAAGGTTGCAGAACTGCTGTGTACTTTGTAGAAGAATGTGTAAGGTGATTATGAGTTTGCACTTTGGGCAAATGTACTTTCACTAAACCCCCTTCATCAGGATATGCTTTTCTCATCTCATTCATAACCAACAGCCAAAGCCAGAAATTTGCATTTGTACACTCTTACACAAAAGATTTAAATTAGAGAATACAATTCAGGAACACTGCTCTCATCTTAGCCATGTTCCAAATTGGAACAGCCGACTTTATTTTAAAGTTTGTCTCAAAATGTTACATCTATTTAACCTAGTTTGAGTAAAGCTCTAAAACTGAAGGAATTTTTTAAAAGTCTATCTCTCTTGTTGGCCAAAGAGTCCTCATGGAATGCCCTAAACATTACAACCCATTATGAAAGCTATTTGGTTGCTCCATACAAACTGATGGTAAGGTCCTACTGAAGACAACAATTAATTATGTCATCAAACATGGAAGATCTAAGCCAGTATCTGAATAGAAGCTTTACCCCTAGTGCCTAGTGTTCATAAAATTGGAAGATATTCTACATGCTACTGAAGGAAAAAAAGTAATATTCAGTATTACCTAGCTACAAACCCTGAGACATACAACAGAGACTTGCCTGCATGATGAGCTGGTACAATATGGTATAAATGTTTCAGGTATAACCAATCACTTTCTAATTGGATTTAAGACTCCTTCTGTGATACTGAAGCCCATACCTGACACTAGTAAATGGACAAAAACCTGAGACTAGATAAATCATGGCTTTAAGAAAACCTTACTACTTATTCTTCTGCTGAAGAAACACAGTAATCAGGTAACTCCTAATGACATACTATTATATACCCATAGATCTGTACCTTGCTCAACCCACACCAGGGAAGATTCGTTGCAGTAGAATGGAATTAACAAAGAGACCAACTACTGGATAAAATGCAGAGATTGAGTCTTTGGATCACTAATTCCTAAATGTGATATCTTCACCAAATTCTTCCCCTCAAAACTCAGGGAGCTATGCAAAGGAAGAAGAAAAGAGAATTCAAATGCCAGAAGTGATGGATTACTTCAAGGAAACATTATCTTCCATTCACAACAGGACTCATGTATGAACTCAAAGACAGGGAGCATACACAAAACCTGCACAGGTTCAAGACAGACAGGATCCTAGCACTGTAACTGATGCCAATGGCAAAGAGAAAAATCAGTTATCTGTAATGGGTCTCACTAGGCACATTAACCACACATCAGGGAAGGCCCCATGCCTAGGAGTGTTTGACCAACACAAAACAAACTCAATCGTATTTTTGTGGACTTTTTGTTTCATTTCATTTTGTTTGACATGTTTAGTGATGATGGACTTTGTTATGATTTTCCCTTTTGTGGAAGTTTTTTGTGTTTCTTGGTTTTTTTTTTTGGGGGGGGGCTAGTTTTGAGAGAGACACAAACAGAATATAAAGTGGGGTGGATAGGGATGTGGGGAGGATCTCTGAGAGAAGACATGATGAAAAAACACTATCTTTTTTCTATTAAAATAAAGTTTACCCACATTATGACCATATATTAAAGCACCCAGCTCTAAGGCAGTTCTCAAATTACTGGCCAGTGACCTCTGGGCAATTCAGATGGTCCACAAGATCATCTTTCCCATTCAAGTACTAATCAGGCCCAACCCTGCTTAGCTTATGAGATCAGACAAGAGTGGGTGTGTTTAGGGTGGTGTGGCCATAGATCCAAAATCCTTTTTCAAAAAGTGAACTGAGTCATAGCCATTTTCAAAATGATACTAAAACCATATTTACATGTTCATTCTCATTTTCTAACAAGTACATAGTAAGGCTATAAAAGGGACAAGATGGCATGTCACTGATGTACCAGCTACCGAAGGATGTACTTACATGCTCTTCTGTTTCAACATTTTGTTTTGTATTTTATGATACAGACATATGATAGAAGAATCACATTCTAAAAAGCTTCTTAATGCTTCAATAATTCTGAAGTTTAACTAGGTTTTGAGGCCAAGGATTTGGAGAACTACTGCTCTAAGTTCCTTTACGTCATTATTTGGTATGAATTTACGCTTACCCTGACAAAGTATCGCATGATCTTGTTCTGGAAATCTCCAGGAGGTAGCAATAAATATAATAAAACCTCACACAAATCCCTTAGGAATCCTAAAAACAGAAAAAGTAGCCATAATAATATTAGAAAATCTAAAGTCTTTACCTATTCTTAATATAAGAAACATTTTTAAATGGCATGTGTTCATAACAGCTTCCTACTTTTGTACTTACACATCAGTATTCACTATGTTGTCTTCACCATTCTCCAAATAGTTACTATTCATTAATCAAACTCGCATCAGTATGAACCAGCCTTATTAATCATTGAGAAATTTTAATGGTAAAATTGTTTTTCTTAGAGACAGTTTAAATACACAATGCACTTTCCACTTCTATTATGTACTATCTTTACATACTATTTGTGCTATTACAAGCTATTTGTGCATGTAAAGACCACTTCTACAATTATTCCCACATGTAATAACAATGCAGGGATATGCACTTCTAGTCTACTGATTTAAGAAAGCTCCACATGCAAATACTTCAAACCAGTGCATATACTTGTTATTTAACTATTATTTCACACAATGTTAATGACTGGCAGTGAAAACTGAACTTAATAACAACTATAAAAAGGGAAAAGGGAGAAAGAAAAAAATAGAAAAGGTAAGAAAACAGTTTAGTGTGTTCTCAAAACAAAAAAGAATCACTCCCAGAACTACCAATGCTTCTTTACAGTTGTTCCCACATGGACACTTCCTGGGAAACAATTCATCAGCTAATCCCATTGGTAAAAATATATTCTAAATAGTAAAAGTCTAATTGTGAGACTAAACTGAAATTTTAAAAACTTATGACTAAAATTTGTCTAACTTCCCATCAAGTGAAATTTTACTTGAACATTAAGAAACACTCCAGTAACTAGGCAAACAAATAAAACAGCACATAATAATCTAAATATTTTATTTGAAATTAATTAGAAAAGAGTTTAGCATAACAGGTATACTCTTAGGGTAGAGATAATAAATTGAAGAATAAAAATTACTGTAGTTCTTAAAATGTTAAGTGTTCTGTTGTTTAAAGATAACCTTCAGGAGGAGAAAAACATGCAGAGGCTATGTGTAAGAGTTACAATAGAGTCACGTCTCCTCTGTGCAAGAACAACACCACCTAAGATTGGCTCTGCTAACTTGTCTCTAACCTGAGACTGTTCACAAAAAGAGTTATATTAAAAGCAAAACCTTCTTCATCTTTGGGAGAAGTGCACACTAGATCCCGGCAAACATCCTTCTCCATTTCAACTTCAACTTCAAAAAAGGTTTCTACCAGATCCTCTGCTGTACCTATAACAACAAGGAACAACTGAGAATGTAGAAAGAGATAAAAGATTTTTAAATCCTTACTTTCAAATGGAATAAACTCAGTACCTTTTACTTGATCATCTTTCTCTGTCGCTCTTTGTTGAGCCTTTCTGAATACTCGGAGGTGAGTGCCAAAGTCATCTACAATGCGTGTAGTAAAATAAGGTTGCCAGTCTATTTCTTTTGACCTTATAGAAAAAAAAACATTAAATCATTATATAAATGCTTTGCAGGCATGTGTCAGATTCTCTGGATCTGGAGTTACAGGCAGTTGCAAGCTGCTAGTTACGGTGAGAGGCAAATGTCCTCTGCAAGAACCACAGGTACTCAGAACCCTTCCAATTCCTCATGTGCAGATTTTGTTCCTTAACCATTTTTATTTATATCTTAGAAATTAGACTCTATGTATATCAGCTCTTATTTCACTTAGTCTCCTGACAACATTTTAATTAATATCCAAAAACATAAAAATATAATTTAAATTCTTAAAATTGGTAAATATAGTATTTTTTACAATTAAATCTGAAATAAGCCTGCCCATGAATACATCATATAATTTCTCAGTTCAGATACCTGAGAGATTCAAAATGATTCTATTTCCTTATGAATAGTTCAGACACTTCTTGCTTTCTTTTGACCCATCCTAAAATTTCCACTCTTTCTTTTAGTTACACAATCTATGTTCTAAAACCAAATGTCTATAGTAAACTATTTCTTGTATATACTACCACTTAAAACTATGACCACTAAAAAAATGAGACATCTAGAATCACTGGCCTAAAAGATGGTGGTAAGTATAACATGTATAAAACTCTTCAGAATACAATGTTGAATATTCGTCTTATGAAATCATCTAGTACTCTACCTCAACAGCAACAAACTTAAAGAAACATTTCAATAACTTGTCAAACAAAAACAGCACACATTTCTGTTAACATTTTTAGGAACATACCTAGAAGAAACAAATACTCCTGATATACTCCTGAAGATGCTGGGCCATGAGAGAACACAGGGCTGGGACTAGGACAGAATACATTCACTGAACACTGACAGCACATACAATAATCAACTTGTGCAGTCACTTCATGGCTTGCTTGTGTTGCTTATCACTTTCTTCCTTCCTTCCTTTCTTCCTTCCTTCCTTCCTCCCTCCCTCTCTCCCTTCCTTCCTTTTAAATCCAGAGGCTAGCAAATAAACCAGTCTTAACAAAAACAGAAAGACAAGTGATTGAAGAGTATGGCGCATGAGTGACACAGACAAAATGCTTTGGCTGCCAAACTTCCACACAGCAGTCTGCTGCTCACAAGTGACTCTCCATAAACTCCACATCCAAACAGAGCTGCTAACAGGGAACCCTGAAGAGCAGCGATGGCACTGAGAATTACAGATTACCTTCCAAAACAACCCTCATCTATGCACTGAAAAGGTACTGCTATAGTTTGGCAGACATGAGAAGGTCGAGTAAAGTACCAGTAAACAACAAAGGCAGTGTCCCCAATCTTTAGGAGCTGAGAAAGGATCAACAGTCTCAAAATATAAGCATAAGTTTAAGCATGCAAATAAGCCTGGCAACAATATTTTATGTCTCTCTATAAAATCTAAAATAAAAACATGAGCCCAGCAGTCAGAGTCCTTCCCCAGGCCCTTATTTAAAAAACTTAAATTTGACCCAGTCATGTTGACACACATGTACCCAAAGCAACCAAAAGCTGAAGGTTTTTAAATCAGAGACCAGCCTGGGGCTACACACTGAACTGTAGGCCAGCAGCAACTATGATAGCCATAAAAACCATTTAAGTCACAATCAATGTCAGCAACTTTTAGTTTTGTAAAATAGTGTAATCACTATAGGCCATTAGCTAAATTATTCCATAAAAGGTTCCTTCTAACTAGTTTGGGGAAAAAAAAAAAAAAAACATAAATTTCTTACCTGCTTTCATTTATAAATGAATGCCAATTATTAATTGACTGAATCGTTCCAAAATTAGAGAACCTTTCAAACCATATCAATTCATTTGAACACCAGACATTTAAAATTAATAAAACAATCAAATGCAAACATTTAATAAAGAATTTTCGAACATTTAATTCTAGATTTCTATTTTTCAAAATATAAATATGAGGGTAAAAACACAGTACACTACCTCTGTTTTCATATTCTTACAATTACATACAAATCTAAGAGAAATCTGAACTCCAAACTACTCTTCAAAAAACACTGTAAAAAGAAAAACAATATTATTTTCCATTTACAAACAGGATACTATACCAAAAATGTTTAATATGTGTCTTGACAAAGGCAGACAACAGTTTAACAATGGAGTACTTTATAAAATGGTACATGATAAATATGTAAGAAATGAGAAGTGAATATTAATAAGAGACATTCAGCTACACATTCATGATCTAGTCTCCTATGAGAACTCCTAATATCAATCGCACTAAAGTTATGACCAATGCTAAAGCTCTTTGCTCATTCTGTTTACAACATTCCTCCACATCACCTCTACTGTGCTAAAAATATGTGGGTTATCACACATGAATCTGACTACTTTCATATTGTTAATTATAATGTAATACTCCTTGAATTTAAAAGAACATGTTTTATCTCACAGATACAAAACCTACAATGTGCCCTAACCTAAAGAAACAAGTACATCAACAAGTACATATGCTACAGCAGTTTTGATATTCTTGGATAAAATGGTTGCAAAATCAGAGTTAGCTAGCCTTGAAATAAGATGATGGTATTTTTACTTCAGCACAATCGCAAAGCCAAATCATATCACTTTCTCCAAGCATGCCCTCATCTCTGTCTCTAATGCCATGGTCTTACTCTTCAGCACTGCCCTGTTTCTAGGACTCCCATACCTATGATCGCACAAATCCCCTCTGCTCAGTCTTCCATACTGCAGTCAGATATACAAATAGCAATAGAAAATGAGAAGCTTATAAACTCTCCAGTACACATGGCTATTCTAACAGTCATTCACACATGATAGAAAATGAGGCTTTCAAGCTCTCCAACAAACACACACTGCTATTCCAATAGTCTCACCAATCTTGGATACCTAAACCCTTGTTTATTTCTTCATCAATTTCAGTTTTCCTCCCTGTCGGTTCTGTACACAGGCTTTCACTATAATCCTCAAAGTTACATGGACTCTTCAAATACATCTGGGTGCCACTGAACAAACAAGTACTGTGGTGATAGATAACTTGCTTGTACAAATAAAGCCTGTCTGGGGGGGGGGGCACAGAATGGAGTTTGCCATTAGCTAACCATAGAGGTCTGGAGGTCTGTACAGACTGACAGGAAGTAGGATAGCTGGGCAGAAACAGGATATAAGTAGGGAAAAATAAGAAATTACTATTGCCTGCTGAGATGCTAAGAAGGTAAGGTATGGCTGTGGCTTGCTCCTTCTTTTATCTGATCTCTCAGCATTTTCCTCTGTATCTGACTCTGAATTTTTAATACTTAGACCAATTAGGAATTCCATACACAAAGTCCCTCTGCTTGTCCATCTCTAGCCTCTCGCCACATATATCCCTTTGCTTTCCCACATCTACCTGCAGAGTCCAATTCAGCTTCACACAGAGCTATCTAAAATGGGAATCCCACATGGTGCACTTCACTGATTCTTACCCACTCCAGTGCTCCCTCAAGTGACAAGCTCTGCTAGCACCACACTTTATACTTCTTACTGGAAAACATATAGTTAAATGCCTTCATTATTAAAACTAAAATCAAAAATCTCAGGAAAGCAGACTTCAGTTAATATGTGTGATTTATTTACAGTTATACCCCTTGAGTCCATGCTCAACACTAGTCTTCAATACATAATGACTTATTGACAACCCCCCCACCCTTAGAGCCAAAACACTGTAGACAGGAGCTTGAAGAATGGCCATATGCAACACATGACCACTTGCCTCTCTCTTTTAAGGTTTAAAACAGTACAGACACTGAGAAATTCTTTTTGCACTGAAGCTACTTAATGCTAATGCCTTTAAAAGGCAAAGAATGTCACTAATCTATAAGCTGGATTGGATGCATGAATCACTTTGCTTGTTCTGTCAATTCTAAGCAGTCTATGGCTCATTACTAGTAACACAAAACAACACCAAAACTAATTATTTCTAGAAAAATATAAGACTGGCACAGACATCCTTTATTAAAGACTCATCAATTCATTAGCTATGAAATTCTACACACTAGGTCACATCCCAGGATCTGTCTCCTCTAAAGAGACTTACAGCTTTGTAGCTATAATTATACTAAGCAAACAATAGCTTTGTTGACCAAGATGGCTACTGAATGTACTGTAACATCACATACGGAGCTAGTTCCTCGGAGATCCGCATACAATGAGCATAGTACTCAGATGACCATACGCAAGGCAGCAGTGCCCACATGAGCGGCAACAGCAGCAAGCCTTAACCAGGCTCCAATAAAAGCAGGCAATAAAACCATAGGCTAAAGCAGATCCTTCAAGGTAAATGGTAAGAAGTATAAAAACTCATCTCAAGATATTAGCCGTTTCAATAAACAAGAGTTTTATTAAAATTTACCTGTGTGGTGAGACATTCAGTCTCAACAAATACATATTAAAACTTTTTATAACAATTAACACAGAGTTCACAAAAGGAAATTCAATAAAAACATGATTATATATATAGAGCAAACTATTGAATATTAGTTTCAAAATCACTTTCCAAGCAATAGTGGGAGAAAAAGAATTTGTTTATGAAGAAGCATCAAGTATGGTGGTGCATTCTTGCTGTACCAGAACTTGGGAGGTGGAGGCAAGAGGACCAGGAGCTAAGCATTATCCTCAGCTACACAGTGATTGAAAATAGCCTGCACCAACATTATGGCTATGATGGTTTGAAAGAAAATGCCCCCTCCCACAAGGGAGTGGCACTATTAGGAGGAGTGGCCTTGTTAGAGGAAGTGTGTCATTGTTAAGGTGGGCTTTAAGGTCTCACAAATGCTCAAATTATCACCCAATGTCTCAGTACACTTCCTGTTGCCTTTAGATCAAGATGCAGATCTCTGAGATCCAGCACCATGTCTGCCTGCATGCTGCTTCGCTCCCCACAATAACCATAATGGATTGTGAGCGTCTGAAACTGTAAACCCTCCCACCACCCCCCTCACCCCTGTTAAATATTTTCCTTTATAAGCATTGCCCTGGTCATATTCTCTCTTCATAGCAACAGAGCACTAAGACAATGGACTAGTGTATAAAAGCAACTTCTGCCAAGACTAGACCCAAATTCAAACTCTGCTACTCAAATAGTGGGGAGAACAACAGCTCTCTGGCTCCACATGTGCACAGTTACATGTGATGCCTCACTAGTACATACACACACACACACACACACACACACACACACCAAATAAATGGGACATCTGTATCACACCCTCTTTCCCCAAGGCATGGGGATCACCAGAGAAGGAGCAGAGCAATGGTATGAGCAAGGGGAAGGTCCTCAGCAAACAGTGTCCTGCAGACCTGTCAGAGGAACAACACACAGACCAGGAACTGCAGGGTGGTACACACAGGACCTGCCCAGATCAAGGCAGCCACAACTTCATTTTCAATTTTAATAGAGGATAGAAGAACATAAAAAGTCACCCTACATAACTTTGTTACTGATCATCATATGTCTAATTGCCTATCTATCGCTAGAACAAAAAATACACAATTTATAAAATTTAATTTTCTTCTTTAAATTTCTTGAGTTAGCTATATTTAGCCATAAACTGAAAAATCCAAAGATCACTGTTAGTACTTGCTGTATTTATTTTAAAGTCAGTGTTTTATATATATTTACAAAAATAGTTGAAATTGTATAGCACACACTATTTTATAAAACCTTCACTTTGATACATTTCCTATATACTTAATGTTTCTTAAATGTCTTAATAACAGAGTTGGAGAGAAGGCCCAGCAGTTGAGAGCACTAGCTGCTCTTCTAAATGCCCTGGGTTCAGTTCCCAGAATCTAAACCGCAGCTCACAACTGTCTGTAAACACAGTTTCAAGGGGATTTGATAGCCTCCCCAGGTACCAAGCACATGTTGCATATACATAAATGCAGGCAAAACACCCATTAACATAAAGCAAGTAAGTTTTAAATTGTTTAAATACCCAATGGTGACAAAGGTATCTACTCCTAGATAATTAAACTTTTTAAATGAGACAAATAAAAAGTACTACATTGAATGTCCTTCACCTCTGTCACAGCCAGGCAATTATACCAATTGACTACAAAAACTAGAAGTAGAGACAAATGAGCATGACTATCCAATGGAGATAAGCTCTCTCTGACTCTCTATATAGACCAGGCTGGCCTTAAACTCATAAAGATATCCCTGCCTCTGTTTCACGAGTGCTAGGATTACAGTTATGTACCTGTAATCCATGTCCAGCTCCACTATTTATAAAGCCAAAGGCAAGTAGAGCCAGTAATAAAATATAAGTAACATTTTCACACAGAGCAAAGTATGCCTATACGCTTCATTAATGGTGATCTACAAATAACTAGTAGGTATACGAGGATGTTCAACGTTAGCTTTCAGAGAAATGCAAGACAAAACCAAAATGGAATGCAATCTCACTCCTACTAGGTATCTATAACCAAAATTGGTGAACAATAACAACTACTGACAAAGACAGAAAAACTATTGTTTCACACACTGCTGATGACACTGTAACACAATGCAAATATTTCCAAGAAATATCAAGTGCATATGTCCAAGAGAAATGAAAAATATTTATTCATGTAAAAAATGTGATGATAATATCCCATAGTGATAATTTACTATTCTACTTATCTTTTAGTTAAAAATCCCCTTTCATTTGGAAGTTATTTCCCCTATTGTAATATATGACATATCTGAATTTTTCTTTTTTTTTTCCTTGTATAACTATAAGCAGCAATCTTACCTAGTAGCAAACTGAATGAGTGCATTTTGAAGAGTTTGCCTAATTTCAAGAAGAAATGACTCATCATCACTTAGTGTGTAATACCAGTACTGGACATAATCCCTCAATGAAAACTGGATAACCTATAGCAAACATTAAGGAAGAAAAAAAAAAAAAAACAAAAAACAAACAACTTTTAGGATTTAAAAACTAACAGCAGCAAAACACAAAAACAATAAAACATAAAAATACTAAGACAATTACTTGCCAACTTATATTCTTCTATACATCTTAAATTGTGGTAGTAAATTCCTGTCTTCACTACTTCATGTTACAAACCATCTCAAAAATACATTTTGATACCCCAACTCATACACTTCCAATTTTTAAGAAAACTAAAACAGCACCTATGACTACCCACATTCAGATAGTCAGCTTGGAAAAAAAATATATAGTCAGTGCTATAATATGCCAAGAGTTTGACTTCATTGATCCTTAGGATGCGATGTAAGTAATACCAATAGACACTACTGAAAACAAATGTTTTTGAAGACTTCCTCATCAGATCCCTTGCAATTTAATTACAAAAACTAACTTAATCCTATTAACACCATTGATGTACCAGACATATACAAGTCATGTAAGGTAACTACATACAAGGTAACTACAGGTTCATTTATAAAATAAATACCCAATGGTGACAAAGGTATCTACTCCTAAAATAAAAATTCAAAGTATAAATTATTTATAATGATTATATAATCAGAAACATGATCAGAAAATATTTGAGAGGGAGATTTCTTTACCTGAGTCTAACTAACATTTATAATCAAACCAGACATCTTATCTCAAAAGTCTAATTTACCAAACCACTGAGCTTGATCAACAAGATTGATACATTAACATTTTAAATTATGAAATTACTAGAATATCAGATGTCAGCAAAATTCTTTTCTAATACAGATTTAACCTATAATCGCTATCATGTTAAATAAACTGTCTCAATATAGGTACCTAATAAATAGAATTATTAAGTATAAAATTCAAAAACAACATTACCATAAAATTTCAGGACATTAAATAGCTATGAGCTGCACCTTAGTATTTACAAAAGAAATACATCTCAAATTCAATAGATGGAATTCAAATACCACATACTGAAACTCACTTGCTGAAGAGGCTCATCAATTATATTGGCACCTGTCAGTCTTCTATCGATCTTAATAGTCCTGGCTTCTCGTTTCATTTCTTCTAAGCACTTAAGGAAAAGCCATAATATGTTACTGAGTATTTCCTTGATTTCCATTATCTCCA
This sequence comes from Phodopus roborovskii, assembly GCF_943737965.1. Lineage (NCBI taxonomy): Eukaryota > Metazoa > Chordata > Mammalia > Rodentia > Cricetidae > Phodopus > Phodopus roborovskii. Next base: position 12,532,470 of record NW_026125391.1, read on the forward strand.
GTTTGGTTTCTTATTATACTTCCCCTTATTTTCCAGCCAATAAATAATTTGTTAAAATAAGTATAAGCCAAACTTGATTTCTCAGGGTAATAAAATTAGAAATCGGGGTTGGGGAAGAATCTATTCCTGATTTCTACAAATGCAGCTAGAGAGGGATGGCTTAAAAACAGACAGTTATACTAATTGCTATTGTTCAAACAAACCTACTATGAAGCTAATGTTTTGAATCTGTCAACATTTTCTAGGGACCAAGAGCATCGTAACTATCAAAGGAATTTCCTTTATACTTATTCTAATTATACACAATTTAAGCAACAAGGAAAATGCAGTCCACTACTTTTTAGTAGTCATCAGAAAAATCAGTAGCCTGGGAACAGGGAAAAAAAGAAGTGGGAGACTCTTACATAAGCCTAAGCATCAGCACATAGTCACATGACAAAGAACATATCAATAATATTGTCCAGACAGACAATGGTAGATTAACATTACAATGAAGCTGACAAACTCCCATCACCTACCTAGTGAAGAAGAAAAACAAAAAGGAAACTACAGATGGCATCTTAAACAAACAAACAAACACACAAATAAAAAGACAAAAACAGACAATTTACAGCCTAAGGTTCAACAGAAGTTCTTACAGACTTCAAAAAACTTCTTTACTTGAAAGCAAGAATCCAAACACTAAAATGTTTTTATTGGGCCACATTTCTTTCTTTCTTTCTTTCTTTCTTCTACTTTTCTTTCTTTCTTTCTCTCTTTTTTTTTTTTTTTTTTTTTTTTTTTTTTTGAGACAGGATCTCACTATATAATTGTGTTAGCCTATAACTCACCATGTAGACTAAACTGGCCCCAAACACAGAAATCCATTTGCTTCTGCCTCCCAAATGCTGAAATTTAAGGCAATTAAAGGAATAAGCTACTACAAAAGGTTAGACCACATTTTCACTGTTCCACTTCACAGTTTAGATAATTGCCTAGAGCAAGAGACAGATCACATCCCCTAGGTATGTAGTAGGCTATACCATCTATGTTTGCTTTGTGACACTCAACTGATAAAATACCTTAATAATGTACCAGTTAGAATGTAAACTTATTGTTTGCATTCTATTTTATATACTTGCAAGTATATATAAAGGGCATGTTTTAGATATAATATGAACCAGTAAGTTTTTTTAATAGACTATATTTACAAATCATATTTTTAAAATAATAAGTCATAGCTATTTTGTATCATTTATGAAAAACGAATTATAAAAATATAATTAGTCTTGACTTTATCAATATATATAAAATCTTAATTCTTAAAATGTTTTCTATTCTCTGTGATGTATCTTCCAAATGAATGAAAGCTATAGATGGCTAAAGAAAAAAATAGCCTAATTCCTTAGAGAGCCTTATAAACAAAAATCAAAGAATATTTATTAATGGAAGTTCTAAAGAAACAGAAAAAAGTAAAGTTTAGGTAATCAAGAAAGTTGTAAGTATTCTATCTAGCTGTACCACTCCATGGTATTTATCTTAAGGAAGTTACGCCAGTATTCAGAGATGTTTGTGTAGCTGGTTTACTGTAGCACTACTCACAACATCCAAAATAAAGTCAAACTACAAATGAATAACTTGGTGTAGGCATGTAAGGAAATATTACTGTACATGAAGAAGAAAGCAGGCCATTTGAAAAAAAAAATGGACAGATCTTGAAAGCAATGTATTAATCAAAATAAGGCAAACACACAAAGACAAGTAAACAAGCTCTTGTGCTTTCTCATATGTGGAAGCAAAAGATGACAGGGAATGTAGAGGGACCAGGAGGATGAGGCTGGGGAAAAGAGAGAGAGAGAGAAGAGTACAAAAGAGTGGATGTGATAAAAGAATGCATATAAAGAAACTTCATAATGAACCCACTAAGATGTATAATTAATATGTACTAATAATTATAATAAACAGGATGAAGAAAAAGTAGTATGTACTCATAAAATACCAGTTGATGAAAATAAAATCCTCAGAAGGGAGTGGAATTCTTTCATTTGTATAATATAAATACTGCACATTATTTACTTCTTCATCTACATATTAGTGACTTTAAGGTTAAATTTCTGGCATTATATTCAAGCCATTTGATTCTCTACATAAATTGAGACCCCCCCCCAATCACACGAAACTTAAAGGTAGTATAGCAACTATGAGGCCTATGTACCCACAGCATGCAATACCTACTTCATTTATAAAATCTGCTACTTTAACAGAAAAATCGCATTATAAAGAATGATAAAAATAAGATCTGAGTTCTTAAAACTACAGACACTATGAGGCTTAATTGCAAACTACACTTTTCAAAGTAATTAAACAAAAGTATACATACATTTTTCTGATTCTTATTCAATTTATTTCTCTCAAACAAAATATTCATTGGCATTCTTACAAATTATATAAATGACAGTTGGATATTAAGACAGGAAAACAAATTAAACTAACCAATTTCTATATTTCTCTCAAAGTTGCATTCCCACTTGTTTACACGTAACACTAGATAAGTTTTTAAGATGATGCTTAAGATCTCAGTAAATTCTCAGGAAGATCAAGCAGTTCCCATGAATATGTGAATGACAGCCTTGCTGGGCGTCCAGATGGTTACACTGACTGCTGCCAAGAGATGTACCATGGGGTTTCACATTCCTTTACATGACCTACCTTAGGAACCCCAGATGATGTTGGAGGAAGAAATGAGTGTTCACACTGCTCTAGGTATTTTTCTGAGTTTGTTTTCCCATACAGGAGAGTAACCACTAAACCCCTAGGGGGGAAAATAATTATAGATTAAAAAAAGTACTTCTACACTTTGTCATATTTATAAAAAAACAAAAAGTATTTCTACACTTTATCATACATATTACTGAATATATTGCTCAGACTATGACTTACCATTTCTTAAAAATTAAGTCTAGAAATTTGGAAAATCAAAACTGACAAATTTTGTTAGGCTTTGAAATTTATAATAGCTAGAAACATTTAATGAATTATATAGTATTTTTCTAAGTTTTACTCAAATAACATTTAAAAAAAAAAAAAAAACCTTCAGACAGGCAGTGGTGGTACACGCCTTTAATCCCAGCACTTGAAAAGCAGAGACAGGCAGATCTCTGTGAGTTTGAAACCAGCCAGGAATCTGTGGAGAGATACTGTCTTGATGTCTTGAAAAACCAAAGGAGGTAAACACAGAAAGAGATGGTAACACAAAAAGAGGAAAGAGTAAAATATAGATGATGTCTTAAAAGGTTATAAGAAATCCTATTATTATTTACCTAAAACTACACATAATATATACAAGCCTGTATGTGTGTGTGTGCATGTGTGTGTATGTGTGAGTGTATATGAGTACCCATGGTGTCTGTGTGTATGTATATGAATATGAGTGTGATTGTGTGTATGAGTATGCATGAGTGTGTGTGACTGTGATTGTGTATGTGTGTGTGAGTGTTTATGCATATATATATGTGTACATATGTGTGAGGGTATGTATGTGTCTATATAGCTGTATAAGTATGTGAGGTTATATGCATGTGTGTTTGTATCTTAAGAATTCACAGTACATATTACCTGTGGAATGGCAGATTTATTTGGTCCTGTTTCAGTTTAATCTGATTATTAAGAGCACTTACAAATACAATGATTATTTAAATTAAAGTTGTATTTTTAAGAGTATGACTGATAAAACAGTCTTATTGTTGCCTATGATGCAACAATAAGAAAGCAAGTTCAAAGAGCACTTGTAATTACAAACAAATGGCTAATACTTTTAGTTATGATGTTTAAGTAAAATTAGAAGCTATAATTGGATGGAGAGATGGCTGAACCATTAAAGGCTAGACTCACAGTCAAAATGTAGGGGCTACAAATGATTAAATAACCCAACCAGATGAGAACTGGTTCATGCTTTTAAACTCAGCACATGAGAGGCAGGTGGATCTCTGAGTTCAAGGCCAGCCTGCCCAACAAAGTGAGTTCCAGGATAGCCGGGGCTGTTACAAAGAAACCCTATCTTGAAAAACCAAAATAAATAGATAAATAATCTACTCAATATATACAACAAAATGTCCTAATATAATAATGTAGTACTGACAATATCCCATGATTTAAAATATATATATTATGCTTTCCCCCAGAAGCATTTTTCTTAATATCTGTAAATAATTAGGTTTACTGTAAGAAAAAAAAGTATATATCTTCATCATTTTAGGTGGATAAACTACAGAACATATTAAAACTTGTTAGGTTCTTTTATCAAAGAAAAAGATGGGTTGCCCACAAGAAAATATATTCCTTTCATACATACACTTTAAGTAAATAAAAACACATCTTTAAAAACTTAATAAGAACTTAATAAAAACTTCAAACTAGCAAACAACTTTGAACTTATAAAATGTCATCACTTGACTTTAAAAATCCATTTTGTTGCTTAAATTTGCAATCCATTGAACAGAAAGTTTTGTTGAAGGGACAATCAGTCCTCATAATCAAAAAGAGAATTCACTCCATCCTATGACTTTAAGCACTATCTGAAGAGGTTTTATGGACCTCACCACACCTTGCAAAATATCTTTATCTAAAACTTTTATAGAACTCTAAGTATATGAACCATTTTTGGAAATTTACTCCTCAATAAATGAACAAATTTTAAAAGGGGCTGATAAAACTCCTAACTCTGTAGTGTCTCTCAAATCTGTATTTAATTTATTGTTAAGAAATCCTTCTCAAGCCTAGTAGGCGTGGTGCACACCTTTAACCTAAGAACTCAAGAGGCAGGCAGGTACCTAAGTTTGAGGCCAACCAGAGTGAGTTCTAGAACACCCAGAGCTACACAGAGAAACCCTGTCTAGGAGTGAAGAAAAAGGAAAGATGAGATCTTGTCTACCATCCTAGAGCTCTCTTCTTTGTCTCTAAAGCTAAAATTTCCTTTTTCCAAAGTGGTGGGAAATATTTTGAAGCAACTCTCCTTCAGCTTTGACAAAGGGCTTATTTTAGTAGTAGACTCTCTACCTTTTAGATTGTAACATTTAGAGAAACATCTCTTTAAGAAAAATAATCTTTCCAGTCAGTAAAAGCAGCCTTGACCCTGGGAAAGTATAACCATGCAAGCCAGCATAGTTAGAGACACCTTCTGGCTTTGGACTTGCATATTTGGTTTCAGACATTCTGTACCAATGTTTTCATTATCAATTAAGGTATTCTGAACTCTGTGTCACCTGACTCCTGTGGCTGACATAGATTTGTTTAAATATTTCAGTATATGATACTGTGTCTAGACAATTACTAAGAAAATATTGAATCTGACAAAAACTATAGTCTTGTAGAGTCTGTAACAGAAGTGCTTAGTGATCACTAGTGTGTTCCCTAGAAAATAACCAAACATGACTTTCAAACCTACATGATAGGCTTCAGAAGCTACCCCTTCAGTGTCTTATAAGCTCTTATGTCATTGTTTACATGCATCAGGTAAATCACCTGAAACTGTAAGCTCAAAATCTCCTTCAAACATTTGGAGGTTTCAAAAATAGTTTCAAAAAGAACTAGGAAGCGTCTATCATACACTAATTACAGAATGGACTTTCTAAACACACACATCAAAAACAAAATATTTACCTAGCTAAGCTGCACTGGATAGTGTTTCACAGGCATGTCACCATCTAGAGTCTCCTTACACTTCTATGTCTAATACCAACTGTTCTGTATACAAAGCTAGAATAAAGTTTGGCTGGAACCCTCTTTACAAAGGTTTATCAATTTAAATGAAATCATAAAACACTACAAACCAAGTAAACATAAAGACAAAAACTATAGAAGCAAGTATTTATCTGAACTGTCTTGGTCAAAGTAAAAACATTCAACAGAAGGTACCATTGATACTTGACACTGAATCAATAAAATCGTATGTTCTATAATGTAAAACTAGATGTGTTATCTCAGCTGATCATAGCATCACAATAAATGATGAAATTCTAATCTTAAACCAGGAGTAACACTAAAAATTTTCATATTATGAAAGGCATTTTCATCTTTAGTCATTGAAATCTCATTTTTAATGATGACCACCACATAGAAATGGGTATCTTAATTTTACTTTTTTTTTTTAACTTTGGCAAACAAAATTTGAGAAAATAGCATTTACAAATAACTCATACTCTTTGAGTTCTCAGTCATTTTGTTTCAATTTAACCAAGTAACACATAAATTATAAAATTATCATTGTGCATACTTACCCTCCCACAAAGCAGAGGATATAAAATGCCAAATAAAATATTACAAACGGTCCAAAGGTTACTAGAAAAAGGACAATGCCAAGGCTTCCCCATCCCCATATGGATAAACTGGCCTGAAATAAAACAAAAGAACAAAAGAAGAAAAAAGTAAATAAAAACAAAGAATTCTTCATATGAACTAGAAAAAACAACTTTTAAGTACTTTTCAATTTCTCCTTTTATACAATTATGCTATCATTTTAGAAAGTATTAAAACATTTACTTTTGGAAATGCAACACATCCTTGGACATTTATTTCCAAAAACCAATGCACAATACATTTACAGAGATCATCAACAAATATTGAGAAAAACAGTGATAATACAAAGTAGCACAAAGATAGTTATATGAATTACTGAATTAAAAACTTGCATGAGAAATAAATTATAAAATAACAGAATATTTATAATTGCAAAAGCATACAGAAAAGTTTTGAATAGGATGACTGAGCAGTTTATAAAGTAATTATTTCTTCCTTTTTCTTTCTTAAATATATTAATTTATTTTTACATTCCAATACCAGTTCCCCCTCTTCCCTTTCCTCCTGCTGCCCCCACTCCCTCCCCTGTCTGCTCCTGAGAGAGGGTAAGGCCTCCTCTAGGAAGTCTACTAACTCTGTCCCAACATCTTGTTGAGGCAGGACCAAGACACCTCTCCACCCCCGCACCCCTGTGTCTAGGCTTGGCATGGTATCTCTCCATATAGAATGGGCTCCATTAAGTCAGTTTGTGCATTAGTGTTAGATCTTGGACCCACTGCAGTGGTCTCATATATTGTCCCTGCCACACCACTGTCACCTACATTAAGGGAGTCTAGTTTGGTCTTATGCACGTTTCCCAATTGTCAGACCTGATATCTATGAACACCTACTTTTAGACAAAGAAGTTAAAATATAAAATGGAAAAAAGAAAGCAGATTTAACAAATGGTGCTGGTATAACTGACTGTCCACATGCAGACGATTGCAGATAGATCCACATCTATCACCATGCACAAAACTCAAGTCCAAATGGATCAAAGACCTCAATATAAATCTATCCACACTGAACGTCATAGAAGAGAAATACATTTGAACATATATGCACAGGAGACCACTTCCTAAATAGAACACCAGCAGCACAGACACTGAGAGCAACAATTAATAAATGGGACCTCCTGAAACTGAGATGCTTTTGTAAAGCAACAAAGTCATTATTATTGATAATACTTTAAAATTCAATCTCAAGAATTATAACAAAGAAATATTTCATAATTTAAATTTCAGTGCATAATCTATCTCACTGAAAATTATGGTACATTTGTTTTATCCAAATGCTACACAGAAACTTAGGAAATGTATTCGAGAAAATCCCAACTTGTACCACTAAAGCTAGCAACAAGTTTAACAAAGAATTCCCAAAATCTTCACCCTTTAATAAAAGACACTGGTCATAGAGAATCGCCCTGCTTTATCTAGTAAAAGTATTCTTCTGTTGAGGGCAAACTGGATTTCAGCAATTTAAGTCATAATGAATAAAGATATTCAATTCAAAAAGCTCTTCCATCAAATTGCTGTGCACTGTGATGTGTACAAAGATGGCATTTGTCTCCTGTTATCAAGGAACACAGAGAAGAATGTCTCTTAAGACAAAACAATTAGACACTGAACTGAGAAAAGAAAAAAAGGATAGAAAGCTTTACAAGATGTTATACTAAACAAAATTAATGACAAAAGCCATAGTAGCACAGACAATCCACATTATGGACTGTGAATGAAAGGGTTTATGCATTCATTCAGCTGTCACTGACTGCTCCTGTGCACTAAGCACAGCACAAGGTGCTGATACAAAGCACGACTGGTAGAAGAAGCACAGCGTTCACGTTTATACACCTCTACTCGTTTAGTTTACAGTCTGAGGAATAAAATGAGAGCAAGTTCATAGTCCTTCTGAGGACAGCTCCTCCAGAGAAAAGAAGCAATTGGGATGGCTCTGCAGCACTACTGATTAAATAAAGGGAACAGAAAGCGTCTCCATGACTTACTTAGGAGGAATTTACTTAAGATACTGTGTCTTGCTGGGGGGGGGGGGGGACTGTTCATTTATTCACATCTTCTTCTATGTTGTTCATCAGTCTTTTGCCATTGCTACCACCTGCTTCCAGGAGTAGCACAACTATTGATCATTTTTATTTTTATTTTTTCTCTATAACCAGAACCAGAATGGCTATTAATTAATTTTCTGCCCCATCTTCCCATTCTCTTCCTCGAATCAGCTATCATTCCACCCACATAAAAAATGGTCACCTGTCCTTCCTTCTAAGAACTCAAAGTAATAAAATGATTGGAAATAAAGAAAAAGTAGCCTGATCAGCATTTAACACCTACATCTCACCACAATACTGCCCGATGCCCAGCAACCAGAAATATTGTTTCCCAAGGTCCATGCAAAATTCTGTTCCCCAACCTCCCCCAAGAGCTCTGATGAACTCTCCAGAAAGCTGACACCAGACAAGGTTCAGACACTATCCAGCCCACCTTCTCTGGTACAATCTGACACCCTTCCTGTATGTAGGTAGATTTATGCTTGTTCATTTCAGAACTAAATAACTTGTTGATTAATGACATTCATACATTTTTTAAACAGTAAAATGGCTATCACAGGACAAAAAGGCGCTTGTAACTGGAGGACAGGAGAGCCTTCTCAAATACTTCTTTACCAGGTTATTTGGTTCTAATTATAGGAATCTATTTAGTCTTATGTTTGAATTACCTCTCCCTCAGTTAAGCAAATTTTCAAAGGGCTGGCAAGATTTCTGCTGTCAAGCCTGAGGACCTGAGTTCCATCCTTGGGCACACAAGCAAAAAAAAAAAAAAAAAAAAAAAAAAAACGACCTACTCATACATGCTGCCCTCTCCACATGCATGCTGTGGCATGTTTGTACACACACAAAATAAAGAATGAACGAATGGATGGATAAAATGTAGTATCTGTTTTTTTAAATATATTTTCAAAGAAGTAATCACAATTAATTGATATGACTATCCTCCAGACTGGCCACAAACTAGATATATGTACAGTCCAGGCTGGCTCAAACTCTAAGCAATCCTCCTGTTTAGCCTCCTGAGAGCTGGGATTCCAGGTGAGTGTGCAACACTATGACATCAAGTTTAGATTCTTCTATGTCTCTAACTTCTCATCTGAAAGACAGCACATCATTTTTTTTTTTTAAAAAAAATCTTATTCATTCAAACAAATATTGAGAATCACTGTAATGTACAAGATTCCAGAAATTAAAGAGTAAATTGGTGACACTACCTACACAGAAGAAAAAGTCTACAAAGCAATGCTCTGCTTAATTAAGGAGAGGATTTCTGCCTTGTTTTTGTCTATGTATGTTTTGTGTAGACCTGGGCCATACTCTGCAATACTCAGGGCCTCACTCTCTGCCTGTGTTTCTTATGCTCTAGGCAAATGCTGTCCAGAACTGTATCCCTAGACCCAGGGAAAAATCCAAAGCCCTAGACACTAACAGAATTAAGCAGGTCCAAACTAAATAAGTCAAGTGATCATGTGCTTTGAGGCTAATCTCTTATAACTATCTGCTAATTTCAAATTAAAAACTTCTTATTGAAACATCAGAACAGTGCACTATTCAAAAAAGATTTTTATTGAATATTTATCTAATACTAGCTAAAATGCTAATTCTAATTATTTCTTAAAATGATCAAGAATAGTGAAAGTTTGGATAATTTGTACTATTTCAAAAATCTTCACAAATTCAAATAAGTATTAACTTTAAAAGTACCTAATGTAGATGCTAAGAAACAGAAATAAATCTATGGGGCTCGTTTACATTAAAATAATCCTTAATATACTCCCATTTCCTTTGCTAAATACATAAATCAACTCTGAAGTCTCCTTGCTGGTTTATCCATGAACCACTCACAACTCTATGCTGGAAACCTTTTAGGTCATCCATGGCTTCTCAAGCTTCAAGAAGTCAAGCTTGCAGTTTACAGCATCAGAGACGAGACGGGTCCAGTGTTTTTCCTAACCTGTCAGAATGATTTTGACTTTAGAACCAACAAGATTATATAGCTATAAATCTTAGTAAATTTAGTCTCATCTGAAAGGCTCTGGAAACCAAAACACTTTACATACTACTTTATTTATTCCATGGAATGACCTAGAAAATAATAAGTAGATGCATATAGTGCTAAAACAAAATTAGTGACTCTGGAGTTAAATGACCTAAGTTCAAATTTTAACTTTCCTAATGATTAGCTGTGTAATCATCACATGCTTTCATTTCCTCATCCAGGTTATGTTGTTACTGTGAGGAACAAAGGAGTCTATGCTCCACTGGTCAATTTTAATGCAATCTTTATTATTATTTCTAGTTTAACAATAAAGAGCAGCTGGAGATGTATGTAGCTCAGTTGGTAAATTTTTTCCCAGTATAGAAAAAGACCTGGAAATGATCCTCAGCACAGTTTACAAACAGGTGAAAGGGTACACAACTGTAATCCCAGCACTCCAGATGTGAAAGCAGAAGATGTAAGTTCAAAGCCATCCCCAGCTACAGTGAGTTCAAGAACAAAATGAACTACATAAGACAATGCCTCATTTAAAAAGAAAAAAAGAAAAGTGGCATGCACATATAGATGCACATATACTAAGGAAATTAAGGTATAAGGACTTTTTAAATTCCCAAGGTCACACACCTAACACTGCTGTGAGTGGTAGTTAATACAGAAATCCTTAAGCAGCCAAAATGCCAAGAATAAGTGTTTGGTGATACTTTCTAAGGACAAACACCACGGAAGAGGGAGCATGAGGATGGTAGGGATATGTAACCAGAAGATACCTTCTAGACACAACACTCAAGCATTCACTACAGCTGTGCTTATCTGCCCAAAACTGGACCCTACCTAACCTTCTATCATGAATGGGGGAGGGACCTGTGGGTCCTACACCTCCCTCAGGACCTACTGATATTCGTTGCCAGAAGATAGGTGTCATTTTCTACCACTGAGGTGGAGCCTGATATGTTACTCATACACCAGTATTGAACAAACTCTCACCCACACACCTGCAAGCAGCTCTAACTAAACTCAGTGGAACATGCGCAAAAACAAAGTTTGAAGGTAGGAGTGGGACCCTGATAAGGGGTTAGTGGGCAAGAGGAAGAGATGAGAAAGGGAATGAGAGTTTAAAAGAAGAAACTGTCCAAAGATTTTTAAAAGCAAAAAAAATATTATTCTCTCAAAGTCTCAGAACCAAGAAATAGAATAAAAAGTATTCTGTATGTAGAGCAAATAGTAATAACTTATTTTGTGATTTTTATGCCTATCAAAGCATACTTAGATTCAAAATTTGAAATTCACCACATACAACTGATACTAGAAACTGCATTTCTAGAAAATCACTAAGACTCTTTTAATGCAGAATTCTCAGAAAAGATCATCTCAAGTCATAGCCGATTAATTAAGCAGCTTTGTTCATAAATGCAAAGCATATTCCATTATACAGCCAGTCTCAGAATATCTTGGCAAGCAGGAAGCAGGGCCAAGTGAAAACAGCCATTTGAGATCAGCAGGTGAACAAGCTGCTCTGATCTGAATCACACTAGATGGGACAACCTACTATCAGGGCTATAAAAACCAAGTACATTTTTTTATCTTTTTAATTTATTTATTTTTGTGGGTTTATCTTTTATTTTTTATTTTTATTTATTTATTTTTTGCCTCCATGTGCATAATATGTGTGTCTAGTGTCAACAAAGACTGGAAGGTATCAGATCCCCTGGAACTGGAGCTACAGACAGTTGGGAGCTGCCATGTGGGTGCTGGGAATCAAACCCAGGTCTCTGTAAGAGCAGCCAGTGCTCTTAACCTCTGAGCCATCTCTCCAGCCCCCAAGTACATTTTAATATATTACATGGCAGAGGGCAGCCAAACCAATAGGGCCAAGAAGCTTAAAGCTTACACAAATTCAATGCCACCTTAAATTCTATATAGTTCAATAACCAAAACAGCCCTAAAAATGGCACTATCACAAGCCTCATCTTGCTGGAAGCTATTCTCTAGGTATTTCGATTGAATATTACCTTGACAAGACTCCTAAGCCTCACTTAAGGTTATAATGCAATCAAGGTCTGGTACATACAAGCCAGTTTACTAAATATTAATCCATTTACTAGCTATAAAGGAAAAGCAGAGACTAGAGGGGAGAAAAAATAAAGGGCAGAATATGGGGAAAGAAATATGTGAAAGTGATCCTAAATGGAAGTGCTCCTCTTCACTTGACCATATGGCTTCAAGCAACACATGGTCCTGCCAGTACAGCCCATGCCAACATTCCACCCTCCAAACATAACCAATTCACAGCTCCATCCTCCTCCCCGGGGAATAACACATAAAAATAGTAGCAATCTCCCAGCTAACTCCACATACCCTTGCACAGCCCATCTAAGCAGTGTGACTTGGGGGTACAGTCACACAAGAATCTTAAATACTGATATTGAATTAACAGCCCAACCTTCTCTTTTCATGATCAGTAAACACCCTCTTTCCCTCTCCTCATTCAAGGTACCTGGTGTACCTCTCTGGAAGGACGCCTCAAGATGGTGACTTGGTACAAAGTTTTCAAGACCACTGTAGAGGAGACAGGGACAGAGGACCCATGAGGACAGACATTTCTGTCAGGCACTTTCCTCTGAATTCTCTTGAATTTTCTCCTCCCAACTGAAGAGTAACTACAATAAGTGTAAATTTTACCTTAAACATACATTTTGGTTCTTTGGTAATAGAATTACTTCCTTTATACACTTTTAAGGCAATCACTTGCATAAAAGTAGATGACTTCCAAGTCCTTAGTATTTTTATTAAAGCAGTAGCAATAAATGATCTCTCACAATCTAAGAGGACTCCAAGAATCTAATAATAAAGAAAATATGAGAAAACAAGCTGCTATGGATTCAGTGGGCTTTTGAGAATGCATTTATTATTACTGTGTGTGTACCTGATGTCATGCCCAGGGTCAGGGGACAACTTGTTCCTTCCGCCTTTGCATGGGTTCTGGGGATAAACTCATTTGTACAGCAAGTACCTTTACCCACTGAGTCAACTCATCTGCTCAAATTCTGTGTTTTTTAAACTACAGTCTATCAGTTCTAGAATGCCTACACAAAGTATAAAGTTATAGCAGGTAAAATCATAATGTGTATTATTTATTCAGAACACAAACTAGGTTACACTGCATTCTTCCTCCTTGCTCCCACAATATAAGCAATGGAATCAACAGATTAATGACCAGAAGTAACTATAGTATAAAAATTAAATCAGAAAATCAATTTCCTGAATGTTTTCTCTGAAGCAGAAAGGACATAAAACTACATAAAATGCTTATGGGGGTATACAGAAATAAACAATTGTGGCAGGCTTCCCACAAATACTCTTAAGTCACAAATGCAAAACTGGTTTGCTACAACTTTCTGGATTTTTGAAAAGAGGCTTAGCAGATCAAGAAACTACTAAAAACATTTATCATAATAACTGTCAATAAAGACTTCGTAAAAATAAAGTTCAACACTCAAAAGATTTTTTTTTTTTTTTTTTTTTTAAAGAACTTGAGGGCTGGTTTCAGACTGATTGTACAATGTTTGGTAAGGTATGTGTCAAGCTTTAATGTTGAATGTATAATCAAATAGCTTCTGCTTGCAAGGGAAAGAGTTAAATATAAACTTAGCATGCTGGACTGTGCCAGAATCCTAGCACTCAGCAGCTGGAGGCAAAAGGAGCTAGAGATCATGGCCTGCCTGTCCTGGAGTAAAAGGAGGGTAGGAGCTAGGCAGCCCGATGGCACGGTGAGCTAAAGTACTTCCTACAGAAGCCTGACTACTTGCATGCAGCAGAGAATCTACTCCCTACACACACACTGTGGCACACATACATGCACAACATGCATATATACACAGCAAATGTTTTAATTAACCTATTTATTTATTCTTCTCTGATGTATTATGTCCTGACCACAATTTCCCCTCCCTCCACTTCTCCCAGTCCCTCCTCCACAAGCACTCCTCTTTTCCCTTCAGAAAAGAGCAGGCTTCCCATGTATATCAACCAAACATGGATAACCAGTTACAATAAGGCTAGGCACACACTCTCATGTCAATGCTGGGCAAGGAGACTCAGTAAGAGGAATAGGGTCCAAAAGCAGTCACACATGTTAGGAACACAGAGCCAGAGTAAAACTTCAGCAGTCCCTTGGAGGGTGGGATACAGACATATGATAGAACATCTGTGGAAAGTTTATTGGGGGCGTTAAGAAAAGGGAAGAGAAAACAAAGAGAAAGAGACAGAGTCCGACACAGAGAGAGAGATCTGTCTCCTCAGAGAGATAGCAGAAAGAGAGAAGTTTGCCTCTTAAAGAAACCTCTGCACCTTCGTGCAAACTATGTCTGGACTCAGCCCTAAACAAGATATCCATACCAAGGCAGAAGTACTTCAGGAGCCAGAGGATGGAAGAAGTGCTGTGAAAAGCTGTCTGCTAGATATGGCAGGGCCATCACGCTCAAACACTCCCTGCAGGTACTGTTCCTGGGGCCAGACAGTGAGCATCAGAGCAAGATGAGCATCAGACGGGGTTCCAGAGAGAGGAGAAGACATAATACGAAGGTGAGCAGCAGAGGCGTTGGAGTGTCTGACAGAGTGGAAAGGGGAACTAGGGGTGGTATAATTGAAATACACCAAAAAAATAAATAAAAGGTAAGAAAAAAGCCAATCTCTTTCCAGGAATTCAGCCCATCTCCTTTCCACTACTGTCAAGAATATTTCAAAATATTATAGTAGATGACGATGACACTGGATTGTATTTATCACAAAGAATTTAAAAACTGAGAAAGGGATCAGAAAGTCCATTTCATTTTTCCAACATATATGTTTTTCTTCCCTAATTTTCTGACTTCTAAATAAATATTTTAAAATCATTATAAAGTGATATTTCTGGCTTTTCTCAGAGAGGAGGGGGTTGGGAGAGAGAAAGAAGAAAATTCTAGCTGGGATGAATGAACTCAACAAAGCTGTAATCAGATGAAACCCAGTAGTGGTGTCCATAGGAAAATGAGCACGGTTGGTAGTAGAGGCACTGCCCCTGCATGTGCTCTAAAGGTTTACTTGATGCTGAGTCTATTGGTTTGAAAAAAAAATGGTCTCTCATTAGGTTGCTACTCTGGCCTTGAATTCCTAGCCTAATGTTAGCTTTCTGCAACAGCCTCAAGAGAAACAGTCATGCTGCATATTTTATTTCTGTTTGATTAAAGAAACAAGACACTTATCTGTACTTAAGATACAGATAATTATGTGCAAAATTAAATTTACTGCATTCACCAAATATCTCCTTTATTCCTTTCCTTTAAAAAGGGGGTTAATGTCTATCCCATTACTAAAGGAAACGTCAGCATTGTGTTAAACCTCCCTCTTGGAATCTGATCATCCTACCAGTTAGCCAGTTAGCAAAGCCTACCCATGTTTTATCCTTAGTATCTAGTGGAGCCTTCTCTCTTCACTGTCAAAGCCTGAGGCAAATCTTTCATTGTAGGTTCAGTCTGCAGGACTGTGGTGGTGTGAATGAGAATGGGCCAATAGGCTCATATATTGTTAGAATACTTAGTTCACAGTTGGTTGACTGTAGGTAGGATTAGGATGAAGACATGTGAGCCTGCTGGAGGAGGTGTGTCACCAGGGCTAGGTTTTGAGGTTTTAAAAGCCCTCACCAGGCCCAGTCTCGAGATCTCTACCTCCATCTTTTGGATCAGATGTGAGCTCTCAGCTACTGCTCCAGTGCCCGCTCTGCCTGCCTGCCTGCCTGCCTGCCTGCCTGCCTGCCTGCTTGCCTGGCACCATGTTTCTGACATGATAATCATGGACTAACCTTCTGAAACTGTAAGCAAGCCCCTGATTAAATGCTTTCTTTTATAGGTTGCCGTGGTCACAGTGTCACAGTGTTCCTTCAGAGAAATAGAACAGTGACTAAGACCCTAACCCTGCACAATGCACCCCCAAAGAATTCTATAACAAATAACAACTGGGTTTTCAAAAGATGAAGAAAATCCATATCCACCTGAGCATCAGATAAATGAAAAGAATCGAGAAGTAAAGGAAAACAGCATAATTGCTCCTCAGTTTTTATCTTGCAAGTGAGCATATCTAAAACTGTGAATATAAAACTTACACACACAAAAAGTCACAACCCACCCATAACAGTATAATTTTAACATAGGTTAAACTCCATAGCACACCACAAGTTTCATCTACTTGGTGTCACAACCTCAACAAGTTACTGAGTTTCATAACTTAAATACATGTAAAATTAAGTAGCTATATGCAAAATCATCTAATTAAACAAACAGGGCCAGTGAAATGTTTCAGTTAGTTACGGCACTTGCCACCAAGCTTACTGACTTGAGCTTTCATACTGGACCCACACTGTGTAAGAAAAAAAAACAGACTAACAACTTCCTCTCCTTCCCACCATGTTATAGCATGCGTATGTGCACACACACAGGAAATGTAATGCAAGTTTTTAAGTGTAAAATGCTCAATCATGACATACCTTTTGCATAGGAAATGGGTTTTAATTACTAGTTAACATAGTGATACTATATGTGCAAAATGTGTTTTCACATAGAGTACTATTTTCTTATTTTTCCTATAACCTATTTTCAAATTTTGTTTTACAGTTTACCTTATTCTGACTAAACACACTGAAATTGTATGAAAATACTTTGATTAAAGTCCTGATTGAAAAGCAAATTCATAATCATCATATTTACCTAGGGCAATTCTTAAAGCCTACAAGTAGCAGACATCTAAAAGTTTTCATTTTATAAAAGGAAATTGAAGCAACTGACAGTCATGTCTAGTGTCTCCTATTTGTAAGTTTAATGCTACAAAAAAAAAAAATCAAGTTACGTGTAAAATTAGCAAAATGGTTTGGTTGACAGGTTTGGTGGTACATGCCTGTACTCAAAACACTCCAGAGCATTATCAAATTTCAAGCTTAGTCTAGGCTGCACAGACTTCCAAGCCAACCTCAACCACAAAGGGGATGACTCTGCCAAATAAATAAGCTGTTTTTCTTTTACCAATACGAATCAGTATCAATCACAAATTTCTAGTTCCATATAGCTTTTTGTTTAGACTAAGGCAAGAAGTTTCTTTATTAAACTTATTTCAAATCACCATGCATAAAATCCTAATGCAGAAATAAGTGGAGTTTGCCTAGATAAAGACTGTTTTTCACTGTCTTAAATCATACTATTATATCAAATCTGGGACTGGGCAAATTAAAGTATTCATGGGAAGCAACAAATATAACAGCAAAACTATATTCTATACTTGGCACAGATAGAACAGACCCCAAAGCAGCACAAATGGGTAAAGAGAGGTATACTAGGACAAACTCAAGCTCTGAGATGCTGGTCCTTGCTGGTCCTTGTCAGAACAAGAAGCAGATAACTATTACACTCACTAAGGAAGCTGTGGGGCAACAGCCCAGACCCTGAGTCTCTCCTTGGGTCCCATAGAATCAATCAACACCCTTTAAAGAGAACACAAGGCTAGAACTCCCTAAGATCTTCAATGTATCAAGGATTCAACTGGCACCTGAAGACTATTCATCCAATGTCCAATTATAACCCACCATGGGACTGGTACACATAGTTTTACAATATCTCTGAACCTAAGAGATCTGTTACCATGAAGCAGAAGTTTATTGCTGTCAATCCTGCCCCTGCCTTGCTGTACATCCATTTCCCAGTTGCCCTCCTTCCTAAAGCTCACTCTGCTCCATAGCACAAGCACTCCCACAATGCCAAGAATCTCTCTATCTCGCATAAGGAAAAGCTGCTTCTTCCGAAGCCTTCTCCAAGACTACTTATTCTTTCATTTGTCATTATTATCACATTTTCCATTTATCATTATCACCTCAACTTTAAGTCACAGGCCATGAGCAGTTCCCTACAAATATGAGTGTGCACGCACGCACGCACGCGCAAGCACACACACGTACATAATAGTAATATCCCTGCTCTCAGACAGTTCTTGTACATTAGCAAATACTTCAGGAAGAGAGGGTTAAGAAATAATTTTAACATTCTATAACTAGGCTATGCCACCTACAAATTACATCAGAAGGACTGAGAGTAGAAGCCATGGAATCATAATTTCCAAAGTACAGCAAGCACAGTTAGGGACACTGGATGTTTATAACATTCTCCAGGTAACTGCAATCTGTAGTCATACAAAAAGTACTGATTCCCAGCGCACAGCTAACCTTTCACTGCACATGGATACATGGAATCCAACTCTTTTATCCCATAGATAACCCGAGTCATCTCAAAATACACTCGGAGAATCTACCTCATACTCTATTTTTAATGAGCACTTCGACATTAGTAAACATTCATTGCAACTCTACTTTAAGCATTATAGGACCACCCACCCCTTTCACATTGTTTTCTGTATAGGAAATGCAAAAATTACCTGATTTTTCTCTAGGTCCTCTAGCTTTAAAAGTTAGTTATGCTGACTGCATTGTCATTAAGAGTTTCCAATATTACCCTATTTTTCCCCCTTTTTTAGCCCATTTCTCTGGCATTTTGTTTTCTAGGCTGAACTCCAAGGTTCACCATTCCAAAGACAAAGACTCTCCTGCCAGTGTCCTCATGTATCACTGTATGTTGGAATTACTTTTGTTTTCCCATGGTTACCTCACGTGATAAGTTTTTCGAAGACCTAAAACTGCGTCTGCTCTGTTGTTCATTGTGGTATGCCTGATACTCCTAAAACTATGTGCTAGGTAAGTACAAGCATAACCAAAGACAGCTCCAATAAAGCACTCTAAGCCAAAGCCTCAGAAATCAAGACTCTCTTCCTCCCACCCCCAGTGACATACCTTTTCACCTTACTTCCCCTCCTGAGGACTGACTAACATTTCTGTACTTCCAGACGTTCCATTTGCACTGAATTCTGTGTTAAACCAATTTAGTAAGGAACTGCTTTTACTGAGTAGGAGTATAATAAACAAAAGCTACTTAAAAATTAAATGAAGATTATCAAAGAAGACAACTCACAGCATTCTGAGTCATTTTTCTAAATTTAATGAAAATTCCCTCATATGCATACACACAAGAAAATAATACAAAAGGTGATTCTCTAGAAGTAGTAAAAATAGAAAAACTAGGGGCTACAGAGATGGCACAGGTAAACTGCTTGCTGTACAAGCTTGAGAACCTAAATTCAGATTCCCAGTGAAATTTCACATGAATTGTGGTAAGATATTCTCTAAACCTAAGTTATATTAGATACATTAAGTGAAAACATGTTACAAATTTGTATATGTATTAACCCCTTTTAGGCTATTAAACACATCATAAATAAAATTATTTGTGACTGCCTACATGAAGAAATGAAGCCTCTATATAACAAAGTTTAAACAGAAGCAAGTTTCTGAATTAAAAATGATACGATCTCCAAGTTATGATACCTCCTCACCTACAGTCAAAATAAGAATGGAAAAAGAGCTGGATTTTCATGAACATTCTGTGAAATTTTTAAATGTTGTCAGGGTTTGGAGAGATGGCTCAAACGCTAAGAACACACTATGCTCCTACAGAGGACCTGGTTCCATTCCCTGAATCCACATGGCAAATCATAATTCTCTATAATTTGTTACAGAGGATCTAACAACCCTCCTTTCTAGGCCCACAAATGCTATACATACATACATGCAAGCAAAGCACACATACAAAATAAATCTTTTTAAAATTAAAAATGTTAAAAATTATGTTGCTAGTAATTTTAAATATGTCCTTCATAATAACCCTGCACACTAAAAAAAAATATGTATGTTTTTTACAAAATACCTACTAACAATAGTTTGAAAAATTGTACTTAAATCATTTCTTTAGAAAATTATTTCTGAATAATAGGGTTTTGAGTCATTATATTCTTTGATGTAACTAAGAAATTGTTTTAATAGAGAAAAACACTGTTCAACTTTATTTTTCAAGGCAAGAAAGAAAGCATCAAAAATGAAATTAAAATCCTGGAAAGTCCATGTTTCTCAATCAGCTCCTGCTCTGTAATGCCGTCTCTTCAGATGGGAGACAAGGGGAGTTGGGAGAGCAGGAGGAGAGTAGGAAGGGAAATTAGGTTTGGAATGTAAAAAATAAATTAATAAAATTTAAAAAAATCTAAAAAAAAAAGAATTTTAGTGAGAATTTGCAGGTACTAAGGTAACTTTTGGGGTATGTTCTCAAGCTGGCAGAGCTCAACATAACTTCCTTTACACCCCTTAAGTTCTGTCTGTACAGTGTGGAGGCAAAAAATAGCAAGTCAATGATCCTAACTTTGAAAATACAACAGGCTTCATTTAACTCAAGGAAAAGTCTTTTCAATCAAGATAAATTCAGGGAAGAGTCATGAAAAGAAATTACACTAAACTGCACCATTTAAGAAAACTATATAAACTATTTTATTTTCCAGCTTGCAAATAAACATGAAAAATGTTTTTATACTCAATCAAATAAATAAAACAAAAAACATAAAAATTACAGATATTAAATATTCTGTGAAGCCTTTTCAATTTATCTGAGAAGAAGAAAGGGGTGAAGGTTGGGGAGAAAACTCTTAAGAGAACACCGTACGCCTTAAATTATAGAGGAAAAACACACAGAAGCAGAATTGTGGGAGGGTGCACAACATATACAGTAACAGTGATAAGAAAGAAAAGGCTAAATATAGAAAGGAAGAGTCAGGCATGGATTCACCACAAAGGACCTTGACGGCTGAGTAGAAAGTTATTGTACAGACACATGAGGCTCCCTGAGAACACTATTACACGGACCTCCCTGTATAAAGAGACTGAAATTATTTATATGCTTAAATATCCATCATTTTTATTTATATATAAGCAAAAGTGTTATTTGCAATAACTTTATATTGCACATATTGGAGGGGTTAATTTTAGTGCTCCTCACCTTCCAGTTCTGATGAGGGAATGTCCTTCTGTATATGTTTCTCTTATTGGTTGGTGAATAAAATACTGATTGGCCAGTAGCCAGGCAGGAAGTATAGGTCAGGCTACCAGATGAGAAGAATTCTGGGGAGAGGACAGAGAGAGCCACGAAGCAGACACCAGGTAGTTGCTACGGGAGCAAAATTCTCTGGTAAACTAAGAACACATGGAAATACTAAGATTAATAGAAATGGGTTAATAACTAAGAGAGAGCTAGCCAATAAAAAGCCTGAGTCACTGACCAAACAGTTTAATATAAGCATCTGTGTGTTTATTTGGAACTGAAGGACTACAGGACCAGGCAAGAACCTCCATCTACATGGTTCCTTATAACAAAAGTCAATATAATTTAATAAGTTATAAAATACTCATCGGCTTGACTTTCTAAGACTTTTATTTCAGTTGTTTGTAATTACTTTACATGAAATTTTACCAAACTTACAAGAACCATTGTATTTTGCATATCAGAACACTGCATGACAAAGACACTTTTAAAGTGTAGTATATGCTATAATTTTTCTCTTTCCTATCATCTACATTAAAAGTGTTTGTGAACTCAAGGAACTAATTGTTAACCAAATTTTATGATTACGACCAACTTACATTTTACAGGTGTCATCCTTCTTTATTTCCTCTTGAAATTAAGTGTAAATCTAACTCTTAAAATTCACACTGGGAAAATAATGCCTAAGTTAAAAAGTTACTAAGAACTGACAAAGGAAAACATTAGGTCATCTGGCTCAAAGAAAATTATGCTGTTCAGCATTTTAAAGTCTTAACGAAACACAAACAACCCAAAACAATAAACTACTTCCTATTTATAACCAAAGAAATAATCATGAAGCATAATATTTATTCAATGTCAGTTCTAAACAGGACTTAGTATGTATTACTTCACCTAATCAATACTCATCAAAAACCTATGGGATAAGCACTATGAATACAAGTTTTATCATTGAGGAAACTTGAGTTCAGAAAAACTATGTACTTCACCAAAGTCAAAAAATGTTTAGAATGATAAAACTTACATTCAAACCCACATAATCCAGTGCCATCCATCACTCTTAACCAAAAGTACACACACTTCTTAAGAAAATTAATTTGTGATAGGTAGAGAGTATCCTCGCTACTTTTTCTATGGTGGTGACAAAACACATGGCCAAGGTAACTTATAGCAGAAAGTGTTAATCTGGCTTATGGTGTTCATGATGGTAGAAGGTGTCACAAGAAGCTAAAAGCTTGTATCTGGAACCACAAACAGGAGGCAGAGAGCACAATAGAATGGCGAAAGTTTTTTTGAAACTTTAAAGCCTACCCCCAGTGACATACCTCTTCCAACAAGGCCATATTTTCTAATCCTTCCCAAATTGATCCATTAACTGCAGGCCAAGAGTTCAAACATATAAGCCTATGGGAGCCATTCTCATTCAAACCAACACTATACAGACATAATCTAAGTTCATAAACATTTGTCAGTTTTACATTAGTGTTAATTATTTAACTTTTTAAGCTACTGGATATTCATGAGGGGGTCTTTACTGAGGAAATGGGGGGGGGTCTTGACTGTTAAATGAAATTTAACAAACTATAAAATATTCTCAAAGCCTACTTGTTTTTCTAAATCCTGTATGTAGTTAAAATGCACTAATTTCTAAAGTCTATTGTTTAGTTCTCCTATGTATTCTTTTTTTTTTTTTTTTTTTTTTTTTTTTTGCTTTCTCCAACCTCCCTCTAACCAAGTTTCCAAGTTTCTTCTATATAACAGGATCAGACTACTGCAGTATTTTTGTTGAACAATTAGGTCATACAAAAGAAAAAGAAAAGGTAACACATAAAAACAGTGATTATTTTAAAACAGTTGCAGTGTATCTCAAGTTCAGAAACAGAAGTCAAGAACAAACTACAAAGTATCTTATAGCTTGTAGAAACACTGGATAGTACATCATTATATCCCTGAAGTCAGTCATCACCTTATAAAACTTATGTAACAACTCAAACAGACTTCATCCACTTCAATCCATTTTATAACCTCCAAGCCTCAAGAGATGGTGAACTGAAAGGCCATTTCTACATATGTTCATTGTCAAATAACAACAATGGGAAAACTTAAAAACACACAATACAAAGAATTACATATCTATCCTGTTCCAAACCAAAAGCAGGCTAAAAATAGTCTCAATGTTTCAGAAATGAAAGCAATCCAAGATTAAAGAGTGCAACTTCCAAGGATTTTTCAAAACTACAAGGCTAAGGCCAAGGAGTCAAGAGTCACCTTAGGGTTTTCAGAAATGCACCAGACTGAAACTGGGCAAACTGTTAGAAAGTCAACAAGGATAACTATCTCAGTTGACCCATAATATCTTCCCATGCTACAGAATATGCAATGCAGATCATCACACTAGTTTCAACAGCTGAACAGAGAAGGAATGGGTTACCAACAGCAAACTCTCCTGTACATACTACTCTGTAAACAATGGGTAAATAGAAGGACGGAATGACCCAGTAGTGCTCTGTATAACTAAGAAGCATTTTAATCCAGAGAATCTGGTAGTACCTGCACATTTTAGAAATGTGCCCTGCCTCCAAATGTCTAACTCTGAAATCAGTGATTACATATGTATTCATCTACACTTGAAAATGTTAACAGTCGCATTAAAACTCATCAAACTGAAACATTCCACAAAATACCATGAAAATCAGCCTGTACTATTTAAACAAAGCCTTTATAGACAGATCTGATCAGAAACAAAAAATTTAGGAATTCATGAAATTAGAATTCCATGCAGTCAGAGAAACAAGATAAAAATCTACCTCATCAAATCCATAGTTTATTATAGATAAATAACAACCTGTTAAGATTTTTTTTCCTGTCCAAAATACAAAGACACTTCTATTCCTAACTAAAACCCTCCCTGCTCAACTGTTTCCTTTTTTTCCTCACTCTTACTGGGGGGGGGGGGGGGGGGGGGAAGCAGAGGTAATCCAAGTTCTAGAAATAAGGCCATGTATTTAACTATGTAAAATTTCTAAGACAGAAAAATAATTGTTGTGATACCTTAAATGTATTGTAGATAATTTTATATAAGTTATTTTCCACCCATACTAATTTTTCTTGGGGGGATGTTTAATTTTTATTCTGTCAACACAAAGTTTACAAACTTTAGTGTGAAGTACCCAATTTAAAGTTCTGTTTATATTATGGTAACATAACTTTGATCATCAGTCTCAAGTACTCACACCAGTAGAAAAAATAATAATAATAAGTGAATAAATGGATAAAGTATGTGGCAACCAGACCAGGGTGCAAATATCATTTTCACTGGGGTAAGGGATTTGGCAGTCTGTTAATAAAATGTGATAAGACTACTCTATGGATACTTAACTTCTTGCAGGTTTAGTGTGGTCGTGGAGAGCAGACTTCCAACACCCACGAAAGAAAGAGTAGACAAATACTGACTCCTAGAACTCTTCTCTCTAGCCCTCTGCCTTCCCTCAGAGCACCTGCAGGCAGTGCAGAGCAGTGCAGTTACAGGAAGCCTAATCAGAGCTGCCACCCTCCAAATGCACATACAGCTGTGACTGGAGTGGAAGGAGTAAACCAAGTCACACTTAACTTTAAACCACATTCTCCAACCTTCTTTTTCTCTTAATTTCAGTCTTTAATAAGATACCTTGTTTCAATCTCAAAAGAATTTAAGGCCCCAGTTTTGATGGCCAAACTGGCACAGAACTAAATTTAGCCATGACAGCGAGGTTTCTAAACACAGGTTTCTAGTATGACTCAGATCACCAGATCTTACTCGGATTCTTCTAACACAAAGTAACCATCTTCTCATCTGGTAAACAAGTCTACCTTCAATACAATTTTAACTAAAGCCTTACAAATATTACCTATAACAATGAGTTTGGTTTTCTTTTTATCAATTTACCAAGGCATTATTATTTCATTTTTACTCAGAAGGAAAATAATGCCTACAAAGTTTAAAGGACTACTTCAGGATCCCATCATTAAATAGGGAATTATGATTCATCCCTCATAATGCTCAGCATACAGGTTAATTTGCATGTTGTCTCACTCTTGTAATATTAGTAACAGACATAAGTATACATCACCATCAACGTATGCATTTGCTCAATTACAAACACTTTTTAAAGGTTTAAAATGATTTAAAAAGCTATCATTTTCTTTAATTCAAAGTTCCCTCTCCTGAATATTTAAGACAGTATTATCAAAATAAAACATGACTGAAATTGAAAGTTAATTCTAGAATATTGTCAAGTGAGAAATACATGACAGTTTATGAAACCACAAAATTTCAAGACCGTTTTTAAACCCATAATCTGAGAAGCTTGCTCAGGAAAAGAAATCTGTGAAATCACTTATCTTTTCCACCAAATGGCTCTTCAGTGGCCAGCACACGGAAACTGTAAGGACAGAATCTAGTTTCTTTCCTTTCTAGGTCATGCTCCCTAGTTTTCACTGCTGTTTGGTTAACTCACTTCATGGACTCTGCCTATCTGTAACCCTGATATGACACAAATCCTCAGCAAGCATGAGTACTACACCTAGCAACAGGACTGAGTTCGAACATAGAACCTTTTATTATCTGTGAACCTGGGCATGGAAGTGCAGGTACTGTTTACATTAAATGATGTACAGCAAAACACTCTGCAATGAGTCTGAAAACTCTTAAAACGTATTTCCCACTCCCATCCTGACATTTATTTCCCCAAATAAACTATAGTGAAGTTTGTAAATACGTAACAACATCACAGCACTTCTCATCATAATCTAATAATACACTAATTACCCGATCCTTTATCAATTTCTGTACTTGGGATATAAGGTCATGGATGGAACACTTACATAACATGCAAAAGGCCTTGGGTTTAGAGTTGCTTTTGTTAGCAACCATATTACCTCTGTGTAAACAGGAGGCATGGTATGACACATATCTATAACCCCAGCTCAAAAGGCTAAGACGAGAAGATCTAAACTCTAAGACCAATGTGCCTAAGGAAGGAAAAGGGGAATATCTGTATGGTGAATTAAAAAATAATAAAAAACAATCACTTTATGTTAATGTCCAACCTCTGAAAACTTTTAAAAAATATAAAAGACCTAGCCTTTAAAATTGAGTGTGTGTGTGTGTGTGTGTTAGCTACAGTCTTGAGATATGAGGACAACTCTGTAAAATCACTTATCTTTGTCCGCCTTCAAAAGAGGTCTAGGGACTAAACTCAGTTAAACAAGCTTGTATGGCAAATGCCTTTATGTGTTGGGCCATCTCACTGGGCCCAAAATAAAAGTTCAGAGATGAGGAGTTCAGATCCCCTACACCAGCACAGAAGTTGGACTCAGCACCACTAATGTGGTGTCTGTTACTTCTCTGCTGGGGGCAATGGACCCAGGCAGATACAGGGGGCTCAATGGCCAATTAGCCTAGCAGAATCAGTGGGGTCCAGGTTAAGAGATATTCTGTCTCATATGTAAGGCAGAGAGCACTAGAGTAAGACACCCTTCCAAAACCCCTGGCTTCACATGCACAGGCAAGGACACACACATATGTGCATATATGGCCAACATGGAAATGAAAAACTGTTCACCATCAGGAAAATGAAATTAAAGCTGTAATTTGATAGACTTCATATCTACCTGTCAGAATAGCTATTATCAACAGTAACATGGAAACTAGTGTAGCTGTCAAGGAATAGGCTACATAACCATTCTTAAAAAAAAAAAAAAACGAAGCCGAATTACTATATTCTCCTGCAATAGAAATGTTGGATACACATCTAAAGAACTGTGTGTCAAAGGATTCTGTGCACTGTGTGTATGATGACACTTTTCATAACATCCAGATAGGTAATCAACTGTCTATCAGGATGAGTACAGGGAGCATTTACTACAGGATGAGTGAATATGCAAGATATTATGCTAAAGGAAGGAAACCAAACAAGGGAGAAGTGCTTCACAGTCTCACATAAAGACTAGAAAATAAACTCATAAACTCACAGGAAGAAGGAGCCTTAGTTACCACAGTTCATCAGGTAGAGATGGCAACGTTTGGTCAAAGGCTACGAAGTTTCAAATAGGGAGAAATTTTGAGGTAAATGGCCTAATCTTAGCTCTCCAGAGGCAGAGGCTAGCAGACAGATCTCTGAGTTCAAGGCCAGCCTGGTCTATATAGTGAGCTCCAGGATAGCCAGGGCTTTGTAGTCTATATAGTGAGGCTCTGTCTCAACAAAACAAAACAAAGTAATATTCAACTTAGTACTTCTAAACAGGCCAAACAGGATAAGTGTACACTAGCAAACCAGGGTCATTACAGTGAAAACCTTCCATGCCCTTTGTAAAGTCCTTTTCACACCTCTTCACATGCCTTGAATACCATAAAGCTTCCAGAGTTCGTGTTCTGGTTAGCAGCCTTTACAATGCCATTAATTAATAATTAAAGAAGCAGCTCATATAGTTTAAGGATTAATTGACCCCAAGAGTATTTCCACCATAAATAACACTAATCAATAAAATACAGCCCCATTTTACGTAGAGCTTGCAGCCAAGTATGTACAGTCATGTACTTAAAGGGTTCTTAAGTAGATCAGACCCTTCCTTGATGCACAATCATCCAATAAGTCCCCAGGAAACACAAGCATTTCTGGAAGTCTCCATGGTCATATAACTTTGCAATAGGCTATAACTGTATCACTTTCTTTCTGAGTCAATCACCTTTGGAATGTAATGAGCAGTCCTCCAGAGAGAAAACTGATTTCATTTTCTTTGAGCAAGTATCCTCCTAATTTATCTGAACCACAAAGCCTTTTCATTCCTTAACAAGCTGGGACTTCTAAATGTCCAACCATTAAGGCCTTTACCATCAATTCCTATCTGTTAACCTTGAAGTAAAGCAGCAGTGTTAATATCTAAAAAAAATCAAAAAAAAACTATTTTATTTGAAATTCACTTGATGCCCGAAATATACACATCCAGGCACTTTCTATGTCTCAATGTCTCCCTCACTCTCTTTTGGTTGTTGTCTATCTGTCTGTTTTTGAGGCAGGGCCTCATATGGACCACACTGGCTTTAGAACTCTATGTTGGCCTTGTTCCTCTAGCTCACCCTTCTCAAGTGCTGGAACTGCAGACCTAAGCCATCTAACCTATTCATTATCTGTACATTCTCAAAAATGACTACTGACAACTGATCACACAAAACAACCCTATATATTATTGCCAGAATCAACTTAGCACATTTCCCTCCATCAACTACACCTTTACTCACCTGTCATAAACTACTCCCAGAATCATAACCCTAGTATAGCCTCTAAAATAAAAAAAAAACTTTAAGCTTTACTAATGAAATTCAGTGATATTTAACAATATTTTAATACTGAGAAAATTCACACTAATTAAAACAAGTTCTGACATTTAAAAAGCCCCAATTTTTGAGATGTAAAGTTAACTAGTAATATGCAAAAGGCCAGAAAATATTAAGCAAATAATTTTCAAACATATCATGATAAATGTTTGCAAATGTTATAGGAGAAACACTGAAAATAATAGTAACCATAACAGAGGAAGAAATCTTAAATGGATATTAAGAAGTAGCTTTATCACATATGCTGGAAAATAGTCCTCGAAATCATTCAACTGCCTCAAAAAAAATTTTAAAGCAAAAAAAAAAAAAAATGAAGCCAAAAAGTTAAAAACAATAACTGCCTAACTAGGCCTATATTTTCAGTTCACACTGATTTCTTGTACAGGTATCAAAGTTCAATGTACTTATTAGTTTGCTTAATGGAGTAATTTTCCCTTTTGCCTTATTTAAAATGTTCTTAATGAATAACTCACGCATTATCTCCTTTCTGAAGTTTCAATTAAATATATGATTTGACAAATGCAAACAAAGCTGAATAGTGTCATATGAACGCTTATTACTGATATTATGATCCTATATCTATGTATGACCACTTCGTTGATTGTTTTTTAATTAAGACCAGCATAGTGACAATATCAGATACGAAAAGGTGGGGAGGAGAGGAAAGGAAGAAGGGAAGAAGGAGAGGGAGTGGGAGGAATTCTACATTGTGGGGAGACATGGCACAGAATTTTGAATGAGAGAACTTAAGTGTGACTCTCAGTCTCTGGTTTTTAATCAAGTTATTTTCACCTTCTCAACCTGTTCTGTCAGGAAGCAAATGGTAACAGTATCATCTGCCTTAACTCTCTGCCTTCTGACCAAGGAAAATGCTTCCCAAACATGACTAATAAAACAGATAGAAAAACCTTTCATGATGTAGTGCATCACTGTAGATACGGAGATCTAATATTAATTAAATCATATCCCCTAAACCCAAAGACCTGCTGGCTGGTATAACTTACCACTTGAAGACACACAAAGTCATTTGTATCTAAAATGTTTTCATAATGGGACTGTTTACCCTTTTTGCTTTGTTTACGATTTTAAAAAGCCAATTCCAGTAAGAGGTCTCAAGTAAAGAGTTCTCTTCTGTTCAACTGCTGACATATTCAGACAAGGAAGTAGGATGTTGGTCAAGAAAGCTGAAAACTTCTCACTGAAAGGCAGGTGAGCAAAGTGGTATGTTCTGAACTAAGTCCGGAAATCAGATTTCTAGTTTCTACTATTTCACTAATAACTATTTGGCCTTGCACAAGTCTCTTGGCTTCAGGCAGCTTCTCTATAAAATATCTACTGAAAATCACAGATGAGATCAAAGTACAACTTAATCTGAGTCTTTAGAGACGCAGCCCAAAGAAGTGCTTTGGAACTGCCAACTGTGAAACACTGGCTCCGTGTGCTGCGCGCACACACACACACACACAGACACACACACACACACACAGAGCAACAAAAGGCAGCATACTATTATTCTGACCTGTTCAAAATATTTTACTGAAACATTAAGTCATATAAAAATAATGAAGTTTAGAATGAATACTATCCATTCTATCCAAACCCAAGACATAGTTACGCTTGTATTAGCACACTATTTTCATTGTGAAAAGATCAAAACTCAAAAAAAGTTTTATCAAAAAGACATTTCACACTATACATTATAGACAACACTGACTTGGGAAACCTAAGGTAACTTCTAACTCCTAGAAATGTGTGGTTCGTCAGTTAATAATCTCCCAGGCGCATCATATATGCCAGATTCTGGGCACAGATGAAGACAAAACACCAAAGCACACAGCTTCTTAGCTAGACAAGTTCCAAACACTTGGAAAGTCCAGTGTGTCCTACTGTACCATCGCTTTTAACACAGTAAAAGCCAGTTGTCTCAAATATTTTTCAGCTGGCCAACGTAGGACTGCTTCCCATTGATCATTAACACCCTTTATTACCCTCACATCAGCTCACAAAAAAAATGTCCAAACCAGTCCCTGATGCCAGGATCCTGACAGAACCTAAGGCAGCAGGCTCTAGGATTTCATCAAATACACAAGCTTCAGACGTCCACACCTGCACAGACAGGTCACACAGCTTATGTCACCTCTGGTCATTAAACTAGTCGCACCGATTAAGTTCTTCCCCCTAAAATATTGCTAGTGCAGGCGAACTCTACTTCTCCAAAGTCTGGTTTCTGCACTGGACAGTGGGCACTAAGAAAAGGGAAACTGATTGGTTCATCATCGTTGCCCTACTTCCATTTCAGGTCAGATGAGAAAAAAGAAAAAAAAAAAAAAAAAAAAAAAAGAAAGAAAAAAGAAAAGAAAAACTTCCAGGGAGAGAAGCAAGGGGGCCATCCGCTAGTCTGGAAGGTGGTGGGTGACAAACTGAACTTTGGGACCAGGGGACTGCAGGAACGTGACGGGATGTGGGGGGCAGAGGAGGAGGGCACGAGACTAGCGAGTGTGGCTGGAGGAACCCGGCTCACTTCGCGGAGCAGTCGGAGCAGAGGCGGAAGGCAGAATCGCTCGGCCGGCTGCCACCGCCAGGATGCTGCCCTAGCCGGGAGAGGAAGGGCCCCGGCAGCCCGGGGACGCGGGGACCCCGGCACGGGGAAGGAGCGGCGGCCGGCGGTGGCCGGAGGAGGTGGAACTCTGCCGAGTCAGCACCGCGCCCACTCGGTGGCACTTGTGGGATCCCGGCGGCGGGCCGGGCGGGCCGGGCCGCGGAGCGGGTCGGGCCCAGAGCCCGGAGGGAGCGGCGTCGGTGACGGGCTGGCGCCGGCCGCTCAGCCGCCTCTCAGGTAAACACTGGGCGCCGCTTACCTCTGTTAACATCATTACACCCCGGGGGAGTGAGGTCCTCCCTAGCCTCGCCGCATGGCAACAGCCGTGGCAGCAGCGGAAAGTACCCGGGCCGCCGCCAACGGCGGCAACTGCTGCTTCAGTCCTGTCCCGGGCGGCGGCTTTACTCGGCGTCGCTGGCTTCCCCCCGGCCCGGCTGCTCGCGACGGACGCGCCGCCATCTTGGAAGAGCGACGTCCGCGTCTCCCCGCGACGTGCGCTCCCATTGGCCGGCGCGCCGGGCGCGGGCGTCTTGTGACTGTCTCCATGGCGCCGGCGCGCGCAGGGGCGGAGGCGGGCGCTGGGACGCACGCGACCCGGCTCTGCCGCCGCTGCCTGGGTCCGGGACCCCGGCGGAGGCGGCGACGGGAACGGGCAGCGCTGCGGGGGACCTTCCATCGCGCATCTCCCCCGACTCCGAGGACACCCGAGAGTGCTCAGGCGCCCGAGGCGTCTCCGGGCGCGCTGATCTGAAACTGCCGCCCGCGCTGCTTCTCGAAACTTGAGCAGAAACTTGTCGCCGTCCTCCCTCCCAGCGCTCGATGAGCCGTGAGCCCTGCGCCCGGCGCGCGACAGGTTGTAGATGTGATCGGGCACATCCCCTTCACCGGGATCCCCGCACAGTTAGGGCTGCTGCCTTGTTGATTGGCCTGAACCTGCTGAAGCTTGAAGGCTTCGTGTTTCTTCCACAGACACCCTTACAACCTAGCCGCTTGTAATGAACCTTCTGCATTCTTATTTACAGGTTGGAACAGTGTCTTTTGCAGTGTCCACAGCTTTATTGGGATTTTTTTTAAAGCTGTATATAACTTGCCTATATGTCAGAACAAGCGCATTTCAGCAGATGCTTCTGTTCGTAGTTCCGAATTAAATGAGACCAAACTCCGAGATTCTGTGACTAGAGCTGCTGAGACCATCACACCTTTCTCAGCCCACCTCTAAAGCTCCCTCTTCTTCCTGAATTGCTATGAAGGAATTTTCCTGAAGAACTTCTGCCCCAAGAAAACTGAGAAGTGTTTGGACTTGAGAAATAAAACACTTGCTTTCAATTCTTACAAAAGCTTTATTATAAAAGGGATTGTGGAAAAGTAAAGCCAGCAGTTACTTCCTCGGTATTGGAATCTTTTACCTTAACAGTGGTACTATTGTGCTAAATGTAATTTAAGGATGTACTGTTAAATTCTCTTAACAGTGAGTGAAAGCAAATGCGTTACAAACCCAGTGTTATCTGTATTCTGTTGAGTCCACCCAAAGAAAAATTGATGTAAGCAACCTGTAGACTTTCAAAAACGGGTCGCTGGGGGGCGGGGGGTGGTGGTGGGAGGGGGCAGTTTGTCAGGGAGGGACTGACTGCTTCATTCCAAGAGGTAGCAAGTAGTTTGTCTGTTTTGTTTTGTTTGTTGTTTTTTTCTCTGTCATATCTGATTTCTCCTTTGCTGGAACAAGAGCATTCTGCCTTCTGTAATACAGTAAAATATATTTCCGGTGTTGGCAGATGAATGTATAAATAGTAAACAAGATTGAAAATTACAGACTGCATTAGTACTGAGAAACCAGAAGAGACAGCAAGAAACCTGGAAGAAGATACTGTTCCAACCTGTAAATAAGAATGCAGAAGGTTCATTAATGTTTAAAGTAGCAACTACTGAATTAATAAGGTAATTTAGTTGTCTGGCCTGAGTAGTCTGTTCTATTTTTTTCCATTGTTTTCCCTTCATAGAAGCAAAATATGTTCACTCTTTAGGGTGGGGGAGGTTGGGACAGGGTTTCCTTGTGTAAGCTTGGCTGTCCTGGAATTGGCTCTGTAGACCAGGCTCTGTAGAATTTAGAGATATTCTGCCTCTGCCTCCGGAGTACTGGGATTAAAAATGTGCTCTACCATCAAAGGCTGTTTTTACTTTTTAAAAAAGTGATAAATTAGGAGCCTTTGCTGAACATGCGCAAAGCCCTAAATTATACATAAATCAGGTGTAGTAACAATTGCCTGTAATCCCAGCTCTTGGGCTGTAGAAAATGGAGAATTATAAATTCAGGGTTCATGTCTGTTAACTTAAATAAAGCAAGTTCAAGACCATCCCAGAATAAGTGAGGCCCTGTGTGAAAGGAAAAAGGAGTGGAAATTTGAGTGTAGGCAAAAACAAGGTTATACCTAAACCTGTGCCATGACATGCCTTTAGCATTCAGAACTTTGTAAGCCTGGTGACAAATCAAGATTCCCAGCCCTGCCAGTCAAATTTCCCAGCCAGAATCTTTTAGTATGACTTCCCAATCTCCACCTACGCCCCCACCTCCCAACACCTACAACACAACTTATTTCTGCTAGGTACTTTGTTCTCTCTACACAGGTGTACTCCCTACTCAAGACCTTAGCACAACAACTATTTGGAAGAATCTTTACCAAATACCAACAGACATCTGGCCTTGCTTCCATTAAACTGCTGCCCCTCTCTCTACCTACCATCTTCTCTGCTCTGTTTTCTTTGTCATGGTAGTTATGTTTGCTAATTATTTTCTTATTTTCTGTCTTCTGATAGATAGAATGCAATTTCTCTTGTGTTCACTGATGTCTCCTTGGTGGCCCAAATACTAGACTATGAAGTGGCACAAAGTGAATGCTCAGTGTTTAAGTGAATAGTGAGCCTCAGGAAAATATCCTAATGAAAACTAGTAATAAATCCTTTTTGTTGAAAATGAAACTACTTTAAAAAAACTAATGTTGCATATTCTTTGTAGTTATGGAACAGACATTCCAGTCACTGGAGACCTAAAGCATGTTCAGGACAGGCTTGTGAGCTACGTGCTACTAGGAGCCTATGCCTCACTGTGTGCTAGGAAAAAGCTATACCAATACTCTCATGGTTTTTGTTTTTAAAATAGCCTCAGTGTGTTCCTCCAGCTGGCTGTGATCTCACTCTCTAACCCAGGATGGCCCTGAGTTTTCAATCCTGCCTCAGCTCCTGAGTAGCTAGAATGATTAGCCTGTGCCACCAGGCCTGGTTTCTCTTGAATACATGATTGCAGAAAGTTACGGAAATTGGATTATGTAGCTGCAAAAGAAAATGCTTACAGAAGCAAGTAACTTTAAAACTCTAAACAACATAAACCACAATTTAGAAAGGGTGGCAATTTCACTCCAAGTGGCCTCAAGGACATCCTATTCTTATCAGTTCGTTCAAAGGAAATCTGAGATAGGAGGGTGCTGGACTGTGAATAAGAAATTTAAAACAAAACATGCTTTCTTAAGAAGCACATGATACTGCAAAAGGTTTGGTCCCAACAGCTGTGTGGATCGGCCTGATTAACACTGGAGAGGTAGTCACAGAAGAGGGGCAAGGCAAAAGTTAGGCCCTAGATACTTACAAACAGGCCACTGACCTTGATGTCTAAGCCCCCAGAGACTAAGAATATCCATTGCCAATTTCTTTGTTTTGAAACAAACTACTCCTATAGATTTAGCTCTCTACAAATTGAATCTAATTTCACTTTGAGAAACTGAAAAAGTGTATATGACTAACTTCCCAAACAAACTGCAGCTAGCCAGCAATTCTCATGTGCTATAGCACTATAGCCCAATTTTAGTTTTATTTGTGATTCATGATTATACAGATTCACGGTATACAATGCACTGTTGTAATATATGTATTCACTTAATCAAATTAGCAAAATTATATATTATCTTTATGATGAAACCTTCAATATCATCACTAACAACTCGGAAGCAAGTCATCCACTGATGATGTACACTGTCCTCTACTGGGTGTTATTGCACTTTCACCAACAAAGTCCAGGAACAAAAGCAGCAAAGCAGGGCTGGCAGAGCATAGTAGCCACAGACATGCATTCTAAGAACAGACAGCAAGGTACACCCCTTCTGTTAGGAGTTAGCAGGATAATTCAAATCTCAGAGCTGTAATTCAAGCTTGAATAACCCAGCATATGCTTTTCTTATTGAGGATATACTGACCCAACCCACCACTAAGACGGATGGAAATAATATGGGGCTTCTGCCACTGGCATTTAGAGCTACAAAATGGTAATGTTCATAAATCTGTTCAGTAATAGATCTAAAATAAAATTACACTAAGATCTATATGGGAGGACATACTGCAAATATGTAAAAGCTGGATACTTTAGTAGTACAATAAGTTAATGGTGTTCCAATCAATAGTTTCCAAAACAAATACTTTGGCAGGGAGATGGCTCAATGGATAAAATGCTTGCTATGCCAACCCTAGGACCTGAGTTCTAATTCCTAGAACCTGTGAAAAGCTAGTCTTGGTAGCTCAGATCCATAACCCTGCTTCTCCTCCAGGGAGAAGAAATTTGAGGGCCAGCTTGCCAGGTATCTGCAACAGCAAAAGCACCAGAGACTTTACCTCCAATGACGTAGAAGGTAAGGGCTGCCACTTATGGTCCTCTGCTCACACATTTGCCATAGCACATGCATACACATTATGCAAACACAAGATTTTGTTTTGTGTATGTAAAACCACAAAATTAGAGACAACTTTAAACATTTTATTCTTAATCACAGAAACTGTTTTATAGTGCCTTTTAGTGGAGGCACTGTAGCTTGGGGGTTGGGGGGGATGGAATTAGAATGTGAAAGAGCCCTTAGAGATCCAGGTGTCACTGGTTGCTTCCCAAAAGCACACAGGACCTCACTGGAATGGATATTTGTCACTGTGAAGTCCTTGCCAGGACCATGCTCAGGGAGGAAGTCATGATGTGCAGCCCATTCCTAGAAAACAGAAATGTGTGATGCTCTTCTCTGGGGACAAGGCATCAACAGGCTACTTGGAATGCTTTTCCATGAGAGATTTGTCATTTCTCTATTTTGAAAACCTCATTTCTTTGAAAGTTTCATACAAATAATGAATTTTAGTCACAGTATTCTTTTGTCCTTTCTCTCCCCCAAAGCCCTTCTAGCAAGTCAGCTCTTTTGTGTCTGTTTTTGCATCTAACCCATCCAGTTTAATTAGTGTCTCGCCCCATGCAAGGGTGGGAGGTCACGTACTGGATCACAGGAAACATCATATCAGTTATTTAGATATGGGTCTATAGATACATCTTTTACAGTTAGTTAGAGTTCAATACCAATTTATTGTTCTGATTCCCCTGTTTTTATCCAGTGTAGTGCTTTTAGTAGCCCTTTGTCCCTTCACAAGTTCACATCAGTGTGGGTGGGATGTGGTACATTTTAGCTTTTTGTTTTTTTTTTTTTTATTACTTTCTTTGTTTTTGTTGGGTTTTTTGTTTGTTTGTGGGGGGTGTGTGGTTTTTGAAGGCCACATGAGCCAGTCAAAGATGGTGCTGAGGGGAAGTGAGGAGAGTGAGTCCTGAGATGTTAACAAAAAATGGTGATTGGTTGCCAAGAGAGAACCAGATAAGGTCACTGCATGAATGGCTTGTGTTTACTAGGTAAAGCATGGGGTGTATAGGCACATGATAGGTTGACCTTTAAAACCATTGGCTGGCTATTTTCGGACCCTGCAGTTTTTTGCTTTAAAAGATGCTTGCTATGGGGCAATAAATTAGTTCCTGCTTGACTAGACTTCCCAAGGCACAGTTACTCTTCCTCGGATCCAGTTTAGCCTTCTGTGGTTGGGCTAAGACCCTGCAACTTTATTTTGGTTTTGTTTTCCTTTTGTCTGTTTCTTCTACTTCTGATCACATAGGCTGCTTGGACTAGCTTACAGTCAACCATATTAAAGAAACCTCATGTCCATTTATTGGGAAATAATATTAGAAACAAAACCTGGACTCTAGAAGTTACTTTTTGCTGCTTAGGCTATTATTCATTTTAGACTAGTGGAGCTCATAGAGCCAAGAAACTATGAGTTACTTTTCTTGTGGCTGTGGGGAAAAAAAAAAAAAAGTCCTGATGAAAGCAACTTAGAGATTACTTTTACATCAGTTTGAATAAGTACAGCCCATCATGACATGGTGTTATAGCTCAACCTATAACAACAGCAGATTGCAGTTAGTCCAATGAAACCAATGATGGATAGAGTCCCACACTAACAACCTATTTCTATTAGCTGTGCCACATAGTCTTAAAGATACCTCAACCTTCCAAAACAATGTCCCCTGGGTGGACCAAGTGTTCAAACATGGGTATCTGTGAGGGACACTTCACATTCAAACCAAAACAGATATACATGTATCTATACCTATGTATGTATGTTTGCATATAACCATCCAATTCTATATTAAGCTAAGCATAGCTGGGCATGCTAGTGCAAACTTTTATTGCTACCACTTAGGAGTTTGAGGCAGTTCAAGGTCAGCCGAGGGTATATGAATCAATATCTATAAACTGACAAAGGTCATACTAATTTCTCCAATTCTAAACTGTTACCTCTCCTTAATTATGTGCAATTCCTATGTACTTCAATAGTGAGAAACCAGCTTCCTATTGAAGGGACCAGACCCTCATTCATCCCCCTGCTTTAACAGCCATAACAGGCTACAGAAAAGACCTACCAAGACAAAGGCCTCTGACTCAACACATGTGCATAGTTTCTAGCCCTCAGATACCTTCTAGCCCTCTGATAGCAAGGAAACAATCAGAAGTTAACTGATGAGCTCTGGGCGTGTTTTATTGCACTTTAGGGTAAAAGTGGTATAACAGTGACTTGCAGAGCATGCCCTGGGAGGGCCTATAGGCCATCACAACCAGTTAACTAATCAACACAGGACAGGCCACCAAACCTGGAAGCACACAAATCCTGAGACTGTTGCGTACCCCTGAACACTCCCCTTACCCTACACAATAAATTATCCTTCTCTTGGTCCCCCAGCTTGTCTCCCCCACCCCCTCCTCACTCCAGCCACTTTGATGAATGGACAAAGGGCCTGAGTTAAGATAGTTAACATGTTAATAATAGAAGAATCTTTGTTTTTGCATCAGAATGGGTCTCTTGGTGATTTGAGGGTGATTTGGGCACAACATTATCTGTATGCACTTACTTAAGTGTTCAATTTCAAAGTGTGTATATAGGCTAAAGAGACACTTCACTGAGTTAAGTGCTAATTTTGAAAGCAGGAGGACCTGAGTTGGATCATCAGAACCCATGTACAAATGATGGGCATGATAGTATACACATGTAATCCTGCCACTGGGAAGGCAGACACAGCCCACTGGCCAGTTACCCCTGGCAACAGTGGGCTTCACTGTTGCCTCACTGAAAGGAGGAGGACAGCACCTAAGGGGGACATCCCAGATGTTGTCTTCTAGTGCTCACATACACACGCATGTACACTGACACACCCAAAGGCACATACAAATAGGCATTTATAAATGTATGTATAGCAATATCAGAATTATTAGCATGTACTCTCACCCAGAGTACAAAGCTGTTACCTACATGAGCTCTTTTACGCATCTCAAACATTTCCAAACCTTCCTGAGATATTTTATGTATTTATAACATAGATTCCTGGTGGTAGTTTGCTTTGATTCCTGAGATCTGTGTGATTTGGGGGAGGGCTGTGGGGGGTGTCCTATCTCGCTTTCTGTGCTGTGAAGTTCCATGAGTCTTCACAAATGCATAATGGCATGTACTCGGTTTCACAATATACAAAATGCTCTTGTGGCCCTAAAACATAAGGTGAAGTACATAACAAAATTGCTTTTACATGTCTGTCTGTAGATCTGAACAGCCAATGATTTTATTGAATAAACATATTCTCTGTAATACCTAACCACCTAATGCTTGCTAAGTTTTTATTGTGTGATAGATTCTAAGTGCTTCACAACAACCCTTTAAGATAATAACAGTTATTATCCCCGTCTTACAAAGAAGAAAAGTAAAGCCAGAGAGTTAAAATATTCAACTTTATACAATAAATATAATAGTACAATTGATAGTTAAAGAAATGTGTATGCGCATTTATCTTTGATATATGGATATGTCATTTTATATGGACATGTGTACATATCATGTAGAAGTATATGATTAATTATTGTTGGATCTGTACTTATATTAATGCTAAGGTAATAGTTAAAACTAAAATATTTCAAACATCTTTGTCTCCAACTTGACATGAATCCCAAGTGTGAGGACTTTGACCTCTTGTTTTTTTCTTCAAAGGAGGAAATGCGAAAAGGAATCAGTTCTAGACCAAGCCTAATATGGCTCCTTATATAAGGCTTACCTCAGCTACTTCCATGTTTACAGAGGAAGGGTGAAATCAAAGACTGCCATTACATTACTTCCTGTCCTAGTAGCCTAACAACTAAGGTTGTTGACTGTTTTAATTGTTTGTACTAAGAATTCTGTCATTTTTCCATAGCAACGTGTTTGTCGGCACAAAGTTAGTCTGTCATGCCCGCACCCCTTCATCAATGATATTTTTGTTTTCAGTGAAATTTTTAAACTGAAAACTATTTGTAGTAAATATATAAACAACTAAACGGAAGAGAAATTACACATGTGCCCCCAGTAATTATTGCCTATGGCATAAAAATAAAGTTGAGAACAGAATGTTTGCAGTGTGGCCCTGCCTCTTGGTATTAATAGCACGAAATCCTTGAAGTGAGAGCTCACCACTTAAGTTTTAGTTTCTTTTCCTGTAAAGGTAGACTGAAACATATAGTTAGAATTAGCCCTGCTCTACAGCCCGTGATCACTGGACAAAGCCTAGGCCACAAATCAAATCTTCTTGGGGTTCTTTCTGCTTTAAAACTGTGATAGTCACTGACAAGAAGCAAGGTGCAGTTGCTTTTCCTATCACTTTTCTTTGACAAGCATATTCATCACCATCTTTTACAAAAGCCCTTTGCTGAGCAGTGGTACAGGCTGCTGGGAACTGTTGTGTGCATGGTAATGAGCTGCCATTATCACCTCAGATGAGACACCACCTGCTTCGTGAAAGCACATGTGCAAATATCCACGGACAGAACAGAACTGGGGGACATAAAACAACAAAACAGAGAGCACACAAACAACAGCAGCAACCCCTAAAGGGTGTGTGAAGTCAGTCTGTTCTATCTATAGGACACTCACCTTTTGGGGATGGGTAAGATTTATAATTTGGCTTGTTCGTTAAATTAGCAAATTGCTGAGTGTTTCACATTTTATCTTTAAAAATAGATGTCTTTTTCGGGTTTTCCTGTTGCTGGGGAAGCGTTATTTCTGTTGCTAACAGAAAGCTAAATGTTCTGCCTTGAATGGGGCTTGTTTGCTTATATTGGTAGGAATGCTAGGGGGTTGGATGAATGAACATATACTTTTCTCTGATATATATATATATATATATATATAAATACATATATATATATACACGCACATATATGTATATATACATGTATATGTATATATATAATATAACATATATAATATATATTATATATATTAAAAAATAAATAAAACACCTGCTTTGACATACTTGATTGTCTAGTTACCAGGTAGGTAATTCTTTAATAGAAACATGAAATTTGCTCACTTGTTTATGCATTATTTCTGATTAACTTAAAGTGGGCTGACTATTTAAATGTAAAGATTGCAGATGGCTGCAGAATTCATACTGGGAACACTTACTATCACTCACCGTCTGGTGTCTAGAGCTTTTTTTATGATAATATTTTTTATTTCAATTTAAAACAAGCTTGTTTTACATGTCAATCCCAGTTGCTATACTCTCCCCTTCTCACCTGCTCCCCAAACTCCCATCCCATCCCCTTTCTGCTCCCCAGGGGGATGAGGCCTTCCATTGGCAGTCTTCAAAATCTGTCATATCATTCAGAGCAGGTCCTAGGCCCTCCCCGTGTGTCTAGGCTGAGAGAGTGCCCCTCTATGTGGAATGGGATCCCAAAGTCCATTCGTATACTAGGGATAAATACTGATCCAC
Source organism: Phodopus roborovskii (assembly GCF_943737965.1). Taxonomy (NCBI): domain Eukaryota; kingdom Metazoa; phylum Chordata; class Mammalia; order Rodentia; family Cricetidae; genus Phodopus; species Phodopus roborovskii. The sequence continues at coordinate 12,573,937 of NW_026125391.1, forward strand.
TACCAGAGGCCCCATAGACTGCCCATTCCTCCTAACTAACACCCACAGTCAGGGAGTGTGGGTCAGTCCTATGCTGGTTTCCCAGCTGTCAGTCTGGGGTCCATGAACTCCCCCTTGTTCAGGTCATCAGTTTCTGTGGGTTTCTCCAGCCTGGTCTTGACTCCTTTGCTCATCACTCCTCCCTCTCTGCAACTGGATTCCAGGAGTGTGGCTCAGTGTTAAGCTGTGTGTGTCTGCTTCTGCTTCCATCAGCTACTGGATGAAGGCTCTAGGATGACACATAAGGTAGTCAGTCATCAGTGATTAGGGCTTTTAAAGAAGGCATTTCTGCTCTTCACATTTCTACCTGAAAAAAAATTAGCCTCAAATAAAGAAAAATAATTGATGGACTCTGGCTCCTCCTTTAAATCCTACAGTCATGGAATCAAAACACAAGCCATCTTGTTTGTCTTTCTATAATAACAGTGTGATTTTTTTCTTTCTGTATCTAAGTTTCTTTTCCTGTTGCTATGACAAAAGTAACTAAAGAGAGAAAGGACTTGTAACTCACAACTCAAGGTACAGTCTATCAAGGCAAGGAAGTCTCAGCAGCAGGAGTTTGAATCACTGATCACTTCACATCCACGATCAGCCCTCTTTCTCTATTTATTCAGTCAAGGATGCCAGCCAAGGGAATGGTGCTACCCACAGGGGTAGGGTGAGGGCAGATCTTCCCATCTCGATTAATTTAATCAATATAACCACCACAAGCATGCCCAAAGGCTTATCTCCCAGGCAAGTCTGGGTTCTGTCAGTTGACCACTAATACTAACCATCACACTCTATTTAACAAAGAAAGTGTATGGGGGAAATGTCATCAACAGCATAATGCAATATATAGGTATACATGCTGCTCAAATATATGTGAAAAAAGTGACTGTCTGACTAGGGAGTAAGGGTGGACATTGAGGTAGGAAAATCACACGTTAGACCAAATTAGGCACATAGTTTGAGGCCAGCCTAAGGCTTATAGGGAACCCTGCCTGAACAACAACAAGCTGTGTGTAGACATATGATGGTGCACTATTATAATTTCAGCACTAGGGACAGAGGCAGAGACAGGTAGATCAATGGAGTATGAAGTCAGTCTGGCTTACAGCTATGGATTGGAGGCCAACCTGGGGTACATAGGACTTAAAACCAGGCTGTAATGATATATACCTTTAATCCTAGCATTCAGGGGGAAGAGGCAGGCAGATTTCTGAGTTTGAGGGCAGTCTGGTCTACAGAGCAAGTTCCAGGACAGCAAGGACAACACCATTTATCAAACAAGCAGAAAACAAACAAGCAAAAACCAAGACAGAGATAAATAATTTAAGAAATTTTGTGGCCTTAATTAATACATAGTAAATTATGTATTATAATCGTCTCAAGTATGTTAACGTGGAAGACCTTTTCTATTTAAAAAAAAAAATTTGTGTATGTGTGTGAGAGAGAGATCAAATAAGCCCCCCCCCAAAAAAAATAATCCCAGATTGCAATGTGGTCGACCTCTTCTGGGCTTGACTAATCAGCAACTGTGAGTCAGCTCATCTGAGTGCTGTGAACCAAACTGAGGTCCTTTGGGAGAGCAGCAAGTGCTCTTAACCACTGAGCCATCTTGCCAGTCCTAAAACCATTAGGGGTTTTTCATATAATTTTGGTTTTTGTCTTAGTTTTTGTTTCTTATAGTTTTTACAAAGGATCTCATTTTGTATCTCTGGCAGGCCTAGACCTCATCATGTAGGCCAAAATTCCCTCAAACTCAAGATCCCCTTGCCCCAGTTTGAGGCTTAAACATTCTATGATGATGATGCTTGGCCAGAAGCCATTTGTTCTTAAATAGGAGTTTTTACTTTAAGGTGTGTGTGTTTTTCCTAGTGTTTTGTTGAGCTTTATAGTTACAACAGATATAATGATAACCACGACCTCTAATTTGGGAAAATATATTGAATTTGTAACTTCCACATTTAGGAAAAAGTTGTTGTTAACTTCTGAGCCATTGCAGTGACCCATAATGTATCCATACATTGATCTATGATGTGTCTATGCTGTGTTCTCACCTACTCGGTTCTTCCTGAGCCTGAAAGGAGACTGACTCTCCTGTTTATCGAGACTATCGAGACAGGATGTCCGACTCAGTCCCATTGATGGAGTGAGGGAATCCTCATCTCGCCATCCCCTTAAGAGACACCGCATGCTACACACTGAGATGTATATGTTCAAGATGCACAAACTCATCCACTAGGTTATATTATTTAATATGCAGTTTTTTTAAGTGGCAGATTATTATTGTGGATTGTTGTTAAGGCAGATGGCAAACACATGCCCTGGATTAAAGCACTGTCTAACTTGAGAGTAGACAGCATCTGGCCCAAGGACTGCTGCTTCTACCCTATAATTCCTAGAATGATGGCTCTATGTAAGAAACATTACTGAAAGAGATCTATAATACATGCACAGTTCTCAGGCGAGACCTGCTGAAGAAGTCACAACCTGCACATGGCAGATTAAACACACATTCCAGAGAGTAAGACTCAAAAGCCTATGTGGTGGTTATGCCTGTCATCTCAGTGCTTTGCAAGTAAAGACAGGAGGATCAAGAATTCAAGATATAGAACAAGTCTGGGGGCAGCCTGGGCTCCATGAGACCCTGTCTCAAAAATGAAGAAATAAACTCCAAGAGGCGTCAGGCCACCTTCAGGTATTGCTCTAGCCTGACTACCCAGAGAAGCAAACCAAGGAAATAACAGAACAGGAATGTGTATCAATAAGAAACAAGTGTGAGTCATGAGCAGGGATTTTGAATTAATAGAACCTACTAAGATAAATTTAACAGTTGCTAATGAAGGATGAGGCCAAATGAGAGAGCTGAGAAGGAGAGTGCAGTTGATGGAAGCAAGGGTGCCAACCGCCTCAAATCCCACTTCATGCTAGCTGTGTCTCTGCTGCCTTTAAAACTCTTGGCATGGGATTGCTATCTCAGTTTTAAAACGGAGACTAACACTCCAAGTTTCCTCTGCCTGTGAGGCCTCTGCTAATAACTGGCAAGCCAATTTGAATCTGGAAATTTCTGAATCAAAACTTACTCCTTTTTCCTACTCTACTCCCACAATCCCTTTCTGAGTTGTATGAGTTAATATGACTTTTGAATGCTTGATAAAAACTTCTTTTCTTTACCCCCCGTCTAGAGATGGCTTGTTTTTGGCAGTTTAACAAATTTTCTCCCCTCTCATTTAAGGAGAGGTAAGAGCTTGAGCCTAGTAGAGTTCTGCTTTCTTCTCCTCAATTATAGAAATCTTAACCAGATTTCTGTTCTAATGCAAGCAAATTTTCTTTTCTTGATTGTAAATCACTAATTTCACACATTTGGGGTTTTTATTGATATACTTGATACTATGCATTGAGTTAAACTGATCAAAGGACTAAGCAGCCAGGATATCAGTATGATTTATATATTTCTGCCTCATATCCATGAACCACCTTAGGTTATACTATAACCTAAGGAGATGGAGTCTGCTGCCTACAGGTTACCCTGCATTCTCAATGAATAACAACAACGAGCTGCATTTTATTTTACTTTCCTCCCTTAGGAGCCTAGAATTTTCTACTTTCCCAAACCATGGTGTTTCCCTCCAGACACCTGATAATCAGTCATATTGATAAATCTCTCATTTAGCCAACCCATCATCTTTCACTTTAGGCTAGTCTCCAGTCCCTAAACCATCCTCTACAACCAGGAGCTCAGGCTGTCTATGAGCTGGACTCCTTCTGAGCTCCAGGAGGTGGCCCCGAGAGCTGTCATTATCAAGAACAGAACAAACCACGAAGTTGAGTTTATGTTCAGTCAAGTCTGATCATGCTGTCTTTCTCTTATTAACTTATCAATCCATTTTAGTTTTAAACCAGTTACCTAGAAACATTTTTTGTTGTTATTTTAAAACAGAGCTTCTCTATGTTTCTCCAACTGTCCCTAGAACTTGATATATGTAGACCATGCTGGGCTCAAACTCACAGAGCTCTGTTTGCCTCTGCCTTCAGTTCTGATAGTAAAAGTGCTGGCTGGACTCAGAAATATTTTAATACAATCATATCTCTTCTAATTCTACATTTTAGTCTTTTGTTTTTTCGTTTATCTTAAGGAATGAAAAACCGAGTATGGCGGTGGTAATTAAAGGCTGGCAGGCCGCTGTGGAGATGGACTCCTTCTCTGGGTTTGATGAATAGATGTTCTTTCTGGGCTCGCAAAGATGGATATGCTGACATGTGTTTTCTACCATGTCTCCTCTGGAAAAAAATGAGACCACTACACTCATCTAAGAGGAGAAAGCAGACATGAGCAACAGATAGTGTCCTGCTGGTGTGGTTCCTCCTGTAGGCTCTGCTGCCTGTTGTCACTATTCTACCTCCCCAGCCTAAAGAGCCACCAAACTCTTATATTTAAAGATGACTCACAAAAACATGAACCAGCTCTTGTTGCAGTTAAACAAGGATCAGGATAAACAAATAGGCCTAACAGATGTTTATTCAGGTAGAAATAACTTATAACCTAGACAGATTAACAACTGCAAGTTCCACTGGATGCTCTCCTCTCCATGAACAGCCAGCTAGAGAGTGTTCCCAAGCTCAGACCTCCTTCCACACTTCCGCCCCTGGCTCCACCCCCAACGGGCGTGGTCAGTGCCACAGGAGACAAAGTGAATATCCCCCTACAAGCTCTCTCCTATTTCCAGTGAGTCCTAATGAGTACAAAGCACTGTGCAGCTAGTGGCATGAGTCTGTGTGCCTGCAAACTTCCTGAAACTGTACAAAACTGTGTGTAAATGTGTGTGAATGTGTTTAAGGTCTTTTTTTTTTTTTTTTTTTTTGCCCTGGAACAGGGTTCATCAGATTAGTGAAGGAACTATAAATCCGTAAATCTCAGCAAGTTCATGTGACTCGAAACAAAAATTAAAAAATTTAAAAACAAGCTCTGTGTACTGTAATTTGCTTACCATGTTTTGCAATAGCCTAGAAGTAACTATGCACACTTGAGGATGACTTTGAGTCTCTCTTTACCTGACTTTTTAACTAGATTTGATGCCTTCCTCAAAGTTTTAAATCCCAGAGGAACTTTGAGTTTTCGTTTGATTTCTTCTTTACTCGTTTCTTCATGTGCTAGCCTATTTGTGTATGTGTGACACTGTTAGCACATTTCTCAAGACAGTCTAAATTAGGAGGCATATTTTATTCTTTTTATTTATGAAATGTTAAGGAAGATGAGCATCTAATAAGAAGTCAGTGTCTTTATTCTATCAAAACTTTAATAAATAGCTTCTATACATTCTTAGAAATAACTAGCAAGAAATAATATTAGGTATTAGAATCCAGTTTGAAGCATAACAGAGTAACACAACTGTTGTCCTAGCACCCTGAAAATGGAGACAGGAGGATGGTTTGAGACTGGTCTGTCTATACTATGCAGTAAAACAAATCCCCATAAATTTTTCCTTATTTATCAAATATTTTAAACTTACTTATAAACAGATTTCTATGCTAAGAGGCCAAGTCATGAAATAGGACAGATTATTATTGAGGACAAATTAAAAGTGGACTCAGTATGAGTGAGAAAATAGTAAAATATATGAAACCTATCTTGTTCTCTTGTGATGTTAGCTATCAAACAGAAAAATAATTGAACTTGATGAAAAGCAAAATAAAGCATTCCCAATACTAAGCATTCAATATCTTTACTTCAGGAAAAGCTAAAGCAATTTCAGATGGTTATTTTTTGTCTAAAAAGCAATTTACTGCTTGGGTAAGCATGACACATAGGGCTCTGTGAGCCCTGATCACCTGGCTGAGAAATAGTATATCAGCCTTTGTAGCTTTGGTTCATTGTACCTACTGCTCTAAAAAGAATTCTTTGAATCTCCCTCGGAATATAATGTATACAATAGTATAATATAGTGCTTTCATTGAAAGTGAATTTGGCTTGAAATTTAAGGTTTTTAGAACTAAAACACTACCTCCTCAGACCCAAGAGACGGCATTATAAATATCCTAAAGTGAGTCAGCTATGCTTAAGGCTTATACGTGAATACAACTAGACTAAAATACCAGACTAATGAACAAGGCTCCTGATAAGCACATGGAAGCTAAAACTAGGAAATTAACTGGACTGTTTTATGAAGAAATTTGCTACTTTCAATGTGTATGATTAGTAGAAATTTAATGTTTCCTCTCAGAACTCACATAAGCCATTAAGTTGCCATCTGACAACCATTAATTGTCTCAAAGAAAGAAATTCTATCCCTGGGTCTAAGACTGTAATTTGTACATATGGGTGGCTGACATACTCTGACTTTTAAGATTTGCTCCACTTCTTGGAGTGTACTTGTTTTCATCAATCTCTTCCTCTGTTAGCTACATTGATTTAAGTGTATACAGGGCTAGGTTGATAGCACAGTACTGAAACCATATTAAGACACAAATGAGAGACACATAGAGAGAGGAGCATCATGGAAGTTGCTATGTTTTGTTACCTACACACTGACTTATTAATTTCTTCTGTAAGATACCTTACTGTGGTATCAGTATTGTCATAAACTAAGCAATGGAATGTAAAAATGAGCTTAAGACTGTAGGAGTCAGAGGCGATGGAGGACACCAGAACATGGCAAGCCAATTAAAATAAGTAGGGCTCACACAGGCTCACAGAGTTTGAAACAGCAATCACTGGGCTGGCATGGGTCTGTACCAGGTCCTCTTATGTTATGGCTGTTACCTTTCTGTTTTATGGAGCTCCTCACAGAGAGAGTGGGTAAGTCTCTGACTCTTTTACCTGCTCTTGAGACTTTTCCTCCCGTTGTGTTACCCTGTCCAGCCTTGATATGAGGACTTTTGCCTTGTCAGCCAGTATCTTGTTTTGTCCTGTCTGGCTGTTGTCTCTTGGAGACCCACTCCTTTCTGAAGAGGAAATGGAGTAGGAGTGGATCTGGGAGAGGGGAGGTATCAGGGAACTTGGAGGAGTGGAGGGAAAGGAAACTGTGGTTGGGATATGAAAACAAAACAAATTGAACTTGGCACCAGCTCCATCATTCTTCTATGTGACATGCAGATAAGAGACCAAACCAACAGATCTATGTGGCAACTCCCTTACCAAAGGCTTTATGGATACTAAAGAGCCTGCAACTCCCCCTGCACACTCTTGCATGGACAATCCAGTAAAGAGTATGCTGTCACCTTTGTACCGCTGGAGAGGAAATTGCGAGTACATGACACACACAGTTATTCAAGCTTAGTATAGTTGCCCAGGAAGTATAGGGAAATATCAATAGAAAGGAAGTATGGCCCAGCATAGTTGAACACTCCCCTTAATCCCTGTAGAGATGGGAAGAGTGAGCCCTGTGAGCTCAAGGCCAGCTTAGTCTACAGAGCCTGTTCCAGGCCAGGCAGGAAAACAAAGATCCTGTCTCAAGGAATCGAAAACAAATAGCACAGCAACCATTAGAAAGTTGATCATCCTAATGGGGAGCAGGTCAGACCTTCCTTGCTGGCAGGATTTCTGCTAGAGGCCTGCTGAATTGTTCTCTGTTGGTTGACTCCTGCCTCATCTTCATTTGCAAACATGTGCGCCTATGAAGTATCAGCTCAGACAGCTTAATAACCCTGGTGCACCTCTTTTTTGTTTATAAATAAACATCTCACTGACCTAGGAGAAAAAAAAATCCAACTATCTTGAAATCTTCCTTACAGTGTTTCCTGAGGTGCAGCATCCATAGTTAGTCCTAAGCATCCACCTTCATATTTTCTCTTCCTATTCCTTATTCTGAGCCTTCTACCGTTCCTGTTCTTGGGTGAACACTAAAGATACCTCAGACCAAGTAACAGAAGGAGCTAGTAAGGCTGTACTAATACAAGCTGAAGTACAAAGGAGACCAAAGATTGATCTTTGAAGTGTCTGTCTGGGGAAAAAAGTTATACTACACTTCAGGTTGAAAACCCTCTTCTTTTAAAGGGGTCCTTTGCACCTGCTATTAATCATGGAACCCTGAGCTAAGCAGAGTACTGCCTGAGTGCATTCTGCTGGGTGACAGGGGCAGGCCAGTATAATGCCTGATAAAATAAAGCATTTAAATGAGCCCAGCTAACAGTTCTGAAGTTTAGTTCATTGTCATTATGGCAGGAAGTATTGCCACACATAGGCAGACATGGTGGCTGGAGAGCTACATTTGGATAGACAGACATCAAGTAGAGAGTAAGACACTGAGCAAGGATTGAACATCTGAAACATCAAAGCCCACAGCCAGTGAGTGACATACTTACTCCAAAAAGGACAAACCTACTCCACCAAGGCCATTCCCCATAATAGTGCCACCCCCTATGGGCCTCTGGGAGCCATTTTCTTTCAAACCATCACAGGTGGCAAGCACTCTTCTAAGCACTTAATCTCGACAAGTTTAAAATTTCACTTGGATATCATACTAAGTTAAACCAGACAGTGTCTGTTAATGAAAGAAAATTATGAATTATTTGTAAAGCAGAGAATAATAGGCTTGTTGGATGCAGTTTTATAGAATGAATAAACTGTGAATGAACTGTAGGGACATTCAACTTCAAGCAGAGATGCTACTGATCACACACTAGCCACATTGCTCCCAAGTTTTGAGGGATTTGCTCTTTGTTAAACTAAGCATCTTGAGTTGAGATGACTATCTTTATATGCAGAGGTTCTACACAAAATGCAACCCAATAAATAATTGTGCAGGATCATAATTTACCCTTGAATATTAAGGGACTGTTCTCAATTGAAATTTAACCTTCAAATCACTTCTGAAGATTTTTATAAAACACGGACCCAGTTCCCCCAACAGTCTGCACACAAGACTAGATATTAAAAGTTCCACAAAGTACTACCGCCGACCACCCCCTCCCAGTTGCCACCCTTGAGAGAGCAAGCCCTGCGCCTTCCCAGACCAGCACAACAGAGTCAATAGTGCAGGTGTGGGTGAGCCAGGCCTGAAGATGTGAGCATGGGAGAGCTGTCCCATTTCTCACCTGTCTTATGGTAATCTGCATGGGGAGGGGGGGTCCTGCTACAGGTTGGAGTGCTGGTCCTGCGGTCATAAGAGTGGGAAAGCTATGTCCAATCCCCACCAACTGCAACACTCTAGAACACAGGCCCTGTATCCCACCAGGGCAGCAAACAGATCCAACCCTGTTAGTGGAGGTGTGGGAGAGCCACCCCAGAAATCATGAGCATGGGACAGCTGTCTCTGTTTTCCATCTGGTGGACCAACCCTACAGTTACCCAGGGCCAGACCCAGGGTTATGACTTGGCCTGCCCAAACATCCATCCAGGCCATCTATGATCAGTTGGAGTACGTGCAGGATATCCATAGCACAGGGCTCCAGCGGGATGTCTAGGAAGAATCCTAGTGGGGGCCCAGCATCGAATATGTAGTGGTGACCAGGGATCTTTAACCAAACCAATGACTCTTTGCAATGAACACTTTCAAGCAGAGATAGATGGGCCAAGGAGTACACAGTATGACTTGTTGGGTAGCACTGCAGCTTCCACGATGAGATTTTTAATTCCTCCCCGTCCCCCACTTTAATTTTTTTCTCATTTCATTTTCACTTTTTTTTCTCTTGAATTTTGTTTTATTTTGAGGGGGTTCAAGGGCAGAGGGCAGATGTAAGGGGATGGAGAATGAATGGGATCAAAATACATGATGTGACAATCACATGAAATAAATTTTATTAATAAAAAAGAATAAAAAGAAAGTTCTACAAGTTGATAGACTTTTCCATAATATGATGAGCATGTGTGTAGATATAAAGACTCCCTAGAAGCATTCTTGTCACTGCTAGGAACAGGGCAAGGATGGCCATTCAACCAGAATTAGACTTTTTGGCTAATCCTATCAAAAGAGAAAAAATAAGGAGCATATGAATGGGAAAAGAATGAAACTATCTAGTTACAAAAACTATGTTGGTAATCTAGAACCCAAGACAATGCTAAGGCTAATACAAAATTTAAAAACGAGGAAGCAGACATTAGATTAACCTAAGAACTGATAGTTTGCACAGATAGAAGCAATAACCCCTTAAATAATTTAAGAAATGAAATATTTAAAAGTCTTAAGGAAAAAAATGTGCTAAATTTACTTAAGGAAAAGGTTTTAACTATTCCTATATTCAGAAAGTAGACCTGAAATACTTGAAAGCCATTCCTTGTTTTGGAAAGACAAATTCAAAACACAAAAGCACAAATTCCATTAAAGTTAATTTGATTTCAATAAATATAATCTGAAATTATCATTGTTCGATGAAGACAAATTAATCATAAATTTCATAAGGAAAAATATAAGAATTCTAAACTAAGAAAATCTAATGAGTTGAGGCTAGCCTTACATGATATAATTATACCACAAACTTCCATAATTAAAAAATAATGAGTGTGTATGCATGAATAGAGAGACCAATGGAACAGAGTATCAGATCCAGAAATAGGTCCAAGTACATATAGAACAGAGAAAATGAAAACCATACCAAATTAAATAAGTTGAAGAAACGATGAATTTTTAAGAAAATGTTTAAATTTTAGAATTTTAGAACAAAACACAAAATTGGACTCATACTTCATCCATACAAAAGAGAGATCCCTAAATACATTTGGTATCTAAGTGTGAAAAGTTAAATTGCACAAAAACACAAGGAAAACTTGACTAACATTAATTTAAAACATGAGTGTAAGTTAAACCTTTCTAATCAGACTTAAGATGTTTAATCATTAATAGAAAATACTTTTCTTTGTGGTCCTTATTGCTGAAGCTTTGGTCTGTTCTCACCAAACAGGGATGTCCAGCAAAAGGTATCTGGGGGTTGACCTGTGAAGTCAACTACAGGACTAGCTAGTGTCCACTAGGACTGGGCAAGAGCTACTTAGACCCTCACAGGGTTACTCATTACATTCAATTGGAATTCTGCCCTTTCTTTCGTATCTCATAGCCCTTCAAAGCTAGAGCCTCAAGCATGTTTTTCTAGTACTAAGATAACTTTTGTAGCATTTCCTATAACCCTTTTGCCACAAAATTGTATATTACTCCTTAATTCCCCATAACATTAATTATTGATTGAGGACCTGTTGTGCAATAACCGAGAATCTGATGGTTACCAAATAAGTTTCTCCAAGTATATGTACTTCTTTGTATATACTATGTGTATCCTGATGTGATTTAAGCCCTTGTTTTGCTTGTCATCTCTACAATTACTGTGAAACCTTGTCAGCCCACACCACTGAGCCACTCCTCTCTCACCTGCGTGGGCATTTATAAGTGCACGCTTACATAACTTTTCTCACTACTATGACAAAATGCCTGCCAAAACAAGGTAAGGGAAATCAATTTTGGCTCATGGTTTGAGGGGATGCAGTTCATCGTGGTGGGAAGGCACACTGCCTCTGTGTGAGAAAGCAAAGGGAGATGAGTAATGGCACTCCGCTTGCTACCTCCTTTTGTTTAGTCTGGGACACCAGTCCTTCAGATGGTTTCTCCCACATTCAGGCTGGGTTTTCTTTTTCTAATTGAAGTTTCCCTGGGAAAGCCCTCACAGGCACTCCTAGAGGTATCTCCTATTGACAGTGGAGATGCACTGAGAAACAAAGTTTAGGCTGTTTAATATTATAGTATATTCTCTCCTGACTGATGTGTATCAGTTTTACAGTCTTAGTTGAAAAGTATGTGTAGAGTCAATTATCATGCGCTAGGGAATACAGAGAAACAAAAATCCTGTGTCTCCCAATGTTACGGTAGAACCCATTTAGTGACATAAATTTGTGAGAACCAGTAGGCAGTGTGAACAATAAACCGGAGAGCCTAAATGAGACAGCAGCTTGAGGCAAGGCTTCTCAGAAGCAGCTGTTTACGAGTCCAATTATAACATATGGGTAACATAGCTAGGAAAATAAGGGGCTGGGAAGGAAGGTCACTTAGGCAGTCAGGACATGAAATACAAAGTTCAGATGCACGAAGCACAGGATGCCCTGATGACTCACCAATATATAACAATATACAGATCAGTATTTTGATACTTTGTTTGTTGTAGCTGGGGCTATCAGGCAGGAAGTCAGTTCAAATAGGAGCTAGCTCATGACGCAAGGCAAATTATCATTTTATTTCTCTATGTCCTGTTTACCCACTCTTCAAGATGAAAGAAAGTACTAACCTGCTGCACAGGGACGTCATCTAATTGATACTTGGAGTCGCTGTGAAAACATTGAGTCCCTTTCAAGCATGAAGCAGCCGCACAACTTTCCTGTGAGCCTTGCTGATGAAAGACAACATGGTTTTTAAATCTTCAGGCTTGAAGAGGATATTTGCTCTCCTATCGTGTGAAAGGAAATTTTACTGAAGTATCTCTAATGATCTCAGCTTAATGGAAAAGGTCTGCTGACCCTGCGAGAAGAACTTCACAGGAGACAGAAACACACTGGGAAGAACAAGCACAGAGATACCTTATTGTACCCTTTCAAACTTAAATGCCTACGGTAACAGTGGGGTGGGATTGGAAAGACCAGTTAGGAAAGCAGAGTCAGTGAGCATGTCCTTTTCATTATTGCATGCAATACAGTCACATTTGAAAATATTTTAGTTTTATTTTTAGTTATGTATAAGTGTGTGTGTGTGTGTGTGTGTGTGTGTGTGATTACAGATGCCCATGAGCCCAGAAGAATGCATCAGATCCCCGAGAGCTGGAGTCACACAGGCTGCTATAAGCCACCTGAGTATTGGAAACCAAACTCAGGTTCTCTATAAGAGCAATACACACTATTGACTGCTGACTCAACTCTCCAGCCCTCTGAGTCACATTTTTACTAGTCCAGTTACAGACACACCTGTAATGTGGTAATGAGATGGTACATGATATTTATAGAACATCTACCATGAGCCCAGCACTAGGCTAAGCATTTGATTTTTTTATGACCTCATCTAATCTTCAAATGTATGACTGATAATAGATATATCCATGAGAATATTTATGTGGTAACTGCTTCCTTAATTGAAATGTGACAGAATGTAATTATATATTTTCCTTACATTCCCTGAACAGTTGTCTTATTGGTTCTATGAAAACTGAAGATTTCATTTAATCATGCAGTATTCACATGTAATTTATTTACTTATCACCTATTTCCTTTAGAAAATAGCCTTTGTTCGCTACAGATTAACTTGTTTCCCATAAGTTATAAAAGAAAACTAGTCTAATGTTTAGTAGATGTTATCAAGAGTCAGAAATAGTGAGAAATTAATCAGGGAAAAGGTAAGGTCTAGTGTTTAGCGTCTTTATCAGTTCAAATGGTGGTCAACCAAAATTCAGAATTGGGTTGCAAAAGACATAGTAATTGAGAATACAAAGAAAAATAAATCTTAAAAAAGGAAAAGATTCAGTGTTGAATTTGAATAGTGACACTGGGTAGAGGAAGAAAAACAAACTCAGAGGCCAGTAACTAACCATGCAACAACACAAGTGCTAGAATCTAGGATTTAAGTGAAATCTCAGGTTTGTTTTCTTTCTTCCTTCCTTTCTTCCTTCCTTTCTTTTTATCCTTCTTTCTTTCCTATTTTCTTTTTCTTTGGGTTGTAAATTTACATGCGTAGGTGTGGAGGACAGAAAACCAACCTTAGGTGATATGCCTCAGGAGCCACCCACCTTTGATTTTGAGACAGGGTCTCTCCTTGCTCTGGAACCCACCCATTAGGCTAGGCTGGCTGTTTAGCAAGTCCTAGGCATTTACAAGGCAAGCACTTTCCTGATTGTATCTCCCCAGTCCTGAGATCCGAGATTGTCTAACCCGCAGCCTTCCTTGCATCTTTCAGCTTTGTGATGATGCTGGCTATGTGGTCTATGCTTTATTAATGCATTAGCCTGGGTTGGATGACCAGAATTCTCACAAAGCATCACAGACGGAGGGTTTTGTTATTGTTTTTTTTTCATGTTTATTTTTTTTCTTCATATTTATGGCTGAAAAGAATTGTTAGGATGGCTGTAGAGGCCTGGAAGCAGCATTATTTGGTGCCTGGTTGGCTGTGGAGGATTTGTGAGTTCAAATTCCAACCTCATTGCTCATTGACTGCACTCCTTTGGGAACTTACTCAAACTGTGCACAGTTTTCGTTATCTGTAGGATAGAAACAATAATCATATTTTGCTCAGGGAATTTAAACAAAAGATTAAGTGACAAAGAATTGTTAAGTGTGGAATACCGCCTCTCACACAAGACATATCCATGCCAGGTTGTAATATTTCATCATAAATGGCAGGAAACTGTTAGGATTATACATGGTGCCTAAAAGGCAACAGGGTAAGGTAGGATGAGGTCCTGTAAGATAGCCATCACCAGCTTGGTGAAGAGGAAATTAAGAGGCACTTGTAGACAAGCCAACTTACTGAATGAGGCACACTATAAAGTATAATGAGTGAACAAGTGCAGTCTAACCGCGTAGAAATGTCTAGGGGTCAGGAGGAAGCCTGCTTTGCTGCTGTTCTGTTGAATTTCGAGGCAGCTGGGATACAGGAGTATCACAGAAGACGGAAACAGTGGAAGTGCACTTGGAGAAAAGTTAGGAGAAATGGAGGCAAGTTATAAAAGAAAGCCTTACCATGTGTCTTATCAAATAGAGAAGATAGATTTAAACAAATGACAGGAGAAGAAAGAGTGTGTGTGTGGGGGGGGGGGAGTGCTATTTGAGACGAAGAAGGAGGGACCAGGTGTGGGGAGGAGAGGCAAGCCAGGGTAAGGAGGATGAATAAGTGCAAACTACAGTCATTTACAACTATGAAATTTCCATAATTAAGCTCACTATTTAGTATTCTAACTAAAATAAGGCAGTGGAGGTAGGGGGCAGTTAAGCCTGATGAAACTCTGTCCTCAGGAGATTGGCCACTGATCTATGAAGATAATAATGGAGACGAAGGGAAAGGAATAGGGAGAGTTTTATGGGAGAGAATGGGCCTAATGAGTATGGGTGGAGAGCATAAGAATGAGGAAGTCATGAAGTAGGAATAAGGAAAGGTCTTTATCTGAGGCAGAAAAGAGTCAGCAACCTGTTTTCCTCTCGCTGGCAGCCTTACAGATCAGTCAGGTGCAGGGCCAGAGCAAAAGGTTACTCAGGTGGCAGACATACATACCTCAAGAGTCTGTAACCCAAGCGACAGGGAGTAGCTAACTTCTAAATTCTTAGCTCAGAAACTCTTGGCTTGATGGTCAAACCAAATGGCCATATTCCCAGAGAAAGGTGAGGCTGAGATGGGGAAAGGGAAGAGACATGTAGGAGGTAAAAGAAAAATTTCCACACTGTGATGTGATAAAAATTTGGGGTGGAAATGAAGCTATTTACTGTTTCTTTTATGAAGCCACGTGGGTTTGTTCTGGTCACTATGTTAATTTCAGGGCTTAGCTAAGGGTACGGTTTTAGAGAAACCTAGATAAAGGAGTGAGATATCAACTGTCCAGACCTTAACACTTAGTTAAAACTGACTGGTTCTTTCAGGTTTGGGCAGTGGTCCAATCATAACAGAGAGGCCTCCGGCTCTGGTGTGTAAGATTGTAAGAAACAGCAAAACAAAGAGGCTATGGCTGGAGCTGTGGGGCTGACAATATTTTTGTTCCAGGGATTTATAACGTGAAACATTCTAAATAACTTGACCTTTGGTGTATTGTCTTCATTTGCTAACATTCAAACACTTCCCCAGAGATTTTGATTCTCATAGTCCTGTGTGCCTCCTACCTTCTGGTAGCACTTCAGCCTATAGAGATATAGCTTTTATGGATAAAGTACAAGTGGGCTCTCCAGTGAAGGGCTTGTGTGTACATGTTAAATATGAAACAAGGAGGCTGACAGGCTGTCAGGCTGACAGGCTGGTCTTGGTACTTTGTATTAAGCCGAATTCCAGTCTCAACTCTAGGTGGCAGTTGACTCCATCACTTAGGCTCTTTAAACAAGCAATGGATTCATTCACAGTTTTTTTCATGAATGCATAATTTTGTGTCAAAATTAATTCCTGGCTCTAAGGGTCTGTTAAAAATAGGTTTGATTTTCAGAATAAAACTGTGGCTCGAGGTACAGGTTTTCCATGTATCTTGTCGTTCTTGGTTTCATCAACTTGATAGGATAAAACAGAAGAGAACAGATAAAGATGAATGTTTTAGCCATCATTTTTGAAGAATGTAATCCGCTTAAGCATGGCACTAGCTCTCTGTCAAAGCTGCATTTCCATGATGCAGAAGAGAATTCAGTCTGAATGATTCCTCCTTGAATGTGTAATGTTCACAAATACTGAGCCTATGCAGAACTCTTCACTTCTTAAGACTGTTTAGGATATAGATTTAAATGAAGGAAACAAACAAACAAACAAACCAAAGACCAAAATGAAAATGACCTGCGATTCTTTGTGTCTTTTTTATGTAGATAGCCAAAGTTTAGAGCTTAGATAGCAAAGATAGAGTTGTACTGCACCATTCAGAACAATGCTCTGTCACAGCACTCACATCTGAACACTTGTATGGTCTGTACTGGTTTATTTTTATAAGGGACTTAAAAAGAGGATAGGCAAGAAGAATACTCTTTAGTACATGTAGGAGAAAATGCAGGTATGACCTGGAGGCCAACCTGCCTGATACACTGGGTATCTCGGATTTGCTTTGTTGTTGTTGTTTTGTTTTGTTTTTGTTTTTTGAGACAGGGTTTCTCTCTGTAATCCTGGCTGTCCTACAGCTAGCTCTGTAGACCAGGCTGGCCTCGAACTCACACCACCTGCCTCATGGAGTGTATCATCACTGTGTGACCACA
Source organism: Phodopus roborovskii (assembly GCF_943737965.1). Classification (NCBI taxonomy): domain Eukaryota; kingdom Metazoa; phylum Chordata; class Mammalia; order Rodentia; family Cricetidae; genus Phodopus; species Phodopus roborovskii. The sequence goes on from NW_026125391.1 coordinate 12,590,789, forward strand.
CTGTACTTCTAAATAAGAAGCATGGCACACCATGCCCTGAGTAATCCCAGAAGTCACAAACTGGATTCTGAAATAGCCCAGCAGCCAGTAGCTGCTGGCAAGTCTGGCTGGTTTCCTTTTAGGTGCTTCTTTGTATTTGTCCTGCAGAGACCCTAGTGAGCACTCACTGTCCAACACCAGGTAAGGTGCTAAGCTATCACAGACCATATGGTTGCTTACCCTCAACAAAGGAGAAACCACTCCCTGAAACTGGAGTGTTTTATCCCATGCCTTTTACTGACCCACTGACATTTTGGTCTTGTGTGTGTGTGTGTGTGTGTGTGTGTGTGTGTGTGTGTGTGTGTGTTGGAGGGGGGGTGCCTCAGTAATGACAGCAAACACTTATCATGAAACATTCAGAATTTTTCCAGTTTTAGAATCAGCAGGAGGAAAAAATGCATAAAGGATTTAAATGACACCTTAAAGATAGGAGTTCTTTAAAAGAAAGATAAAAAATACAGTGTTTTTGAATGAGAAATAAGATTATGTTGAGCACAGTGCCTGGCATATAGCATCCTGCACACTAGTTTTTCTTATCCATACTGTTCTGTGTTTTATAAATAAATGGTTCAGTTAGAATCTCAAAGAGCCTGGCTAATGTGTCAACCTCCTGGGGAGCTCTTATTTAGAAGCTGCCTGTTTGGTCTTGTCCTGTTCTTATGCCCTCCACTGTGTAAAAGGAACACCAAAATGATCTGTACAGCAAAGGACACCATCATTTGCGAGAAGAGGCATCCTACAGAATGAGAAAAAAAAAATATTCACCAGCAATACATCTCTCAGAGGATAGTACCTGGAATATACAAAAAACAAACAAACAAACAAACAAACAAACAAAAAAACCCTAAGAAAATCCTGTAAATCCTGTTCATTTGAAAATGGGGTATGGAACTAAACAAAAATGTACTCAACAGCAAACCCAAGTGGCTGAGAAACACTTTTTTTTTTTTTTTTTTTTAAATGTTCAGCATTCTTAGCCAGTGAAATGCAACTTAAAACTACCTTGAGATTTCATCTTCCCCAGATGCTATCAAGGATGCAGGAAAGGGGAACACATTTCCACTGCTGGTCGGAGTGCAAGCTGTTGTAGCCTCTATGGAAATCAATGAGGAGATTTATCATACGATCAAGCTATGGCATCCGTGTCTGTTACTGATCTATTCACAATATCCAGAAAATGGAAATAGCCTAGATGCCCATCAACTGGTGAATAGAGAAAATGTGATATATTTACATAATGGAATATTATTCAGCTATTAAGAAAAATGAGATTATAAAAATTACAGGCTAATTAAGAGCTAGAAACTGTCATCCTGATTGAAGTAATCCAAACCTAGAAAGATAAGCATTACATGTTTTCTCTTATTTGTAGATGTTAGCTTAGAGTCTTCAGCATTCCAGAAGTTAGTAAGGGGCTGTGTATGTGGGAACCTCTGTGAAGCAAGATAGAATACACTCGTATAAAAGGTTAAAGGGGAATAATAGAACAAGAAGGAATAAATGAGATGGGGCCTAGAAGGACAGGGTAAAGTAGGAACCACAATGAGGGATAACTAACACTGAAGACACACACACACACACACACACACACACACACATATATGCAAAGATACACACACATACATACATACATACATACATACAGACAGACAGATAGATAGAGAGAGAGAGAGAGAGCTAAATGGTGTTAGCCTATAATGAGATAATGATGCCCCTACTAAATACAACAAGCTAACAAATAACTAAGCTGGTACCAGGAATTGGTTACCTCTTTTGAAGTTGTTGGCTACTGAGGGCCTCTAGATTCTTCCAAAAAAAATTATAGGTTGTTGTCAATGCCCTTTGTTACTTTCCAGACTACATGATGAGAACCTTATTGCCAAAGACACAACATATTTGTGTCTTAGAACCCAGAGAAACCAAACCCTATATGCATCTAGAAGATTCAACTTACTGGCTAGCTTTTGTAATATTGGAAGGTGCTATGCATGCTACCAGAGGAGAAAAGTAATTGATACTCTTACCTAGCTGTGAAGTCTACAAGCTACAACAAAGACCTGCCTGGCAAGACATGTCTACTAATGGAATAGTGGTAAACATTTTGTGGGAATTACTAACCTCTTATTGATTAGAGTTAAGGCCCTCTCTACAAGTTGAACCCCACATCTGCTACCAATTTGGGGTCCATGAACTTGTGGCTAGACAGGTCACAGGCCCTAAGAGAGGGCCTACTATTACTACTCTGCTAAATGGGCACAAGATTAAGCCAAGTCCTAATGACTTTTTGTACTCATAGATCAGTGAGTCTATACAACTGCATCAGAGGAACTTATATTTGCAGTAAATGGAAATTAACACAGAACCCCACAACTGATAAAGGGGCAGAGAGTCTATCAAATAGACAGAGTCTATCAAATGTTCATTTTGAGTGGGACATGTATATCACAAGCTTTCTTTCAAAGGCTCAGGCATCGTTTTAGAAGAGGGTGCAGAAAACTTGTAAGAGCCAGAGGATGATTACAAGAAAACAGTGTTTTCTGGGCTTGGCAGGTCAGATGAACATATAAATTCACAACACACAGACAACAGGCATTAGAACTACAAGAATAAGCTCAGACTAGACAAATGACAACATGGAAAGAAGAGGTCCATTGAAGTGTCAGGGTGGAGATAGCTACTAGCTGACCAAAATTAACCATACAGGTTTGGAGGACTGTGGATAGACAGGAGACAGGAGGTAGTAAGACAGGGCTGAGAGAGGATGTCAGCTCTTTTGGTGGAAGGTGCAGGAGGTAACTGGTGACTGCTCCCCTACTTCTCTGACCTTTCAGGTTATTATCCCAATATCTGACTCCCGATTTTTTTATTGATAAGGAATAAATAAATAAAGATAAACTCTTCAACCTAAGCTAAGGAACTATTGGCAATTGATAGCTGCTGGAAGAGGAAGGCAAGTTTTCTTTAAGGGTGAGCCCCTGACGAGTCCACAGCATTCTAGTGGAAAGCCATACTCCAAAGAGTGTATGGGTAGCATCAACTGTGCTTGATGGGAGAGAGAGAAAGAGGGGCAGGAGGGAGGGAGGATGCAAAGTTTGGTGTATAAGGAAGTAGAGGTAGATCTGGGAGAAGTTGGAGAAGGGGATAAATATGATGAAAAATCATTGTACAAATTTTTCAAGAACCAGTATGGTGAAAAGTTGGACTAGTGCCTTGAGGCAGGGTAATGGCTAGACAAGGCATCTAGATTGGGATACTTGCAGTGTGGTATAAAGATTGGACAACTGGAAATGCTGAAATCCAGTGTTGAAAGGCCAAGGAGGAAACATAGAAACAATCTGAGGAATCCCACAAAACAGGAGGCACCAGAGGGTGTCTACTAAGGAGTAGGTAGGAATTAGACCTAGTAGGTAGATTTTGTTGACTTTTGGGTTTTTCAGTGTTTCTTAGCTGCTTCTGGATGGACAGCCCTCCTGGGAGTCTGAGAAACATATACAGATAAGGGGTATGGTTTTTCCGGAGTCTTAGGAAGATTTACTACATTCTGTCTTAAAACACCTTCACTCTTCAACTCCTAGGGGGCTCCTGCTAGCTCCCTTTCTGGTTCCCTTCCTCTCGGGGATATTAGCTAACTCTTAATTCTGCCATTGTCATCCAACTGCCCAATACTCTCAAGGTGAATGACAGCTTCCTCAGCAGCACCTTTAAAGGGTCTTTCATCATTTTTGAGTGCAGGCTCCCAGCTCTGTACCAATTTCAACAATTTTGTGTTGTTGTTCTTCTCTTCTAGTTAAAATCAGAGCTGCAAACTATTTCCTGATTGTGTAGCATGAGCCCATCCCACATATTTCATTTAGCTAGTCAATACTGTTTTGTGTTTAACTTGTTTTTAACTCTCTCTCTCTCTGTCTCTGTTTGTGTGTGTGTGTGTGTGTGTGTGTGTGTGTGTGTGTGTGTGTGTGTGTAGCTACATGTGCTTCTGCATGTGCACGTTTCTGTGGAGGCTAGAGGTGGATGTTGGGTGTCTGTTTTCTATCACTCTGCAGTTTTTTTTTTAAATATTTAATTTTGAAACAATCTTATTCTGTGTATCAATCCCAGTTCCCTCTCTCTTCCATCCACCACATATGTCCCTCCACCGACCCCCATTACCCCCCTCCATCTACTTCCCAGGGAGAGTGAGGCCTTCCATAGGGGATCGTCAAAGTCTGTCACAACATTCGGGGGGAGGACCTAGGCCCTCCTTCGTGTATCTGGGCTGAGAGACTATCCCTCCATGGGGATTGGGCTCCCAAAGTCCATTTGTGCACTAGGAATAAATACTGGTTCCACCGTCAGAGATCCCATAGACGTCCCAGGCCTCCTAACTGGCACCCACATTCAGAGGGCTTGGTTCAGTCCAATGCTAGTTCCCCAGCTGTCAGACTGGGGTCTGTGATTTCCCACTTGATTAGGTCAGTTGCTTCTATGGGTTTTTTCCAGCACAGTCTTGACCCCTTTGCTCATCCCTCCTCCCTCTCTGCAACTGGATTCCAGGAGTATGGCTCAGTGCTTAGATATGAGTGTCTGATTCTGCTTCCATCAGCTACTAGATGAAGGCTTTAGGATGGCATTTAAGGTAGTCATCAATCTCATTATCGGGGAAGGACATTTAAGGTAGCCTCCCCACTATTGCTTAGATTCTTAGTTGGGGTCATCCTTGTGGATCTCTGTATAATTCCCTAGTGCCAGATTTCTCTTTCAGCCTACAATGGCTCCCTCTGTTAAGGTAGCTCTTTTCTTGCTCTGCTCTTTTCTTTCCCTGGCTCAGTCTTCCCAATCCCTTATGTTCTCCTCCTCCTCTTCTCTTTTTCCTACCTCCCTTACCCCTCATTCTCTCCCCCCCCATGCTCCCAATTTGCTCAGGAGCTCTTGTCCCTTTTGTTCAACATCCTTAGCCACCAGGGAAATGCAAATCAAAACAACTCTGAGATGCCATCTTACATCTGCCCAGAATGGCTACAATCAAAAACACCAATGGCAGTTTATGCGGGAGAGGAGGTGGAGAAAGGGAAACACTCCTCCATTGCTAGTGGGAGTGAAACTCATACATCCACTTTGAAAACCAGTATGGTGATTTCTCAGGAAAATTGGAATTAGTCTACCTCAAGATCCAGCAATTTCACTCTTGTGTGTACACCCAAAGGATGCACATTCATACAATAAGGACATCTGTTCAACTACGTTCATAGCAGCATTATTTGTAATAGCTAGAACCTGGAAACAACCTAGATACCCCTCAAATGAAGAATGGATAATTAAAATATGTACATTTACACAATGGAGTATTACTCAGTGGGGGAAAATAAAACAATGAAATCTTGAAATTCGAAGGCAAATCGATGGAACTGGAAGAAATCATCCTGAGTGAGGTAACCCAGTCACAGAAAGGCAAACATGGTAAGTATTCACTCACATATGGATATCAGACATAGATCAAAGGATTAACAGCCTACAATCCACACCTCCAGAGAAGCTAGGAAACAAGGAAGACCCTAAGAGAGACATCCATGGTTCCCCAGAGAAGGGGAAATGCATTTTATTTTTTGAGATAGGTTCTCTCACTGTAGTTGGAGCTTATCTACTAACTATATTGTCTTGGAGAAAGCCTCCAGGATTCTTCTCTCACTGTAGTTGGAGCTTATCTACTGACTATATTGTCTTGGAGAAAGCCTCCAGGATTCCTCTGTCTCTACTTCTCCAGTACTGGGATTAAAGATGTGTGTTTCCACACCCAGCTGTTTAAAAGTTGTTGGTCATCTGAGTGTAGATGGGTATGCTCACAGAAGCATGTTACTGAACCATTTGCTACTTTCACCATAAAATGACTGAAATTGTTATGCACTATGTCCAAAGCTTGTAACCTGCTGGTCCTCTTATAGAAGTCATGATGAATAATAATCTTTATAGAAGAGTCTTTATTATAGACATTTATTAAGTATAATCTTATTTAATCTTTATTTTCTTAAAGTTTTTTAGATTTATTTATTTTATGTATATGAATGTATGCCTTTATGCTAGAATAGATCATCAAATCCCATTATGGATGATTGTTAGCCACCATGTGGTTGCTAGGAGTTGAACTCAGGACCACTGGAAGAATAGCCAGTGCTATTAACCACTGAGCCACCAGCCCTTAATCTTCCTTTTCAATGGCTACATGGCACATACTATTACTAGCCTTATTTTACCAGTGAAGAGCTTTAGGATTTGAAATCTTAAGTTATTTGTTGTAGGTTATGGTAAGAATCACTTCCTGAATCCAGAGAAAAACATGTTAACAATAAGGTGCTTTGTACACTTCCTAGCAGACTATTCCAAACTTTTACTCCCCTTTTCTAAAAGTTCATGGGAATCCCGTCTTGCAGTCCTTCCAGCAGGTGGTCTCAACTTCTGCAGGAAAACACTAGCAAGCAGGAGAACTATTTACTCCATTATCCACTACCTCCCTTTTAATGTGTGTTTGAGAACTGGCATTAGCATTTTCTGGTCTTATTTTATGCTTTACCATTTCTTCTCTTACCTGTTTTTAAATTTTCATTGTTTTTAAAGTTTGTGTGTGAATGAGACAGATGGGATCTCCCTATAGCTGAACGTACATGTAGTTGTCAGATGACTGATGTGATGTGAGTGGTAGGAACTGAACTTGTGTCCTTTGCAAGATCAGTGTGTATTCTTAATCATTGAGCCAACTCTCTAACCTTTCTCCTGTAGGTTATTAATAACACACTTTTAATTTTTAAAATTTTAAGATAATTACACCACTCCCTACCTTCTTTTTCCTTCCTCCAACTCTTCCATGCACACATAACTACCCTCTCTAAAACTCAAGTCTCTTTTTCTTTAGATTTGTTATACCTGTATACATATATTCATATATACATATATATTCCTAAATATAGAAATAAAACCTCCCATATCAGTATGTTACCTGTGTGTATATAATTTCAAGACTGACCACTTGGCATTGGATAACCACTTGGAGGGAGGGCTCTTCCCTGCAAAAGACCATCTCACCCACTCTCAGCAGTCCCTAGTTGCCTGTAGGACTGAGGGTTGTCTAGGCTTGAGGTCAGGAGCACCTTCCCTCCCCCCCCCATGTTATTGTTTCCAATGGTGTCCTCATGGTTGCTTTATCTCACCTGATCCATCTACAGCACAACTCCTGCAAAGACTCAGAGTTCACTATAGAAGAGGGGGCAAAGATTTCAAGAACCAAGGAAACAGGAAGTTTGTTGTGAGATTTTAAGTCTTGTCAACACAGTTCAACAGGACCTTCTGTATTTTGAACCCCGCCTCTTTCTGCTAGCTCTTTTCCAGTGGGCTCTGAAGGTCAAACCTTCAGATTTGATTCAGTCAGTTCAGTCAATCAGTCATTTAGCTGGCTCCTTCCTTTAACCACTTTCACAGCCAGCCTTTGCAGAAGAATATATAGCATCTCTCACTTCAATCCAGATATGCCACATATCTATTCTGTTTGCTGCTCTACTGACTCAGCCTTCCATCAGACATAATAATGCCTAGCCCCAATAGGCATTTGTTTAAGTCCTGATAAGTTATTGAAAAAAATGCATGGATGTGTGTGATAAGAATGGTTTTGAGGGGCTGGAGAGATGGCTCAGTGGTTAAGACCACTGACTGCTTTTTCTGAGGACTGGGTTCAATTGCCATCACCTACATGGAAGTGAAGGCTATTGACACCTTCACACAGATATACATGCAGGCAAAACATCAATGAACATAAAATAAAAGTAAGTCATACATTTAAAAAGGAATGATTTTCATCAAGATGTTTTTGAAAGGTTCAGTAGTCCTGCTTCACATAAACCAAAACTTACTGTCCCTTCATATTGTTTCTCCTTTGTGTATACATAACAGAAATCACAAGCTAGAACTTTTATACAAACAAGCATGACTTACCTAACCTACTGATAAAAATACTTGCATTTGCTACCACTATCCATTGAAATATTTCCTCTGGAATGGAAGTTCACCTTCTCTAGGGATTAAATCTAGGCTAGGATAATTCTCTGCTAATTTTTTGGTAACTAGCTTTGTCATAGTCCTCAGCTCCTTGAGCTCATCTAAAGTCTTCATTTTGCAGAAATGATGCTGTTCTGAAGGGATGTCACAGTCACGAAATTCCTGTTATGTGCCAACATAATGGAGGAAACTTGTTTTGGGCTCATCCTTTCAAAAGTTTCAGTCCATGGTGGCAGTCTCTGCTGCTTTCAGGTGTTTGACAAGGCAGAGCATGGCAGTGGAAAGCATGTGGCAGAGGACCACTGTCCACCTCATGGTGGCTAGGAAGTGAATAGAGAAAGGAGGGTCCTGGGTCCCAATATCGCCTCCTAGGGGATACTTCCAGTGATCTAGTTCTGTCCCAGAAGGCCTCATCTCATTATGCATTCACCATTCCCAATTGCACTCCAGGCTGGCAACAATTCCAGGCAGTTCTTCCTGCCCCTTCCTATAACAGTGGTGGGCGTTCGTTCATGTGCTCCTTAAACTTGTATGCCTCTGGGGTATTGTTCAAGAATCAAACCATAGTAGGGAGAATTTAGACCAATTCTGTGTATGTGTGTATGACCTGTGTTTGTATGCCAATATAATAAATATATTCAAGTTAAATTCAACTGTCATATAAATGATATAAAAAGTTGATACACATATATGCATATATAAATTCCATGTTGTCATATTCTAGTTTCCTTGTTACTTCTTGGATTCCCTCATACTAAGCCTTGTTTCCTTCTCTTGGCCCAGTCTTTCTGAATTCATGTCTTTTAATGTGAATTTCTCTGCAAGACAGTTTTTAATTGTCTCTCTTGCTCTGTGCATGCAAGTCTATCAGCCAGTTCCAATCTGTGGACTCAGATCATCCTTGAAGGGAAGGGTGCAATTTCTACCCACTTGGGAGTGCTTTAGAGAAAGGTACCACATCCTCTCATTCTCTGAAAAATGGAACCATCCTCCTGATATCCTAACACTGTTCTTATCTTACACATGTTCCTTAAGACCCAGTGGAATACAGAATCCTATGCTGTCAAGAGACATGTTTTGAGTATGAAGTGTTAGACACGTGAAATATTAGGGTGAACCCAGAAAATAAAAACTCTGATTGTACACTCTATCACATCTACATAAGAATGCCACAGATTCAGTATCAAAATTTGCAATAATCAAACTCTTGAGAGTTTCGATTTTACAGTTGTAGGCAGTTCTGTCTACCCCTACCCATAACACCAACTGGTGGGCTTTCTTGTTACTCACTGATCATGCCTGCCCACATTTATTTGACCCTCCTGCCATTCATTTTTTGGCATGAGTAGCTTCGCCTCTGTTTGTGCCTAGGTTCATTATGTGGCAGCTGTTTGCATTACCATCTCATTATGTCACTAAGGGGGAGAGGTTTCCATGGTGATGCTGAACTGCATAAATAGAGATTTTACTACATTGAGATTTTATCTCTTTGGAGTAGCAGTTCTAGGGGAGTTGGGCTAGAACGTTCCCAACAGGAAAAGAGCTTGTAAATCTACCTTCTGTTTCCTGGGTCTGTGATTTATTTGGTGAAGGTATTCTGTCTTTATAAGTTCTCCAAAGATAGAAGATGATAAAGTAAACCAATAATGGTTTCTTTATATTTAATTGCCTTTCTGATATGTACAAGGACATTTCTAGAATAGCATTGCATAGGAAAATGATTGGACCTATTGCTTTTTACAATTGTTCCACCAGAAAAAGAGATGTTGTATCCCAGGGAAAATTCTGGATAGGAATTAACTGAACCACTTATGTAATTATTGCTTATGCTTAGTGGCTTTCTAAGTTGTCATTGCCTGGGGAAACAAGGGTCATAACAGCATTCAAATGATTAGATCGTACTTTCTTCTCTCACAAATGACTGATACTCAATTTTCATTAATTGCTTTGTGCTTAATCCTGCATGTGCAGGGGGATTTTGTTAATAAATTTTCCCTGGTGGTAAGCCTTCATTAATTTGATCTTCTCCAAAAGCAAATCTATCCATGACAGAGAATATTTTTTTTCACCATTTACTTTAAGACTTTCAGTCAAGGAAAAATATTTATAAAATACTTTTATATTCTTTAAGACTTGTAATTTTATTTGACAACATTGTGCTACCCAAGACACACAACAACTAAAATTTTTAAAAATAAGTAGCACTGACATTATAATAATTTTAAGTATGCCATTTAGCATATTGATCAATAAGGCAAGTATGCTGACCACGAGTAGATCAGCTCTGGCATGGAATACATTATGCGCCCCCATAAGCGTATGTGTTTCAACACTCAGTACCTGGGTGGCAGTGCTGTTTTGGAAGGCTGTGGACTTTTTGGGAGGAGGCGCTCTAGCTGGAAGAAGATCTTGGGGATGAGAATTATACTCAAAGAATGTATCCTGCCTCACCTCCTGTGCTTTTCTGTTTTTTGACCATTGAGATGTCAGATGTCAAGCAGTTGTCCCAGGCTCCTACAGCCATAGAGGTCAGGTATTTGATTACTGTGCTGGTTAATTTTAAATGTCAATTTGCCACAACCTAGAATCACTTGAGAAGGGAGTCTCAGAGGAAGAATTATCTAGATCAGGGTGGCCTGGGGACATGCCTGCAGGAGATTGTCTTGGTTGTCAATTGAGGAAGGTAGACACAACCTGAATGAGAGCAGCCTGGTTTGTGGTCTGGGTCTTGAACCATGTGAATGAGGAAAGCTAGCTGAGAACAACAGCAAGCAAGCAGGCAGCATGGATGCGCTTGTATCTCTCAGCTCTTGATAGTGGATATGATATGACTAGCTGCTCCTTTTGTTCCTGTCTTCATCTCTTCCCAATAATAGACTGTCAGCTGAAACTAAAACCCAATAAACCCCTTTCTCCATCATGCTGCTTTCTGTCAGTGACAAGAGGAAAGTCGGACAATCACAAAAATGACCCAAACCTGTGGATATTGGTCATCAAAATATTGTTTTCATGTGTGTAGGGAAACTTTACTGTTCTCAGTATAAAGATTCTCCTATCATGGCACATCTTCAACAAATTTCAACCAATAGGAGATGAAACAGAATTACATTCTTGAGGGACCAATATGTGTTAGAGGTGTCAGTAATCTATTTCCTGCCTCCATACATTCTTCACAGCAACATGGCGTGGATACTTAAAATGTTTAAGTCACTCACCAGATATCAAGCACCCGACTGGTGTTAGTATTAGAACTAGATATTCTAGCTTATTGTTTCTGACACATCACCAGCAGGACCTCCAGTCCTTATAGTCATTGTCATTGAATGAAGTAGGCAAGAGTTTTGTAGGTCCTCTCTGAACAATTCCAGTGTACAACCACAAAGGATAGAATGCAAAATCTAGCACAAAAGCCTGCTTTTATGGCATTCTGAAGTATTTGAGGCAAAAAAAAAATCACACATTCAATGGAAAATAGTCCAAGTATATAGGGTATATTTTAATGGCAACTTCAAGCTTCTCCTTTCCAAAAGACTGCATCTCAAAGAGCCCCAGGGGTCTTCATTACTATTTATTCTAAGCTGCCTCTATTTCTAACAAGTCCCACTTGTAGGGAAATAACATCTGTGTCTATGTGAAATGTAACTCAACTAGTATCTTTCCCCAGTATTCTAATAAAAGCCATAGGACAAAAGATTTTGCCATTTATAGTATTAATTCAAGACAGGATTTGCCTTTTATATGTTTGCATCTGAAATTCAATTTCATTTAACCCCTAGCCACATTTAAAAAATGCTTTTTGGTTATTATAGCATTTTTATTTACAAACCATGCATTTCCCCCCTAAATGTTAAAGGAAAGTGGTGGGTTTGTGGGTAAGAGGAAGAGAAGTGCATTGGAATGGCTTATCAGGATCCTCTAGCCAGGATATTTCCAAACTATGGAAGGTGGATTAGAGTAAGCAGAATATTTAACCAAATATTTGTGGAACTAGTTTCTTTAAAGTTGAAGTTATAGACAAAGCAGAGCTCCATTTGACTGCTAGCCAAGTACCACCTGGTACTCTTTTTTGTTAGAGTATTATTATCAAGAAATGTATTCATAGTGAGGGAAAGTATAATGACTTTTCTGTCCTATAACTGCAGATAAGAGCTCAATGTCAAAATGCATTGCTATGCCTCGCCACATAGCTAGAAAGAAAATTAATCAACATTTTATGGGTGCAGATGGAAATGCTTAAGCCGATTTTACAAACCAATTACTGTTTGGTTCTCAAAATCTGAAACTTGTTCAAGATTTAATATCCACCGGACAGCCTCAGAACTCCTTTAAGAATAATAATTCAAACTTAATGTACGATGGAAGCTGACTCCTGTTTCTGTGTTCTTTAGATTCTGTGTTTTTTCGGTTAAGGTACATTATATTTCAGGGCCATGCAGACATGTCTGTGTAACCTATGTTTTCTGCTGATTGGCCCCTTTTCAGAGAAACTTGTGCACCATATTTCAGGTGATGTAGTAGTGTTGCTATGAAGGGTCTGATTCTTCACTCCTTGCTCAGAAGAAATGCCCTGAGAATTCTGAGTAAAGCTAGCTGACTTTAGGATGAAGAAGCAAGAATTTATGGTAGCATTTGTCATAGCTTAACTTTCAGAATTATAATCAAAAGTGAAATTCTGTAGGATTTTAATTGTTGTATCTTCTAAATTATTAATTCTTAGGTAAAAAACACTCTTTAGAGTTACATTTTAGTTTTTTTCTACACTATAAATAATATATGTTTATAGTGTACAAATAAGATAAAAAGATAAACTAAAATCAAAATCACTCATAATTGTACCACCTACAGATAATTTTATTAATATTTCAGTCTTTGATGTTTATGATTTGGCCTCATTAGTATATTTAAATAATTGATGTGACAATAATATTAATGTATTAAAATTTATCACTATCCTCTAGATTGTATACTGTGATGTATCATGCTATAACTTATTTAGTAAGCTGTATATCTTTCATGCTTTGTATGCCTTCAATAAGGGTCAGCCACTAAAATGATAAACACCAGAGTGTAAAGTGTTTCATTATATGGGTCTTAATTTTTTGTTTTATTACTCCCTAAAACTATTTTGAAAAATTTATACCCCATTACTAATTTTAGTCAATGTTTAAATTTTTTATCATGGGTTTCATAGTTATAAAGCATGTCAATTGCACAGTACTAAAATATTAACATTTTAAATTAGAACTGTTAACAGTGCTTTTAAATATAGCTAAAGGAATTTAGCATCATAACAATCTGATATTCACACTTACTTAAAAACATATAAGGCTGTTTTAGTCAGAAAGTATATATTGTTTCTTTTCTTTAGTGTTATATTTCCATTTATTACTATTCTTTTTACTCTAATACAGTATTTTTATGTTTGGAAGTATTGAGTTTTAAAGTATTTATTAATTACACATTTATATGCAGTCTCTGAAAATAAATGTGAATGTAATATGACATTGGATAGTTCATTTATTTCTGAAACTTGGGGGTTAATTATCTTATGAATTAAATTATGATTATATTTAATGCATGGTAGGTCATGTTATCCTAAATATCTACTTTTCTTAAAGTTCTATTAAACATATCAATACTGGAATTTCGTCATCCATGCCCTCCTATTCAAAGCAAAATGTAAGTTTATAATATCAGTAATAATTTTAGCAAATGTTAGTGAATTTCTTTTTCCTTTTCTTTTTGTTTGTTTTTGGTTTTTCAAGACATGGTTTTTCTGTGTAGCCTTGGCTGTCCTGGAACTCACTCTGTAGACCAGGTTGGGCTCAAACTCACAGAGATCTGCCTGCTTATGCCTATCAAGTGCTGGGATTAATCACTATGCAGCTAACTTAATTTAAAAAAAAATTTAAACAATAACAGCCTAGTAACTTAACTTTAATTTTGTCTTTTCTAGTCATACTTGAGACATGCAAAAGAGGTAAAGACAAATTTTTTGACTATCTCATATTTCCTTGAAGTCATTTTCTTTTTAAAAAGCCAAACAGTGTCTTAACTAAAAGAGATTTCACAGATACCAAAATTAAATTCCTGTTGGCTAGCATCCAGCCTGGGGAATGTAGCATTAGGAAGCTGAGCATGGTAAGGGCTGTGGCTTCTGTTTGGTAAAATGGACAAAAGCCATTAGGCAAAGAGGAAAGGAAAGAGCACATGGTATCAGGACACAGGCAGACACATCCATAGGTGCATTGGTGTGTAGTAGGAAGCACAATTTTTGAAAAAAATCTGGAAATTGAGTTTCTAAAATCTCCCAATATTTGTGTTCCCTATGGTACATCTTTAAGAATCCTCATAAACGTTGAATCTTGTGTGTGGTACTATTGATGTACTGATTATTTAACAACTAAATATCCAGCTAAATATACGGACTTATGTGATGGGTATAAACTATACTTGTTATTTTAAAATCTTATTTATTTACTTGTTTGTTTAATTTTGTGTGTCCCACATGTGTGTGGGTACTCAAGGAGGCTGAAAGAGGGTAATGGATTCTCTGGAGCTGGAGTTCCGGGTGGGAGTAAGTCAGCTGCTTACTGGAGTCCTCTGGAAGAACAATCACTTTTAACTCCTGAGCCATCTCTCTAGCCCCCTCTATGTAGTCAGAGAGGAAACTGTAGAATATTAGATTTATTTCTATCTTACCTATACCTTAAACATGCAATGATAATCTTATGGCTGATAAATATCAGCTAGGTGTATACAGAAAGCTGAGGCTTACCCGTGTACGTATTGAGTAATAACAGGATTCTCGATGGGAATCCAAGTTTCTTTTTAATAATCCATAGAGAAATTACATTTCTAAAAACATAAAGGAGCTGGCCAGTGATGGTGCACACCTTTAATTTCAGCCCTCGGGAGGCAGAGGCAGGCGGATCTCTAAGTTCAAGGCCAGCCTGGTCTACAGAGTGAGTTCCAGGACAGCCAGGGCTAGCCAGAGAAACCCTGTGTTGAAAAAAACAAACAAGAAAAAACAAAACAACAACAAACAAACAAACAAAAAAACCCAGAAGGTCCAGTTATAATGTAGTTTCAAGCTGGAATTTAAAAATTCTCAGTTTCGATGAAGAAAACCTGTGAAGGGGTTTCTCTGCAAACAAGGTCCCAGTTAGGAGGAAAAATCACCTAAGAATCTTGACCAGAACTCTCCTCACCCTGTCTATTTATCAGGCTTTAAACTTTAACCTCTTGGTCTTGTCAGTCATTATCTCCTCCTTTCCAAGAAAACTAGCCCGAGACCTTCCTTACCTCAAAGGCCTTGATCTATTTGAGTTCCATGGGACCACACAGAAACATCAGGTGAATGGCCCAGGGAAGTACCGGAAACCCTCTGCATATGTCAGAGCTTCCCGAGGACATATCCTAGGAGCTCATTTGGTCCTTTTCTCAATGTGAACATCTTGTTCAATCATCTCTTTCTCATGCTGGATCTTCCCCCACTCTTGTCTGTTGACTCCTTCACCACTTTGACTATTGTTTTTCATTAATTCCTTTTTTTTTTTTTTTTTTTCACAGCCTTCTCTCTGAGTGAATCCCTGTGGCGGCTGGACTCCTTCAATACTCAACACAAGCAAGGTTCTGACTTATTTAGCTTAATTTCTGCTTGGCCAGCTTTCTGTGGCCTCTAGTCATCTCAGACTCTGGATTCCATAGTTCAGAAGCTATTCTTGTTCCAACAAGCTTTGGTGAAGAAGAGGCTGTTGCCAGAGGCTTGAGATTCTCCCTTTAGAAAGGAGTTCAACAAGGACACATCTGTTTGTATCATGTTGCCATATCCTCACTAATACTGTCTTTCATTTGAAGTTGTATTTGTTGTTTGTTTGAGTTTAAAGGCTAACATAGCTGGGAAAGATGACTTATGTCTGTAATCCCAGCTGAAGAAGGAGAATTGCTCTGATTTTGAGGCAACCATGGACCATAGAGAACCTGTTGCATATAAAACAAAACAAACCCACTCATGAACAAAAACACTATATTGTAATTATAACTCTACAGCCACAAATATTACTCTATATCCCTTTCAAATAATAATTACTAAAGGATTTTGCACATTGTACCTAACTAGCCTTTAAAAAACCACAGTGCCTGTAGATCATCCTCCCAAATTATGGTTTAACTGGTATAGTCTTGAGCTTTGAAATTCCACTCAGATTATGATTTAACTGCTATGGAATTTATCTTGGGTTTGGAAATATTTTTCTTCAGGGGGCATATCTGGGGACCATACTTATCTGTTACACAGTGACAATGACTAGACACACTTTAATGTATCTTGACAAAAAAATTTTAAGGACTTGTTACAATCTCACTATTATAAATAACACTATCTAGAATTTTCTTTTAGTAAGGTTTTCTTTCCTTATTATTTTGTCTTCTTGCATAGGACAAAGTCATACTACTAAAATGATTAGATAAAAGAAATAGGAATTCTTCCCAACCAACTTAAAAACAAAAACAAACAAACAAAAAACCTACACAAAACAAAACAAAAACCTTATTGTTGTGCTCAGACTTTGAACCTCCAAACCACCAAGATACCCTGTCTGATGCAAAAGCAGAGTATTTATATTAGCGAGTTAACTGGAGTTAACTTGAATCCTCCATCCATCTGACACAGTGGGTGGAGCAGGAGGGACCCAGAGCAACAGTGGGTATTGGTGTAGAGCGAGGGGAGTGTCTGGGGGTTTACTAGTTGCATAGCAACAACAGTCTCAGGATTCGTGCACCTCCAGGCTTGGGCAACCTGTCCTGTGTTGATTTGTCAGCTGAAGCTGCAGAAAAGTTGCTATTCCTAGAGGCCATCCCAGGGTAGTTGCTACACCCTGCATTCCACTATTATCAGTAAAGCACATCCAGAGCCTGCCAGCTAACTTCTGATTGGTTCCTTGTCTCATGGAGGGTATCTGGCTTCCTAGTGATTCGAGCAAGATTGGGCAAGGTTGGGGAATCAGCATATTTTTCTGAGTAAGAGGCCAACATCTCACTGGGTCTTTTCTGTAGCTTGTCATGGCCACCAAAGCAAGGGGACTGGGTGAGGGTCTGGGCTCTTCACTATCAGTTTATAGTTGTGTGAATAATATGAGGTTCTATTTTCCTGGATATGATGGTGATCTGTCTGTGACATCTGTCATCTCATTGATTGCCATTGTTGATGTTGCTAATATGGCTAGATAAACCAATGTCCCCTTCTGTGGTGGTTTGAATAGGAATGGTACCCACAGACTCATGTGTTTGAATGTTTGGTTCATAGGGAGTGGTACTATTAGGGGGCATGTAGTGAGATAGTCCTTCTGTGGCACTGACCACGCCCATTGGGGGGTGGAGCCATGGGCGGAAGTGACCTGTGGAAAGAGGTCTGAGGGAAAGCAGGGAAAAGCTCTCTTGCTAGCGTGACTCGGACAGGAGAGGATCGTGTTGAATTTCCTGGTGTTCATCTGTCTAGGTTGTAAGTTATTTCTCCCTGAATAAACATCTATTAGGCATATTTGTTTATCCTGATCCTTATTTAACTGCGATAGGGGCATGGCATTATTGGAGTACTGCTGCCTTGTTGAAGGAAGTGTGCCACTGTGGGGATGGGCTTTGAGGTCTCAGAAGCTCAAGCTGATCTCTTCCTGCAGTTTGCAGATCCAGATATAGAACTTTCAGATCCTTCTCCAACACCATGTCTTCCTGCATGCTTCCATGCTTCCTGCTATGACAATAATGGGCTTAACCTCTGAAACTGTAAGCCAGCCCCAATTAAATGTTTTCTTTTGTAAGAGTTGCCATGGTCATGGTGTCTCTTCTCAACAATAAAACCCTGACTGACACAACTTCCTCCCTTATTTCTTTCCATGCTGTGCACTTAGTTGACAAGGACCAGGTTCTCTGATGGAAAAGGACAAGAGTGTGTAAGAACCTGCACTCCCCTGATAGAACTTCCAAACAGGCTCTTTGGAATCTGATTTCCCTCTCTTAACTAACATTGTATATTAATTTCCTTTTCCTCCTTGATGAGAAAGAATAGTATGTTTTAACATACTGCTATGTGTTACTTAAGTTTGAATCTTCCCCCTCTGGGCTTATTTGCCTCATTAATTCTTCTTCTATGAGTTAACACCATTTGTTCATTCTACTCTCTCCATGGCAATCATCTGTTTGGTTTCTCTTCATCCACTAAAGCTATAGTCACAGAGCATTCATCAGATGTTGTACATGTAGTCAAGATCAGTGTTTGCCTTTTCTTATTTTACTTTTCATTGCAGAATTCTTATAAAGTCAAAATAGTCAATATTTAAAATTCATTTTCTTCTTTTTTTTTTTTTTTTTGGTAAAGACCACATTCTTTGTTCAAGAACTAAGTCAAGTCCCCAACTTCTTTTTCTTTTTTTGTCCTTTTATATGTTTGAGCGGCAGAGGAGTCATTTTACTACAGAACAAGCAAACAAATAAATGCCCGAACAAATGAACAAAAAACAACCAGCAAACATTATTATTTTTTAAATCTTCAAAAATAACCTTTATTAAGATTATCTTAGCTATTTTTTTAATGGAAAAAGAAAGAAAACCAATTATAGTGGTGTGCCATTGTCTCACAATTACACTGTCGACTCACTATTTGCACCCAAGTCCTACCAGAGGTCAGGCTAGCACAGCCAAGTACCTCAGAAGAAAGAACTTCACCAAATGTTTCCCTCTTGTTAGTACTACAGTCACGGAAACACCAGAAGCTTGCTGGATTTACTAACTGTCTGAGAAACAGCCGAAGACATCAGACAATGTCTATCTGAAGACCATCGTGCTTGTTCCCTACCATGATCAAATTCCTAAAGTTGAAAACTTAAGAAACAAGTTATTTTCCTACTCAGTAGCTGGCATTTGTGCCTATCTGTAATGTAAGTCATAGACAGAGCTCTCAAGTTCTGTGGAAAGTTAGCATTGAATTACTGGCTAATGATACTCCAGAAGAACTGTGTTCATTACAGCATGGATCTGAATCAACTCACATAGCCTTATAGTCGTCCTTCAGTTTATGATGCTGAACGTATGGTGCTCTAGCTTACAAGAGAACAGCAAAGATGAGATTGCCTTGTAGTCTCATTTAGACAGTTAATTTTATCTTTGTTTTCTTTCATTGTGTTTCTCAATGGTGCAAAACTAATTGGCTCTTATCACAGTTACATTACCTTCAAAGGCAGATAAAATTAATGCAAAGTAAAAGATCACTATAATCAGAGATATCTGGTTGAAATGGAGAGAGCCTCACTTAAAGTGGCCGCATAGTCCCAGAGGATTCTGGCAGAATAATAAATCATGACTTTCTCCAGGTTATCAACCCACGCTCCAGTTCATTATTTTCTATCATTTGTTTTAACCTTGGATTGTCCCCACTACATCTGCTCTGCGGTGATTAATTCTGCTGATGGAAATAAACTGTCGAAGGGCGACACCACGCTGCATGACTAATTAGCAGACCGAATTATGTCCATAAATTAACATTTTGTTTTTATTCATTTAAATAAATCAAAGTTGTCCAAAATTATTTTGGGTAGATCACTTTAATATGAATTTAGGTTTGTAACCTCTAGCTGGGTCAGTTTATATTCTTCTTGCCTGCCCTTTTGCCACCTAGTTCTTAAATGTTGTCCAACCCCAACTTTCTGAAACTCTCAAAGCCAAACTGTTGTTTCTGCTCACCCAAAGGGAAGGCAGCTTTTTGCAGCTTTGTGCTCTACCACTTTCTCTGTGTTAGCCTCCCTTCATCAGCCTTCTCCTGCAAGTCCTAGCCCAGCTCCCCTTTCTGTTTTTAATTGGTCATGTAGAAATGAGTGCTGTTATGAAAATAAGAATGTTTCTTGAAAGCATGTTTGAAGGCCTCTATCACATGAAAAGAGTAACTGAAAACAGGAATCAAGGACTCTTCGTAAATGTTAGCATTATTTTCTCTCTCTCTCTCTCTCTCTCTCTCTCTGTGTGTGTGTGTATGTATGTATGTATGTATGTATGTATGTATGTATGTGTGAGTATGCATGTTCTTGCTTATGAGCACACTTGTGCAGATCAAAGACTGACATTGTGTGACACTGGTTTTAGCTAGACCTGCTGGCCAGGGAGTCTCTAGGAGCCACCTGTCTCTGCCTCCCTAGTACTGGTGTTACAGATAGAACACACCTTGATTTTATGTGGCAGCTGGAGATCAGAACTCCAGTCCTCAGGTTACCCACTGAAGCAGCACCAGCCTTGAATAGTGGCAGTAGGTCTTGGTAAATGTTTAAATCTGCACAGGAATTCAATGTGAATGAATATGAATTATAAAACTGCTATCATTTCATCATCAGAAAAGAAGCTCAGGAAATGTCCTTGTATATTGTGCAACACTGGTTGCTGGCTTCTAAGGACTGTTATTTGTAGACCACCATTCAGACTTCCTGGAAAGGCTGCTTTATTATCTTATGCTGATAAATACAATTCAATCCCGTTCAAGAAGAGACTCACTACCTGCCCCTTCAGCAGTCACAAGTCTGCAAGTTAACTGAAGGAAGTTCTCTATATGGTTGCCATTACCATGTATATAGGGGCTGTGCTGGAGTAGGCATCTTCTGGCTCAGTCCTGCTTTGTTTTCGCACATTGGGCTTCCTCTGCCAGTTTGTTTGACAATGAGAGCATTCACTCCATGGAAATCTGTGATGCTAAAATCAGAGCATTTGGTTTCTTGACATCTGGCTTTAAACATTTACAGCATTCCTTGATGCTAAACTCAACTCTGTTATATTGCCTCCCCTATATAATTCTCAGTTAGTTCATAGCAAAGGGTGCCTGCTTTTGCTTGGCTTGCTCTCTCACTCCCTCAAAGTCTCTACTGCCTGCTTGTGATATACAATTGTTGTGCTCAAATTCTGAACCCCCAAATCACCAAGAGACCCAATCTGATGCAAAAGCATCAGTTAGCTGTATTAACTCGGTCCTCCATCTGTCCCACACAGCAACACGGTGGGTGGAGCAAGAAAGACCTGGAGGGATCATGGGGCAGGGTATATATTGGGGTGAGCAAAGGGAAGATTTAGGGGACCTCAACAGTCTCAGAGTTGGTGTACTTCAAGGCTTGGGCTACCTTTCCTGTGTTGATTGGTCAATTGGTTGCTATGGCCTATAGGTTCTCCCAGGGCGGTTGCTATGCTCTATATGCCAGTTACTGTAAAGCACATCCAGAGCCTGCTAGCTAACTTCTGATTGGTTCCTTGCCACATGGAGGGTATCTAACCTCCTAGTGACTGGGGCAGCGTCCAGCAAGGTCAGAAGGCCAGGAACTCAACAGCACGTGCTGAATCAGAAGCCTACATCTTGCTAGGTCTTTTCTGCAGCCTGTCATGGCTGCTAAAGCAGGGAGCTGGATGAGGGTCTGGTCCCTTCAATAATCATAGAAATTGACATTTGAAATAAATGTGTTAACTGAGTGTAGTGGTGCATGCCTTTCCTTCTAGCACTTGTGAGGTAGAGGTAGGTAATCTTTGAATTCAAGGCCAACCTGGTCCACATAGTGAGTTTTAGGACAGTCATAGCTACATAGTAAGACACTCTGTTCAACAAAACAAAAAAAAAAAAAAAAAAAAAAAAAAAAAAAAAAAAGAAGAAGAAAAAGAAAAAGAAGAAGTAGGATGAAGGGAAGGAGGAAATGAAAGGAAGGAAGGGAGGAAGGAAAGAAAGAGGGAAAAAAAGTAAAAAGGAAAAAGGGAGAAGTAAATGCCCAGAAAAGTCTGAGTGAAAGCTGGAGAATCAGGAATTGACCAACTGTAATTAGCCTGGGCAAGGTGCTGTCTCAATTGTAACCCCAGATCACTTCATCATTTCGGATGCTTCAACAATATGAGTAGAGGATTTGTGGTATAGTATTTATGATTTATTAAAACTTGCTTAAGGATTCAGAAAGCAAAGCCAGCCACAAGCTATAGAGGTCAGGCAGTGGTTAAAATAACCTTTAATCCCAGCAGCCATGCTATCCAGGGCAGTGATAGCACACAGTTTTAATCCCAGGACTCAGGATTAAGAGGTAGATGTATCCATGTTAGTTCAAAGCCACACTAATTACACAAAATTGATCCAATCCTAAAAGAAACAAATCACACAAAGGTGATTTCAGCATGTGAGAATATATGCCATTATTCCTAGTACTAGAGAGGTGGAGACAGGAGATATGGCTGGGTGCAGAAAGGAATATAAAGAGGAGGAGACAGAAATTCAGAGGTAAGATTTACTGGCTTAGCTGCTTTGCTTCTCTGATCTTCAGCTTGAAATATCTGTCTCTGGATTTTAATTATCATTCTACAGACTTGGCCTGTGAACAAAGCATGTCCAGTTTTGGAATTAGGGGGGAATTTGATTGCCTAGATTATGAAAGGTTTGTAAATGCAAAGCAGAACTTATTAAATGCAATACACAATAGGAATCTGTTATGGGATGATTATCCTTAATCCAAAAATATGAAATCAATGTTCCCAAATCCAAAACTTTTATTGCCAACATAATGTTAAAAATGGAAAGTCTGCATCTGACTTCCATGATATTTATAGCAAAAAATTCAGGTGCACTGAAATTATGGTATAAAATTCTTTATAATGAATGGTTGTTTAACAGTTTCCTAATATTTGTCCTGGGCCCAGGAAGTAAACACTTAACCAGTCTCAGGAAGTTCCTGAAATTAACAAGACTCAAAAGTCTCCTCCCCTAGGTTGTGGAAGTGCACAATTTCTCGGGGAGAACCCCTCCCTCTCTCAGCTGATTGGCCTGAAGAAAACTCTCTACCATGTTGAGCTACCTACATGTTTTGCAGAGAGTCCCAGGACAACAGATTTTGTTAGCTGTCCCCACTTAACTTGCAAGGATTATGATTCCATAGTTTCCTTTAAAAAATATCTGTGACATACATCTATATATACACAAAAATATTAATCCAGAATTTTGTTTGTTTTAACACTTGTTAAGTATTTACATGTGGATAAATAGAAATGTAGGTTATTTGTTAAACTTTTCATGCATTATATTCCAAATTACCAAATAGAGAGATAAGAGGCAATGGCTAATTAAAGCAGATTTGTTAAATGAGGGATGTGTCTTTCATGGAACAGAAAGGAAAAAAAGTGTAGAGTTTATCTCATGTATAAATCACATACCAAAACTGTTGTAGCTGTTCTATATAACGTTCATATTATCACTAAATAAACTTATATTCTTAAGACAGAGCTGCTCTAAATTTTGGTTATATTACTCCTGGGTGTATGGTTAGAAGAATCAAGGCCAGGTACTATGTAGACATCCTGACACATTGACCACTGCTGGACTCCCAATAGTCAGGTCAAACAAACAAACTAGGTGTGCATCATTATATGACTAGACAAGCATGGTTGTGAAATATACACACAGTTTTACTCCTCCTTAAAGAATAGAATTATGTTATTTGAAGAAAAGCAGTCAGAATTAGATATCATTATGTTAACTGAACTACACTAGACTCAGAAAGACAAATATGCAAGTTTTGCTTATATGAAATTTAAGGGGAAGTGACCTGAAATTAGAATAACAACTACATATGCAGAAAGAAGAAAGGGAAAGGGGGATTACAGAAATACTTGGGAGCTGAATATGACTGACATATGTTCTATTCAGGTAGGGTAATGTCTTAGTGAAATCTCATCCTCACACAATTAATATGAACTAATGGGATAAAAGTAAAGTTTTAAACTTCAGAATGACAAGAAAGCTTTGTTTAAATCAATAATAAGGAATATTTTGTCTTAATGGACACACACACAAATCAGAGGTTCAAAGACTGGTTAGTAATCCAGCTAGTTAGTAAGATTCAAATGATGCAGAAGCGAACTTTCTATTGATCCTTAGGGAGAAGAACTCTAAATTGCTCACACATTGCCTTGAGAAGCTGGATAAACATTTAAGAAGGCAGAGGCTGAGGCTGGAGAGATGGCTCAGTGGTTAAGAACACTGGCTACTCTTCCAGTTCAATTCCCAGCACCCACATGGCATCTCCCAAGTGTGTTAACTCATGTTTCAGTGGATCTGACACTTTCACATAGACATACATGCAGGTAAAACACCAATGCATAACACAGACAGCAGTCTATGATGCTGAGAAAGATGAATAAGGAACCTTATAATTGGGTGTGCCATAGCAAAACTAGACAGATAAGAAGAGGGGCAGGGTTCTGGGCCAGATGTCCTGGGTGCCCCTCTGACCCCAGAGAGCATATACCAGCCACTGTTGTCCTTTCACACGTTCTTGCTTCTCATGCCGCTATTTCCAATTATTTTACTTAGTTAAGTTTTAAAGATTTATTTATCTTTTGGTTTATGTGCAGAAGTGTTTTGCCTGCTGGTGTTTGTATACCACTTGTATGCAGTACCTATAGAGGCCACAAAATGGCTTTTCATCCTTTAGAGCTGTTGCGAGCCTCCATATGGGTGCTGGGAATCAAACAAGCCCTCTGGGTGAGCAACCAGGGCTTATTTATATATTTATATATTTATTCATTCAGTCATTTATTTATTTTTTAGTTTACATGTTGATCCCAGTTCCCTCTCCATCCCTTCCTTCCTCTTATCCTCTCTAACCCCTCACATGCACCCTGACCACCCTCCCCTCCCATCTCCCCACCCCAATGTCACATGTAGGGCAATGCCATCCAGGTGGGGTCATGTAAATCTGTTAAGTCATTTGAAGTAGGGACTAGGACTTCTCTCCTGTCTCTAGGATAAGGAAGTATACCTCCATGGGGGATGTGTCCACAAGGTCCCTTTGTGCACCAGGAATACATCCTGGCTCCACTGTCTGAGGTCCCTTAGACTGCTCAATTCTTCTGGCTGAGACCCATATTCAGGGAGGCCTGAGTCAGTCCCATGCTGGATCCCCAGCTATCGGTCTAGGGGCCCATTAGCTCCTCCTTGTTCAGGTCAGCTGTCTATGTGTTTCTGCAGTCTGGTCTTTTCAGTCTGCATCTGGATTCTCGGTGTTTAGTTATGGGTGTTTGCTTCTGTTTCCAACAGGTACTAGATGAGGGCTCCATGGATAAGTTAGTTGTTGATCTCATTACCAGGGAAGGGCATTTATGGTAGCCTTTCCATGGTTGCTCAAATTGTTAGTTGGTGGCAGTCTTGTAGGTCTCTAGACCTTCTTTAGATTCAGTTTTCTCTTCAAACCAATAATGGCTCCCTCTTTTATGTTCTCCCTCACTCCCTCCCCCCTCTCTCTTCTGTCTTCTATTCCTACCCTGACTCAATCTTCCTAGTCACACATGCTTTCCTCTCCTCCCCCTCTCTTTCTCCTAATTTTCTCTCCATAAATTGCCCCCCCCCCACTTCCCATGTGCTCTGGGGGGACTTGTCCCTTCCCCCTTCTCTGAGGGACTTTATATGAATGTCTTAGAATACACCTTGTATCCTAGTTCCTCTGGTGGTGTGACTTATAGGCTGGTGATCCTTTGCTCTAGGTCTAAAATCCATATATGAGCAAGTACATACCATGCTCCTCTTTTTGTGATGCAACCAGTGCCTTTAACAGAGCTGGCTTTACAGCCTTTTTTTTTTTTAAGATTTATTTGTTTATTTTGTATGTATGTATGTTTGTATGCATGTATGTATGTATCTATGTATGTATGTATGTATGTGTACCACATGCATTAAGGCACTTGTAAGAATATGTGTGTACCACATCCATTAAGGGTGACAGAGTCCCTGGAACTATCCTTACAAGTAGTTATGAGCCACTTAATGTAGGTTTGGAGAACTGAACCTGGGTCCTCTGGAAGAACAACAAGCACTATTAACTGCTGAGCTGTCTCTCCAGCTCCTAATGTAGCTAATTATAGCTGATTAAGTAAAGATAGCATCAACAAAAGCCTCTACATGTTTCAGAGGATACCTCAGACAATCCCATAGACATGGAGCTAAGAAAGATTGCAGCTACATATTGGTGTCTGTGAGGGAGTCAACAGCAAAGCCACAAGCTGTTATATAAATGTGAGAGCAAAGACAGTTTAGTATAATTAACTGCATTTGAGACACCTGCAAGGTCACAGGCTGCAATGCTAGCCAGTAGTTAAGAGCTAGAAGACAATCAAGGTCAGCAGCTGACAAAGCACAAGACAGAAATCGACAGAAGTGGGCTGTAACTATCCCTAACTGCGTGGACAGCTAATGAACTATGTGTGTCTGTACAAAACTAGACTGTGAAGGCACCCATTGTATTCAAAAGCCCTCCAACAAAATTAAAGTCTATTTGATTTTTGTAGAGGTTTAAATAGGAACGGCACCCATAGACTCATGTATTTAAATGCTAGGCTTACAGGAAGGGGAACTGTTAGGAGGTGTGGCCTTGATGGAGGAAATGTGTCACTGGGAGTGGGCTTTCATGTCTCAGAAGCTCAAGTGAGGCCTAGTGTGTCTCAGTCTCTTCCTGCTGCCTGCCAATCCATACGTAGAACGCCCAGCTTCTTCTCCAGCAACATGTCTGACTGCACGTCACCATGCTTCCCTTTTCTTTTTTTTTGCTCTACTTCAGCCACAGGGGTCTTCTTGTTGTTCATGTGAGTTGGTGAGGGGTGTGTGTGTGTGTGTGTGTGTGTGTGTGTGTGTGTGTGTGTAAAATTTGGGTAAGAAATGGTTCCAAAGACTCATGTATTCTGGGCTTTGTCTTTAACCTGACCGTGGTTAGAGGCATGTATGTGTAGGGGTGAGGGCTTCCTGAGAGCTGATTAGATCGTGAGTTCTAAATTCACCAGTGGGTGGGGCCCCTTGATGAATTCATAACTCAATGAACTTTTAGACAGTATGGCCTGGTAGGTCTCTGGGGCATGCCCTTAAAAGGCAGATCTCTTGAGTTTAAGCCCAGTCTGATTTACAGAGTGAGTTCCAGGGCAGGCTCCAAAGATACACAGAGAACGCCTATCTTGAAAAACAACAACAAAAGAAAGGTAAATCTTGTTTCGGAACTCTCTTCCTCTCTTTTGCTTTCATTCTCCCACTCCGTCGCTTTCATGCTCTCTCTTTTCTTGCTATCTCCCTCTTTTGCTGTTTCTCTTTCTCCCCCTCTCTCTTTCCTTGGTTCCTTTCTCCACCATTGTCATGGTGTCCTGCTTTACTGAGGTCCAGAAACATGGGATCTAAGTGACCATAGGTGAACACATTGGAATCTTCCCTCCTTTAAATTACCTCAGGTGTGTTGTCATAGCAATAAAAAGTTGATGACTATGCGCATGTTTCTGCCTTAACATCTATGTGATTCCCCAAGTACTCAGAGAGCATTTCCTTAACTTTTCTTTAAGAGGTAGGGCTGTTCAGTAGGAAAGCCAACTAGTAAACAAGAAAGAATACATTCCTAATTTCAGTCTGTAAAGCAGATACTAGTCATTGCTTATTTCCAAACTAGAGACAACTTAATGTTGCAAAAATGTCTCTTTCCTTTGCATGAAATGATGAGTTATTCTAGGTATTACACAGTATGTACAAATAAGTCAGGGTTAAAATTTAGTGGATTTCGGCAGAAGAGGAGGAAGAAGGATTATAGGAATCAGAGGGTTCAAGGACTTGATAAGAAAACCACAGAAATAACTAAGCAGGGCTCATAGGGGCTCACAGAAAGAGAGCTAACTATCATGGATCCTGTGTGGGTCTGACCTACATCCTTTATGTATGTGTTGTGTAGCTTGATCTTCCTGTGTGACTCCTAATTGTGGTAGGAGGGGCTAACTCTTCTGCCTGATTTTGGGACCCTTTCTTCCTATTGGGTTGTCTCCTCCAACCCTGATTTGAGGGGAGGTGCTGAGTCTTACTGCAATTTGACATTGCCATGCTTGGTTGATGTTCCTGGGAGGCCTGCAATTTTCTGAAGGGAAACAGGAAGAATGGATGGGCAGGGGTGGGCTGAGAAGAAAGGAGGGAGGGGAAACTGGTTTAGATGTAATATCAGAGAAGAATAAATTTATTTTTTTTAAATTAATGGCTTTCCTGGAAAAGAAGGAAACAGAATTATGAGTACAAAAAGCCACTGAAAAAGTCACTAGTTGCATAACAACTAATTTGGACAAATGTATTATTTAAAACCATTCAATCATGGCCTTATCTTTTCTCATTCTTGCAGGGTGCCTCATTGTATAATCATCTGGCTGCATCTCTGAAACAGCACTAGGAATTGGGAAGCATGTTAGCAAACATTCGATGAAGCCACTCTGAAGAAAACACCATTAATCATGCCAGCTGATAAGATACATGGCAGGTCCAGATCCATTTCAACATTACACTCATACTGATTCCCTGCAAGTAGTCCTTGGTGCATAGGGATTAGACCTCTTTACTGTGAATGAGATTAAGGATTAGGTATCTTTTTTTATTTATTTAACTTAATTTCTTTATTGAATCTTTAGGAATTTCATACCATGCACTCTAATTCTACTAACCTCCCAATCCCTCCATTTACTTCATCCCCCCCCCTGCAACAGCCCCCTGAAAGGAAAAAAAAAAAACCAACCAAACCAAAACAAGCAAACAAAGAAAAACAAAAAGAAAAAAACATCATAACCATAACTTCTGTCTTCTATCGTTCCCACCTCTCCAACACCTCTTCATTTGTCCTGGTGGCATTGGGATCCTTGGTGTGTCACACAGTGTACCTTTTTGTCTTATCAGCTTTAATAGTAAATGTTCATTGCAATGAGTCACTAGTCTGTCTGTTCAAGGCCTCTGGTTCTTGGTACATCATCTTCTCTGGATCTGCACAGAAACTCTGCTTGGATATCTCTCTGTTGCCCTGAGTCATAGAGATCCTGTGCTTATCGTTCCACAGGAACAGTTCTTTTCACTGACCAGCTCAGCTACCACCCGCCCATCCTAACATCTACCCCATCTGGCATTAGGCATCTTTATTGTGAACGAGATTAGAGATTGGCCATCTTAATTATGAATGAAATGTGGGATTAGGCACCTTTATTGTGAATGAAATGTGGGATTAAGCATCTTTTTGTGAATAAGAGATGTATATTATTTAGGTCTTATTTCTCAAAATGCAGCCTCCCCAAGATGCTATGGTTACAGTTGTAGATGCTTTTCCAGTGCAATTTTCTTTGCTCGTTGCTGCTCAGTTCCCTCAATCCATCACATCAATCATCTACTAGAAATACATTACAAAACCGAAGAGAGTGCCCCATTGCTTTTTTGAGTAAGTGAAAAACTTTTAAGTTGGTATTTAAGACATTTCATTATTGCTAGGCTATCCTTGAT
Organism: Phodopus roborovskii; assembly: GCF_943737965.1. Taxonomy (NCBI): domain Eukaryota; kingdom Metazoa; phylum Chordata; class Mammalia; order Rodentia; family Cricetidae; genus Phodopus; species Phodopus roborovskii. The sequence continues at coordinate 12,620,166 of NW_026125391.1, forward strand.
TAGAGATAACTTAAAAAAAATCAACAAATGCATACTAGTTGAGTATCTACAATGCTATTGCCTTTTGAGCATCTGTTCCTACCTTTTCTGAGATGGTTGGTTGTGTCTTTGAGTCACATACCTATTTCTTTAGCAAAAGGTTACTCAGGCATTCCCTGAGGCTTCTATCTAGAGCACGTTTTACCAATAATGAATTTCTTCATTTTAGCATGTTTTGCAAATCTAGCTCGGCTGAGAACTTACCAAGTAATTGTCTTCTGGCTCCTGGCTCTGTTTACTGTGTTTTTCTTTCCACACTTTCCTCTGTTTTCTCTTGTTTTATTATAAGTAGCAAAGAGGGATGAAACTCTATTACAATGTTTAGGCTAGAATCTCTTAAGCCAACAGTGTCCAAGTTCACCACTTCCAGGCTGTTTTCTGTTCAAGGGAGAATAACTTTTGTGCCATTTTACAAGTACAGACATTCCTTTAGCTTACCATAATCTATTCCCTATTTTATTTTGAGGCCTCACAAGAAATACATTTAATGTTCCTATTTTGCTAACAATCTTCTTATGGTGATTTACACAAACACACTCACACACACACACACACTCACACATATACACACTCACACACATATACAAACACACATGCAAACACACACATATACATTCACACCATAAACATGCACATACACACATAGCTATACATGCATATATATCACGCACATATACTACCATATATATTCAGACAATCACACACATACATACATACATACAACATATACACACATATGTATACACTTGTACACATACACTTCAAAGCAATGTAGCCTTCTCTCTCTCTCTCTCTCTCTCTCTCTCTCTCTCTCTCTCTCTCTCTCTCTCTCACACACACACACATGTATGAGTGTTTTGCCTTGCCTGTGCTTGATGCCCAAAGAGGCCAGAAGAGTACACTGGATCTCCTGGAACTGGAGTTACAGCAGTTTTGAGCCCCTGTTTGGGTGCTGGGAACTGAACTTGGGTCTTCTGCAAGAGCTAGAGCAATGGTGTTCTTCATTGTTGAGACATCTCTCTAGCCCAGCTAGCCTTGCCAATCATAACCTAAAATCCTTCCAGCCTCTATACATTCTCTATTCATTCCCTATCTTTTTCTATAATAGCATCCTACCTCCAGGTACCAGAATCTGATGGGTAGGGCATGTTCAGGATGGAATGACCATAGATTGGTACCAGAATCATATTAGTTTTCTAGAGTTGCAGCCAACAAGCTACCAATAACTAGATGGATTTAAATATATACCATTCACACCATGTAAATGGACATTCTTCATTTACTTTGTATTCTATGAGAAGCTTGTCTTAAGTGGTTGTATGAGACTGACAAGCTTCATTTAAACAGGTGAATAGTGTTACAATGAATCTTAAAGTGGAGGCTTAAAGTAGAGGTTGCATGGTAGTATATATTTTATATATTCATTTGCACAATCAAAGAAGGATCATAGCATTAAGAAGCTATTGATGGAGCATGAAGGCATTCACTGTATGCATTACTATGGCCTGGAGAGATGAACAACTGAATAAAGTCCACTAAAAATGCGTCAAGAAGCTCATTATCTACTTCAGAGCATTTGTGTCGACAGCAGGAGTAGACACCAAGGCTGGAGATCAGGAAGACACCTCCACGGGGACTCATGAGAATGAGCATCCTAAAGATGATACAGTTATGTGCTTCCTCTGGTAACATACCAGGTCAGTTGCTCCATTACATGGAACACATGTGTATGAAATTCATGCAAGTGTACATGGGTGTGTTTGGAGAATCTAAATTCTGCAGTATTGTGTATGTTCCTATTTCTAGTACTACAGCTTTATGTATTAATATATTACAAAACACACTCTCAACAAGTCCTTGATGAATTCTGCTCACTTTTTTTTCCCAGATGAACTTTGAAAAATGCCTGTCCAGTCCGCTTTATTAAAAAATTTCTATAAGGATATTAACTACGCTCTTGCCAACTAGATAATTTGAAGAAGATCTCAGCACAATTTCATCCTTTCTAGTCAGGCTTCTAGTGCATTCATTTCAGGCATTTTCTGTATTCCTTAGCAAAAGTTTTCTAAGTTTACATGGGGGTTTTATTACTAGTGATAGATTTTATTGCTATAGGCTATGGATATATATCTTCATACACACACACACACACACACACACACACACACACACACACTCATGCATATATGTTATATGAGATAGGGTCTCACTACGTATCTCAGGCTGTGTGGCCTGAAGCTCACTATGTAGTATAAGCAGACCTTGAACTCTCCATCTTCCTGCCTCGGCTTCCCAATACTGAGAGTTTAGTAACTTCATACAATACTTTTTGGAAGGGACCATAATGGTAAAGTTTCTTAATCTTTTAATGTTAAAAAATGTTTGCCTTAATACTGCCTTCAAATTGGAATAAACACGGGAAGTCAGGCTTAAACTATTTCTTCAGAAATAAAAAGACTATGTTCCATCTTGCTTATTACCTGGAAGTTCACATGAGAAGCCAAATAGCTACTTGAATGCTGCTTCTTTAAATCTATCTTGTTTTTGTTTCAGCCTTTAGAAATTCTTGGGGCATGTCTCTACTTCTTGGAGATGAGAAATGTCACATAATCTTCATAAGCATGCACTTCCATACATACCCAGACACTGCACTGGCTCTCCTACAAAGACATGAGAGCAGGAGGGAGGGAGAGGGAACTGGGATCGATATGTAAAATAAGAAAAATAAATTAAAAAAAAAAAAAGAAAGGTAATGATGCTGGGGGAAAAAAAGACATGAGAACATCATCTCAAAATACATGTTGAAACTACCCAGAAGGCGCTGCCTGCCACCTAAACTGCCATGGTGGTGGTAGGCAGCTACAACAAAACACCCACTATAAATATTACAGATTACCTATCAGAGACATTGCTTTCCATCAGTTGTGAACAGTGGAACCCAATTGTGTATTTGTCCAGGAAGAGGATGCTTGGACAGAAAGCTAAAGTGAAAGGAGGCATCAATGAATACATTTGATGATCCCCGTGCCAGCACGGGGATCCCCAGGGCTGTTCCAGTGTATTTAGAATCCAGGAGAGTGGCTAGGAGTGCCCTGGATGCTTGCTGAAGTTTCCCCACACACCCTGGTGAACTTGCTGCATGTGATTGTGTTTCATGGATCAAGTGCCTTTGTGGTTGATTTGTCCTCATGTATTTTGATGTGATATGCTGGAAGATCAGGAACCTTGCAGGAATGAGCTTTGTGAAAGCTTCAGCACTTCACAGAGTGAAGAAACTCCACAATTCCCTTTTCAGGGACACAGTGGACCCAACTGGGTCTCCCATTGAACATCTTGTCAAATCAGAGGCAAAATATTGAACAGGGCTTACTTTTATTTTATCTTACTGCATTTAAAAATGTATGTCATTTTGTTACAAAGGAACATGACTGAATAGGTAGGAAACAGATTCTCCGTTATGAGTTCTTCGGATGGCTTCTGCAAGGATCATGGAGATGTCAATCACCTGGATTTTGGTGCAGTGCTTCATCTTGTCCTCCTGCGGTATGGTATTAGTGACCACTACTGCTTCAAAGCCTGCACCATTGATGCGAGCAATGGCTGGGCCAGAGAAGATTCCGTGAGTCAAGATGGCGTAAACTCTGGTGGCTCCCGCTGAGAGAAGTTTGTCAGCCGCGTGACAGATTGTACCACAAGTGTCAGCCATGTCATCCACAAGGATAGCCACCCGATCCTTCACATCACCCACAAGAACCATGCGGTCCACTTCGTTGGCTTTCTTCCGTTCTTTGTGAATCAAGGCAAAATCCACGTTCAAATGGTCTGCAATGGAAGTGACCCTCTTGGCCCCGCCAGCATCAGGAGAGACAACCGTGCAGTTCCTCCATTCAGAAATATTCTCCCTTATCCACTTCAGGACAGCTGGCTCGGCATACAAATTGTCTACTGGGATGTCAAAAAACCCCTGAATCTGAGAAGCATGTAGGTCCATGGTGATGATGTGATCTGCACCTGCTATAGACAGCATATTTGCTACAAGCTTCGCAGAGATGGGAGCCCGACTCTTATCCTTTTTATCCTGGCGGGCGTAAGGGAAGCACGGGATGACTGCAGTCACCCGGCTGGCTGAAGCGATCTTGCAAGCATTAATCATGATCAAAAGTTCCATTAGACTGTCGTTGATTTCGCCACAACCGCTCTGAACAATGTAGACATCCTCTCCGCGCACGCTCTCACCAATTTCTACGCAGGTCTCCTGGTTACTGAATTTCTTAGTTACTACCTTGCCAAGCTCCAGGCCCAGGCGCTCAGTAATCTTCTGGGACAGGTCCTGGTGGGAGCTGCCACTGAAGATTTTGATATTTGGCATCTTAACCAGAGATCCTAGATTTAGCTGGCACAGGCTCGGCCGCCTTGGAACGGAACTGGGACCACAGACGCTAACAGCTTCCGGTCATTGCATAGCAGGTGATTATGAAGCCGTTACTGTCCCTTCCGTAACGGTTGTGCTGATTTGACCCAAAGTATTTTGAAAAACAAAACAAAAGGCTTGATTGGCACCTGCTGCATGCATGCTTTCAAATTAAGATGACTTTCTACTCCATGGAAATTTTCCTACTATTATTAATTTTTCTTGTACCCCCATCCCCCAGGAAGGGTTTTCCCTGCCTGTCCTTGAGCTAGTTACTAGATCTGTAGATTCGAACAAGCCTTAATTCAAAGATACCTCTGCCTATGAGTGCTGGAATTAAAGTCATGGGGCATTGCCTGGTCAATAGTTATTATTAACTTTTAGGGACTGTTTAAATTTGAATACATTAAACACAAAGCAAGGTTCTTCTTCTTATTATTATTCTTATTCTTTCCCTTTTTTGAAGACAGAGCCTCTCTTTGTAGCTTTGGAGCCTGTCCTGGAACTCAACTCTGTAGATCAGGCTGGCCTCGAACTCACAGAGATCTGCCTGCCTCTGCCTCCCCAATGCTGGAATTAAAGGCATGTGCCACCGATACCTGGCTACTCAAGGTTCTTAAACAAATTTTAATGGAAAAATTCAGGCTGGAGATATGCACAGTGTTTAGTTCATTTCCAACAGAGTAAAAAGGCAAAGAAGGTTGGAAAATGGTATAAATGGGAATCCATTCCAGAGTACTTGCAAGTACCTCCAGGATGCTTGCTGTTGTTAATTAAATAAATATTCTTTGAGTAACTCTTGTGTGTCAGTTGTTTTACCCTTTGTAGATGTATCACAATCTGCAGCCCTATGGGCCATATATATCTTTGCAGAGTTGTGAATGTAGCAGAACATATTTGTAGATGTCAACATCACTTCACAATGTGTAAAGCTTGGACATCTCTGTTGGGGTGTAAGATGATGAGTTGTAAATATCAACTAACCTACAAGTTTAAAGAAACTGTGTGGGATGTACAAGTGGTCATCAATACATATGAAAACATTTATTTTCTACAAAAGTATGAGGAATGTATTACTTGGTTATACAGTTTTATTTTTATATACTTAATGAGATATTATAGTCATATAACCAGTTAATAATACTCATGTTAAAATGTTACATCAAAATAGTATGCTAATGATCTAAGCACATCCCTCTTGACATGAAAATACCTTTTTTTCTCTTCAGTTCATGTTCTTTGTGATTGACAATGCATGCCAACTGCTTTCAGTTCACAAATCTTCATTCATGTTCTTTCCTTCAAAACAAATACAACAGAAACACCTGTGCCATGTAATTCATGCCCAATGAGCTACATACAGTGACTTGTAGAGAAAATCCTACAGCTTAATTTAGAAGCACTAAAAAGTACTTGTAGCTTCAATTAAATTGATTTCTCTTTTAGTGTTCTCAGTATGACACACATTTTCAGTTTTTAATGAAAAAACAAAACAGATTTCCAAATAGATTTAATATTACCTAAATAGGACTGAATGTTAATGTAAACATTTAAAACTCATGTCTGGTTGTGTTTTTCTTGAGGTGTTAAGTAGAAGCCATTTTTGTATTGCTGTTATTTTTGTTCCAAGATCTGGCTGTTGTTATACCTCATAATTCCAGGATTTTGTCTAGAATTGTAATTTGTTAAAGATGGAGATGCCCTCAGAGACCATGCAATCATTCTATATCCCAGTTCACAGTCAGGGAACCCAGTACCAGAGAAACAAGCTACCCATAATGCATTGATCCACTAAAGCTCAGTGTATATTAGAATGTGGACTTCTTAGATTTCCAAGTATAGGTTTTTCTCCTCTGTTACTTTAGTCCCCTTCTCAACTCCATCCCCTAGTTTATTAGAATGATGCGGGGGGGGGGAGTGTGGATAAATGCTTGCATAAAATCTTTCTTACCAAGTGACTACAATGAAGAACAAATATGAGCCCAAATGTCCTGTCGCTGAAACCAAGCTCTGTAATTTTCAGAAATGAACCACTGATGTCATAGATTGTGATGTTATAGACTGTGATAGAATGGATTGTGATGACATAGATTGTGATGTTTTAGAATGTGATGTTATATATTGTGATGACATCAATGGCTATTGTGACATTTTTCTAACTTGAATAGATCATACAGGGATTTCAAATTGTTCTCTTTGTTCCATAGGTTGAGGGAGACAACTGCCTTATCACCAACTGCTTCTGGAATGTTTCATGTAGCGATAATACATATTAGATAACACATTCTGTCTGTTGAGGACTTGCTACTTAGAAATTACTCTAGAAATAAGAATAATGAAGGGGAGAAAAAGGACATACATTTTTCCTTCCAAAAACAAGAGTGCTTAAATATCATCTTCACAGTTCTGTGAGAAGTTTTGCATTTTGAAGGTCTTTGAAGTCTGTAACCAGAATAAACACATATATGTATATAATATGTATATATTTCCTTTGCAATAGTTTCTTGCTTTACTGGTTGTTTCTTTACCCCTCACTATTCTGACATAAATAATTCAAAGACAGTTCTGACGGCGCTTGATCAGCTGAAGAGAAAAGAAATCCAGGCAGTCATTTCCGAAAGCAAGGAAAATGGTTGTATTTTAAGTTAAATAAATGCTTTCACTAAACACACTTACAGTTGACAAAATGCTAGATGTTTAGGTGGCAATTATCGTTCTCTGATAAACTGTCAAATCTTGTCACAACACATGTTACAAACAAGGACAGATTTAGATGTCCTCTATGACAGCTTTGTGTAGGTTGGGAATGTGTGGCAGTTAATTTCATGCAAGGAACATATTTTTCTTTCCAGCAGTTATCTTCTTGTTGATTAGGAAGACTTTCTTTGTGCCTTTAATCTTACTCATTGACTCATAGTTTCAAATCATGATTGTAAGACTGCCTTACCTCCTCTGTTTGATTCGTAACCATCAGGCACAGTACTGGGAGGAAACAGTTTCATACTGAGACTCATACTTGGTACAGATGCTTTAAAGTTTGTTTTGTGGTTGTTTACAATTGGAGTTGACTGCTGTGTGTGTTTATCAAGCTTTTTGCTGGAAATATGTCATCTTGTACAATAGATATGCAGGTAACAGCTAGGTAAATAAGATAGAGTGAAACAAATAGGAGAAGGGGAGGAAATTTTGTGATTCAGAAGCCCAGCTTTGTGAGCATTATGTTAGACTCATGAAAGTGTTTCTAAAGTGTACTTTGGAGTTTCTTTTAGAAGTCTGGCAAACCAAGCTATCCTAGTATGAAATAGTAGTGAGATAAAAGTGAGATTCCAGGAGCTGGATAATGTACCATAGTAATGACAAATAAAGCAATATGTAAAGAGATTCCATAACTACTGATTTGCAAATAAGAAAATCTTTACCGCATGGCTATGTAAAATAATATGGAGTGTTTCAAAGCAGATTCTGGGCTGATGTTTGCTATTTAGTGTATAATCTCAGGTTCGTACAAGTAACAAAAAGTTATGTTAATGAAATTTAAGAACACACAACTTCCATTTATATTGTTGAAAACTCTTTATAAATGTTCTTTTGACCTGTGTGTGTGTGTGTGTGTGTGTGTGTGTGTGTGTGTGTCTGGTGGCACACGCCCTTAGTCACACCAATCGGGAGGCACAGGTAGGCATATCTCTGTGAGTTCAAGGCTAGCCTGGTCTACTACAGAGTGAGTTCCAGGCCAGCCAAGGGTACACAGAAAAACCTTGTCTTGAAAACTAAAAACATGCAAACTAATAAACAAAATGTACTTTTGTAGCGCTCAGGAGACAGGGCTAGGTGAATTTCTGTGAGTTCAAAGTCAGCCTGAACAACATGATAAGTTCTAGGCCAACCAAAATTACAGAGAGATATCCTTTCTCAAAAATAAACAAATAAATAAAAGCACCTTTTTGATGCTTTGAAGGGCAACAAAGAAACATCTGTGGTGGTTTAAATAAGAATGGTTCCATAGGATCATATATTTGAATGCTTAGTCATCAGGGAGTGGTGAATTTTGAGAAGGAATAGGATTAGGGATGGCCTTATTGGAGAAGATGTGGCCTCACCTGAAGAAGTGTCTGAGCTGTCTATTACAATGAGTATGGCCACTTTGCCTTTGACAATTCAGTACTGTCACTTTTCCCTTGCTACTCTGGGGCCTAATTAAATCCACTGCATTTAATTTATCCAGCTGAACAACTTCCTTATTCCCACAGAACACTGACCGTCATTTGTCATCAGAATCAGAGGTATCAACATGGAATCATTTACATACACCTTCTGATCCATGAGATCTACATTGTTGGAAAACACATGATGGAAGTCAATAACTTCCTGGAGCCTTTCAGACTGCCCTCTCTAGGTGCACTAAATAACCTATTTTGTCAAAGGCAGAAAAGCAGGGGACTGGGAAGGCCAGATCAACATGCTTTTTAGAAAAATGAACTAAGGAACTCCTGTAGCATTTCTGTAATACCTGGTCAGTTAGTAAACAGTAAATTGAAAATAAATGTTACATTTTTTCTCTTCATATTGCTCATCTATTAATAATGATGATTTTCCAAAAAAAGCAATGAAACTCGCTCGCTATCCATTCACATAAGTGAAAATTGTCTGTAGTGTGTTTGAGATTACTTGTGTTTCCAACAATCCTAGAGAGATCAGGACTATTGGGAGGATTAGTTAGGCCATATATATGCAGACTCCATCTGAAGATCTTCTCTACTCAGCATTCTAGCTGGGGTGCGAGGAGAAGAGTCTGGTGTTTGTGTTTCTAGCCAGAGGCCAGTTGATGCCCCCGCTGGCATCCTGTTGACCTTTGAGAATTGGTTTCATCTGACTTTGTAAGTTTTCAGCTTGACCTGGCTAAAGGACATTTTGTTGATTGCTGATGGCTGGAGATAGCCTAGTGCTGTGAAATATTTGTTTATCTATTAAGAGAGAGAGAGAGAGAGACAGAGACAGAGAGAGAGAGAACATAAAAGAGGGAGCCAATATTGGTTTGAAGATAAAATTGAACACAAAGAAAGGTCTAGAGAACTATAAGACTGCTCCCAACTAACAAGTTGAGCTTACGTGGAAAGGCTATCATAAATGCCCTTCCCAGAGAGTGAGATCAACAACTAACTTCTCCATGGAGCCCTCAACTAATGCCTGTTGAAAACAGGATCAAACACCCATACATAAACACTGAGTCGAACTAGGACCCAGATGCAGATGGAGAGGACAAGACCATGCTGCAGAAACACATAGAGACAGCTTACCTGAACAAGGAGGAGCTAACAGCCATTAGACTGATAGCTGGGAAGCCAGCATGGGACTGACTCAGGCCCCCCTGATTATGGGTCTCAGCCAGAAGGACTGAGCAGTCAAAGAGACCTCAGACAGTGGAGCCAGGATGTATCCCTGGTTCACAAAAGAACTTTGCGAACATATCCTCCATGGAGGGATAAACTGCCTTCATCTAGAGACAGGAGAGAAGCCCTAGTCCCTACTTCACATGACCTGTCAGATCTACATGACCCCAACTGGATGGCACTCCCCTACATATGGAATTGGGGTGGGGGGATGGGAGGGGAGGGTGTTTAGAGTGCATGTGAGAGGGCAGAGAGGGTAAAAAGGGAGGGAAGGTGGGAGGGAGGGCTGGGGGGAAGGGAGCGAGGGAGGGAGGGAGAGGGAACTGGGATCCACCTGTAAAATAATATATTAAACTAAAACAAAAAAAATGCTTTGACTCCAAAATTTAAGTTGAAGGACAAGTTACTGGGGAAATGGATTTCTATTTTTGTTTCCACAGAAAATGAAAAGATGTGGATTCCTTCCAGACTAATGTGGCTTGATCACGCCAGACTGCCTGAAACAGAGTAAGAGGTGATCCTACATTCAAAACAGCTGGACAAAGCAGCCCTACAGACTACAGCCAGGATATCTGAATCTTCTTCAAATCCCCCAAGACAGCGCCCCTTACCAGCAGGAAGTAGTTTGGAAAGAACGACGCCCAAATTCCCAAATATTGTGTATAAATGTTTGTTTTCATGTAATTGGACTGCTATATAAAATTAAATAAAATTAAAAAAAGACGTGTTGCATTTGTTTTGCTGCATCCGTTTAATGTAAAGATGTGTTGCTGTTTTACCCTGCCTGCCTAAGGTACCTGATTGGTCTAAAAGGATGGATGGCCAATGACAAGGGAGGAGGTATAGGTGGAACTTTTGGGCAAGAAGAGTAATTAGGAGGAAGAATTTAGGCTTGGGAAACAAAGAAAAGAAGAAAGAAAGAAAGAAAGAAAGAAAGAAAGAAAGGAAGAAAGAAAGAAAGAAAGAAAGGAGGGAAGGAGGGAAGGAAGGACGGACAGGGAGACTGCAGAGGACAGCCAGCCAGATGGGGTAAAAACAGGTAAGCAGGACATATAGAATGAAAGATAGGTTAAAAGCCCCGAGGCAAAATGTAGATGAATAGAAACAGATTGAGTTAAGTTAAAAGAGCTAGTGGGACAAGCCTATGCTAAGGCCAGACATTCAAAACTATTAATAAGCCGCCGTGTCTTTATTTGGGAGCTGGATGGTGGCCCAAAGAAAAGCCTAGATCCTTGCTGACAGTACCAACCTTGGGAAGATTATTATAATATGATGCGACGTGGGACCTAGGCGGATCCCATGGCTGGGACAAACATGCCATCAGGCAGAACTTACATGAGAAGGAAGTTTTATTGGGAAGAGAAGGGAGTTGAGGAAGGGAGAGAGAGAAAGTGAGAGGGGGGTGGTGGGTAGATGGACAGAGTTTGCCTTGCAGAAGCTTCTCAGTTTCAGGAAGTCCCAGTTACTAATTGTCGACCTCAGTGTCTGTGCTACTTGTGCCGTATTCAGGAAGTGATCTTCTGTGACAGTGTATGCAAGGCTTTGTTCCACTTTCTCTTCTATTAGCTTCAGTATAACTGGATTTATGTTGAGGTCTTTTGACCAACTGGACCTGAGTTTTGTGTAGGGTGATAAGGACCTATTTGCATTGTTCTATACGCCACCATCCAGTTATGCCAGAACCCTTTGTTAAAGATGCTTTCCTTTTCCATTGTTCAATTTTGGCTTCTCTGTCAAATATCAGGCACTCATAGGTATGTGGGTTTATGAAAGGGTCATCTCATTGATCCACATGCCTGTCTTTTTTTTAAATATACATACATACATACATACATACATAATTTAAATATGTAATAAGTTTGTTTTACATGTCAATTCCAGTTCTTCACTTTCCCTTCTCTCCTCCCCTCCTCCCCTCCCAACTCCTATCCCATCCCCTTTCTGTTCTTCCATGGGTAGTCTTCAAAGCCTGTCATATCATTTGGAGCAGGGTCTAGGCCCTCCCCCATGTGTCTAGACTGAGGAAGTATCCCTTTATGTGGAATGGGCTCTCAAAGTCCATTTGTATACTAGGGTTAAATACTAATCCACTACCAAAGGCCCCATAGACTGCCTAGTCCTCCTAACTAACGCCCATATTCAGGGAATCTGGGTCGGTCCTGTGCTGGTTTCCCAGCTATCAGTCTGGAGTCCATGAGCTCCCCTTTGTTCAGGTCAGCAGTTTTTGTGGGTTTCTCTAGTCTGGTTTGACTTCTTTGCTCATCACTCTTCCCTGTCTGCAACTGGATTCCAGGAATTCGGTTCAGTGTTAAGCTGTGGGTGCCAGCTTCTGCCTCCATCAGCTACTGGATGAAGGTTCTAGGATGGCATATAAAGTAGTCAACAATCTCATTATTGGTGAAGGGGATTTAAGGTAGCCTCTCCACTATTGCTTAGATTATTAGTTGGGGTCATCCTTGTAGATCTCTGAACATTTCCCTAGTGCCAGATTTCTCTTAAAACCAATAATGATTCCCTTTATTATGGTATCTCATTTCTTGCTCTCCTCTATTCTTTCCTTGACTCAGTCTTCCTGATCCCTCATGCCAAGCTCTGGCCTCCTTTTCCTCCTAACTTCCTCTCCCCTCCCTCCATGCTACAAATTTGCTTGGGAGATCTTGTCCCTTTCCTCTTCTCCAGGGGAACAACCACATATCTGTTTTTATGCTAATACCAAACTGTTTTTTATTACTATAGTTCTAAAGTCGAGCTTGAAGTCAGGGATAGTGATACCTCTGGAAGTTTCTTTATTGTACAGGATTGTTTCCTTGGGTTTTTTGTTTTTCCCTATGAAGTTGTATATTGTTCTTTCAAGGTCTCTAAAATAATGTGTTGAAATTTTGATGAGAATTGTATTGAATTTGTAGATTGCTTTTGATAAGATTACCATTTTTACTATCAATTTCTTCAAAGACTTGAAATTCTTGTCTATAGCTCTTTCAGTTGTTTGGTTAGAGTTACACTAAGATATTTTATATTATTTGTGTCTATTGTGAGGAATAATTTGAGAAGTATTGATATTTAGCTCTTCTTTGAAATTCTTTAATGAAGCCATCTGTCCCTGGGCTTTTTTTTTTTTTTTTTTTTTTTTTTTTTTGAGAGACATTAAATCATTAAATGACTATTTCTATTTCCTTAGGGGTTATAGGTCTGTTTAAATTGTTTAACTACTTGTGACTTAATTTTGGTATGTGGTACCTATCATGAAAGTTGTTCATTTCTTTTAGATTTTCCAGTTTTGTGGAGTACAGGTTTTAGAAGTGTGACCTAGTGATTCTCTGTATCTCCTTGGAGTCTAATGTTTCTGATTTTGTTAATTTGGATATTCTCTCTCTGCCATTTGGTTAGTTTGGTTAAAGGTTTGTCTATCATGTTGATTTTCTCAAAGAACCAACTCTTTGTTTCATTGAATCTTTGTATTGTTCTCTTTGTTTCAGTTTTATTGATTGCAGCCCCAAGTTTGATTATTTCTTGCCATGTACTCTTCCTGTGTGAGTTTGCTTCTTTTTGTTCTAGAGCATTCAGGTGTGCTATTAAGCCGCTTGTGTGAGATTTCTCCAAATTCTTTATGTAGGCACTTAGTGCACTGCTTTCATTGTGTCCCATAACTTTGGGTATGTTGTGCATTCATTTCATTGAATTCTAGGAAGTCTTTAATTTCTTTTGTTTATTTCTCCTTTAACTCAGAGTTGGTTCAGCTGAGAGTTGTTAAGTTTCCATGAGCTTGTAAGTTTGTGTTCTTGTTGAACTTAACTTTAGCCCCTGGTGGTCCAATAAGATAAAAGGGGTTGTTCAAAAAAAATTTTTTTTAAATCTATTGAGATTTGCTTTATGAGTAAGTATGTGGTCAGTTTTAGAGAAGGCTCCATGAGGTGCCTTGTGTTTGGGTGTAGTGTTCTGTAGACCTCTATTAAGTCCATTTGAGTCATAACAACTGTTAACTCCTTTATTTCTCTGTTAAGTTTCTTTCTGGCGGACCTGCCCATTGGTGAGAGTGGGGTGTTGAAGTCTCCTACTATTAAGGTATGAGGTTTGATATGTGAGTTAAGCTTTAGTAAAGTTTCTTTTACAAATGTGTGTGCCCTTGTATTTTGGGCATAGATATTCAGAATTGAGACTTCATACTGATGAATTTTTTTGATGAATATGAATTTTTTCTTTATCTCTTTTGATTAATTTTAGTTTGAAATCTATTCTGTTTGATATTAGGATAGCTATACTGGCTTGCTTCTTAGGACCTTTTGACTGGAAACTTTTTCCAACCCTTTACTCTGAGGTAATGTCTGTCTTTGAAGTTGAGGTGTGTTTCTTGTATGCAGCAGAAGAATGGATCCTGTTTTTGTATCCTTTATGTTAGCCTGTGTCTTGTTATTGGTGAATTGAGTCCATTGATATTAGATATTATTGATCAGCAATTGTTAATTGCTGTAAATTTTTTTTGATTTTGGTGGTAGTGATGGCAATGTGTGTGTGTGTGTGTGTGTGTGTGTGTGTGTGTGTGTGTGTGTGTGTGTGTGCGCGCGCCTTCTTTGGATTTTGCTAGTGTGAGATTATCTTTTGCCTGTATTTTTGTAGATGTAACTGAGTTCCTTGAATTGGAGTTTTTCTTCTAGTACTTTCTGTAATGCTGGATTTGTGGATAGGTATTGTTTAAATCTGGTCTTGTCATGAAATATCTTGTTTCTCTATCTATTTTGATTTAAATTTTTGCTGGGTGTAGTAGTCTGGGCTGGCATTCATGGTCTCTTGGTGTCTGCAGAATGTCTGTCCAGAAACTTTTGGCTTTTAGAGTCTCCATGGAGAAGTCAGGTGCCTGATACATCTGTCTTTTTACGTAATTTGGCCTTTTTCTTTTGCAGTTCTTAAAATTCTTTCTTTATTCTGTATGTTTAGTGTTTTGATTATTATATGGTAAGGGCACTTCTTTTGTCAAGTCTATTTGGTATTCTGTAAGCTTCTTGTACTTCCATAGGCATGTCCTTCTTTAGATTGGAAAAGTTTTCTTCTATGAGTTTGTTGAATATGTTTTCTGTGCCTTTGAGCTGGGATTATTCTCCTTCTTCTATCTCTGTTATTCTTAGGTTTGGTCTTTTCATGCTGTCCCCGATTTCTTGGATATTCAGTGATAGAAACTTATTGGATTCAACATTTTCTTTAACTGATGAATTTACTTCCTCTAGTTTATCTTCAGGAGATCCTCTCTTTCATTTCTTGTATTCTATTGGTGATGCTTGCATCTGTAGTTCCTGTTCTCTTCCCCAAATTTTCCATTTCCAGAATTCCCCCCCCCTTTTTTTTTGTTTGTTTCTGTTTAAGTTTTCAAGTCTGGAACTGTTTCCTTCACTTGTTTCATTGCTTTTTCTTGTCTGCCTTTAAGAAATTTATTGATTTCTTCTAATTTTTGATTGTCTTTTTCTAGACTACTTTAATAGATTTTTTTCAGTTCCTCTTCAAGAGCCTCTATCATCTTATAAAGTACTTTTTTGAGTTTATTTTCTTATGTCTCAGCTGCACTGGAATATTCAGGTTTTGATGTTGTAAGATCCCTGGGTTCTGGTGGTACCATATTGCTCTTTCAGTTATTGAATTTAATCTTACAGTAGAGTTTACTTTTCTTTTCTTCCAACTGGTTTGTATCTGTGTCTATTCTTCCAACTGTTGTGGTTTGGATGTGTGCCTGATTTTCCAACTTGTGTGGTCTGCACCTGTCCCTATGTAGTCTGCTGGGGTTGCAGGGGAGGGCTGGCCATAGCTGTGTGTTGTTGGGTGTCAGAGTGGATCTGGGCAGGATAGAGTCCAGTTGGTGGAGTCTATGCACCAGAATAGTGGCATTCCACCAGAGGTGAGGTCAGGGTCCTGCTGCCGTGCTCTTGCTGGGATGGTAGGGGGAGAGGCTGGTGGGGAGTGCCTAGATTCTATTTTCTAACAATTTGTCTCTCATGTTTTTCTCTCCATTACATTCTGCATCCTCTGTCTGAGACCTGTCTTAAGTTTACTTATTTTCTCTTCTTCCTCTCTCCCTTTTCTTTTTTCTGCTTTATTTCCCTTATTCTCCCCCCCCCCTCTCTCTCTCTCTCTCTCTCTCTCTCTCTCTCTCTGTGTGTGTGTGTGTGTGTGTGTGTGTGTGTGTGTGTGTGTGTGTGGTGAGCAAAGGTCAGAAGATAACTTCATGGAGTTGGTTCTCTCTACTTCCATTTTTACATGGGTTTCCAGGCTTATGAGACAAGCCCTTTATCTCCTAATCCATCTCATTAGCCTCTTATCTCTTTTCACCCGGGGCTACTATGCTGTCAATCCAGTCTACTATGTTTCTTAGAGAACCCAGGACCACCAGACCAGAGATGGCACCACCCACCATGGGCCGGACCATCCCCACATCAATCACTAAGAGTATGCCCTTCAGGCTCCTCTACAGCTTGATCTTATGGAGGCATTTTTTCAATTAGAGCTTCTTCCTCTCTGATGACTGTAGCTTGTATAAAGTTGACATTAAACTAGCCAGCATAGTTATTAGGTATACATTTGTTTAGTGATAATGAAAAGGGCATCCAAGTTCCAACCTAACTTTCTGACTTATAGCCCTTGGAAATGAGGTTATATTTAGATTTATGTTATATTGCAGGCTTGTACTAGTATAAACTCAATGCATACAATGATTGCACACTGTATACACTACCTTCTATAAAGTTATCTTTAAAATGCATGTTACTTTGTGATTGTTGTTGACTTTAGCAGTTTACTTTACCAACAGTCACTTTTTGTGTAAATACATTCTGCTTCATATTCTTATATGGTAATTTACTTCTTATCAATTCAATTCATGAACTCTCATTTAAAAACAGATTACAATGAAAAACAAGAAACAGCTTATTAGTGTCAGTCTGCTTTATTCCTTTTGTAGAGATGTGAAAAAGAAGGTCTATGAGTGGCTAAGCGATTCATGAGCATAAGCTAATAATTTTTGTCTTGGAATTCTTTTATTTTTAAAGCAGCATTTTACTTTCACTAATTTAGAGTGTTGTATCTGTTGGAGACCTAGGAAAACAGTGGTCAATTGTGTTTCTAAGTATAAGTAGTAAAGAAATAATTTATTTGTGATCTTCAAGTTTACTTTAGCCACAGAGGGGTGAGGTAGGGCTTTGGATATGTACATTTTTCCACAAAACTTTCCCATGATTTTCTCATTTATGAAATGGATAATTATAATAGTTATCTGTTAGGGTTATGAAGATGAAATAAATAAAAATAAATGTAAACCAGTTCAAACTTTATATATGTATATAACTTGTACTTTATACACATGCTTTGGAAATTATTTTCATTTATTTACTTATTTATTTTGTTCAGTGTGTGTGTGTGTGTACTCAGACATTCCTCAGCGTATGTTGGGATGTCAAAGGACAGACAGTTTGTGAGAGCCATTTCTCTCTTTCTACCCTGCAGGTCCTAGGGATCAAACTCATGTCATTAGGTTTGTCAATAAGTGTCTTTACCTACTCATCCATCTAGCTGACCCATGAACATAATTTTTGTATATAGAATGCAAATAGGTGTCAACAGTTTCATAAAATGACATAAAAGTCTTAGTCTACACAAGAACATCTGTAGACTTTACCACAGTTTTCCTCTTGGAGGCCTGATTACAGTGAAGTAGAACAGGCAAGTATATGATCAGTTGCCATCTTGAGACCAAGGAATTTTTCCAGTGGATTTCCTAGGTCAGCCACTACTGGAAGGGTATGGTAAGGAGAGAGTGTTGAGTGAATCTTTGGTTATGCTCTGCAAAATTGAAAGCATGGCATCATGGCCTGAAGAGTAGCAACATGAGGTCCATGAACAGTGTGGTGTGAGATCAAGATTGGTCTTTGTATGAATGACTCTCTGTGAAAGATTTCCTGGTAAGTGGAGACTAGGTCCACAAGTAGACAGAATTTTATTCCTTCTATGGCCTAGATTGTATGTATGCATGTATATATGTATATATGTGTATGTATGTGCGTGTGCATTGTTATAGCATCAGGCTCTCTACAAAGAACTAGCCAAGAAAACATTTCTTCATGAGACCATGTGGAAAATTATTGGTCAATCAACAGAAGATGATGTACTCCTTTTTCAGTAAAGGGTTAAGTATAATTTTAACTACCAATTATAAAATCTTTTTTATCTTACCTTTTTGTGTATTTTATAGAAAAAATGATGACTCATAAACATGATCTTCCTTTGACGTGAATCTGCAATAGTAAATTGTTTCTAACAGAAAAATATCCCTGAAATATATAGAACAAGAAAATATATGCCTTATATACAATATTTCTGGGGAAATAATTCCATGGACCCTTTTGATGATTTTCTTTCAAATATGTAAACATGTAGGAAATTCTCTTGTGTCTCGTTTCTCTGCTGAAGTTTAACTTCCTGTCTGCCTCCCCTATGAAGATGGAGAGCAGATGCTATGACCCTCCTTGTACACTAAGTATCTTTATTTTAAAGACCGCTATTTTTATCAGGGCCTTCTATTTTGATTCAATTTCTAAGTCTTACTGCTCTATTTTTTTAAATAAGTCTAGAGGATTCTGCTCTTGTGGGTCTGACCAGGAAAGTCACCTTGAAAACCTAGGGCTTAGCTGTCATTGATATATCTCACCATCACACCATCACATTTGCCATTCTAGGAACTGTAAAATTAATTTTAGTTGGTACATTATTTCCTAGCATTTATTTGAGATCTGAATAAACTAAAACCTTTTGTCATTATAAGATCTCCCTACATAACAATGCATACACACACACACACACACACACACACACACACACAGAGAGAGAGAGAGAGAGAGAGAGAGAGGGGGAGTTTATAATTGTGATAATTCATTAGAAACTACTAAAGAGCAACGTCATTGTGATCATTGTGCTTTGAGGCTATCTGAGGCTGATGGTTGTTTATCACACAATAATAGAAACACACAGACACACACACACACACACACACACACACACACACGGTGTCACAGTACAAGAAGAATGAGAAGACTGCATTTTAAATGACTAACTGAATAGTATTTCTTTTAAGACATAAATGTATAAGGAATACATGTTCTTAAATTGAGTCATTGGATTTCATCAGTGACATGCTTTTAACCTTTCTACCTTAACAATTGTCTAGGTGGTGTCTGTTTGAATTCTGCAATCTGTAATTAGCTAAGTAAAATTTGGATAATTATGTTTTGGAAATGGAACCAAAATTGGTAAGAAAACTCAATGACATTTAAGATTCCTTTGATCATTATTTGTCTTCCATACTGATTCTTGAACTTATGAACTAAAGTGTGGCCAAAAGTTTTATTTTAGCTTTTCGTTTTCATTGCAGCATTCTGTCATTTGCTGAATGACAGAATTGCAACTCCTTTTTCATTTGTATCTTTATGTCTTCAGAGCCTCTACCACTTTTAAAAATAATTTCTTTTTATTTAGTGTGTGTGTGTGTGTGTGTGTGTGTGTTGTGTGCATATGAGTGCAGGTTTCCACAGAGTCCAGAAGAGGGCATTAAATCCAATAGAGTTGGAGTTATGGGCAGTTGTAGGCCACTCAAGTTTTCTGGGAACTGACTCCAGTCCTTTGGAAAAGTAGGAACTGAGCCATCAATTCGGCCTGTTCTCATCCTTTTTCTTTAACTAAAAAGTTATTTGTACATGTGCAGCTGAGCATATGTGTGTGCAGGAGCTCACAGAGGTTGGAGGAGGCATCAGATTCCCTGGAACTGGAATTACAGACAGTTGTAAGTTGTTATGTGGGTGCAAGGTATCAAACTCAGGTTCTCTGGAATAGCAGCCTATTCTTTTCCCATTGAGCCATTGCTTTAGCCCCAGTATTTAACATTAAAAATATTCTGGAGAAAATTTTCATGAAGTTCTCCTTTCCACATTTACCCTTGTGATTTGTTAATAAAGTTATTTTTACTTTTCTCTTTGGAAGCCTTCAGGTTATCTCCAGCCATTAACAACTAATCAAATTTTATCTATGGTTCAAAACAAAAATTAGTGAACAATTTATGAACACTTAGTGAAATTTAACTCCTTGAAGGCTCCATGTGTTTGGATATGCTCACATTAGTATTTTTCTATAATCCTGTTACAGATCACTGAGGTAGAACTGTGTGCAAGCACTGTTGGGATTTCATGAATATTTAGTGCCTGTTTCTAAGTCTGTGAAGTCTCATAAATCAATGCTGCTTTCCTCCATGACACGTGGCTGTGACTTTGGTACCATCTCTTTAGAATTATAAGGATTGTATCCTACACAATCTTCATATAAAACAGAAGAGGGAAATATCAAATCAAGCTCTTCTTTTACTGCAATTACTATGTCATTTATAGACCAGTAGAGCAAGTTCAAGGAGCTAATTTTAATTTCACGAGCTAGAATCCAAAATATTATCACGTATTTAACTGCCTGAAAACTCCCTTGGTTTTTCTTTTTTTAGATTTCAGAACTGTAAACACGAACCCCAGAGATTTTACTGGAATGTTACCTGCTCTAGACCAGCAATTCTCAGTGTAACCAATCATTACTCTTTCTTGAAATACAGATTTCCAGACTCAACCATAGGACTTCTTTTTATTCAACAGCATTCAAACAGTTCTTGGATCTTGGCTGTGCATTTGACTCACCTGGGAGTTTTTAAGTTACCTCAACCTGAACCACAGAGATTTTGCTGTGTTGGTGCTGGGTAACCTTAACAATAATCCCAACCCTAATCTTGATGCTAAGCCTAACAGCAATGTAGGCTAATATTTCTAGCTTAGAAATATAATTCAGAGTTTCTAGTAATAAATATGGATTTTATGCAGTCTTTCCTAATCATCTTCAAATATTTATATTTTTAAGTTTATGAAATTTTGCTTATCTCTTAGGATAAGCAACAGCTGACATATCCAAACAAGCTTTGGTGTGGAGGCATAATAAGCCCACCTAGCTCAGCAAGAGAGCTTCCTTGGAGTTCTAGGGAATCATCTTCTCACCATAGGATAGTGACTATCAAGACACCAGAGTGAAAAAGCTGATGCCCTTGTGTCTAGGACAACTGAGTGGAGGTCTATTTTAGTTTGAGTCTGATTCTCAACTATGTAATAATAGCAAATGTTGATTGAGTATTCGAATACTGACAGGAGAGGAAACATCAGGCATAGGGAGTAATTTCCCCAGGATCACAGCTTGGATGCTGTAGACTTGAAACTAGTCTGGCCCCAGTGTTCTCAGGGTCACCGTAGCATCATTTTGGCTAGTGAGATTGCAGTGTGAAATAATAGTCACAAATGTGCAATGTACAGACAGATTGGATCTCACCTGATTTAAGTAATACAAGCATATATAACTTGATTTTTCTGAGTTTTAATGATCCCATATGTAATATGGGCTAGCAGTAATATCTGCTTCTTGAGGTTATTATAAAGTTTTCAGTAGTCACTCTGGTGTCTGGATTACACAAGTGTTCCCATCCCACACGAAATTACTGACATGAGAGTTAGAATACTCAACTCTAATTTCCATACTGTCCTTTTTTACGTGCTAGGAAATCTCGTGTGTCACTCACCCTCTTAAGTCTTCAGTTATCTTCCATGCAAATTTAGATGCTATATTATGTGATCGCAACGGTTTCTTCTCACTCTAATATTGTGTGATTCTGGATATTACAAAATAGCAACAAGGGTATATTTATATATGTAAACTGTACATATACTGAGAACTGCAATTCTCACCCACCCGTTCATCTTTTTAGTTCCAACAATTTCTTCTTTATTCTGGGCTCATCTGTCAAAACGTAAAAGTAGAATGCTGTGATGTCTAACTTTTTAGGAGTCTATTAATCTCCCTCTGCTAACAACCATTTGCTGGAAGTAAATAGCTCCTGTGCCTAGCAATTTTTCACATATTAGTTCATTTTCTATTACTATAGACAAATACCTGAAGCTGAATATTTATATACCAAAGAATTTACTGATTTAGACACTGAAAATGTAAATGGTGTAGTGCTAGTTCAAGCAAGCATTCCCCTGTCTACAGTGCACCATGGCTAAATGGTATCATCATAATGCAGATGTCTGAAAGAAGGTGATCTCACATGGCAGAACATTAAGCCATAGCAGGGAGAGCCTCCCGGGCTGGGGTTTGGACCCTGGGCCTCACCCATAGCACATGACACTCTATATTACTGAACTACAGCCCACCTCAGACTTTTACCTTTTTATTCACTTACTTAACTTTTCCTTTGCATGTGTTTATGTGTGTCATGTTCATGCATGTTTGCACAGATATGAAAGTATGTGTGTACATGGTGCACAGGCACATATGTGGCTATGTTATGAAGGCCCAGGTCTTATGTTGAACCTTCTTGATTGATCTCCACCTTATTGTTGCTGAGTCTCTCAACACTGCTAACCTAACTGACAAGCTTGGGAAGTCCCTGCAGTACTTCTTCCCTGAGTTTCCTCCCACTATGCTTTTGGTATTTGAATTGGTGTATCATTAATGTTTGCCTGTCTTCAATCAGGCCCACACATATAAATTAGGTACATTTCCTCCCTTGTTCCTTTGTCCTCCCCTACCTCCTGACTCAAGTTCAATGGCTGATAAAGTCAGGGGACCCACACTCACCAGCTGCAGCAGTTGGGAGCATGGGCACTGCACCTGTCATGGACAACACAGTAGAGCTGGCCCTGGTGGTGTGGGTGGAGGTGAGCCTACTTGAGGAGTAAGAACAGGAGAATTGGTCCCACCCCTTGCTGCCTATGTATGGCATTGGGTAATCTAGTGGGACAGTGCTGAAGAGCTCTCCCTGGTGATGGTGATAAGGTAAAGCTAGTTGGCTGACCAACTCAGCTACTACCGAGGCCCACAATTGGGTTTATGAGTTGGCCCACTTCAACATCCACTAAATCTATGAACTTCTGGAGTGTGTAAAGGGCCTAATTCTATAGATCCAAAGCTTCATGATCAGGATCTCCATGACACAGGGCAACAACAGGATATCCAAGAGGATTCACAGTGAGGGCCCAGCATTGATAGGGTAGTAGAAGTCAGAGGCATCAAGCCAGATCAATGATTCTCTGCAATGACACTTGCACGTAAAGGTAAAGATGTATGGACTAAAGATGTATGTGTGACAAACTGTGCTACACTACAGCTACCACAGTGAAAATTTTTCTTTTAAATTTTCTTTTATCATGGAGGTGTTTCAAGGGCAGAGGGCAGAGGCAAAGAGAAGGGGATTAGGATGCACAATGTGAAATCCACAAAGAATCAATAAAACGTTGAAAGAAAAGAAAGAAAAGGTGCAATCATTTGGCAACTTGAGAAGGAGAAAAGTGGAGTGAAGCTGGGAAGATGGAATGTATTTGGTGATGCTACCCATCCTACCACCAGATTCAGCATGCTCAGAAAAGATTTGGTTGCTACTAGGTGGCTGGTACTGATAACTGGTTAAATGCAGAGAACAGCTGTGTAAAGATGTCACACCTCAGAATACTCCACCATGAAGAATGATGTCAAGAATCTATTCCATTGATTCTATTCCATTGATCAAAATGCTTCTCACAGGCATGAGTAAGCCCATTTCAGAAAATGAGACTCTGAGGGTAGGGAAGCAAGCACACTCTCACAAAATGGGCCACCTTGACGTTAAGGATAAGCAAGAAGAAGCCAGTTGTCAAGGAAGCAGGTAAGAATAGGCATGCTAGGGAAGTCGCATGCTAGCAACCCATGCTGTATCTGATGCTAGGCCATTATTACATGACCCAGTATTGGCAGTGTCTCCACATTCTAGGCCTCTACTCTACCAAATAGCAGATGTAAATTTGTTAATTAATGCGGTTTTTCTGCTACAATATCCATTAGGAGAGTGCATTTTAAACTTGAGCATGAAAGGAATCATTTGGTGTGGGAGTCTTCAATATTCTAGTTTGGTTCAAAAGCATACAAAATGGGTGTGTGACAAGACACCCCAGCACTATTTGAGAGATTTGTTGGCTCTGAGCTTAACTACTGAAATATAATCTTTGCATTTGTTTGTTTATTTTTGTGTGTGCAGTATTGAGAGTTGAACCCAGAGACTTGCATATGCCAAGTAAGAGCTTCAAAACTGAGCTATGTTCAAGCTCAGAACCTTTGTTTTCTAAAAAAGTCTGTAGATGATTTGCACATGGTTAACACTTGAATAACATCTCCTTGGTTAAGTAGTGTCCTCCTCCATCCAACAGCAGTGAAGTCACAATTTTGTTTTGTTTTGACTAATTTTTTTATGAAATGAAGTAAGTAAAACAAATTATTAAAAGAAGACCCCTTTAAAAAAGACTTAAAAATACAATTATATTGCCATTCAGTGAGATGATATGAAATCATCTTTGCCAAGCTGCTTTAGAATCTTTCCTACGTTTTAAATTCTCAGGCTTATAATGGCCATAAGATGAGATCAGAGAGCTACAGAAGGTTCCAATTGGTGAGCAAGACATTGAATGGTTCTTGTCTTGAAAAGAACTTTGACTTTTTCATTTTTGTAAGTTTGAAATGCTTTAGCAACAGCAAACACTTCTCAAACCTCTACAAGCAGCATTATAGTGAAAACACACACAGTACTTTGTTTAAAGACAATATTTTTCTTTATAACACATTATAAGATTGAGCTGCAAATTACAACTTTTCTGCTTCATTTCCCCCTCCTCTGGCCCTCCCCTTAGCTTGGACCATTTCTTTAGAGTACAGGGTTCGTCTAGCCTCAGGAATCTCCCACAGTTCTTTCTAGAGTTGAAATGCAGGTGGATATTAGGTCTCCCCCGCACTTAACATTAGTGGGATTGAGTTGTTGGGAGCCTTTCCTGATGGCAGCTATTGATGGAAAATAGACCTGGAAAGCCTGAAGGGAGCTATCAAGTGAGTGAGGCGAGCCGGGGAGATGATAATATGGGGACTGTGCTTCTGTACTCATAGGCACCACAGGTTTATGGCTTGAGTGATAGAATCATTGTCCAAGTAGAAATAACCCAAAACACTGGTGGGTAAAAAAAATGCACAAAAGATTGTTGACTGTAAGAATACATGAGGCTTTGACATTTTTGACATGAATTTATTTGGGTGTGGGAGTTGTGCCCAGGCATCACAACACTCGTGTGGAGGTCGGAGGATAACTGGAGCAGGTCAGCTTTCTTTTTCCACCATGTGGGTTCCAGGGATCAAACTTGGTTCATTAGACATGACAACAAGCACCTTTACCCACTGAGCCACCTCATTGGCCCTAGCTGTAAGTTTGTTTTTGTTTTGTTTTTCAAATTCAAAATTTTACTGGAACCCCCAAGTGTCAAAATAGGTATATATATTGTATATATGTGCAAAGTTTTATGTATTATTTGTATATGTGTGGGTATGCATGTGAAAGCATGTAAGTATGTATATCTAGTGCATATATAGAGATAGGACATAAAGATACCCACAGACAATTCTTTGAAAGAGAGTTAATAAGCAAATAGATTTTCTACTCATCTTTGAAGGATTCATTTCACAGTTTAATCCTATAGTTTTGAAACAGGAAACCTCACTCATCTTGCAGAGACAAAGGTTATAAGGAAAAACTACAAAGAGATTTCAGAGTCCCCAGAGTTTACCTTTAAACTTTGTCCTTCATGAATTTCTCCTATACTTAAAACATTTTTACTATACTGCATGAAATTCTCTGCAAACTGATATGAAATCTATGCTCACAGAACTTAATTACAAACTTTATAGGAATCTCTTGGAAACACTTCTCTCCACGGTGTCTTAGGAACACCATGCTTCCTAGATGAGGTGCAGCTGTTCCTTAGCTGTTTCTTGACACTGTCACTCATTCATTACATACAAGGCCCAAATAATTTATTTCACCTTAAAAAAAACTCACTATTTTGCTTTTGCATCTGAAGATTGACTCAGTGTCACACATAATGGTGTGCCAATCATCCATCAATTCTTTAGTTGGTGGATTTACTTTACATTTAGTGATCAAGTCAGGCCTCAGAATTACATTGTTGGGATGGAGGATGGGATAGAGTGTCAATCCTAGTAGTATCCTGTATAGAATATGTGTTTTACTCATTCTTGTAACCATAGACCATAGCATAAAACAATGCTCAGTGAAGGCTGGTGGCTTACCAAATGAGCTTGGCTTCTGAATCATGGTAATATTTGGCCATCTGACCAAGAAAAGGAAATTCAGAATATCTAGAGACTATCGTCCATGTAGAGACAAAATCTTCTCATAGCAAAGTTGAGGGAGGTTTTGTATGTATTGCCTACCTGATTCACTTCATGTTGCTTTTCCATTCTTCCTCTGTACACTGTCATTGCCAGGAAGCCAAGCTCATTTGGTAAGCCACTGGAAAGCCTATACAAGCAACCTGCACTCTCTCTCTTATTTGTTCTTGGGCATGGGGTTACTCCTCTATTAAGTAAAGTTTTTAATCCTTTAAAACTAGACCTTCATCTTTGCCTTTCTACAGGGAGATTTCTTTGCTCCTGTTTGTGCTACTGACTATATGAGGCAGAACCAGGAAAGCCACCACTACCACCTGTGTATTCTTTTAAGATTTCAGTTCCTTGAACTTCATGGCCCAGAAATGTGTGATGGAGAACAAACACCGGTTTTGCAATTAGGCAAAACTGAGTTAAGTCCTTGCTTGAGCACTTTCTGAGCTATGTAGCTAAGCTGTGTTATTTTACTTGCTGACAGTAAGCTTACTTGTCTAGAAATGAGGACAGCGAAGTCTTCCTCATGGGGAGGAAGTTGTGAAGATGAAGTTATGTAGCATATGTAAATGTTTGGCACTTAATTGGTACCCAGTGCCGAGTAGGCACTTGAAGTATATTTAAGATCATCCGGGCTTCTTACAAAAGGGAAGATCATGTAATAGATCTATGATGGTGGATTCAAAAGCAACCTGAGTGCTGAGGATGTAGCTGAGTAATATACCATTGTCTAGCTTGGGCCAGGCTGAGCTTTCCATTCCTAATGCTGAAAACACAATCAGTAAAATTTTGATTTAAGGCATCATTCTTAGAATTAAATCTAGTTTAGGATTATAAATATGAAAGGGAAGAAGCATGTTAGCTTCCTCCTGAACCCTACACCTTCATTATGATGGATGATTGACAAGCTATATACTTGTCTTTCACATTTCCTTTAGTATCTGTGGCAGAGTCACACTGAAGAATGATCAGCATGACGGTAGAGCCCTTGAGCCCGGGAGCTCACCAGAGTACTGCTGGATGAGGTTATTCTTGAAAGCCTTAATTTAAGCTTTCCACTTAGCATTTCATGTGACTTATTTTGTACAATGACAAAGCTGCAGGTGTTAACACAATCTAAGAGTTTAAAAATGTGCCTGTGGTATATTTAAAGTGACCAAAATAACTTTTTAAAAAAGATTCAAAAATAAACTGTTGACATAAGTCACTAAAATACTCCTGCTCAAGAAGTGAGATTGTAGCTTCTCGTCGTTCTTCTCAGTCAAATGCTCTCAATGACCTGATCCAGTTTCCCCTGCAGTCTGCTCCTGTGCCCAGCTTCTTTTCAGAGCCTGAACACTTTGTTTTAGGGTGGATCTTTTTCTTGACTTCACCTTTAAGTTCTTACCCACTGCCATATATTAGGGTAGTTATTTACCTTTCTATATCCTTTTATTCCAACTAAAACCAAAGGTCCTACCCAGCATGAAGGTACATGGAGTGCATCTGCTGAGATGTGGCTAACCGAGGCAGGCCGGACTGGAACAGACTTGGAGGAAACAGACCAGGTACTTCACAAAATAGACTGTGAACTTCATGTCAAGGGCAATGGCAGAGTTCTTGGAATTACTGATTGGTTTCTCGAAACTGGAACTAAAAGTATGCCCAATGATACTTTGGTTGTGGAGAAGAAGCCCAGTGGCCGAACCTTCCATGTACTGTCCTGTGTAGTGATATCTTGTTTATACTTTAACAAATAAAGCATGTCTGAAGACAAGAAGAGGGCAGGGCTAGCCACTAGTTAACCATAGAGGTCTGGAGGTTTGTACAAA
The DNA here is from genome assembly GCF_943737965.1 of Phodopus roborovskii. Taxonomy (NCBI): domain Eukaryota; kingdom Metazoa; phylum Chordata; class Mammalia; order Rodentia; family Cricetidae; genus Phodopus; species Phodopus roborovskii. Next base: position 12,648,119 of record NW_026125391.1, read on the forward strand.
TAGACAAGAAGTGATATGGTTGTGCAGAGAGAGGAGTGTTAAGGCAGGAGAAGACAGAAACTGACTCCTGGCTTTTACTATTAAGACCTATTAGAACTCATTCTACAGTCCAGGATACAAGCTGAAGGTAAAATAGAAGGACAACTCTGGATGAATCCAAAAGTCTCAGATTTAACTGGTCCTCCTCCCCTCAGATCCCCTTCCCACAACTCCTCCTTCTTCTTCTTTTTTTTTTTGTGAGACTGAAGAAGAGTCTTGGAAGAGATCTCTTAAGTGAGACTCTAACAAGTCATGAAACATAGGACTATCACATGGGTGTTGAGCAATTGATCTCCTTTATAACAACTAGGATGAAAAGGTGAGTCCAAGCTCTTGTGACCGGGATACTATAGTTCAGAAGCAGAATGAGAAGAATGTTGCACCTACATAGAATCCTTGCATTTTCATCTTCCTGAGTTTACTCTTCTAAAGTACTAAGCCTAAGGAAATTTCTAGAATCTGAACTTTTTCTTGGAGAAACAGTGGGCAGCATTCAAAGTAACTTATAATTTCTTAGTAGAAATTATTTTTCTATGAAGGCTTTCAATTAGAAGAAACTAAACATGGCATTTGCAGTCTGGGGAGGGAGAAGTACCCCACTAACTGAGAAAACATTACTCATGTAGCATTAGACTCCTTTCTCCCTCATTTAATACCTGTTTGGGGGAAACAAACAAGCAAACAAACCATAGCTAAGCTCAGTAAGTCCACTTTCATTTTATCTTGATGAATCTATGGAAAATGAAATACAATTAGAAGACTTTACAACAGTTATGCCTTTATATAGAAAAGCATATTCTCACTTCCATTAGGTAAATGCAAGGTTAAACATTCATCTTAGACATGCTGAGTCATCAACAAGAGAACAAAAGTTCCATAGTACTCTGCCGACCGACCAACTCCATGCACAAAATTGCTTATAATAAATACTATGCCCATTACAAAATGCAAAAGATGTATCTGTGCAGAGATGGGTGGAAAGGTGTTAATTTTTAATCCTGTACATGTACATGATGACTACTATTTTCTCCATCTTAATCAAATATCATCCAATTTAAGTGTTCATACACTTATGGTTCTTGGAATTTTTAGCCCCTGTGTATTACAATTTTTAAAGTCATAGTACCATCATCCTTTTAATCTTTTAACATGAAGCATCAATACCTATCTTTTATATTCACCACTATGACTATGATACATTTTATGACTGGTTACCAGTGTTTAGTCACCTTTGCTACTGATTTGTTTAAATATTGTTAGATCAAGCACACAAGAGATTCAGTATTAAGAAATTTGGAAGCTTTAGATTATACCAATGCTTTCAAGATCCTTTGCAAAAGAAAATATACTAATGGTTGGCAGAAAATGCCTGTCACAAACATAGGTAGCAAAACACATTCCTGTGTTACAAAGCACACCAAATCACATGGCTATATTATAAAGTACACTTGATCACATGACTATGTCATTGTGCACAGCATATCACATGGTTGTGTTGTAGAGCATATAAGATTACATGCATGTGTTATAGAGCATACTAGATGCTCTAGTGAGAAGTTTTCAATGATGGACCTTTGTTTCTAGTACTTTTATATGGTATTTCACATGTTCTATGATGGTTGATGTTTATTTCTTATTAATTTTAAATTAATGAAGTTACTGAATGTTTAGAAATATAAACAAATGTGAGTGAGTAAAATTAGCCATTCAAACTCTCAGTACTCATTTTTGCATATTTTTGACAAATTTGATTTCATATGCAATATCACATTCTGCTCTTGCATTTAATAAGAATTTTCTGTAGTCTTTAAAACACCTACAATGCATTTTGAAAACCAAAAGAGTAGTTCCTTCTTTCCTATTCTCTGAAATGAATAATTCATGGTAGTTGTAGAAATTCCAAATATTCCCTATGTGTGTGTAGCAATAGTAATCCACTACAGAGAAATAACTGCAGGAAAATTCAGTGGATATGCATCCAAAACTTGGTCCATGAATGTAAACAAAAGTTGTATGCATGTACACAAATAAATATATATGTAAACATGCAATGTTGGTGTCACACCAAGTTATATGAAGTTTTGGCAACCTACCTTTTTGCATAATACATTTTAAACATCTCACTGTGTTTTATATCCCTTACTCTTCACTCATTGCACAGTTACATAGAGTACCATATCAGTTTTTAAAAAATCATAGTAGTCATATAGAATTGCTCTAAATATTCTGGCATACTTAAACCTTTCTGGGTATCCATTCCTCCATTAATGAAGATTGGTTTTTAATATCTTTTATATGCATGGTTGTTTTGCTTGTGTGTGTGATTGTGCACTATGTGTGGAGGACAGAAGAGGTTACCTGATGTCCTGGAGAGGGGGACTGGACTCATAGGTGGTTATGAGCTGGTGATCAAATGGGTTCTCTGGATGAGCAACTGAGGTTTTAACCCCTGAGCCATCTTGCTATTCTTGTACTAGACTTTTCATGCTAAGAGTCACACTAAGCTCAACACTGGAATGAAGAGTTTAAGTCTTCTGATAAATATTATACATATACTTTCTGTGGTGTTTGCCCAACTATTTCATATTTCCTATAAAATTCTTGCATTTATTCATCTCTGTCACTTTTTTCATCCAGAACATCTTAAGTCTTTTAGAATTTAAATTTGTAATTCTATCATCACTGGTGACATGCTTTTCTAAAGTTTAGTTTACATTTAAGGAAGACAACTGGGTAGAGATCTGAAGTCTGGAAAGAAGTTTCTCCTAGGTAAAGTTCATGATGACTTCCTGTGTCATCTTTAGTCCTTTGTCAGAGTCTTCAGAGAATGAGTGGCATTTAACATGTGCTTACAGAGAAGTCAGAGATGTGTCTCCAAGTACTACATCGACAACCTTCACTGAGCAGTAACACCTAATGTAAGAAGAGGTGTAACTTAAAATCATGTTCAAGTTGAGGTTGCTCAAAGTCGTCTGTGAAATCCATGCATTCCGAGTGAACACTTTATGAAATCTTTGGGGATTTTTTTTTTACCTCAGTTTAATGTTAATTTGTTTGTAAGCAAACAGAACGTGGTAACATTATTTCTACCCTAACAGCATATGCGTGTTGTCCCATTAGTATTAATATTTTCACCAGAACATTGTTGAACAACAGCAAGTGATAACGTTAGTAGGCAGTAATCAGAAATTTGACAGCTTTCCTCACTATTCATGTATTTTTCCTTCTAGGAGGCAAGAGATGTAGATTGAATTAATACTCCAGAAAATTATCATTAACCAACATTAATTCAGGTACCACATTGATGCTGAAATACTTGTCTAAAAAAGAGAATGACTCATTGTCCTTTTATCTCACAGGACAGAGAGAGAAGAGAGTGAGTTATGCACATTTTCTTTTCTCCCCAGAAAAAGAAGAAAGTTCTCAAGCGTGAATTTCTTCAATTTTTGGTCCGGCACCTGATGTCGCCCAGCTTCTGTTCCATATTCATCATTTTATCATCAGCTGTGAAGGAAGGTATGACTCTTTTGTCCAGCTAAATGCTTCCTTTGACTCTGGGAAAGCATTTTACTTCATCACTCAATGTGCTTGCCTTTTGTGAGAGGGGCTGTGTGAGAAGACAAAGCCTTAAGGAAAGGTTTGAATGACTACTTTACTTTTCTAATCTCTCATGGATATTACAGCAATAATCTCTTTCATGATGCAAGAGAGAAGTTAATAATATGGTGGCAGGAATTCTTTAGGTTACAAAGGTTATGACTTCACTCTCCAATGAAACATTGCTTGAGAATGACCCCTCACTCTGTTTCTCTCTGCACAGAGGTAAGCAGTTTTATGTGTTTCAAATTCCATTGACACTAACCTCTGTTTGTCAGCGGTCACAGCAGCTGCTTCAGTTTCTTCCTTTTCCTCCTCCTCTTCCTTCTTCCTTTCTCCTGCCACTCCTTCTCCATCTTCAGGTTTTCATAGATTTATTTTATTTTTAATTATATGTATATGTCTGTGTGTAGGTATACACACATGCATGTGCAGATTCCTGAAGAGAATATTGGATCCCCTGTAGCTGATGTGAGTGGTAGGTATGAACTGAGGTTGTGCGTTATGCCACAGCAGCAGCTAGTATTCTTAACTGTAGAGCCACTTCTGCAGACCGAACAAGTAGGTTTTGGCTTTAAAATGTTTCTTTTTCTGTTCCTTCCTTCCTTCCTTCCTCCTTTCCTTCCTTCCTTCCTTCCTCCTTTCCTTCCTTCCTTCCTTCCTTCCTTCCTTCCTTCCTTCCTTCCTTCCTTCCATTCATTCATTTTTTGGCCTGAAATTTGCTATGTTGACCAGGCTGTCTCTAAACTAACAGAGATTTGCTTGCCTCTGCCTCTGGAGTGCTGGAATCACAGGCATGTGCCACCACTTCAGGCTGCTTTCATTTGTTTGCTTCTCCAAGATCTTGTGTAGCCCAGAAAGACATGGAATGAATTATGTATAAGTGAGTATTACACACACACACACAGCTCAATAGCAGTATCAGTTAGTGACAACATTCTTAAGCATTTATTTTGTTCCAGGAACCACAGTCAATGGTCATTTAATGTAACCAATTGAGTGTATTTAACTCTTATGTCTTCCCTTTATGGATGAGGACACAAGCACACAGAGGTTGTGACATATTTACTGAGCCAGTAAACTCATTTTCTTCAATAAAAATTTCTATGTAGATGTTATCCTCGCCCCATTGTATAATTTTAGCTGTTTTGTCGAAAATCAGGTGTTCATAGATGCGTGGATTAATATCAGGATTTTCAATTCGATTCCATTGGTCTACTTGTCTATTTTTATGCCAATACCAGGCTGTTTTCAGAACTATAGCTCTGTAGTAGAGCTTAAAGTCAGGAATGGTGATGCCTCCTGAAGTTCTTTTATTGTATAGGGTTGTTTTGGCTATCCTGGATCTTTTGTTTTTCCATATAAAGTTGATTATTATCCTTTCAAGGTCACAGAAGAATTGTGGTGGGATTTTAATGGGGATTGCATTGAATCTGTAGATTGCTTTTGGTAAGATTGCCATTTTTACTATGTTTATCCTACCTATCCAAGAGCATGGGAGATCTTTCCATTTTCTGGTATCTTCTTTAATTTCTTTCTTTAGAGTCACAAAGTTCTTATTATATAGGTCTTTTACTTGTTTGGTAAGCGTTACACCAAGATACTTTATGTTGCTTGTGGCTATTGTAAAGGGTGATGTTTCTCTGATTTCTTTCTCTGTCTCTTTGTCGTCTGAAAAAAGTAGGGCTACTGATTTTTTGAGTTTAAATCAAGTTTTTGAGTTGGCATTCAGTGAAACTGTTTTGTTTTAATTTTATAGTGGTGGAGGTCAAACTTAGTGTCTTATACGTGTTAGGTACTTAGGTACCATTGACCCGTATTCCTAGACCCTGGTTATTAATTATAAATATCAGGCTATCTTTCTCCTATCCGGGGCTGAGGGATGGGTCAGTGTTTAAAATGTTTGCCTCATAGGTATATGAGTTTATATCCCCAGCACACACATTAAATAACCCCACAAGATGCACCCCTGTAATCATAGCACTGGGTAGTAGAGAGAGTGGCATTCCTGGTCTTGCTGGCTCATTAGTGTAGTGAACTAATGGACTCTAGGCTCAGAAAACTTGGTATAGAGTGATAGAGAAATGACACCTGACATTGACCTTTGGCCTTTACAGCAGCATGTACACATACGTGACCACACGTACGAACACCATACACATACGTGTAGGTGCACACACATACACAGGCATGCACGTATAGAAAATTGCCCTGATGTAGCTTGCATAAGTTCTTTATTCTTTTGAAGAAGGTACCACAACTAGGTTTAAGAGAAATGTTAATTTAGTTTTCTTTGGCTATTGTTAGTGCACAGATCAAAGTGACTTCTAAGTAGCATTGAAAATACCCCTAAGTTAAGGAGTATTCTCAAATGCTTGAGATATTTGAAAAACTGATCTATAGCAGAATATCCAGTAACCATATTTTCAGAAAGTATTCAAAAACTTAATTTTTTTAAAAGCAAATAGTCAAAACGATAATGTGGCCTCTTTCTGATTAATTACACATTAGGCTTTCGAGAAAGTTAAATGAAAGGAGTATGGTTGCTATTCCACTGTTCTTGGTTGTAACTGGATGAATAAAGATGGCAAAGGAAGTATTGCATAATTCATCTTAAGTGAATTGCAGTTTCCTAAATGTATTGACAGTGAGTGGACAGCCATTGAGTGTTGCTGATTGATGGGAGATGAAAGGACAAATGTACCTTAGGAGCATATTTACCAGCACAGATACTCCTTTTTGGGTAAGAAAGTCAGAGGAAATGGGAGGTACTTACACAAAAGAAAAGAAAGAAAAACAAAAATTTAGTTTGTAACATCACATTTTTGATTGTTTTAGAGTTTCCATTTTTAGATGAATTTGTCACTTCTGTGAATTTATGAAAGGCAAATTATGACTTCCAGCATTTTTTTTCTCCAGCAACCCACTTAGTTTTTCATTCTACCTTCTTCAAACAATCCCATCCTGCTAAAAAAATGTTCCGTGCAACCCCATATTTACACAAGGAATTCACTGAAGAAGCAGGGCTGGGACTTGGGGCTTTGTATCACAAGTGTCTTTTATAATTGCCTCCTGCATATACTCACAGTAAAATTATGCTCAGCAGGTAGCTTGCCTTCACAGCAACCCGATGCAAGTTGGATTAAAATCACTAGAAGTTGGAATAGACAAGAGAACTCTCCTGTTTGCAAAGGCAGAGTATAAGATTTGAAGACTGGGACATAATAAAATTCTGAGAATACAGACCAACATGAAGATATCAACATTCTCAAGCATTCACCATATAAGGTTAATGTATTAAACTCATTGATTCAGCCAGTTTCATTATACACTCTCTATATGCTCAGTGTTTGCTTGAGGCACCCAGGCATGTAACACCAAAAGGGATACAGATCAGAAGGACAGAAGGGAGATCAGAAAATCCCAGTAAGCAAGTATTGTCATCACCAGATGGAGATGGGCACTGTGGAAATAAACAGGGCAGGGATTAGGTGTGACAGACTTGTGGGGTGTTTGCTTACAATTCTAAGTAGGTGACTTGTTCATAGTAGAAAGTATAAGGAGGGTCATGCTGTGCATGCATTTGGGAGATGAGATTACTTTGAACAAACAGTGAACAAAAAGGGTCTGGGCAGCAGTGTCTTGGAGTGTTCAAGGATCCCTAGGGAGCCAGTGCAAAAGGAGACACAGGGAACTAGATGGAAGGTTAGAGAAGGAGGGAAAGGAATCTTGCGCAGACATTGCTGAAACTTTGCCTTTTATTTCTGTGGATGCCCTGAGAAACAATCTGACCTGGTTTATACAGAAAGACTAAGAGGCCATTGTAGTGAGCAGCTGGGAGGGAGTGATGGCCAAAGAGTGAATGTGGAGGTGATGAGAGATGACTGAGTCTGGTCACACTGTAAATGTGAGGCTAACAGGGTGTGGTTTGTGAGAGAAATACCTCACTCACAAATCCAAAGTTTTGAAATGAGTAATTGGGAGTTGGGAGTCTTAGATGGGAATTGTTAAGTGTTGCTGTACTTGGTTTCCCATGACTTAGTGTATTTTGGGGTATCAGACTTAAAACCAAGAATGATGAAGGGAGATATCTCTCTCTCCTCCCCACCCCCTCCATAAACTTGACATAAGTTAGAGTTATCTGAAAAGAAGGAACCACAATTGAGTAATACTAGCCTGTAGGCAAGTCCATAGGACATTTTCTTAGTGATCAATACCGGAAAATCCAGCCCATTGTGGATGGTACCATCCCTGTACAGGTAGTCCTGGGCATATAAGAAATGAAGTTGAGCCAGCCATGGGGATCAAGCCAGTAAGCAGCACTCCTCCATGGCCTCTGTATTAGCTCCTGCTTCTAGGATCCTGCTTTGCTTGAGTTTCTGGTTTCCATCAGTCACTATTTATTACCTAGAAGGTTAAGATGAAATACATTCTTTTCTCTTCAATTTGTTTTTACTCATGGTGTTTTAGCACAGCAATAGAAACTGAATTAAGCCAGCAGAGATCGGACCCAGGCAGTTGGAAGTTGTGGACAACACTGGGAAGTTGTCCACATGTGGGCTGTATTTTAGGTGTTGGGTGGGTGCACTTACTGTTCCGATTCTCAGCCCAAGTGCTCATGATAGTCCTACAAATACTTCCATTCCTGATACTTTGATATGCTAGAAATGTGCTCAGTGATTGCACTCAGCCAGAGATTTCCTGTCTTGTCCTTCTGTGTCAAGTTTCCACAGTCATCTTCATTATAAATGCATTTGCTGCAGTTCTCTATGTCAAGCCAGAGGCTGAGACTCCTCACACAGAGGGCCTGGAAAAACCTCCATCTCCCCTGTGAATCAGTGGCAAAGTCACTGCAGTTGGAAAGCCTGGCAGATAACACTGACATCAGACACAGATAGTGTAGCAAGTACTCTTCCTTTTCCTGTCTCTCAGGCCCCACCAAAGGTCATGTCTCCTCTTTCCCTCACTTGTTCCACACTTCTCTGGGTTCCCCTTAGTAACCAAGCCTTCATTTCACAGTTTGGGACTTGTTAACCCTATCATTTGAATATGGTTCATTCTTAGCAAAACTTATGTTGCGTTTGGTTCCCAAAGTGTGACAGAGTTGGGCAGTGTTGCCTAGTAGGGGGTGCTTGGGTTATAGAGACAGGGGTTTCATGAACGGATTTTACTCCCGAGTAACTTCCTGCTCTTAGAAGTGACTGGCTTCATTCTAAGACTGGATTGTTGTTATCAACCAACTCTCCATCCTTTGTATTCTCTCTCTGGCTTGCCTTTTTTTTTGTCATAGATTGGAGGCATCAGCAAATGTATCATCAATGGAGGCCAAGCAGGGCGTAGGGCCTTTCCAGCCTCCGAATGATCAGCAAAATCACTCTGTATATTTTCCTTTGCAGATCACCTTGTCACATGTATTCTGTGTTAGTTACACAGAAAACATACCAAGATATGTGCCCTCTATCCTTTGGAAGAGAAAGCTCTCCATGTGTTTAACCAAATTCACTTTTCTCAAGAGCCAGTAGTAACACCCTTTTAGAATTTATTTGCCTTTAAATGACCATCCATTCTTAGCAAATGCTTCTTCAAATAATCTAACAAAGCAGATCCTATAAAGCATGTGCATTGCATATGTGTGTATGTGTGTTTGTGTGTGTGTGTGTGTGTGTATGTGTGAGAGTATGTTTGTTGTATGTGAGTGTGTGAGTGTGCATGTGAGTGTATGCGTGAGTGTGTATGTGTGTGGGGGAACTGTTTAAGAAAAGATTTTCTAAATCAATACACGTTTGTTCTCACTTGGAAGAGGCCTACAACGTAGGCTGAAAATGTATTATTTTTATTTGGTTGTATTTGCATAAAGAGCAATATAATATGCCAAGAAAATTCTGATCATATTTTCACAATCCTTGTACTCATCTTTACCATCTGATTACTTATTCATGCTAATATAATTATTCTCAAATTCTCTTTCCCTGCCATATAAATCTGCATTATTGGATAATTCGATAGTTTTTATATTTTAACACTTGTGGATAATGGGCTGTACTGCCCATACCTCTGAGCCAAGAAAACCCCAAATTTAGGCCCCATTTTTGGGCAACCTGAGTTCAAATGATCAAACTAAAGTTAAAAATAGCTCAAGCCCTTCATCCCAAGCCAGGCCAGCTTGGAAGGGTCACCCCAGTTTCAGAGCTCCTTGGGTTCAGGCACGTTACTACATAATGCTTCTGTCCTACCTCTTACTCTGCCCAAAGCTGTCTGCTTCATCACCCTCATAGTCCTGGTTCCCAGTGTTCTGCTTGGTAAGCTGCCTGTACGTCAATCTCCACCTGAGCAGCTTCTCTGGAAAAATCACCCTCAACATATCCTCTTGCCTTATCCTGGAATATTCTAGGAGAGTAAGTTTTGCTCCCACATCCTCTGGAGTTGCCTGGATTTCTTGGTCCTGGTCCTCTGTGACTACCTTGACTGCTAACCGTTTTTTTCTGGATTGTTGTGATACCATTTTCTCCCAGCAGGAGCCTCCCTGTAGAGTCCTCTCTTGTGGGTTCCCCACTCTTCGCTCCAAGGATATAGCAGAGAATGGAAGATTGTTAGGCAAGGGAAGCTATTACAATTAAACATGATTGAAGTCAAAGTGCAAAAGATGGAAGCAAAGACTCATAGAGATTTAATTGAACAATCACCAGAGACAAACTCTTCAACTCTTTCTTCCTGTCTTTCTTTTTTCTCTTTTTCTTTGTCTTCCTTCCATGTTTCTTCTTTCATTTCTCTCTTTCCTTTCTATATTTCTTTTTCCTTTCTTCTTTCCTTTCTTCCTTCCTTTCTTTCTTTCGAGACAAGTTTTTTATTTTTCTGTGTAGTCCTTGCTGTTCTAGAAGTCACTCTGTAGACCAAGCTGGCCTTAACTCAAAGATCTGCCTGTGTCTACCTCCTGAGTGCTTCTATTAAAGGTGCATGCCACTACTGTCTCATGTTTTTAGTTTCTAAATCCCCATCCACCCTATAAGTACCTCATTTTTAAACTTCTGGAGTGTACCTTTTCATTACCTTGTAAGAAAACTCTACTGTCAACCTAGATGATGTCTAGGATGGTATTGAGGCAGTTTCCAGTATCTGAGCATGAATGCCTTGTGGACTTTTGTCCTGTAAGTCAGCCTGGTACTTTCTCTGGTCATCAGTGCAATATGCAGATGTATCTTCTTAATTTCCCTGTTAGTCAGCAATTCATGTTGCTCCCCAGAAGACAAAGGATAGTTCCCAGTCAGTGAGATTGAAGTCTGCATAGACTGATGCCTTATTTATGTGAAGAATTTGCAATGTGCAAAACTTATCTCAGGTCTTTCCCCTCCCTATTTCCAGTTTTACCCATATGTGCTGCTTCAGTTCTCATGTTTTGTGTTGGTTTACTTCTGGTTTAGCCTTAGCTTGTCTTCTAAGTCAGTCGCCATTCATCTGCCTTGTTTTCTGCATCTAAACTTGTGATGTTGTCATTTGCCCCATCCTCCTGGATTTTTTTTCGTTTGTTTGTTTTGGATGTATGCTTTAAAGAGAAAGATTTCTGTTGTTCCAGAAGTCAAGATAAACACTTGTTCAGTACACTGAACTCCAAGTTGTTCAAAGGGTTAAATGTTTTATAATAGATCCTAATTTTAGCATGAAATTGTAGAAAAGTCAGAATTATGAAATATTGAAACTAATTCCCTAGAGTATTCTGGGTAGCATTAATATTTTGGCTACTTTGAATTTAAATTAGTTTGAGATAGGAATAAAGAGGATTTTTATAATTCCATATGAAATACATTAAAATAGCATTTTCAATATAAGGATTTTAAAATATAGCATGTTATCCTATACTTTTTTAGACATTTCTGGGTAAATAGTTGCTTCTTACTTTCAAAACTTCCAAGCCAGAAAAACAAGGAGAAAAGAATATTTTATCCAGTGAGCTTTTCCTTAACATTAATTTGTGTCTTCTATGTCCTATTTTTTTTAAACCTCAATCTTTGTCAGATGATAAATTACCTTATTTTTAAAATCGTGGATACATTTCATATTTAAAGATGGCAAAATGAGCCTTTCTTATCAGGAAAAATAGCTCTTCATTCTTGAGTGTTGGTGGACAAGTCTGAGCAATGTGGGGTGGCCTAGAGGGGTGGATGAACATTTGCGAGACATGTTTTAAATGCATAGCACTTTTTTTTTTTTTTTTTACTGCAAAGCAATGCATACCCTTCAAATGTAGCTGTTGAAGCTATTTTCCAAGAGCTTTGATTGATTACAGGGAAAGTTTTGTACCAGAACAAGAATTCAAGGTCTCTCTCTCTCTCTAAGAATAGAAAGATGCTATCAATGGTTCAGGATATTTGGATATTTATAATGCCTTGGATTCACTTTCTAGTCGTAGTTTCTTTCAATGTATACAGATAAATGAGTCCGTAAGAGGCACGGAATTGACATTATTATTAGATATTTCAAAAGTGCACAACAATGTTGAGGGAATGATGAGGAAATATATAGGCCCAAACTGATACATTAATAATTAATTCAACAATCTCCCTACTGCATAACTAACCTCCAATCATTGTATCACCTGTGTTTTGTTGGTTTTGATGTTTTGTGGTCATTAATTGATGGGGGATATCCTTCTCTATGTTTTTCTTATTGGTTGATCATTAATGACTTTTCAATTATTTGTTAGTTTGAATGTGCACTGCCATGTTAATGAAGTCATTGAATATGAGATGAAATGCCTTTTCTCTTTAGCTGAAACCTGAAAGTCATTGTTAGTCTCCTAATCTATTCCACATTTGCATGGTTGGATGTATAGTCCACCTTCTTTTGAAGACTCACTTATTTAAGGTGGCTTCGAGGAATACATTACAATGGAAAAAAATGTTTTTCTGTAACAATAGAAATAGGCAGTACTTGTCATGTTAATACTATTAGTGTTAGATATGCCCATTGACAACCCACCTTACATAACTGAAACACATGTAGAGTTGAAACACACATGGGGTGGACACAGACAGAGGTGTCAGGAGAGGGAGAGGGAGGAGGAGGAAGAGGAGGAGGATGGATAGAGAGAGAACTTTTTTTCATACCAGTGAGATTAAAGCTTGGAGGAACACAAACATGGCCTAGATACTTGAATTGAGTTGGGTGGGAAATGCAGTGTTTGTTCTTGGGAAGCCTTAGACTTCCAGGCTTTGATGAAGCTTCCTGGTGTGTCCTGGAACAACCATTCAATCAGCCACAGGACAGCTGCATTGCACACATTTTGTGGTTGCCTGATATAAAGATTGTTATTGTGAGAGCTAGCTTATCTTCAGTTTAAACAGAAAAGCACATGTCATTTTCTAAGGAGCAAAGAGGGCTTGAGTGGAAGTGCTGGCAAGATGAAAGGGGTCAATGTCCAATGAGAAACTGCCTAAGGATGGAGAATGTCTGGGATTTTTGCAGCCATAGTGCTAAGTTATTAAGACCTCCAGGCCTGAAGCTTGGAGGCCTGCGGGCAAGTCAGCACTCTCCCATGAGTACTGGCTGGGAGACTCCAGGCTGAAGAGGAACATAGACAGAGGTTTAGTACAGAGCTGAGTGTTGGCTCTAAGTAGTAGGGCCTGACCTTTCTACCTTATTTCTCTGCTGGCTCAACTCCATCCTGAGCATATAGACAGGGAACCCCTGACCATGAAGAGGGCACACCATAGCCCTGGGTCCTGAGCTGGCCTGGGAAGAGAATGGACCCGGAGGGGGTAGATACAGTTTTCTCTAAATGGAAGCTGTGACCTGATTACTATGAAACTGAAATTATGTTGAAATTAAACTGAAAATGTGACCTGGTTACTGGTTACCAATAACACAAAGTCACAATAATGAAGGTTGAACAGTTATGACTACAGTCCACAAAGAAGTGACACACACATTTAATAATGGGCTCAGTTCTTGACCCATTCAGTCATCTATTTGCTCACTCAGGGTGAGTTGTTTTATTATATAACACAATTCATGCTGTAACTGTAAATGAAAGTTGTCTCTCCGTATGTGAGTGCTATGTGTGTACATTCCTATATGTGTAATCACATGTGCTCCTGTAAGTCTAGAGGCTGGAGCTTGACATTGAGTAAGTATCTGCCTCTATCATTTTATTTTTTGAGGCAGTTGTTGAACTGGAAAGGGGCAGGTTTGAACTCGTTGAACTAGAAATGTGCCTTTTTGGCTATCCTGACTGGGCACCAAACTTTCAGGATGTGTGTACCTCTGTAACCCCCAGCCAAGGGATTGTAGATGGTGCTGCCATGCCTGCAATGACATCATCTGGGAGTCTCTTGTTCACACTTGTGTAGTGAGCACTTTACCTGCTGAACCATCTCCCCACACTTACATTTTTAATGTTCATGTATCATGTATCATGAGAGCAAACCAGGGAGAAGGACATGGCCAACATTTTATGTGATAAGTTTCAAAGGAATATTCAGGCTATCCAGGATACTTTTATGTTGAAGGGCTTTGAGAAAAAGTCCATGAGCCAAGCCTATAGAGGGAAGGGAAGACAGGAGGACGGGGGCAGGGCCACGGATTCGGTTATAGAGAAAGGGTGGGATCAAATCAGTAACTATGGAAACCTGGAACTATGTGTTTCTTGACCCCTCTGAGCCTCAGTCTCCCCCTGGTTGAGAACAGCGCATATGTCATCAGGATATTATACTGAGATTACACTGGTAATGTAAATGCAGGTGGATGTAAAGATGGTCATCATGACACCAATCACCATGTCACAGCAGTTCTTGGTTGTTATTGATGAGAATAATAAACACCTTCTAAACTTTATGTGTAGTAAAATGATATCATTTGAATGAGTCAGAAGGTGGGTTACACATGGAAGTATCTCTGAATTCAGATTTAAGTTTGCACTGTAGCACAGATTCTTTAGAGAAAAATGTGTGTAGTGTAGTTTAGACTGCAGATATCTCCTGATGAAGAAGTGGTTCATGTCCTGAAAGGCCAAAGATCCACATCCAAGTTAATTTCCTTGTTCCCCTTGGTCTTGATCTCTGCTCTCTTTCTATAAACATAATCTATCTCAAACTATCCTCATGGGTTTTCTTGGCCTTGCTGCCCAGGAATACTGTTTTCAATGCTCTTTCTGTCTCTTCTATGCTATTGCAAAGGACAAAGAGATGACAAGTAATCAAGATTACTGAATGGGAGTCTTCCCAGGACTTGCTGACTTTATGCTAAAGTATTATGAGCTTCCTTGTTTCTCTCATATTTCTCCATACTAAATCTTTTGTCTTCTCCATTCAAAACTATGCAAAAGAACTCTATGTTGCTACTTCAGCACCTTGATTAGGAGCGGGGCCCTGGAGTCAGGCTGCCTGTGTTTGAATTAAGCTCCATTATTCATTCATTAGCTGTGGGGTTTGGGCAGTAATTAACTTTACCGGGTCTTCTTCAGTGGTGACAATTATGAGTACCTAAGCTGCGGGGTTGTTACCAATGAACTAGAATAATTTGTATACTAGTGTCATTTATATAAGAAATTGTTAATTAATATGATTATAATATTGTAATGGTTAATCACCACTGCCATTTTGAATGGATTTAGACTTACCATGTAGGTGTATCTGTGAGTGTATTTCAAGAAAGGTTTAACTGAGGAAGGAACACCCACTCAATATACTCTGGTGGCATCCATGACTAACTACAAAGGAGAAACAAGCAAGCAGAACATCATGATTTATTCTTCTTTGCTTCCTAACTGTAGATATAATGTGACCAGCTATCTCATGTTCTTTGTAGCAATAATATCTTGGCCATGATGAGCTATACCAGAGTGACCAGAGTAAACTTTACTTCTCTTGAATTGCTTCTAGTCAGGTTTTTTTTGCCACACTAACTAGTAAAGTTATCTGAGTAGCTAGTATAGAAAATTGGTACCAAGGAGTGGGGTTGTTCCGGTGGTAACCTGAACATGAGGTCTTCAGACCTTTGGAATGGGTTTATGTGGAAGGTCCATCCCTGTAGACTAAAGAAGCTCTTGGATGCTGTAGGCATAACTCAGTAGGTCAGTTTGGTACAAGATTGGAAGACCAGAATGTCAAGAAAAGAGGTGGACAGTGGAGACCTGGCTTGCAACTCTCTTGGAAACTAAGCCAGAAGATATTTGTGTTACATTCTGCCAGAGAACCCGGATGCATTCTGCCTGTATTTTGAACACTGCAGTGATTTCTTCGGTGGAGGAAGTTTAAAAACAGCATAACATTCTGGATCTGGTATGGACGTTACTCTGCACTTAATGAAATATCTAGTAAGAGAAGGCAGAAAGAGGTGATGATGTGAAGTTTGGCAAGGAGAAGGGTTTTGGAAGAAGACATCACAGATATTAATAATAAGTATGAGAAAAATTAGGAATTTTGAGAGATAAAAGAGTTTTGACAATAATAGTACCCAGTTTTTGTTTTCTTCTGTCTCACACCAGTTGGCTTTTCTGAAATGAGGCAGAAACTCTGAAATTTTTTTCAACAACATGTTTGGATTTAGAGAAGGAGAGACACAGTCCAATTCCAATTGATTTTTAAGTGAATCTGAACTTCTACCATACTGGGAAGTAAAGAGATATAGGTGTTCAGGTAGAAAGATTTTAGCCTGTATTGAATATGGGTACCATAAGTCCGATTCTTCTTTGATGACTCTTTCTGGATAGCTATCCTTTCTTGCTTAGGCATCTACATATCTGATGTCTTTTAGTATCTTGAAGATGGGTATTTTTTGTTTTCCTTTAAAGACAAGAACAGAACACTTCCTCAACCTTTGTGAGTTCTCCATACTTGTGGGATTTAACTTGGTGGATGACCAATCTTCATTATCTTTTCATAAGGAGGAAATTTCCTCATTAGTTAAAGGAGCTATAATTTCTGCTGGGTCCATTCCTGTCGGTGAAGTCTTAATTTTCCTTTTGAAATAAAACCAGAAATATTTTCTATATATGTTTTTAGTTTTTCATCCTGTTTATATTGTAGAATTATCTTTTCTAATATGGTATCTTCTGTCTGCATCAAAATCCCTGAGGGGTATTCCCTAGATGGAAATATAATCAGAATACTATTGAGATTTGCATCCACACAATCCACATGTGTTTCTTGTATTCTCTTTTCTATTCATTCCAATTCCTCTACAGTATGTATATACATATATAATGGTAAATAAAACCTGCTCAGTCTGGATAATGTTTATATTTATGTTTTAAGGCTGGTCATTTGAGCTATTAAATAACAATTGCTGTGTTCTTCCTTGGTATGCTAGTTTGAAAGAAAATGTTCCCCAAAGGCAGTGGCACAATTAGGATGTGTGGCCTTGTTGGAGCAAGTGTGTCACTGTGGGAGTGGGCTTTGAGGTCTCTTACACTCAAACTATTCCCATTGTCACAGAGCATTTCCTTTTGCCTTCTAATCCAGATGTAGCCAGCAACATGTCTGTCTGTATGCCATCATGTTCTCTGCCATGATGACAATGAATTAAACCTCTGAAACTGAAGCATCTCAATGAAATGTTTTCCTTTATAAGAGTTGCTGTGGTCACGGTGTCTCTTCACAGAAATAGAAACCCTAACTAAGACACTTGGTGAAGACTATTTCTCTCAATATTACCGTTCCTTAGTAATCTGTTGTTCCTCATAGTATTGGTTTTTCAGGCATAAAAGATTCAAGATTGAGGAGTCATGGAAGCTTATCACAAGGTTCCAGAAAACAGATTGTGGCTAGCCAGTGCATGGCAAGGTTAGATTCCCAGCAGGGAAGTCACTAGGAGCCAATACATGAGGCTGGACCAATGAAGCGCAAGCTGCAGTAAAGATTATAAGTTTTGGAGACGCCAAGGCTGAAGGAATATAATACAACCGGCCTAAGAGAGAAGTTTCCTTCTTTGTAAGCAGCAGACATGGAGGAGTGGGGCAGTTTAAGGTTGGTGGAGCCAAGAATATTCTCTCAAGAACTCCAGATATTGCATATAGAGACACAGGGTTTAGTGTTTGCTCTGCCGGGTACAGGTCTTCCTCTAGTTCAAGCGTTTCTTGCTATACCCATATTCTTTCCTGTTAGAATGCCAACATTTTTGTTTGTTATTGTATATTAGAAGTGTGTACCTTGCCTTTTAATTTTGGGCACTCACACTTAAGAGATTGTCTTGTAGTTTAGAGGAGACTGAATTTTTCAACATCGTGGAAGTGAAGGACTGTGGGTACTTTCAGACACTGACCAAGAGTGTGTTTTGCATTATGAAGTCAAAGTGAGACTTTTAAGAGGCAAATGCTTTGATTTGCCTTATAACTTATAACCACAATGGAAATATCCCTCTAGGTACGTCTATGAGGGCATTTCCAGAAGGTTTAACTGAAGAGGGAAGAGGTTCTGGATGTGAATGGTACCATCTTATTGTCAGGGATTCCAGAGCAAAGAAAAACAGGATAGTGAGCAGAACACCAGCACTATAAACAGATATTAGGAAATCAAGATGGGTAAAGTTAGCACCTGACCACCGTGGATACTGACTTTTGAGCCATGTCATTCCAGATCCATGGCCCCTGTGCTCTGTTCCCTCCTGGTCTTGTTCACTGACCCCTCATTCTGAACAACCTGGCAATTTGTGTTAATTTAACCAGAAGCAATTGTTATTTTGTCTTTTAAAAATGTTTTTTCAGTGACATAAACAATTTAAAAGGTTTTTATTGCTATTTTTCTGCTTAAACAGATGTTTTTATATTTTAAACATAAACTAATATTATCATGGCTTACAATAAAAGACAATGATATAGCAGAAAGTAATTTATTTAGTTTTCTGTAAATATTCTGAAATTATATGCAAATAAAAAACAAATCACTAGGACTCATAACATACAAAATCCATACACCAATATATTTTTACAAATATTTCTTAAGAAAATTTATAGCTTTTTATAATTATGTGTAGAAATATATTTTATGTATATATATATATATTCATATATATATATATTATATGTAGAAATAGATTTTAATGATCAAAGCCATTGTATTAGTAGTCATTCTGAGACCTGGATTTTATCTAAATTAGAATTTTATCAAAATTCTAGGCTTCAAAGAACTCTAGAAAAGAACATGCTAATAGACCAGGGACAGCAGGAAGGGAAGGAAGGTCACACCATAAAACTAACCCATGACAGGGAAAAAGCATTGGAAAATCAAGACCTAGGAATTTTGATCACGAGGTGGAAACAAGTTGGAGAAAGATATAAATTTCTTTCTCTTTAAGAACTTGAAACAAAACAAAAACTTAACCCAAGTGGGCATAATAGGTGTGGTTAGACGAGGAGAGTAGGGTGCTCTGTGGAGGTGTGCATTAGAACACAGCAGTGTGTAGACTGTGGGAAGGTGGGGTGCTCTGTGGAGGTGTGCATTAGAACACAGCAGTGTTTAGACTGTGGGAAGGTGGGGTGCTCTGTGGAGGTGTGCATTAGAACACAGCAGTGTGTAGACTGTGGGAAGGTGGGGTGCTCTGTGGAGGTGTGCATTAGAACACAGCAGTGTGTAGACTGTGGGAAGGTGGGGTGCTCTGTGGAGGTGTGCAGTAGAACACAGCAGTGTGTAGACTGTGGGAAGGTGGGGTGCTCTGTGGAGGTGTGCATTAGAACACAGCAGTGTGTAGACTGTGGGAAGGCGGGGTGCTCTGTGGAGGTGTGCATTAGAACACAGCAGTGTGTAGACTGTGGGAAGGTGGGGTGCTCTGTGGAGGTGTGCATTAGAACACAGCAGTGTGTAGACTGTGGAAAGGTGGGGTGCTCTAGGTTGTGTAGTAGAACAGAGCAGTGTTTAGACTGTGGAAGAGTGGCATGTTCTAAAGGTGTGCATTAGAGCACAGCAGTGGTTAGACCAGGGGGTGTGGGATGTTCTGTGTGGACTGTGGGAAGGTGGGGTGCTCTAGACATGTGCAGTGGAATGCAGCATTGGTTAGACTGTGGGGAGGGTAGCGATGTCTTGTAGTACCCATGTAGCAGTGTACAGTATAACAGAGCAGGCTACAAGATCTGAAGTAACCTCAACATAACTGTTATTTAAACCTGGACCTCATTTTTTTGCTTGTAAAACTGAGATAAATTAGTTGTACTTGCTAAAATCCAGTAAAGGAATTGCTGAAGACCTATGACATTCTGTAACAAAACATGTCCTGTCTTGCATCTGTCCCTCTACCCCCATCTCTCTGTATATGTAGAGTGGAAATGACCCTAGAAGGTCACTCCTCAGGTGATAACCACCTTGGTCTTTGAGGAAGTGTGTTGAGGCTTGACAACTAGGTTTGAATGACTTTCTAGTGAACCCCATGTACCTCCTTGTCTCTATATCTCCATCATGGGGATGACAAGTGTATGCCAACATGGTTTTTGCTTTAGTGCTTTCATGGATTCTGGGTGGCCTAGCCAGGTTTCACGCTTGCCAGGCAAGCAAGCACTTTACTAAATGAGTTATCTCCCCAGACAAAAAACACACTTTTTTTTTTAACCAGAGTCTTCCCTCTCTCCCCTATTACCAGTCCCCCCTCTTCCCTCCACCCATACACTCTTCCTCCACGGTTTCTCTTCAGATACAGGCAGACCCATTAAATTGCAGTAAGTCTAGGCACCTCCTCTTCTATTAAGGCTGGATGAGGCAAACAGGTAGGAGAAATGGGTCCCTAAAGCAGGCAATAGTGTCAGTGACAGGTCCTGCTTTCACTGTTAGGAATCTCACACAAAGGTCAAGCTACACAACTGTCACATATATGCATAGGGCCTAGGTCAGTCCCACTAAGAGCATTTAAGTCAATATAAACATTTATTTTAGAACATTTTCTTGCAATGTTAGAAGATTATATATAAGGTATGTATATCATCTTAACATGACATATTAATAAAAAATAAATATTAAACTTTTTTCTGTTAATTGAAACTCACCTTGAAACATTTATGTGTATGTGAAGGTTTTCTTTCCTTCAGTTGTTTCATCCTTCAAAAGCTTGGCTGATGGCCTGCTGACATGAACATAGTTACAACACTTCATTTGTTATGTGACCTATCGCAGTTCTGAGTACTTCATAAATGAGCAATGGACTGTGACTAAACATTACCAGTTCCACACACTTTTGTGTAAGAAGGGGATCACTGGGCCAGTGAGATGGCTTAGCAGATAAGGCTTTTGTTTCTAAGCCTGACATCTGAGTTTCATTCCAGGGACTCACCAAGTGTAAGGAGAAAAATTCCCTTAAGTTTTCTTCTGACTTGAACATATCTATCATGGTGCATGTACCCCCATTGCCCACAAATAAATAAATATTACTTTAAAAGAAAGAGATTGTTTAACATAGAAGAGCGTATCTTTCAGTTTTCATCGAAAGTTTAGCAAAGGTATGGAATGCTTATGGGTCCTGTTACCACCTATGTTAGTGCACAGCACTTTCCCCCACGGAGAGGAATTCTCAAGCAGTAGGAATGCATTGCCGCAGACCTACGAGCAGGTTAAATTAATTGAGGAAATAGTCTGTTAATCTTCAAGAGGAACTATTTGTAGCAACCCTAAGGAAAATTATTTTCAAAATGAGATGACGTCTAGAAAAAAGTGCTCAGCGAAAACTGAAACTTTTATGAAACAAACTATGGCCATAGGGAAATTTTACAGTGGTTTGGAAGACATCTGTTTTGCTTGCTGGTCACTTCTTGGCCCAGGGACTCTGCTCTTTGCTGAAGGTAATCTCCAAAGAGCCATAGACATACAGTCTGACTCAGTTTTCCATTTGTTGAGAAACCCTAACTTTGGTGCTTCAGAAAGGACAGTGTGAAGTCAGATGCTCCTGTGTTCTGTTCTTGCTCTATGGGAGTCTTGTCCTTTACTACCAAAGCTTTTATCCCTCAACACTTTCATGTTTTGTAATAGCTAGAGAAAAAGTCAGTTTGGAGGATCCACATGTCACATATTTGGGATAATTGTAAGCAAAACCATCCTAAATTATGACTCCTTGGTCTTAGTTCACTACTGTACAAATGAGGGTCCCCAACATTTAAATCACATTAGCTTCACAGAAAAATTCACTCCTGAGAGCTCAAGATAGTGATCAATACTTGTAATCCTAGCACTCAAGAGACAAGAGGTAGGAGGACTGGCCAGTTCAGGCTAAAAGGTGGGTGGGATGGAGAGGAGGAGGGGGCAAGGAGAAGAGGGAAAGGAATAAAAAGTTGAGGAGACAGAAGAGAAACAATCCCACTTTGGCAAAATTGCATTATCTATTACTTCTTAACAAAGTACCTCTACCTTTTCAATGATACAATGTAAATTTAATATTCAAAAATGATTTAGCGCTCTGTCATATTCTGCACATAGTGGGTGTGCAATTAATTTTATTGGCATTATAATAAAAAGATTTATTTCATCATGTAAATAACAAGGATAAATTAAAAACATGTTAACACAGGGATCCTAAATAATCACAAACAGGCTTCGAAAGGCTTCACACCAAAAGAAAGGCATAGAGCCAACCTCCAGCCTTGAGACATGAGCTGACAACCCTGGAACCTCCCAGGTGTGTTGTTTTCTAGAAGAGGTTTTCCTCATCTGGAAGAGTGATGAGTTAGTGGGAAAGGATCCAGAGCAGCAGTGAGCCGCAGAAAGGCAGTTGCAGAGCAGTACTGTTGTCAGAGATACATTTAAGCCTGGGGTAGAGGGTAGGAGGCATGGTCCCTGAGGACATGCCATGAACATTTCAATCACTACAAAGTTGACAGTGCTTTTCCACTAAAGACAACTACCAAACATCTACCCCAGCCACCCCCACAAATGCCCACTGCTAGTTTTGCTTTGATGAGCTCTCTTGACTTGTATAAGTGATGTGTCACTTTGTTTTAAAATTCATATTTCTCTAGTGATTTGAGAAGCTAACTATGTCCTCATATATATGTTGTGTATTCCTGGATCTTCTTTTGAGAAATGTCTGTTTCTGTCTATTGCCTATTTTGTCAGAGGTGGTTTCTTGCTATTGAATTGTTTTAGTTCCTGAAATGTTTTGGATATGAGCCATCTGGTGGATGTACCCTTTGAAAATATTTTCTCCCAACACATGGATTTGTCTCTTCACTCTGCTGATTTTGTTTTTCTTTTGGCTTTGCAGGAGAATTATAGTTTGGTAGTATTCAATTTATCTACTTTTTGTTTAGTAGTTCATTGCTTTTTGTTTCTAGCCAAGAAACCATTGTCCAGACCAATTCCACAGAGTGTTCTCCATGTTTTATTTTTGTATGTGTGTACACATGCACAGATATGTTTCTACAGATAGGTGCATGGATGTGGGAGCCAGAGGACAGCCTTGTATGTCATTACTCAGGTGCCATTCACCTTTTCTTGAAGTGACCTGGCCTCTTACTGGCCTGGAAGTCATCAGGTAGGTTAGGTTGCAAAACCCATAAGTCCAGGATCTTCCAGACTCGACCTTCCCAGCATTGAGATTGCAACAGCACACCACACTGCCAGGCTTTTTCTACATGAGTCGTGGAGACCATATTCAGGTCTTTGTGCCCACAAGGCAAGCACCTTAGCAACTTCGCTCTTTCTTCCCCCACTCCCTTCCCCTGTATTTGTCTAGGAGGGTTTTTTTTTTCTTATGTTGAGATCTAATCCATTTTGAGTTGATGTTTATGTGCAATAAAAAATCCAATTTAATTCTTCTGCACGTGAACATATAGTTTTCTTAAAACAACTGTCTTTTCTCTTTCATGTGCTCTTGGGACCTTTGTCAAAGATGAAGTATTCTAAGCAATTGTGTTTATTTTAATACTTATCCTGAGCCGGATGGTGGTGGCGCGTGACTTTAGTCCCAGCACTCGGGAGACAGAGGCAGATCTCTGTGAGTTCTAGACCAGCCTGGTCTACAAGAGCTAGTTCCAGGACAGACTCCAAAGCCACAGAGATACCCTGTCTTGAAAAAACAAAAACAAACAAACCTTGCTCTAGTCATCTAAGTTTGTCAGGTGATAACATGCTGCTTTGAGACCAGGGATTGTCATGCTTCTGGCTTTGCTGGTTTTGTGTAAGATTACTCTAGTTATTAGAAGATTTTTTTGTTCCAAACAAATTTTAGATTGTTTTTCTTCATATAAATAATTTTATATTTTGACAGGGATTGCATTGAATTACAAATCACATTGGGGAGCATGGTGCAAAGTGATCTATTAACCCTTCTAACCCATGGATACAGAATTGTCTTGCATCTTTCCTTCACCATTGTTTTACAGTTTTCAGTGCAGATCGTCTTTTACGTTTTCTGTTAAACGTATTCCTGTGTGTGGTATCATTTTCGATAACTATTACAAGTGGGACTGCTTTCTTATTCTTTTCCAGACAGCTGATTGCTAATGCATAGTAACACTGCAGAATTGATTATATATCTCAAATGTTACTCATTTGCTCACTGATTCTAAGAAGTTTTTGGTGGCATCTACATGGATTTCTTTATATGTCAATGGAAAACATGTACAATTTAGCTTTTCCTGTTCCAATTAGATGCCTAATTATTTCTCCTACCTTCTAGCCATTCTGAGACTTCAGTGCTATGTGAACAGAAGTAGTGTGAGTGAGCATCACTGTATTCATCCTCATCTGAAAACAGCATCTGTTTTACTTTTCAACATTGAGAATGTTCAATGTAGGCTTCTCACACACAGCCCTTATTGTACTGAGGACCATTCCTCCCATACCTAATTTTCAAAAAGCTTTTAATCATGAAAGGGTATTGAATTTCAGCACATTCCTTTTCTGTATCTACTCAGAGGATCACATAGTTTTTGTTCATCTTGTTAATGTATTGTATTGCATTTATAGATTTGTGTGTGGTGAACTTCATGCACATCAAATGTGGGATTAGTCATATTTGACAGTATATTAGTTAATTTTCCTATTGTTATGATAAAATACCCTGACAAAAGCAACGGTGAAAATCAAGGATGTATTTTGGCTCACCATTAGGGGGTACAGTACCTCATAGAAGGAAGCCATAGCACTAGGAGCTTGTGTCAGCTGATCCATGGCATCCAAATTCACAGTCCAGGAGCTGAGAGAGATGCCATTGCACATCTCACTTTCTCCTTTTTGTACACTCTAGGATCCCAGGGAGTCTTTGCATAGCAATTAACCTAATAGAGATAATCCCTGTTGAATTTTGTTTGCTAGTACTTTATTGAGAACTTCTGCCCCCCAACATGCTCATAGAGGATAATCTTCTTTTCATGCTGCTATTTAGTTTTAGTGGCAGGATAATATTGGCCTCATAAAAGGAACTTGAAATTATTGATTATTCTTCAATGTAGGGGAGAAGCAATTTTCAATGTGTTAAGAGTTGGATCATGAAACCATCAAATTGTTTCTTTGAGGAGAGGCTTGCAGTTAATGTTCAATCTCCTTACTCATTGGTGGTCTATTCCGGCTTTCCATTTCTTCATGAGACAGTTGAATATGTGCACAGGACACTTTGTTTCTTCTAGGTTATGCAATTTGTTGGCATATAGCTGTTCCTACTCAGCTCTTATTCATCCCTGAAATTTCTGTTGCAATGTTTACTTTCTATTTTGTTTACTTGAGTCTTTGAGTCTTCTTTTCCCTAGGGTTTTCACTTGTTTTCCTTTTGTGAATACAATTCTTAGTCTTGTTGATTTTTCCTATTATTCATCTAACATGTAATTCTTTTTCTTTTTCTTTTTCTTTTCTTCTTCTTCTTCTTTTTTTTTTTTTTTTTTGCTGTTTTGGGTAGTTGTATTAGTTTCTATCTTATTCTAAATTTAGATTAATTTATTCTTCTATTCTAGATCTTTGAAATGTAAGGTTTGAGACTTTTCTTTGATGTTTGCATTTCTTATAATCACATTTGCTTCATCCCCTAGATTGTGTTATGTTGTATGTCCACTTTTTCTGTTGTATCAAGACATTTAACTTCCCTTTTAATTTCTTTGACCAACTGAGTAGTTCAGGTGCTAATAACTAATTCTTATTAATTTCTATGTGTTTCATGACTTTCCCCAACTTTCCCAGCTACTGATTTCTAGTTCGTGTCATTATGATCAGAAAGATAATTGATATGATTTTAAATTTTATTGAAGTCTTGCTTTGACCTCTAACATATGACCTATTCTGGAGAATGATCAGTTTGGACAGTAGAAAAATGTGTCTTCTGCTGCTTTTGTATGAAATCTCTATATGTTATATCTGTTTGGCACAGTGCAAATTATCTGTCATTTCCTTACTAATTTCTTCCTGGATGCTCTAACACTGAAAGTCCTCTAGTGTCAATGCATTGCAGTCTATTAATTCCTTCAGACCTAATGGTACTTGTTTTATACATATAGGCACTCTGATGTTGGGTGCATACATATTGATAATTAAGATACCTTGTAAATGAGTTGGTCATTTTATCATTGTATAAAGTATCCATTCTCTCTCTCTCTTTCTGACATAAGCATAACCACCACTGGTCTTGTTTGAAATATGGTTCCTATTCTTTGTATGTACATGTTCACATATGTGTATGTGTGCAATTGGGGTGCAGAAGTCTACATTATGTATTTTCTTCAATAACTCTTTACTCAAACCTGAAGCTTATCTATGTATCTCCCTCCACTTGCTGGCCAATGAACTTTTGGCATCTGCCTGATTTGGTCTGTGAAGTAGTGGGATTACGGGTTCATAGCTTTGTACTTGGCATTTAAGTGCTGGGGCTCTGAACTCAGGTCCTTAGGCTCACAGGACATTCACGTTACTACTTAGCCACCTCCTTAGCTCCTGTTCCCCTATTATTTTACTTTATGTTTATATTTGTTTACTTGTTTGTTTTATGAGTTGGAGTCTCACTCTGTAGCACTGGCTGGCCTGGGAACTCTCTGTGTAGATCAGTTTGGTCTTGAACTCTTAGATCCATCAACCTGTCTCCTGAGTGATGAGTTTAAAAGTATGCACCACCATGCTTGGCTTTAACATGTTCTTAAAGATGAAGTCATTGTTTTGTCAAATAGGTGGGCCCATCTATTCAATGACGAGAATTTGTCTATAATTTTTTATTAGACTCTCTAACCAATTTATAGTCAAATAAATTGTTTATTTTTTACTTAATTCCTATTTATCATCTTCCTCTATGATTAGATTACTTCCTTTACTGGTATGTCTTTAACATTTTCACACATTCTATGTATCTACTATATGTATTTTCCTTGAGGTTACCATGAAACTTGCCTAAATCATTCTATTTATAGCAGGCAACTTTAAGCTGATAACCACTTTGACATTACCTCACCATTTTACATTTTGCTGTCACAATTTAACATCTTTTTTTAATATAATATGCTGTTTACTTTTAGTGGTTCCTCTTTAACATTCACATTAAAGATATGTAACTTATACCCATTACTTCAGTGGTTCTTGTACCAGTCAGTTTTGTACTTTCACATCATTTTCTGACACTAATTGGAGTGTGAAAAGGTTTCTTATTTATTAGTTTTGTATACTGTGACATATGTGATGTTTATGTGTATAATATGTGTATATTCTTCATTGGTCATTCTTATTCATTAATACAGTCAATATGCTACCCCACTTCCCATTGCCCCATAAGTTTGTGCTCCAAATCTATTATTAGTCCCATTGAACATGCATGTGATATACATATTTTCTTTTTCTTTCAGGATCTTCCTTTTGTTATTTTTCCTTGTGTTTGGGTGTTGGGGAATGAGCCTAGGACTTGGTGTGTAAAAGGTAAAAGGTTTAACCCTGAGTTGTATCATTCTTCTTTGTGGCTACTTTTTTTTCGTAGCTTGATTACAGTACATTATTGTAAAGACTTGCTTTGATAGATTCTGATTAGAGACCTTCAGTCTTCTGGAATGTCGACATTCACAACCTTCCCCATATGTGCAAAGTTTTCTGTTGTTACTTCTTTAAAGAATCCCTCTGGTTCATTTTCTTCTTTCCTTCTTTCAATACTATACATCAAGCTTCTGCTTTTGATGCCTTTGCATAAATCACATAGAATTTTGTTCCTTTTCTTTCTTATGGAGCCTTTAAGCCTTGTCCAGAGATTATCTGTGAGAAGTCTGGTCTAGAGACTCAGTCTGGGATCTGCTAACACTGGGTTTTACTGGGGAGCCTGGTGTTAGGGTTTGAGACAAAGTCTGGTGCTCACAGCTCTCTTTACCCATAAGCAAAGGGATTTTTTGATGCCTGTTCTGTCATCTTTCTTTTGTCTGGTGGACCTACTTAGATTTTTAATAGGAAAAAATCATATACTTGCATTCCACATTACTTCCTGCTCCCAGAACTGTGAGCTACACACCGACTTCCTCTAGAGGAGCACTGAATATAACGAGGGAGAAGAGAGTAAGTTTACAGTGGAGAAAGCAGACAAATATTTCAAATACAGATCAATGTTAGCACTCCAGCCATGCATTGCACCACTATAATAAACTCTTGACTTAACATCAAAGAATGGGCCTTTAGAAGTTCTAACTCAAGTCTTATTAGAAAAACACTGGATATAAAGGGTATAAAATATCGGGCCAATATTTCTCAAAGTTATGGCTTTCAAAACAAGAAAAATGTGAGAAATTGTCATGGCAGAACCTGAAAACAACCTAGATGTCCCTCAACCAAAGAATGGATAAAGAAAATGTGGTACATTTACATGATGGAGTACTACTCAACTGTTAAAAACAATGATATAATGAAATTTTTAGGCAAATGGATGGAACTAGAAAAAAATGACATCAGAGAGGCTTCATCCAGCAACTGATGGAAACAGATGCAGATCTGCAACCAGACATTAGGCAGAACTTGGGGAATCCTGCAGAAGAAGGGGAGGAAGATTGCAGGAGCCAGAGGGGTCAAGGACATGACAAGAAAAATCACAGAATCAACTAACCTGGGCTCATAGGGGCTCACAGAGACTAAACCCACAACTAGGGAGCCTGCACAGCACTGATCTAGGCCCCTCTGTGTATATGCTATAGTTGTATTGCTTGGTCTTCTTGTGGTACTCCTAACAGTTGGAGTGGGAACTGTCTCGGACTCTTTTGCAGGTTTTTAGGATCCTATTCTTCATATCAGGTTGCCTTGCTCAGCCTTCATATGAAGGGGGTGCTTAATCCTACTCCAACTTGGTATGTTTTGTTTCATTGACATCCAAGGGAGGCCTGCCCTTTCCTGGATAGAAAGGAAGGAGGAGTGGATGGGGGGGACAGAGGGGAGATAGAGGGATTGGCGGAAGAGAAGGGCAGGGAAACTATGGCTGGAATGTAAAAGATAAATAATATATAACTGAATAAAAAATGAAAAGGAAAAATAAAGAAAAAAGGCCGAGAAAGAGGGGTTAGGGAGAGAATGAAATTGGGAGAGAAATGGGGGCACCTGGAGAGAATTGGAAGAGGAAGGGAGTAAATATAATCAAAATACATATTTGTATGTACGAAATCTCAAATAACAAATGTTAAAAATTTTTTAAAAATATAAAGTCCATTAAAAACATTGGAAATCAAAAATTACCCTTTCTTCCTAGAGCTCAGTTGAGGAGAAAATGAGACCAGAATATGATAATAATACAGAATCACAGAATATAATATAGGCTTGAACAGAGAGCATGGGCTGTTAAAAGGAATTATATTATTTTCTGATAAATTGCAACTTAAAATATGAATTAGCAGCAGAAGCCAGAAAGTTTTTTTCTCTGACTTGGCCTAGAATGATAAAGAAGCCCTCTGAGGTGCTATGTGTTATGTGGTAGATATAAATAATGAAAAATCAAAAGCAACCTCCCCAAAACATAAGAACAAATTTTGTTCCAAATTCTCCTGTCCACACTATTACACAAAGGTCTATTTCATAGGACCACTGAGCTCCTGGAAATTTGTAGATTTATGCATTTCAATCACACTTTTCTAGAAATTCCTTCTTGAGAGACAATAGGATTGTTTCCTTTGGAGTGAGTTGGTGGTAAGCAATTAAACTGAAAGAAAAAGTAGACGTCCCGGACACTTGACAATTTCAGGAAAGACTCCATTTTGAAAGGCAAGGTATGGAAAGTCGCAGATATTGATATCTGGCTTATAGATGGAGAAGCATTCCTGAAATGGGCTTCACCACTGTGGACCCAGACTTTCTAGAATGGGGCATGAAGCCAAGCCACTTGAAGATGTCATTAGGAGAGTGAATTTTTTTAGACACCCCCCCCCGTGCCAGTCTTCCTCACTCTCTTCTCACCCCGTCTTTCCTTTTTCAAATATAGAGCCAGCTGACCACTCCCACTCGCGGAGTATGATTATGATTGGGGCAAAGAGAGGTGGTACATCTGGCTATCACAGTTATATATCCACGGCACTGCTGAATCATCTTACATACACAGAATGTACAGCCCTCAAGTTGTCCTGGCCTTATGGAACTGGTAGTCAGTTTTGAGAAGAACCCTGCTACTGCCAGATCTTGTTGCTCATAGTCCTGGGTCCCTGCACTGAAAATGAGGGCACTGGGTTAGGTCTCTCTGGTTCTTTGCATGTGTGTAATCTGTGAGCTAGTTGTGTTTTAGTCGACATAGGAAAAGCATAAACGGACATGTAGACACTTGTTTTTAATTGGTCTTCAGACCACCGTCTTATTATTATAATTATTAGCCGTTTTGAGCGAGCAGCTCTTAGCATTAGAGAAATATACTTAGGATTAGCCTTATTAAGAAAATACTCAGCCTACTTTGTAAAGCGATTTACAGACATTAAGAATACTAGTATAGACAAGTTATAGCTATAGTTTCTTTTCCAATCTCCAAGGTAAAATACTAACCACCCAAAATGCCCTCCAGGTAATTCCCGAACCCACCAGTGTCTCCTTTCTGTCAGGGTGAGTTCCAAAGCGATCTCTCTCTCTCTCTCTCTCTCTCTCTCTCTCTCTCTCTCTCTCTCTCTCTCTCTCTCTCTCTGTGTGTGTGTGTGTGTGTGTGTGTGTGCAGCCTTCAAACGCGGCAACTTCCATCACCGTTATTTCCTCACATTCCCTATTTGGTCTTTCAACAACAACACAAAACCCAAACACAGCAGCATTTTCTTTAAAATTCCCTCGTTGGTGAAGAGCCAGGCCGGTGTGCGGGCTCCATGACGCTCGGGTGCTCGGCTCCCTGCGGGCTGTGCGAGCTGGGCAAGCAGGGCGAGCAGGGAGAGCAAGCAGAGGCCGGGCCTCCGCTCCTCCTCCTCACCGGCCTGGGGGGGGGGCACCCCTCTGTCACCTGGCGCCCTCCACTTCAGCCTCGCTTTCTGGTCCGGGAGCTTCGCCCGGCGACCCCCAGCTCTCCCATCTCCACTCATCCCGTCCCCCCCCCCCCCCGCCCCAGGCCACTGCCCTGCTGCCCGCGCTCGTCCTTCCCGCGCCCGCCGTTCAGGGCCGCGCCCCCAGGTGTCCCCGAAGCCCGGCTCCGCGGCCCCGCCACCTCCCCGGCCGCCCCGCCCAGCTTTGCCGGGGCTCAGGCCGGCCCCGCGGTCTCCCTCCCACCCCGTCCCCCTCGCGCCCCTCCCCAGCACACGCTATTTTTAGCCCGTCCTCCGCGCGCGCCGCCCGCTCGGCGCAGCTCGCCGCCGCCCGCCTCCCGCACGGCGCGCAGCGCCCCAGCCTCGCGCGCCCCCGCCGCCTGCGCCCCGCCGCGCCCCGCCGGCAACTTTCCCTCCCCGCTCGGCCTCCTGCCTCGCCATTCCCTCCTGTGCTGCGGAAGATGGCTGTTTGGAGAAGGGGGCGAAGTTAAGGGGTCGCTGACGCGGGGCGGAGGAGGGCGCACTGCCTCGGCGGGAGCGGGTGGAGGTGAGTGGCTCCGCAGCCGGGTCTGGTGTTGCCCGGGAAAGCCCTGGGAATTGGGGGCCACGCGTGCTCAGGGTGAGCCGCGGCATTCCCTGTCGGGCTCCCCGGGTTGGCAGCATCTCTGTCGGGACTTCCAAGCCACTTGCTTTGCATCTTGCAGCCCGGAGCTTGGTGGGTACCATTGTCAGAAGTTGGGTGCTGGGTGGGTGTTTTTGGTGAAGACCCTGGCATTTGGCTAGGCAAGCCGAGGTGAGGGTCGCCGGCCAGATTTTACCTCGGCCCCCTCAAAAAACCACACACCCGATTCCTGTCGGATCCAAGCAATGAATGAAAAGTTTGCACTGCCAACGTGTTGCTCGAGGGGAGAAACACTTAGTGGGGTATCTTTGATGTTTGGAGGGGTACTTCAGTTCCAAGTCAGTACAGCAGAATACTGGGCTTGCAGAAAAGTTCAGGTTGGAGGATGGGAGACGAACCGGTGCAGTGCCCAGTGGAGGAGAGTGATAAATCATAAGCTTGTTACGGTAAATTGGGGGTGTCGCAGTGGGGATGGGATGCGGCGAGGGCAGGGGGGCGTTCCCTGATTCCTGATTGCTTAGCTGGTAGCTTGGCTCTGAGAACATCACCCACTTGTCGGCAGTGAGAGGCGCTGGTGTCAGAGGCCTGTGTGTCTGTCTGTGTGAGACAGTGGGTACGAGCTGCCCTGAAGATCCAAGGCACCGGTGGCTTTGCAGTTCATGTGATGTGGTCTTGAAGAAGTCTCTGTGAGTCTCCTATGCTCTCATTTCAGGAAAGTCTGTCACATTTGTTTTGCTTGTCGGAAAGGTGTGCGTTTTGCCCTAAGAGGAACTTCAGATTAACTGTAGTATTTTGAAATCTGTGAGAAATGCAGCGTCAATACATAGCCATATCTCACGACTAGGCATATTGTGGAAGTGAGATACAAAAGGCTTACAAAGTTTAACTCATGCCGGAGAAGTGAAGAGTTAAACACCTCCCCCAATGGTATACTGCTTATGCAACTGAATATTTTTGGTGGGTCGAGAGACAGTTTATGGAGTAGTGATTAGGAACTCTGAGTCCTTGGAGCAGAATCCAAACCTTGTAGGAATTATTGAAATCCAGGAAAACGGACAATGTTTGCATGAACCCATGTTACAGAAAAACCAAACTGAAGTTTTTTGACATTTGAAAAGGTCTAGATGTTATTTTCTGTTGCCCCAGAAATCTTTGTAATCCTGTAATTAGTAACAGCACAGAAGAAGTTGTAGTTAATAAACCGGGGCACTTTAAAAATCATGTTTGGAAAAAGATACCTTTTGAGCTACTCTTTGGTACTTTGGATGTTTACTGTGGAAATTATTGTGACTGAAAATTTGTCGTTTTAGATATTTGCCTTTTACCAAGGATAAATTGTCTTTCCTATCCTTTTAAGCCACTGTTCAAGTTTGGCCAATTTAATTACGCAGACATCAAGACATTGATGTGCCTTCTGGAAACTATGTTTAAAACACTTACAAACAATATTGTATTTCAGAAAGAACAGGGTAGTTAGTGGTAAAGTTTGCCACTTCCCCTCATTTATGTTGTCTGAATGGAGCAAACCTCACGATGAGAAGCATTTACTGTCAACATGTCTCATGTGGGGAAAAGCTAAGATCTTTTTGTGTTTCAGTTGGCACACAGGTGCATGTGCACCAGGACCTGGATCCCTGACCTTTGATGGGCTGCCAGCTAGTGGGAGAGAGAGGTGGTCCCTGGCTTACTCCTGAGTTGATGATCTCCACTACACAGTGACAATTTGGGAGTACAGAAGGTGTGCAGGAGGAATTTAGGAGTTTTAGGTGAGGTACCAGTTTATAGATAGGAAGCAGATTTTCTTTTGGCCTCAGTCTTCTGGTTCCTCTCCCTCTGAAGTTCAGCCTATTGAGCTGCCTTTATTGAAAGTCTGACTAACATTGACCCAAGACTGTCATACTAAACCATCCACCACAGTGACACTACTTTTAAAACTAAATGATGATTTTTATATGATTGTTGTTTGTGATTAAACTATTTTATTATAGACTTTGTTCATGAAGTTATTTTCATGCTATACACACACACACACACACACACACACACACACACACACACACACCACACGATGTAGATTAGCTTCACCCGGAGGATTTAAGGAATTTTAGATCTTCAGACTAACTTCAAGATAAAAAGTGAACTACTTTAGTGATACCCCTATTTCATAATCTTAATATTTTCATCTAAGGCTATTAGGTTTATATAGGCTTCATTTTTTTATTAGGGTGATTTTCTTGAGTTGTTTAAACATTACAGCACATTATACTTTACACCCTCTGGGGGGAATGTATATGTTATTCTTAAATAGAGATATGAAGAAATAGCTAACAAGGAGAGCCATTTGAGAAACATATGGACATGATAAAATCCTTCTGTATGCAGCATCTGTACCTTCTCATTAGTGAAATAGCGAAGCTATGGACAATTTTTTTATGTGATTGTATCCAAATGTGTCTTTTTAAAAAATATTTATATTCAAGTTGGTGGGGGCTTTTACTGCTTAAAGACCTTTTCTTCCAGTGAGGATAGAGTACTTGATTTTATTATATGCATTCATAGATACATATAACTGTTGTTATTGTAACTCTTAGATTTCTTGATACTGTATCAAAAAAAAAAATGAGAGATAGGTTTTAGAAGTGGATGGCAGGAAAATGGATAGACCCCAAATGGCACACTAGTGAATTTATCACACCAAGGACAATGATATGTATTTATTATTTTGTTAATCACAAGAGCAAGCTGCTATGACAGTATCACAGGTTTATGTGTTCCTAGATTCGTCAAGCCCAGAATAGATTTTAGGGTCCTTATTATAGTCACTGTGGTTAGGTTCTTGCTGTTGGAAAACCTTAAATCTACCACCCATTTGAACACAGATAAGCAGCCTCCCTTTCTTTTCAGTGGCATGCATTCTTGCTGGCATTCCATAACCCACATATTGCCCTGACTTCATTGGTCTTGCTTTATCAGCCTCAGACTCTTCCTTCCCTGATCAAACCCCCAGGGGTTTACCAGTTCACTTGTCAATCTGAGAGTCAGCAGAAAGAAAAGAAAGACTATTCCAGAAGTCAGTAATGGAATACCCACTCCAGAGGCAGGTGTTGGGCAGAAAACATGTGCAATGTATCAAGGGTGTCCTGTTCACCCCCCCATCTGATGTTTGACATAAGTTACAGTCTGATGATTATGACAAGAGGGTTAATGGGGAAAAAAAGTCTCACATTTTTTTATTCTGTGTCGACTTGCATCATAATAAATAGACATATTGAAAAACACACAGCAACTTGTTCATCTTTTCCTTCATTCTGCTGTGTTCCCCTATCAAACCTCAACAGAATTTTCAAGATAATTGCCCACATGACTTGTAGCAGCCAAGGTGATAGATAGATGTGTGCTATTGTGCTGCTAGATTCAGAAATGAAATGTATTAGCCAAGGTGCAGAAGAAAGCATTTCAGTTTCATAGAGAATGAGTCTTATGTAAGCTCACACATATTTGTTGAAAACAATTCTAGGTTTTTTAAAACTAAGAAGACAGTACCAGACACTTTCTATTAAGTTAATATATTTTTTTACTATCCCTTCTCCTAATTGCATGCTTCATGGAAGCTCATCTAAATGATTTTCAATAAGAAGTACAGGGAAAATATGATGATTTTCTGTTGATTGTAATAATTTGGTTTATAGCGTCAAAGAAAGCAAATTTCTTACCTGTTGTATGAGACAGTAGGCAGAGACAACAGGATGTTCTGAAGCTGATGGGTGTTGATACTGCCAGAGATGGTGCTTTCCTATTTGTACCGAATCTGTTACAGGAAGGAGGTGAGTGGGGGCCAGCTCCTGGAGAATAGTGATAACTGGAATTTTCAAGGAAGGTAAGGCTTGGATAGATTATGTGGCATTGAAGGTAGCCATTCATGAAAACTAATGCAGGTTAATTAAGCACTAAACAAATTTATCAGAGGATATTGATGGTTTTCATTTGCTATTGCTGCTTAACTCATTGCAGTGAATTTACCAGCTTAAAACAACCCACATTTCCACACAGCTCAACTAGGCCCTCTAACCCAATGTCTTATCGGGATTTGGTCAGGGCTGCAGTTTCATCAGATGTTCAATGGGGAATGATTAACCTCCAACCTTCCTCATACTGTTAGCATTATTGCCTTCCTGTAGCTGTGGGACTGAGGTTTCCATTTTCTTTTTGTCAGCACCAGGCTCTTTCAGCTCTTGGAAGCTGCTGGTAGCTTGTTAAGGAGACCTTACAGGCACCTGTGCAGCATGGAGGCTTGCTTTCTCAGAGTTTCCGTTTCTTTACTTGGGTAAACCAGAGGATATGATGTGGTATGGTACTTTGCTTTTTCTATATGTATATTAATCTTTAAAAATGATATTTGATTTTTACTGTGTATACATTGATGTTTTGCCCTGTGTATGTCTCTGTGAGTGTTTTGGATCCCCTGGAACTGGAGTTGCAGGTAGTTGTGAGCTGCCATATGGGTTCTGGGAACTGAACCTGGATTCTCCGGAAGAACAGTCTGATTTTAACTGCTGAGTCATCTCTCCAGCCCATATATACACACTCACCCATACATATATAACATATATACACACATACATAAATATATAACATATACATACACATACATAACTAATGTATATATAATTAATATATAATACAGTCTGTAGAGTGACATCATCATCTTTGCTACATTCTGTTAGTTCTACTTATATTTAAAGGAGGACATTGAAGAAAGAAAGGCATGACTCATTGGAGGTCACTCTATGATGTGTCTACCACATTGTCTGGCTCATAATATTTCTAGTGCAGTGAGTGGACCTGGCTGAGAAGCCACTCCCTCAGGAGCAATGTTCAAAATATCGTTTCAGAACTGATCCTGTGAGATATTTTTGCTGTCACTGCCCACACCCCAGCTTTGTAAAGTGAGTTATGCTTTGTCATATAAGAGAAGATTCTCCGTATATACATAAGAATGAGGTTCAGTTATGGCCAAAAGGAATGACATATTTTCACTGTTGAGGGAAAGAAAAAGAAAAAGAAATCAAAGAAGGAACAATTGTTTAACTGAATGTTTAAATTTTTGACCAGCTGAGGCCACCTGACTGAAGTTGTGTTGGTCCCTCCAGAGAGAGAGAGGGTTTAGGAGAGGAATGGTGATGAAGCTCAAAGAGTGGAAGTTTTCTTAAAGACTAATAACTAGTATGCTAGTATGCGTTAGCCTAGGAACAGATGTAATTCACCTTAAATGCTGTTTCACATACAGAAGGCTTTTAAGGCATTGGGCCCACCAACACTTTCCAGGATCCCACACTGATTTGAAGCACCACCGCATGGCCTTTCAAATTCTGCCTACAGAAATCAGACCCAAGGCCACTCAGAATCACAGTATTGTCTGTGGCCTGAGATAATAGGATGCTATGTAAGAGCTTTGGCCTGTAGAACACACCATAGTCTCTAAACACCTTTGTGGGACAATTTTATCAAGTCTAGGCCTCTACTTGGCAGCGTGGGCCACATTTCTCTTCTGCTGCTTTCTTTTCCCATCCCCGGGTAAAGGGAGGCTTTGAAAGGTTAACTACCTTGCCCAGGGTCATCCAACTACAGGCTGCATCAGAACTTGAATGCAGGTCTGATTTCAGAGCCCATAGTCTGTGCCGACATCCTGCACTCACAGCAGTAAGTGAAGTCTACAGGGAAGCTGTCCATGCACACATTGAAGTGTCTCTGCTGTTACTGCTCTTGGGGTCCATCATTCACCTTGAGAGAACTGCACACTGGAAGATGCTAGCTGGCTAAAGATACAAGCGAGAGCAGGCGCTGCATCATGCTTTCTTTTATTTCCCCAGCAGGAAGCGTGGATTATAGGTCTCCCTTAGATCTAAAAGTGAGAATAGGTGGAGGCTGTTCTTTTTTATTTGAACTTTCCATTTTGGTTAAAATCAAAAGCTCTGAGTCCATTTTCTCTCCTGTATGTAGATTTCTACTATTAAGTTAAATCAGGGGACATTATGAATTCTCACCACCTCTTTGGCCATAGGGTTCTTTCTATAGCTTTTTCAGATGCCACTGTTTTGATCTACTTGAAAAGTCTATTGAGGCATTCTCTCTTTGTTCTTCTATTACTCGGTCCTCCTTTCTACTCTGTGGTGCCTCCGAGTTCTATTCATAGATATTCTGCCCCTTTCTTCCATTTTATGTACTTAAATCTCTCCTTTAAATGGCTCTTGTTCCATTGATCAGAATCATTGGCCCAGATGCCCTTGCTGCTTCGCTGTGAAATACAAGTTTGGTGTGGGACCCTGGAAATCTCATTTCATTTCTGTTAATTTTACAGCGTGGCGCTATATATCCCAATATACTCAAGAAGCCCTTAAGAGTTCCCTGGATATTTTAGTCAAACTGCAAACATTTAAAACTGAATATTCCAAGAAAATTCTCAGGTTGGACTGTGTTTAGGTCAGGTGATTGCCAACGGACCATTCGGTGGAGGACAGGTATGTGGAACACCGTGGTTGCCTCACCTGGGCCTAAGTGCCTACAGTTTACAAAGAGGAATTGCAAGTCACTCTCAACTGAACCAGAGAGGACAGCAATATCCTAATCCCAAGTAGGACTCAGAATTCCTGGAAGCAAACTTGTTCCTTCATGTAAGTTTTAGCTTTTTATTTAGAGATAATGACTATAAAAGCCTCACCTCTCTGCATACCACTGTTTTGCTCACTGACTAAACCAGGTAGTACCTTTGCATGTTAGACTGTTGCTGCTAACAAGTGGCTTGCATTTTTGATATTTGGGAACAGCCGACTGAGGGAATTAATCAAAATGTAAAATACCCAACTGTTTTGTTTCTGGAGCGGGGCATTTCTGAGGCCAGTTCTACCCCTCAGTTTCCTGGGATTATGTCTTGGAAGCAGCACACCATCATGAGCTGTGTTCCCTCCTTGCAATTAGAGGACGGAATGGCTTTTTTCTCTTTTTTTTATTCTCCATGCATATCCTGATCAGAGATATCAAGTCCTTGTTTCATAGCCAAATTAGACTTTTACCGCTTTGTGGCTCTGTTGGGACACTGTGGCCTTCAGGAGGCTGAGGTCCCTCTGATTTGATTTCTTGTGGGCTCAGTGTGTGATCCATCCCTTCAGTGACAAATCCTCTGATTACTGTAGGTCCTCTTCTCAATCTTCTCTAGATTCCTAATAAGATTTTACAATAACATCTGAGGTTCTTGAAGGATTAGACATTGAGCTGCAGTATTGATTTTTAAAACCCATAGTAGAAACTCCTGCATGAAGAAATTCTTCACTTTTATTTTTTTATTTACTTACTTTTTTGGGTGGGTTCTGGAACAGAGCAGTCCCATAGTTACACATGTGCTGTTTGTCTCTGTACTTTTTCATGGCTCACTCCAGAACCATGACCTCTTCCTGACTATACCTTGATGGAAAGGGCAGAGAAGGTTACATTGCTGTCCAAGCAAAATGCCACAGGAATAATGAGCTGCTTTTGCCTAATTTTTATTAAGCATCTCAGTTAAGTATGTTGTGACATGAAATATAAATGCGTTGTTTGTAGATTTTTTTTATGAATTATTAAAATCCAAGCCCAGTGAACAAATATTAAATGTGAACAGGAGAGATGGTGAAATAGAAGGGGACAGCACTGGCTTATGTGACAAGAATTGCATAACTTTGAGAAGACTTTGCCAGTGTCGGGCTTGGGGTGCAAGTTGAAGCCTCACTTTCTGTTTCCGTTTAATCTGATCCGTATTTCACATCAGTAAGTGTAGAAAATATCCCTGTATGGTTGTTTCCAAACAATAAGCAATGTTAACTTCCAAGCCCTGTTTGCTGGTTCAGGGTAATCAGATCCCATGTGTCTGACATTAAATTTCCACCAGTAAATAGTCCTCAAATGTTAGTTTTAATACAAAAAAACCAATGAAAATGGCGTATACTTTTTGTCTTTCTTTTGAAAAATGTGATTATCACTGTGGAGATATTGGATCTCTATCAATGAGCACAGCATATTCAGAGATGGCCAGAATGAAGAGTAGCTGGGGTGTAAACTACGGGGAGACTGACCACGGCATGCTTTTTACTGTTGAAATCATCTCACCTTCCCTCTGATTGGGCACTTGTGTTTTGTCTGGTACAGTGCCTCACCCTGGTTTGCCTGCCACTCGCCAAGTACCCCATGATGGCCTTGAACTTGTAGCCATCCTCCTCTGTGCTTGGATTACAGGATTAAGTCACCCAAGCTGGAATGCCTGCTTTGTAGCTCTATTTTAAGTGCTTATTCAGAAGTCAGTGAAGATAGATTTACAGTTGTCTTTCAGTTACATCTCAATAAAAACCCCAAATAAAGAAAAATTCCATATCTGACTCATGGATTAGTGCTTAATCTACCTTCATTAACACATTTTACATCATGCTCTTTCTTTTGGGGTATCAATTAGATTAAACTCTTTGAGATCAGAGAGTGTGCCTGGTTTTTTATTACCTTCTCACAGCATGGAGTATATTTCTTACAGCTGACTGAAAAATGTTCTTTGACCTACCAACTGTTTAGATGGTATTATTTCTTATTGCTCTGTAAGTTCACAAGGGGAGGGTTTATTTTATCTTAATGGTTAATACACTGACTTACACATGAGAAGTGCTTAGTAAATGCTCTGTCTTTGTCCATGCTGGGTAGGTTTGTTTGCTTCTGCATCAGTTCCGGGCATCATTTCTCTTCTGTGGGCCTTCTGCCTATGTGGATCTATATGCATACTCACCAGGACCATGGATCTTTATGCATACTCCCCAGGACCATAGCTATGTCTCACATGTGTCAGAGTAATGGCAATGTACCCAGTGTGGCCCAAGACTTGAGGTTACTTTATTTAATTTTAACCATTAGTCTCATGTGGCTGGTGGACAATGTATGCCTAGTGATAATGCCTTGTCTCAGAATTAATTGTTCATTTATTCAACACTATGACTTTTGGCAATGGTAGGCTGTTGTTGCTTGGTTTTGTCCTTAGTGGATGGATGAAGTGAGTTATAGCACTTCAAAAGCAGCAACATATTTCATCATGTTGCTTTCATTCTTTTCTCAGATGACCAGCAATATTGTATGACTGTATGTCACCTCTTCAGTCAGTCCCCTATCTGATTTTTTTTTCATTAGGTCTCTATTTAATCTGGAGGCCTGGCCTTACCACTTTACCAAATGAGGTTTTACCCTCCCTTCTTTCCCTCTCTTTCTCCCTTTCTCCCTTCCTCCCTCTGTCTTCCCTCCCCATTTCTCTCCAGTGAGCTGGGCTTCTTACATTTGCTAGTTTCTACATTTTCATCTTTTTCTTTCCTAATAAGTCATTTAAACTTGGATTATCCAAATTACTTTCATTAATACCACCACTTCCACCATCATCCTTACCACCAACATCATCGTTTGCAATGCTAGCCCACATTTGAGATTATGGACTCTGTTTGCTGGAACACTGAACACATTTAAAATTGGTTATTCATAAATGCTATCTTCAGATACTCCTTATCTGCTATTGATATTTTTGTTCATCTTGCCCTTTGACTTTTTTCTGTTGTGGAGGGAAAAGAGGAGATTTAAAGGAATTGAAACATACCAGAATTCAGTTGCTGCTTAAATAACACCACCATCACAGTTATTCCCAAAACAAATGAAATCTGTACCATAGAATGGCTTGTTGAGGGCCATTGTTGAGACTAGATTATCATCCTTCATACACATGTTGGCCTTGGTGTTGCATATGCAGATATATTGTCTCATCTAATTCTTACGGATACACTGAGTCTATTATAGAGGCTAACTATGCAGATAAATTGAAAAAAACTCTAGCAACATATTAGACATTTCTACTATTTTTGATTTCCCGGTTGGTATTTTGCATGGCAAAATGTGTATGTACAGATTTCTGCACAGAGCCTTACCTTTTGTTCAGCCCAGCTTAGTCACCCTCTATCTTTGTGGTTCCTCAGCATTTCTATTCATGATGTGATACACAAAGAGCTCTACACCATGCTCTGTGGATGAATCACTCCCTCTCTGAAGTCAGTTTTTGTGTGGACTGGATTTTCATCTTGAAACCCACCTTCCCTTCATTCCCCAATGATGCAATTCCATTGTGCTTTCTTTTTCCATTCCAGCAGCCAGCACTCACTGAGAAAACTTGCAGATGTGCTTTGGAACAGATTTCATGTAACCAGAGAAAACCTCAGTAGCAATCTATAGAATTTTGGACTCATGCATCCACGGTCAAGTTTTGACACTATTATTGCTTTTGCCAGCCTCTTGGGATGGAAAATCTACCTCTGCTTTGTTATCTTTTCCTCAATCCTCCCTGATAAAGTTCCCTTAGAAAGCCCTGATGCTATGGATTTGGGACTATGTTCATTTGCAGTGGTAGAGAAATAAGGGGTCTGCTATAAATATATTTTTTTAAAATATCTTATGTACCTGTCTGACCTGATTTTTTGACATTTATCTACATGAATATAAATATTCGAGTTTAGTATTACATAAAACAGTATTGTTTGCTGTTTACACAGTTCAGCAAAAGTTGCTTCCTGAACTTTTTATGCTGACTTGCTGGCTAACTACACTAGCCTTTTGAAGTAGTACTACTTTATGTCTATGGAAACATAGACATAATAAACCCTGCTTCTGTTATATTAAAAAAAATAAGGTCAAATATGATGTTATTTTGGAATAATGGCTATAGTGTTAGTTTTTATACTTTGGCAGATCTGAAATATTCTGATGTGAATTTGTGGTTTTGAAGTAGCAATTGAAAAACATGAAAATTTGTTTCCTATCCTGGGGCCAGGGAGATGGCTAAAGGCAAAGGCCTTGCTCCACAAGGACGAGAACCACAGTTCAGATGACAGGCATTATGAAAATGCCAGGCAGGCATGGCAGCAGTGTGTAATCTCAGGCTTGAGAAGGCAGAACCAGCTGCTTACCTGGACCAGCTGAATAGGAGAGCTCTAGGTTCATTTGAGAGACCCTGGGAAATACCCAGGTGAAGAGATATTGAGAAAGAAATCAAATGTCTGCCTCTGACCT
Source organism: Phodopus roborovskii (assembly GCF_943737965.1). Taxonomy (NCBI): domain Eukaryota; kingdom Metazoa; phylum Chordata; class Mammalia; order Rodentia; family Cricetidae; genus Phodopus; species Phodopus roborovskii. The sequence goes on from NW_026125391.1 coordinate 12,690,799, forward strand.
GTACAAGTACATACATACAAATGAATTTTCACTCTAAACATGTACACCTTATACATACACAGAAACAAAATCATGTCACTTCCCATTGTTTCAATTATTAAATAAAAATCTACCTTCTTACTTGAAAAAGTAAATACTATTTTGCCAATATTTCCATGAAAATAAAAATGTCTTCTGCATTTCCCCTGGCTACGGCCCATTTGCTCTTTACCCTGTGCATATACTGGTTCCATAATTCTGTCATCTTCCCAGTGCCTCAAAAGCCATTTAAACATTTTTTTTTCCTAGCACAAATCTGTTGGTGATGAAGACTCTCAGGTTTTGTATGTCTGGAAACATCTTTATTTTGTTCCTTTTTGTAAAATTTTTATTTGCTATAGAATTTCTAATAGCCTTTTAAAAATACTCCACTATCTTCTCATTTGCATAGTTTTTTATTAGAAGTCGGCTGTTATCCTTATCTTTGTTCCTATGTGTGTCTCTATGTATATTTATATAGTGTATGTACTACATGTAATACATATGTATGAAATAAGTATATTTAGGTGTTCAGTAGTTTTTTTTTTTTTTTTTTTTTTTTTTTGGTGACTGGCTTTGACTGACTTACTTGTGTCATGGCTGTTCTTCATTTTCCTTATGTTGGTTCATTGTACTTCTTAGTTGTATGGGTTTGTAATTTCTTTCAGATTTGGGAGAGTTTATTTGCCGAATCTCCATCCTAGACTAAGTTGCATCAATCAGGCTTGGGGTTGTGTTTAATTTTCTTCCCATCCCCTCCATTTCATTTTGGATAGTTTCTGTATCTGTGCCTTCAACTTTGCTGCCAGTAACCACATACACCTTGCTTTTCTTCAACATCGTAAATTTTCATCTATTAAACTTTGGTTTGGATACTTTATTCTGTTTAACATGTGAACATGTTTAATGGAGTTAAACCATAAGCTTTGATGCCCATGACTACAAATTCTAAAGTCTTTTTCAGTCCTTGATCATTTTTGTTTGGCTGACTTTTCTCTTTGTTATGAATTATTTTTCTCTTTCTCTGTCAATCCAGTGTCTCTCCTTCTTCATCCTGCAGAGGAGGGGCTCGAACACAGTGCTTATGTATCTGAGGTAAGCAATATGTACTGGATGCCAGGCATTGTGGTTTCCCCTTTGTTGGTGCTGAATATCTTTATGATCAGGTAGATTTTTCTTCAGTGCTTGGGTTGCAATTAATGATTAGAAAAAATGTTTGATCCTTTCAGGTCTTGCTCTTAAGATTCATCTCTAAGCACTGTCCCCAACACTTTGTGAGTTATAAGGTATTCTATTCTATTAGTATGCCTGGCAGGAAAATGCACAGTTCCCTGCCTTGTTGAATGCTCTGTATTCTCTACTCTGCACCATTCACGTGGTTGTCTACCTTTGACATAGCCTTTGGAGGTGGAGGGCATTTCCTCACCAGCAGGTGTTGGTCACCTTTGTGGTCATCTTTGTGAGGGTCACCTGAGTTTCTTAGAGTTCTCTGTTCAGCTTGCTTTCTTTTATTATGTTTTCTTGATTTTTAGATTACCTGGTCTCCCTAGATTCTCAGACCTTTTCCCTCATGTCACGAGGAGGCTAAGCCTGGATTTTCCTTTCTTCTATTAGGACCCATAATGTGGCAAAGTCAGGGGTCTTATATACTCAGACCCCCCTTTTAGGATTTATCTCATATAATTTTAATTTTAAAGGATTATCCTCGTGACATGAGGGAAAAGGTCTGAGAATCTAGGGAGAAAATTTTTATATAATCCCTCCCCACTTCCTCACTCACTCAATTTCATGCCCTTTCTTTTGTTTCTCTTTAGAAAACAGGCAAAATCCATTAAAAACCCAAACAAACCAATATTAAAAACAAAAAGCCAAGAAAACCACCCCAAAGCAAAAAAAAAAAAAAGCCCAAACAAAGCAATGTGAGACAAAATGTCAACAAAACGTGCCATTGGGTTAGTTTTGTGTTGGTCATCTCTGAGCATGAATCAAACACTGAAGTGTGTTTAATGTCCCCAGTGAGACTCCATTGGAGAAACTAATTTTCTTTCTTTTGGAGAAACCAATCTTTTTCTTTGCAAGCACTTATCAACTGGAGATGGCTTCTGGATTAAGGATAGAGGCTTATATCCAGTTCTCTCTCAGTGCTGGGACTCTGTAGTGTCAATTCTAATTGGTCTTAATAATAAAATCCCAGAGTCAAATATCAGGTTATATGCTGAAAGATCAGAGAAGTAAAGGAGCTAGCCACTAGTGAGACTTCATACCTGTACTGAATCCTCAAACCAAATGGGAGATCCTGCCTCCAGGAATTCTCAGACTGAATGGGTGATCCTGTCTCTAGGAATCCTCAGATTGACTACTATGCTCCTGTCTCCTCCCCTGCCCAGCCGTATCCCTTCCTGTCCCAACCTCTCTAGTGTTGGAATTAAAGGTATCTTATCCCAAGTGCTTGGATCAAATGTGTGAGCTCTGTTTCTCTTTTAGACTGGCTCAGTCTCTTGTAGCCCAGGGTGGCCTTGAACTAACAGAGATCGAACTGCCTCTGCCTCCTAAGTGCTGGGATTAAAGGTGTGTGCCAACACTGCCTGGCCTCTATGGCTAACTAGTGGCTAGCTCTTCACTCTGATCTTCATGCAAGCTTTTATTTGCTAAAACACAAACAAAATATCACCACAGAACACCCATCTGGTTTGAACTTATGCAGGCCCTGTGCATGCTGCCCAGTCTCTGTGAGTTCTTGTATGTGTTAGTCCTTGTGTGAGAGATTTTTGAAGCTCTGCCCCCTCTGGCTCTTACCATATTTCTATTTCTTATTCAACATCATTCCCTGAGCTCTGAGGGAAGGGCTTTGATGAAGAAATCCCATTTAAGGCTAAGTGTTCCAGAAATCTCCCAATCTTTTCACATGGTCCAGCTGTGGGTCTCTGTTTTAGTTTCCATCTTGTCTGATGATGGCTGAGTAAGGTGTGGTTCAGAAGGTCATTAGAAGTCAATTTATTTCTATGTTCCTTTGGCAGAAGAGTAGTATTTGGTTTTCCCCTAAACCTGTGACCTATTTAATCTCAGGTTTTTGGCTACCCAAGTAGTGTCAAGCATGGGTTCCAACATGTACAGGGGGCTTTAAAATCAATCAGAAAGTGGTTGTTTACTTGTATAACATTTGTGCCACAGTTGCACTGGCATGCCATGTAGGCATGCCATTGTTGTAAATGACAGGATTTGTTGTTGGGTTGGTGGTTACCTTTCTCTTCCTTTAGCGAACAGAGTATTTTCAGTACCATGAACACTCAGTAGGGTATTATCTCTAAGCTAGTTTGTGACTAAGAAGTTAACTTTGTTGAGAATAATAATTTATATACTTCTAAGTGGATATGAGATGCTACTCTGGGTGCTGGTGAGAGTTCTCTGCAGGTAAAGGTCTTGCCTCCAAACCTGATCACCTTAGTTTGAACCCAGGATCTATTTATTAGGAGGAGGAGTGAACTGTTTTTCACACATTGTCTTCTGACTGCCACTTTCATGCCACTGGGACATGAACCCCACATGAATAAGAAAAAACATAATTAAGAAAAAAGATAGTACTGTAAAAAAATACCACAGTTTAAAAAATGATGGAAGCCAAGTAGCTTTGATTAATACGCTTTTGAACATAGTATATGTGAATGAACATAAAACAGCTTATGTATTGCTGTATTTTAAATAGGATCATCTTTTATGGATCTTGTTCAGTGGGTTCTACAGTTCATATAGTGGCCCCTAGAATGCTCATATATTCAGGAATAGTGAAATTTGTGCTAGTGATTACTCTTAATCCACTTGCATGTTTGAGTGATAAAATATAGCACTGTGAACTAATATGAAAATAAAGTGACAAAATTCAGGAGTACATCTTGCCATAGTGAGCACATCTTGCCACTTCGAGAGTTTTCTGGCATTAAGGGCACAATTGACTGTGAGAATGTGAGAGAATCTTTTGAGGTGGTATAGTTCCATATGCTGTGGGAATATGTCAATGATTTTTAATTCTATAATTTGAGTTTTTAATGTAGTCATCTGAAAGCTAGTTGTTAAGCATGGCAAGAAGACCAGAGTTGCTTAAGAATGCTTAGGCAAATAATTTTGTGAGAAGAACTTAAAATTAACTTTAACTTTCTTGGTGACTGAAATAAATATCAGCACTATGATGCCAAAACTTGTGGTGGTGTTATGTTGCTCTTTCCAGTATTTGAGCATAAAGGTTAGGCCAGATTTATATGTTCCTATAAAACTGAACCAATATGTAAATAATTTATAGAATTTTAAGCACAGAATCTCAAATAGAAAAATACCTAACCTGTGAGAGACCACAGGTTGTCTCTCAGTTTTTTTTTCCTTATTGCCATCAGATGCAGAGTCTCTTAGGTCACCCAAAGAGCACCTCCTGTTGAATAAGGATGACACTGGTTAGCCTCCCTTGCAGCTAGGAATCTCAGCACATGGCAGAGTTCTGTGCATAGGATGTAAATGGATGCAATTTATGGGACTTCCAGGTGGGTCTTGAAATGCAGAGCCATTCCTCTGCTTTCTCTGTTGAAGGGTAGATAGACATTTAGAACATGCTATGGAGGCTAGACTGATGATTGGTGGGACAATAGGCTTTTAACAAAGGCCTGGGCCCAGGATGATGACCTTTGCCTTAAGTGGAATTGCCAAAATAGATTGGAGTTGTATTTGAACTATTACTGTGGCTGACTGTCACCAGGAGCCAAAGCTATATGTCCCATGCCCATCATTTTTGCATTTTAAAAATGTTAATGGTTGCCTTTTGTAGCTAAACTCAAAACCATGAGTGGCTCTGCACTGCCAAATTGTAAGCTTTTAAAATGGCCTTTAAAAAATTAAAGCAGAATTTTATCAGCTAAGGCAGACAATACCTTGTTAAACCCAGTGGTCCTTTCTGAAATTTAGATACAGATTTAAGCCACAAATGCTGATTTGGGAGGAAATCAATGTTTGGGAAGAGAGGGAAAGCTAAATTATTCGTGCACTTTGTTTGCTTGTACTCACAAAGTATGGTCCCCACTTTTCTGTGCTCTGTATTTCTTAGCTGTTACATAGCAAGGCCTCCTTTTAGTCTCCAGCGTGAGACATTTCCCTGTACTGCTTCACTCTGTCTGTGATATCGTCTCTGAAAATGGCCATCCTGGAGCCTGGGATAGCCCTGCGGCTGGCAGTTTGCTTCACTGCCTCTCCTGTCATCTCCTCATGGACCCTCTGTTATCCAGCCCTGTAGAGTGGGCAGGCTGTCATTCTTGGCTCATTTTCTTCTTTCCCCTGTGCAAGGGAGATGGCAGACTCACCACGTGTAGACATGTTTTGAGGACTATGTACAAATTTAAAGAAATGTTAAACCAATAAGTAATATGCTAAATAAAAGTCTAATTTCTGTGGTTCACGAGAAAATCTGGCCACACTATACATTCCTATGTTTCTTAGAGCATTATGGTTGGAGTGGCTACAGATGTATCCTCTAGATTCTAGCTTTCTCATCTCAGTCTCTATTATACCCTGTTATGTAAAACTTACATATTTTTTTCTTCTAATTGTCTGTACTTTATGTATTTGAAGTCTGTCATATTTATTTTCTCCAGTAATCATTTTTAACCATTCTTTGTGAAGGGCGTTTCCTTTCATGCCCTCTTTCAGTTCCAGTTCTGCCTTTCCATTTCTGCTTGTGTCTTCAACAATCACATTGTCTTACCTTTCTGCCTTTCCTTGTGGTAGGATTCCTACTCTAAAGCCTCTTGTCTCAGCTGAATTCTTTAATCATCCTTTGTACTTTATACAGCTAGGGAGGCTTTTCTAATACCGAAAATAATGCTTACCACAGTTCTTTGAGAAGCAGGTTTAAAACAGTTTCTCAAAAAGTTAAACATAGACCTTCCTCCAAGCACTACTCCCAGGTATAGGGGAGGTAGGGGGAGGGATCAAGGGAGGAAAAAGGAGTAGGAAGGGAAGGAGAGAGAGGGAGGAATTAAGAAGAGGTTTTTCAGACAAAAGTGTGTGTATGAATGTTTGCAGCCATCAATAATAGCAAACAGTAGAAACAATCCAAACACTTACTACCTTTGAACAGATTTTGTGTTATGTCTACATAGTAAAATACCCTTGTGTATAATAAATAGGGATGGAGTGCTGGTGCTGGTGGCGGATGGGAGTCATGAATGTTATGCTGTGTGAAACAGGCTAGGCTTTTAAGACCATGCATTGTATAACTCTGTATGTGAATGGGCCATGTGGAGGGAAGCAGGCTGTGGTTGCCCGTGGATGCACTATTTCTTTGAGAGGGGCAATGGCAAGGCTGCGAAATTAGATGGAACTGATAGTTGCATTAACTGTGATTATTAGTAATCATTGTATTATATTAATTAAAAGGTAAACTTCTAAATGTATGAATCATTCCTGATACATAAAATTTAGGTAATAGAATCAAACTAAACCAAACCAAAGCAAACCAAAGCAAACCAAAAGGGAACAGCATAGAAATGATTGGGCAGGATGTATTAACATAAAGCTAGATGCTAGAAAGTCTCCTTTAATTTCAATCTATGTATGCAAAATGTCTCATGGTTTTAAAGTTTTAATTAAAACATGACTGACTCCATGCAGACAACAAGGGGATTTTATAGGAGACTTCATATCAGTCCTTCTCCCTGTGCCTGTCTTGGTTAGGAGAGCATCCCTGGCCACCTGTGTTAGCCAGTTTTATGTTGACTTGACACAAGCTAGAGTTATCTGAAAGGAAGGAACCTCAATTGAGAAAATGCCTCCATAAGATCCAGCTGTAAGGCATTGTTTTAACTAGTGATTGATGGGGGAGGGCCTAACCCATTATGGGGGGAGGTGTCTGGAGGTTCAAGATCCTATAAGAAAGCAGGGTGAGCAAACCATGAAGAGCAAGTACTTCTCCATGGTCTCTGCATCAGCCTCTGCCTCCAGGTTCCTACCCTGCTTAAGTTCCTGCCCTAACTTCTTTCAGTGATGAACAAAATAAATCCTTTCCTCCTCAAGTTGTTTTGGTCATGGTGTTTCACCACAGGAATGATAACTCTAATTAGGACATCGTGGCAAATAGTAACTATTTTTTTTCCTATCTCCATCTCATTTGAGAATTCCCCATGCTTCCTTTTCTTCCTCCTTCCTTTTTAATTTGTATGCTCCCACTCTCCCCCCTGTAATTCTCTATGGAAGGTACTTGACCAATTTTGAAATAAGTGGATATCCTCAGTGATAACCAATGTAGCTGTGTAGGACAGATTTTTGCATTTTCTTTGTTAGATCAGAGATCTAAGCACCCAAGAAAGGTTAGATTTAAGGCATAAAGTGGGTGTTAAAACAATACCCTCCCCAACATGCTGTTGAATATGCGTAGCTTTTCCAAACAATGTTTCTTTCTTAGGTCAGAAAATTGTTAAGTCAAAATTGTTTTGCTAACATTTTAATTCTCCTTTGGATTTGTTTTCTATATATTGGTAAATAATGGCTTATTGATGTTTTCTCTTGGAAAAATGCAGTTATACTTGCTTGTAGAGAATTCCTGCTCTTTTATTTTTTAACCATGGATAGTTTTATGGAGAGAAATTAATTTCTACCATATGGCAATATTTTTGTGGGGGGGGGAGTGGGGTCCAGTACTACAGTTGGTGGCAATGATTTGAGTATAGGTCATTGACTTAGAGGCAAAAAGCAAAGAAAGATGAGTAGGACAGACAGTCAGGAAGAAGAGGGTGCACTAAATCAGCTCTGGTCTGAACAGGAGAAATGGAATTCTGGGGATGTCATGGGAGCTCTCCCCCCAGAAACAAGTGACCTAGGACCTTTAGGCAAAAAACTGGATACTCTGAAGTTGAGGACTGCTTCCAGAGGATGTGAATCCCCTGAGCTTTTATTCTGAGTGAAGTCCAGAGAAAGCCCTTGGGCAAAGGAGTGATATGTCGGCAGTTGGAAGCCTGTGGACATACTTTTAAGCAGCATTGGGCATCAGGTGTGGGTGGTATTAATAGAATCCACTGAAAATATAGGTAGTGATCCTTGTAGGAAGAGGGCTAAGGTGTGACAGAGACCAACATTGAAGTCAGCTCTTCTCAGAACTGCCCCCAGCCCAACCCTAGATAAACACATACTGAGTAAAGTGCTGGTCCAGGCAGCAGGCTACAGAAATCCCTTTGTAGAGGGCACTTGGCTTTGTAAAGGTCAGGTTCTCTTATATAGATAACTTTCTTTCTTTCAAAGGTGAGAGTCAATTTAGATACATGCTTGTAAATACTTTGAAGATTTAAAGAATTATTATAAACTTATTAAGATACCTCCACACATTTACGGTGAGAATGCTATGGAAACACATGACTGTAAACCTATTCTGTCTGTCCCTGTTGTTCTTTTGTTACAATTCCGCCTAGTCCTCGAGGAGGGCCTGACCGAGTTCCATGGCACAAATGTTGTTCTTTTGGTGCAGCTATTGCCTCTGAAACACAAACAGTGCCCGCCTGCAGTTTATTGGTGGAGAGGAATGTGGGTTAGCTAGTGGCCAACCGAAAGCAGGAGACAGAGCAAAAGAGAGAGAGCGGAAGAGCAGAAGAGAGGAAGAGTGGGAAAGAGGGGGGCATGCATGCTTTAAAAGGAAACTGAATCCCCTACACAGCCCATAATGAATGACATAGCGATGACATGGCCGTGCGTGTCCTGCCCATCATCAGGGGGTGGGGTCAGCAGAGTGCTGGTTTCCAACAGTCCCAGATGCTAACTGTCCAAAGCCTAGTCCTGGTTTGGGCAATATGAATTTGGTCTCTGTGTAGTAATCCTAAGAGTGAATTTCTAAGTTCTGTGTAAGCAATGAAGGTACCATGGGGATGGTTATTTTTAGCCAGTCAGCAGTGAAAACAATCCAGGAAAAGTGGATGAAATGAACCTTGAATAGGTAGGAATTAGCCATGTAGAAATGGGGGACTTATGAAGAAACAATGAATTCTGGGAGGGCCTTAGTAGAGTCCTGGTGGCAACACAGTGGTGAACCCACTTTGTTCAGGTGAAGTGTTTGGACTCGTGGGATGACTGGAGAGCTGTGGAACTGTCCACTGCCAACCAGCCCTGTGGTCTGTGTCTGGTCATAGAAACCTTAGACTATGCCTCTTCACTGAATTTGAGGATACTTGCTCTGTGTATAGTGTAAAGTTGTTTTAAATACATAATATAAGTATAACTCCAGTAAATCATCATTGCACTACATTTGAAACGTTGTAACCAAATTCCTCAGGCTGTGATTTATAGAGAATTTGCTTCACTGTTCTTGTGGTTAGAAAGTCCAGACAACATGTGCTAGATTCTGGTGTGAGCCTCCAGGCTGAATCCCACTTTCTGGATGGTACTTCCGAGACAGGGTCACTTGCCATTCCCTATTAAGCAATCAGCTGTCATGTGTAACAACTAATGTAATCCCTCATTAATCCCTGCACAAGGACAACTTGCTTTCTGCTAGCTCCATGTCTTAAAGACTCACCATGACTCATTCCATTACACTGAAGACCAAGTTCATGAGCCTCTGAGAGACAACTATGTGCACACCACAGCAGTCATGAAAGTAGTTAGACTAGATCAAAATTTCCTTTGGCTTTTCTACCAGTGCAGTTTGGGATCGTAAGTTATTGTTCCTGAAGAAGCTTCCAGCCCAATTAAAACAAGTTCCCCCAAGGTTTATGGGATATTAATTCCACAAAATCAGCAAGAGTAAATTATTATGATATCAAAAGGATTGGAGAAATCCTATGGACTTCATGGAGAATTGCAATGAGATATTAATCACTCTGAGAAAGCTATGAGTAAAGAAACATTTACTTTTTTAAATATTGTGTGGTAAATTTATTCATTTCCTAATTCCTTCCCCTTTGAGACAATACCTCTTCATACTGCTTTTCAAGAATTCTGATTTCTAGTGGGCCAATAAATTCACTAATAATTATATTTCAAAATTAAAAGATCTACCACAGATTCCCTTTGAAGTGTTGTAATGTCTTTACAAAGTAATAGCATTGGGCTGAGGGTGTAGCTAAGTGATAGAACACTTGTTTAGTATGTTTAAGGCCTGGCTTTCATCCATAGCATAAAAAAACAAAACAAACACAAAAAAGACAAACAAAACACCATTGCCACTTAAACTCTGAAGTTTCCTTTGAAAAAAAATATTTTCTTTACATTTTAGAGTCTTTCTTTAGACATTCATGGGAGGCAGTTTACCCAGCATCTTCATGTCAGCCAATATGTGATTTTATACACATTTCATTTTTTATATTGTATTGGCCTTTGTATCCTTTCTGCTTAGGCCTCAGACCTCTTCAGAAAGATGATTTTTTTAAACTACTTGACATAATATATGAAAACATTCAACCAGATAATTCAGAAAATTTATTTCAAAAAAATATTTGGAGTCATGCCATCATCACTAAAGTAAGTTGATAGATAACTCTCAAAGTGAGTGCTACAAAAGCGAGGGCAGCTGCTTGGATGCTTGCTTTTCTGCAGAACAAATGGTTTGCCATTTCCACATGATAAAAGGAGCCATAGCTTCTTGTGCATTGTCTCTGCTTGCCAGATGCTCGTGATCCTGTGGGCCAGGCATAGGTGCAAAGGGGCAAGCTTTGCAGGGTGTAAGACAGTGATGGAATGACCCCAGTATTCTGAAATGCAGAGGACAACTTACTTCAGGTTCAGAAATATGCTTGACAGTGCAAAGATTTAGGATGTACTGTGATAACCATAAGAGAAGAAGAAGATGGTCAAGGCAGCATGAAGTGATGGTGTGGGGCCCGGAGCAATGACAGAGGCCAGGTAACCATGGTAAGTTTGGAGGGTGTTTAAGGCTGAGAGTTCTGACCACAGAGACTTCGCAAATTTTGGAGTGAAGACTTCAGTTTATATAGTCAATAGAGCAGCCTTAATAGATTATTACAGAGATTTGTGTTGTCCTTGCTATGTTTGTTTTGGTAACAGTGTGTAGTTGATTTGGAGTGGGAAGAGATAGAAACTAGAGCTTTGGAGGCTACTGCATGGTCTGACCAAATGCGAGCCTTCTGTGCTAGTAGTCACAGTGATTGCAACAGTGGAATAGATTTGAAGGATACTTAGGAAGTAAGGAGGTGGGTGGTAATGAGTGACTGGTTGTGAGTGGTATAGGGAAAGGTGCCTGGGATTCCCTCACATGGGTGAGGTTTGAGTCCTGCTATTTTTCAGTATAAGTAGACTTCATGAGAAAAGCACTTTTTGGTGGATATTTACTTGTGTTCTATGCTTTCTGTGTTTGGAATACTTGCTAACGATTGATTAGTGACCTCATCTATTCCCAGAACATCTACTCTACATCTACACATAGTGTTGTGTCCTGAGAATATGGGAAAAAAGATTCAGAATGGTCCATATACCTGTGAAACAGCCTAACGGGAGAGACAGACCTAACTGATGACCCAACTAATTACTTAATTAGTAAGATAATAAGGCAGGGAGCTGACTCATAAGACAGCTAGCAATCCATGATGGAGCTCAGCATACCAGTGTGTCCTGCTGTGTGACAGAGATTGGAGAGTTACTGGAGAGTGGTTGCTCACTGAAGCTGTGGGGGCATTGCCCCAATTGGGTTTACAAAGTGAACAGGAAAGGGGACTACACATAACACAAACTTTTAAGGAGAATGGTGGGTGAATTCATGAAGTTAGGAAAGAAAGATAGTAACATAAAAGGAAATGGGAAGGGTTGAGAATATTTCGAGGTAGTCAAATCAAATAAGTACAAATGTTTCCCTGGTTTTAGAGTTGCAGGTCCATGTGGCTTCCAATAGCGATAGCAGGCACAGTGGAGAGGGGTGGCTATACATGATGTTTTCCTATGATTAAACAACTTATGTCAAAATAAATATTAGGAGCTCAGCTTCCCTAGTTTGCTATATTTTCTATGCCCTCGTGTTTGTTGATCTGAGGGCTGCTTGTATTTCTCTAGTCCTTTCCCACTGACTCTACATTGGAATCTTGAAGTTAGCCACAGTAGAGATGTCTACAAACACTTGGCAAATACATGCTCTACACCATAGATTTTGTTTTGCTTGTTTTCTAGAAGCAACAGTAATAAAGAACATGTTAAGAAGGTAGGATACGATTGAATCATGTCAGGTAGAGAGTGTATTGGGGGTAGTATACTGTGGTGGAAATATTCTTCTAGTATTTGCAAATTGTTAGCAAACTCAAGAAAGGAGTGATCCCATCCAAGATGAATGAGAGAATTTTATAATTTATAAATTGTGAACTATATTTCTTTCATATTAGTACAATTAAAATGAAAATATACACATACACACATATATATATCTTACACACACACACACAGATACACTATGAAAGGTAGAGCTAAACATGTTTACTGGCACTCAATGGTTGTGTGTATGGGATGAGAAAAGGCAGATTACATCTGTTTTGTCAAAAAGGATGGTGCTGAGGGTAGTGAGTGTGATCCTTAGATACATGTATTTAAAAGACATTTTCAGGTGTAAGAGCACTGTTTGTTTGTGTATGAATGTATTTATAGTCCTTCAGTGAGGTGCCATGTCAAGTGAGAGACTAGTGGAAGTGTGAATGTTTGGAGAGCTGGCAAAAGAGATGGGAGGAAATGATGTAGAAGATGCTTGTGGGAAAAGTAACCTTACATATGGAAAAGACCTCCTTTGCTAAAGGATAAGGAGTGGTAAGCTTTGGCTGCCATCAGTTCCAGTCCATGTACACTGAAGTTACATCAGTGGATTGTGATTTACGAAAAAGTCTGATGGAGCTGAAGGAAAAACAACTTCAGAAGATGCCAGTTCACTTATGAATAAATCATAGAGTAAAAGGTGAACAGTGTGATTGACCAGGGCAGGCTTTCATGCTGATTGAATCTCTGAAATGCTGTATTTTTAGCCTGTTTTGTAGGCTGAAATATTTAAATAAAAATGAGAGACTGTTTAAAGGTGGTTCCTGTATTTAAATGCCATATATTATTTCATTTACTTAGCTTTACAACATGATGCTGCATTTCCATGGACACGGATTGAGTTTCCATGAGATGATCAGAAGTGGGGTATAATTTGAGGTTGACTAAGCTGCACTCATTGCATGCATGGATAGTTTGAACACAAGGTAAAATGTTATCCAGACTGCTGAAGAAAACAAGTCCTATTTTGGAACATGAATTTTTCAGCATTATAATTTATGACTTTTTCACTTGGGCTCTTGTTTTTAACACACACACACACTCATGTATGCACAAACACATAGACTTATATATACACACTAATACAATACCCACATTCACATACACTCAGAGACACATGTTCACAAGCACACATACACTCACACAATACACTCAGAGACACAAGCTCTCTCTCTCTCTCACACACACACACAGAAATGCATCAAGCTTTGCTTATGCTGTTATATTCTGTTTATTTTCCATTATTAGAATTTACTGTCTTTGTTTTTGCTTGGTTGCACACCATAAGATAAAGCTATTTTAAATTTACACAGTACTCTGACATTTCTCACCTTTTCAGGTCTATTTTCTTCAAGCATCTATCAAACAGTTACCCTGAATATTCAGAGACAGTCATATTATTAGGCTGGGTATTGTGGTGCTCACCAGTAATCACAACACTTGAGATTCTGAGGCAGGAGGGATTGAGGCCAGACTGGGCTCTACAGTAATATCCTGTCTCAAGCAGCTAACAAAGCAGAAAGATACTTGAGGGGATGATGACAAATATGAATATTGACAATTGAATGTGCATATGAAACCTCCGTTTTGTGTATCATTCTCTCTCTCTCTCTCTCTCTCTCTCTCTCTCTCTCTCTCTCTCTCTCTCTCTCTCTCTCTGTGTGTGTGTGTGTGTGTGGAGATTAGGGGTTGATATCAGTGTCTTCCTCAGTCACTCTCCACCTTATATTTTGGGACAGGATCTGGAAGTAAACCTGAGTTTACTGATTTCTCTAGACTTCTGATCACAGAACCTCTCAAGATCCTGTCCCTACACACCCCTCAGGGGCCACTTGCAGGGGCTTCTTTTTTTCTCATATGGGTGCTATGGAGTGAACTCGGGTCCTCAGACTTGGATGTTAAATACTCTACTGACTGAACTATCTTGATGCCCAGGCTCTGTAGCTATCATTCTTGAGCCTAAAAATGTTGGGGTTATCTGGCCTCTTGGCCTCACCCTGGCAACCTTATGGTGTTTCAGATATTTGGTTGAAGATTTCAAGACTTTGAAAGCATGATCCTTCATTCTGTAGTCATAGTTTTGCAATGAGACTATTTTGTGCTCCACTCAGACAGCTGACCCTTTTGTTTGTTGATGACTTATGGTGGCAATATGCTCATTGCTGGTGTAGGCTGTTTAAGGTTGGAAAAGAGGGAAGGGTCAGGGTTTTTTTTTTAAATTAATTAATTCTTGTCACTAGTGTGGCCAGTGAGATCTAAGTAGAACCCTGCTGAAGAAGTTTCTTGAGAGAATTTGCATTTGGTATTACCCATTTCTCTTTTTTCCATCAGAGACATCAAAGACTTTAGTAGAGAACCTGCCAGCTGAGACAGTCTGCTGAAGAGCAATAGTCCCAAAGTCTGCCTACCCCTAACACTGCATTTCTATGCTTAACGTTCTCTTCCCCAGATAGCACCATTACTCAGTATCTTCAGGCCTGCCAGAGGCCCTGTTGATGGCTTTCTAGACTTTATCTTTAGTTGGTAAGATAAGACTTGACACAATTCCTATTGTACAAAAGACTTCATTCTTTACAGCCAATGTAGGTAGACCAGTCCATAAAAGACAAAACCCCAGACTTGAATGGGAACCAGAATTATCTGTTCTCATTACAAAGCATGGTTGGCGTTGAAGGCTTCTGTGAAAATACTCAGCAAAGAAGAAAGCAGTCCAGCAGACTGCATGGCAGTGGTATTCATATTTGAGTGATTTGTGTCAGTGTAACAGTCAGTGAGGTGGTTCAGTGAGTAAAGGTGCTTGTTGAGAAGCCTAATAACCTGGGCTTGATGGCCAGGATCCACAGGGGTGGTGGGGTGGTGGAGGGGAAGAGCCATCTTCCTTGAGTTTTTCCATATATGTACATGGATGATACCCCCTCCATCTCTCTCTCTCCATCTTTAAATGTAACAGAATTTTAAGTAAAACTGTCCACATTACAGAGTTGTTTTCTGGTTTATGTGGGACCACTTATCACAATTCTTGTGTTAAATATGTGAGTTGCCTTTTATGTTGTTAAAAATGTTAGGAAAGAGTAAAAATTCATGTGCTGCCAAAGACTCTTGGGAATGATCTACAAATACCCCATGGTAGTTGTCCTCTACCGGATCAAATTCGATAGTGACGTTTCAGATGTATGTTAACAAAAATTTGATATGGATTGCTCTGTTTCCTGCACACCTTACCACAGGCTAGATTAGCTCATTTTAAAGTAACTTTTCTTAATTTTGATTTTTTAATATTAACTATTTATTTCACCCCACCCTTCTTTTTCAGACAGTCTTTAGCCTAGGCTGGCCTTAAGCATGCTATATAGCAGAGAGTGACTGAATCCTTCTGCCTCCCATTGCCAGTGTTTGGATTCTAGGTAAGCACATCATGCCTGCTGTGAGGCTTGATGTACCCAGGGCCTCATGCATGCTAGACAATTGTTCACAAACTGAGCTCAGCCTCCATCCCCTAACTAAATATCTACTAGAAAAACCAATTCCCAGATGGGAAACTCAGCAGTGATGAAAGGCTGTGCCTGGCCAGAAAGTCATGTTTCATGTTTCTGATAAGAGTAAGTTGAACAATGTTATTTTCAGCTATCATTTTCTTAAAGGATAGTAACTGAAGTTGCTGTGTATCCTTTTGTCCCTTGCACTGTGTTTGTAGAGAGACTGATTGCTGTTCAGTCTCAGAGTATAAGCTAACTCATTATAGAAACATTCTTTCAAATTTTAATTCACTCCACATTAGTAGTAATTAAATAAAACAATAAATAATTACAAAAATAACTCCATAGCTCTGGGCATATTTCATAGCCTACTTGCACAAAATCCAATGCTATACTTCATAGTGATTGCCTCATAGGAGCAAGCCTGTGACTTCTTTCTTGCTACATGACCTTGGGAAAAATTGCCTTAAACGTATGAAATGATATTTCAGGCACTGACTCAGATTAAATAAATGTGCTAAATTTGATACAGTGAGTGGGAAATTTTTTCTCACCACATGGAGCCACTAATGAGCTTGGGAAGTAAACATGGTTAAGTAGGCATAGTTGCCTTTTTGTTATAATCATCCTGAATTGACCATTTAGCATGAGTAACATTTCAAGAGCTTCACGTTTGTAGATTTAAGACTGACCAGAAAAGCCAAACCCAACCACAACAAAATAAACTGTTTTCTGGTGAGAGGGATGTAGGAGGTTGGCTTGCTCCCCCTACCCCCCATCCTCCCAAAAGGTGTGTGCCAGCTCTAATCCCAGGTATTAAGACCTCATTTGAAATAAAGTGTTTATAGATATAATCAAGGTAAGATGAGGCCACATTGGAGTAGGACATATCATTAGAAAACAAGAAGGAACAGACTGACATTCGAAGGGAAGGAGTCATGTGTCAATAGAGAGGTCTGAGCAGTATGTTACCTGGTCAGGGATCCTGATGTTCGCAGACACCACAGAAGCTGGGAGAAGCAAGGGGCAATTGTACCCAGAATGTCAAAGAAAGAGTGGCCTTTTGGATACCTTCATGTCAGACTTCTAGCTCCTAGAGTTGTGAGACAATGCATAGGTGTGGATTTAAGCCTCCTGGTGTGGTCCTTTGCTAGGTAGCCCCAGAAAACGAATTGAGGAGGTAAGCATGGGCAATGACTGACAGCTGCCATCACCAATAGCTGAAGAGATCTCCCTGTCTAGTTTTATATTTTCATCATTTCTCTGTGATACTATTTGAGACACTGGGGACTGGGTTCAGTGTCCTCCTCCATCATTTAACACAGTAATGTTATGGAATATTTCCAGTCTAACTTGCCATCACAGTGAAGTGAGGATCTGGGACCAATTTGTGTAATAATAACACTGAACCTTTGTGAGGTTCCACCGGAGCGGGCCCCATGGGTGAGTGCTTCACATGCGTGCTTTCATTTATTGCTGACAGGAAGCCTAGGAGGGATGTCTTATTATTGCAGTATCACAAATAAGAAATGCCAAGTTAGGGCATTCTCTATGATTTTGCAGTTTTTTCTTGTTTCTAAAACTCTGAACCCGACAAGTACCACTATTTCTTCATGCTTAAAACAGCCCATGTGTCAGTAAGAATTCTCCTTGTGGGACTGGAGAGATGGTTCAACAGTTAAGAGCACTCACTGCTCTTCCAGCACCAGGCAGGTCAGTGTATAATGGCTTGTAATTCTAGTGCCAGGACGCCCTCTTCTGGCTTCCGGGACACCTACATACATGGGATGCACATAAACTCACACAAGTCCACATGCATACACCAATAAAAAAATTAAAATCTCTTTATTATACTATAACTTTTTAAATTTTAAAACATTAAAGAGAACTGTATTTTCTAGCTTGATTGACAGGTTTGCTTTTGGGGCTCCTCATTATGAAAAGAAATAATAGAGAAATTTGGTGTTTTAGTTCTCATTATAGAAATTCTCTGTATGATAGTCACAGCATTACTTAAAATAAAATAAAATGGTCAAATTTATGATCCTACATCTTATGTTTTTGGTTATGAGCCTTGCCTTTAACGGTTGAGCCATCTCTCCAGCCCTATGATCCTCTATCTTAAAGACCATGGCTTGATAAAGTGAGATGGTCAGGTCACTAGACTTCAAGTCCTCCTCTCTTTTGCCTCATGAGCCAATTTTTGTGTATTCCTGTATCACAGCAACATGGAGTCATTTGTCAGCTGAAGGTAAACTTGGAGCATCTGGGTTATAAAGAGAACAGTGGCCAAGACAGGTAAAATAAGGAACAAGGAAACACGTAGAAAATGGTTTACTGAGTGGGGGTATCCAAGGCTTGACCCTGAGATCCAGCATGATGATCCTAGCCGTGACCATGGATATAAAGATGATCTTGGTACCCTTCATCACTATAAACAGTGCCAAGGTGAAAAAAAAAAAAGATTTGGTCAAGTTTTCGGTTGATTGTTTTCTTATTCAAGAACACAGCAGCAGACTTTACACTGTGTCTTTACCATGGGCCTTTTAGTAAGTCTTAAGCTACAAAATATCAGAGGAATGATGATGCATCTTTAGTCATAATGCCGATAAATCCATTCCATGCTGTTTACTTAAAATGGGTAGTTACTGTGGCATATCGCTTTGAAATTAGTATTTGTGTGGGATCTAGAACAAAAATTGATCTGACCAAGCCTTTCTGTTGATTAAGTGGGGCATGAAAGGCTGTCTGTTCTACCTCAATGGAGGATGATTGCCATAGAAAATGTTTGTTATGGCACAGTAGACAGACAGGCTTCTTGCTTCCCAAGCTTGCCTCAGTTAAATTTGTCTTCTGTCTTCTAACCAGAGAACTGTCAGTCTTCTGAAGACCTGGGCAGGGAAGTGATGGAAACAGGAAGAGAGTTTGAGAAGCTTAGCCAGCATCATAGGGTTTAGTGCAAAAACACAGAGCACAGTGAACTGACGCCGGAAAGTCTGACAGTGTAATGTGGAACTTCCCAATATACCTGTCATGGTGGAATGAAGTATTATGTGAACTGGGTGGGAATAAGTGTGGCTGTATTTCTGTCACAGCCCTGCCACAAATTAACATTGTGACTGGAAAGTGGTGCTTTGTGGCTATCCTTTCTTCACCTGTCAAAGCTGTGAGTCTCTACATTCCTTTTTGTTTCTCTCAAATTCCCTTTCTACTCATAAGACATTAGGCATTGTGTTGACTTTCACTCCAGTGTCAGAGGTCATGACGGTCTCTGTGATGGCTAATATTGGTTGGTAACACATCCACAAGAGGGGATCTCGATTGAGGAATTGCCCTTTTCACATTGGCCTGTGGGTATGTCTTTGGGAGCATTTTCTTGATTTCTAGTTGACTTGGGAGGGCCCAGTCCACTGTGGGTGATGCCATTCTTGGGCATGTATGTGGGAGTGTGCTGTGTAAGAAAGGAAGTTGTATATGAGTGTGGGAATGAGCTAGTAAGCAATGCTCACCCCCATGCCCCCATGCCCCTGACACTTTGTGGTCTCTGCTTCAGTTCCTGCCTCCAGGTTCCTGTTTGAGTGCCTAGCCTGATTTCCCTTGAGGATGGACTAGAGTGTAGAAGTGTAAATCAAAAAATCCATTTCTTCTCCTAGGTTGGCTTTGTCAGTGTTTTATCATAGCAACCAAAGGCAAATTAGGCATCATCTTTGTCAATGATGAACATTTCCAAAGGTAGAAAGTTTGAAATGTGATCTACATCACAATTTTTATCTGGTAATCAATGTTTAATGTGTAGATGTAGAGATAAGGACAATGTTAACAAAGACTACCATTTCTTACACATTTCTGTTATCCAGATAATTCACCAGGTACAATGTGGCAAAATTTTGCCTTGGAACATTTGGGACAAGGACTTGTGGGTTATCATAAGAGGGGTTATGATGGGAGTGCTACTAGTGTCCAGTGTATAGTAACCATGGATGCTTTTAAATATCTTGCCATATACTAAGCACACCTCTAGAAAATAGTTGTGTGGCCCAAAATGCAGTTGGGAGGCCCAGCTTTATGGGCTGCAATACACTTACTGGCCTTCCAGGATGTTATGTACATCTTCTAGCTGAGATTTCTAAGTTCTTCACTGCTAGGGGTTTATTAACACCACAGTCTCTATAAACTTTCCCTGTAAACCGAGGGGCTGTCCCCAAGCCAAGACCTTTTCTACCAGACCACATTAGTTTCTTCATTTTTAAGATAAGATTTTTTTTTAATCCTTTACCAGAAGTTTGTAGTAGTGTATTTGGGTAGGGGTAGGCAGTGGGAAGGAAATAGGGGATTTGGAGATTTTCAAAAAGTTGAGGTATTATGCTTAAATGTAATATTTTTGGCAAAAATCTGTAGTCATAAGCAGTGTGGGTGAAATACAAAGTATATATTTAGACTTCAGTGTTGCTCATACATATGCATTGTTTTTAGATTAAGAATGAGAGCTTTTAGTTTTTGCTTCTCTTTGTAGCTTTCAAAGCAATTTGATTTGATCTTCTCTCGGGCATGGCAGTAATTTGTATTGCTTTCTGGTTGTTGAGAAATTGGAGACTCCCGTGGGCCCTTCAGAATGAGAGTTTGCTTTTCCCTAGCAGTAAGGTGGGTTGGGGCATTTTTGAACTTGAAGTATAAGAGAAGCTAGAGATGTTATTGAAAAAGGCCAGCTTGCTCTTTGGGAAGAAGATGGTGGCGAGCCCCACAAAGAACCTGCATTGTGTTCATCTGTGGCCACTGATTTATCTCAAGTTTGGAATAAAGCCTGGAAGATAAATGTGACTAATGAAATGTTAGTGTTGGGGAAAGTTCATTTAAATGCTTTCATTTGAAAATGTGCATTTTATGAATGAAACGTGTAGTTTAGGGGCATTGACAAGACTCATTCCTCTATGATGTTCTTTTTTTTTTTTAAATTGAAGCTACATTTTAAAGTCATGTATTTTGGAACTCGTACACTGGACAATAGAGTGAGTGGCCCTGTGCTGGCGTTTATTTTTCCCAGGTCTCACCTGTGCAGAACTGGGTTCTCTGGGGATTAGTAATTGCAGCTTCAAGTTTTGCCAAATGACAAGCACCTGAAGTAACAGCTGCTTTTTTCCATAATTTACCTGGTGTGCCTTCTCTCAACTCATCGACTTAACAAAGAGAGAAGATGGAGAAAGTGAATATAACTAAGGCAAATAATGATTATGAAGACGTGCATGTACAACATTGAAGTGATTTGTGAGGAGTTAAAAACTCTTTAATTAATGCTGAGAAATGAGTATTTCCAGGGAGCAGTACACAGAGATGTGCTCAGAGTGGCAGTCAAGTTAACTAAACGAACAAGTCCCAGCTTCTCACTGCTAATTTCCAAAGCATTGTGAACACTGAGGTCTAAACCTTACTGTCTTATGCTGTCACCATTATTTTTTTACAAATATTTACTGACCTTTGCAATTTATGTCAAAGGAAAAAAATGTATTACTGAGAGAAATATAGGTTTCTTTAAAAACTAGGAGTTGGCAAAGAAACATGAAAAGATATTAATTAAAAAAATGGAATTTTCTATAGGATGCCAACTTTTGATTTCAATTGGGATTGTTGCTATTATTATTATCTTTACCCATTTATGAAGTGAAGCTATTTCTGTTTTTTTTTTCTTCAAATGTTAGTTCTCTAGAAGCCAACTTCAAAACTTTGGTTTCAACAGAATTTAAATGTTACAGTAACTACAGCATTTAAAAGCCCCCATAGCATTCAAGCTTAATATTTTTCTTTAAGGTAGAGATAAGTTAATTCATTTTCACAAGCACTTGAAAGATTTTTCTAGAATTGACTCTTTAGAGATGGTCCGGACGTTTGTCAGTGGAATAGACTCACTAGTGTGGTATTTTGGCCTATATCTCTATGAGGGCAATTTTGTCAACATAGTTGTCGTCTTTAAAATCAGGATGCTATTTAATATGATGTCATGAGGATTAAATAAGAAATGCTTTCTGGTGTATAATGGTTGCATTACTTAAAACACTTTCATTCATCCCTTATACATTAGGTGGAGTGGATCTGGGGCAGAGTGAGGGGTTTTATAGTGGAGAACAGAATGGAATGCAAAGAAGTTAACACTGGGCGCTTGTTGGGTTCCAGGCTCAACTCTTGGTTATGCTAAGATCTGTAAATGTTGCAATATATTTGGGTCCTTAGATAATAAATACTGTTTTCATTTTACACACTGCATAATAAAATTAAAAAACCAACCAAACAAAAACAAAAACAAAACCTCACTGCCCTCTGCCCCCACAACTAGACAGTGTTTTCTAATCTATAGTTAGAAGAATGTGTTCAAGAAGTTCACTAGCTGCCTTGAGTTTTGTAGGCCTTCAGTTTCAGCTGTTCTGTAGGCTGAAGATCTGTGAACCAGTCTGAGAAGCACAGGAAGACACTGTCTTGAAAAATAAAAACATCCCTCAGGGGAACAGGAGTGTTGGGCAGGAAAGAGACCAGTGGAGATTTTTTTTTTAATTTAAATACAAAAATGTAAGGGTTTGACTTACATATTCACAGAGATTTTGCTAGTTAGTTGAGGCTTCCTGCCCTGTTATTAAAGTGCATTGAACATTTCCCACTGACCCTAAAGATAAGACAATGGAAGATTTTGGTACCTTGAGTGAATATTTTCTAACATATAGCCTAACAATTATTTTGTATAGAAACTCCCACCTTCAATAGGAATTTAGTTTAAAATGGAATCTGGTAGTTGTTTAGTTTTGAGTTTGCATCGTTGCATAGTACTGCAAGAAGATGCAACCTCCTCCATTGTATCCAAGATGGCAGAGGGATGTTTATCAATGTAAGGCTAGAATCCTAACTGTAATACTTTGTACCTGATAACTTCACCTCTGAATATTGTAACTCTAAATACCTATGCCCCCCCCCCAGTTTAAAATAGTTATATTCAAAAGTTCACTGGAAACAGAGTTGTTTGTAGAGTGTGAAACATTTTCCATAGTAACAATGTTAGGTTTCCAGGCCAACCCACAAAAGCCTATTTAAACCATATTGTATAATTTCTGCTCTAAAATCATCATGGGGCCCACACAACATATATCATAATAATTCTATTGGGAAAATGTTTTAGTGTTTACCCAGGAATAGACAAGAGCTTGAATGAAGGTAAATTGGACATTTTTGAGATCATCCTTCTATTTAGAAATGAGAATGACAGTGTTTTATTTCTAAGTTGCTCTCTCTAGTTCCCAGTACTTGGGTGAAGGCTTTGTCAGGGGACATGGCTTCTTCCGAGAATGCATATTAGAGTTACCATGGAAGAAAGAGACTACACAATCTGATAAGGAGTTTATTCTCTATCAGATATGTCTAAAAAGAGGGGGCATAGCAGGATTAACTGTTCAATGGTCTTGGCTTTGTGTTCTGTTGGGTTCTTTAAAATCTTTATAGCCTCATGGTTATAAAAGTTATAAACATCAACAAATACAGCCTCACATGAAAATTTATAAAGATTACAAAGGGAGGGGCCTCATTAAGAACTATTTCTCCAAATGCATATTTCCTTTTATGGATGCTGGAAGTAACTCATTCACAGCCTGCCTGGAAAAACTCAGCAGGCATGTAATGAGATTTTGGGGAGGACAGATAGTCCTCTGAGGGTGTTGGTTTGAGTTTTATAGGAGTTGTAGTTCATCTTCTGTGATCTGGTGACTACCTTCCTTGAGTGTGGTTAGGGGTAACTTAGAATCTGTTGACTAAGCAGAAGGTCATCTACATGGGAAATGTTATCTAAATCTTCCACCTTCCTGTCACCATAGCGTGGTGGCATGGGGATTGAGCCATGGTTATATTATCTGTTTTTATTTTAGCTTTTCTGCAGCTCTATTGTCTTGACAAACTCAAATAATTTTCCCTTTCAGAAATCTAGTCTATAAAAGAGTGATGGGGGTTAGATTGACTTATTGCTTGGTTTATATACTCAGAAGGAGTCTGTTGCCTTACTCAATGGCGAGCAGTGCCATATTTTAGGCACAAAGGATACTATAGTGACCCTTCAGCAGACACCCCAGCTATTGCTTCTTAGTAATTTCATGTGATAATCTGTGCACCTGGTGAAGTTATGAATCTTCTGGTAGGTATGGTATACATGGCCAGGTCTTGTGATAGTGTGAGTCTAGGAAATTTTATGGGTCTTTTTCTTTATATCATTCCTTTTCTTCCCATTTGAGAATCAAAGAACTTGATCTGATTCTGTTTGTCCAGATCCCAACTGTCATTTCTCACAAGGTGTCCATATTTCAATTGTTTATTCTAGAACAACAGACAATGTTATATCATTTTCTGTTACCCACAAAGAGCAGATAATCTGTTTTCTTAGTTTTAAAAACTATGTAGTATATCTTTTAAGACAGGTCACTATGTAGCCCTAGTTGTAATAGATTACTAAAAGCAAAGGGAATTGATGGGTGATGGTTGGAAGGATGTGTCCACCTTTCCCATTTTCATACACTTGTAGTGGAAAAGATAGGTGCATAAAGGCAGTATGTCATGAGCTAGTTTGTAGAAGGAAGATCTAGATGTAGCCAGCAGAAGGAGACCAGTGACTGGGACAGCCAAGACATACTGGCAATGAAATCATTGCGCATCCTCCGTACTTTGTCTTCACCCTACCTATTCTTATCATAGGGGTATGTCCCTGCTTCTTTTTTAGCATGGGTAGGGGTGATCCCTAAAGACTAGGGAAAATGGGACTTCGAAGGTTTTCAGGCCCATGAAAAAAAAGATGGAATAGGAAGGGGTGATAGCAAAGAAAGCTTATACAGGTTAAGAGAAGTAGCTCAAATTTTTGGATCCTTTCGAATCCTTATTTTCAAGAGAAGAAATATATTGAGGCCAAGTGAAGCAGTAAAATGAGGAAACACTCATTTGTTATAAATAACAAGTCTGTGGTGATTTTTGTTATTATGCATTGGAAGCCCTGTGAGGCTTGGTGACAGTGATGGGCTGTAGTAGGTGGCATCTGTCTTCTCCATCTCAGAAGCCATCATTCTAACAGTATTTATACCTCTGAGCCAGAGAGTAAATATTTCAGTTTTCTGGGATCTGGTTATAAGTACTTTGGTCTTGATGCAGGAAATAGCCTCAAACAATAGCTAAGCAGGGACATGGCTGTGGTCTAATAGTACTTTGGCTATAGAATATATATATATATATATATATATATATATATATATATATGTGTGTGTGTGTGTGTGTGTGTGTGTGTGTGTGTGTGTGTGTGTGTGTGTGTGTGTGTGTGTGTGTGTCATAGTTTTCCTATGTCACAAAGTATTTGTGTTTTGATTTTTACCTGCTAAAGTTAAAATAAATCCCGAAACTACTGTCAGTGTGGGCTGTATTATACATTTCAGTTTCCAGGCTGTGTCTTTCTATGGATGGTCTACCTCCTGTCTCCCTTCTTTTTTTCTGCCGTCTATGAACAAGATCTGACTCTGTTCAGTTCTGCACAAGGAATGCTTATCATGTACTCAACTTCTCTAAACACATGTAAAGGAGGCAGACAGCTAATTTACCAGACTCTAGTACTTGTTCTTTTGTTTTCTGTGTTGAATTTGAACATGCTTTAAATGTGTCATAATTTTTAAATGCTATATTTAACATTCTTGTGCCTAATTTAGAGCAATTCCTTTACAAAACTTCCTTATGGAAGTATAATATATCCAGCAGTGAATGATCATGGATCTTGTTAAGTTTCAAAAACCTCAGGTGAGTGGCAGCCTTGGGTCAGCTCTTGAATTCTGAATAGTCATTGTTTTCGCTGGTTGGCCTGGGAAGGCACAAACATCTGTACATTATTGTTTATGAGCCCTATTCTTTACTTCAAGTCAAGTGTTTATTCCACTCCTGAACTAAATTAGCAGCTAAGAGCTTTGTGCTTTGTATTTTAAGGAAGCATGTGATTTGTTCATTAGTTCAAAAGCAGATTAATTATTATTATATCTTTAGTCACCATCTGTAAACATGTATACTGGTGAGTTCTCTCCTGCCGAGAGTTACCTTAAAATGTCCTGTAGTGTTTTATTAGCCTTCAATTCTGTGTTTATTACAGTTGGCTGGAGATGTTTCAATTTAGTTTATTGGCCTCAGAAAACCCCATCTTTCTGTGGAAATTACCAATTTCTGAGGGTAAGCAGTTTACTGGTGATGGCTGTCAATTAGTTGTAGACATTTTCTCCAAGTGAATCTGAGTTTTCAGTCTAGCTTAGATGTAGTAGCAGTTCAGTGATAACATAAGATTTTAAATACTGCTTTTATCTTCTGGGTTCAGTAAAGAACAATTGAGATTAAAATTAATAATCCCAATATAAAAATTTCTTCCCAGTGAGCCTTAGAATTATTAGACACAGGAAGATAAATAGCTATGGGTTCATGGTGCGTCTTGGGACAAGTATTTTGGGTTCCAAGTGACTCTCAGCATTTGGAGAACACAGACAGCGTCCTCAGTAGATCTAGGCTATGGATCAGAACATGTGTGACTTGTGACTTTGTATTGCCATCTACTACTGTAAGTCTTGGTTGGCAGATAAGTTTCATAAAACTCAGCTAAATTTAATTTTCACACTAAGGACAAGAATTTTGGAGTATAGTTATGTCCCATGCAATATTTATAATAAAATTATTTCTCCTCTTTGTGAAATGCAAATGAAGTGAGCATCCTGCCCAGAGTGGTGAGGTACCTCTTTAATCCTTGTGCTCTGGTGGCAGAGGCAGGCAGGATAATCTGCTCTACTTAATGTGTTCAAGGGCAGTCACAGATCTACAGAGAGATCCTGCCTTGAACAACAAAACAAAACACAGAAATAGCAACAGCAACAAAACCCAAAGTGAGCATCTCGTATTTTTATTGTTGTTTTCCTTGCAGAATCTGGTGGTCCTACTTATGTACCTCTGTCTCTTGACTTCTCTGGGCTTTAGGGATGCCAGGGATCCAACTTGCTCTGGCTTAATCCTAGGTTTTGCTTCTGGAATTTTAAGCTTAGTTGATCAGGATTGTTAACCTTAATTCTTCTCTTGTTCAAAATATCCAGTGTTTAATTTAGAAGTGAAATAACTAGGTTAACCTGTTTATTAGTGTTAATACGCCAAACTTTGCAGATTATGTATTTATTTAGTATGAATTTACTTAATACTTCAATACAAAGAAGTGTTAAAACCCATAATTTAAAACCCCATGCAAAGAAATAAAATTCTTTTGAGCCATTCTTTCAGTTATTTTATTTAGATAATGTGCTTGTCCTTAAAGAACCCATTTTGTGAATTAACTATATTAAATTTCACCTAAAATTCAATTGTTACAATTACTATTATTTTTGCTTTGATTCCTGTGTACATCATAATTTACAGGCAATTTTTGTGCATTTTTACAACACAAATTGTCAGAATATGTCATAAAAATTCTTATACAATTAAGATCTAATCACTCTCAAGCTACATTTTCAGTCTTAATCA
Organism: Phodopus roborovskii; assembly: GCF_943737965.1. NCBI lineage: Eukaryota > Metazoa > Chordata > Mammalia > Rodentia > Cricetidae > Phodopus > Phodopus roborovskii. Next base: position 12,718,092 of record NW_026125391.1, read on the forward strand.
AAGGTAAAGATTCGATACATTTTTCCTATATTATACATTCAGAATACAGCTACGGATGTCAGAGTTCCCCGTGTCAGAACACATAGCCATGGATCCAGCTTCGGGCAGACCAGCAGTTCTCCATGGGTCTAGACCAGTGCTAACCCTACAGGGGCAAGCTGTAGCAAACTTAGTTACCCCAAAAGACCCTGGGCTGGAAAACCAGTGGAGAGATGAGGATAAACATTGACTATTTATTAAAAGGAATTTAATTTAGGCCTGTGGTGGTTTGAAAGAAAATGGCCCTCAAAGGGAATGGCACTATTAGGAGGTGTGGGCTTCTTGAAGTAGGTGTGGTCTTGTTGGAGGAAGTGTGTCACTGTGCAGGCAGGCTTTGAGGTCTCATATATGCTCAAACCATACCCAGTGAGACAGACCATTTCCTGTTGTCTGCCTATCAACATGTAGAACTCTTGGCTGCAGCACCATGTCTGCCTAAATACATTATGTAGGTAATGAACTAAAGCTCTGAAAATGTAAGTTACTGAAATTAAATGTTTTTCTTTTCAAGAGTTGCTGAGGTCATGGTTTTTCTTCACAGCAATAGGAACCCTAACTAAGGCAGGGTCCCAAACATTTTGGATCACTGATCAGTAGTGTGCTAATCATAATAATATGGAAGTGTTACATCTAATTTCCCTGGACAACAGCTGTCCTGTGTGTGAAGTGAAGTAGAAGCAGAAGCGATGGCCTCTGAGGTCTCTGTCACCCTGTTACTGGCTACAGCAGTTACTGGCTCAATTGTAGGATTCCTATTCAGAATTTCTTCTCAGGACCATAGTATGCATAAATGATTGTTTGAAACACGTCAATCATAGGTAGACCCTTGACAGAGGAACAGTAGTGTCAGAAAGGCAGTACCCAAGGTCTCTGCAGTCTATGACATTTGATAATAGACATTGTGGGAATAGTTAGAGAATTTGATACCTCATTTCACCTAAAGTATAGGGTTGTGTGAGATCTACCTAATGAGTCTTTACTTGTGCCATGTTTCCTTATTCTTTGTGATTAATATATTTGAGAATGATTGTCTTCCCTTTCCCTTCCTTTACTCTACCCTCCTCTTTATCTTAAAGCTCTGTCTCCCATTCCTCTTGTTCCTTTTCTTCTCTTACCATTCTACCAGGACAGACCAAGACTCTTAGAACATAATCATCCAAAGATGATGTGTTTGTTTTCCTCTTACTGAATTTCATTTTAACAAGAGAACAAATAAAAAGCAGGCCCCAGTCTTCAAGAAACATTGAACAGAATGTTGCTGTAACAAGGTAGGGATTTGAGTTTTGTGATTTCTTCTTGTTTGCTATTTGGCTATAGGAGAATGTTTTACAGCTAAAATCTATATTGCATTAGCTTTACTTAATTCTTAGATTTTTTTTTTGGTCACTGAAATTTTTATTGGAAACACTTTAAACTCATATATGTACTGCATAAAACATCTCTTCGCATGCTTAGCTAGATTTGCTTTTGTTCTTTTCTTTAAAAAAATTTTAGCATTGAAATAGCATGACTTTTTTTTTAATCTCATGCTAGATCATAAGTTCATTGCCAAAAAGAAGTTGTTTTATTTGTATCTTTACCAGCAACTAATAAGCTATTTGTGAGTTGCCTTTTAGTGAATTTTTATTACACTCATGTAACGGAAAGCATGCATAAATAAATTCAGCTATTTTAATTTGACTTGATTCTGTCTAGTTAAAAAAATGTTTAAGCCTGAAGAAAGTGAGACAAAGAAGATGAGACATTAGATTTTGTTATATTGACTAAAATATTTTGCCTCCCATTTACCCATCTTGCTTATTAAATTATCTCTAACTTTAAATGCCATGCCATATATTCCTTGTGCTGTCCAGTTGTTCATTATTAATTTTATTTACCCAGTGGACACTTTCCCCATACATTTTTATGAACTTTCTTAGGTCATAGTAGTTCTTACTATCATGAGACATGTGTTCACTGGAGGAGAAAGCAATTAAAAAGTAAGCACAGGTGAATATATAATTGAATATTAAAAGAACTGTTAGGAAGGTAAAATCAGAACTCAGAGGAAGAATCACTGTGTTGCCTATTGTGGGTTGGATGTATTGAAACTCTTGGAGGAGGTAGAATTGAACTGAGAGATCAAGTGAGGATGAATAATGCTTGGAGAAAAACCAAACTAAAACAATTGGTGGAAAGTAAATCAGGGCTTAGTACATGGTGGATGCCAAGTCCCTGAATTGGGAAAAGCTGTGTTGTCTCCAAGGTGTCAGAAGAGGTTTGACCAGGAGCAGTGGGCAGGGAAGGGAGGCTTGGTGGAGGTGGGATTCTTTCTACACTTTACTAAATTACCCCTTGAATTTGCTTTTTTTGGTGTTCTATTTACCAACATGTGCTTGTGTCATAGCTTTACTGAGATATAATTCTCACAGCATACAGTTCACTTACTTAAACAACAGAACTTCTTTCGTATATTCTCAGTTGTGTAATCATAACCATAATCATAACCAACCTATGAACATTTTAATAATTAAGTATTCCCTTGGCAACTACTATTCTACTTCTTTGCTTTTTAGAAAGATCTCTTTTGTCATTTATTTATTTACTCATTTATCTGAGGTCTCAAGTAGTCCATGCTGGCCTCAAATTGCATTAGCTAAGGCTGGCCTTGAACTGCTTGCTGGTCCCCTTGCCTCCACCTTCTAGGTACTAGGGTTGCAGGCTTCACCAATACACCAAGCTTTTTTTTAACCATTTTACATACATGGAGCCATATAATACGTTCATTTGCTTCTTACTCTTTGCCCCATAGTCCCTGAAATCAGGGACTCAACCTCTTTCATGGACTCATTTGACCCTGTAGTAATACTTCTCTTGTTTTCCTCTGAACCATCCGTAGCTGCCACATTTAGAGCTGTTTTCAGATTGCTAAATGAAGGAGTAACACTAATAGTGAGAAAAGTTTCCTCTCTTGATGCTTATGACTGTTCAGTGTTTGGAAGTCTTTACTGATCATAAGTTGATCTTCTCTGTTACTGAAATCTGATTGCTTTTACCTTTAGGAGGAATGGCCAGTGAGCCATAGCAAAGAAGAGACAACTTGAGATTGTTCATTGGTTGGCTCTTGTGGCACTATTTAGATGTATAGAGCCTTAAGAGGTGGGCCTAGAGGAAAGAAGTTGCTCCTGGTGATGTGCCCTAGAAGAGGGTATCATGTTTCTATCCACTGAAACCCCTGAAAGTGAGCCAAAACAAGCCTTCTCCTTTAAGTAGATTTATCTCAGATCCTTTCTGTAGTATGGAAAAGCTGACGGATGCTGGCAAGGTGCATTTAGAAGACTGAGATGTAGGCATAAAAGACAAGTAGCCAAGGTGGAACCACTTGTAAAAATGAAGTAGCAATTATTGTATGATCAATTCATGAACTCATAAGTATTGGTGGATTAATTGATAACTTTTAGAGCTACTTGGTTGCTGGCCAACAGCCAGAATCTGCTAACAGTTGGAATGCAATGGTAGGGCAGCTTTAGAAGACCATTTGTATAGGAATTCCACATGTACTGTTGGGTCAAACCTGAACTAAATTCTGTGTCTTTTTTGTGTCAAAGCTTTGGCCATAGTTACCACCTCCCTCTCCTAATCAAAGAAGGGGCTAAACTGGTGTAACAGTCTAGGGAGGGGAGTGAGAGCAAGCTCTGCCCCTATGAGGAAGTGAGAATATTTCTCCTGCAAAGGACTTCTGACACTTGCCCTCCAGCTAGAGCTAGGTCTACTGCCTTTGATTACTCACCCTTAGTCTTTGCAATCTGACCATTGAACTGTAGCAGTAATGGTTGATGATTTGAGTTACAATTTAAAGAAACTCTCTTCTTTTTGTTTTAGGTAAGGAAGTGTCTGGCACCAAGTGTATAAAAGCTATGTTAACGAAAGGCAACAGATAGGTTATGGAGAATCACCACATGTTTTTTTGGGCCAGGTGGTAATTACAGACTTGGGGAACTAGTGTTGAATATGTTCCATTCCTTAGCACCTTCACATGCCTCTTTGTGAATCCCGTGTTGTGTGCTCATTTTCTCCTCTTCCTTTGCTCTCAAGTCATAGCAATTAAGTGCTTTCTCTTGCCTTCAGTGTGCCAACGTGTCCCACTGACATTATTCTTTTTTCTTTAGACAATTAGTGGCTTCCGTATCTACAATGGTCTCCAAATTGCTAGGCATGGAAGTAAAAAAGAACTACATTCAGGTGTTTAGAAATGCTCATAAAATTGTAACAATATGAAGAACAATAGGAAAAATATTTTGCCTTCTCTGAATACATTCAAAAGTTGAGATTGAAATCCTTAGCCTGTTCCTTATGCTGATCAGAAAAGAATTGTTCTCTGAATTAAGTAGAAGAAATGAATCATTTTTTACAACATACAGCATGTTCTTCCAAGGAGCATTCAAAGACTCACATGAAAACATTAAATGACATTGACTAAGTTCTTTGGATTTGTTTAGCCTTGGTTTTATTGTCCATGGAATAAAATGTTTGTCCTAAGTTGATCTTTTGCTGGGAGGATCATGGAAGATTGACAGTGAGGAATATCCTCTATTGGAATTGTTTCTTTCTGTCAGGATCCCAGTGTACCCTGCTTCCCCTCCTCTGTCTCAGATGACCTTGTTTTAATATTTGACTTGTTTTGCATAGCACTCTAATGTTAACATTCTTTTGAAATAATTCAGAATTAAATCAACTAACTTATGTATGGGTCTGGACTCTAATACAGATGAAACTATTATGCCAGTTGTCTGTCAGTGAAAACAAATTTTGGTTCATCCTTCACACCCTTACTTCACATCTTTAGCCTCTGACACAAATTGCATTGTAAATTAATAACACTAAACACAGAGATACAAACTGGTGTAAACCATAGCTTATATCCCAGGATTGTGCCAGGCATGCCAGTAAAAACAGGATTAGTCACAGAAACTATTATACTCTGAAAAATCAAGACTCCCTAATACATTGTAGCAATGCATTCCTTACATACCCCCCTAAGAAAATAATCCCAAGCTTTTAGTTAAGCGCTGGTGTCATTCTAGTTGACATCTGAGAGGAATTGTCATACTGCCATGAGATGAGAAACAGCATGACTTCTTGTCAATTTAGGGACACTTGGGGGCTTATTCTGGAATATTTGGAATCAAATTATTTTTAGAAGTGTATGAGATGTATTTTTTGTTATATTTCCAGTCTTGTTTTTTTTTTTCTTTTTTCTTTTAGGGTGGAAACATCACTCAGTGGAGATGAATATTTTATTTTAGCAACTTACATGTGAGCACCCTTTTAAATGACTTGATTGACACGGTTTTTGTTGCTTATTTTGGGTTTAAAATGGCACTTGAGACAGATAACCAAAAAACATAAAATGGAAAAGTGATTTTTTTTATAGAAAAATGGAAGGCAACATGTTTCTGTAAATGCTTTTATGTCACTTATGCTGGGAAGAGACATTTGACTATTGGAAGTTGCCATGGGAAGCATGCTGCATTTCCGTGGCATTACATTTTACTCTCTTGTTTGCTTGCTTGAAGTTATTCTTTAAGAAATAGCTATATCTACATATGTGTGTATCTGTCTGTGCACATATGTGACTCTCCATCCATCCATTTTTTCCCCTTTAATGCTTGAGTGTTGTTTCTTGCACAGTCCAACAGAAGGAAACTTAGCTTTGTTGTTGACGTTCACCTCCCTGGAACTGGATTATTATAAGAATCTTGGAAGTTTCCTGTGGCTGTGATTGCTCCTGGACACCACACTCTTCTTTGGGACTATGCTAGAGTCCAGATCTCTTTCCTGAGGAGTTTGACATTTCAGTCAGTTCTCTGGCTGAATATTGCCTACTCTATGTGTGATTCAGCTCGATAGTTAGCAAATTACTTTTCATTAATGTCATGATACATTTTAATTAGGAAGCATTACTAAATTATTCCTAGGGAAATAAACGAGCCATTGGGTGACCATAAAAGCCTCTCTATAGTGCTGATATTATCAAGACCATTGGAGCTAGAGCCAAATTTCCACCTTAGCTGCACTTATGCCTATCATTATCAGAATTCGTGGGTTGAAGATAGCATAGGATACCCATGTGTCACTCTATCTGAAGTAGTAGAAAGTGCATATGAATTTTTAGAGTTAAAAATTAGCTTCAAGGACTTCACGGAAGGAAAAAAGATCACGTGTCAGTTACAAGTATAGCAGACAGTATCTCTGCCTTAATCTGGCTGATGTTGTCCTGAGCCACATCAGTTCTGGGCTTGCACGCTCTCCCATGCCTGTTACCCCCTGTGTCTAAGGGACCATTGACACATTAGACATTTTGCCACATTAGACATTTCAGAGGGAATTCTTTTCATCCAGGGAAAGGAGAATCAGGCCAGTTTTGAGATGCTAAAAATAAAACTATGCAAAACTGTTTTCAGAGTGGAATTCATTGGCATTTGTTTCTATGCATGACAGCCCTTTAGAATACAGTATTGAATCAAATTGTGGTTTCTGACTTCAACAGTTTTCTTAGTCAGAGTAAGAACGTTGACTGCAATATATATATCTTTGTAGATCTAATTTCACTCCCTGAAGCTTAATAGTAGTAGAAATAATGTCAATGATAGGAATAATATATTGAGTTTGAAATGTGTGTCAGAGTCTGTGCTGTTATTTCATGTATATTTTTTCTTTAAATTATGCTACTACCAATAGAATTAACAAGGTAGAAAAGGCCTTATCAGTTTGACAAATTTTTAAAAAAATCCTGTTTTTGGAAGAAAATTATATTGCCTGACAACTTTTTTTGACGAGAATTCTGGGGTACACTGAGCTAGTTCTTCATTAGCCTCTTTGAGTCCAATAAAAGGACCATTTTTGTTGATGTTAAGACTTCAGAAGGGAATTGGCGTTGAAAAGTGGTGTTGAGAGCTTCTTAGTTTCTCTGATGGATAGAGATGATAGGGAAGAGAAAGGGAGTCATAGGATGATGATGATTTCTATGTTTGTGTGTGGGCACATATTCATGTGTGAATGCACGAATCTGGGTTCTCAGCACACATAGGTATGATGTTAGAGGGAGCCCAGCAAACAGAGAGCATGGCAGGCTGCACCATCTCCAGGAACTTGAAGCAGACAAGGTAGGATTACTTTGAACTAACAACAGCCAATTGATTAAAGAATCAAGTCCACTTCTTTATGGATCTTGCTAGGGAGCGAGATGCTCAGGAACATTTTTCATATTACAGAGTAAGAGATTGAGGGGATAGCTGTTCCAGTTGCAAAGCATGCACACTCCTCTTGCAGAGGACCCAAATTCAGATCCTAGCACCTACATTATTCTGGTTTGTTGCTTTGATAAATACCATGACCAAAGCAACTTGGAAAGGAAGGAGTTTATTTTATTTTAGAACTCTCAGGTCACATACCATCACTGAGGGAGTCAGGGCAGGAAGTCAAAGTAGGAAACTTGAGGCAGGAACTGGAGCAGAGACCAAGGAGGAGTGCTACTTAATTGGCTTGCTTCCAGGCTCATATCCAATTACTTTTCTTACACAGAAAGTGTGAATGTCATCTTTTATGACCACAAAGGATTTTGCAGATGTGATTAAGGCACTCTAAGGAGACTGCTTCATATCGTGCAAATAGGCCCTAAACACAACCATATGTGTCTATCTTATGAAGGCGGTAGGGTCGTATTTGACACATACGGAAGAGGAGAGGGAATCTTGACCATGGATAAAAACCTTGCATAACAGAGATCTCTGCCATCCAGGCACAACATGACCATTGTCATCTTGACTCAGCATAGCTATAATGACTCTTGCAGGAGATGGTGTGGATCACCAGACCCTCACCTGCAATTCTAACTACCATTCCCTCATACTGTTTCCCAGTTTCACATACTTGTGCCCCATTGCATGTGATCTCTGGTGTATACAGAGGTGGAAGACTGACAGTGAAGGTGTAGTGAGTCACCCTCTTGAGCCACCTGTGCCCAGTGGGGCCTTTCAGTGGTGCAGTTCCTGTAAGGTAGCCTAACACTTTGGTCATGTGTGGAATCCTTTCTTTAGTGTGTCAGTGCCCTGTCTGGGGTGAATGGATCTTCCTCAGGTCACCCAGGAAAAGACATGCAACAGACGATGTTCCTGAGTCTCCATAGGGAGCATGGCCTTACTGACACTTGAGGAATAGCCTGGTAAGGCTGCTGTTAGCCTCCTACCTCCTGGGTCTGTAAAAGCACAAACATGGTTGTTTTAAGGAGGCATGTGTGTGGTAACTGACTACAGTCCCCACTGGAAAACAGCACAACCCTGGGTGGAAACATGAGGCCTCATCCAGCCCAGCCTTTGAAGAAAGACGGTGGCAGGATGGAAGCCTCTCTGCCCAAAGCCAGGCTATTCATTGTGTAGATAAAAGCTAGCCTTACTAAATTGTAATCAGTAAGCATCCAGGGCCCTTCACCTGGAAAAAAAAAAAGAATCATTGATGGGAAACCAGTCCCCTGCTCAGAAATTCTCAGGAACTGGGATGCGGCCTTCATCCTTTAAGCAAAAACTAGAATTGCCTAAAGAAGAGACCAAACATTGTGAATTCTCTTGTGTTTTTAAAAATTATATGGTTAACTCCATATACATTATTATATAGTATTTTCTCCTTGAGTTTAAAAACTTATGAAATATGCACCCATTTCTTCAGAACTTAAATTTTCATTGCCCCTGGACTAAATCCAGATGCTATTCCATCTCATACCATGTTTCAACTCAAGTAGTCAGAATTAGGAAATTGCAACATTTTGTATTATATAGTAGACATTATTAGTGATTATGCCTAGATAATTCATGATTGAAGAGCTTTATTTAGCTATGCCAATAATCAAATATTTTTAACAACAGTAACAATTCTATGAGTCATATCTTGGTATGTCATACCAAGTACAAAGTACTGAAGATTAGACATACATACACATGCACGCATACATACACTCCAGAACACACACACACACACACACACACACACACACACACACACTCGAGAACATACACATGCTGCCTATTCTGTAAGATTATTTTAGTAGTGAGTAGTAAAATACCCACCTAGAAGCAAAGGTCTGTTGATATAACCTTTGGTGTGGATGCTATTCACATTTTGAGTGGGAACTCAAGCTAAGTTGTTTTTTTTAATGGAGTGGCTGCAATGAAGTTTGACTTGCTGTCACTTCATCAAGCTAAAATTCTCAATGAATAGCATTTTTGTTTGGATGAGGCCAGCCACAACTAAAACAAGCCTCTTCAGCTGGTGAGGAGTGTGTGCCCTGATTAGCAAGGAAGCTGCACCAGGCTCCAAGCATTTTAAAATTAAACTGAGGGTGCTGTAGCAGCACAGCTTCTATTGTTCAGTAATGAGTATTTAGCAGAGTCCTTTCAAAAGTAAACTGCATTGTTCCCTTGCGAGTTTCAGTACATCTGAGTGAGGTGATTATGGTTCCTAAAAAAGCACTTTCAGGATGGCAAAAATGTATCTATTTGAAAAGATTTTCCCTCTATGTCTGGTGATAAATTTAAAAAATCTTAAACATTTTGAGAACATCTTAGAAAAGGTTTAAAATTATCTGAAAACCCTGCCTTTGATCCCAGGTGCATGGAATCTAGAAATCCCTCAGAGCATGCAGACAAGCTCTGCTTTCTAAGCTGCTGCTTGGGCAAGAAATTCTGCAAAGTGAACACTTCAAAATGTAGTTGTTCAGAAAGGAATACCCGTCCAGGGGAGACTGAACATCTCTGAATAAATAGGGGAAAATTTCATGATGCCAGAGTATTGTGCAGCTCAGGAGACAGTCTAGGTCATCATTGGAGGTTGCAAACTGCTGATGCATTCAGAACTTATTTGTGTTCTGATGGGCTGACTGCTGAGTTCTCAGTGCAGACAGAGTGGCTAGGGATGGAGCTTTTCCTTTTTCCCGTTTCTATATACCCTTTTTAGTGGCCTGTGTTCTCTTTTTCTTAACTGAAAGGACCACAATCTTCATCCTACTCCAAGGTGTTATTTGATGGATCATTTGCTTGCACACCTGCATGTCTTAGCACAAAGTGTTTAGTATTGTGAGGAATCTAGCAACCCATCAAATAATTTATGGACTCTGTCACACACATAAACTAATACGAGTCTAGCACATGCGTCTAGTAGTGTGTGCAGTCTAGAACACATTTTAACTAACACATGTGGTTGTATTCTGGTATTGCCTGGAGCCTAGTAGTCTTGTCAAGTAGTGAATGGGATCTAACATACACATCAAGTGTTGTGTGCAGTCTAATGCACACATCGCCTAATATGTGGACTCTAACATCAACTATTGTACCGAGTACAGCACACTCACGAAGCTTGCATGGCATCTCACACACACATCAGTTCATGGAATCATAGTTTCAGCACACAGGTCTCTGGTCCTTTATGGAACTGATTCTCATCTCTTATTGTGTTGGGATATTTTTCCTAACTGCTAATTGAGTCAAAACTTCCTAGTGAAATGTGAACGATGGGCCTTAGGTAACCCTGTAAAGCAAGCAGGCATGTACTTCTACTGTATCCCAGCCTCTCAGCCCATTCATAGGTTTCTTGGAGATGATGAAGTTCATATTTTAAGCACCTCCCACTTTCCGTACTTGCTGTAAATGTATTGTGGAGATATCAGAAGATAGTAGATGTGTCTTAATTTGGGGGGGGTCCATTAAGGTGGCTCAGCAGATAAAAACAGTTATCACCAAGCCTGACCATCTGAGTTTGATATTAGAAACCTATATGGTGGAAGAAGAGAACTGACTCAGTAAGTTGTTCTTTGGCTTCTGTGTGCACACCATGGCATGCACACCCACACATGTACATTCACAGTAATGCAGTCAAGAACAAATGTATGGAAGTGTCTCAATTTGGCTCAATTAAACTGTCCCCTTAAAAGGTAATGTAAAGAATAATGATAGGCAGTTCTGTGCTTCTCACCCTTCTGCATCCATTATCAGCAATTCATATTCTTAGCCCAGAGGTTCTTCTGTGTGTTAAAAATGTGTGTTTGGGAATTAACTATTGGGCCCATAAAATGGTGTTATGTTCCATTGTGTTATTATTAGCCTGAGATCAACATTACTATATAGAACTTGGTTGTTTACTTAGCTGTTTCCCTGCTTTAGTGGAAGGGGCATATATGGCTTTGTCCTTCCTAGGACACTTATACTGTTGTTAAATGAATAAGTCTCCATAGTGGCATATTTGCATTTTGTAGTAAACACTAGCAGTCATTTTTTTCCCAAAAACTTGAAAAAAAATCCTCAAAGAAAAAGGGAAATAGAGTTGTACTGTCTGCGAACAGTTTCCATGCATGTGACTGCATTCAGATATTTTGGAGAGACTTTGCTTCTGATCAGTCTTCTTGTGAAGATGGCTGGTATTACAAAAAGTTCTGTTTCCTAGAAACATGATGGCAGAATCTATTTAATGATTTATACTGTCAATATTGTGAATATATAAGTAAGATAGTTTATCACTGTAATTAACTAAAAATTAAGTGAAAGTTACGAGGAAATAAGTGTGTAATTTATTTTATCTATTGATATGGTATGGAATGTGGCTGGAAATGAGTGTAAAGGCTACACAAAATAAATTCTGTGTCATGTGACAGAAAACTTTATTTGTAGAGAATTGCCCAAGGTGACATGGATCACATGGTGGTGTCACTGCTCTTTCTGATGACCATCTTGTGAGGTGCATGCATATATATGTGAGATTGCAGATGGAGCTTAGAGGGTAACATTGTTATTTGCTGCCTTGGAACTCACTAAGTAGGCCATATTGCCGGCTTTCCTTATGCAAAAATAAGAAATCTCTAACTTCCTTAAGTTCAATAATACCACACATGGTTACTTGGGATATTCCAATAGCTAAGTGTATATAGTAAAACCATTGCTGATAAAAAGGGAGAATAAGGATACTTTTTATTTTTGAATAATACGTGTTTATTTTAGGAAATTAGAAGTTAGAAGAAGATGAGATCTGGTATTAGCTCTTAGACAATGAACCAGGGTGTTTTTCTGCCCTGAGCTCATCAAAAGTGGGAGATCTGTGTCACTTGCTGTTTCCATCCTTGACCTTCGTCATTATAGCCACTTTCCATTTACCATGTCAGAAGCCTTGGGGGGGGGTGTCATTGTGGGCTTCATCTTTGCTATTATGGATTCTACCTCTTCATACAGCTCTGTTTCATTTCCTATGGTCTATCCCCAGTCTATTACCGTGATGCCATCCTCATTCCTCTTTTATTTAGAACCATGCAGTGGTGTCCTCTGCTCAAGTTTCCTTCCTGTAGTAGAACCCTCTTACACTACATGTATCACCTGAGATCAGCTTATTCCTGCTTTTCTATCTGTTAACCCAATGATATCATATTGTTTCAGGTCTCCAATAATCCTGATAACTCTCCAGCCTCACATCTTGTCTTACCCTCTTTCATCTTCTCCTTGGTTGCTTGACAAGAAGTTTATAGTTCATCTTTTTTATTCTTATTTCAACAAAAGTTGTGCTTTGCTGTTTTCTGTACTCTTTTTCTAACTTTTTTGAAATCTCGTCTCCCAAGATCTAAGAAATGGAACAAAAGTTTTTGTAATACTGCATATTTATTATAAATACATTTTTTTTTAAATGGAATCTTTGTTTTATTCCTTCAGAACCCATCTAATCATCAGAAACTCTGGGGATTCTCTCTGTACTAGCTTGATCTATGTGGAGTTTCTACACTCTTTGGTTAGTATGTAGACATTGTAGATTTTAAGTTCGTTAGTAAACGACTCTGACCAATTATGTCTGGTGGATATCCAAAAGAAGCACTATTTTTAGTGGATTTTCTTTAGACAGATAGTAGTGATAAAAGCAGGCTATCTCTCTTTACCTTTTATTTCTGGTTCCTATGAGGTAGACAGGTGTCTTTGCTTTCATAATGTTAAACCAAAAAGAGTAGGTTGATGGTTTTCTTCTCTGAGTATTTTAGCTAGTAGTTTTATTAACCCTTCCTAGTGGGTGTTGGGTGTTGGCAAGCCTCTGTAGAATGTCACTCTGCCTATATATGTATTTAAACAGTTATTTCTAAGTAGCCTATCTTCCTTTCTGCAGAAAGGTGATAATATCTCTGCCATGGTCAGTCATAACATTCACTCCAAGCAGAACTTCCCACGCCTGGCAGGGCCTCTTTGTAGAAGGATAGAAAACATTCTTCCCAGTGTGTATTCTTTCTCAACTCTTCAGACTTAAGATGAAGTTGCTTAATATAAAAGAAAAAATAAAGATGGCTTGCTTTGGTGTGCATTTGGAAGGTTATAAAATTTGAGCTAAATATTGATGTTTTCTTTGGGCAGTTTTGTCTTCTAATTGGCATGTTAATGGGGACACTTCCTTGGGTGAGATCATTTCTGTGAACTAGGAAAGAATCAGTTCCCCTGTTTGCCAGTGGAGACATGAAAAATACACCCATTTAACATATTCTTTATTTTTTTTATTATAAGGTATTTCAGTAATACAGACAGTTGTGAATACTAAATTTATTAAATACTTATCAAATCACCAACTTCTCTTATTCTATTGCGGAATAGTTTTCTTGTCCCACCTGGTCCCTCAGCCCTTGAGCCCCAAATAAACACACAGAGACTTATATTAATTATAAAGCGGTTGGCCAATGTCTAGGGCTTCTTATTGGCTAGCTCTGTCTTAATTATTAACTAATTTCTATCAATCTATATATTGTCACAAGGCTGTGGCTTACCTGGTAATGCCCCGGCATGTTGTTACTCCTTCAGTAGCATGGCACCTCTATGTCAGGCTCCCTCTGCCTACCTTTCCCAGAATTCTCCTTGTCTCCTAGTCCTTCCTATATTCCTGCCTCATTGAACAAACAGTGTTTAATAATCAACCAATAAGAGAAACATATATACAGAAGTACATCCCCCATTATTATTCTGTTACCTTACAACTCTCCTTTCCCCTAAGAAATAAACTGTTTAGGATACTTGAGTCCACTGAGATGGTAAACACTGTACAGGTAAAGGCACTGGCAACTGAGCTGGACAACCTGAGTTGATCCCTGGAAGGAGATCAACAGATGGAAAGAGAGAACAGACTTAAAAAAATTGTCCTCTGGCTGCATGAGTGTTCACACACACACACACACACACACACACACACACACATACATACTTACCAATAAATGTGATAACAAATAATAAATAATAAATAAATGTAATCAACATGAAATATAAAGTTATATGTATTTGAAGTATTCTGTATACAATCCATTCACTCTCTAGTTTTAGCTACTATTCTGAACTTGATATCTTTCTTATTCACTAATTATTTTTTCTTAAATCAAGAATTATTGCTAACACTTTTAATTATGTGTTTGTGGTTATATGCATGTGAGTAAAGGTACCAATACAGCCCAGAGATCTTGGATCCCTGAGGAGTTGGAGTTATAGGTCTGACATGGTTCTGGCAATTGAACTCAGGCTTTCTGTATGAGCACTGCTGGAGATCAGTCTCTCCAGCCCTCACTTATTCTTTTAACTTTAACTACAAACTGTTTGTAAATTCTGTAAATTTACTTGCAGTACAAAGGAGTATCAGTGTTAAAGTGTATGGCTGTAGGCCTGTTATATTGACTGGTGAGTTTGAAGGCAGCCTGGGCTATCAGTTGGAATCTAGGCCAGCTAGAGCTACCATAGCAAGACCATGTCTCCAAAAAACCAACAAATAAATGCACAATTTATGAGTATGAGTGCTTTGGTTCCACCTGAATAATTCAGAATGGCCAGCCTAATCTGGAAATCGTTTTACTGGCAACTTTAATTTCACTTACAGCCTTAACTTCTCTTTGACACCTAGGTAATAACACATACACAGAGCCTAGGAATTTAGTCAGAATATCCGGACAATGCCTTCCCCTGCCTACCTTGGGATATAGACCATTATACACCAGTTAGATTGTCTCACACAGCTCCTCTAAACAGTGCCATGAACAATTTACACTCTGAAAGCACATGCGAAATGGATTTGTTCCACACCCTGCAAGAAAAGGGATAATAAGACTTTAAAACATTATCCAACTTGACAAGAGAGATTGAGTGCTCATTGAGCTGCTTTTCATATAATTATTGGGGGCAGAAGTCTTCCTTTTGTTCATGATTAACTCCATTCCTTTACTGTTTTCAACTTGCTCTTGTTTTCTTCTGTTTTATTATTCATTTAGGGATTTTTAAAAAAGCAATTTAGTTATAATTTCTTTGTGTTATTTTTTGCATTACAGTGGTTTCTCCAAGTTTGATTAATTTTTGTACTTTTAAAGGTTTGCATTTTGCCATACAGATTTTCACTTCAAAGTTGACAAAGTATCATTTTGACTTGAAGTTCTGAAATTTTATTTTTGTTTATGAAGTATTTGTATAGCAGAGCAAATCATAGTTTCATAATTTCTATCTAAACACATTTTTGTCTTTTGAGATTAACCTAAAAATGCCTGATTAATTGGGCTATCTTGTTTCATATAGACTTTAGCTGAGAACTCTCTCATTTAAAGATTTATGGGTTTGTGGAATATTGCTGTTAGAAAGAGTGTTGAAGATAACCAAATCTGGTTTGAAACTGATGCCCAGAGAGTCAGTGGTAGATCTAGAAGCCAGTATATCAGTGTCAACAGAGAATGCTGTACACACTGGATTCTGCTGTCGTTGCTGTAGGGGAGTCTGCCTTACCTTGAGTTGAAGTTTTGTGGTTGTGTGTGTGTGTGTGTGTGTGTATTACTGTATATAAATACAGGTGTAAAGATGATGAAAGTACCTCAGATATTAGCCTTACACCTTGTTGGTGCAGTAGCTCTTTGTTGTGTTTTGGTGGAGCATGGCAAACTAGCTGATTCATAGCTTCCAGGGTCTTCTGTTTGCCTTTCATCTTCCTGTAGGACTTCTGAATTACACAGTCTCATCTTACATAGTCAGCTTTTACATAGGTCCTGGGGATTCAAACTCAGGTCTTCATGCTTGCACAGAAAATGCTTTTATCCATGGAGCTATTACCAGAGCCCCTTGAGCAAAATTTTTATGCTACCAGGATTGGTAAAATATTGGCTGCTGATTTATATCCACAGAGACCAAACCTATCCACACTAGAAATCTTCACAGGAAGGAAACCAATTACTTAGCCCCTCACTGACCAGGAATAAGGGTATAGCAAGAAGTCAGGAGTCTTTGAGTATTGTGATTGCAACAACTATAATGAAAGGAGAATTATAAAATAAGAAGTAGGCCTCAGTGAAGATGAGAATCAGCCAGCTTCCCGAGAGTGTATTTTCCTTTAGGACAATCAAGCCCAAACATGTTTCTGTTATGGACTACATTCTGGAAGGAAATTTAGTCTAGCAAAGTCCTTCAACTTCTCTGCATCTACACCACAGCTTGAGCCACTGAATGCCCTCCACCCTCCACATAGGATTTGTTCCCCTTGTGTCAGTTATAAACTATTTAAGCTGAGGGATAAAATTAAGTACAATTTCTGATGCCCAAAATAAGTGTCTCAAGATTTTTTCACTTCTTTTTCCTTAAAGGAGTATTGTAGAGGAACTTAAAAGTGAGTGACAGTTGACAAAGATGTGGTTGCCTGGCAACTGGCAATTTAAATAACTAGGAGTTGATATGATTTACCAACCTGATAAACAGAAAGAACTGTAATATACTCCAAAGGACTGCTGCAGATGTTGCATTGAGCTATTTATATGTGTTGATCTATCTCGATCTATTTTAATATATGCATATATATATACATATATATATATATATATATATATATATATATATATATATACAGATTTTTTTCCTGCAGAATATGGAAGTGAAGGCTCTGTCTTTTTCCCTTATCTGACATTAAGAGATATTACCTTCAGTGATAATTTTTGTTTCTTCAGGTCCATTCAGATCCTTAATTTCAAAGAAGCCTTTCTCACACGGAGGGAATAAAATATCTTGTGGAATTGTGGCTGATGTTTTGAGTTCTAATATGGTTATTTATGTCAGTAATTGCTGTTATCTTACTTCCTCAGTTTTATCATTTAAACCTTTCTCAATTTGTTGAAATGAACTGGCTGTTGCTTTTGATTCTTCACAGAAATAACGATGAGTAATAGCATTGACCCCAAGTGAGTCAGCCTAATTGATTAGCTTGTTTGCCTTAAGGGTTCACCAGGGTATTGATGAACTCTTTTACCAGTTAGTTCCTGGAGTTTACCAGGCTATTGATGAACTCTTGCACCAGTTAGTTTCCTTCACACCACCCCTGTCCCTACTGGAAATCTTCAACATGGTTTGTCCAAGAGATAATAGAAAAGCTGTAGCTACTGTGTACCAAACATCACAGTGACCCAAAGAGTGTTCCCTGGTGAATGAAGTCAGACTGTTATTTTGCATATCGATTCCATATAGTATATTTGAACAGTTAGTGTAAGAGTTTGTCATTTCATTGACAATGACAGTGCTGTGACTAGCACAGATATTAAGATCTTTTGAGGACAAGTTTGGTCATTTCCAAGGGGTAAGGGTCAAGTGTAGAAGACAATGATGACCTTGAAAATATTTAATGATGTAGGAATAAAAAAACTTTTTTTAAACAAAGTGGTTAAAGGGCATATTTAGGTAATTTAAAAAGTGTCCTTTGAAATTATTTACAGACTATCAGGATAGCTAAGACTTGGGAGCTTTGGAGAAGGAGGACATGGTTGCAAATCATGTATGTTTGCATAAAATCAGCAGTCTAGCTTTCCCATGAAATTTCCACTCTTACTTTTAATCACAATGATAACTCTTTTTTTTCAAGTTTGTGCTGCCCTATTCCTTAGAAAATGGGTGTCAGCATTTTGTGATTACAGGGACAGTTTGCAAAACAAAGACCCAGACTGTCATAATAATATCCAAGTATTGAAAACTGGGCTAAGTATTTTAAATACCCTGTCATTCATTCCTAATGGTCCTGCAAGTAACTATTAGGGCTAGCAACTTCCTGGTGATGAAAGGGAAAATTGGAGTGGTAGAAACATTTATCCATGAGCACACAACAGAGATATCAGAGGTGTAATTTGATTAAGGTCAGTCAGTCCAAAGTTAAGTGTGCTTTTCATTGTGTTTCTGTTTTGTTATCTTACTTCCTCATTTTTAAATGTATTTGTTGTTTCTCTAGTCATGTTCATACTTGTGTTTAGTTGTAATCACATCAAAACAAAACAAAACAAAACAAAAAAACCTTTTGCTTCTGAACCCTTATCTCAAAGAAACTCTCATTTCAGAAGTCACAATTAAACCAGAAACAGCATTTTCAGAGGGTCACTAAAACGAATGCCTAGGAAACCCTGTGTTAAATATGTAAGGCAAGTGCTTAGTCCCTTATCCATGTATGGAACACTCAGAGGGAACATTGTAAGCACAGGTTAGATCCCACACACTCATAGGAAACACCCTGTAAGCACAGGCTAGATTCTAGCACACTCACAGGAAACACCCTGCAAGCACAGGCTAGATTCTAGCACACTCATAGTAAACACCCTGTAAGCACAGGCTAGCTCCCCACACACTCAGAGGAAACACTCTGTAAGCACAGGCTAGCTCCCAGCACATTCAGAGGAAACACCCTGTAAGCACAGGCTAGCTCCCAGCACACTCACAGGAAACATCTTGTAAGCACAGGCTAGATCCAGCACCGCTAAAACTCTTGCTCCTTTGATCAATACAGTTCACTGTGTTTCAAAGTCTCAGCCTAAGCTATTCCTAGTGAGCCTGTAAATATGATGTCTGTACACGATAGGAAATCATACTCCTTTCTAGTTTGAAGTTCTGAGAAGACTTCTGAGATGATTTGTATGCCATACATTAGTGCGCTCTCTTGGGAAATTTGGGTATTTCCTGGGGTGGTGATGCATGTAGATGCATGTAGAAAACAGTAATAGGCAGGAAAAGAGCCAGGGTGTGATAGAAATAAGCTAAACCTTAGGTTTACAGTAGCCTGGGAGTGGACAGGAGGGTGAACATGGGGAAGTGAGGTTGGTCTAATTGATTGTTAAGCTGGGTTCTTGGGACAGGTGTCAAACTAACAGGCTGTTCAATTGGAAGATGTCCTGGCAAAGCCTCTCTGCAAGACTCTCAGATGTGGACATGAGGAGTAAAATAAATCAGTGACAGAGTGGGCCTTACTTGAGAAAGGGCCTCTCTGTTTGAGGCCATCTCAGCTTCCATCTATGGTGTGTGGGTATTGCAGTTTATTTCTTCATCTTAGGGCATAACTGTCCAGGCCTGGGGGGTGGTGTGTTGTTGTGCCTTAAAAATTGGGTAACCCACTAGGAGTTAGAGCCCAGAGCAAGTGGTCAACACAGACAGGTGTGAATTTCTGGACAATGACCTCCATTGTCTCTCACATTTGAGCACATGGTCTCTTGTTGGTGGAACTTTTTGGGAAGGATTAGGTGTGGGCGTGCTGGGTGAGAGGTGACACTTGAACAGGCTTTGTGGTTAAAAAGACGTGTGCCACTCCCTGTGCCTCATACTCTTGTCTAAAGATGGGAATTCTCAGGTGCTGTTCTTGGACCATGCCTACATGCCAGCCTGCTGCCATGCTCCCATGATGGTAATGAACTCTCACCTTCTGAAGCCGTAAGCCCACAAACAAACACTTCCTTCTCTAAGATGCCTTGGTCACGGAGTCTTATCACAATAGAAAAGTAACCAACAAGCCTTAGGCTGTATTGAAATTCCTAGGGTGACCTGTGAGGGAGCAGCAATAGCTCTTCATGGAAGGGGAATAACTTCTGTACGAAGGGAATAGAGTATAGTTTTTCTTTAAATTTCTAGAATGTGATAGCAGTTACAAACTTACTGAAGTTTTTTTTCCCCATCCACACTCGAGTGATTTTTTACAATGCAGGTAATGTCAATGAAAGATTAAAGTGAGCATGGTATATTCATAACCAAAGAATAACGTAGTATTTTCCTTTAGAATACACATTTGTCTTCTCAAAGAAAGACAGCAAGGAAAAACTGCTTTGGTAATTAGATCCTTTTGTCATGGTAGCAGAGGGAGATGATTAATCGCTGCACTACAGAGCTGTGCTCCACAGCAGGAGGTGCCCTGTGTCACTCTTTGCTCTTAGAATGGATCTGGTTTGAAGTAAAGTACAATTTGTATACTAATGCTAATAATAGCCAATCATTTGAGTACCTTCCCCTCTGTTACTTCATATTATTTCTGCTAATCCTCAACATGACCTGATAAGTTAAATGATTCATGTTTAAGGAGCTGAAACTCAGAGAGGTTAAATGATTTAAAGACCACCCAGCTAGTGAGACATTTTACGGGGGGCACTTTGCTGTGTAGAGGTACTGTTAGAGCTTCAAGAGATAGGTTCTAGCATTCAAGAATTCTTAGAACCACCCTGCCCCATAATGTATACATTATTGGAGCTTGGAAAAGAGATCCATGCCGCTGTAAATTACAATGATGGATAAAGGTCTTTTGTATTTGGCTTGCTGATCAGGAGCTGTAGGGAGTAGACCTGGGGAGTCACATTCTTTGAATCATGTGTCATGGGGCAGTTTTCCACAGTGAAGGTTATAGTGGATGAGGTACAAAGCCATCCCGCTGTACAGACCTCAGAGGCTGTCTGTTGCAAATTCCTTCACGTCCACTGTCATTTGCTTTTCACAGTCTATTTCAGATTTCTGTCCCTTGCATGTTCACAGGTAGATAAAGTCCCCATCTCTGTCCCGCATCCAGCCTCTTGGCCATGATTGAAAAATTGAAAAGGGACCCTTACATCCTTCAGTTTCTGGTCATTGTGATCTCAATTTGGTGCTTGCAATGGCTAACTCTTTCTTGTCTAAGGAAGGAAGTCACAGATAGGGGCCTTCAAATATCATCCAGGAAAAACTATGGAGTAAAAACATTTTGATAAAATTATATTTATTATAATAGAGATTGCTGAAGATGTAATTTGGGCACTAAATATCTGGGGACTAAATCTGATGTTTTAAAATCTCAGGGTTACTACAAAAGATCTATTATTATCAGTGCAGGTACTGTAGTTGGCAGGATTTCTTTTGAAATGAAATATCCAGCAGGCCATTTCTGATTATGTTGTATATTTTTAGATGTTACCATTCAGTTATATTTATAGTATAGACTACTGAATCCTATCTTAAATATGCAAAATATATGCATAACTAACCTCCCAAGCTGTGTTCCTTGCTCTATATTACACCCGTAATGTAGCCCATGTTTAAGTTGTTTTCCCAAAGTCTTAGAAAGAAGCTTATTATTTGCTTGTAAAACGTAAGCATGGAGAGTGTATATGAGCTATGTGACCCTCTGCATAACACACCCTACTCATAGCTAAGCTTTTAGGGTGAAATAGGAGGGCACAGGTAGGTACTGAAGCCAATAGTCTTGCAAAGATAAGCTAATAGATACAGGGATGTCTGCCAGGTTTGTCCTGAGCAAAACAAAGTACTGAGTGTGGGCTGTGGAATTAGGGAAGGTTAAGTCTTGTTGGTGCCAGTCCCCAGAGCTCAAAATCACCATAATCTTTGGTGTTCTCTTTCTTGGGACAGCGCAGGCAACATAAAGAACATTTGGAGTCTAATCCTACTTTTGCTGCTAACAGCGGAAGGCACAAGTCTCAGTATCCCATTCTCCACTTCCGTGATGATATCTGCTTTATTTGGAAGCAAACTGGAGCTTGTAAAATCTGTCTAATAGTTCATGAGTTTCCATGAGCCTGATTCAACTGTCTCTATAGATTTCTCCATCATGATCTTGACCTCCCTCTCTTTGACTTGATTCCTGGAGCTCTGCCTGTTGCTTGGTTGTGGATCTCTGCATCTGGTTTCATCAAATACTGGATGAAGGCACTATGATGAAAGTTGGGGTATTCCAAGCTTGTGGAAACCCATGAACTCTAGATAGACAGCTGTGGAGCTTCTATGGGACTGAACTATGCCCTCTATATGTGGGAGACAGTAGTGAAGCTTGAACTATCTGAGAGGCCCCAGCAGTAGGACCATGAGCTAGCTTGTTGGAACCCATCCCTTATGGTGGGATGCTGTGGTCAGCTTTAATGCATGGGAGAGGGGTTTGGTACTGTGTTGCTGGTGGTTTCATTAATGTGTCACACTTTGTTGACTCCTCATAGGAGCCCTTACCCACTGGTGAGAGGGTATGGACAGGGGTGGGTTGTGGGGGGAGGGAGTCAGGGGGGCCACATGAGGTGTGGGAGGGAGAAGTGAGATTGGAACGTAAAATGAAACTTAAAAAATAAATTAATTAAAAGAACCTGTCTAATAACAAATTGCCCCCCCCCCCGGGGAGGAAAAACATTGGTGAAGACATGGTTCACTAGACCCAAGATGAATGATAAATTGGTGTTTTATTGGGGAACATCTTACACAAAGCAACAGAAATCCGCCACAGCATTTCTCTGTCCTTCCAATCTGATCTGCAACCCAAGAGAGAGCTAGAGAGAGAGAGACCATGCCTCAAGCTCAGCTCTTTCCTGATCAGTCCACACCTGAAGCCACACCTAAAGGGGAGTGGCCACTGTTAGAGGTTAACAGGCAAGATGCTGCTACACATTGGAGGCTGGAAAGAAGATAGAACACTGAGTCCTTCCAGCAATTAGAGAAACCACTTCAAGGATACTCCCTTAACCTAGAGGCAGGAGGGAAGGCCTAGTCCCTACTCCAAATGACTTGACAGATTCAGATGACCTGTCCTGGAAGGCATAACCCTACATGTGGAATATGGGTGGGGAATGGGAGGGGAGGGTGGTAGGGATGCATGGGAGGGTGGGAGAGAGGGAGGGAGAGGGGAAGAGAGAGGGAACTGGGATCGATATGTAAAATAAGAAAAAATAAATAAAATAATAAAAAAGAAAAGCCTATGAAATGACTTTGTCTTGTACAACACATTTCAGAGGTAATTTTCAGCCAATGTTGTTTGTCTCTCTCAGTCAGTGAAGGTAGCCACCCCTCAGGGTTTTCTGTTCTTATGTGATGGCCCAGATTCTAATTTTTTTTTGTGTGTGTTTGTGTGATCAAATCAAGAACTATTTTCTAGTCCTCCTAAATTGTATGTTAGCAAAGTGAATAAATGATTTTAACCTAAATCAGATATCTGAGGATTGGTATGTTTAAATCTTTCCCCCTCTTCATGTATTCATTGAGAATTGATTGTGCACCTGTCCTGTACCATGCATTGTACCAAATACGGGCAGTTAGAGGTTAATGTAGTACAATTCCTGAGCAGAATGGCCTCATGGCAGATAGAGTACAGCATCTATGTAGTAGGTACCATTATTGTTTGACAGGACACACTGAGGTCATAGGTGTGGAAGACTGAGGAAGCTGTTTACTTGGGGTGGCTAAGAATTCTCATGTTAACATGACCTTAAAGAATTCAAGGGAGGAATGAAAGTAAAAGTAGTAGTGTC
This sequence comes from Phodopus roborovskii, assembly GCF_943737965.1. NCBI lineage: Eukaryota > Metazoa > Chordata > Mammalia > Rodentia > Cricetidae > Phodopus > Phodopus roborovskii. The sequence goes on from NW_026125391.1 coordinate 12,741,682, forward strand.
CTTTGTAGAGTTGGATGTCCAAGCATGGACATGTGAATGATGGCTATGGGAATAATGAGGACCAATAGCTAATGTGCTTTAGTACATTCACATTCAGTACAAACTGGTGTCCATTCCAGTTGGCTGATGTCTGAGTCCCCATAGTAGTTACAAATGTTGGGCTTCTGGCAGTTGAACACCATTCTGTAGTGACTGACTTCACTCTTCTAGGTTCAAGAGGCAATAGTCTAGGTGTTCAACTGTGCTGTGCAGTAGGCATAGTTAAGTCTTTAAGCCAAACAAAATGTCAAAAAATAAATGTTGGGTTTCATTTTAGGAATAATGCCAGATGGCCTGGAGATGGGTTTTATATGTGAGGAAAAGAAAGATACTGAGAAAAGAATTAGATTTTTGGAGGCACTTGAATGTCACTCAAGGTTTTGTGTCATGAGATTTACTCATTCATTTATTTATGTATTCATAAATTTCTTGCAAGCATGGAAACAAGATAGAAGACTAAAGCAAAGAGTTACCTGAGTGTTGCAGTACCAGTTATTATGAAAGAGGAGGGGAGGGATGGACAGGAAAAGATTTTTCTCTGTGGAGCTCATGTTGGCCAAAATCTCATAGTACAACTCATGCTGGCTTTGAATTTGGGATTATCTTTCCTCAAACTCTCAAAGACTGGAATTACACAATGTGACAACTTACCCTGTGATAGGACATTGTGTGTGTGTGTGTGTGTGTGTGTGCATGTGCACATGTGTGACTGCATGTGTGTGCTGTTACACATAAGTGTGTGTACTTGCACATGGAGTCAAGGTTGACTTCCTTGTCTGGTGTCAGGTATCTTCCTTGGTCATTGTTTACTTTATTTACTGAGTCATGGTATATTGCTGATTCTTGGCAGGCTGCCATGCACATCGGGCTTTTTCTGTAGATGTTGGTTTCTGGGCTTGAGTCCTCATACATTTGCAGTAGGTTCTTAACCCACTGGACTATTTCTCTAGCAAATAAATGTTTTTAAGATTTCCATGCTTTGGTTGTCATGAGTGCTTTTGGGAAATGCAGAAAAGAGAAGTGAGGTAGAATTTCAGGTTTCAATGGTGGATGACAGTGTCCTGGCTTGTACTTACTAACAGCTATTGACTAGACACCAAAAGCAAATTTTCTAGAGAAATTACAGCATAGTTCAGGTTCTGTGACATAAAAGAATGGCTGCAGTTCTGAGTTCTTTGTGCCTAGTGCATTGGTACAGTGGGTTAACTCCACCAAGAAACTTTCTATACAGAACACTTGATGATCTGAGTCAGCTCACGATGAAGCCTACTATATAGGAGAAACAGAGCTAAGGGCTCTCTCTGCAAAGAGATCTTGCAGCCGAGTAGGCTCCACTCTGCCTTTGATTTCTATGTCTGGGACAGATAAACTAGAAATAGGTAGAAGAAGTATTTTCATTGTTGTGGGTAACATAGGTTGAAAAGGCATATTCTCAAAATAGTACCAAATGACTAAATGAGAAAAAGAAAGAAAAGTGTAATGTGAGGGTCAGAAAATAGTAAAAATCCCAAAGGATTAGCATTCAGAAAACATGAAGTCAAACTTGAGTCCTGCTGCCAACATAGCAGGTAGCCATTTTTTTAACCTATTTTTTGAATTCATCATAGCATCTTTTGTGATAGAGTTTAGTCAGTAAGGGTTCTTTGGCATAGGAGACTTGCAACTCAGTGGATCACTCCTGACATGGTGATGACTAGGTCGACAGTCTTGATATTTAAACAGTTTTGAGGTGATGACTTATGCTTCCTTGTGAGCTGCAAAGATTACACTCAGAGTGAGAAGACCCACCCCTCTATGGCTGGCATGTCCCATGAACAGATACTTGACACTCTTTCTTGCTTCATATTTAAAGAGGGAATAATATCAGAAGATTCAGTGTGTTCAAAGGGCAGTGAAAAGCCAGAGAGCACACTCTAAGTCTACGTTCTTTGTGACCAATAAAGCTCTGCCTACTTGCATCATTGTTATTGAACACATGGATAGATCTTTAAAAGATCCATGGAGAGATCACACTCAGGGATGGACAGTGATGTGGGTTAGGGCAATGGATTTTATCAATGCTCTCTATTCCCAGTTACACAAGTAAACCAAAGTATTATGGGCTGTTGTCTCCTGTTGTGTCAGTTTTAAGAGACAAAGGAGTCATAGCAGTTTGGCTTTTATTATACTGTGTTAATTTTCTTCAGTATAGACCTATGCATTTTTGCTGGCAGCTACTAATTGGAGCCATATATACATTGTATGTTCTTACAATTTGAATTTATATTCTGCCATCTTTATCTTTTTATTTTAGTTATCTCCTCATTTGAAGGCTAGTTTTATATTATTCATAATCCACTATTATGAGAATGACAAAAAGGTAGGAGAGAAACGTCCACATTTTAGTGCATTGCTTTGGATTGCATTTGGATAAAGAAGTGTGAAAAGAGTGGAGAGAGTAAACTTCCTGTTCTAATTGATAGATGTTGACCACTGAACCCTTGTATTACTAAGGAAATTAAAATGTTCTTAATTCTTGTAAAATTCCATTTAAACTTTATCTCTAAATGGTGTGGATTGGAAGCTGGGCAGATGTCTCAGTTTGTAAAGTCCTTGATGGGCAAGCATGAGGGCTTGGATTGGGATTCCCAGCACCCATATTAAACAAACAAACAAACAAATCAACCACAGGCACAGTGATAGAGAAAAAAACATCCCTAGGATTTACTGGCCAGCTAGTCTGGCACCCAGTCACAACTGTGTACACAAAAATACATATACATGCACATGCACATACTTAATACACAGAAAGGTATAGATTCAGTTGGTATCACTTTGATGTTTCTGTGGCCACAAAAAGAAGGAGGCTTGTGCAGCCTCTGAGTCAGCCACATATCATTGCAGCAACCATGTATCAGCACGCACACACACACACACACACACACACACACACACACACACACACACACACAGATCAACATTCCCTGAAGCAGTGCAGGAAACCTCTTTAAATGACTATATTTCAGTACACAGCTCTAATTGTAGTGATAACTTCAGCTTAATGTGGCTTATTGGAAATGAAAGTGCAATAAGTGGAAACTAATGCATAGCAACACAGAAATGCCTTCTAGTTTTCTGGTAAGATACTCAAATAATAATGTATTTATAATGTTTTGAAAATGTGTTATGAGCAGGCAGTTATTTAAAAGGTTGAATGTCAAAGGGAGTTGTTTAAATTCCAAAAACATTGATATTTCAAAGCCAGATTCTTGTTTTTATGCCAGATCCTCTGTATACTCAAGTTTTGAATCAAAACCCAATAGTTATAAACTTACATACTCACCACAGAACAGCCTGGTATAGAAGATTGTTATGCATATTATTTGTGGACATCAGTGACAGATGTTCCCAAGGTTAAGCTTTTGAAAGTTATCTGGTGAGTTGAGGTATATATAAATTGAGTTACAGTTGTACAAAGGAATATCATAGAATAAAAGCATGAAGAAGGAAGAAGACAGACTATCCTTGATGTGATGAGAATGGCTTCACTTACAGTCTCTGAAGCCTTCTTGATTCTTGATACTTGTTAGTCGTTTATTTATTTACCTATTTTTGGTTTACTTCTGAGCTAAAATTTTACTCTAGCTCAGGTTTGTCTTCAGTTTGTGACACTCTTGATCTCTCTCCCAAGTATAGGGACTAAAGGCATGTGCTATATATATGCCTGGCTATTTTTTAAAACACTATTTTCAATGATTAGTTGAAAATTTATACTATGTATTTTGATCATGTTCACCTCACTCCCCAGCTCCTCCCAGACCCACCCTCACCTCCCTACCCATCAAACTTCATGTTCTCTTTATTTCTCTCTGTCTCTTCTCTTTTAAGTAAATAATTGAGCTCAGTAGGTGCTGCCCAAATACCCTTGGGTAGGACACCTGTCCCGGAAAGTGGTTGATGTACCATAGGTCACACCCTTAAAGAAATCCAACTCCTTCTCCCAGCAGCTATCTGTTGTTGCCAGCAGCTCCTCAGCTCTGGGTAGGGATTCATACCCACCTCCTTGCTCCATGCTTGGATTTTGTCGGTCCAGAGCTTGTGTAATTCTTGTGTATGCTGTCACAACTGCTGTGAATTCATATTTTCAGTTGCCTTGTCATCCAGAAAACTGTTTCATTGGAGTCATGACCCTCCTCTATCTCTTAGAGTATTTGCTTTCCTCTCCCATGATGATCCTTGAGCCTCACAGGGTGGGACATGATATTGATGTCCCATTTAGGGTTTGTATTCCAAAGTCCTTTGCTGTCTTTATGTTGACTGGTTGTGGGTCTCTGTGCTAATTGTCTTTTACTGAATGAAAGCCTTTCTTTGATAAGAGTTGAGAGATTCACTGATTTATGGAACCAGCACTAAGTTGTTAGGAGCTGGCTTAATATTGTGTTCATTTAGCAGAATAATGCTAGTAGGTTTTTCTTTCTTTTTTGATAATTTTAAAAAATTTAAATTTGAAACAAGCTTGTTTTACATCTCAACCCCAGTTCCCACACCCTCCTCACCAATCCCAATCCCATCCCCTTTCTGCTCCCCAGAGAGGGTGAGGCTTTCTTCCATTGGGAGTCTTCAAAGTCTGTCATATCATTTGGAGCAGGGCTCAGGTCCTCCCCCATGTATCTAGGCTGAGGGAGTATCCCTTAATGTGGAATGGCTCCCAAAGTCCATTCGTATACTAGGGATAAATACCAATCCACTACCAGAGGCCCCATAGACAGCCTAGGACTCCAAAATAACACCCACATTCAGGGTGTCTGGGTCGGTCCTAGGCTGGTTTCCCAACTGTCAGACTGGAGTCCATTGTTCAGGTCAGCAGTTTCTGTGGGTTTTTCCAGCATGGTCTTGACCCCTTTGCTCATCACTCCTCCATATGGCCTATCTAGCAGAAGTTTTTTGTCACCAATAATGGTGCCAGATATGGGTTTCATTTCTTGGAGTGGGCATTAAGTTTAGAAAGTGATTACTTCTATATTAATGCCACTCTTGCACCAGTGGACATATCTTGCCAGGCCAAGTATTATTATAGCTCACAGAGTTCACAACTAACTAATACTGGCAACAATGTTTTTCCTATAGGAAGTAGCATTCATGGTACCTTCTTGACCATGAAGACTAACCAGTAGGCATGGAACTTCAGGTCAATACCAACATTATTTCTCTATGTTCTATAACTCAATTATGTGGTATTTTCAGCCAACAAGGTTTATTGTCAACTTCTTGGTGGAAGAACAATGTTAATAGCTAATAATGTTTGGGGGGGTCTATGGGACCCCACTGGCCAACAACTCCAAAAAGAGGTGTCTTTTTTCTGGTACTGGCATTTTTATTATTATTTTTATTAGCCTATGTTGTCTGGGAGGGGTAATGCTCCCCTCTCATAGAGTGGCTGCATTTAAACTCACATACACGTACATGCACATGTATATGTATATATGATCTTTTTAGGAAGCTGCTGTAGTAGTAGGTTTTCCTATTGTGTCTTCAGAATGCTTTCATTGTTAGATATCCCTAGCACCGTCCATGCTCTACTCTGCACACCCACACCCAATTTAACCCTTCTGTCCCATTATTCCCCTTTCCATGCTTGTATCACTGCATCATGTCGCTCACCCCTTGAAAGCCCTGCCCTCTATGGCTCCCTACTAGTTTCCTGACCTATGTGGGAATTCCAAACAAAACACACTAATGTGGAAATTCAAAACTGAAACTTACATAATAGAAAAACCAAGCAACATTTGTCCTTCTGGGTCCAGGTTACTTTACTCAGGATGCTAGCTTACAGCTCCACCCCAGACTCTCACTGTGAATCAGGAATGCATTTAGAACATTTATGAAAATTTTCAGGCTACACTCTAAAAATGCAAAAAAAATGACAAATTTGTAAAGCCATATTTGTCTGTAAATTTAAATCCTAGTAAAATTTACTCTTTTATTTATTTGTATTGAATTATGAAGCAGAAAACATCTTGATTTTTCTTTTACTTGCAAAATGTAGTGGCAGGGGTGAAACATAAAAATTATGTATTGTTTTATCTGTTGTAACAATAACTCAAATATGATATACTATGTCTAAATGCAGCTTGTGACTGAAGAGCTATGCAGGTGAAGTGTTACAGTATGACACTGAGATCTTTGTATTAAGATGTCAGCGTTGGAATGAGAGTTCTTCTCTGCATTTTTCATCCTTTTGTAGAGAGGCTTACTTTCTTACTGATAGGGAAATCACAAATCTATAGATAGTGCTGACAAAATGAGCATACCAGTCTCATTTTTGATTTACCAAAATCAAAAATAAATCAAAAGGATTTACCAAACTGCACATTTTTATGTTATTACTTCTTAGTACTTTTAAACCCTGAAGAGAGTGCAAAGCTGTCTCCATAGATTGCTGCTCTGGTAGGCTGCTTCTGTGACTCAATGCATATTTCTATTTGGAGATCTTTACAGCATTAGCGGTGTTCTTGGTGCTGTTAAGTGTTTCTTCAAAGAAATACATATTTAGATCCAGCTTTATACTGCCTTGTAAAAATAGTAGTAACACTTTCAAAATACTGATGGGAAAGGAGTCTCAATAAATACGCTGTGGTTTCTGAAGGCAAAGAGACCTGATTCTCAGAGTGCCAGTATCTACAGGTCAGGTCTGTTTTAGTAAGATGCTTGCTAAGGATAGCTTAAAAGTTTCTTGTTTTGTTTTGTTTTAAGTTTGACTTTCCAGTAAATGGTTAGGGAAATGCCCTTGGAATGAATAGCTTTTCTTCTAAGTGCCTAGATGTGGGAGTGCATTCAGACACGAAGCAGAAAGCCCCTTAAATTCCCTTCGAGGAGTCGATACATCCTGTTAGTGGCACTCCTAGAAAGAGGGCCTCTTACTGCTTTTAGTGGGAACAAGATTGCAAAAGACTCCAAGAAGTGGAGACTGTAATGGGGACTTTTTTTTTTTTTATCATTCCTATGGTTTATGACCCATTTGTTGCTTTTTTAGGCCAATAATTTTTCACCTACCCACTGGTTCTATTTCTACCAGTAAATATTTGACGATAATAGCTAAAAATGTTATGTAATGACATATTTATATCTAGACCTCAAAAAATTGATTTCCAATTTCTATAGGAATGGAAACAGCCATTGGAAGCCAAATGTAGCCACACAAAGTACCTCTTCACCCACTGGTTCCCTTCATTCCTCCTGCTTCATGTTCACATGTCCCTGTGCTGCAAGCAGGATGAACACTGGCATTTCCCCCCTTCTCATTGCTGGAGATCCAACCCAGGGGCCATGTACTGCTAGGCACACACTGAAGCACACAAACGTTAACCACAGATCCCATGTGCTGTTCTATTGCTAAAGAGCTGGAGAACTGAGAATTTGGTGTTTCTCTCAAATGCCTGAGTAAGTTGTAGATGAGCTGAGACCTCAAGCTAGCTCTCTGGTTTTCATGTGGCTTGTATATCTGTATATTACACAGTGTGACTTTTTTCTTGTACTCTAGGTTTCTCCTCTGCCATCCCCACTTGGACAGCCATTGTCAGCTGAGAGCAGGCTGTGACTCCGCAACCTCAGCCATCAGCCCTTCTGATTCCCACGATGAGCTCTCCAGTACAGCCAGGTCAGTCCTGTTGCTTCGTGAACTGATGCTGCTTTGCTTTGCTTGAAATCAGGCAATCGAAGCCATCAAGGAATATGTCCTTATTAAGATTAAATAATAGTATAATACATTTTTGAGTTTTACATTGTGTAGTTAATTCTCCATTAACCCAGTCTATTTTCTGAGTAATTTCATTTGCATTGTTGTCTGAGCACTGGGCATTTGTTTCTAAAAGAGTGTTCAGATTGAATTTTTGGCAGTTATAAATATTAAATATGATGAAAGAATTTAGTGCATACCTGTAGTTTTTCTAGTTGCTTTTAAATTGTGCTGTGGAACTTGGGAGCCAGTTCACGTGCTGACTCTACCTTCGTCTCTCTGACACACAGGAAGGATATTTTACTCCCCACCCTTCGTTGCTGCCGGTCCTGTTTCCTATATAGATACTTAATACTAATCTCAGCACCTGCTTCCTATGAGACAGAGTGGTATGTGTGGCTCAAGTACTGTGATCAGGGCAGGCAACGCCCATTCCGCCAGGAATAGGGAGTTGCTTTTAAAGCAAACATAACCCAAGTTTTGAGAGGAAGGAGGAGGGTCAGCTACCATATGTTAGTCACAGATAGACTGTAAAAGCATTTTCTGCTTTAGTCATTATTGGAGTGTGTATCTGTGGTGATACATTTGAGTTCCCCCATTCTCTCAGTCAAAACGACTGTAATGCAATATTCAGAGCCCATAAAAGCGAACCTTTTGCCAAGGCTTTCAGCCTCTAGAGTGCTGCACCTCAATGAACTGCTCTTGATTCCCACTGTCTCATCAGCCTTCCCCTACACTCCCCATCAGCCATCCCCTACACTCCCAGTAGGCTGTTGACTGGGAATTATAGGGAAATCTAACTCGACTGCAGTGAAGACCCTCCAGAGTTTTGATCATAACTGGTTTAGAATAGTGTGTTAGTTATCTAGTTGGACAGGTAAGGGGTTACCTAGGCCTGAGTCCTTGGATAGCCTGATGGCTCTCAAACTTCAGCATGCACTGACAATCTCTTTGAGAGTTTGTTTAAACAAGCCTTGTACACAACATTTTTTTTTTCTTACTCCATTTGAGAGGAGGGCTGAGAATTTGGTGGTTTTACAAGTTCCTGTTTATCAAGGTGCTGTGTTCATGCCAAGATTTGGTCCTGCAGGTCTCAGTTTTTGCTTTTTCTTCTCTTTCTTCACCCCCCACGGAGCCTGCTGAAGTGTGTTCTGTGAACCGTGTCGTTCACTACAGTTACAGGAAAGCATTATTACCATTTCTATTGAGATGAACTTAAAATAACACCTTTATTATCTAAATTACATTTGAATATATGGGAATTTATTTTAAATAAAAGTTAGTATTTCAAAATTGCATAGTTTAAAATAGGTATATAAGAGGGCTGGAGAGATGGCTCAGAGGTTAAGAGCACTTAACTGCTCTTCCGGAGGACCTGGGTTAAATTATCAGCAACCACATGGTGGCTCACAACCATCTGTAATGAGATCTGGTGCCCTCTTCTGGCCTGCAGGGACATATTCAGGGAAGACAGTAAATACATAATAAATCTTTTTTTTAAAAAAAGGTACTTAAATTAGTGCCAATATTGTAAAATATGTATTTTTTCTCAAGGTAATATTTGGCAATTAGAGCAAACATATCCTGTTCCACAAAATATCAACCTTATAATACTTATAATATAACCTTCATAATATGAAAATATCCTTGGAGGCTACCATTTTAGTGCAAAAGGTCTTGCCAGATGTGGTAATTTTTCAATTAAGAGAGGTGAGAAAATAGTTGATAAACAAGAAGCCACAGAGGGAGTTCATTTTATCTTAGGGCCACTAATATTTTCTTTTTAAACACATATGTAGTTCTGTTTGACATTATACAAAGGTCCCAATTAACTGAGAAGTACTGATGAATCAGATTTGAAGATATCATAGCATTTGACTCCTGCAGGTGGGTGGGTATCACTTCCATTCATTGCAAACAGTGTACTGTAACTGGAGACCTGGGATACACTTTATATATAAAAGAAAATAGTTTGGTACAGTTGTCAAAATGCTCTTATATCGTTCTTGCCAGTGTCCTGTAGAGCCATATATCACTGGTGAGATAAAAGTCAGATCATTTCACTCAGAAATGTTTTTTCATTTCCCCCTTTTAAAACTCTAAACAGAGAATTGAATTGGGCTTACACAATCATCATCCATTTATTTTGTTTTCTTCCATAAACAGATTCCAGGCCTGTGCAAAGACAGAAAAATAGACTTACCCCAATGCTTCCAAAAATTCTCTAATAGTCTTTCATATTATTTATGTTTGTCTTGAAAACTGGTCCTGTGGTAGCAAACTGTCTCAGAAACATTTTTTAAAACCATACTCAAATACCGTTGATATCAAGAAAAATGATTACTGTCTTGATCATGTATTCAGTCAAACAATAAGTACTGATTTTGTATATAGCATTTGTTGGCTTTTATTTTAATTTTGCTACCCCAATAATGTTCCAAGTTAAAATTTTGGGAATTCTTTTGGGTGCTGGGGAGTAAGGAGAGAAGTCTGTCTCTGCATAGTTCAGCTGAGTGTTGCAGCTGAAGTATTTATTTATCCACTCAACACTTACTGGGTGTCTACTTTTTGCCAGGTAGAATGTTATGCAGCTGGGATACAGCTACTAAAACATGTGTTCTATCTATGGGTAAAACCCTGTGAGGGAGAGACAGATACAGTAAAAGTCTTAGCCCACTAAATGTCTTAAGTATTTTCATGTAAGACTAGAAACCCCTTTCTTCTAGACAGCGGTCTAGATTCTGTGACTTTTATAAGGATGGCCAGATTTCAAAGGGAAGAACTACAAGTTCAGCTAACTTTGTATTCCCCAAACAGCAGCTAAAAGAAATCGTGCAGGTCTGTGTTCAAAATGCAGATTCCCAGATTCCTCTCCTCCAAAGAGCTTTGCAATATAACCCTAGAGAGCCAGGGGATAGATGCAGGCTGTTGCCAAGTGCAAAATACTCCTAATTTGTCTAAAAACATTAGTATGTCCCATCAGGCAGCATTGCAAAAAAGGAGGAAATTTTCAAATTTTTCCTTCTTTAAGCCTTTTTTGTTACCTAACATTACAATTCGGGAGTTTTGCTCTCTGATGGTAATTATATGAAATAGCGAGTGTATCAGGACCTAGAAGAGGTATGTTCTGTGAGGAAAATTCCAGGCTTACAGCTCTTCTTTGCTCACCAGGCTATCCCAGTTTTATGAGGTGAGAGATGAGCCAAAAAGGTGCTTACAGAGTCCATTTGCTTTTTCTTTGAGAGAAGTTTAAACCTGTATTAACACATAACAGATTTCTAGTACATCCCCAAGAATTTAGAAAATATGTTTGAGTTACAATTGTTTTAAGAATAAAATAGTTGGGCACATCTCCCCTAAAATAATATTGACATGATCTTCAATTTTGACAAAAGCAATTTTAAAGTTGCAATTTTCTATAAAATGCATCAGTGGAATTTTCCAAGCACAGGGCCAATGTATAATGATACCTCTAGAAATGTGAAAACCTGTGGCCTTTGGGGCTTCCTAGTAGCTTTTTAAAGTACTGTGGCCGTATCTCTCCCGCATCGAGTTTGTTGTGTGACAGTATCTCATTCCCCCTTCCTCATCATTATAGAAATACAACAACTATTCTACCCGCAACAAGTAAGAGAACAAGCTCATTTATTCAAGCAGAAGCTTTACAAGAGCCTATCTTCTGTTCATCTTCTCATATTCTATTCATTTATTCATTGGCAAGTCTTGGGCAAAAATTAGTTCAGGAATTTCTCTTCGTGTCTCTATCTTTCTAAACAGCTGTATTCCCTTATAGAAATGTAGAATAGATTTAACTAATGATCAAAAAGTTCTTTGAAATATAAATTGTTATGGAAATGCTAAGTAGTATAAACAATTTGAGGGCAAGCATTAATAAAAGCTTTGCTGCAAGCATTTTTAAAGGGAACTAATAAAGGCTTTGCGGTTCAATTAATACAGCACAACAGTGAGTTTTCTAGAAGCATATGGGACCCAGAAGGCCTGCCCCTGTTTTTAAAATTTACGAACTCTTTAATGATTCACCACTTTCACTCCAGAGCATCACCCACTGTGGTGCCGTTTAGTCATTAAGTAGGAAGTTAAAAACCAGGACAAAGCTGCAAACAAATATCATAATGTCCAAGTAAGTGTGTTTCTCCAGTTTTTTCCCTAATATGTTACCGTAAAAATGAAAGCTAATGAAATAGAGCCATAGACAAATCAAGTAGGTTATGCTTCCCTAGATGCACATAAAACTTGGCTTTGTAGTGAGATGCAGGTCAGATCCTATTCTGTGGAGCACCAAGTCACTAAAACATCTTCAGGCTCTTAGCCAAACAGTACTCACAGATATTCCAAGGCAGTAAAATAGATTAGTTGGTCGAAGTGTGCTGTGACAAGATCTCATCCCAGGTTACAATATTCATGGGGAGCACTGCTATAAATTTATTAAATATTGTGAACTATTTTCCTTCAACTTAACTTATAAGTGGTTTGTTACTTTACTACTTTTAAGTCAAAATTCCTTAAACTGAAATTTAAATTTGAAGCATACATTATATTTATTTTTCAATTCCCAGGACATGGTCCTTCAGTAGTGAGTCATATGCCTTTCTGTAGAGTGTCCAGTGGGACACATACCACTCTCCAGACTGTTCAAGGAGACATGGCTTTCTCTACACAGTGCGGGGTAAATGTATTTGGACATTTATTTGTTCTCAGATTCACATGTCACACTTCACATATGTGGGTAGCTCACAATTCAGATATTGCTCGCTGACTTCATTGTTGTAACACTACAAACAAACCTTACACTGTAGTTCAGACAGGGGGTGAGGTTATTTCTAGTCTAGAAATACTTTATCGAGTGGTGGCTGTTCTTCTAGTTGTTGTCCAAGGCCTTGTGCAGTTCTTGTCCCTCGTGCTTTTTAACATATATTTTAAGATAATGTGCACTTTTCTGTGTAGATGACAGAAGGGAAATGGAAGAACTGAATTTGAATTATTGGCCATAACAGGCTCTGGCATGTCTAACTACAAAGGAGTCTGAGAAATGAGTAGCCTAGTTGTAGCCTTCTAATAAGGAAATGGGTGTGGTAAAGAGCCAGCTCATCTCGCCTAGATTTGTGTTGAACATGTATGATGCTTATGAGTGGGAAGGTATCATAAATATGTACTATGGTGTGATTTCATGTTCTTTATTAAACCAGCAATTAAAGAGTTAAGTAAGATCCCTTTGAACGGGCACAGACATTTTAAAACCAGGATAAATAATTTATTATACCTTTAAATGGCTGCCCAAATTTCTTATGAAATATGTTAACTAGATAATGCCTAATGTAGCCAAGAGAAAATTTAAGTTTTTACTAGTGGGAAATCTTCAGGAAATAGACATTGGCTGTCTGATGTGCATTTCACATGTCCTTAATTCATATAGGAATAGCCCAGCAGCCTACTTGAAATTTTAATTGCATATATGGTGAGGAAGAAAAACTTTGTACTTATTATGCTTGATTTTTCTGTCTGCTCTTTATTGTAGGTTGGAGTCATGTTTTTATACACTTTTCATAGCCAAGAATGTTAGGTTTAAAACCCAGGCCAAACATACAGTGTTCAATGTTTTACATTGATTTTTCCATGAACATAATTATAATGAAGTGCTTAAATAGATATTCTCTAAAGTTATGATTTATGAGTTAAACTTCAGTACTGATGCAAAATATGCATGGACATCCTTTTGTAAGCAGCATTATATGAAACACTTATACAACCCTCCCTCCCATTCTATATTGCCTAGTGATTGCCTTTAAGAGATTCAAAACATCCCTCCTGCCTTCTTCCTTTCCATTTCCCCACTCTTACAAAAGTATAGTAATTTCAAGGGAATACAGAGGGGATAGAAGATAGCCCACATTTTTACTAATAATCCCCAAGTGCTGGCCTTTCTACAGCTTCCTGTGTATACTCAATTTTTATACTGTTTTTGTTTGTGTATGTGAATAAGTGCTTAGCAGTCTTTCCCATGTATGACTTACTGTGTCTTCATTTGTTATTGGGAAGCTAAGATATCTATTGATAAATTGTTTGTAAGCCAGTAAATTCTGAGGAAGCACAATGTTTTCTATTAGGAGCAAAATACAATACATGAGCTTGTTTAATCCTCCATTTGCTTTGTCTTGATTTCTGGGAGTTGGGGGAGTAACCCTGACTTCCCTGCACCTTGTACTATAGACCAGAATGGCCTTGAATTTGCAATAGACAGCTTGCTTCTGTCTCCTGAGTGCAGGGTTTGCAGGCACCTACCACTGTGCCTGGCCCCATCCTTTATTTGAAATTAAATTTTATGCTCCCTTTTTCCTCATTCCCTTGGATCTTTCTGTATTTTCTGTGTATGCTGACAAAGTTTTGAATTCCCACCTGGCGAGGAAATGTTATGGATTTGATAGTTGTCATACTGTTCTTGAAAATTGTAATCATTAAATGTTATAATGTATCCTTACACTTAAACATTGATTCATATTGCTTTGAAATTGCTTTAATAGTCAGAAGACAGCCTCATGAATGAAAGCTTGTTGTATTCCCTTTAAAGTCTTACATCAAATTCCAGGAAATGGAGAAACTATGAAACTGTTTCAATTTGTTTTCAGGATCACTTTGTGGTTGTTTTCCTCCTAAGATAGATGGCTGCTTCTCAGCTATCCTTGCAAAATTAACATTGCCTGATTAACTTTGAAGAGTACTTCCTCTTCATATCAGTGTTGTAAGTTAATTGGAAACTGCTCTGGATTTCTTGTTAAAATCTATATCTGATAAGAAGAGGAATATTCAAAATCACTGTAGTTACTTTGGTTTGTCATTGAGATTCTAGACATTTGTTCAGTAAGTTCATGGGCATGGATGTTTTGGGATATGTTATCTTCATTCTGGGTGTATGAGTGAAGTAAGCCACTGTTCTTCCAAAAGACCTACCTTGTCTCATTATATACCTAATTTGGAAACATTGTTATTCAAAATATTTTAAAACTCCTTTCAGAAAGTTTACATAACTATGAACATTTTTAAAATAATTTTTGTGAGTTTCTGATTCTATTTATACCTGTGCTAAATGCTTAAATTATCATGATTATTTTTTAGTAAAGATTGCATGTATTACATTTTGGATGTATGTTTAGGATGAAAAATTGAAAAAAAGTACTTTTAAAAAGGTCTCACACTGTATTGCAATAAAAGGACCTACTAGAAAGTTGAGAAAGCCACCATAAATACAGGAACAGTAATGGATATCATGGCTTGGGTCGAGTGACATGTGCCTTTAAACCCACAAATTTCAATAAGTATGTCAGCATGGTGCACACTTTCCTTTCTGGTAGGGAAGCTAGTGACTGGTCTTCTTACCTTCCTTTAATTTTCTCTTATTTTGCTTTACTCTTAATTAGACTTGGGAATATCATAAATTTTAAAAACTGAGGTGCATGAGGAGGAAAGAAAGTTGAGAATTGTAGGAAGGCTGCTGGGGCCCACACTGCAGCACCCCGAGGTTCTCTGAAAGGGAGACCTTCGTCTGCGCTTATGGCAGCAAGACTGCTGTGAGTTGAACTTTCCCTGTCCTAACCGCCTCCAGCCTCTGCCCTGCTAAAGGAATGTCATCTGTAGCAAGAACAATAAAAACCCAGAGACAAATACTGGGGTTCAAACTGAAGATCAGGAAAGCAAAGCATCCAGCCATTAACTGTTACCTCTGCTTCAGGCTGAAAGGGCAAGCCTATGTCCATGAATCCTCAGACTGCAATCCAAGGCTGGGGTGACCTTGTCCTCAGATTGGCTGGAGACTGAATGCCGCATGAGACCCTGAGCTCCTGTTTTATATTCCTCTATAGTGCTTGGATTAAAGGTGTGTGCCATCACTGACTGGCATGTGTGGCTGTGGCTAGCTTTGCACTCTGGTCTTCAGACAAGCTTTATTATATCATAAACAATACATCTCCACAGTCAGGAAGTGTGTCATTTCTGCCTGAGATACATAGGAACCCTGTACCCTTTAAATGCCCGTCTTCCTTCTCCTCAATGAACCCTGCTCTGGTTGACAGTGCTTCTGCGTGCCTTCCCCTTGTCTGGCTTTCCTGACAGGATCTGCGCATGCGTGTTTCTCGCTGATGGTGTGCCCCATTCATTCAGCCTTCCAGACTCAGCTCTGACTCTTGCAAAGCCTGTAGTGATCTGAAATTATTACCTCTCATTTCTGTAATTCATTCTCTGCTGCTGTACGTTGGCTTACCAACCAGACTGAATTTTCTGAGGGCAAGGGCCTTTCTCCTAAGGCCATTTTTTTTGTTTTTGTTTTTGTTTTGTTTTGTTTTTTGGTCTGGATGAGTGCTGTGAAGTGACTCGATTCATAGTCTTTCATGGTTTGCCTTTAGTTGAATAAGCTGCCAGGCTTACAGAAGGAGCCACTAAGTGAAGAGCTGAAGGCTTTTCAAACGGGGCTTCCGACTGCTGGTGGTGCTGGTGCCTGGAGTGGGTGACAGCTCAGGAAAAGCCATCTGCTTCTCGCCCATTGGCAACCATGCCTGTTACATTTTACTTACTCATTCTTCACTCTATAGGCCATATATTCTGAATGATAACTCATGGCATACTTTCTGCCTGAATTTACTACTACCCACTGACATTTTGTGTGTCTTCTAAGGTGGTCTGTGTATGTCTTTAACAGTAAGATTTTCACTATTTGTAAAACTTGTGTCCTTATACTGAGTCCCTTGAATGTGGAGAGGTCTTTAGATTTGGTCTGTTTATCTGGCACAGTGATTAAAAGGCAGACCCACCCTTTTCCCTTTTAGTAATTTAGGCTTTTGTTTGTTTCAGCTCCACCATATTCCCCAAGTACACACTTGAGTGGAGAGCGTAACAGAATGCTGAATTCATTCCTTTTTTCTTTTTAAAAAGAAAAAGGTGGCTCATGCCTTTAATCTCACCACTCAGGAGGCAGAGACAGATGGATCTCTGTGAGTTCGAGGCCAGCCTGTTCTACAAAGTAAGTTCCAGGGCTGTTTTACTGAGAAACCCTGTTTGGAAAAACAAACAAAAACAAAGCAAAACAAAAACATAATTTCTTTATTGATTCTTTGGGAATTTCACATCATGCACCTCATTTCACTTACCTCCCATCATTCCCAAAAGAAAATTAAAAACGAAACAAAACAAAGTAAAGCAAGCAAGCAAACAAACAAACAAAAATAAGAACAAAACAAAGCAAAAAATTCTCTATGATCCTCCATCTTCCCCACCATTCCAACACTTCTTCATTCTTCCTGGTGGCACTGGGAGCCTCAGTGTGTCACACAGTATAACCCTTTGTCCAATCAGCATTACTACCAAGTGCTCATTATAATGAGTCATTGTTCTGGTTTAAGTCCTCTAGTTTCTGGATATCCCCCAGCCACACTGAGTCATGGAGATCCTTCAGGCATCCTTCCACAGAACAGTCCTTTCCAGAGAAGCCCAGACTAGGGCCCACAATGTGTGGCCTTGTTGGTGTCTGGAGGCCATGCTGCTGCCAGACCCATCCTGATCTAAGTGACCAGTGCTTTCACCAGGAGCCAGGATATTGTCTGGGCCCGAGCTGATGCCAAGGACCATGTCTGAGTCCAAGGTCCAACTGGAGCTGGAGTCTATGTTGTTGCCTGTGGCCTATGTCACCTTCATGGGCCTTAGGACCATGTATGAAGAAATCAGACATCCATGCTTAGTGGGTCCAGTCTCTTTCTTCCCCTGGGAAAGTTGGCTGTCATTTGGAGGACACTGCAGCAAGAGAGCTTTCCCCAACCCTCCCAGGAGAGCTGACCCCTGCACTCTGTAGAGATGACATCATCCTTTGCCACAGGTGAGGGAAAACTGGCCCTGATGGCTTGGGTATAGTGGAGCTGTCTCCACCTCCTTGCCTGAGGCAGCAGGAGCCCCAGTGGTCTTGACTGACCAATTCAGCTGCCACCCAAGCCTACAGCTGGGACTTGGATTGGCTTACCCTAACATCTACCCCATCCAGGACATGCTGGAATTTCTTCTTTTTTGAGCACTTCATATCTGAATGTATATCTACAATGTGCAGCCTAAGGGCCTTTTAATAGGGTCAGTTTCTTTACTGAATGAGAAGTTACAGGAATTTTGCAGTCACAGAACACAGCCAAGACTTATTCAAAGCAAAAGTTACATTCTACACACCCCCTTTTCCCTCACTGAATTGGCAGGGTCCATATTCCTGATTGGGCCATCGAAGTGAAAACAGGAACCTGACTGGACATCATAATGGCAGGAAGTTTAAAATTGCTACTTGGGAAAGTCTGCTTATGGGACAAAGTCCAACAAAAGGGCCAGGTTTGAGCAAGAACTTGGAACAACTTCTTGTATAAAAGTGGAAGTAGTTAAAACTTAGTTGACTTTGGTTCAGAACCTCCTATTCTTGATTGTGTACCCCAGTTTAGATCCTTTATTCAACATTGCCCCCCGCCCCTCCCAGTTCCTCCCATGTGCCCTCCCTCCCTCCCAGATTCACAACCTTTTCTTTAATTATTATTGTTATGTGTGTGTAAGGATACAATCATATACAAGTTACGATTCTGTTTAGCTTTGTTCATGTGTACATGTGATTGGGGCTGACCACTTGAGATTGGACAACTTATGTAAAGCTCATCCTAGGAGGAAACTAATTCTCTGTCTCTCTCTCTGCAACCACTGGCCACCTGTAACTCGTTATTTAGGGGTAGGAGCTTGTGGGATTTCCCTTGTCCATAGGTTATTATTCTATGTTAGTTTTGAATTTGGCCTAATAATCGACCCTATAAAAATTAATACAATTTTATTTATTAGTGACAATGCTTGTGGTGTGTGTGTGTGTGTGTGTGTGTGTGTGTGTGTGTGTGTGTGTGTGTATGAACATGTGTGTTTATGGATGTCAGAAGACAACCTCAGATACTATACAACTTTTTTCCTTTTTTGAGATACTTAAGTCTCATTTATCAGGAATTTGACATTGAGCCTAGGCTGGCTGTTTGGCAAGTGAGCACTAGGAATCTCTTTGCTTCTGCCACCCCAATCCTGAGATTGCAAGTACATGCTGCTATGCCTGGCTTTTTACTTTTCCCTATGTGCTCTGGGGATCCAATGCATGTCCTGATGTTTGCAAGACATTTGTTTGCTAACTGTGCTCTCCTTTGAGAACAAGTAGTAAATAGCAAAAGCAAAAAGTTTAAAACTGACCAATTTTCAGCTTAAATAAACTTTTAGATTTTATTGTGTAATATGAACTTGTAAGGACACAGAAACTTGCATTCTTCCCAGAGACTAAAAGGACCTTACACTTTCTGTGCATCTCCATTAGAAATGTGCTTTGTGCTTTTTGGTAGACAGTGTTGCAGTATGCCATTGATGGAGAAAGTGATCTCTCAGTATGGGATATATAATCAAATTTGGTTCCTTTCCTGTCTGGCCTGCAAGTCCATTTATCTGAAGATGGTGGCAGGCATCTAAAGATGAGGATCAGGAGCAGGGCATGTCTCTCAGAACTGTGGAGAGCCTCTTGGGTAGGCTTTGTTTGTCGCACACTAGCCCCAAATGATGCAATGGTCCAGCCCCCTGTGGAGTAATATCTGTTCACAATAATGCCACAACCCATTATGATCATAAACGCCCTGAATCCACAGGGACTTGCCCCAGTCTAAATGAGTGACTAGTTCTGAAAGTACAAAGGAAAACTGATGTCTTAAGGGAGTGGTGACATGTTAAGGCTAGATTGTTTATTTTACTTGTTATAACTGCAAGATCATTAAGGAAATGCCTACATCCTATTGCGATTGTGTGTTCTTCAGCAGTAAGAAGGGTGAAAAGGACATAACATCTTTGCTTCAGCTGCCCATATGTTCCTTATGATCTTCTGCTCTCTGCCCCTAAGTAGAGACATGTTTATGTTCATTGGGGGAGAAAAAAACCCAAAAAACAAAAAACACCTTTCTTTGGTTTGGGTACATTTTTTCTCTTTCTTTATTTGGTTTGGGTACATTTTTCTCTTATCCATTTAAAACTGTCAATTAAGAATATGCAAATATATATTGAAGGTTATTCATGTAAGTCCCAGGGCTTAAGTAGAAGCTCTGGAAACACCTGTCACCTCTCTGCTACTCACTAAATCTCGCTTTGTTCCAGTGTCCTCATTTGGAAAACAAGTCATGAATTTTCTATTGTGGTACATGAAAGGTATAATTGTATAAAAGAAGTGAAGTGTCAAGTGTTTATTTAGGATCACTGCACATAAAGTTGTGTTTCTCTCTCCTGAACTTTGTTCTGGAACTCCCTTTTGGGGCTGTCAGGGCAAAAATTCAGTGCTTGTAGGTCTGCCCATGCCGAGGACATGACAACATTCCACTTCATCATTGTGTCAAGAATTTGCCACTCTTTGAGCAAGTGGACCAGTCCCGTCCCTCTCTTTTGTCATCTGCCGGCTCTGTCCCAGTCTCTGT
The DNA here is from genome assembly GCF_943737965.1 of Phodopus roborovskii. Lineage (NCBI taxonomy): Eukaryota > Metazoa > Chordata > Mammalia > Rodentia > Cricetidae > Phodopus > Phodopus roborovskii. The sequence continues at coordinate 12,761,941 of NW_026125391.1, forward strand.
CATCAGTGGCACGGTTGCCTTGCTTCACTTTTTTTATTGCACTTTTCTCCTTTCTGCATTCCCCTTGAGCAGCACTTATCGGCAGCGCTGACTCTGGGCATTGGTTGTGGTGCAGTGGCTTCCCTTAACCACAGCCCTGACTGCCATCCATATAATGGAAACTTTGTCTGGCCATTTTTTTTTTTTTTTTTATAAATCAGATATGCTACTAGCACAGTTTCCAAGTTTCCACCTTGTAGCCTAGATGAGGTTGTTTTTATTTCTGTGTTTAGATATAAGAACTTAGCTCTGTGGATCCTAGAATAGGAATACCAGAGGAGCTGGGCAGCCCCTCAGAGAAACCAGCTTAGTCCCAGCTGACTCTAGGGTATTGGTTGAGTTCCTTTAGCTGTTTGAAGACCAGTTTCTACTTTCTTTTATTTCCTGGGGGGCTGCCATACCACTTATTTTATGTTAAACTTATGTTAACCCTTAATTTATGTTAAAAGTAGAGAAATTTGTTGTTTCACGATGATCAAAATGAGTTTCACTGGGATGTAATTAAGGTGTCAACAGGACTGTGCTCCTCCTGAGGGCCTAGGCGAACACCCATCCTTTGCCTCTTCTACCTTCTGCTGGATGCTGTATTCCATAGTTTCTGACTAGCATACTCCAGCCTTCTCCTCCAAATGTCATCTCTCCCTTTGCCTTACAAGGATACAGTTTTCATTTGAAGAACTTAGATCACCTATGCGAAGCCTTTTTTTTTTTTTCCTGTCTTCTTTTTCATTTGGAGCAGTACTTATAGGTTCTTGCAATAAGTTGAAGATATCTCTGGGTGGGAATGAGGGTCATTATTCATAAATCTCAGACCAGAAATTAATTTTAAAGTTATGCTACCTTTCAGTTCTGTTTAGACATTGCTGTTCTGTTTATTCATTCATTCGCCGAAGTTTTATTTCATGCCTTCTGGTATGTGCCAGACATAGTGCCAAGTTTTAGGTGTAGTTTGCTCACTGCACTGTCTTTAATAATGTCATTATGCTGTCAGCCCAATTGCCATAGAGAAAGGTAAAAGAAAGCATTCTGAGTGGTAGGAACCACTGTGGTTCAGGGCTTGTACAACGTTCCAGTAATTGCAGGGTGTGCTCAGCATATAAACTGCAAAGTATTTGTAAAAAAGTGTGGTGTAGAAACATGTATCAGTGCCAATTCAGTTAAATTAAAGGAATATATGAAGTACAAATACAAAATGCAGACTTTCCCAAGGCATTATTAATCTTAACTGTTTGGATCCTCATACAGGATGAGGTCATACCTGGCTCAAAGGGAATTTGGAGAAGGAAACCTTCAAAGTGCTCTTGCTGGATATAAGACTTGACTAGGCATCTATGAGGGGAGAATAATAGGGAGAAAGTCTACAAAGGGCTAGCATTTGGGATGCTGGTGAGTTGATGCTGGAAGTAGGCATCAGGGTCCCAAATCTGAAAACAAGATTTTTTTTTTTACACAGGTTGTTGGTCTGAATTAAACCATAAGAATTTGAGAATTCTAAATTAGAATCTGGCTTGCTTTGTAATTAATGAAGGTATATTTTCTAATATAGTGTGTGGAATATATTTTGTTTAACAACTGATGGTCTGAAAGATTTAAAAACATTGAAACTATGAATATGAATACTGCATTCATTTGTAAGTTAGCTTTCCATCCTGCAGGCATTATGAACAGCCAGGCTTTAGTAAGGAGAATAAAAATGGAGAAGGATTACTGAAAATGTTTATGAAGAATAGCCAGGGAATGTGCTTCAATGGAAGATAGACAACAGTGGAATGTAAGGAAGAAAACATAAATGCAAGATAAAATCAGCAGGGGTGAATGACATTGACAGAAAAGCCAAAGAGTCTTTGTTTAATTCTTTCCAAGGCCATGCCTGCCGGTCAAAGAATGCATGACACATTGGGAAAAATTCTTCAATATTTAAATAAGCAGTGAACCAATCTCTCAATTCTGAATTTTCCTACCTGTACTCAAGATTATACATATTTAGTAATCACAACAGCTTGGAAGAGACAAATGTAAGCAATTTTCTCAACTTCTGTTGCTTGTTTTTCTGAGCCTGGTTCCATCTCAAATCCTTGGGGTCTTTCTTGGCTTCCATTTTTTTCTGGCTTACTCAATCTTTTCCACAGCATAAGAGGGTCTGGCTGTGGAGAGGTAATGTGAGCATAGGAGGTTTGCAGAGCTCTTTACTATTTTTGTCATTTTTAAACAGTTGGTGAGCTAAGATACTGAAAAGACAAACATCATAAATTGTGAGGCTTTTTGACTGGTTGAGCATGGTTTTCCCACTCTAACCTCTGAGTGTGTCTTAAAATTCATTTCAGTCTACTACTATAATGATGAGTAGGCATTAAAAAACACATTATATTAACTAGGCAGGGGCTGGGGATTTAGCTCAGTGGTATAGTGTCTTCCTAGAAAGTGCAAAGCCCTGGGGTTGGCCCTCAGCTCAGGAAAAAAAATTACTGGATAAATAAAAATTATCACCTTATAGATACAGAAGTTATGCTTTCTGTTGTTGTGATGTTTCATTGTAACCAGGTAGGTTTTGGGGATTTGTATTGTTCTCTTGTCCCAGATTGTTCTGCAAGTAGAATCTATAATCTTTACTAAAACATTTTAGGGCATTGAATGAGGAGGACTTTATAATAGATCTATGATGTGTCAAGTATATTAAATCATGTAATTCTGAATTTCTTGTGGTAGGTTTCTTAGGGGCGCAGTTTTTCTCTTTGAACTTTACAGTCTGCACTATTGTTGAATTAACACTGTGCCTACATTTCTAAAGGCACTGTAGTGCTACCTCCTTATCATGTCTTGCATGTTATTTGTCTAGTAATGCAGTGAGTTCGTATCCATGATGTGATCGTCCTACTCCATCCTACCTGACTTTATTAGGAAGATCAGCAAGTGGGAATCTTGGAAAAGTGTTCTATGAAAATAGAAGGAAGTCAAACTACCTTGCATTGAAAGGCTTTCAGACTGAGTCATTTTATGATGAAAATATGGACCTTAATCAGCTGTAGGAAAAGCCTATAACTTATTAGAATGGCATTGGAGAAGTTGGTGGTTTTTCTATATGAACTATGCAGGAGATCCAGTTGGAGAAACAGGGTGGTGGGATGGGGGGGTGGTGGGTGGTCAGGGCTGGGACACAGACTCTGAAGCAGGTCTCCCATCTTTATGATCCTGATGCCACTTGACTTTTGTTAGTCCCCATGTTGATTATCATTGCCACCATTTCTGAAGACCACTGTTAAACTCAGCACAAAAGAGTAACAAAGAGTAAAACAAAAACACAACAAAACAACAAAGAAAACAAGCAAATTAGAATCCTTATGTCTGGGAAATAACACACCCCTTTCTTATGGAGATGGACATATCTTGTGAGTTATGAAAGCCACACTCTCAAATTCTGTTTTGGAAGGGGACAAATTCACCTCAGATGTTAGCTGTTACAAGGATGTGTGAGAGCACATGTTTATGTTTTTAAAAGCCTTTCTGTATCTCTAAACTTACTTGTTTTCTTATGTTACTGACTTTCAACCATGGTCTAGTTTCCCTCCAGTGTTACTCCAATTACTCAATCAGAACTGTACATTAATTTACAAGTGAATAATTCAAAGTCAGAAGAACAAGTGTGACACTTGTGGCAAATTAAAGATTCAGTGACTCTTGCTGTGTGTTTTTCCATAAGGAATCACATAATTGGTGTAAATGATATGGGTTCTCTCGTTGCAAAGTGTCTTGTTCCTTCTGAACCAAATATTTCTGTAGACACTGGCAAACAACAGGAGGCCGGAATGCTGGCCACTGGGACCTGACTGGTGTGAAGAAGACCACTCTGATTATAATCGGCTTTTGAGGAAACAGCTGTATTCTCGGAATTTTCTCAAACCACAAGCCCTGTTAGTCATGTCCACTTTTCCTTTTTTTTTTTTTTCTTTTAAACTTGAAGTGGAAGCATAAGAGGGAAAGTCCATGTTGATGAATTAGGTTGAGGAATGGTACCACTTGACAGCTTAGCAAACTTTCTTTAAAGACCTTAAGTTCCAGGCATTGCCATTTAAATCTCATTCAACTTTTCTGAACCTAGGTTTTCTCAATTTTAAAATGGGAATGATAATGTAGTAACTGATTATTTCTTTACTTTGTGGCACTGTAACACGTTAAGTACAAATGTTTTTGTTTTTACAAAGAGTTATTAATAACCAAGACTTCTATTTTCTAGAAAGGTGACTTTATTCCATTTGCATGCACAATAGAAAATTCAAGGGACTTTTACTTCTTTCTTTGAACATCATAGATATTTTCTTAGCCGCTGTGCCAAAACAATGGCACCAAGTTCTTCTCCCTTTCCATAGTGGCTCTCAAGTAGTCTCCTCCGTTCAATGTTATGTGTAGTGTTGCGTGTTCAGCATCATTCTCTCTCACACATGGTTTCTAGCTTCTGAGTATCTACCATAGTTACCATTATTCCCTGGTATCCAGGGTTACCACATTTCCAGCATTCTCAGCAATATGCTGTTTGCCTCACACAAGCAGTGCTTCTCAGGCTTATTGCTACTCAACTTCCTATGTCACACCTGAAGATACTGAGCCTGATACTGAGTGCTTTACAGGGAGTTATGAAGCATGATGAATCCAGTGATCCTTCACAATTCTCTGAGTACCATTGCACTATTGCTGTTCTGTTTAGCATGTGTGGAAGAGCAGCCTGACATGATAGTTAGTTACAGGCATCCCTCCTGGCCACCATTTCTCACATATTACTGGCAAATGAGGGCCCAAACTTAATGACACATTAAGTGACTGCCTCAGAAAAGTGGTTGTCTTTCATTTGTATGAGTAAGTGACTTTTTTTGTGGGCATAATATGACACATGTAATGGTGTTAAAGTGTAAATAAATACTTGGGCAACATATGAATTGCCAAATTTTGAAATGATGTGTGTGGATAAATAGATAACACATGTGATTATATATAATTACATATGCACATATATTTAAATGATATGTGTATGAATATGTGTATATAGCTTGCCTTTGTCCTAAATTATGTAAGCTGGTCAACAAAAAGTCCTCAATATTTTAAGATAAAAGGCATTAATGACATAACACAAAAGAAAAGCTATGACTAGAAATAAAGATGGAGTGGAAGCATTTTTATGTAATATTTTACCTTATCTTTAAAATAGCTGTACATAAAAATGAAGGTCATTGTTCTCATGTTCTTTTATCTTTATTAGTTTTCATTATTAACAAGTTATATTACTGTTTTTAAATCATTGATGTAATCCTATTACATGTGTTCTTGTGTTTTTCTCTTTACAAATTTATGTTTTCCTGAAATCCCTTTTAAAAATAATATTTAAAAAGTATAAACTATTACTATTTAAATAATAGTAAATAATTGTTTTGTTTTTAAAACAAGATTATTTTAATCCTTTGTCTCTCATGAAAATTGTGTTTGGAAGCATGCATAGGTAATTGTTCACTATGAAAGTGTGTAAATCATTTTAAATCCCTAAAATATTTGTTTTTGGAGATAGAATTTGTCTATGTAACCCTGGCTGTCCTGGAACTTGCTTTGTAGACATTTTGGCCTTGAACCCACAGAAATCCATCTGCCTCTGTCTCCTATTAAAGTCATGTTCTATCACTGCCCCGCTAAAATAAAGTTTTAAAGCATATATTCTAAATGGGAACCACTAATGTGAATATTAATTCCTTCCTTTATCTATCCATGTTTCCACCATCTGTTCATCTACAATGTGTTGATTAAATGCTATGCATGTGTCATACAAGAGTAAATGCATGCTTTTATGCTTTTGCTATAGCCTTGGCTGTCATGGACAGAGCTAACCATGTCATAGCTGAAGCCTTGGCTCTCTGGAGAGTGCTAACCACATCATAGCATAAGGTTAAATGATGCCATGTCTCTGTCCTAGACTGATTTACCTTAACAATATGATACTTGAACTTTTTTTCACATGAACACAATATTTTAAACAGTAATTTGAATTCTATAAGTGTTATGTAATATATATATATATATATATTAGTCCTATTGTATTTGACTGTGAGATCAATGGCTTCACACTGCCCATCCTTTTCTAATTAGGACAGCCTGGTGTAAGATATGTGCTTTTTAAGGGCCCCTTGACTGGTTTGATGGTTACTTTCTGTCAGGTTAAATTTAGACTCATCTGAGAAGCTCAGTAACGAGTATTGTGGGCAGGCTTGGCCTCTGGACACACCTCCACTGAGTAATTTCTCTTTGGTCCTGTTTGGATGTGATGACTAGCTGTTTCTATTTCCTGCCAGCTTGGCCTCCTCACAATGATGCTCTGTAGCCTGGAATTGTGAGCTAAATGAACCCTTTCTCGCCTACGATGTTTTCATTAATTTCTTGGTCACTGGAACTAGAAAGTAAACTGTCTTAGCTAGGGTTTCTATTGTTGTGAAGAGAAACCACAACAGGAAGTGGTCTCAGTGTTACACTGAGGGAAACTTGAGCAAAAGAGACCTCAAAGCCCACTCCACAGTGACATGCTTCCTGCAACAAGGCCACACCTACTTCAACAAGGCCACACTTCCTAATAGTGCTAATCTGTTAGGTGTCATTTTCTTTCACACCACCACAGAAACCAAGACAACTGGCTTCATTTTGCCAGCTCACAGGCATTGGCCATATCTTTTGATGGCAAGTTGTCTGTGTTGTATGTTACACCTGGTCTTGGACAGGCTCTGTTTTGATACTCCAATAATGAACAGTGAGAGAGGCCTTGGTTATAGATACCAGATACCCTGTCATGAGAGAAAGAGCATAGGCTTTGAAGCTACACACATGTGAGTCTGCTTCAGTCCAATCTTTGTCACTTGTTATCTGATCTAGGACAGCTTGCAGTCTTTTACCATTGTTAAACATGGAGGATATTTTATCTTAGATTTCAGACATTTCTAAAAGCTTTCTTCTCTTTAATACTGGTGCATATTTTCCAGTGAAACTGAGTGAGAATGTTTTTAGAATAATACTTATCAAGCTAGCTAGAGGTTCCTTTTTGTGTTGGGTTTCTAAACTTCACATCAGCACCTCAGGTAAAGACTCGTTTCATCCTGGTTCCAAATATCTAGTTTTCTGTGCTGTGTAGGGCTCACTAAGTAACCACTGAATTTAGGATGCACTAAGATTAGTCAGTCTTCTCTTCATTTTTATCTGTAGCCTCCATTTGTACTTCTTTCATTCTATACACAAAAGCTCTATTATGATTCTTGTAAATGGGCAAAAATTAAACTCAAACAAAGCAAAACACACTCCCCTTCCCTGAGAAGGCTCATGGAGAAAATAGTGCAATATAGTTTTCACTGTGAGTCTGATTATGAAACAGGGAAGGAACTAAATTGTAGGTCTGTCATTTATGACCTGTGTGGGTAAAGGAAAGTTATTTGACAAGTTAAGTGTACTTATCAAAGCATCATTGCAGACCTGGTAAACACTTCGAGGAATTATGTAATAAAAACATGTAGATTTTTCTCATAAGGTGTTATCACCCACATAGCATCATTTAACTGTGTTTAGATTCCTGAAAGAGTGCCTCCAAACTGCTTCAGAGAACTCTCAATGACTATCATTCTTTGTCTTCTGTAATTCCTCATGGCAGGAAGTGATAGAAGCCTCAGCACAATCAGCTAAGTGATGGAGGAGGACACTATGGTGCTTGGTTCCCACTAGAACTACACACTGAAAAATTAAAAACAAAAATGGGTCTTGCCAAGGCTGTAAAATACACAAAATGCTTTTACTGCATGATTACAGTGGCTCTAGTTTTCATATTTGTATCTTTTTGATCTTTGTAAGTTGAAGTGTTTTAAGCATTTAAAACTTTGAAGCTTTACCTATCATGTTATGAAGTGAGATGATTAAAACATTTTTAATTCCATAAGTGTCAATGGAACTTTTATTTATTTATTTTTTATCAAGTAAAGTTTGAAATTCAGAGTTAAGTTTTTAGGAACTGCTGGTAGACATGATGGCCTAAGCATGCTATGGAAAGATTGTGTTGCATTTGTGGGGCACTATTTTTTAGGTAGTTTTGAAGCTGTGATAGAAAGAAGTGAACAAAACCTTCACCAGTATGTGACGGATTACCAGAGAGAACAGTTGCGATCAGAAAGACTTGCTTAAGCTGAAAACTCAGCTTATTTTTGGTCCATATTTCTACATAGCCCTAAAGATGAGGTGGGTGTGTCACAGCAGAAGGTAGGAAATTAAGACTATTAAGAGTGACAATGCATATCAATTTTGTTTATTCCTTCATTTCTTCATTTGTTTATATTGTATGTATATGGGTGTTTGTATCATGTGTGTATCTTGCACCATGTTATGAAGTGCCTGTAGATGCCAGTAGAGAATATCAGGTCCCCCGGAACTAGTTGCAGTTACCTGTTACAGATGGTTGTTAGCTGCATTGTGTGTGCTGGAAATGGACCCTGGTTCCTATTGAAGAGCAGTCAATAGTCTTAACCACTGAGCCATTATCTCCAGCCCTGAAAATCTGTAGCTCAGGCCAACCCCTAACTTGTGACCCTCCCACCTCTTCCTTTTTCATAGTCTTCCATTGGGCAGCACCCCAACTGGCTGTTTTGAAGCCATCTATTTTTGGTTGGGGGGGGATCAACAAAATCTGTCAAGTCATTTGGAGAAGGGCCTAGGCCCCCCTCCTGTCTTTTGGTTAAGGGAGTATCCCTCCATGGGGAATGCGGGGGAGCAAGTTTTTTGAAAGTCAGAGTTGTAACTTGTTTGAAGTGTTTTATACTTAATTAAAATCTGGACTTAAGTCATGTGTTGCCACTATTTAATACCCTTCTTCCTTGCTCTAAGTGATGACTGAGGAAGATGCAAATGCACTTTGATGTGGGTAAATAGAATTCCTTTACTAGATACTTAATTTTCTTATTGCAATACACCTTGAACACACTCTTATCGTAAAATTTAGCAGGAACATGCACCCTAGGAAAATTGTTTTGATACCGCATTGGCAAGAAAGCTGGAGCATTTGTACTGTGGGGAGGAAGGAAAGGCAAAAATAAAGGGCTGTGTCATTTCTCTCAGAAAATGGCTGAGGACAAGCCATTTGGGCAGTAGTGTTTGGGAGGGGTGGATATTTTTAGACTGCTTTTAAGTAACACCTGGTTTATTTTAATGAACTTGTCCAGTGTTTTAGAAATTGAATGCCACAAACTATGTGCAAAACGTGAAATAAATTTATTATGTTCAGTTATGCAGTAAAATAAACTAGACTATAATTCAGCATGCCAAAGTGTATGCTTATTATAAGATTAAAGATGGCCTTGAACTTTTGATCCTCTTGCCTTATCCTCCCAAGTGCTGAGATTACAGGCCTGTGCCATCTCTCCTGGCTCACATTCTTCTATTTTGTGACTAGAGATTGGATTGATTATGATTCTGGAGACATGAATCTTGACCATATCGCTGAGCACCACGTTGGGTGTTCCTTATGTATAAAAAGAGAATTGTTTTTCATTTGTAACCAGGTAAAAGTTGGAACAATAACTGATAACTTTTATGAGCATATAATCTTCAGTAACATTTATGATTTGTATCAGTTCAGGTCAGGATGTGTTTACTGAACTCTGATTTTTTTCCAGATATATTTCCAGCTCTCTGTTTCTTTCCTGGGGAATGAATTATTTGGATTTAATTAAATTCACTTCTATTTCTTCTTGTTGAGGTATAAACCACAAGACTCACTGAAGTCTGAGGTGCTTTATTGCACAAAGATAAAGGAAATATGGGTCTATGCTTTATAATGCCACATGCACTTTAGAACTAGTTTGTTCTCCATCTAGATGTGTCCCAATATTTTAAATGCCAGCTTTAGTTCCTTAGGAAGCCCCCTGCACTGGTAGCCTGCAAAGGTCACCTTCAATACCCTTTTCTGTCTTTGCTTTAGTAATAAGTTGGTTCTCACTGAACTTTTCCCCTCCTGCATTCTACACGCAGGTATGCAGTGAGAACTGACCATCTTCCAGCTCCTACAGTCTGAAGACTAAGATAGCAGGAGCAGTGGGCTCCTTTGGGATGCCACCAGTGGCTTTGTCATTCCTACCAAAAGTGTTGCATTTGTTTGTTCATCACGTTGAATACACACACACACACACACACACACACACACACACACACACACACACACACACACGTTATTTTTTCTTATTTTACATATTGATCCCAGTTCCCTTTCCCTTCCTCCCTCCCGTGCCTCCTGACCCCCCCCCCCACACACTTCACAGGGAGGGTGATGCCTTCCAGGAGGGATCATCAAAATCTGTCAAGTCATTTGGGGTAAGGTCTAGGCCCTCCCCTCTGTCTCTAGGCCAAGAGAGTATCCCTCCATGGGGAATGTGCTCCCGAAGTCCTTTTGTGCACTAGGGATACATCCTGATTCTACTGTCAGAGGTCCCTTAGACTGTCCAGGCCTTCTGAGACCCACATTTAGGGGATCTGGGTGGGTCCAATGCTGGTTTCCCAGCTATCAGTCTGGGGGTCCATGAGCTCCCCTTTGTTCAGGTCAGCTGTCTCTGTGGGTTTCTGTAGCCTGGTCTTGACATTTCTGAGGGAGGTGATCTGGTTTCTCTCCCCCCTTTTGCTTTTTCAATGGTTTTGTGAAAATTTTATCTCTGTGCCCCTAGTTTGCATATTAATTGAGTACTGGCCAACAGCTAACTGCTGGAGGCAGCAGAGCACAGTTCCCAATTGGCTCCATGAGTCTGTTTCTTCATGGCTGTCCACACAGACAGGGATGCCCATTAGTTCAAAAGCCAAGGACTCAGATACACATACCGTCCGATCTGCCCTAGGATCTGGAGATGGTCCTTTTAAAAATTTTTAATTGCCAGGTTTTTTTGTTTTGTTTTGTTTTTTTAGTCTTTGACACATAGACATTTAAATCGGTTATTTTGTGGTCACTTTTACTTGCATTCATTAAATTTTCTTGTTTATAATATATTATAAAAGATTATAATACAACAATAACATTTTCCTACTCCTTTTATTCTTCCAAACCCTCCCATATGTCCCTTCCTTTTCTTCTTCAAATGCATGGCCTATTTTTCATTTTATTATGTGTATATAACATGTACATATATATTCCTGACTATAACCTCTTCAGCCCATATAATGTTATTTGTATGTCTGTTTTCAGGGCTGACCGTTTGGTATGGGATAACCAATTGGTGAGCTCCTCCCTGGGGAAGATCATGTCTCCCACTCTCAACTTTCCTCGGTTCCCTATAGTTGTTTGTGTAGGTTGAGGTCTTATGGGATTTTCCCATCTGCTTTGGCATGTCCATCGGTGCCCTCCTTATTCAGCTTACATTTGGGCAGTCATGTTGGTGAGACTTTATGAGTGTAGCCTCTGATGTTACTAGGCACATTTTTATTATGATTTTGAATATTTTCCCAATTCTTTGTTGGGTTTCCTGCAAGTATTTTGTATTCTTCTTTGTGTTCTTTGCTCATTTTTTTAGGTTGTATGATTTTGTTATTGAGTTCTAAGTTTTGTTTTTATACATTATGGAAATTAAAATTTAAGCTGTCAAGTTTTACCATCTTAACCCTTTACAAATACATGCTTTAGTGATGTAGCACAAATTCATTCTGTTGTGCAGCCATTATTAACCCCTTGAATTATTCATCATCCCAAAGCAAAACCAAAAGTGACTGGATTTCATGGAATATATGGCTGTCCTAACCATGAATTCATGTGTAGCTCTACAAGGAGACCACTAGCTTTTCCCTTTCCACAATCCTAGAACCCTTCTGCAATTATTTAACACTCTAGATATTTCTGTGGCTCCAAAGATGCTGTAATTTCTGCTACTTTAAAATATGGGTGGGTAAGGAGGTGGGGGGAGAATCTGGAAGGAATTGGGGAGAAGAAATAATATGACCAGGATATTCTGTATGAAGAAAGTTAAAAATAATAAAATAGCTGCCTCCATGCATTAAACAGGTAAACAGCTATTCTCAAAGACGATTGCACTAGCAAATTTCCTTTTTTCTTTTCTTTTAGTTTTTGTAGTTCTATTTTTTTTTTTAAATTTAATCTATGGGTTTTTGACATTTTCACTGCTTGCCAATGTAGTATTTCCAGCTGTGCATGGAAATTAATGTTCTATTTAAATAGACAATTCCAGGAAACCATCCACTAAGGTAATAGAATACAAAAAGAATATTGCTCTTTAAATTATTTTAGTGGTGTTCCTGGCATTAGAAAATTTGCTGGTTGACAATTTATATAAATTAATTAATTTTAAGTTTATTTAAATGTTTTATTTTAAGTTATGTTAAAATAAACTTTGTCATAGTTCATAAAAATGTCCAACATGAAAAAGCATATGGCATTTGATGGAGAAATTCTAAATAAGTCTTCTGTAAACTCTGAGAAGTTTTGGGAATTAGACATTTGAGGAATAGCTGACTGCTCTTGTGGAAGCTCAACATCTAAGCTATACAGAGTCTTATGTAGATGTCTAAGGGTGAAATAAGTCTTGGAATTGAGAATCACCAGATCTTCAAAATGATAGGACTTTTAGTGTTCAAAATTTTATAGAGGACATATATACCTTCTACTGCCTGTCATACGTATGACCTTGAATAGTTTCCTATGATGAAAAATGCTAATATTTCTTGAGTAAAATGTATAGGTGTTAATGTTGAGTGATAGGCAGTGCTGGGTTTTGAGGAAAGAATAGCTGTTCTTGTGTAAAGAAGTTATATAATGTAAATATATATCTTTATATGAGGTATACATATGTAGTATATATAAAGATATATAATATAAATATATGTCTAGTTATAATGTATATTCTGAATTAAGGACAGTGCTAGTAGGAAAAGGTCAAATAAAGAAAAACAACCTCATATCTTTTTAGGTTGCCATTTGGTGTTAGCTGAATTCAGATTTGTCAATAAATTACTTCTAAGACATTTTTTCTTTTTGTTCTTTATGAGCACAAATAAGTGATAGACCAAATCTTAACTGTACTTTGTGGGATTTTAACTCTTACACTTTTGGAAGTGGCTTAGCTGTTGTTATATCCATGCTTACTTCTAAGATCCACTCCAGTTGTAGAGTTAATAGGAATAGCTAGCAGACATTTTTGTTTCTGGAGTCCTGCACCCACTATTAAGTAACTTCTCTATGGAATTAACTTGCCTAATGTCCAGTTATCTTTTACTTGCACTTGATTTTTCGCCCTTGATACATTTGCTGTCATGTGTGCATATAGAGATTTTCCTTATTTCTGTTATTTGCATTGGTTATTCTAAAAATACACTCTATTATAGTTTCTTCACTATGTTGTGTTCTCTTTATTATCTTCAAGCTTTGCTTTTCCTTATAGCATGTAATAAAGTTCCAAATAATTTTTTGAATATTTAACTATCTCTTCCATCATTCTGTACATTTCTTGAGATGGTACCTCTTTCATATCCAATGACTTACACAATGTTTGACACATCACAGACTGAGATTTTCATCTGGCTAAACAGAGGAGCACATTTAGAATCTATGGAGAAAGATGGAAGCCAAGGAAAAAATAATTTTCTAACAAAAGTATTAGAACAAATCATATGTGTATATAAGAATAATAATAGTTTATGTGACTGTGAGAGCTAGAAAATTAAAAGTCTAAAAATGGAGTAAGGACTTCCACAGGAAGTGACAGTTGAGATAAACCTTGGCAGATGGTTGAATCAGAAATAGGCAAAGAATGTTCCATTTTACAGAGGAAAGCATGGCAAAGTGAGTTCATTGTAAGGAAGATATATAAGCTACCAGCCAGTTATGATGTAATGTTGCATTAGAACAACATAGCAGGGAAAGATCAGTAGGCTACCAAGGACTGTACTGTTCATAACCATATAAAACAAACAACAATTTGGAGTTATTCAGAGTAATGTGCCATTGAGTTAAAAATCAGAATGTTTAGTCATGTGGTTTAAAGAACATTCTTGTACATAAATATACAATAGTTTGCCAGAAATGCTTGAGCTAAAGAATAGAGATAATTCCTGGTTTACGTCTTTATTTTCTTTTACTTGGGATTATACTTACAGCATATCTCCATTCCCTTTCCCCCTCCAAACTTTCCTATATACCCTTCTTTGCCCTGTTTCAAACCTATAGTCTCCTTTTCTCATTAATTGTTATTACTTTCATATATATAGATGCATATGTGTTTCTAAATATAATTGACTCAGTCTGTATAATGTTACTTGTATTTATGTTTTCAGGGCTGGCCATTTGATACTGGATAACCAATTGGTGTGCTTTTCCCTGGGGAAGACTATTTGTTCTACTCTGGCCATTCCTTAGTTGACTGTGGTTCTTTGTGCATGTTGAGGCCTGTGAACTTCTCTGTGTCTACTTTGGCATGTCTATTGGTGTCATGCTTGTCCAGCTCATGCTTGGACAGTACTTAATGTGTACAGCTTTTGGCATTATTAGGAGACATAGTCTCACAGCAAACTCCCTGATTATTTGGCTCTTCCAATCTTTCCAACCCCTTTTACACCTGTTCTCTGGGCCTTAGGTGTGGGAGTGTTTTGCAGATGTGTCCATCTCAACTGGACTCTTTGGCTCCTCATTTTAATTGGTTGTAATTTTCTGAACCACATCTTTTTTTTTCCTCAGAACAAGCTAGACATTGTAGGATCTCAACAGACAAAGTAGAAATGAAGATGGAAAAAGGGATGAAAAACTTTTGAAAAATAAAACCATAGTGTGCTGGCTAATATTTGTGTCTGCTGGCCCATGGGGTTCTCAGATATCTTGTCAAATGTTTTGGGATGATATTACTATTTAAATCAAGAGTTGAATAAAAGATATTGTAGTCTACAACATGAGCAAACCCCGCCTACTTAACTGAACAACTGAATAGAAGGAAGTCTAAAATTCTCTGTGTAGGAAAATCTTCCTGGTGACTTTTGAATTGAAAAACTATAGCTGTACAGCAGGTCTGACTACTAGAATGCACTGTGTGTGTTAATTCCTTGCAATAAATTCTGTCTCTTCATGTCTCTAACTAATACAGATTTCTCTTTGGCTCTTTTTCTCTGGAGAATACAGAGGATATAGGGACTTGATTAGATATGAGAGCCCAGGAGGTAAGGATGTGTGTGTGTGTGTGTGTGTGTGTAGCAATAATTAATGAAAAGAGAGAACATGAATTTGAAAGAGAACAAGAATGGGTATATGGGAAGGTTTTGAGGGAAGAGAAAGGAGAAATTATATGTTATAATCTCAAAAATAAAAGAAAGAATATTTTTAAAGTCTTCAGAAATTTTAAAACAAAGTTACATTTTGCTTCCACAAAAAAGGGCTACTTTAATTTTCAGACAGTGTTTGAGAATATAGTAATGGTTATAGTTGGTATATGAAAGATTAATGACTCTTAGTTTTGAGAGACATTGTGGTTGGTTTTGATTATGCTGACTATGAAGTGATCTCGCAGACTCATCTGACATTTCCTTGAATCACTGTGGTGGGATGAGGTGGGTTGCTTATGAATTCACCTAAAAGCATATGAGCAGAATTCAAAAGACAGAACAAATCTATATAGAAGAAAAGGAGACGTCAGAGTCTGTGATTTGTCTAATTGTCATCATGGAAATCTCAGGGACAGAGGTCAAACATATCCTAGTGAGGTATTTAGTAGTAGCATTCACCATCTTGGACAATGTAGTAGAATGTAGGTTCTGTGAAGCGGAAGAAGAGGCACATCTCCTTTCTCAGCTTTTGGTACTTAGGCTCTCTCCATTGTCTCCCTCGTATGTCCAATTGGTAAAGCCTGTTCAGCAATATCTGAAGCAGGAACTTGGATTTCCTAACCCAACTAGATTGGAAACTTGAGATTTTAATTCATGGTACATTTTATTTCTTTTTCTTTTCCAAAGAGGCTAAGGTAATTTTCTTTTAGGAAAATATCTACAAGTAAATTATTTTTTCAAAGCTGTAGTCGTGACTTTTTATTTAGTAAGTTCAGAAAATACATAAACATTTATGTCAAATCACCCTTCTGATATTTAAAGACATTAATTATTTATTATTCATCAAAATATTTTTGAATAAGTCAAAACTTTCCTATCATCATGCCTAGAAGCATTTTAGTTTTGAAGTTTAAATTAATACGAGTATGAAAACCAGGAAACTTACCTGTAAATGTTCACACTGTCAGGGGCTGGGTTTTTATGAGCGTTATTACATGTCTTCCACGTCTACAGTTTTATCATGCAACTATTGTTTGTTAGGAACAAAGTGGGCAGGTTTTCAGAGGTTTTACACAAGTTTCAGCCATATTCTATCTCATCTCTTCAGAGCTTTATAGATCTGTGTTGATATCATATCATAATATTCAGTTTTTAATTGGTGTGAAAGCTTTCTCCTCTGAATAGCACATTTTTCAGTGTAGGTCATGTTCAATATCAGTTTTGTTATTTGACCTGTAAATAATAGTCTATGCTCTTTAACAATTTTTCTTTCCTAATTGAAACATGGTGGATTTCAAAACTACACAGGCGACAACAACAACCAATACACAAATTCCTGGTAAAATTCCTCTATCTAGGATGTAATTAATATCTAATGATATTATCTCCAGGTGGTGTGTTTTAAAATTATTCATTTTTAATTTTTCACATTTACCAAACATCTAGGTTTCTTGCATAATAATTTACCCTTGGATAACTTTTTGTCTGTGTACATCTCCCTACAGGGCATTTGGGTAAACATGCTGGCTAGATGACCACTTAGTTCTGTCGTTTTATATATACAGTACATTATGTATAGTTATATACATATAAATATAGAATATACTTTCTTTTCTTCAAAACCAAATAGAAAATAAAAAGAGTCTCCACACATAGAGTAATAAAAAGCATGAATAAAAATTTTTCTGGTGGTTTTACACCATTTATAATCACGCTAATGACTGCTTTCCTTCTCAGCAATTTCCCCTTTATAATGTTTCATACCTGGATACAGACATGTAATGCAATTGAACAAGAAAACAATTATCTGTCTGGTGGAAATAATGTACTTATCTCATTGTAGCAACCTATTTGTTTAAAAATACACTAAAGTTGTAGTTCTTTTTGGTGTGATTGCCTCTAATTTGTAATGAATTTTCAGGTATAATGCTCTTACATAATTAGCTCAGCAATTGAGCCGACTGGTTTTGAGTGGTAAGTCTCCAGGCATAAAGCGAGGACATCTCCTTGTAGAGCCATGCTGGATTTAAGTTTCCTGTGCACTCTGTGAGTTCTGACTGGATCTCTGAAAGCTATTCCTAGTCTGTGTCTTGCACGGGAAGCCTCATGTTGACTCATGGGCTGTGGCTCACCAGGACATTTCAGTACTTTCTGGAGTGGATCAAATATTTCTTGGTGTTTTCTGTGGAGTTTGGCCTAATCTATTTATAGGCTATCCTTGAGTTCCAGATAAACCTGAAAAACCACAGTTGATTTGTAGCTGGATTTTTTTAATGTGGGTTAACAAGCAGTTCAATATTATTAATGATCCCTCTAAGAATATAACTGTTTAAAAATGTATAAGCAGAGACTACTTCTGTTATACCAGAGGAGTTTGTTTCTTCCATCTGACCTTTTTGCTGAGGTTAAGATTGTATTCTAATCACACACATGCACATGCTACTGCAGATAAATAGCCTTTTTCAAAAATTAATTTTTATTTAAATTAAAAACAATTTTATTTTACATCCCAATCTCAGTTCTCTCTCCCTCCTATTCTCCCATCCCACCACCAATCCCCTATCCCATCACCCATCCACTCCTCAGAGAGGGTGAGGCCTTCCATGGGGGAATCATCAAAATCTGCCATTTGGGACATTTGGGACAGGACCTAGGCCCTCCCCCGTGTGTCTAGGCTGAGAGAGTGTCCCTCCATAGGGAATGGGCTCCCAAAGTCCATTCATGCACTAGGGAGAAACACTGGCTCCACTGCCAGTGGCCCCATAGACTTTCTAGGTCTCCTAACTGACACCCATTTTCAGGGGGCCTGGTTCAGTCCTATGCTGGTTTCCCAGCTGTCATACTGGAGTCCATGAGCTCCCCCTTGTTCAGGTCAGCTGTCTCTGTAGGTTTCTCCAGACTGGTATTGACCCCTTTGCTCATCACTCTTCCCTCTCTGCAACTGGATTTCAGGAGTTCAGCTCAGTGTTTAGCTGTGGGTCTCTGCTTCTGCTTCCAGCAGCTACTAGATGAAGGCCCTAGGATGGCATATATGGTAGTCATCAATCTCCTTATCTGGGAAGGACATTTAAGGTAGCCTCTCCATTATTGCTTAGATTGTTAGTTGTGGATTCTTGGGAATTTCCCTTGTGCTAGATTTCTTTTTAAACCTATAATGGCTCCCTCTATCTATCAAGGTATCTCTTTCCTTGCTCTCCTTCTCTGTTCTTCCTCCAACTGGACTTTCCTGATCCCTCATGTTCTCCCAAGATAAACAGCCTTTTGATTTGATTCAAAGAGAGACCGCCCCTGTCTCTCAATAGGTTGTCTTCAGTCTTGCAGTTACACGATATAGGTTTTGCTTTTCACTTTAAAGAGCTACCTGACATAGTTAATTTCAGGAATGCCACCTATTGTACTGATGGCACCTAAGGTATGCTTCGGTATGCTTCGGTATGGCCCTCTCTTTTCTACATCCAGAGAGCCAGGCAACATTTTTTTATTTAATTTATTAATTTACATGTTGATCTCAGTTCCCCCTCCCTCCCTCGCTCCGTCCCTCTCTTTTACCCTCTCTGCCCCCTCACATGTACCCTGATCACCCACCCCTCCCATCCCCCCACCCCAATTCCACATGTAGGGCAATGCCATCCAGGTGGGGTCATTTGAAGTAGGGACTAGACTTCTCTCCTGTCTCTAGGTTAAGGCAGTATCTAGGGAAGTTCCTTGGTTTTCCCTGCGGTTGGAATTCATGCACACCTGGCAATACTGTGTGTAGGGTGACCATTCTGCTTGCTAAAGATCTGTCCTTTGAGACTGCCCATGTCTAGCCTTTCTCTCTAGTTAGTTTGGCTTGCTGCTTTTAAAAGGTAGTTTCCTATATTTCACACAAATCTGAGAAAGCAGTTTTACATTTGGTTAGGACTTCAGAATGGTATCTACTAATCCATTTGCTTGTATTCCTTGTTATTAAGAAATGAAGTAAAAGGAGAAAGAAATCAACCATGAGTCCACTACTCATGGCTGAGAGAGGCTTCCTGTCATCTTCTGACATTGGGCTTAATTTTGCCACCAAGCCATAAGGGACTGTAGGTCTCTGGCCTCAGCCCACCTTCAGTATGTCCCAAGGAAAAACTGTTCCAGTGGCTTCCCTGAGAGATCCAGGAGACATAGCCTTGCCCAGGGCCTCTTCCTGACAGTGTCAGATGAAGCAGCCCAACCCACTCTGAGGACACCTGTCACTCAGCTGCTCACTTTGTGGGGTTTGTCTTGTCTTTGGCTTTTCTTTTTTCTTACCTTCTTACTTCTGTTTCTACTCACTTTCTTAAGCCAGTGTCATTTGTATTTCTTCTTCCCAGCTTAATGAGTTATTTCCCATTATCCTCCAATAAAAATGAAGATTCTGATAAAAGCCCTGGCAGTTGGTTATTTACAATTGAGTAAATTTGAGAATTAGGGAGCTGGTAACGCGAGAAGACTTTAGAGATTTCCTCAGAATGCTTCACAGCAATGGAAAATAGAGAACATTATGTCTCCCTCCCTGTTACAGTCTTTAAGTGTTAGACCCCTGCCCGTGTGATCACATGATATTTTAATGGCACAGTCACAGCTTCCCACAAACAGATTTGAACAAGCATATTTTCAGCATCCGCCTCTTTCCCAATGGGTTTGAATTTCATAAAATATCACATTATAACACTCTGGATTTTTTTTTGTTGACCTTTGTAGGTAGTTTTCTATTAAGTCTCACTATTTCACATTTTCTGAATTTCTAAAATGGTTATCTAGGTTCTTTACTTTCTTCATTAAACTTCCTCAAAATATTTACTGTGTCTGCCATGAGACTATTTAAACTTCTTTCCTATTAAGGGATTCCCCCCACCCCTTAGAATATCTTGCCTTGTACAGCATGGTGCACCTGTGTGCAGGCACTTGGACTTAATTCAGAGGTAAATTACAAGTGATTTATAATTCTAATGTTCTACAGATGTCTAATGTTTCCCCACCATTTTTAGTCTTGTAAGCTTACTGCCTCTTCTTGAGTAGAAGGCCATTCAGACAGACACTGAATTAAACACTTAACAGATGATGGAATAGAAATCATTGTTTTCCAGTTGAGTATTTCTGAGGAAGTGGCTTGATTTACTTCTCTGGAAGTACTATAATGTTTTGTTTAGTGGGCATGTCAGATACCTTTTCTAGTATACACTGATAGATGCTATGCTACTCATAAAATAGTATAGAACTAGTCACAGCTCAGCTGGGGTGATACTCATAAAGTTAGATGGTACTAGTGGGATTGTGGAGTATACACCTGGGTTAAAACTCAGTCCTCAAGTGTGTGTGTGTTCCTATATACTGAACCCATCTTAGAGAAACCCATTGCCTTTTGGCTACATTCCAAGTTTCTCTTTTGATTGTGTTCCGACATCTCACTAGGTTGTTCAGAGTGGCCTTGAACTCACTCTCATCTAGCCAGGGGGCTTTGAATTCATGATCTTCCTGCCTTAGCTTCATCAGTAGCTGAGGCTGCTGCACTGTGTCAGCAGGTGTCCAACTATCAAGTTTCTTACAGCTGTTTCTTTGTGCTCTTTCTTGAGGTGTGTATACTAATTACTGTATTTACCTTGAAAGTCCTTGTGAGGGTTAAATGAATGACTACATGTTCATCACTTTAGAAACCACGTCTGGAACATTTTCCTGTGCTTGTGAAGGAGAGCTACTAATCATAAAATTTCTAATTGATTAAATGGCTTCAGGTCCCTCTGTGTTTTCAAGTGTTTTGTTCACAATGTTGTGATTTAGGAAAAGTAGACTAAAATGAAACGCTAGACAAAAAGTGCCTGATTTTTGCTTTTCTTTAGCCTTTTTTTTCCAGGTACTGAGGTGAAGTCCTGGGCCTCCTGCACACCGGAGACCACTGTTGACCTATTCCCAGCCCCTTCCTACCCCTCTTTCTATGTTCAAGGTGGACAGAACATCGAAGTGTATTAGTCTCAGCACTGTATATTTTAGTTTTAAGAAGTAATATGAGCTCTTTGGTAGCTTATAAAAACACTTTGAGGAATTGAACATATTTTTTTTTCTGCTGTGTGTATTGTTTTCAATATTGTCGATTCAGCCACTAAGCCTACTTTGTCACAATTTCTCAGAATGAAAGCGTGGTTATTGATAGAACCCAATAAGCACAAAATGGGTACTTTGAGCAATGAAAGAAAACTTAATAAGCAGGGCATAATATTCACAACTTCCCTCATACAGAATGTACCCATTTGTATGAATCTGCATATGTGGGAAGCTCATTTGTCATGAAAGGATTATCGGAGAAAAAGTTATAGAGAACATAAAAGTTTTATTGAAGCTTGTGTTATAATTTACTCGGTGACACAAATACCATGACAATAATTAGAATAGTGGGCTATGTTGTCTGCCTAAAGAAACGTGTTTGGCAATATATAAATGTTCTTTTTGTCCACATTCTGCTCTCTGGCTTGTTTCCGGTGCATTAGGGGTGTCTAACCCGTGAGATACTATCCTGTACAGGATTGCTGACGGCTAAGGAAAAGTGTAGGAAAATAGCCACGATAGGGAACGTCATTAAAAACAGTGTATTTTTTTTTCTATTTTTCAGCTTTTTAAAATGAATCAATTAGTTTACCTGCTAGGTTCCCTGGGCCCCCACTGTGCTGAGGAAAAGTAGCAACCCAAATATGGGAGGCAGCTTGTCCGCTGCTGAGCCATATGTCCACCCCAGATAGGAAGTGTTTTCATAGGGTTTTTTGTTTTGGCCTTTAGATTCAATTCTAAGCACCCACGTGACAGCTCACAACTGTCCATAAGCCCCAATTCCAGAAGATCAGACAGCCAGGGTTACTGCATGCATGTGGTACACATATACACACAGGCAAAGCATCAATACAGATAAAATAAAATATATAAAATCCTAACCCCCCAATCATTTAAAAACACACAACTTACTTCTCTATTGACTTAAGGATAAGAAAGTTGTAAGGAAACATTCATTTCTATTTTATGCCTCTCCAAGTTTGTTTTAAATTTTGTTTTTATCATGTTGAATTCTTTTATATAAATAGGTATCTTAGTGCATACCATTCACATTCATCGATGTATTTTATATACATATCAAACTATTCAATTATTAATAATTACTAATATTGTTAATAATTTTGTGTTAATATTTGAAATAATACTACTGACATTTTAATTAATAATTATATGTGAATGCATGTACACACATACACACACACAATTTGGTAGATTTAGCTGTCCTTCCACCCTAGATCATTAGTTTTCTATTTCCAGATATTTAGTTTTCTATTTCCAGGTCAGAAAAATGTTTGTATATAGAAATTAAATTTGCTTTGTTTTCCCATTCTGACCACTGGAGTCTTGCTGGAAACACAGATGTGTGAAATTGTAATTATAGGGCAATATAAACCCATAAAAGGAAGGCAGGTGCAGACCTGTGGCAGCCCAGAGGAGAGTGCGGATTTCTCCTTATGTATTTTATAGTGCTAATAAAAGCTCAATTGTAATGTTAGTTGGTATTTTATTCTGTTTACACAATAGTGTGAGAACATTTGAGTTTTTCTGCATATAATCTTCTCATTGAAAATTATTGCTGGGGTCATGTTTTTATTTTTCATTCAAGTTCTGTGGTTTTCTGTAATGTGAAAAACTATTTGAAACTATAACTGTATGAATGTTGTAAATATTTTCTGTGAGTCTAAAAATAATTCTCTGTTTAATTTAACTTTGCTCAAGAGCCCTTTCTTGAGGATTTAATATGTCCATTGAAGATTGGTGCATATATTCTTTTTTATTGAGTAAGGAATTCAGGCATTGTCAACATTGTTTGGACTTAGCAATACCTAGTGAACATAGACACAAACATGGAAGTGTCTTTAGGTTAAGTTTTGAATAATGATTTTTAGTAGTTATATTTTGATGACTTGGTTATTGAAACCAGTGATTGGCAAATGAGAAGTTTTTGTCATGTTCTTATAAGACTTGATTGAAATTATAGAAAACAATCTGTTTTATTGTTATGTAAATCTATGGCTGATTATTTTTGTCACATGAGTTAAAACTGTGGGTTAGAGCATCTATCATTGCAGCTGTTAATTGGCATGAAGTGGGGGCAAAGGTGTTCAGGAGTTTTGTGAAACAAGGCTTAAATATAATAAGTAGTTATTGTTTGTGGAATTCTCCTTATATAGGTTGAATAAATCTTGCTTTATAAAATGTGCAAAGGAGCCTATTTTGTTATTTTGTTTACCTAAACTTTGGTTTAATTAAAATCTTCTTTAGTTGCAAATTAGATCAACAGTGAGCAGGACCTCAGTGACGTAAACAAACAATTCCCAGGGGAAAGTTGTCTTTGGACTTTCTCTTGTGTAATTCTTTTTATATACAAGATGTGTCTTTTGGCTAGGATCCTATTTAAAAAAAAAAAGGATAGGGCTCTCTCTCTCTCTCTCTCTCTCTCTCTCTCTCTCTCTCTCTGTGTGTGTGTGTGTGTGTGTGTGTGTGTGTGTGTGACATGCTCAAGAGCTAGAATCCTGTTATAAAGAAGGATAGGCTTGTGTCGGGGGGTGGGGGTGGGTGTGGTTTGGGGTATTTCCAAAGAGAGTCTGAATTTCAGCCTTATAATTACTTGATTATTCTTGGGGTTACAGAGATTAAAGACTAATGAGGAATTTGTTTTCTGTGTGAACCATGAAAGGTAATAGGGACAAACACAGCAAAGCCCTCTGGAATTTCTTTTTTTCTTTTGTGTTTGGGAGGTAATTTTGTTTGATGGGTATTATTTTAGTGATCCAAGTTTTTAGTTTTCTGAGCACAGGTCAAGTTGAGGGGTAGTAGTGACATTGACTTGGCTAAACAGGTACTTCTCCCATATTTCATACAGAAATGCTTTGAGATACCCCATAAAAACACATTTACTTAGCTAGGCGTTGGTGGTGCATGTCTTTAATCCCAGCACTCAGGAGGCAGAGGCAGGTGGATCTATGTGAGTTCGAGGTCAGCCTGGTCTACAGTGTGAGTTCCAGGACAGGCTCCAAAACAATACAGAGAAACCCTGTCTAGAGAAATTACAACAAGACCAAACAAAACAAAAGACCAAACCAAAACCAAACCAAAACAAAAACAAACAAACAAACAAAAAAGTAGGGAGAGTTCTAGGAGCCAAACAAACAAAAAATAAAAACAACAAACATTTACTTAATATTGTAAAAACTCATGTAGAAGAAGCAGTATGCTGTAAAGGAAAGAGATAATTAAATAGAATATTATAACTCGAAGACAGAAAATAAGTATGGAATACATGGTTGTTTTATCTAGATTCATATGTATTTTGATATTAAATTTTCTAGTGTTTATAGCATAGGCAGATATAGGTGCTATGTCTCCTGCCTACATACACATGTACCTATAATTATTTGCTTGTTATTAGATTTTCATATGTATGTAATTTTTAAGATGCAGGTTGCATTCTTGTTCACTGGACACCACACGGTCATGCGAATCTCTAATATGTTGCATATAGACTTTTTATAAAGAGATACCATTAAATGTGCTTAGCATTATAGTAGGTGGCCTCTTTTAAGAACTAATTTACTTGAGGTTGATTTTGATACAGCCTCTTAAGAATATATGAAGAATTCAAAAGTGGAAGGAAAGAAAGCATATATGTTGTAAGCAAGGTGTAGAAAAATTGCTGAAACCACTGAGAGGCAGCGTCAGTCTATTGCCATGTTACCCTGAACACACCTGATCATATATGGCAGGAGCATGCCTACTATTAACCCACTGCACTCTTTTACAACAGGAGTGACAGAACTTTACTGATCACTTCTTACTTGGCAGGCTTTTTCATATCTTTTGTTTATGTTTGGTGGTGCTTCTGTGGGTCATACTCAAGATCTTGTACATGCTAGGTATGCATTCTCTCCATGAGCTGGACCCCTGGCCTCTTTCATATCTTGTCACATATTGTTTTCTAATACCAAATCCACAACCTAGGTCCTTTATGGCCCAAATTTAATCCAAGGGAATGCTAAGGCCCAGGATTAACTAGTCTGGGTCACATTCCTGTCAGGGCTGGATTTTGGCTCAAGCCCAGTTCTTATCCTCCAAGTCAGTTCTGTTAAATCCATACCTCTTGAAAAACACTTCTGCCTCTTGCTTACCATGCACTTTTCTCCTTTTTATTGATTAACCTCTTGTAAGATGTAGTCTATTGAATCTAAGACTGCTGTTGTTACCTGGGCCAGATCTTGGGATTGAAGAGCTGATACCAGATCTGGTTGCTGTTGAAAGTGCAGTTGTTTTGAACTGGATTACATTTTTTTTGGGGGGGTTGAAATCAGAGTAATGAAGCCCAATAAAAGCTGAGGACTGTGTCTTTACAGGAAGAACATCATGAGCTCTTTCCACACTGGCACTATTGCTCTTTGACTATTATGGGATAGTGTGACAGTATATACTGGTATCGTGTAGGAAGTGAAGTGCTTTGAGATCAAGTTGTGTTCATATCAGATGTCTGTTGAGTACCTCAAGCAATTGAGCTATTTGGATGCATTTTTTGCTGTACCTGTAAATACCATGATGTAAATTATGTAGCCAATAGTCTTTATAGTACAATGGATTTGATTCATACAGTGATTGCTATTTTTTCACAAATTCAAATTTATTAAATTGTTTACAATTAATGTGATCACAATTTGTGGATACATTAATTTTTTTAAGAAGGTAAATAGGGTAAATTGCCTTGCACCATAATTTTAAATCTACTTCAAATATAAGCCACATTTTTTGACCTTTAGACATGAAGGTTGGTGGGTAGAGCTCTGATGGCAAATATATTTGTCCTTGTGGCAAATGTATCTCAGGTGAGTCACTTGTAACCAGTCACTTGTAACCAGAGAGCTGGTGGAGTGGACAAAGGAACTCAACTAACTCAACTACCAAGGTTGAAAATTCCCTAGAATGCATAAAACTGAAAGTCATTCTCTGGCATCCACAAGCATGCAGCGTGTTTTACGTATACACACATGAAGTAAATGTAAAAGCATAATACAAAGTCACTTCCCTTTTCCTTTTTGTATTCTATAATATATCAACTTCCAGCATCAGGGAACTCAAAGTTAATATGGTGAGTGCTTTTAGACTTAAAGCAGGGCATTTACAGTTCATTTTTTCCCTTCTAATTTGGACATGGAGAAGACTCTCATGGAATAAAATGACACTTTTTATATATTTATAATGAAATAATACCTTTTATTTATAACCAGGATCATTATTTTAACACTTAGTTCCCCCCCTGACAGTCTGGGGGAGAGAACACTTGGCAACCACTCATTATTAGCTGTTTGACTATCAGAAGGTCTTTATTTGTAACAAGTGCGTGGCAATGACGTCAAGGACAAGAAAGAGATACTTGCTGACATTTTTACACAGGATGGCCTTCCCCTTGGAGTTCTGATAGCAAATATGACCATAATTACTTAAAATGCATTCCAGTAGTTACCAGCCACAATGTGCAAACTCCCATGGAAACTTGAAAGCATGTTATTAAAACCGAGGAAGGAAGATGCCTAATAATAAAAAGGAAAAATGTCAGTCTGTGATTAGTGATTTGGAAGTCACATCATCAGCGACCGTGTGTGAAACATTTTATCTGTGTCAAAGCATCTCCCTAGAGCTCCTGTTGAGCTGGGCTTCTTGCCCTTTCTATTTGTGAGAAGAAGCCTGATAACCCCTCTTACGTGCCTATGAGAGCTTGAAAAATAGCTTTTACGTCTTGATTCTAAATCAGAATGTTACTCAAGACTTATTGTATGCTCATGCTTAATTTCTAGGGTTGGCATTGGACAATGACCTACACCTTCATTTTTCTCCTTAAAATATAGGGTATATAGATGGGCCAGTTTTGGCTAATTAAATTCTTCTACATTTTTCAACAGTTGCCCATAGTTAGATTAGGTCTGATGCTTGGCAGAAGCATAACAATGCTGTGAATTGAGGAAGGCCCAACTTCAAGCATATCTGCAACCCATTTGAGTTTTTGTGCTTATATATAAAAATGATCAACTTTGGTGGAAGCAGCAATAGCTAATGTTCTACTATTTGCTATTGGTCCCTTTTGCAAAATTCCTTGGGCCTCAATGGTGTGTTCTTAATTCATGTTGAGAAAGATGGGGGTTTTTAACAGAAAGAGAACTGGTTTCCCTGAGTAGTCTAGGTCTACTCTTTAACAGAATGGCTGTCACACTCATGTACTCAGCAAACACTCATGAATGCTGGCTGTTGCTAAGATTGGACTATGTGAGGATGTATTTGTGAGAGCTGACTTCCACAGTGCCTGAGTTTGTAGCAGGGCTGGATAGGTGCACATACTGTTTAAAGCAATAGCGTTAGTAGCTGAAGGGATGGCTTAGTGGTTAAGAGCACCTGTTCCTATTACAGAGGACTCTGGTTCCTAGCACCTTTGTGCTGGGGAGTCCAGTTAAAGAAAATCCAGTGCCCTCGTATGGCCTCCATAGATACAGTTATGCACATGGCCCACATACATGCATTCAGGCAAAACACTAATACACATAAAATAAATACATCCTCTAAAAAGAGTATTGCACCCTGGGTTCTAAAAAGTATAGCATGGAGTTATGGAGTTATGGACATGGAGCCCAGCCCTGGTGATTACTTCTATTATGGTGAATACACAATGTTGTGAGAGAGGACAATGGGGCAAGAGTGGGGAGCAACTTCCTTCCGAGGGAGTGAACATTTAGTTCCTGAAGAAGAGTCGGGAGCAAACTGGAGAAGAACTGGATAGGCGAGGGAGCCTGGGGACAGAGGCTGTGGTTAGTGGGTAACTCCTTGGGCAGAGCGACCAAGGCTGTATTTCTTTGAACGGAAGTCCTATGGTAACTAGAATGGGTGTGCCTTTGTAATATTTTCAGTTTTCAGCATCCTTTTACATGATCACCCAAATGGCAATTAAAAAAAAAAACAAAACAAACAAAAAAACATGCTAGATGTTAGAGACTTAAATTAGAAGAAAAAAGTTTGCTATCCTTCATTATGACTATGACTCAGTTCTAGAGTGTTCTAACAAACTTTCTCAGTCAAAATCCATGATACCTCCTCATACAATGTTATTACAATTTTTGATTTTTAACCTTGTTTGTGGTGGGAGAGCCTAGTCTCTGCAGACAGACAGGGTCCTTGTAACACTACTCACGGTTTTACCACCAGCATCTGTAAAATGGGCCAGTGACTGTGCTTGCCTCCTCACATGGAGAAGTAATTTCTTGTTATATCTTTTCTTGATAGTGCCATGATGCAGAGAGGACACATCCTGTCATGTCCTTCCCTGAGAATTCTGAAATTGGCAGAGAAGACACATGGTTTAAAAATTAGGTTTGCAGGCAGTGATTCTCAATTGCAGCCCCCTCTGTTCCAGAGTAACGTGCCACGTAAACCTCTTTTTAGTCAAAGGTGTTTTTCACTTATTAATGTAAATGCCCTATGCCTTGGATGTGTGTGTCCTAAAAATATGCTTCCATGGCTAAAAATAGATCCCTGGAGTTCTGCGATGTGGCTTAATCAGAAGCAGCTGCAGGCTGTCTAGAAAATGCAAGTTATATGAGCCAGATGGCTTTTGCCCTTTTTGCTTTAGACAGCATGTAATTTGGATAACTGCAGCTACAGTAATACATTTTGCCAGTCACACTGTTTGATAAACATATTGTTGAGAACAACCACTTCCAATTAAAACCCCAGTAAAATGTTAATTTATTTTGCTATTAGTTCCCCACAGAGTAACACAAAAAATACATTTCCAGGTTCGGAGGCATCTGTGCACAGGTCAGACTACTGATCAAATGTCATTGTGTATTGGTGGCCAAGTTTTTAAGATTGGCACTTAAGTAAGGACATGGCATGTTCCTGAAAAGCATCTTCCATGTTCTCCTTATAATCTTGTTATGCTAGTTATACTATGATGGGCTAAGATTTTCTATATTTAGCATTATGTTTGATTAACTTATTTTTGGTTAATTGCAGTCTTTTCTGTAGATGTAATTACTATAAATAATGAGAACATGGTTGGATCATTGGTTGTTCATAGTCCAGCATTGATATGGTACTTCTGGAGTTTTACATATATGACTGTGTTGCTTGAGAATGGATAGTCACGGGCAGCCAAGGCCTGAAAACAGACATTGGCTGAATTT
Source organism: Phodopus roborovskii (assembly GCF_943737965.1). Lineage (NCBI taxonomy): Eukaryota > Metazoa > Chordata > Mammalia > Rodentia > Cricetidae > Phodopus > Phodopus roborovskii. Next base: position 12,791,514 of record NW_026125391.1, read on the forward strand.
TAAATCTGTGCAGCACTCACTGTTTAGACAAACAGTATAGCTAAACATTGTTGCTCTTCACACTGTAAGAGCTCAACTCAAACACAGCCTTGCTTTGAGAGCTGTGAAAGCAGCAGGTCCTTCTCTGGGAACACCACTTCTTGGGAAAGCTTTGTAAGCTCAGGTCTCTCTGCAGGCACTGAAGTACTGTTTTTTGTTGTTTTTTTTTTTTCCTGAGACATTGGCCAGGCAGTGGGTAACGGATTGCTGAGTACCTCTGAAGGATCTCTTGTGTTATAATTTCTGTGGAGTCCCAATGCTTCCAGCATTGTAAGTTTAGCAAATGCTCAGCAGTTGTTTTCCTTGCCCATTTTAAAGAAGAAAGGGTATTCATCTATAAAATCAGTGATGTTAGAACCTAAACACTGCTGTAATTGCTACTACAGGTTTATTGACTATTACCATAGGGCCTGGAACTGTGATAATCATTTTATTCAGTAGGTCAGTAGCTCCACAACAGAAAGACAACACTACAAAGTAAATATTTCATCTTGCTTTACAGATGAGGACTTAGTGGCTTTGGATTGTAATTATTCAACACCATACAGAAAGCACCAGCCAGAATTTGAAGCCACTATATAATTAACGTCTGTCTTACTCATAATTCTTAATTCCATCCTTGATGCTATGACAATTGGCATCTGACATAACCAGAACTGTATTGACAGAGGGAAATGTGTGCCCATGTCTAGCCTCATGGGCTTCAAGGGATTTATGGTGTGGCTTCTTAGAATCTCTTTTCAGCTCAGGTTGATAGGTGAAAGGGTCTGGATGCCTCTCTCTCAAATTCCTTAATCATGTTGGAGCTGATGTGATTTGAAAGTAATCCCATTAGAAGGGTAAACACCATTTTAATTTTTTTTTGTGCTTTCCCAATATGAAATCAATTAGCACTGTGTGATAGCCATAGTTTAATTCTTTGTTTGCAACACTAATAAGGGAATTCATTGATGGCAGTGGCAACTCATACCTGCTTATTGTGTCACAGGCAGAAGGAAGTAAAACAGATTCTTTTTTATGATTCTGTCTGTTCAGAGAAAATTGATCAGAAAGATTTTATTTATCACTATGTTGGAAGAGTATACTGATGATATTATTTTTGTAATTAAAACTGGAAAATGCTATTTATGAAAGATAATTGAAAAGCTTAGATTCATTGATTATAATTTTCTAGTGTGCTTCCCTATATTAACAAAGAGTTGATATTATTGGTTACTTTGAAAATTAGAAGAACTAGAGAGATGACATATTTTCTAACATATTCATTATTTTACTCAGCCTCATTATATTGTACACTATTTAAATAATAACGTAGCCAAGTTTTTAATAATCCACAAACTGCCCCTATTTAAGTCTACATTTGAATGTGAAATATAATACCAGTTTTGATCAATTTTAAAATAAAATAATATGAGATGTTCTAAATTATAGATAGATGCCTTAGAGAGAGCTTTAATCTTTTTTAAAGGGGAGAGATTTATGTGAGAGTGAGCAAAAAAGGCTTATATAATCTTTTCTCTCCCTCTCTCTCCACACACTCACATATGGGCACACACACACACACACACACACACACACACACACACACACACACACAAACACGCATGCACAATTTGCTGCTAATGGCTGAAGTCCTGCTGTGAGGGTGAAAATGATGTATGAAGAACGATCCCTGGCACCTTTGTCTGCTGCTTCTAGTGAAACATTGTTCCTTTCTACATCATGAAAGTTTAGTGGTTTTATCATTAGTTTTCTTTGATCAGATGGTATGTAAATGTTGGACATCTGAAAGGTAACAATGTCTTTTTCCTCAGAGAACTCTAAGCTTGTAGCAACAAAATAGGCACAGCTTTTATGTGGCTTAAGGTGTGGTTCCAGAACAATGTGGTTTTGGGAAGTTACTGATTGCAGAGAAAATACAGTAGATTAAGGAAAAGCTTTTTATTCCTTTGATCCCTTGGGAAACTCTCTGGCTTTGCCCTTCTCAAGAGGAGATGGGTATTTTGCTGAAAATGTCTCTTACATGCCTTTAGGCTCTTGGGCTCCACTGGCATATTATTACAAGCTATTTTTTGCCGGTCATACAAATACACACTCAGACAATTTCAGGAACATTTCCTATTTCTTAAAAAGAGAGTAGTAGTCAGTAATCTGGGTGTTAATTACTCTGCAGATCCCTAGTACTTCACAGTGGCATCCCTTATCCCGACGCACTTCCTACGGCCTTCCTCCCCTCTTCTTGTCATCAGTACCATACATTTATAGCATCTTTGTGCACAGCAAGATCCAGGCATTGAGTAGGGTCAGAGTGCCATGTGCATCCTTGGTTTGCTGGCTTGGATGTTGATTGAAGCTTCAGTTCCTCACTGGCCACAGTTGGGAGCCTCAGTTCTTTGTCCTGCAGGCCCTCCACTGCTCTTTCAGAGTGAGTAATCCAAGAGAGCAAGGCAGCAGCTGTAATGTCCTTTAAGAGCAGCCCTCAGGAGCAAGGGCTTGTCCCTGGTGCCACATCCCATTGGAGATGATGGCACAGAGGCATGAGTAAAAAAAGATGCTGATGATTGTTGGGTATTTTGAAAACTAGACAGTGCGAATACAGAAGAATGTGAAAGGTCCACATGCAGTGACCCTTGCCTATTCTGTGCCCACTTTCCTAACAGCAGATCACAAATACTTTCCATGTTATAAAAGTGTTCTAAAACACAATGCTTTTATATGTTTTCTTGGCATGCAGTTTGTGGGCATGGTAATTTATTATGCCAGTCTATTAATGATGCTTTATAATTAGATTGTTTCAAGTACCTGACTATTATAAACTGTGGATTATAGTCCCTATGCTATAAATTTTTTAGTACTTATACAGTTTACCTAAAATAAATTCCTAGAATTGCTATTGGGTCAAGGTATATAAACATTTTTAAGACGTTATACACATACTGCCAAAGCATTAGCTACAAAACTATACCAAATTTATGCACTTCATTGGCCTGGCAAGACAGTGCTGTACATCATATACCCCAACAAATGCTAGTAATACTAGGTGCAATATAGTTTTTAAAGATCATGTCAGAGAATACAGCATGTGATTCTGGTTTAGTACTATGAATTATTCTAATAGTGTTGGACCTAACTCTTCTTCATGTTTATCTTGATCTTTAAAGGAGTATCTTTGTCCTGATTCCTTTTATAGGTAGATTTAGTTCTTAGAGAAGAGTGACCCTGTTCCAGCATCGTTCTTTGTTAAAAAAACAAAACAAAACAAAATAAACACAAAACAAACAAACAAACAAACAACAACAACAACAAAACCCTATAGTTCAAAAAACTTAAAGACTTCCAAATACCAGGCAAGTTGCTGAGATGACTACTAAACTTGTATTTTATATTACTAACCTTATTTTGCTTATATTTTACTGGTGGGACATTTGCAAGAATACTAGGTTGAAAGTGAGAAGATTCTTTGTAAAAACTCCCATTGCCAGCCATCTGCTAATATTAAGTGAGTGCGGAAGAACATGTCAAGGCCCAAAGCATTTCTGAGAGTTGTTTCTACAAAGAAAATAGCAGCAGCTTCCTCTATGTCCCTTGTGGTGGGGTGGCCTCTGCTTGAGAGCCGGGTCACTTTGCACTTTCGTGGCCCATGTCTCAGTGCACCCACCCTTTTTGTTGTCTTTGCTGTCTATCTCTCTTACTAAGAAAGCTGACCTTGAGTTTGAGTGTGATTTGAGAGCTGACCACCCTGTCTGATGACCTAGAATCTGAAGGTCTTTTTTTTTTTTTTTTTTGACAGTCAGTCCTAGCATTTTTTTTTTTTTTTTTAACATTGGCCCTTTTAGTCCATTTTCTTGCCCATAAAATTGAAATTTAAAATGTTCATTTATTCAGATGCTTCTTAAGCAGCACTAAAGGGCACATTTGGTGGGAACACAGAGGCATTAGTGACACACAGCAATGCTCACATGCTCTCCAGGTAGGGAAGTGAGCCTCCCTTAGAGGATCCAACATGATCCTGTGTGAGAGACATGAAATCTTGTCAGGGAGCTGTTCCTCCTCTCAGAGGAAGTGAGATTTCTTGCTAAGGTCGGTGGTGACCTCTCATGTTTAAATATAATTACAGCTTGCTTAATTGTTAAGAGTCACCCAAAGTGCCAAATCCCCAACTTCAAGAGCATTCTAATATTCTTCCTTGACGAGGGTGTCTTGTTTCTGTTACAATGATCATGATTATTTCACATAATTACAGTTTCTGATAGAAATAATTTAGTATTATATAAGTAAGTATTGTATTAAGTAAGTTAAAGATAAGAGGTGACATTTCTTCTTTTAAAAAAGGGTTACATGGTATGGGTGTTTCTTAGTTTCTAAAGTTTAAAAAAAAATGCTCAAAAGTTGAATCAAAATGGTCCTATTCCCATTATTAAGATTTCAATAAATTCTCTTCCTGATCTGGGTTATAATTCCTGGTTTCGAGTACTAATGGAGATGTTACTTGCAAGTTAAACTCTGAACTGAGAAACATGCTGGTGAACTCCTTTGTAAGAGTCTCTTTTCATTGTAGTTCTTTGAAAGGCTAAGTTAACTCTTAAGCACCTATTAATCCTTGACAAGAACTTTATTTAAAACTAAGCAGTGTTGAGAAGGCAGGTAGCTGTTAGTGTTATGTGGGCATCTGAAACTAGAAGTCATTATTATAAATGCCTTAATCTTTATCTTTTTCAAAGTGAAAATTATTTTTTTGAAATTTGAATGTGTTCTGATAAAGCTTGAAAGTAGGTGATAAAGTGTGAGTGTCCCCTCCTCTCCCACAGGATTCACTGAGCTTGCCTAATTTAGCATGCTTTCTTCTCTTAGGGGTATTTTACTAGGATGCTGCCTACAGCTCCCAAGTAGTCACCGATTTACCTCTTGGGTTGTTGACTTGTCTTGCTATTTCAGTGATATACATCTTCCACGTGTGCTACATGTTTCTCTCCTTCTTCATCCTGGATTTACGCAAATAAAGTTGTTAAGGGAATGGCAATGCTTATTTTAAATTTCCACATACCTTCATTATCAGCATTGCATGTGAAAGAGTCTTCATAGTCACATAAGAAAAAAGATGGTGCATTTGCATATCCTATATTTGTAATTTGTTCATGACAGTTGCCAGTTTTTTCTTATTGCTTGTTTCCCCATTAATTTCAATATCATTAAGTATATAATTTAAAGTGTCTGTTGTAAATATAGGCGCACCTTATTTTTTATCTATGTGGTGTTCGCATGCTGTTCTTTTTTGTTTATGGCTTTCACATTTACTTGTATACTCAAGGGTGGGTAGGATATCACCACAACTCTCAGACTATTAATACAAGCGAGAAAATCTGTAATATTTGCACTTTTTGTTTTAAAAAATCTCTCAGTCATTAGTTGATAGAAAATTCACTTGCCTCATTATCATATTATAATACATTAATTGCCATACCTGGGTTTCTAACATTCTTTAAAAGTTCTGTCTTTTAATACAGTACTTGTGTTATTCTTTCTGGTATCAGATTGCTTAAGTTATGCTGATCCAGTATCACATTATTTAAGTTATACTGGTTTTAGAATGAAGGGAAGACTTCTTCATTATTTTTCTTTTAAAATTTCCTAATGGCTATTTTAAGGAATATTTTCTTCCAGAATCAATATATTAACTTTAGTGGAAGAAATTTCCCTTGAATTTTTTTTAAAAAAGCTTGTAATTTTACTTAGTAATAGAACAATTATTATGCCTGTAGTATTGATCTTTCTCTGCATATTATGGTATGTCTCCGTGTTCATATTTTAAATAAGCTCCAGAGTTGACTTCTTTTAGATTCTGAACATTTTATTTTGTTAAATCTTATGTTACAAATGAAATTTTTAAATCATAATTTAAATTTATGTCATCTTGATAGTGGGCGGATTGTCATCAATATTTAAGAAGCACACTTTCCATAAGAATATTTTTGTTATTCACTACCTCTTGTTTGTGCTCTCAGAAAATGAGGAATGTTTTATGTGCCTTGATGTTCAAGGACAATAATAAACTACTTGCTAATATCTAGAGCCCAGTTTCCTTTACATTAAAGGGTTCATAACTGTTGGATGGCTTGCTTTCTGTGTATCTATCTCAAATCACACCTGGAGCCATAATAGTGGTAAGGGACCATAGTTCTCCAAAAGCATTCTGGCAGTGGCATAGCACCATGGAAATAAATAGAGATGGCTTTTAAATTGTCAGCATAGATGACTTGTGTCCACTGGCTTGATTTCAGCGGACCTTTAGCCTTGTGCATGTTGTGGGAGAGCTTTGGTATTCTCTGCGGTTGAGGGGCTGTAGGTGCATGTGTGAAGGCTCCTTATTAGTATTCCTCTCATTGATGGTCTCAGATCATCAAGAGAAGGATGCTTTTCTGTGCAAAGCAAAATTTAGAAGTGAATAGAGACTTTATTAGAAATTGAGTGTCTAAAGAAATGGGAGACTGGAAAGTAATTACAGTAATGGAAGCTGGCAAGAGAAAGCCTAAAGGAACAGAAAGAATGATGAAGATTAGATAATAGGTCAACACAAAGGACACTGAATTAAACAAAACAAAACAAAGCCAAAAAACCTCCAGCAAACTGCATTGGAAGCTGAAAGGTGGTAAAATTCACTAATACAAATGTCCTTGGCAAAAACAAAAACAAAACCAGAACAAAACAGAAAACAAAAACCCTGCTTTTCCTTTCAACTGTCAGTATGTGAATAAAGGTTGTTGACTTGCCTTCAGCAGGGCATTCCAGTCATCCATGTTGAAGATTTCTTTACAGAACATTAGTTTACTTTACTACCTGTCTAAGAGTGAATATACAGAACTGGAGGGTTTCTGCTTTTTGAGTTTCCGTAGCTTTATTATAGGTGAAGAGAGAAGTTGCACCCTGACTGCCAAAGCAACCACATGCTGCACACTTGCACTACCCCTTTTTATGAAGCTAAATTTGGAGCTTGCAAAACCTCCTGTTTAAAAATACCTCTCCAAAGACTTCTGCTTATTGTTCATTTTGTTTCTGTCTTGAGCAACTCAGGTCCTCATTTATAATTATTTTGCAACATTTTATGGCAAAAATATAAAAGGACATGCTTGATAAATAATCCTTCAATATGCTTTCACAGTAGAATTGTTGTCAAAGAATGATTGTTATTCCTTCAAGTCTAGAGAGGCATCCTCTGAGTTTTGTTGTGTTTCATGAATATACATGCATTATTAAATACAATTGAGTCAACGAAAATTAAGTTGTGGATAGACCTTACTCTGCTACGAGGGACAAGAAACAATCAGGCAGGGTTTTATAACACAGGATTTATACTTTCCGTTTAGAATTTCAATTTTATTTTTATTATGAAAGAGTGAATTTTTGCTTGATATAAAATATAAATCAATTTTAAAGACTGCATTAACCTTTTAAAAAACAGTATGTTTAAATAGAAAATATTAATCGTATAAAATTTGCTAGAATGTTGACATGTGTTATTTTGTGTTCATTAAAAATTATATTAAAGATGAGTGTTGTGGTATTTTGATCCATGTAGCCAATTACTTTTATGGCAGCAAACCCTAGGGTGTGGTCTTGTCTGTGTACGTGACTGCTTAAGAGCAGAGGGACAGGGATAGCACACTCTTTCTTTAAAAAAGGAGCACATGGATGCTACACTGTTTGTTAGGGCTAAATAATGTGTGTGAGAGAGTATGAGTGAGAGAGCTGATGACCCTTCTCCCTCAGCTCTTAAGTTGTCACATACTCAGACAAGACCACAAACTAGGGCTTGGTACCCAAAAAGTCATTGGCTAAAGGGGTCGGAATTCAACAACAGATTGAAATAATAGACACTCCAGAAGTGTTGTTGTCTTCCCTTCCCCACTCATCATGTGATCCACTAAGTAAATATTCCATTTCCTAAGATGCAGACTTACCTCCTTCCAGGTATGTTAAGGTATTATCTCCATAGCATCTCTACAGTTTATTTGTACTAGACAGGATATATTTAAAATATTTTTATTTGAACTACTTTCTAAATGTATAGTATTTTTTAAATCACCTAATGAACAAGGAGATCTGAAAATTTGTGAATTATTAATTGCTAGGTAATTTGTTTCTAATTGTAAATGTATTTAGGTAGCTTCCAGTGCCATTAACAGACAAGTCTAAGATATATCTTAATGATGTTAAGACTTTAAAACTTACTAAGATAATGATGGAAGAGTTATTTCAAGTAGCTATAACTTAGTGGTAGTAATGAAAAATACTGGATATAATGGAAGCATGGTATCTATCTATTTATTTACTCAAAATACATCATTTATGAAGAACAGACTATTGACCAGATACTTGGGGAGGGCTGTCTTAGACAACCAGACTAATGTCTGCTTCTCTGACTTCCAGAGATTAATTAACATGGTCACCAAAGACAGGATGTAACTGTACTGTGAGAATCTTGAGAGTTCCTAGTAAAATTACTTTGTGATCTTGACTGATATCTGAATTAAAAAATGTATGGAGATAAATAAAACAAAATAGGACCTGCAGACTGATATTGCATATATTTGCATCAAATTACAAGTGGGCCTTTAAACACAATTGATCTTTCATTTCTGTAGGTCTCATATCAGCAGACTCAACCAACACAGGGTCAAGAGTAGGCCTATGATGATTATGTTTGTACATATGTCTATGGACTCTATCTCGTAGTTGTTCCTAAGTGGTACAGTGGTACAGAGTAGCAGCACTGCACTGTATTATGTATATGATTTGAAGCATATGGAAAGATTATGGTGTCTGATGGGGGAGGGACCCTGAGAACAATCCATAGTCTCTGCATATATCCAAGAATGACTTCCCTGAATCCCAGAGTGGAGAGAACCCCAGTCAAAGCTGGGGTTCAGGAGAAAGGAAGCATGAATTACAATGGTTTAACCTGGCCTCAGGACTCAGTGTAGTGTTCCTAAGGCTAAAGAAGTAGAAATAGGTTGGGGAAGGGTGTTCCAGAAAGCAGAGAGATCTCCTCTCACATCTGCCATATGTGGAACTCTTAGCAATTCTGTATGTCTGGTTATAGTCTCAATTGTGAAGCAGGATGGAGAGGGACATAGCAACATGAGGGGCTTCTCAGCATTGGCTGTCAGTCACATTCCAGTGAATGTGATTGGAAAGATTTAAAGGGTTTCCCAGATCATTCCTTCTACACATGAGGGGAAGCTAACCTTCAGAGACAAAGACCTGTCAGTGGCATGCAAGGGGTCAGGTTGATGGGAAGGACGGTGTAGGACACTAGGGTAGTTCTGTACAGTTTGCCTTGAAGGGAAAAATAAATACTAGATGTAAAGGATGTGCATTCACTTGAAATACTTCTGAGTGAATTTTTTTTAAGCCAGGACACCTATAAGTTTAATTGGATTATATCTTCTGATAGAAGCTTTAAATATCTTGAGTATTTTTGTATGGCTGTGTATTATAATAAATGCAGTTATTTAATTCACTTACCGACAGGGTTTTCAAAGAACATGAAATGTTTACTGCCTCCATACAAAGTGAGAGTGTTTATATTGCACATGTATTCTGGTTTATGGGGAAAATGTTAGACTTTCTATTGGTTGTGACAAATATCTTGGAGAAGCAAGTTCAAAAGTTCATGGTTTCACAGATTTCAACACATGTTTGGTGAATCCTATTGTTCCTTGGACATAGTGAGGATCATGCTGTCATGAGAGGTGCAAGGGAGCAGAGGTTCATACATATAGTGTCCAGGGGAGAGGGCTGGGGAAATAGAGAGTGAGAGGGCTGAATCACAACAAGGTACATTTTTGTCAGGCATTTATACAGCACTATTGTATAAATCCTGAGATCAGACAGAGCCCTCAGCATTCAGTCACATGTCAGAAGTCTACCAGCTGTGTACTAAGGCTTCAGTGCCAGAGCCTTCAGGGACTATTTCAGACTCAAACAATAACAAGAACAATGGCAAGTTCAGGTTCAGTTTTAGGCTGTCGTCTTCCCATTAAAAATAAACTGGTTACAGCTGTGTAATCACATCTAACTACACCCCCCCTCCCCAGCCAAGCCTCAGCTGCTGCTACTGCACAAGCATCTGAAGGTTGCAGAACTGGAAAGATAATTTGTTATCAAGAACCTTCCAAGGTGCAAGTAAAGAGTCTGGAACCAGACCTCATGGAACTCTTCCAAACTAAGAAGAGAAATTTTTCTGCAAAAACAATCTATTGCTGCTGAGCCAAAGGCTCTAAAATATTAGCTAACAATGCAGCTTGCTGCCTGCTCATATTTTTCATGCATTAGAAATATTATCAGACCATTTCATAGCCTTTGTGTAATTGTATGACTTTTAAAAGATTTCTCCCAATATTTTGAGAATTTTTGCTTGTGTTCTTAATTTGAAACTGTATCAGCATCTCATTTTCTAAGCCACTATGTTAATACATTTTTATTCATCTACCCTTGTGCTAAAATGGTTATGTTTAAGCTTGGTGACAATCTTCTAGAGTATATATGTACTCAATAGACTTATTTGCATTTCTATTCAGAAGAAATCGAAGTACATGTTCCTGGAAATGGCATCAGAGGGATTTGGTTTCTTTAGTTGAAATTCCTAATCATTGTGCTTTATCCAGTGGAAATGTTAATATTTAATGGCAAAAATTTACAAACACTGACTAGCACATTTGCAGTCACAGATATTTTCCTAGAGTGAAGTGGTTCCCTACCAACTCCAGGGAGCTATTAGCTTTCTTCTGGTTTTGTTAGTTTTATTGTTGCCGTAGGATATTTTTAAAATTAAAATTATCTCAGATGTATACAACCTCATTGTCATGCAAGGCAAATACACTTACAAAGATGAAGCTAAAGCTTCCTTTAGTGGTAGAATTTCATTTGACTGGAATTGTCTTTGATGCCATAATCCTGAACAATTTTGCCTAAAAGGCAATCCTCAGTTTCCTGCCACTGTTGTAAAGGAAATGTGTGATATCATAGGATAGTCTTTCTAGAGAAAAATAGGCAAATTATGTTTTCTTCCTCCAAGGCAGATTGTCCTGTGCGGTAGGCTATGCTGCCAAGATTATACTTCTAGAATGGTGGCACTTCAGTTACTGCCTTTTTCTTCTGTGCTGGTTTGAAAGAAAATGGCCCCCAAAGGCAGTGGCACTATTAGGAAATGTGGCCTTGTTGGAGTAAGTGTGGTCTTATTAGAGAAAGTGTGTTACTGTAGGGGTGGAATTTAAGGTCTCCCATGCTAAGCTATGCCCAGTTTGGGTCACAGACTCCTGCAGCCTTCAGGTCAAGATGTAGAACTTTCTGCTCCTTCTTCAGCACATTATGTGCATGCCTACTCCCCTGCTTTCCACCACGATGACAACAGACTAAACTCCTGAGACTGTGATCCAGTCTCAATTAAAAGTTGTTCTTTGTAAGATTTGCCATGGGGCCTAGGGCAGTGGATCAGTATTTATCCCCAGTGTATGAATGGACTTGGGGAGCCCATTCCACATAGAGGGATATTCCCTCTGCTTAGACACATGGAGGAGGTCCTAGGCCCTGCTCCAAATGATATGACAGAATTTGAAGATCCCCATGGAAGGCCTCACCCTCCCTGGGGAGCAGAAAGGGGAGGGGATAGAGGGTTGGAGGGGGGCAGGGAACTGGGATTGACATGTAAAACAAGATTGTTTCTAATTTAAATAAAGAAATCATAAAAAAAGAGAGTTTCTATGGAAAAATATCTCTTCAGAGAAATAGAAACCCTAATTAAGATTATGTTGGTACCAGGGACAGGGGTATTGCTTTGATAGGCCTGATCATTTGGGGGGGTGGGGTGGGGATTTGAACTTTGAGAGTTTTGATTAGAAAATCAGTGGAAGGTTTTAAGAGCTGCATAATGGGACACAGTAGTAGTAACATAGGAGACAGTGGTGCTGAGAGTGATTTGAACTTTGGGCTTCAAGAGTTTTTTTGAGGATAAGAATTTCAGTATGTTGCCTAGAGGTAATTTTTTTGTGATATTTTAATGAAGAATGTGGCTCTTTTTGCCCTTGTATGAAGAGCCTGTCTGAGGCTAAATTAAAGATTTGGATTAATTCCTTTGGCAGAGAAAAATCTCAAAATAGCCTAGTATATAATCTGCCCTGTGGTTGTTAATGGTAACTCTAATGAAGACTTACAATGAAAAGAAGCAAGCTGGGAAAGGAAAAATACAAAGTATACAATTTGAAGAGAACTGAAGCACCAGGAAGTGGAATGAAGCTAAATTCTATGTTCAAGGAGATAAGCAGAGTAAGAAATGGAATAAAGGGTGTGGTGAGTTCCAGGAAAGATCCCACCCAGTTAAGTTTCCAACTTGTGGGAAAGGATTAAAAGACAGCTTATAGCTGGCTGTGGTGGTGCACATTGTTGTTGTTGCTTTGTGTTCTCTGTGTAGCCCTGGCTGTCATGGAACTTGCTTTGTAGACCAGGCTGGCCTCAAATTCAGAGGTCCGACTGCTTCTGCCTCCCAAGTGTCGAGACTAAAGGCCATTGTGTGGCTGTGTTGCATGTCCTTTATCCCGCTTTTCCAGGCTAGTTTGGTCTACATATCCAGTTTTAGGTAGTGAAGGAAAACATTGAAGAAAGAAAACTGGTGAAATACATTTGCATGAGGGGCTATGTTTCAGTTTCAGAAAGCAGTAAAACTTAGCAGCTTTGGTCACTTGGCTCTTGCTTTAGCATCAAGGATAGATGAAAGGGATTATGGAATCTTCCTTCATCACCAAGGAAAGCCTATGAGGCTATGCTGGTATCAGGTGTGACCCTGAATGGAGGCCTAAAAAAGTCATTCTGTGAAGCTGGAGCCTGGATTTCCTTGGAGACACCAGCATGTTAGACCTGCCAGAGCCATGGGATGCTTACCATGGAAAGCTGCTAACAGGGAGTGGAACCAGCCCTAGAGAAGGAACTGAAAAGAGTTAGAGAGCTGAAGAACATTTTGTCATCAGACACGGAGATGCAGAGTTGGAGTTTGCCCTGTTGGCTTTTGGTGTTGCTTTGGTCCAGTATTTCCTTACTATTCTCTCTCCCCTATGTGTTTGGAATGATAATGTCTATATTGTATCATTATATTTTGGAAGTATGTGATCTGTTTTTTGATTTTGATTTTATAGGGTATTAATTATAGTTAAGAGATTGTATGAATCTCAGAAGAGACTTTGAACCTATAGACTTTTAAATAACTTTGAAACTATGGGGACTTTTGAAGTTGGAGTGAATACATTTTTCTATTATAATATGGCTCCAAGCCTATGAGATCCAGGAAGCAGAATGTCTTGGTTTGAAAGAAAATGGCATCCATAGAGAGTGCCACTATTGGGGGTTGTGGCTGAAGGTGGGGGTTTAAATGAATTCTCCTGGCCCAAAATAAATAACAAGTAGGTGTTTATTAGGGGAGACCTACACAGATAAAAGTAAATATCCAGCCAGGTCTTCCTGCTCCAGAAGATGCAGTCTCTGCTCTACAACCCAAGGAGGGTACACCAGCTCCTCCTCTACCTAATGGGTCATTTCTGCACCTAAAACCACGCCCACAGTGTGTGGCCACTACTACACTTTCATTGGTAAGACAGGATGCCACTGCTTGTAGCCTTGTTAGAGGAAGAGTGCCATTGTCAGGGAGGGCTTTGAGGTCTCCTGTGCTCAATCTATGCTTAGTGTAGTACACAGACCCTTTCTGCTGCCTATAGAACTCTCAGTTCCCTTTCCAGCATCATGTCTGCCTGTGCACTGCCAAACTTTCTGCTGTAATGACAGTGGACTGAAAATCTGAAACTATAAGCAGGCCCTGATTAACCGCTCTCCTTTATAAGAGTTGCTATGGTCTTGGTGTCTTTTCACAGCAAAAGAAACCCTAACTAAGACACCTTCCTATGACTATTTTTTCCCAAGGTAACTTTGACCTGTGTGTGAAGTCAAAAGTGCATATGTTGGTCTGTGTAGATGAGGATCTAGGATTTCTGAACTATAAGTTTCATAATATGAAGAAGCCTGGTTTAGAAAAAGGAACATACAATTAGTTAAAAGTTCTTGCAAGGAGCTAAGGTAGGTGCAGGCCTCTGTAGTTACACTTCATGGACTTACAGGTAAACTGATCTATCTAGCTTCACATGTAAACTTGCATCATTAAAGACTGAATTGATGGTATATGTTGCTATATTTATGTTTGTGTGTAGTCAAACAGTGCATGTGTGTGTGTTTGTGTGTGCATATCAAACACACACACACACACACCCATTGATCAGTGTATGTGTATAGTGGCTCTCATCTTCCACCTTGTTTGAGAGAAGTCTCTTCTTTGCTGTTCTGCTATTGAATATGCAAGCCTAGCTGGCCCATCCATTTCTAGGGTTCTGTATCTTATGCCCATTTCCTCAGTAGAGTCCCTGGAATTACACATAGACGTTACTGCACTCCGCTTTTACATAGTTTCTGGGGATTTAAACTGAGGCTCTCACTTTACATGGCATATGTGTTTACCCAATTATATTACGATGACTTTAAATGTAACACTCTTTGGTGGAAACTTTGCTTTCTTTGCTTGGAATTACCATATGTCTTACAGGTTGCATAGTAATGGCCCATCAGGTCACACAGCTGCACACTTCATTCCAAGCTGAAGAGAGGTTGAGACTTCCAACCCAGTGCCTTGTTCCAGGATTGGAAAACTGTAGTGGCTAAGATATAATGGAGGGATTCTCAATGCCATTTGTAAAGTTGCTGATAGAAGCTTCTGTGTTTTTATGTGTGGAGATTCCTCATTATTTATTTGAATATCACCTGCCAGGCCTGCTTTATTTTTTGGGTGAGTACAGGGAAAATGGCTCTCAACTATATCCAAAACTTAAAAACAAAACAAAATAGGCTAGGTTATCTACTTTGATAGGGAATTAGGAAGAAGTAATTATAATAGTTCTAAGGTAAAATTTACATAAAATACTATCTGAGAGTATCTCATTCTTTTGTGAATGCCTTTGAAGATTTGTTTAAGATAATTTAGATGAAAAAATGACCAAAAAGCTTCATTCAGAGGGGCTGTTCAGTATGAGCAAGTCAGACACTCTGAGTAACTGATTTGAAACCAGAAGCATGTATAAAGATTTCACAGCTAAGAAATCTGACTATCTGAAAGCCATCAAAATAAATATGCTGTTCCTGAGCAGGCTGCCATAATAAACAGAGTGAAATAATGATGTTTCCTCTTCTCTCAAAATAATCGGTTTTTACTTATGTTTAGTGTTTGTAAGATTTAGGGCTAATATGAGTGGGTATGAGTATCCGCATAAACTGAATAATGATGATGGATTATCTGCTCAGGAAAACATAGGGAAAAAGTCTGAAAATATTATATTGCCAAAGGAGAAATACCCTCAACAAGGAAATAGGGGCTGGTGATATCAAGTAGTGCAGTGTTAAATGAAACGTGGGAACCCATTTTAAAATAAGCAGATGATAGTCACTATTAGTGTTTACATCACCTTAGATTAGGAAGTATTCTTTCTACAGGGACTATCATTGATGGCCGACACAAGGCAGGCATATTAGTTCACTACAAACATATATTTATATGGTGACAACAATGAGTCATATCAACAATGGCTAATATTTACGAAGTATCTAGAGATAGCCTGAACGTCTTTCATGTGACAATTTACTTTTGTTTCATTACAACTCTCTAGTGAAAAGGAAACAAACAAACTACTATCAGAACTTTACAAAGTTGAAACCAAGACACAGATAGTGAAAGCAAAATAGTTTCCTCAATACCTTATGCCTACCAAATGGTAAAGTTTGGTTAAACCCTACCAATCCCAGAACACAGTGTTAAGATCATTAAAGTAGTTTAACAACATGTTTAGACATGTTCTTGACAATATTAAGGGAGGACAGTCTTTTGTTCCCTTGTGACTATTCAGTATAATTCTATATGCCTACTGAATTTGTACAGTTTGAAAACAAATATACCTTAGATACTCTTTACATAATATTATTGTTGATGATGACAAAACAACTATTAGTAATTAAGAACTATTAGTAATTTCAAAATTACTGCTAAAATATTTAAACAACTATGTGGTCATCTACAACTTACACAGCCGCCTGTCTTCAAAGATACTTTTGAATGGTTTACAAATCCTGTTGTTGAAGAACCTTCATAATTTTGGTATTTCTGGAATGATGAAGAAAGCCTCCCCAGTAAATCCTTTGGTGTCAGCTCCATAATAAGGATGATTGTATCAAATGGTCCATTGCTTTCTTTTGATTAAGAGACAAAAAACTATCAGAATTAAGCCTTGTCCTCAAAAGAAGTAATTTTTCTAAGTTTGTGTTTTCTGATAGTTTCTCCTTTGTTCCTGGTTGACTTGGAATTCTCTATGTTAATGGAGTTTAATCTTTTGAAATTTAAACCATCTTAAATTTCTTATTTCGGAAGTAAAAATGCATAGTACATAAAAGTCTAAAGCACTGGTTTTAAAAGTGAGTCCTCATCAGCTTTATTTCCTTGGTGCAGTAATAGGGCTCCTAATGAACTTGAAGCATTCTAACAATATAATAATTTGTTGGAGACTTTAGAACATTAGAAAGGAAGATCTAGGCAAAGAAAGAAAGAAAGAAAGATCCTAGATAACCAATAGTATAGTATATGCATTTCAAATTGCAATAACAGTAGCCCAGTCTTAGACCAAAATATTATGCAATTAAGGTAGAAGGAGATGAGAGTTGGAGTTTGGCTGACACTTAGGAAAGGAAACTCCATTGGGAACCAGATCAGAGGGAAGGAACTTGCTGGCAGACAGCCCTTTTCTGGATGACGTAGTTCTTCCCAGAAGATACAACATCTGCTCCTACATTCCCTGAAGTTTCCAGTATCCCAGAAGAATTAGGAAGTAGTCTGGCTTATGGAGACTATGTTTGTACTCCCCTTCCTAAGACACAAATTGGATTTTTTTTTTCTTCAAGCAGGTCAGATATGGGCCATTGTGCAGGGTTTCTCACTGCATGTTCACTGGGAGATAGGTAAGGTAGGCAAAGGACAGCTCAATCCACCCCCCACTTTATGGGGTTCTTTCTCAAGAAAAGGTGACATTTAAGCTGGTGTTTATACCCTAAAGTCCAGATAGCTACATAAGCTTGGTAGACAGCTCAGGCATTTGGAAATCCTTTAACATGAGAAAAATACCTTTTGTTATTAGGAATAAAAATATTTTATTCATAGAGCTCACAAATACTTGTAAGTGTGAATAAATACTGACTAAAGTGGGATAGTATAGACATCCATTCCTCCATGGGGTATAAATAGTTAGAGCCTCTTGTATGAGAGTTAAACAAAGGGATCAAGAGATGCAGATGCAGGAGGAAACACATATATAAATATTTTTACTACTTTGGCTTTGGTGAGGTACCTCATTCAATGGATTTGCTAGTTTAGTTAATATTTTATATATCTATTGGGGTACTATTTCATCTCAGTATAAAATCATATTGTTTCGAGTATAAAATGTGATGTTCCACTGTTAAAAATTGTTAGAAACAGAGGAAATCCTACATGGACTGACAAGTCTGAAAAAGTAGATGAGATTTCTGTAAAAGCAAAACAAAAACAATTGACTTTTCACTGACGGTGATGCTAACGGCACTACGGGTGAAGTAGTTTGTGCTGTTTGCTGATCATAGTTATTAGGCATCCAAGAAACAAGGAAATGAGGCTTAGTGTACACTTCCATATTTAAAGTGCTAGTAATTTCCTAGGCAGAATCTTGCACTTAAGTGTCTGTTGCAGTTGGGGTAGTTTTCTTTTATCCAGTGTATATTGAGCCTTACAGTGCACCAGTTGTATAGCTTGAGAATTCAAACCTCAACACTTAGTGCTTCAGTAGAGTTGGAGCCTGAGATGACTAGGACTCTCTTCATTATTTTTTCTCCTCTCCTTACTCTAGTCCCTAACTCTTCCTAAGAAAGAGATTTTAGCCAGTACCCCAAGCTTCCACTTCTTACAAAATCATAGACTTCTCTTTACTCTCACCTTGTTAGTACCTGTGGGCTACCCTGGTTGGAGCTAATGATTTCCTCCCTTGGTTCACTTGAGCACTTCAAACTTCTCCCTTATCTCAGTTATTTCTATCCATGTATTTATTCCCCACTAGACTCTGAGGTCCCTGGAGGCACAGATTCTAATTAATCCTTGTATCTCTGTTCCTTGTGTTATTAGCAAAATACTTTTCTTGTAATTTCTTATGTTACTCAAAGGTAGATTATATCAAAGCATACTGGATTGAAATAATGTTTTTTTTTTTGTTTTTTTTTTTTTTTTTTTTTTTTTTTTTTTTTTTTTTTTTTTGCGCAGATAGTCATTGACTCAGTTGGCCACAAAGCCATGTTTGACTACTGTTAGCATTATTAATTCATATTTCATACTTAAGAGAAATCTAATGCCTGCTGTTAAACCTCCTTTCCAGTCCTCTGTACATGTACATGCAAACATAATTTCCAGAAGTATATTCACATAATAGTTATGTATTCTGGACTCTTCTTTTAGATACATATGAGGTAGAGTAATAAGTCATCTTGGCAGCATACATTTTGAAATCTCGATGGTCAAAAGCCTTTTATTCTGAGAGAAGGGTGTCGGGCAATTTCCTGAAAACATTCAGAGAGTATGGGTTTTTAAACATGTCTGTGGTTATGTCATAAATGGGGCCCCCAGACACCAAGGGGTCACCCATGCTGAGCTTTCCCTCCAAAGAGACAGCAGTAGTTTATAATTTGAAATGAACTTCTAATTACTTTAATGGGATTATTCTGCTCCTTAGCATATCAAGCAATTTGTTTTACACCTTTTCTCATTATTTTTCATTTTTGAAGACTTAAATAGAAAATACATGACAGAATAGGAGTCTTGTTTCATCTCTTGGACCATTAATTACGCCATGGCAATTTCTGTACTGATGAGAACCCAAGAGAAATGAGTCTTGTCAGGTCGAACTTCATTTAACGGATTTCATTCTTTATCCTTCAAGCAAGTTTCCTTAGAAAACCATTAATCACAAAACTATGGATTAAAATAGTGACAATAATGGAAATATAACCAACAACAAATTGTTCATGGTTGGCTTCTCCAAGGAACTGACAGCTAATTTATAAAACAAGTTATTTTTATTCAGAAGGACTTTTCTGACTACAGTAAAATTGCTTTAGCTGAAATGCTCTGTGTCATTCCATAGCCTGTGGGAGAAAGAGCTGACATAGACCTTCATCTTTCTGGAGCCCCCGTCTTTGCCACCTTTTGCAAGATTTCACTGAATATTTGTCCTGAGTTACTGCAAGAATGTGTCCTTCAAATAATTACCAAGTTTGCTCATGTAAAAGGCTATGGATTCTATTGTATGTTCTCTACTCATTGTTCATATTGGAAATCTCTCAGGTTGAATGACCAAAGAAAAGGTAATCCTGAAAAATAGGCAAAGGTTTTCATCTCATATAATGATTGGCATCAATTTCCTTCTCAGATCTAGTTCTCAAACATTGACATTATTGCCTACAGATTTCCTTTATAATTTATAAGCATTTATCTTTGATGGCTCTCCATTCTTTCTAGCTGTGTGATCAGTGTCCCCAACACAGGCTTAACTAGTGGTATTCTACAATGCCCAAACATTGCCTCATTGATATAAGAACTGTCTGAAAGAAACAAAACTTTTGTTTTTTTAATTTCTTACAACAATAAAATTCTGCCACGAGGAAAGGAGCACACATGGTAAAACACCATTTAAAATGCCTTTGGTTACATAGTAAGGTTTTTGTGAAGTGTAAATGGGAGAAAGGAACTATGTTTTATCATGCTATCAGGCCCATTTTGTGCTGTCTGCAGTGGTACAGCGGTTCCTGTTTGAACAAGCAGATCTCTGAAAACAAACTACACACAAGTTTTCATATCCTTTACTTATTCACTTCAGACCAATTATGGTTCCTGAACATGAGGTATGGAAGGGATGTACCCAGCTGTTCTGGTTAGCCAGTGTGACATTTGTGTATGTACAGCCACTGACTATAAGCATTGACAGTGTCAATGTTCATTCTGAAAACATACACGTATCCAGAATCTGTGAACTTCTAGATACCTAGGCAGATGGAAGATGTGTGTGTCATATCAGGTCTTTTGTTTAAAGTTTTAATATTACATTACACTTGAGTCCTTTGGATATTCTGTGAGAGTCCAGGCCAGGAAAGATAATACCAGCCTCATACTGTATGTGAGAAAGCCTAGTTCTGATACATTCAAAAGCCTTCTCTAAGATCATATGGTTTTTAAGACACAAAAAGCAAAAGAAAAACAAACAAACAAACAAAAACCAAAAATAACCCTGTCTTTTGTGTGTGTTCAAGTCTTTGTGTTTTTTCAATCTACACTGGATGTTTCTGTTTAACCAGCTACAACTTGCAACCAGTAAGAACTGTGTGTGCAATGCTAAGGTAACAGGGTGTGGGCGATGATGCTGATATATTAGTTGAGACACTGACAACTTCACATATACTGGTGCTGTATACTATGTGATCCTGGGTTGAAACAGGTTAGACCTTCACTATACTTTCATTAGGAGCCATTTTCTTGCCAGGCAAAGAAATGACAGCTCAAGGGAGGTAATTCAGAGACAGGAAGAAAACTAACAAAGACCTGAAATCACCTAGATGACTCTGGCATGCAGACCAGTGGCTCTCAGAGACTCACAACATTCATGTGTCCTGAGAAAATGTTAGAATTGCATTTGCAGTTCTATACACTCGACACAGCAGATCTATGCTATGTGCTGAGGGATCTTTATAGACAAACACTCCATGTCAGTTTGATGCCCTACCTACACAGCCTAAGCAGACTGTGGGATCCGAGGAAGACTTACCTGTCTCATTCCAAGTTGATAGATTTTTAAATCAGAAATAACTGAGTAATCACTAATTTGATTTCACTTATTTGAAGAGACTCAATTAAGTTGTCTGCTATTAATTGGGGGTTTATGGTATAAATTAAGCTCAGTTAAAGGAAATTAAAGCAGTTATACTACATACACACCTGGCTTTGTGACTTCTAACACAGAATTTTACAAAGGATTTTTCCCCTTTCCTCCTTCCCTCCCTTCCTCTTAGCATTCTCTCCCTTTCTCTTCCTCCCCTTTTCTCTTTCTCTCTCTCTTTTTTTTCTTTGACAGGGTCTCATAAAGCCTAGTCTGTCCCCACCCTCATTACATAGCTGAGGCTGACTTTGAACTCCTGGCCTTGTCTCACATGTGTGAATCACATTAGAATGCCTAGGCATTTTTGTGTCTGGGGATACATTTCAGGGCTTTGGGCCTGCCGGGATAGCACTCTAACCAACTGAGTGATGTTTCTCTCTCTAAAATAGAATGTTCTCTGCCCACATTGAATGCTCTTATAGAATTTTGTTGAGGAATGTATCAAGTAGATTAATTAAAAAGCCTTAGTATCTCCTGTATCATGGTGGCAATTGGATGCCGTGAGTGAATTAAACTGCATGTGACAAGCTTTCAGGGTGGCAAGGCAGAGCCATTGGCATAGCAGCCTAGATCACAATACAAGTATGTAGATTTCCCTTGGTTGCCCCATGGCTGCTAGTTCCTTGTATTAATGGTGTTTCTTCATCTTGCTGTAGCAGGTCATGCTGTTGAGGTGGGATGATCCGTTCATTCCGGTTTGCATAAGACTTTCCCCTTCTTTAGATCAAAAGGTCATGTCTCACAAACTTAGTCACCCTAGTAATTCACTTAACTGACAACACCCACTGGGCGTCATTTATGCTTTTTGGGCCAGTGCAGCTGGTCCCAGGTCCCTCGCAGCTGTCAGTGCCAGCCTGCGCTGCACACCCTAGGAAAAGTACAGAGTTGCTGGGAATCAGTCTCTTTACATCACACACAGAACAGAGAGCATGATTAAAAACTGTTGAAGGTGTTTTAAGGGTTTCTTACTAATCTAAAAATATCAGATACATATTACTGACACTGCTAGATTACCAACTGCAATCAGTTAGTTCGTGGAGATGTCTTGCTGTGGACTGACTTAAGTACAATTAAAAAAAAAAAAGACAAAAAAACACTTAGTGTAGAATTTAAAAGCTTAGCCTGGCCCCTGGTATTGATTATTTGGAGTAATTGAGAGATACCATAAGGAAATTAATGTTGCCACATGTGAAATTGAACAGAGAATTTGTAAGGTGAGGAGGTTTCTGCAGAAACACTGGCGAATCTCATACTGAGATCATAAAGAGACACAAAGGCATATGTGATTGATTAGCATAAGGAGAAACAAATAATTATTTTAAGGTATCTTGAAGGAAGCGAAAACAAAGAGCCAAGAGGGGCAGTTAAGACTAAGGTGGTCATTGGAACCTTATGGTGGCATAGTTTCCTCATGTCAAAATGTAAAGTCATTATTAACAGCAAATGGCTAAATTAAGTGATGCCATTCTTAACAGATGGCTAAGTTGAGTAACATCATTAGACAGATAGCCTTTGATTCTTTCTCAAAATCTTTGGGTATGCAATTGACATCTATTTTTAATTGCTAATATTGAGATTTAATTTAGGTGTATGGGTGTTTTGTTTGCCTACATGTCTGAACCACATGAATTCCTAGTGCCTTTAGAGGCTGGGAGAAGGCATTGGGTCCTTTGGAACTGGAGTTACAGGCAGTTGAGGCAGTTGTGAGCTAACATGTGGTTGCCGGGACTCAAACCCAGGTTATTTGGAAGAGAAGTCAGTGCTCTCAACTGCTGAACCTTCTCTCCAGCCACTGCAGTTAGCATGTCCTCTGGACTTTCTGTGGTTCCTTTTCACTGTTTTAACATTTTAACAGAGAAAATTCAACAAACTAACAAAAATGAACTTGGTCATATGTGCTAATGTTTTATCAATTATTTTTAATAATAAAATTGGAAGTCCAAGAGTGTTTTACTTCTACAATTATATCATTCCATTTTAAGTTTATGTAACAAAACATCTGAGGTTAGATCCTTATGAAAAACAATGGTTCAGCTCAGTTTTTGAGGCCAACATTAAGTTTGGGTGGCTTCACAATCTGCCTCTGGTAAAGGGTCCTGTTATTCAAAATGACAAAATCTGGAATCACCTGTAAGTTTAGCCTCTGGGCATGACTATGTGTACATAGAGGACTTGATTATATTAACTGAGGTCTGAAGACCCTAAAGCATCCTCTGACTGGGATCCTAAGCCCTATAAACAGAAAAAGGTAATTGACTGGTATGTATGTGTTCATTGATGTCCATCTCTTGATTGTGGACTTGTTGTTGCAGATTCTTCAACTTCTGGCTGCCTTGACTTCCCTGCCATGATGGACTGTATCTTAAACTTTGAACTAAAATAAACCTCAAGTTTCTTTTTTCAGAGTATTTTATCAGAGCCACAGAAAGAAAATTAAGATGGGTCCCTAATCTGGTCACAGATAGATGGAGAAACAGAACATGCCTGGCCACGCGCAGAAGGGGCTAATTATATGGTTTGTCTGTTCTTCATAGTAACTGACAAGACTGAACCCACCCTGAGAAACTAGCATTAATGTCTTCTAATGCCTTGATGAACTATTTACCTTGCTGAAGGCCCAAACTCCTCAGGTTTGTACCACTGGCATGTGACAATTCTAGTGACCACTCTTTCAATCATGTGAAACTGTGAGGATAAACACTATGGAAACCATAAATCAATGAAAGGACTAGAGTTTGAGACTACCAATAATACTTTATAGTTCCTATAAAATTTGTTTCCAGAGCAGTGTATCTCCTACTATTTCATTGATCTCTGATCAAAACCATTTGTGTGTAGGTGCCTTAGTTGCTGTTATCAGTATGAAGTCTGGTCTGTTGGTTCCCTTTCTTGATATCTCAGTGTGAGTATAGGATGTGCTGCTCTGGTATTCTAGCAGAAGCATTGTATGACCTGTCTTTACTAGGCAGGTTAGACCTTTTTGTATGGAGGTTTGGGATGGATGAAGATCCCGGCACTACTGTGAAAGTTTGGTACTGCAGTTTCATCTTCACTGAGAACCAGGAATCAAGCCAGGCTGATTGAGGGCAGAAGAAGGCTGAGCCAATTAAAGAAAAACCCTGGGAAGCCAGGCTTAAGTAGCACAAAGATGCAGATGAGTGAACTGATGAAATTGTACCCCTAGCTGAAAAGCATCACACTTGAACTAAAACTGTAGAATGTTCTGCTAACTTTTAACAGTGGGAGTTACATAATCTAATAATTAATTGTCTGTAGCTTCCAGGCCTATTAAGGAGGTGGGGAACAGACTCCAGAGGCAAGTCACTGGCTTCTGCGGAACATTGCCTTAGGTACTAAGCTCAAATTGATAATGCTTAGAAGTTGTTTTTCCTGTCAATTTGGAACCCCAGGTGCAATCTTTCTTCTGCTAATGGGCATTTTAAGTGTATTTTAAAGCTTTCTTACCGGCTTTCCACTTACAGTTGGAAATCAACTAGAAGATCACAAAATGTCCAAGTGTCAAATGTGGCAATTTGGTTTTCTCTGAATGATACTGCTGAAAATATAAAGGCAGCTGGATATCTGTGACATGTCATAGAAGATCAGATCCCTCTGATATCATGTTAAGTAAGCTGCCATAAAAATAGGAGGATACCCATCCTATCTGGTTTGCATCAAGCATTCCTGACTTTCACAAAGGGAGAATCTAAACACTCAGTCCCTTCTTGTCTGATGTACCTACCACTTGAAAGGGAAGCACCAAGTAACCATGCAGTTCCTAGGGGAACTTGGATAGAGGTTACAGTAGGGAGGCCTAATCTACAGGAGCCATAGGTTTCCTTGTGGTGTACCTAAAAGCTAGCCAAGGACTTGGTGAAAACATCGTACTACCTTCCTGACCACCTTAGTTTCTTTCATTCATGCACAGATCATCAACTAGCCTTGTTCTTTTCAAGTGGTAAAAAGAAGTTAAAAATA
Organism: Phodopus roborovskii; assembly: GCF_943737965.1. Classification (NCBI taxonomy): domain Eukaryota; kingdom Metazoa; phylum Chordata; class Mammalia; order Rodentia; family Cricetidae; genus Phodopus; species Phodopus roborovskii. Next base: position 12,816,608 of record NW_026125391.1, read on the forward strand.
GGCTTCTATTTTAGATGTACCTTTGACTTTCTTCAAAACATTTCAGATGATAGGAAAGAAATGCAATACCACATTTCAGCAAAGATCTGGAAGACTCTATAGTTGAATAAAAATGGGCTCAGCTTCAAGTATATTAAGCTGGCAATGGAGAGCAGGAATGCCTTTTGGGAACTCTTAATAGTTACTGGAATGTCAGCATCCTGATATCATAACACTGGGCAAGAGCTCCAAGGTAAGTGATGACAAACCACACTGGAAGGAGCACTGTATACAGTGACATGCTTGGGGGAAGCCATCTTTTCACAGCCTGGCTTTTCTATGTGATATTGTCCATGGCTTCCTGGGTTATTTGGACATTAGTCAAGCTAGCAGATCCCAGTGTTTCTTAAAATCTGTGTATGTAGTTAGCGTGATCTCCTTTAATGTCAGAGGGGATCTTTAAGGTCACTACATGATGAAGGTAATAAAACCTGTGAAGTATCTAAAGGCAAGTGTTCTGGGAATGGTTTATTTTAAAGCTGCCTGGCTATTTCCTGGATTTGTAACTGCAAATAAAATTCAGTTAAAAATATTGTGCTACTCACGGTGATCTGGGCTTAGAGGATAGAAGATATGGGCAGTTTCAAAGAATGAACGCTTTGGCCTCAAACCATTTTGTTTCTCATGCATGTTTCTTTAGATCTACCTCATTAATCACCACTGTACATATTTATACAGAAAATTCAGAGCACCTGTCTCTTCTCAAATGAAAGACTGTGACCTGCTAAGGTACTCCTCCACACTCCTTCTGGGAAATGCCTCACTATTGCCATGGCCTGGCTTTCTAGCCTACACATGCTTAAACACATAGATGGTGTCTCTCCTTCCACCGTTAAGTTCTCTCTCTCCGTGTTGTTCTGATCTTTCTCATCCTTTGTTCTTCAGGTATGTTTCCAGCTGTGTCCGTGAGGTGAACTGAAGCCTCCTCATCTGCTTACTTGCCCTTTGCTCTAGTTTTCATCTCCTTATTTTTCACTGCATGTAGAGGAGCAAGGTGATGTCACAATTAGACCGGAAATTAAAGAAACAGTAGTTTTATATACGATCAATAACTTAAGACACTAAATTCATCATCGCTTCAAAGCCTGTGTCAATTATAATCAAGTGTAGTTCATGTGCAAGCTTTCTGGACATCTGTCAAAGCCATTGCTGCTTGCCAAACTTCGGTATTTCTTCATGCTGAGTCACTGCCATGATTGACAGCATTGTGTCTGTCAATGTGTTGTGGTTAAAGAGTAGTGATATTTACTTCTTGAGCTAAGATTCTACATGGCTGTTGTGGGCTGTTTGATCATTAGAAGGGCTCAAGGAAGAGCGCAAGCCTAACTGGAATTTGGGCTGTTTCTGTTGTTGAATTACTGTTACCTCCTGGTACCTTGCGGAATGGAAGGGAATGAGTATTTGATTATGGGATTTGAATATCTGGATGCCAATGTCTAGGATGAACCATAGGTGTGAAGTCCTTTGGGACCTTATTTTATTTACATAGTTCATAGTGAGTCAAGAGTGTCCACTGGCCATTCCTCAGAAATCAGGCATCTTATCAATCATTGCTGTTTCTCTCCTTTAGCTGTAATTATCTGAGGAGGTGCTGAGCACACAGTGTGGCTTCTGATGGAGCCACTAGATGAAGAGTTACAGTTGTGTGACTTAAAGACAGCATGTATATGTTACCAACACTTATCCCATTTTGCTGAACTGTATGGTATTTTCCAAGTCCAAAGTTACTGGAAGTAGCAAGAGGCAATTCATTTTATTCTGAATAAGATGACTGGATTTAAAAGCTAAAGATAGAAAAGTGAACCCCATCACTTGTGATGATATAATCTGATAATGTATATTTGTATATCTATAATATTTACTTACCTCAGTACATTTTTAATTTCCTTTAGAGTGAATTTGGAGGGATATTTACATTGTTCTTTCATTCTTAGAAATTAGGACCAGTATTATTATTATAATACCAGAATAAAGGTATACTTAACTTGTGTACTAACCACTGGCCTCTCCTTTCCATCCTTGTGATCTCTCTATCTCATTTAGATGCATCCCTGACTTTACTTACATTTTTTTCTCTGTTGTTTTCTCAGTCACTAATAGCTCTGTTGCTATGAGCCTCTTGGTTTGTTGTATTCTTTTAGAATGGAATGAGCTCAATTGAAAAAACCTTTTATTTGAATGGCGTTTATTGGCAGGATTTGTTGCTGTATTGTTTAACGTGTGAAGTGGCACAAGACAATATATGCTAGATGATTAAGCTTCTTGAAAAACAAATATTTTGTTTTAGCCATTTGCACATGAAAAGATGTTAGAGCCTTCTTCACCAAACAGTTAGCTGACTATGAGAATTTGTAAGATGTTGTTGATTATAATTTTCCTTCTTTTTGACTACTCCCACTTTTATTCGCTAATTCACCCTTTTGTGTATTTTGTAATCATCTGTATTATTAGTGTTGAAAAGAAACACTAAGTGGGAAAGTATTCAAGAAAAAGTGAGATCTTAGGCTGGAAGTAACTTGGTTAGTGTTAAAGTACTTGCCTACCATGGAGAAAGTTCCAGGTTTGATCCTGTTACCTACCACATGAAGTTGGGCACAGTGACACAGGACTACCTGCCTATATAGTCAGAGACATCCTTGTTGTGTGACTTGAGTTCACCGATGACACTGTGGCAATTTCTGTAATTTCCTTTCTGTTTGTAAGGACACAGTCTAATGCTTTCTTTTTTCAGCTTTGGAAAATGGGTTGTAGATTCCCAGTAGTGGTGGACTCTTTTCAAAGTGATCAAGGAAGTCCTCTACCTTGCTTATCACACTATCTGCAAATTTGTGTTGGAGAAGGTCTAACACACAACAATTATTTTGATATTAAGAATGTCTTGGTTCTGTTGTCCTCCTGTTCCTAAAATCCACCAAGACTGGGGACACTTCTGTGCCTATGAGAGCAGTCACAGCTCAATACAGTAAAACTGAATCTCACTTAGGTAATATGGCAAATAGCAGGAAAGTAAGGCTGAAGAAGAAAAATGGATCTAGGCTGAGATCTCTCTGTCTCCATTGTCTCCACATGTTTTTTTTTTTGTTGTTGTTATTGGAATGGAATATGGAATTACCTAAAAATTCCCATATAATGCAATGATATCAATATGATGCAACTTAGTTAAACCATATTCTTCATGTTTTCTATCTGTGATGGCTTTAAGCTTCCACGAAAATTGTGCATACCAGCTTCACAGCAGGAGAGGATAGATACAGCGAGATTAGAGAGGCAAGATGTTCAGGATTCAAAGGATCTGTGTGGCAGAGGGTGAGGTAATGATAATGATTATGTGATAATAGTACTGTTGTACTATTTTACGAGGCAGTAATCCAGCTTCCAGAGCAGAGAAACGATGGGGAGGCAGGGTGCTTTATCCAGTGGAGGGAAATAGATTGTTGCTGAATAGCCCAGCACGAAGTAAGGCATTTTCTTTTTTGAGGCAAGGGATTAAAAGTAAGTTTTTAAAACAAATGAGTAACTTCCTGAATATGAACAAGCCAACAAGTGACAAAGGGTTAAAGAAGAGCAACCTATCTGGGAGGATGAGAGGCTGGTGCCAGGGACTGTTGTTCTTTGTATGCAGCAGAAATTGGAATTCTTGTTAGTAGAAGCAAAAATTTTGAGGACCCAAAACAAAAACAAGAATTCCATTCTTAGGAGGGTTGGCAGCTGAAATGATGTGTGGTATTTTTGTAGAAAAATATTAAACTACTGAAAAGTGCAAACAGATTTCCCTTCATCTCATTTTACATCACTCCATTTCTTGCGAAGTTGCTAGGTGGAAGAGACACATCAGTTATAACAGCAGTGACAGACAGCTGACATACTGTGTTTTACTTCTTTGCGCTAACAGATCAGAATTGCTTAATAAGGTGTTAAAGGGGATAAAATATCTTCTGTGGGCTGGATTGACTGGAAAGTAACTTAGTCTTGGGGGAAATCCCTTCTTCCTACAGACACACACATATACACATACCAAATCACTGAATATTTTGTATATATGAAGGCACGTATACAACATATTCATGTTGAATATACATGTGTACATACATAGCACACACCACCACCCACTGACTACATACATATATATGAATGCATGCATACAATGTGTATATTGAATATATATATGTAGATATATATTGTGTGTGTGTATGTATGTATGTATGTATGTATGTATATATACACAATACACACACACACACAGAGGCAAACTCAGTTCTAGAAAATGGAGGGTGTTTCCAGTTCATATTGAATCTTTGGGCATATGGGGTCAATTTGACTGGGATAGCTGAGCTGGCAGCTGGTCCTGCCCTGGGACAGCTGGGATCATTTTGCTTCATCTCTCAAAGTTAATGCTTAGTACTAATTCTTTTTCCTCCCAGGCTGCCAAGAGGCATCTGCCTGTGGTATTGTCACTTAAGAGTGTGCACTAGCCAATAGCTTCTTACATCTTACACACTGTAGTTGCAAACTCTGTCTTTTTATGTCTCCGGAAATCATTAGAATACCCTTGGCCCCAAGAGATGGGCCAATTTCCAGTGGAAACCTTTGCTCCTCCATTCTCAAGTCCAGCCTCAAGCCCAGCACATTATAGGTATTGACTTTCCAAAGCAAGGTTTTGTTTAAGGTCTGTCTGGGCAGGGGTAAAGGGGTGGGGTAGGGGGAGACCACATAGCAAGGACTTTCTTTCACTCAAAAGCACAAAATTTAAGTACTCCGAGGTTGCCTTCAGTGTTAGCTTTTGGGCAATTATGAGAATGAAAAAAAGTAGCTTTCACTCTTCAGCCATGATGATTTTGAGAAAACTTCAGTTCTCAGTAACTCATATGGCTACCCTGAATTCTCCATGAACTTCTTGCTATACTTTAAAAGAAGAAGGAATATTATGGAATATATTACTTTTACATTTTTTTTGTACCTAACAAGTAGCAAATTGCTTGTCTCATAGTAGACTTAAATATACTATGTATTTTAATATATTAATTATTATAGAATTCAACATATACATCAAAGCTATATATAAATGGTGGCTGAATGAAGCTAGTAAATATTTTCCAGAAGGTAGGTACTAGATCAGTCATTGTTGCTGTCCAGCTGGGAACATGGAAGGAAATTCATTCTTTGAATACAATGTACAACAATGGTACTCAACCTTCTTCATGATGGCACCCTTTAATACAGTTATTCATGTTGTTGTGATCCTCAACCATAAAATTATTTTATTGCTACTTTGTAACTGCAATTATGATTTGTAATGTAAATACCTGATATGTGAACCCCCCAGTTTGAGAACTGCTGATGTACAACATGTGTTATAGCTATAGACACCTTCCCCTGGACATCTGGAATACTGAACACAGTGACAAAAAACCCTTCATCTCATGAAGATTTCTTTCAGCTTAGGAAAGGAGAAAATTAACAATGATGATGTTGAACAAATAGGTTAATCAGTATATTAGAAAATACACACATTAGAAAAATAAAAAGAATTGAGTAGGGTAAGAGAAATATAGAACAACATAAGAATAATGTAATTTTACAGACATATCATTAAAAGTGTTCATTTGTTTGTATTGAGAATTTCTTGAACAAAGGCATGGGAGAAAAGAAGTAGTCAGATGGATATTTTGGGGGCAATATGTCTGAGAAGAGCAGACAGTTAAAGTGATGATTGGAATATGCATGACAATTTTTAATGTGTAAAATGGTTACAACATAAAATTTGCCATTTACCTAAGAGTATGGTTGGTTGAGATTTAGCACACTCAGTCAGTGTTTTCTAATCATCATTGCTTTCTGGCTTCACAATATTTTAATGCCCCCCCAAGGAGATCCATAATCAGTGAGTACCATTTACTCCCTTCCTCTACAACAGCTTCTGGTAACCACTAATTGATTTTGTGCTCGTCTGTGTGTGCTGGGCATTGTGAGGTTGACAAAAGGGGCAGTGGGGTGCAGAATAGGAAAAAAGTTCATATTGGACAACATCAGATTAGTAAAAGGAGGATGACAACGAGGGTCAGTACAATCTGGACATGAAGACATATGGCTGAGAAGAAGGTCACCGTAGGAGAATTTGTCTGGAGGAGTTGAATGCTGGAGCTATTGAGAAGTTGGAGACAATTGTATTTGCTGATGAATTACATTTATAGAGATATGAAAGAAATAAGGATGGTGTGGTGATTCTGCTGAAAATTTTTGAAGAGTAGACTATAAGAATTTCACTTCGGAGCAGGTTGAGTTTAAAAAGTATATTCATGAAAATAACATTGAGTAGATAGTTTGGTTCATTTGTCTAAGTTCTGAAATAGATCTAAGCAAACATATGGTGTTTAGTGTTGAGAATGAGAAGGTTACCAAGGGATGGAGTGTGAAGAGACTAGGGGAGTGCCAGTGCTGAAGATGGGCATATCCTTTTCCCCCAAAAGGGGTATGGAGGACACCAAAAGTGATGGGAATGAAGTAGATGGGAAACCATGAGTGTGTAAGGTTTGGGAAGCCAAGTGAACCAAGGGGGAGAGAGAGCAGAGAGCTTGTGTGAAATTTTGCTGAGTTGATGTGTGTAAAATTAAGCTCAAGTGATGCACAAGAACATTCTCAGCTTTCACAGTGGAGGTCAGTGTGGGCACTGGGGAACTTCTGAGTAGTGACTGGTAATGTGGAGACCTCCAGTAGGAAGACCAAAGGCATGGGCTTGGCTTCTCACAGGCACTGTCAGAAATCTTACTCTTTTACACTTTCAGGACACATAATTTTTAAGTTATTTGTTGTAAGTTACAGCCTTTTCCTTACAAAATTCTGGTATATTTTCCTTCCCACAAATTCTCAAGACGTATTGTATCACTTAAAAATAAAGATTTGGCCAAGAGATGGTGGCACATGCCTTTATGTCCAGCACTTGGGAATCAGAGGTAGGCAGCTCTCTGTGATTTCAAGGCCAGCCTGGTCTACAGAGTGAGTTCCAGGACAGCCAGGGCTACACAGAGAAACCCTGCCTCACAAACAATAACAGCAACAACACAAATATTGGTCAGAAGGAATGAGACTCAGATCTGGGAAGATCTTCTCTTTCTGAATCATTAATAATATGCTCAGTGTTTTATAAAATTGGCAAAAACCTTCAAACTCATCCTGTAATTTTTTTTCCCATATGTCGTCTATAGACTAGCCTACAGTACTGTTTCTGCAAAAGCTAAGAAAATTTGGACTATTTGAATTTTGGAAAAATATGAAATCATAAGGAGAATATTTGAATAACTTTTACTCACAGTTTCTTGGAAAAACAAAAATTATATGCAATGCTTATTTTAAGTACTTTACAATGTTTAATTTATTAGGAATATAAAAATGTATTATGTATAGCTAAGGTAATAAAGTTGCATCTGGAATAATTAAAATTTAAAAATATCATAAATTAACAGAGTCATCACAGATTTACTAATTGAATATACTAATTAATGACTTTAATTTTTATCACAAATGGGATTCAAAAGTTGCTGACATAAAATAAATTTAACATTTTCCTGTGTTCCAGTACTTAAGAAGTAGCAAACATCTAATAATCCTTGATATACATTTTATAGATAGATTTGGTTTTAACAGTTTTTTACTCTCACAACACTGAAATGTGAAATGTGTGTATCTGAAAATAAAACAATAACATCTATAATAAAATATCTTTGTATTTGGTGAGGTTGGCATTTTCTTTTTTTTTAATGTGTGACTTTATTTTATTTTTCTCCCTTTTATTAAAATAGAACCTTTTCTCATTCAGTATATTCTGATTATAGTTTCCCCTCCCTGTATTCCTCCTAGTTCCTCCCAACTCCCTTCCCATCTGAAATAATTCCCTTTATGTCTCTCATTATAAAAGAGCAGGCTTCTGAGAGATAAAAGCAAAGTATAATAAAATAAAATATAATAAGATAAATCAAAATCCATCACATAGAATTTGGACAAGGCAAACAAACAGAAGGAAAAGAGCCCTAAGAGCAGTCACATATATCAGAAACCCACTCATTTAAACTCTCAGAAGTCCTATAAAAGCTTAAGGCTCTCATATCCATGCAGAGGACTTGGTACACACCCATATTGGCCCTGTTTAAATCTTTGTGAGTTCATATTAGCTTTGCTCAGTTTATTTAGAGGGCCAATTCTCCCGGTGTCCTTCATCTCTTTTGACTCTTACACTCTTTCTGTCACTTTTTCCAGAAGGGTTCCCTGAGCTGTGGGGTGAAGGATTGGACAGTGATATCCCACTTAGAGCTGTGTGTTCCAAGGACTCTTTCTTCATTAAGTGTCTGGCAGTAGGTCTCTGTATTTGTATCAATCTGCTGCAGGAGGAAGCTTCTCTGATAGTTACTGAGGAAGGCACTGACCTACGAATATAGCAGAATAGCATTATGACTCATTTTATTATTGCTTGTTTTAAAAATCAGTAGTATTGGTTTACCATGGGCTCTCTGGGATATCTATGCTCTGGTTCTTGGTCACCCAGGAAGTGTTACTTTTGGGGTCCATGTCTTGGAGTGGGCCTTAAATCCAAGTAGACATTGGTTAATTTTGTGCCACCATTGATGTAGCATGTTTGGCAAGCAGGACAGATTGTAGATCAGAGGATTTGTGGCTGGGTTTGTGTATGTGTTTGTGTTTCTCTTTTGGTAGCTTGCAGAGTAACTTTCCAACTATGACATTTTCATAGGAAGCTAAGTATGCTAAGCTTCAGTTATTTGCAATTGTTGGTTCATTATCATCCACAATATATTCTGAACTTTTGATTCATATTTACTTCCTCTGAACTAGAGCTAGTATGCTACCCTATACTTTCATTGATGCGCTCTTTACAACCTCAACAATAAAATAAACCAAGGCCACATTTCACCCTATGTACTGACTAGGAAAGTTACAGAGAAACAAGCCTCTGGAAGGATTGTTCTGCAGAAGCCTTTTCTCCAGACTACGAAATGGAAACAATATTTCACCTGACATGGCCAAGCATTCTAGTAGATTCTGTGATTCATAGATAAGAACTGGGTTCATTGATTCAATTAAGTTATTCAGTCACTCAATCAGCATTAACTCAAAATTGTTTGGATTACTCAAGCAAATGCATGAAGGCACTCGTTGTTTTGCAGTGGTTGAAAGTGGAAGTGGAAACTGCTCTGTAGTTTAATTAAATGGGGCTTTTTGTCTTCTGGTTGTAACATGTTCCTTTAGTTAGGTTCAGCTACCTGCTCCTAGTACCACAAGGAAACTTTTGAAGAAACTACTTTTATATCCATTGTTCTAAATTCCATTGGAGAACTCTAAACTTTTTTTGGCATTTATTTTTATTTTTTCTGTTTAAAAATGCTTTCTAACAAGAAAAATGATTTAAAAATAGAATATGGCTCATAGTCATAATAATTTTCCTAAGTATTTATTTTTAAGTAGGAAGTTTTACAAGTAGAATTAGATTTAATTAAAGTGTCATCCAGTGAGCAGATCTATCAGTGTTTGCTCTTGTCTGCAGCTATGTAATTCATTAAATTAATGCTTCCTTGTTAATGAATACTGTTTTTTAAAACCTTTCTGAGAAAGAGAACCCGTGAATTAATGTGGTAATTATGTACCTGAGGTCTTTAACATAGACTGAAAATACTCATTGATCTTTGTTGTATAACAGAGTTTTATTGTGCCATTTTCATACATGTTTTTTGACCATCTTTACTTCCTCCTTTCCCTCCTTATCCTCCTTCCTTCTCTGGTCCTCATATCGTAGTTTCCAGCTTCGTTTTATTGTCTTTCTGTTTTCACAAGGCTGCCTCACATGCTCATCATTAAAAACAAATGTCATGTTACTTCCATAGGGAGGAAATTAAGATGAGATGTTATAAGTATTTTTAAATAAACTCTTAACCTGTTATAAATCTGCCTGATAATTTTAAGATTTTACCTGAGGATGCAGGGGAATAAAAAATATATATATTTTCACTCTGAAGCATACAATAATCTAGTGAAAATCATAGGGGGCTCCAAGTTCTTCCCACTGAAGTGAATTGGAAAGCTTTTCCTCTAAAATGAGCCACAAGTAGGAAGGAAGTGAGAAGGAATCAGAGAATATTAAGATAGGGTATTTTTAAAATACATATTATTTTATTTATTCTTTCATAATGTCATAAAGGTATACAATGTGTTGTAACAATGTCTGTCCCCAATTGCCCTCTTCCAACTGTGCTCAGATCCTGTCAACAACTCCCTTTTTACAAACTCATGCCCTTTAAATTAATTAATTAATTTATTTATTTATTTATTTATTTATTTATGCCAATCCATGGAGTTCAGTTAGTGTTGCTCTTATATACATGGATGTGGAGCATCTCCTGGAACATGAGAAGCTTATAAGAGGCTTATCCCTCAGGAAAAATCCTTCTTCCTCCTCTAGTACCAATCATCTGCCAGACTGGGTTGACCTTGTGCCAGTGACCACAGATGCTGTAGGTTCATGAGTGTGGTAGCCATGCCATGTCTAGGAGACACCTTTTCACATGTGCTCTGGTCTTCCATTCTTTCAATGTCTTCTGTGATGTTCCTTAAGCCTTAACCCCAAATTTTGGTTGGTTACTGAAGTAAAGCATTATTTCTTACCAGTTTGCTTCTGATAATGGGGCAAGTGTGGGATCTTTGGTTCAGCACAGCCTTTTAGAATGTCTGACTTCTTTTATTGAGTTTTTTCACTAACCAGGATATTACCAGAAGATTCCTTTACATCCACTATGCCAACAATGGAGAAACTATGGAGACTAGACAATCATATATGGTTAGTGAATACTTCTGGAACTAGCTTCCACTTTTTAACAAATGTTTTCTAGACATAAATGAATAATGCTAACAGAGCCAAGAAAATGTAATTTAGGCCTTTGCTCTGGGGAGGGAAAACAAACATGTTTTGGGAACAGCAATCAGTGTCTTTACTACAGTGTTCAGACGTGGCAAATTGGCTTGGAAACAGCAATCACTGCCTTTACGAATGTTCAGACATGGTGTGTTGGCTTGGGAAATTGATCACTGTCTTTACCAGTGTTCAGAAACTGTGAATTGGCTTGGAAACACTGACCACTGTCTTCACCAAAGTGTCCAGACATGGTCAATTGGCTTAATATTTTCTAGGCTTATAAATACTCCAGAAGTTTCCAAGCTAACACAATGTTCATGGATGAAATAAATAGAAATAAACACACAAAAAGAAGGAGGACATATCACATTAGGTGGCAAGTTTGAAAGAACCCGTTTTTAAAGATATTCCTGACCAAAGACAGTTCAAATGAAAAGACTGGGATTGTTTTTTTTTAACTATCTGAATGTTGCTATTAAGTGGTTGTATTTCCTTGAGACTTTCATTTATCTTCTCTAAGATTTGACTGTGCCTGTAAAAAAAATGGAAATAAATCTGATATTGGCATTCATCTTTGCTGTGATGCTAACAAAATCATAAATGTGGGATGGTTATGAATTATTAATTGCTAAAGTAATTTTATTTCAGGCCAGCTGCATTAAGGAAACGCTAGCTCTGAGGCTACTTCTGTCATTCACCTATGACTCATGAGTTTTCATTTGGCAAAAAGTAGCACAGAAAAATTTTCAAATATTGTAAAATCAAGGTTTATCTGAGGTAACCTTTGCTGCTTGTTGGAAGTATGTGGCTGAGTAATAGTTCAAAAATAGCAAGTTATTTTGAGGAAGAACATATGTTCTTTAACAAATAAAATAAGTGTTCTAAGGAGAAATTCTATAGCATATTTAATTGTATATTCAGCTTGATTTGAATTCTGCAGTCTGGAGCACCCCTCACTTCTATATAAATTTAAGTACTTTATTAATTGCAGTGATGCTAAGGTGAGTACTGTTGTGTGGAGTTGCATACTATGAATAGCTCTTACATGTCTGTGTAGGAAAGCCATGCTGTGAGTTAACTGAAACTGAAGCACTGACTAAACATTTTATATATGCAATATATTTTATGTACCTTATGTGTATGTGCACACATACATAGACAGTGGGTACGATTAAAAGCATCTTGCTTCTCTTAGGACAAACAAACAAATGCTTCTCTGTCTTTTCATAAATTGTTGATGAATGTCTGTCAAATGAGTTAATACTGCATTTACTAAATACACATTTAAGGCAAAGTCCTCTCTTAAAATAACAGTAATAAAATAGATAGTAGCAAAATAATAGATATTTTCAAAATATTGACAAAAAGCAGCTCTGACTTTATCATTACTAGTTTTCAGGAATCGGATACAAAAGAAAATGTAGTCAAACCAACCTTTTGTAAGGGGCAGGAGACAGTTAACATAGACAGAATGTGTCAGAATGAGATTCTTTTCAGGCTAAGAATGACAAAGTAACACATTTATCAGTGTGACGCCCATGAGTAGTATTGAAAGCAGGAAACAGGGTATGCAGCAAGACAAATTCTGACAAAGAAGCCTTTAGCATTGCTTAGAGAATTAATCGAATAAAAAGCAGTGAGAAAGTATTCAGTATAGACCACCCATTGTTGACAGGCTGTGGATAAATTAAAAAAAAAACCCAGCTTTTTGGACACTTTTTGATGGAAGGATGATGAGTTTTAAGAACACAGTGACATTCCCAGAAAACATTAAAAGCACATTTAAAAATATCTGAATGAGTGACAACATGAGTATGGTCAATGTCCCGGAAATGCTACTAACCAACAGATGGAATTTACCTTTTCTAGTAGCACAATAGCTAATTATGCTTGCCCTAGGAGTTTAGATTTTTTTTCTTGGAGTACTGTTTGGTGCCTGGAATTATTATACCATGCCACCTATTGTAGGCTCCTGCACAAAAGGATAGACAGTGTTGATGTAATGATGAAGAGGTCATGTTGATGCTGCGCATGTGGAAAATGTGGTATTGTGGGGGGGGGTGAAGGAAACAGAAAATATGATCACACTGAATAGCATTTGAGAAGTAGCAGCCAAATAGCAAGGCAAATAAACTTTGTAGTTTAGAGTTGTGATTGGATTTCAGAGGAGTAGATAGTAACAATGGGAATGGCTAATCTTGGTTGTCAGCTTGACATAGCTAGTTGGGTAGAGTTGAAGAATTGTCTACATCAGATTGGCCTGTGGGCATGTCTGTGGAACGTTTTCTTGATTGTGAATTCATGTAGGAGGGGCCAATCCACTGTGAGTAGTACGATCTCTAGACAAGTGGGCCTGGGATATATATACATACATACAAATCAGGGGCAAGACAAAGTAGCATTTCCCCATTGGTTTCTACTAAAACTCCTTCTTGAACCCTCTGTTTACAGTTTTACTTGATGGACTCTAAGCTATAAGGTGAAAAAGCCCTTCCCTTCCCAAGTTGCTTTTTGTCAGAGTGTTTTATAGTAGCAATGCAATCCAAACCAGAACAGCCGCACATACAATAAACAAGATGATGGAACTGGATGCACTGTCCGGGAGCCAAGGAGGAGCCGTTCTGACCTTTGCAGAAATTATTTCCAGGCATTGTTGAGAAACAATCAGTTGCCACCTATAAGGAGTGACAGCTATGAGCACTCAAAGTGTTACAAATTCACTTTCAGTCAGAAATTGAGAGGTGTTTTGGACTCTGGCTCTTACAGTCTTTCTAACCCCTTGTCTAAAAAGTCTGAACTTTAGGTAGGAGTTTCTTTACATATGTTTGAGTTGGAGTTAGTCATCCCACTGTCTTTTATTCTCTCCATCTCTGCAACATCTCTGTCTGATGCCAAAGAATCTTCTTTGTTGGAAGCTACACTTCCTTGTGGCTATAAAATAATTATTTATAATACAGTTAGAAATTATAGTGATGGCAGATGGCAGTAGTAGGTTCTCTTGTCATGGTCTGTGACCTCTCTAGTCATGGGTAGCTGGCTAGATTGACAGTATCAGGCATGTTTTCACTCCTATTGAAAATGCCCTAAATTCCAGTTAGACAGCTGTTGGTTAACCATAAGACAAAGGTGCCACTGTTACACTATTGGGTCAATATCTTGATCCCGTTATTGTTATGGTTTGTAGAGTTTATGGCTGGGTAGGACTACTGATTGCTTCTCTCGTGGGAGCTTATGAAACACTTAAGTATTAGGAGAGCTAGTCCTCAGGGAGTAGGATTCAGACAAGTTCCAGCTCATTTTCTCCAAGTCCTACGCTCAAAGTATGTGGTATCTACAGCAATAGAGTCTTACTTTCAGATCCTGAAAGGCAACCAATGGCAATGCAATAGCCCTGAAGTGGAGATTTTCCATTCTTGGCACTGGAATTTTTGTCAGATAGCTTTTAGGAGAAGTTTCATCACGTCAGGTGGAACTTGATTTAAAAAGAATATAAGGAAATAAAAACCAGTAGTAAGGTGTGATAAGGGAGGAAAACATCTGATGAATTAAAGATAAGGTTATACTCAAAGTTGGTGCTGAGAGGCTGTCTTGCTGCAGAAATCACATGGTGTATATATAAGGCCATATGTATTCGGAGGTTTAGAGTCCCAGACAGGGAAGCAAAGGCATGGCAGCATGAACAAATGAGAGAGCTCACAGCTTGATCCTAGCCGTGGCCAGAGAGGCATGCTGTGAATGGGAGTTTTGTGAAATCCCAGTGACTCTGACACACCTCCTCTTTACATATTAGACAAAACACTTTATTCTGTTGCAATTCAAGTACTGTTTCCCCTGGACAGGACTTATGTCTGCTAAAATAATAAAAAGCTCAAATGCCAAAGTGCAAGGAAATAAAAACCAGCAGTAAGGTGTGATAAGGGAGGAAAACATCTGATGAATTAAAGATAAGGTTACACTCAAAGCTGGTGCTGAGAGGCTGTCTTGCTGCGCAAAAAGTCCCATGGCAAAATCTGAATTTTTCACAGAAGAATTGCTTTGATAATTGTTCCTGTGTGTGTGTGTGTGTGTGTGTGTGTGTGTTTCAGTATGCATATTATAACACACTGTTACAGACAAGGAATCTAACTTAGAGAAATAACAAAGGAACTGAAGATAATATGTTACAAACTTAGGAACTGAAATCAGGATCTCAAATCCAGTTTGGACTTTTGAAATAATTTTGTGAGAAAAAGAGGAGGAAAGAAAGAATGAATTAAGAAGGGTAACATTACAAGTCAGTAAGCTTTCTCACTCAGTTCATATTTGGCTATAAAAATATTGAACCATAACCTGTACAGAGAATGCTGTTTTAGTTGCTAAAATAAAGTGGGAATTAAAAATTTGCCAACATAAAGAGAATGGCATGGATTGCAATTTCATGAGCTAAAACAAAAACAGGATTTTATTGATCTATGAAGAACAGCTATTTTTATCCCAGAGTTTTGTATGAAGAGTAATAGAATGGTATGTGTAACACATAGTATGTCTTCAGTAAATATTGATTAAAGGAATTAAATGTTTAACTTTGAGATCCCATATAGTTCCTACCTTTACTGGAATTATCAGGACTTAGTCACAATTTTAAAATCTCGCCTCCTTTAGGAGCGTTTTGCAATGTACTAAACATGTTCCATGACACATGTTCACGCTGCTAAGCTCTTCTTCCCAGTCCTGTCAGACACAGTCTTCTCCAAACCATATTCCTGTGTGCTCACCACATATTCCCACAGTGATGTAAGCCCTTTTGAAACATTTTTTCCTCTTTGCTGCATCAATATTATTTAAGTCTATGTGTATAATACATGGCCATTAAATATTCAAATGTAGAATGATTGTTGATCACTAAATAAAAGTCACATTTCATCTGGCATCCTGTGCATTTCATTGGGTAGTGCTGTCTGTCTTTTTTTTTAATTATATAATTTATTTTACATATCAATCTCAGTTCCTCTCCCTCCCATCCTCCCATGTCCCCCATAAACCCCCCCATCCCATCCCCCATTCAATTCCCAGGGAGGGTGAGGTCTTCCATGAGGGATCATCAAAATCTGTCAAGTTATTTGGGGAAGGTCTAGGCAGGCCCTCTTTCATACATCTAGGCTAAGAGAGTATTCCTCCATGGAGAATGGGTTCCCGAAGTCTGTTCATGCACTATGTATAGATACATCTACTGCCCAGCCCTCCTAGCTGACACCCATGTTCAGGGCACCTGGTTTGGTCTCAAGTTGGTTCCCCAGCTGTCAGACTGGGGTCCATAAGCTCCCACTTGCTCAGGTCAGCTGTTTCTGTGGGCTTCCCCAGCCTGGTCTTGATCCCTTTGTTCCTCACTCTTCCTTCTCTATAACTGGATTCCAGTAGTTTGGCTCAGTGGTTAGCTATGGATCTCTGCTTCTGCTTTCATCAGCTACTGGATGAAGGCTCTAGGATGGCATTTAAGGTAGTCAACATTCTCATCACAGGGGAAGGGCAGTTAAAGTAGCCTAGTTGGGGTCATCCTTGTGGCTCTCTGTATAATTCCCTAGTGCCAGATTTTCATTAAACCTATAATGACTCCCTCTATTGATGTGTCGCTTTTCTTGTTCTCTTCTATTCATCTCCTGACTCAATCTTCCTGATCCCTCATGTTCTCCTCCCCCCTTTTATTTTTTCCCTCCTCTTTCCCCTATCACACTTGCCCCATGCTCCCAATTTATTCAGGAGTTCTTGTCCCTTTCCTCTTCACCATGGGCACACACATGTTGCTCTTAAAGTCCTTATTTCCTAGATTTTCTGGAGATGTTGATTGTAGTCTGGTAATCTTCTGCTCTATGTCTAATATCTGTACATGAGTGATTACATGCCACATTTGTCTTTTTGTGACTGGGTTACCTCACTTAGGATGGTTTCTTCTAGTTCCATCTGTTTGCCTGTGAGTTTTAAGATTTCATTATATTTTATTTTCTGCTGAGTAGTACTCCACTGTGTAAATGTATCACATTTTCTTCATCCATTTTTCAGCTAAGGGGCATCTAGGTTACTTCCAGGTTCTGGTTATTACAAATAATGCTGCTATGAACATAGTTGAACAGATGTTCTTGTTGTATGAATGTGTATCCTTTGGGTATATGCCCAAGAATGGAATTGCTAAATCTTGTGGTAGACTGATTCCCATTTTCTGGAGAAACCTCCATATTGATTTCTAAAGTGTCTGTACAAGTTTGCACTCCCACCAACAATGAAGAAGTGTACCCCTTTCTCCACATTCTCTCCAGCAGAAACTGTCATTGGTGTTTTCATTTTAGCCATTCTGACAGGTATAAGATGGTATCTCAGAGTTGTTTAGATTTGCCTTTCCCTAATGGCTAAGGATGATGATGTTGAGCACTTTCTTAAGTATCTTTCAGACATTTTCAATTCCTCTATTGAGAATTCTCTGTTTAGTTCTGTATGTACCCCACTTTTAAATTGAATTATTTCGTTTTTTGGTGACTAGTTCCTTGAGTTATTTGTATATTTTGGAGATTATTCCTCTGTCAGATGTGGGGTTGGTGAAAATCTTTTCCCATTCTGTGGGCTGCTGTTTTGTCTTGTTGACTGTGCCTTTTGCCTTACAAAAGCTTCTCAGTTTCAGGAGGTCCCATTTATTAATTGTCGATCTCTGTGTTTGTGCTACTGTGTTATGTTCAGGAAATGTTCTTCTGTACCAATTTGTTCAAGGGTACTTCCAATTTTCTCTTCTAAGAGGGTTCAGTTTGGCTTTATTTATGTTTGGGTCTTTGATCCATTTGGATTTAAGTTTTGTACATGGTGATAGATAGATATGGATCTATCTGTAATCTTCTATATGTCCACATTCAGTTATGCCAGCAACATTTGTTGAAGATGCTTCCTTTTTTAATTGTATAGTTTTAGTTTCTTTGTCAAAAATCAGGTGTTCATAGGTGTGTGGGTTAATATCAGGGTCTTCAATTTGATTACATTGGTCTAACTGATTTTTTTGTGCCAATACCAAGCTATTTTCATTACTATAGCTCTGTAGCAGAGCATGAAGTCAGGGGTGATGATGAACTCATAAGTTCCTTATCGTAAGGGTTGTTTTGGCTATCCTGGATTTTTTGTTTTTCAATATAAAGTTGCATATTGTCCTTTCAAGGTCTGTGAAGAATTGTGCTGGGATTTTGATGGGGATTGCATTGAATCTGTAGATTGCTTTTGGTAAGACTGTCATTTTTACTGTGTTGGTCCTATCTATCCAAGGGCATGGGAGGTCTTTCCATTTTCTTGTATATTCTTTAATTTCACAACTCAAAGTACTTGTCATATAGGTCTTTCATCTGTTTGGTTAGTGTCACCCCAAGATATTTTATGTTGTTTGTGGCTATTGTAAAGGGTGATAGGGTGAGGTGATGTTTCTCTGATTTCTTTTTCAGCCCCTTTATTATCTATATATAATAGGGCTACTGTTTTTTTTTGTTTGTTTGTTTGTTTGTTACTTTTGTATCCTGCTGAAGGTGTTTATCAGCTGTAGGAGTTCCCTGGTACAATTCTTCAGGTCACATATGTAAACTATCATATCATCTGCAAATAGTGAAAGTTTGACTTCTTCCTTTCCATTTTGTATTTCCAAGCTGGTTGTGGTGCTGGCTGTTTTTTAATTGATGCTGTTCTTTATAACCCTGCTACTGAGAAGGTTAGTGTCTGAAATGTATTCTGTGGTGTTCAATGGTTATAGAGTTTTAAGAAGCTCCATTGTTACATTTAGTCAGCTCAACAATCTTGGTAGCTTTTACTTTTTCAAAGTGCAGCAGGAGAAGGAAAAGAAGCAGAAAAAAATTCTCAAGAAAACCTTGGTTAGTTTTTAGAGCAAGATTTTCAGAAAAGCAAGCCTGGCTTTCAATTCCTGAGCCCCCTCCCCAAACCTTCTTTTCTTTAACTTCTGACTGTCCCAACTTTAACTTATTTGTTTTCAGAATGAGCATCAATATTGTGTGGTTGAGTTGATCCATTATCAGTTATTTTAATATATCCATGTTTGTTGACAAAAGACCAAGAATATTTCTTGATATACCCAGAAATGCTGCTGAAAGCAATATTCATGCTTCTGATTCTGTTTCTTATTTCAGAATTTCAAACATGGAGATTAGATATTTGCTTTAAAGTGTTTAAATAGCCACCAAGGAAGAAGATTGTCTGAGCTCAAAAGTAATTTTCTTTTCTTTCCTTTTTCTTTTTCCTGACAAAGTATGTGGTTAGTAAAAATCAGCAATTACACTTGGCCTCAGAATTCTATGCATTCTTCTTTACCTTGAAAGCTTGTTTTTGTTGTTTGTTTGTCTTTTCATGTTTTTAAATATATTCCATTGTATGTCATGTTTGCTATGTATTTTCTCAGCTAGATTTTGTAATGGAATTTCATGTATCTTAGCCTGCCTCCGAGTCCCTAAACAGCTGAGGATGATCTTAAGTGTCTGATCTTCTTGCCTCTATCAGCCAGGTGTAGGAATGGCAAGCTTGCATGTGCCACCATGCACAGTGTGTAGGGAGTGGAACCCTAGGCTTTAGATCAAGCACACTCTCTACTGAGCTACAGTCATTGCACTCAAGTAGAAATAACTCATGTATGCTAATGTAAACACCATCACTTTTGGGTAATATAGCTCTTTAAAACATGAATGATATGAATAGCTTTGCTTACACTTTGAAAATTACCTTAATGTGTAAGTCAGTATAAGACAGCTTGATTTTCACATTGGCTTCTTCATTCAATCCGCAGCAGTAAGTGGACTGGTGTATTTTAAAGCCTATCTGACACAATTAGATATGCTCTTCAATATTAAACCCAAATTAAATGGTAATTTTTAGAAGGATGGCTGTAGTGTGGAATTTGACTGAAAGGGAATGAATCTTCTCATTAAAGATTTTCACATTATAATCTACTTGTCTCTAGCTGTTTGAACAACATGCCCTGACTATTTGAGAATTCATAGCTGCACCAAAGTTATACAGATTTTCCAAATGCCCATACACCTCATTATGTACCATTTAAAAAAATCTCCTACATAAATTACAACATTCATTTCATTAAAAGAGTATTGAGTGTTGTGAAAATACCATGCTGGCCAATATAATTTTCAGAATTTATTTTATCACATCTCTAATTTTATCACTAGCAATAAATACTTTATTTTTTCTTTGGTGTGGCAGGTAATTTGGTACATTTTTCATAAAGTCTGCCAAATATTTGTGTTAGATTAATCAATATTTCAAATAAAAATCGATTTTCTATTTTTCCATTGGGAGCTAGTTTGGCTGGCAGTTTAAAAGCTACAGAAGTCCCTTTCCTTAAGACAGATACCAGCCACATATATGGATTCTGTAGGCTATATGTGTAGGACCCATGTCATTACATGAGACATTACATAATCATTTACTAGAATTAATTCTCACTGCCTTATCATGAACATTAATAAATAAAGCATGCTATAACTTTCTTTGTAAGGTGATGTATAGCTTTGAGGAGTGCAAGGATTGTTAGTACAGTGTAGCCCACCTCCTGGAATCTTGTAAAACACCAGCAGGCTTATATACCGCAGCTTGCTTGCCTTCACAGACATTGCAAACACATGGAAAGCACAGTGAACTTAACACCTCAGTGTTATAAAAGTGATACAGACCAAGGGTCCATTTGCAGAGGTGTCTCATAGCTAGAACTTTACTTAGTGATAATCATACTGGAACCATCCAGTTCTATCCAGACAAAATATTAGAGTGTATGATGAGATCTTTGAATATTTTTGAGCCACTGATAATTTTATTTAGTTAGAAGGACAGGTGTTTATTACATAGAGAGAAGGCTTTAATCTTGAATAACCATGGAAAGGAGTTCAGAGAAAATCATGATCAACATATTGTCCACCATTCTCAGTTACAGAAAAATGGAAACAAATAGTAAAATAGTAAGGATAACTTATCCTAGTTTCAGCCTGATGTGGTGATATCTTGCTTGTACAAATAAAGCCTGTGTGAAGGTCAGAGAATGGATTTTGCCACTAGGTAGCCATAGAGGTCTGAAGGCCTCCTACAGACAGTCAGGAAGCTAAGTAGTTGGGCAGAAACAGGATATAAGCATGGAGAAATAGGAACTTACTCTCTGGTCTGCTGAGATGTTGAAGTAAGGTGTAGCTATGGCTTGCTTTCTTTCTGATCTCAGCATTTTCCTCTATGTCTGACTCTGTGTTTTTATTGCTTAAACCAGTTAAGAACTCCATTTACAACCTAAGTTACTGAACCATGAAAAGAAAAAGAAGATGAACAAACAATTATCATAAGTGTCAGGTCCAAAGAGACCAGATAGCTCATGTATTCCAAAGCCTGTTTTCCATAACCAGGCTCATGTCTAAATGATGGATATTATGACAGAGAAGTTAAGAAATGCTAGGTAGTTCATATTTATTTTTTATTGACAAATACATTTATATTTATTATTTATAACATATACACAGAATGTGGTGAGCTGAGATACTAATATATTACTTCATTTACTATTTTGTGATATGAACACTAAAAGTGACTCAGTTTCCAAGAGTTCAATTTGGTTATTACTTAAGGCTAAGGATCTATAAAATGTATTCCTAGCCAACATGATATTTTGTATCCTTTGACTAGTATCTTTCAAATCTCTTTTGATCCCCGAGCCCATCCATGATGACCAACATTATTCTGAGACTTAATCTACTTTAGAATCCACATGTAAATGTGGTCAGGTGGTGCTTTTCTTGCTAAGTCTGATTGGCTTCCTGTAATATAATATTCCACAGACAGATCCATGCTGTGGCAAATGGTAGGACTTCATTTGGAAGGCTGGGTAGCTTTGCTTTGTATGTATACGCTACACTTTCTCCACCACTTAATCAATGAAAGGGCACTCAGGCTTATTCTGTGTTCTCCTTATGATAAGCAGTGCTGTAGTGGACAAAGTGGAGTAGAAGTTCTGTGTGTTATCTGACCCCCATCCCCGAATATGCTGTTAGTGGTGGGACTGGTGGAATTCAACTAGAAATACTTTATGCTTATGAGTTCATCTTTTACATAGCTATGTACACAGTGGTGAAGTAATAAATTAATATATATAGCATATAAATACTATTGAAACACCAAGAAGAAACCCCAGGAGGCCTTTCACATAGTATCTTCACTTTTACTTTCTCTTTGCTTAGACTTGGTAGAATGCTGACCAACTTTATTTGAAAATGATGTCATGTGATGCACAATCACTGGAATATTTTAGGATGAGTACTTCCAACCCATTCCTATTTTCTTGGTAGGTCACAGAAACACTAAACCTATTATGATATTCATAATTCTACAAGACAAGGTGGAAATATTTATAAAAATTGCTTACAATATGTCAAGTATTTTGAAAATACTTCAGTTTATTTTAAGAAGCCTTGTTATTGGAACCCATGTTTATGGACATATATAGATGATGTATAAATTTCTTCAGTTGGATATATATATCTATCCTTATAACATCTTGCATATTGAATTTGCCTAATAAAACTGTGTTTGACTAAAATTTGCCTCAAATTTTCTAGATATTTGAGTTCATGGATTGTATTTCCTGTTTAGTAGAACTTTCAAAAAGGCAGTCTACCAGAACTGAAGTTTTAAAATCTTTGTCACTAAAAGTCCTTTCTTAGGCTTAAACTTCTCAATTTTTAAATTTAGTTAATTTTAATTAAAGCTTAAAGAGAAAAAGAAAACATTAGAAAGATGCTGGCACTAAATGACTTAGTTCTGTGAGTAGGGTGGTTGTGGTTTTCTTAATGGCATTCATTATACTGATAAAAAGTAGTGAGGCATGTTGCCCTGTTTATTTTCCAAACAAGTGTTTTGCCAGTAATGGGGGTAGTTGTCATTTGATGTTTTATGCCATGATATTGATAAATATTGATGGGATACTTTGATTCTTTTGAGTACACTGTTAAGAACATGAAAGGAAGTGATCAAACAAAAGAACAGGTTGTTGTCCAGAACTGGGCCAGATTCAGAGAGTCAGAAAACAACTGGATAGCTTTTATTGTCTCCAGCTGTGCTATGGGTCTTTAAACAAAAAGACGTCTAAAGTAGTTGTAAAATCATAACTATGTATAGTATCACACAAACATCACACACACATAGGATGCCTCTGATGAGAAATATGCATTTATAGTTGAAAAAGTCATTACATATGTTTCTGATACTATGTTATGATTCCTGTTCTTTGATGAATTGTGGAGGTCTATGAAAATAACATCATCTATTTCAGAGAAGTTGTTGCAGGATTTGTAGCAAGTATATGATAACATGTCATGAATTCATATATACATATATAATGCACATTGAATGTATATGAATGCATGTGTACATATATAAAAACTATCCAAACGTCAAAATTTTATGTTTACTTACCAAGGAATTCCAAAGATTTACATCATTTGGCTACTCTAGGTCTTTGAAAAAAAAATGAGAAGTGGGTGTTTAAATGTTTTAAGAGGTAATTTTCTAAGCAATTGAGCAAGTAGTTAAAAATACCTTGTTTTTATTTCCTTCCCTGAGAAAGTCCTAACATGTAAGGCTTTAAGAGCGCATAGAAGAAACCATACTAGACTCTGAATTGTATGCTCCAGTTTCAAGCTTGTTGGATAGTATGTGACATCAATGTGTTTGAAGTGTGAAGGTGACAGCTGGAATTGCCTCCTATTGCCTGTCCCCTTCAGTTGCCTGGTAACTATGTTAGCTGCTCTGTGATTGCTGGTGTTCTTGTCACTTGTTAAATATCATGATTGTGTTGAAAAGACTTTGCTGTTGTAGAAAGGGGGAAAGCCCACAAAAGAACTACACCAAGATTCCTTAGCTTTGGTGTTAATCATGCTCAGGGGAGGTGAATTCCTGGTTGTGAGGTACTTTCACATGCATTCATGCATTGTAGATATCCAGTCATGTCCCTCATCTCTACCTTCCAGATGAAGCAGCTTGCCCACCTGTATTGCTGCAGCATCTAAAAATATCTTCAGGTAGTGCCATGTGTCCCCTGGAAGGGAAGGAAAGAATCAGTTTTATTGAGGCCCACTGTTAGAGACTGAACCCTTAGGAAGTGAACCCCAGCAAGTGATAAAGTTGTCATTCATCTCTTCATTCTCATTTGTTATCAGATGGTCCCACATTTGATTGGATGTCAGTAAATGCTTCAGAAATAAAAATAGGAATGAGACTTTGGAAAACACAGATACTCTCTTAGATCTCAAGATACCTTTGAAGAAGTAAAAAGAAGGACGAAACGGAAACACTGTGTTATTTATCTATTATCTTTTTGCATGACATTGATTTCCCATGGATTGGGAGGATAGGCAGAGAATCATAAGGTTCTACATTGTTTTACTAAGAGGAGCAACGTCCAGGAAAAAAAAATGTCTAAATTCTCCATGATGTAGAAATGGCCAAGTTCATGTGGTGCAGTTTTTGTAGAGTGTGACACATTCATGAAGCATGTTCTCCATTCAGCACTTTAAATCATATTTTTAAAATGAAAATTGGGCTATAAACTTACATAATTATCTGCTTTTAGTTTAAATACGTGTATGTATATGTGCATGTATGTATTCATTATTTTAGTTAAATAAAGTAGAAATTTTGAAGTATTGATTCTGCTACTTTTTGGCAAAATTATGTTCATGACAAAGTGGCAGAGAAAGAAATCATAGAAACATCACCCTTTACAATAGCCACAAGCAACATAAAGTATCTTGGGGTAATGCTTACCAAACAAGTGAAAGACCTATATAATAAGAACTTTGTGGCTCTAAAGAAAGAAATTAAAGAAAATACCAGAAAATGGAAAGATCTCCTATGCTCTTGGATAGGTAGGATAAACTTAGTAAAAATGGCAATCTTTCCAAAAGCATTCTACAGATTCAATGCAATCCCCATTAAAATCCCACCTCAATTCTTCACTGACCTTGAAAGGATAATAATCAACTTTATGTGGAAAAACAAAAGACCCAGGATAGCCAAAACAACCCTATAAAATAAAAGAACTTCAGGAGGCATCACCATTCCTGACTTTAAGCTCTGCTACAGAGCTATAGTTCTGAAAACAGCACAAAAATAGACAGGTAGACCAATGGAATCGAATTGAAAATCCTGATATTAACCCACACACCTATGAACACCTGAGTTTTGATAAAACAGCTAAAATTATAGAATGGGGCGAGGACAGCATCTTCAACAAATGATGCTTGCACAATTGGATGATAGTGTGTAGAAGACTGCAGATAGACCCATGTCTGTCACCATGCACAAAACTCAAGTCCAAGTGGATCAAAGACCTGAACATAAATCCAGCCACACTGAACCTCTTAGAAGAGAAAGCAGGAAGTACCCTTGAACAAATTGGTATAGGAGACTGCTTCAAGGGGCACAGACACTGAGAGCAACAATTAATAAATGGGACCTCTTCAATCTTAGAAACTTCTGTAAAGCAAAGGACACAGTGGACAAGACCAAGCAGCAGCCCACAAACTGGGAAAATATTTTCACCAATCCTATATCCAAAAAAGAGCTGATCTCCAAAATATACAAAGAACCCAAGAAACTAGTCAACAAAACACCAAATAACACTATTTAAAAATGGGGTACAGAACTGAAGAAAGAATTCTCAATAGAGGAAATCAAAAAAGGCTGAAAGACACTTCAGAAAGCACTCAATATCCTTAGCTATCAGGGAAATGCAAATCAAAACAACTTTGAGATACCATCTTACTCCAGCCAGAATGGCTAAAATTAGAAACACCAATGACAACTCATGCTGGTGGAGTGCAAGCTCGTACAGCCATTTTGGAGATTAGTATGGCGGTTCCTCAGGAAAATGGGAATTAATTTACCACAGGACCCGGCCATCCCCTCTTAGGCATATACCCAAATGATCCACATCCATGCAACAAAGACATCTGTTCAACTATGTTCATAGCAGCACTATTTGTAATAGCAAGAACCTGGAAGCAACCTAGATGCCCCTCAACTGAAGAATGGTTAATGAAGATGTGGCACATCTACACAATGGAATACTACTCTGCAGAAAAAAATAATGGTATCTTGAAATTCGCAGGCAAGTGGATGGCAGTTGAAGAAACCATCCTGAATGAGGTAACCCAGTCACAAAAAGAGGAACATGGTATGTACTCGCTCATATATAGATTTTAGGTCTAGAGCAAAGGATCACCAGCCTATAATTCACACCACCAGAGGAACTAGGATACAAGGTGTATTCTAAGAGAGTCATATAAAGTCCCTCACAGAATTGGGAAGGGACAAGTCCCTCAGAGAACAGGGGAAGTGGGGGTCAGTGAATGGAGAGAAAAGTAGGAGAAAGAGAGGGGGAGGAGAGGAAAACATATGCAACTAGGAAGATTGAGTCTGGATAGGAATAGAAGACAGACAGAGAGAGAGAGAGAGAGACAGAGAGAGAGAGAGAGAGAGAGAACATAAAAGATGGAGCCAATATTGGTTTGAAGATAAAATTGAACCCAAAGAAAGGTCTAGAGATCTACAAGACTGCCGCCAACTAACAATTTGAGTATCCGTGGAAAGGCTACCATAAATGCCCTTCCTGGATAGTGAGATCAACAACTACCTTATCCATGGATCCCTCATCTAATACCTGTTGGAAACAGAAGCAAACACCCATACCTAAACACTGAGTCGAACTAGAACCCAGATGCAGATGGAGAAGACAAGACCAGGTTGCAGAAACACATAGAGACAGCTGACCTGAACAAGAAGGAGCTAATGGGCCACCAGACTGATAGCTGGGAAGCCAGCATGGGACTGACTCAGGCCCCCCTGTATATGGGTCTCAGCCAGAAGGACTGAGCAGTCTAGGGGACCTCAGACAGTGGAGCCAGAATGTATCTCTTGTGCACAAAAGGACCTTGCGAACACATCCCCCATGGAGGGATAACTGCTTTAACCTAAAGACAGGAGAGAAGCCCTAGTCCCTACTTCAAATGGCCTGTCAGATCTACATGACCTCCCTGGATGGCATTGCCCTACATGTAGAATTGGTGTGGGGGGATGGGAGGGGATGGGTGGTCAGGGTGCATGTTAGAGGGCAGAGAGGGTAAAAGAGGGAGGGAGGGAGGTAGAGGGAACTGGGATTGACATGTAAAATAATAAATTAAATAAAAAAATAACGTGTGCTATTTAGTTCATTAGAGTTCCTCTCAGAATTCATAAGCTAATTTATAAAAGCTCAGTGCCAGGTATAGACTACTTCCCTTCAAGTTGTTGTTCAGTGGGGTCTCATAGGCCACACAGGCTACTGCCATTGTTCTTGGTTACCCTATTGCTGATGACATCTTATAGCTGATTCATAAGGCATGGGGAATTCTAGCTGGTACTGACCTGGAAGTTTTAGCCCTCTTAGCTACTTTTCATAATAATGATGGAAGATTATGCTCACTACCGGAAGATTAAAGTAACCAGTATTGAACCCTGCAATAACACCGACCTGGTCAGATATACCCATTGGTGCAAAGTAGCACCAGTGCTTCTTTCTGACTGAATTTAAGGTACATTTCCCAAGACAGAACTCATTCCTGAGCCAGGAACCTGTGTCTCTGTAGGTCTTATTCCCCAAAACTGAGCTTTCTATGGTTCTTTCATAAACATAGTATCAAGTTGCTTACTAAATACTTATCTTTATTCCCACAGATTAACAAATCTCTCTCTTCTGTACTACATGGTTGCTAATATGGACACTCAGAGCTGATGACAGTACAGAGAATATAAGACTGTAGAGTGCTCAGCCCTAAGTGAGCCATCTTTTATACCTCCTTCTTTGAGGCCCAGGGATCATCTGATCATACAAGAGAAATGAGAAGACTGTAGGAGCCATAGACTAGAAGACTGGAAGACTGTTTCAGAGATAGGGGCATTGGTCACATGAATGCATAGTGGCTGTAATTTCCTTCACAAGACATGCACAAAATGAGGCCAGCCAAAGTTCCAGCATGGATGAGGGATGCTCTCACTAAGTCTCACTACTACCTGAAAAGCTATTTATGACTTCTAGGGATGAAGGGTCAGTT
Organism: Phodopus roborovskii; assembly: GCF_943737965.1. Lineage (NCBI taxonomy): Eukaryota > Metazoa > Chordata > Mammalia > Rodentia > Cricetidae > Phodopus > Phodopus roborovskii. Next base: position 12,844,703 of record NW_026125391.1, read on the forward strand.
ATCTTCAGGGATATGGTACCTGGTAGACTACCCACACTACAGTTAGTGGTCCTACACTTCTACACACTGGCAATAATTGGACTTAGTGTGCATTAAAAAAAATAGTACGTTGATGTGGGGATGTAAGGGGGAGGATGAAAGAGGAAGGAATGGGGTGGGTTTGACCAAAGCATAGTATATAGATGTATGAAATATTCAAAACAGTAAATTTTCAAAGAGGAAAAAAAAAAGTGAAACCCTTTCAAGAAAGAGTCAATGGGACTAGGATTGTTTCTATAATATAATTAGATAAAGATTAATGTATCTTAAATTATAAGTCTGACTTTTCAAAAATATGTTTGTATAATATTCTTCTCCTGAAGTATTTTATTCTTGCTGTTGCCCAAAATACTGACTTCAGCCAATTTTTCTTCCTCTTCTTTAGATAGTTCCTCTTCAAATGAGTCTTCAAAATTGTGGGTAATTCTTGACTGCATTTTCTCACATACTAATTTTAGCACAGTGAAAGAAAAATAAAATAATAGCCAATGATATGTTTATGCTTAATCATCACTATGGAATTTTATTCCTCATTGAAATATAGGATGACATAAAGAGGATTAGCTAGTGTGCCGTTTACTTACTGTTATGTTAATATTCTTATAACTAGTGCTAAATGGAAAATCTATGATGAGATGTGTATGTGCCAGGATAAAGTATATGCATCTATACAGTTAAAAGTCACTGCTGAATGGATCACTTACAAGACACCAAAATAAAAAAAAAAACCTAAGTATAAATCAAATTATAAGAAATAATCTAAGGACAAAAATGACCCTAATCAAGTCACTTAAGAAGACTTAAATGAACTCAGGCATCATCTTTGCGGGATGAAATAGCCAATGTCACTAAACTGTTAATTTTCAGGAACTTAAACATTGGATTCAGGACACCGTCATCAAGACTGTGACAAAAGATTTTTTGTAATTTGCCAAGCCAATTCTTGATTTTATGGAGATGTGTAAAGGCTTGGAGAAAGAAATAATTTTTGGAAGAAATAGTAAAACCTGATAATGGTTTTATCAGATATCCAGGCTTCTTAAAATGCCATAATATAATTGAGGGTGTGAGTCTATTGTCAATGTGACTCACTATAGAATCACCTGGGCAATAGATCCATGATTCCTTTCCAGACAGGTGTAACTGATAAGGGAGGCCCTCTACAATCAGGAGCCTTCCCAGTGGTTAGGGTCTTACACAGAATACAAAGGAGAGACCAATACAGCAGTGGCAGCCATGTGTCTCACAGCCTCTTCATGTACCAGGTGCCATGGTTTCTTCATCATGATGGGAAAGACTATCAAATTGTGACCCAGAACACACCTTCCTTTCTTGCGTTCCATTTTTCAGTCTTTTGTCACAATCATGAGAAAAATAACACAATAGTGTATTGTGTATAGCAAATTAGACCATGCATGGGCCTGGAAGGAATGAAGTTATGGACTGTTTTAAGTTGCCATGTAGGTCCTGGGTGGCCGAACCTGAGTTCTCTCCAGAAGCAGCAAGTGCTCTTAACTGCTGAGCCATCTCTCTGTTCCCGAAACAATCTTCTAAACAAGAAGCTTTGAAGTACTAGTGTCAAATAAGATGATGAATAACTGTAAATAAAAATTAGAGACTGACAAAGGCATCTAAGATTTCAAATCTATCTATATAAGTATGCATATTTGTATGTGATTCATTCGAAAACAGAATAGGGGTAGTCCATGTGTTGAAATAAATAATCAAAATAATAACTAGCAATTACAAACGGAATCTACAGTGATTCACAGTCTCACACCTGCATTATACCAACAAGTGCACAGTGTTGAACACAGGTGTGTGTGGTTCAGCTGCGGAGCACCAGAGCTTTTGATGATACTGAGATAAGAAAGACTATATATATATATATATATATATATATATATATATATATATATACTTGTTAAGTATGAAATAGATACATGTTTTGTGGTAATTTTGCTTCATGAAAAAATACATATCTCTGATAATGAATTATTGCTACATATATTATCATTAATAAGTCAATCTCAAAAATGTTTTTTTTCAAAATTGGCAGAAAAGAATACATTTGTGTTTTTATGACGTTGGAAATATTCAACACTGCTATACGTTCTTGAAAATTATAAACGTGTGAAATGTAGAAGGACATGCTTCAGAATGATGAACTATTTTATAGACTACATGGGATTAGGGCCAAAATCTTGCTTTTATTTCTTATTTTGGTGGTGTTACAGCTCTTTAATTGCTCAGGTTGGAAGTGTGGAGGTCATCATCATTATCCTCCCTTCATCCTCAAATTTCGCAAGTCAGAAGCTCGTCTCCCTTCTCCCCTTAAAACACAACCCATGTGACTGGAAAGATGGCTCAGGAGTTGAGGGTGCTTGCTGTACAAACATGAAAGCTCAAGCTGAGCACCCAGTACCCACATCACAGCTGTAACACCAGCAGGGTGGAGAGTAAATCTGAAAGTACAGGAACTTCAGGGTTAGGAAGAAGATGTGCTTCAGAGGGTTTAGTAGGAGAGTGAGTAGTTTCCACATGTGAACACACAAGCACATGCGTGCTCACTCATTCACTCACTTACTCACTCAAAGACAGAAACAACCATACTCCTGTCACTAGCCTGTTAAACAGTCACAATGTTACTGTGCTCAAAACCCCAAATGTACCTGGTTTTTCAGCAGCTCAATCCAGAGTCCTGCAGTGACCCCAGTGAGCCTGTGTGCTGGGGTACCTGTGGGGGGACCCCCTGACCCCAGCAGTGACCCCCACGACTCTGTGTGCTGGGGTACCTGTGGGGGGACCCTCCTGACCCCAGCAGTGACCCCCTGGAGTCTGTGTGCTGGGGTACCTGTGTGGGGACCCACCTGACCATAGCAACTGTCCCTTTGTTTGCATGGCTTCTGTTCTACTAGCTTCTACAATGCTTTGTGTCCTTACTCAGGTGCTCCCAGGAAACAGTCCACACTTTTCCTTTTCCATCAGCCCCTGAGTATCTCTTGGTCTGTTTACAAGAGATTAACTTTCTTCATTTTCTTTCTTAGAAGTCTGCTTCTCACTGAACCCAGTCATGGCCATATTATTTGAAACTTCGGGACCCCACGCCGTGTTTCCCTTTGTATGTAGCATTTTTGATTTTATCATTCTGCCGTGGATGTGCTCTCTGTTGTCTGTCTTGACTCTTTCTAGAAATGCCCTAAGGTCTTTGTTAGCTTTATTCACATGCATGTGCCGTGTGCCTTGAAGAGTATAGACATATTCTCACATAATTATATGTTGAATACATAAGTGAATACCTATACAGTTCATTAAGCTGTTTCATATATTTTAAGTGCAACAATTAAAAAAAAAAAGGCATAAGGCTGGGAAAGAAGGCACAGACCACTGGTAGACTCTGAAGATCACCTACCTGATTGCACTTTTGAACTGTATAAACTAGAGATGGAATTACTGACAGGCCAGTTATGCACATGGAAAGGGCATCCCACAGCAAAGGATGACTGGTAAGTCAGGCCCTATGATCTGTGAAATGGGTATTCAGTTACATAAAATTATTTTAAGAATTTAGCTTTGTGTCGGAAATCTTTGCCTGATTAATTCAAAGGTAAGTTTCAAAATTGGGTGACGTTTTAAAAAAAAGTCATTTAGTGAATTGCTCTGTTAAAATCATGACGATTTGGGGGAGGAAGTGGTCCCTAGGATGAAGTTAAATAGCATAAATAGCTTACAGTGCATCAGAGTTCTTTATTATTCTGTTTCTACAGCAGCACTAACAATTCAAAACAAGGAAATGGCACCTCATGTGTAATATAATACAGGCTTTCTTCTCAGTGTCTGTGGTCTAGAGTCTTCAGGGAGCACGTTTGTCTGCTTTACCTCTCAGCTTAGACATGCCCATTGTGAAACATGGTAAAAGAAAGGTGTTTAAAGTGCTAGAAGATGGAGTTATTTCTTCAGCTTCCCCTCCCGCAATTGACATTTAAAATATCGGGAATTTTCCATACTGAAATAAATGTCCAGGGTCACTGTGAATATGTGCACATGAAAAGTATGTCATCTTTTATGCATTTCACACCAATGTAATAAAGTCACTTTGAAAGATTTGAAGAGATGTTTAGTAATCCAAGAAAGAAAAATCACTTTTTTTTTTCCTCCCAATTGAACTTTAATGGCGTAGCACAGCTGGCTCTGGTGTAGATGTGGAACTCTGCAAACCAGCCTGGGCACTCAGAAACAAGGGTGTGGAAGTTTAGGGTCTTTTAAAAATCCCTCCTGTGTCATTATAAAAATGAAGTTGAAATATATTGAACTTGAGTGTTGGCATGTACGGGAATTCAATCTGCCCTTCTGTGAAATACAACTAAATGTCCACGTAAGGCACTCCACTTCTTTTTACATATAAGCGTTCAAGGGACGCACACCCTTTTTTATTAAATGCACTTTCTACAGCACCTTCAACAGAGTCTTCTTCTGACATTCAAAGTTTCCTCCTATTTTAGTGACTTCACCACACTGCCTAGATTTCTTACTAAGGAGTAAATGTCTTGATAGTCCTGATTATTATGGAATAACAGGGAATGAAATTATTACTTTTATTTCTGATTTTATTCCAGTGACATAATCAAAAGGGTGATATAAAAAGTTGGTCAAAATTTACATATCTAACACACACACACACACACACACACACAACTTATATTTGCTCATTTAACAAAACTATTTCCTAGAAACATGTTTCACGTGTGTTTTGTATAAACTGGTCAAATACTGTTTCATGAGATTATCCTGGAGTCTTGCGGTTCTGTGTCTCACCGTCTACATATCCTGTTAAAAGAGGCCTTTGGAGTGTGGAAAGGGGAATTCTCAGAGGTTGAAGAAAATAAAGTGGATAACCCTTAAAAATCATTGAAAAGTTAAAAATCGAATGAAAAGGGAAGTGAGAATGTAGCTACTCATTCAGCACATATTTGGGAAGGAAGTACCCCTGTCAGTTACACTTCCTGGCCCTTAAATAAAGCATTCAAGAAGATGGGGCAGCATTAGGAAACATGTGCAGGGAGCATTTAGAGGAAGCTTTGGATAATAAACAGTTGTTGTTATGACTTCTCTGCACAGCTGTTTTCTTCATTGTGCACAATTCACTCAAGAGCACAGCCCAATACCCCTTTCATCCAATGGCTCTTTCTCATTTCTCCAAAGTCAGGATTATGTTATCCACCCTAGGCCATTCCCATGTGTGTCTCCTTTCTAGCGTCTATGTTTTTGAGGTGGACATGCCCAAATTGCAAAGTGACAAGACAATTATTGTGGAACAGTCAGGCGATGACATGTTTCCTTTATGGGGTGGGTTTTTCTGTGTGACAGCTTGGTTTTATTTGGTAATACTGGTTATCAAAACGTCTTTGATTTCTGCTCATAGATTTTTCTCATGGAGAGAAAATTATCACATGGGCTTCTCAGCCAGCCTGATTGTGCAGACCGCAGAACTGGTAATCTTTCTGAACCTGCTTTTGTAGTTACTCTCTTTAAGAGAGAGTGATGGACAATGGATTTCAGGACTTCCAGGCTTCAAGTGATCAAACCGAGGACCTGGTGAAGAGTCTCAGAAAACCACTTCTTTAATTGATTCTCCTTTGAAGTGAAACGTGTTTCAGAGAATAATAGCTAAGATTTGACTCCAAAGCTTTGGTGTAGATGAGGAATTCTTTCAGCTGAACTGTAGAGTTGAGGTTCAATTACCTTAACTCCTATTGAACCATATTCTAAACACCTTCCTTTGTAACCGTCACCTTGCACAGAAGTCTGTATTTTTAGCCTTTAAGCAGAGCTTAAGCACTGTATTTAGACATCTGACTTGAAGACTAAAATTTGCTCAGTGAGCAGAACAAATGTTCAGAAAATAACATTTCAAGGTTAGTGTTAGTGTCCTGAACAAAATGCCTTTTATTCTTTTTCTCCCTGTTGAATGTAACATAAATAATGTACCCTGACTGGCTTTCAAGATTCTGAACCAGAGAATAACAGTGAACTTGGAGAGCAAAGAGGGAGTAATTAAAAATTGAAGGGGTTTCTGTCGAACAGTTGTTTGCCTGAAGCTAAGTACACGTTTTTATTTCTGATTCAATAGGATTATGGATTTTAGGAGGATTTTAAAAATCATATAGTAATGCTCTTTAGAAAAGGGTCTAGAATGAGCTCACAGAAATATTTAAAGAAACACACACACTTGTGACATAAGATCACACATCCTTGTACAACACACAAACACATACACACACACACACACACACACACACACACACACACACACACCACAGTTACCAGGTTTATTTAGTATAAACAGAACGCATTTCAATATTGTTCATACTAGTCATTATAATTGAATTTATCAATGTTATGAGCATTTATGATATAGTAGTTATAGTAACAAAGGCTCATTATACAACTAATCTTATTTAATGCACTTCTTTATAAAGCCCCATTTTGAAATAAAAGAAAATGAGAAATTTTACTGTTAAGAAAATGTTTTCCCCTGCTGGTCTGGTCCCACTGCTGTGCCAGCCCCAAATAATACAGAGATGCTGTATTAGCTATAAAGCTGTTGGCCTGTTACTAGCGTTTCTTATTGGCTAGCTCTGTCGTATATATTAACCAATTTCTATCAATCTAAGTATTTCCACGTGGTTTTATCTTACCAGAGAGAGGGTCCAGAGTTCTGCTCTCTTGGTCTTACATGTTGAATCTCCTCCTACCTCTCCCTGAATTCTCCTTGTCTCCTTGCCCTGCCTATCTTGCTGACCTATTGGCCAACAGTGCTTTATTCATTAACCAATAAGAAAACCATATTTACAGAATGACAATTCCCACCATTTTACTAATATTTCTGACTTTACTTTTAGTGGGTAGTATATTCTAGATCATTTCAGTACCCAGGACAGCCTGGCATTATTAAATTTAAACAGTCATGAAAACCCATATTCCCAGAAAGACGAGAGGAAAAACATCATTGTGTAAGTTTCACTGTCTGGCCCACTTAAATTTCTTGTCTCTGGCTAAACAACCCAGCTGATTAGCATGTCCTTCATTTTCATAAGCACTGCATGTGTGTTTGTGACTGAATAGGGATATATTGGAGATAGACATGGTGGCCTGTGTATAAAACCAGCAGCTAGAGGCCGCAGCATGAAGATAGCAGTCTGAGGTCAAATTGAGTTTCATAGCAAGACCCCATCTTTAAATAAAACAATGCATTATCATTGGCAACAGGAAAAGGTAAAGAGAATGAAATAAAGCATGGATGTGGGAAACTGTAATCAGTGACTTAGGAGGTATTTAGTCAGCGGTGAGGTGAGGCAAGTTCCACTGTTGTCCTTGTAAGGATTTTTGTATTATTGGATATTATTGTTGCATATCATTTATGTAATTAAAACTTTCCCTTTAGAGGTGAATAATTATGAAGTATGCTGTCAAAAATGGCATAAATCCTATGCATCCACATAGGATTTGGCTTTCATTACACATGGACACAGCAGACAAACTCAGGCTTAGTTATTTTCTTGGCTTTCAACCTCCCTCGTGTCTTGACACAGACTCAGTTGGACATTTGTTTTGTGCTACCCCTGCCTGGTTCTCACCAGTTCCTGTCTCATATCACAGACTCATACCAGGGTTACAGGGCAGAAGGACAACTCTTATTGCACAAGTTGTACTGTGAAGACCATTATGCATGAGCTATCTGGATTCCAAAAGAAATAGCTTTGTGTAGTGTTAGACCCTGACAGCGTCATCAGCACGATTGGTAATTAACTCTGGAGCTCCACTGGCCATTAATGAAATCCATCTTCCAAGGACCTGTAAGAAAACTTCACTCTCAGGATTGTTGTGATAGTCAAATAAGTGACGAATTTTCAAGTTTCTCATATTGTAAGATCTGTTGGAAATTTTTCTCCTTCATTTAATTAATGTAGTTTTGTTTTTTTTAATTAATTTTTATTTTGTATTCCAATCAGTTTCCTTTCCCCACTTCCCTCCTGTTCTCTTCCCTCACCTCCTTTCTAATCCACCCCCATAAGCATGGAATAGCAGGTTGAGGCATGACCAAGCTCCTCCTCCTGCACCAAAACTGAGCACAGAATCCACTACAGAGAATGGGGTCAAAAAAGCCAGCTCAGTGCTAGGTTTATAAACCTGTGCCACTGTACCCTTTTGATTTATTTTTCCAAATGTGGCTTCTATGGATCAATCTCAGGCTTTCAAGCTTCCAAATAGCTTTCTCCACAGCTGTATTATTACCCATTTTAGTGTTGAAAAAAAATTTTTTTTGATTGCAGAGTCAGTGCCTAGGTTAGAGATCCTATCAGGCTGAAGACAAACTTTTTATAGTATAAGGAATGTCTCAATCTGCTGAGGAAAATATCTACCACGAATACAAGGGTTACTTTTTACTGAAAGACAACAAAGTCTCTGCTGCTGGGACCCATCATCCTGTCTCCTCATAGTGGAGCATTTGATGGCTGGCATACGTGCTCTTCATCATCCTCTGCATTTCCTGCTCTCCTTTACTCTTCATGATCTTACCGGTTCTCAGGGCTAAAAAGTTTGAAAGAGAATGAATTTCTTAGGAAAACATAGTACAGTGGCAACCATATAATTCCAGGATGGACATTGTTTCTTGTTTGATGGTTTTCTATGGATTTTTCATCAGTTTGACAGCCATACCTCTGATCCCAGCGTTGCTGATGGTACTTGAGTAATCAATATATCATAGTTTTATCTGTGTACTTGTAGTGCCCTAGTTCAGTATATAAAGGAAGTCAAGACTTCTTTACAGTCTCGGAATAAGCAAACACTTCACTCTTCATGTTTATTTTTATAGTTCATAATATTTGGTTATATTTATATGGGTGTTTTGCCTGCATGTTTATCTGTGTAGCGTGATCATGTCTGGTGCCTGCAGAATCCAGAAGAGGGCCACAGGTACCCCTGGACTGGAGCTATAGACTGTTGTGAATTGCCCTGTGAGTGCTTGGAACTGATCAGATCCTCTGGAAGAGCAGGCAGAGCTCTTAACTGTAGCCATTGAAAAGTTAGAGCCATTGTTGCAGCCCCTGTATAGCCTGGGCTTTATCTTGAATGCTATGTGACTTCTGTTCACCTTGTTTTCCTTGTATTTTATCATGTCCCTATAACTCTGCTTCATTGCTAGTTATTTGAGTACTGCTGGTTTTATTCTACTATTTAAGCAATGTCACAAACTTCTGACTTCTTTAGTTTCTCACTTTGTTGCAAGCTCTGGTACCTGAAGAATTCTTCAATGTAACTTCTCTTTCCTGGGAGCCTTTAGAATTTTTAAAAATGACACTATGTAGCTTGTGATTGCATAATCCACGGGTTTCACGTTAGGTGCTTGAAGAGGCTTTTAAAAACACTTATTTCTAATGTAGAACTTTTCTTTTTTAAAAGCTTTAAGCTGGCTCTAGGTGGGCATTGAGGGCAGTCCTAAATCCTAAAGAGGCCTTCATTCTTCTGGAAATGTAATTTGTGGCTGGACAGAGAAGATTCTATAAGATCTCAGACAGTGTTGAGCAACCATTTTGGAATGAAGATTCTAGGAGGGGCTCTGTTGTCCTGCAGAGCCTGATAATCTGAGGAGGTTGTGAAGAATCAGAAAGAAGGGGGCTTTAAGTGGGGAGTGCAAATGGTTGAGAGGAACAGTAGCCACATAGTCATGATTGTGAAGTATGGGGGTCCTAGGAATTTCTTTCCACCTTAAACTCTGACAAGTATAGATGGGGGGTTCTTAGAATTTTACAGTTCTTGCCTCTAAGAAGACAAAATCCGTGGTACCCCAGAGCAGGGCACTGCTTACATTTCATTTAGGTTCCCATAGGGAAGCCCATTTCCTTAGATCTATGTAGAAGGCAGGCGTATGCAGTGGAAAATGAGTACAGTAATCTCCATGCTGTTTACTTCTTTCCCTGGTTTATTTAGTTAGTAGTACTGACTTGGGGAACAGTGGGAAGGGTGACGTAGGGACTCCTTTCCCCAGGCTGCACCAGTACACTGAATTGAACTGGTTTTTCTTGTTTTGTTTTTCTTTTTGTTTTATTTTTATTTATTTTTTTTTTTGACATTGCTATTTCATGTGATCATAATCTGTCACAACTTCTTTGAGGGAATAAGTTCTCAGTAGTCAATCTACGGCAAGGGTTAATGAACCTTCTAGATGATTTAGCTTTCCAGACATTCTCTTCTTCTAATTCCGTAATCCTTAGATATGGTGGGAAATATACTTCAAAGTGAGCACTTCAGATTTAGTTCAAATACCAGCCATTTAAATAGCTCAGGAAATTGCCTGATCTAGGGCTCTGGGGTGACAGCTTTTTATATTTGTTGCAGTCTTTCAGAGTTGGGTAAGAAACATCAAAAGCATTTTATTTCATTAAAACCTGTCTCTGGGTTTGTATTTTCTGCTCGTTTCTTACAGAGTTTTACTTCTAGGACACAGTTCCTCGCTCTCCTCCAGAGTGTTTAATTTTCCTTATCCAGAGGCACACATTTTCTACTTTGTCCTGTCTGTTAATTACTAGGCTCTGGAGGAAGAGGGGTTTGCGCCAGGGCCCCAAGTTGTGGAAGTTTCTATATCCGGAAAACTGGCTCCATTCCAGGGCTGAATAATTTATCAACAAATGAAACACCAGCCACTTCCCACACGTCCTCTGATTGCATCAAAACCACCTCCTTCCCACCCATACGGAGTTTGCTAGAGTACTAGCTGACAGACATTCTCTTTCCTCCTCTTCACTTTGTTGAATCACTGCTTTCTGGTGTCTATTAGGCGTCTTATTAATAGTAATAAGATGTTCATTCATTGAGTGTCTTGTGCTACAACCCAGTTACCGCCCCCCCCCCCCGCCTCCCTGTTCTGCTGTGGCAGGGAAGCAGATTGGAACACTGATTTCTGTAGCATCAGGTACTGTTTGATGGTGGTGGGGGGGGGGGTTGCGTGTTGTGAGATGACAAAATTAGCAAGTTGACTAACCACTTCCCCTCCTCGTGGCTCTTTAATATCTTAACGGACATAGCAAAGTTCAGAAGGACTGGGCCCGTTTTCCACACCACGGCACACTTTGGCAAAGAGGGAATGCACAACACAAAGGGTGAGTTTCTTTCTTTTAAGTTTTTAAGGCAACTGTAAAAAGGGTCTTGTGTTCCATGCCTCTCTAAGCTTTCGTTTGCAAATAGTCTTCAGTAATCTGTAGGCTGTGAGAAGTTAAACCTGTAATGAGGGAAACAAAAGGGGTTCTGATCAACAGCAATGACAAAAGTGAATGAGTGAAAATCCAGCTCTGCGTAAGCCTTACTGTTACAGACTGGGGACAAATCTAGAGACAGTGAAAACCTCCATTAGGAAGCTTGGATGGAATCTATCTGAGCTCTTGGTATTGCTCTTGGTATTGCCTATGGAGGTTTCCAGTTACCTTCCTATATACTTGAAATATTCTATTGCTTTCATCCTTTTGATAATGTAAAATGAATATGCAGTGCATAGCACAGGCACCCATCCTCCAGCCCCCATTGTTAGGATCCTGGGTTGTTTCAAAAGTATGTACCATTGAATGTGCGCCCACTTCAGTATTGTTGAATTATAGTATTTTGAAATGTGTCCCCTGTAAGCACTAAACAAGAGAGGCCTAAAATTTCCTAAATGGTCATGCCAACTCCTTAATTTCAGTTTTCAGACTGTTACTATAGAAGATTGAATGATGACTGATGGCAAGTTAGACTTCAGAAGTCCAGTGAGTGAATGAGTGGGAACATATTTTCTGGGACCAGACTTATTTCAGGCAAATTTTGGTGTCATTATATACTGTGTTTCTGAGAACGTCCTTAGCGTTCCCTGCCTGAGTTTCCTCACCCCAAATGAAGGCAACAAGGCTAGTCTTCTGGGGGGGGGGAGGGGCAAACAGCCAGGGGAAGTTGCTAAAATGTGGTGTTGGTTCCACAGTGTTACCTGAAGTTATTTCTTCATGTGGGGTTGGGTCTGTTTTTGTGTGTTTCCCTGTTCTGAATGTTGTTCATCTAATTATTTGAGAGAGGAAATATGAGAAAAATTTCCAATGAGAAATCTTGTCCTGGGCCCCTAAGAATACCTTACACTTGCCACAGCCTTCCCTCCAGCTGTCCTTCGAATTGTGTCTGAAAATGAGCAATGGGTAGTCAGAGCTTGCTTTGCTCATCTTCTCCTAGAGGAGGACAGGTAGCAGAGATTTACAGAATCTCTCAGAGGCAGGAATAGCAGACAGAAGTTCTCTCTCTCTCTCTCTCTCTCTCTCTCTCTCTCTCTCTCTCTCTCTCTCTCTCTCCCTCTCCCCCTTCTCTTATTGTTCTTGAGGAAGTGTGTCTCCAGGCTGACCAGGTTTTCTTCTGGTACTGCAAACTGACAAAATAACTCTTTGATCTGAGACGGAATCCTGAGGCTGGTGACAGACTTGGGTGTTCTCTGTACCTTTCCTTCTTTATATTGTAAGGCGTGTATTGCGTGATTAGGAGAGGCTGACATTGCACTGCATGATTTTTCTCGTTTTATACCTCTAATATCTCTCTACGATGCCCATTGTTAATGTCTTTATGTACATGGAACTGAGCACAGGGGGATGAAGGAACTTATTTGTGATTAATTAGACACAGCAGATTTTCCCCCCATGTCTGTCTGATTTCATAGCTTAGAGCATTTGCCTATATAAAAAAAATGGGTTGTTTCAAATATGTACTGTCAAAACACAAGCAAGGTTCGGCTCTTAATCTTCCTGAATGGGAGAGTTATCAGTCATCTTTTAGCATAGAGTGCATGGAAAAGACTTTCTTCTGGCAATATTTTTTCCTCACTGTGAATTTTTATACTGCCTAATCACAATCTGGAAATGTGTTGTAAACCCTGACAAATATGAAGGCTGGTGAGGGAGAGGCACTACTCTAGTGAAATAAGAATTGAGCAAAGAGGGGGTTAAAAAAAGTTCTTTTAGTGTATTAGCCGTGCCTCGGTGGTAGATCTGTTCCATGGCCACATGTCACTTGGGTTTGTGTTGAGGGAGCTTGACATCCATCTAAGTTGGTCTTTTAGACGGTACAGTGGTAAAACGTTGATGATCGTTGCAGAAGTAGGAACTGGATGGGTCATGGGGAAGGTGCTGGGGAGAACTGGGCAGAGCGTGCGCAGTTGGGGCATCTTAGAAACCTGGCACTGGTTTTCACTGCTTTTCTTCTTGATCCCTGGTGCAGCTACAAAAATAGAAGCAAATGTGTGAATGAAGGGAGAGGTGAGTTTCACAACTTTGGAGAAGGTTTTACCTCCAACAAAGCAATAATGCTTTCATTACCCGCCCCCCTTTATTGAAAGGGACTATCTTGGAATTGGAGCTGAAAATGCAAATGTATCAAATGATGACTTTTCTTTTACCAGACAATCTGATGTAATATACTCTTTCATTTTTCCTTATTATTTCCTATCATTGTCCAGAGAACTTTTGTCAACTTGCTATACTCAGGCAAGCTTTGTCTATGTGATTGCTGGAAGGATTTTGAAGTTTTTTTTTTCCCCTTAGAGAAATCCTCTTTTGGGAAAACAAGGTGAAGCAGATAGGAGAGGGAGGGGGAGGGGGAGGAGAGAATAGGGAGGGAAATGGATGGGAGTAGGATGGAGAGGGAGAAGGAGCTTGAACACCCCTTAGAATCTGAAGCAAGCACAGGCTCCCTAGCTCTGCCATCTGCAAACTGTCTTCTGAAAATGCTCCTTCATCTGTGTTCTTTCTTTTCATTTTTCTATCTACAGTGTCTTTTTCTCATTAGAACGCATAATTCACAGTGTGTAAACTAGCTCCACCATTGGAAGCTGCTCCACCTTCTGTGTTTAGAGGCAGAAGTGGCATTTTGCTTATCAATGCCTACTTTGTTGTGTGTTAATGTAATTTTTGAAGGGCTTGGTCACCCCCTGGATTAACGAGTACCACGGCACTCATGTTCCCAAATCTTGCTTTTACATCTTAATTTAAAAATATTTTTCCCTATTTTTGTGTCACTGCTGTTTAGGAATAAAATCGGTTGTTAAAATATGGTGAGACATAGAATAAAATGTTAGTGCAGTTGGGTGTGCAAAAAGGGGAGTTACAGGCATTGGCAGAGTCTGGATTCTGCAAAGGCTACTGAGTTGTGTTGGCAGCTGCAAATTGTCCAAGTGCAGCTAGAAGGGACTGAAAAGTTTAGATACTCAGAATGAGTTAGAGGAGAGAATCTATTCATGAGGCTTAATTGTTGATGTACAGAAATGCATTGGAATCTATTGCCTAAATCAGAAATGATTATGGTCTGGACTGAGGGCAGCATCAGAGACAGTGTCAGTCCTTAAACTAAAAACTCCCATATTACAAATAGGGTTTGGTAAAGGACTGTCAGAATTGAGGGAGGGAGTGTCAGTTATGACCTCCCATAAAACACACATCACAGATGGTATAACTTGGATCATGCTGAGACATTCAAATAAAATGTTTCTGAAACCTTCAAGGGGACACAGCAGCTGACATGGTATGTGAAGTCAGGGAAATGGCCACCCAGGGAATGGCATATTACAAGGAATGCCGAGGGCCCCACGCACAACTCTGGAAACTCTCAAAACGTAGCAGATGAGCAGTTGGGAAGCAGCCAATCAGGGTAAGGAATAACCAGATAACATTGAAGTCCAGAAAACTGTGACTTCCAAGGAACTTAGAGAGAGCACAGGCAAGATAAGGAATGGGTGCCTACTTTGCATAAAGAACTAATATACTTTCAAGACCCATAAAGGGATTGTTCACAACAATCTCATTGCCATGAAATAAATAGGCAGAACATGCTGCTTCCTTAAAATTACATTGTTTTGACAAACTAAGAACTTCATGGCCGAGTAATGTTATGAAGATGTGAATACAAGAAGGTACCATACTGACTTTTTAAGTGGCATTTCCGATTCGTATTTTCATAAAGTGCACAATTTTCAAGGAAACAAAAGTAAACTGTTTATGTTGTCCTAGATTTACTTCCCCAAAGTAGAAAATGCTTGTAGCCAGCACATTTTTCATATGCGTATTTCCAAATGTCAAGGCTACCAGATACAGATTGTTCAGTCATGTCCCCTGGGACACATTTGACAGTGGCTGAGGCTATTTTTGATTGTTGCAAAATGGGAAGAGGTATGTTATTGGCATCTGCTAGCTAAGACCACAGATCCTGTTAGCATCCTACAACATGCATGGCATTTTTCTGCTTCATCAAAACATTTGGCCCCAATGCCTGCAATACCAGGGCTAAGAAATCCAAACACAGAATATGACACACATCCACTCAGTGCCAGCGTAAGTTACTGGTGGTGGTAGATCTTCCTCAGAAGGTGTGTATACAGGAGTGGGAGGTCCTCATGACTTTTGCATGGTCTCTCCATAGGTTTCCATAGTGTAACGTGATGTCTGCCTCTCTCTGTCTCAGTCTCCCTCTTTCCTATTTTTTTTCTGTGTATATGCACGTGCCCATGCAGGTGTTCACACATATTCAGAGTTGTGGGAAATAAAGAATAGTATAAGGTGTTTTTGCTTAGGGGCAGCCCACTTTAATTTTCAGACAAGGTTTCTAACTGACTTCGAGCTCACCAAGTAGCTCAGGCTAGCATGCCAATGAGCCCTGGTGATCCACACACCATGTGAGAACAGGAGCCAATAGGCCAAGCATTTTAAAACCATGATCTAGCAATTGAATTTGGGCTTTTGCAAATTGGACACACTGACAATGGCCTCTTGGTCCCACAAAGTGTTCTTTCGATTTGGTTTTCTTCTTGATAGAAATATGTAAGTGAAAGCCACCAATAAACAAATGAAATAATTCTGTAGGAGTAATTTTTTTTAACATGATTCACCTAACTGTTTATAAATAGAGGGCCATGCCTCCTCCTCCAATGGCTGGTAGACTTCTTGCACTGGAACTTGAAGTTTTATGTATAGTTAGTTCCTATGATATCATGAATATTAGGGAAATTTATATAGTAAAATTAATTTTTAAATTTATTAGATGCATTTTCTTAGAATGCAGAAAGACACCTATTCCCTAAAATCATGTTCTCATTTTATTGTAAAATTCTTGATGTGTGTAATGTGTTTGATTGAGTATACAGAAATAATGGCAGGACTTCAAGCAAGAGATTGTTTTGATGTAAAACAGCTTAATTCTATTAAAAGCCAAACAAGCCCGTAAGTCGCACCAGTGCTGGGTAAAAAACGTTGTGTGAGAGAAGTATGTTTCCAGATCTCTAAATCTTTTTTTGTTCTTGGTTATCTATGAAATGAAGAGTTTATGTCGATCAACATATAAAATTACTTAAATAACTTGCCTCTCTCGAGCACCCCCATTTGACCTCCTGTGCTTCCTTCTCACCTGATGACATCTGCTGATGAGGGCTACGCACTTCTTCTCTCTCACATCCCATTTAGAGCTCTGTTCCCCTGTTTCCTTTTCTGGAGTCCCACTAGTTACTGATGCAAATGTGTCATCTGTATTATTAGCAGTAATTCACAATGTGCTATTATTGTTCTAATGTATTCACTCCCAGATGGCAACTCCAGTGGGCACCTCATTGCCTGAACCTAGAGTAGGGCTTACTGGTGGACGACCCAGGTAGTATGGAAGATGCCAGTGGAACAGGGTGGTATCATTTCCACAAATACATAGGCCACTGTCACACACATCCTACCATTGGCTGTTGTCTTAACTATTCCATATGAATTCATACAAACAAATGGTAAATCTGTAGTAACAGATTTATCTATGAGAAAACAAAGATATTTTGCTTAAAATATGGTATTAGACTTCTATAAATGCCACGAAATAAAAAATTCAACAAATTGGACAAAAATACTTTATATTTTGAATTAGGATTAGGATTGACTCTTTGGTTGAAAATATTGTTAGATTTTTGTAGCCAATTTTTCTAGTTTCCAAGTAAATAATGTTATTTGTGTAATTAATATTCAGTCTTTTATGAAGCTGAATTGAGACACAATGAGTGGGAAGAAAAGCCTTAGGTGTGTGACTCGGCATCTTAAAGTGCTGCATTAATGTTTATGCAAAAGAAGTTATTAAAATTATTTTAAAAAGTTACTTGTACCTTAGCTGGGAGGTGGTGGTGCACACTTTTAATCCCAGCACTCAGGAGACAGAGACAGGTGGATCTTTGTGAATCTGAGATAGTTCCAGGCCAGCCTCCAAAGCCACAGAGAAACCCTGTCTTAAAACAAAGAAACAGACAAACAAACAAAAACAACAACAAAAAACAAAAGTGACTAGTATGTTGGCACTATTGCCCCATGAGAGTTTTTTCCTCCCCTTTGTCCTTTGTGTGTGTATATTGCTGCATAACATTTGAAGCCCTTTTTGTTTCAAAATTTGACCTACTTAAGACATATTCTGATAATCTCATATTTAACAAATTCCCTCAGTTATGTAAATTCCTTTTGGTAGTATATTGGAAAGGTGAGCAATGCCATCAAGATGCATAATGGGCCACCACATTCCAAGAGATACATTTGTTTTCCTATTAACTCTGCTTCCATTTTTTTTCTGTTGAATGAATCCACAGTCTACCAGAGAGGCTACTCCCCCCATGCATCTATCCCATTGCATCACTGTGTTTGGTTATAGACATCCAAGCTGCACATTGGTCGGGCCTTTCCATACAGCAACACTTTGTCCTGGGGAAGGCTGAGCTCAGGGAAGGCTGAGCTGCTTGTCCTAGACCTGGTGTTAACCTCTGTGTGACTCCTTCATTTTCCTTATGTTTCACCAAATCAAAACCTCTAAACAGCAATAAGTTTCTGTCAATTCAAACATCATCACCCAGAATCCATGCCTTTCTCTACCTACAGCTGCTCCTCTCTGCACACATGGCTTTTCCAAAGATTGTGAGTGTTGAGATATGCCTTTAGCCATTTCCACTCTTGCTGAAGCTATAAATATGGTGAATGGAAGAATATTTTAAAAGTGTAATGTACACTACTTAATATGTTCAAGAATGCATGAAATATTCTCTGTTGATGTTTACATGCAATGTGGACATACAGAAATTATCTTAAAGTAAAATTAAGGCATGCTATGAGAGAAAATTCATCTCTATCATCTATTATCTATCTATTGATCTTTGTCATGTAGATTGAATCCCTGGGCATATGCATACTAAACAAGCAACCTTCCAATGTCCTGCATTCCTAGCTCCTAATAAACCAACTCAGTTTTTAGTCTGGAAATATCTCCATATATAAGTAAAAATAAATACATTAACAAATAAGAAGTTAAAGTTCTTGAACTCTACCTAACTTCAATTATTTCTTATGTTTCTTATACTGAAAGTAGAGAAAGCTTTTGTGCTTGCTAGAAAATAACTGTCCCACATAACTTGGAAGATTATTGTGATTTCATATATGCAATTGTTACAAAGTTCATCCCCTGTTATTTTATGGTTTCTAAACATCTCTTGAAAAGCCTGATAGCATGGATCTTAGATTTTAGAGGAGCACCTACACCAAGAAAACTACTACCAAATAAAGAAATGAGTACAACTACATTAATGTTGCCCCTTGAATACAGACATGCAGAAGACTAACTTCATTAACTTGATACAAACTAGAGTCACCTGAGAAAAGGAAACAACCACTGAGGAACTGCCTCCATCAGATTGGCCTGTGGACATGTTCCTAGGCATTTTCTTGACTAGTGATTGATGTGAAAGGGCCTACCTGTAGGCCGTGCCATCTTGGTTGTTTTGTGTAATAAGCAAGCCAAGTAAGCAGCATTAAGTAGAACATACTAATTTAAACATAATAATTGGATTTGCCTTTTATTATAAAGCAGTTGTTTTATCACTCTCTCTCTCTCTCTCTCTCTCTCTCTCTGTGTGTGTGTGTGTGTGTGTAGTGTAGTGGAGTTACTGGAGTTACAGGTCTGCACAGGAAGATGTGCAGCTTGTTAGTGTGTGTCGGGATCCATGTGCCCACCCTGAGGCTTGCACAGCAAGTGCTTTTCACTTCTAAGCTATTTTTGCAGATAGAACAATTACCTGGTTTTTGTTTCTCTTAGTTTATATTTTCTAGAATTTTAATAAGTAGAAATAGAATATTATATTGTGTCTGTGTGGAGGACCTGACTTCTCTTACCATAGTTATTTTAAGAGCTTCTGTGCAATTTCTACACTTTGCTTATGAATGAATTTGTTAACAGGTTTGGGCTATCTCCAGTCTGGAGTTATTATAAAGAAAGCTTATGTGAACATTCATGTAAAAGATGATCATTCCTCCAAATTATCTTGGCAGTTTTGTTGAAGATTAACTATTCTGAGATGTGGGTCTCTGAACTTGTCTTTTTAAATCTATGTTTAAAATAGTTGTAGCAAAAGAGAAATCTCTCTCTCCCTCTGTGTGTGTGTGTGTCTGTCTGTCTGTGTATGCACATAGATAGACACATGTACAAAATTTTCCTTGCATAAAGTGGTTTTAGTCCCCTATTTTATTCCAGAAACTCGTTTAAGTATTGTGTCATAATCCACTGGGATGGTAAAGAGATTAATGCTTTCATTCATAGTGTGATGTGGGTATTTAAATGCAGAAATGGAGACTAAAACATTGACTTCCATCTACTAGAATGTGTGAATTAACATAAATATACAATAAATATACTAACAGAGCAAAACACCACTGTCTTTTGTGCTCTTACTCGAGAAACGCCAGCCCCTCCTCCCTTTCCCAACAGACACTCATGTGTGATAATGAGGGTGAGTGAATGGTGCAGTGGAAAATGTCTTGTTAAGTACATGTTCTCAGATGAGCAGGTATTCCCACATGTGCGTTTGTCTATTCTCCTTCCACCATCAGATTCAGTAGGCAATAAAGTAAAGTTTGAATATATCATGGAGCTTGGTCATTTCTGCATTTGTGCATCTGAAAAGGTAGTTGGCTCACCTAAATAACGTGTTAAAGACTTCTCTGCATGTTTTCTTTTACTGAAAATAGTTTCTTTTAAAAACAATGTATTTTGATTGGATTTCCCCTCCCCCCAACTCTTTCCAGGTTTTCCCCTCTTCCCCATCCACCCAAAACCACATTTCTCCTTTAGAAAACAAATAGACTCCTAACAATAATAACAAAGTAAATACAAACAAACCAGAATAGGGTTAAAGAAGCAAAACAGAAAAAAGCAAAAGAAAAAGTAAAAGAAACACACAAGACACCTTTGCACACACATTGCACACATAGAAATCCCAGTAAAACACAAATTCAGAAACCATAATGTAGGAGCAAAAGACCTGTAAGGTAAACAAACAAACAAAACTAGACCAGATAAAGGCCTTCCCAAGTACTATGGAGTTTACTTTGTGCTGACAACTGCTCTTGGCCATGGGGTCTGCTCTTAAGAGTGAGACCTATTGGATAAATATAACTTTTCCTTTGCGTGTGAATGTCAATTGCAGTTAGCTTCTGGGTTATGGATAGGGGCATGTGTCTACTTACCCTCTCAGGGCTGGGGAGACTGTGCTACTTTTGAAGTGACAATAGGAGTGTTCTAAAATCTAAAGTACTCCAGTATTAGTGCTGTCTTCATTAACAGTTTCTGCTCCCCTTTGGTGGATATTTACCCATTTAGACCGTTAGTTTGTACAATGAGTGGGTGGGACATATTTGCATGGTTATAATATTCCTGGACTGCTGTTTGTCTACACTGTTGGGTCAGGATAGTGATTATTTGTACCCTAATTGCTGCTTGTGACGTCTGCCTATATGCATTGTTTCCTAATCATTTCTCCAATGGGACTCCCTTGGCATATGTAGGGTTTTGTTTTGTTTTGTTTTGTTTTGTTTTGTTTTGTTTGTTTGTGTGTGTGTGTCATTTTATTGAGAAAAATCAAAGGAACTTCAGATTATTATATACAGTGCTTTCTATTATTCTTTGGTCAGGAAATATTGATACTTAGATGAGTATTTTCATAAAACATTATCCATGCTGTTATTAATTGGTCATTTCATGGCCCTTTCTTAAAGCATAGGGTTTTTCTGGATGCAGAATAGCATACCGAAACCATTAAAAGACTGGGAGTTTCTCATAGATGGGCTAAGAACATGAGCTAATATAATGATTGAGTAGGATTACATGGTGGAATGACCAAGTGAGTATCATAGCAGGAACTATCATTATGAGACAACTAAGGAATGGTCATAGGATGAAACCTTATGTTTTTATGCAGTGAAGCAAATGCTGTAGTGCACAGAAGAGTTGTTACATACCAAATCTGCTTCCCATCACCCCATAGAAACAGAGTTGTAGATTAGCATATGGCTAGGCAAGTAGTATCTCCTGTATTAGGACTCCAGCTACATTAAGTGTGGCCACCAAAGAGCTGTTCTTAGTCATGGCAGTCACCTCTGGGTCTGGAATGTAAGACTGTTCACTGCTATGCTCCTTCACTGAGCACATGCTGGAACGCCAGATGGTTTTGATGTTACTTTAACCATATACTGACAGTAGTGCTCTAGCCAAGGAATTGGAAAGGAGAGAAGGTCTGTGTTACCTGGCTTGATGTTAATGGCCATGTAAGTTAAACTCCAACTGATAAGTAGAGTTTTGTTGACTTGAGCTCTGCCCATCTTTAGCAATTAGAGAATTATGTTTGAATCTGCATGCCTCTGTGCCCTTGTTTGTTATGTCTCCCTTTCTTTTCTTTTTGATTGCAAAAGAGCTCAAAAGTTCTGAATTTACAATATAGCAGATACCCGGTTGAGGTCTTTTTACATTCTGTCATTTATTGCTCACAACCAAGTAGTAAGTTGAGAATTCTTATCAGGACTTTATTGATATTGTGCAGGCTCAGGAATAATTGCTATAAACGAATTCCCCAAAGGCCCGGAGTTAGCCTTGCAAGGTTTTAAGCTCTGATCAGTAACCCCAGAGCTGTCAGTCTTAAGATGAATAATTTAAGAATAGTGCCTGGGAAATTAAATGCCACTTCTGTTCTGAATTCTTTACAGCAGACATCCTAACAGGGTGTCCGTTACAGCTAAGGTATGATGGGCTGCACTCGGAGGAGCCAGGGATGCTCTAGCAGGGGCCACAGAAACCTGAGCACCTCAGTATATGGCTGAAAGCTGAAGAGCAACAGCTTCTGTGTGAAATAAGATGGCTGTGTCTGCCTTGGGTGTGGATGTTGGGGTTTGGAATCAGGTCCTCACTTGCACAGCAAGCCCTTTACACACTGAGTCAGCACTCCAGTCCTAAGTTTAACTTTTTTCCTCTCTCTCTGATAGAAACAGTTATTCACTTGGTTAAAAAATCTATAAAGTTACAGAAGAAGCAGTGTTAAAACAATAGCATTTTGCCTCTAGTCTTTGGAAATAATCTGTGTACACTTGATTTGGTAAACTTAACATTCTAAATGAAGTATATCACTGAGAAAGAGTGGACTCTCTTTTCTTGTTGAATAAACAAGTTTATTTGTAAATTTACTGAAGATAAATAATTGACTTAAAAATTTCAATAGGATACTTTTTTCAAAGGTCACCCAATCACACTCACCTCCCAGTCCTCCCATGCCCACCTTCCTTCCATATGAACCCCCCCCCTCATAAAAAAGCAGTTCATTTTGTGTGGTCCATATATTCACTGGAGTTTGGTCAAATTCCTTTTGGCAAGCCCCCTAAGGGAGGATAGGTCTTTCTCTTTCCTGCACCATGCCAGAAACCATCAACTGAGGAGAGCCCTGTAGTGACTGGAGCCAGCTCTCCTGTGACTATGCCCCTGCCTGCACCACTGTGCTATGGGCCAGCACAGTGAGGGGTGGAGTCAGCTCTCCAACATTCACGATGCTGCCTGCATCACCCTCACTGTGCTATGTGAGACCAGTTCTCCCTTTACATACAGTCAGCTCTCCCACACCCAGGGCATTGTTGGCATCAATGGTGGGGCCAGCTCTCCTGCTCCCACAGCACTGTAGGGCTGTTGTGTGGCTGCCAATTGTGCTGGTGGGTCTAACTCTCCCTTGCACACCAATATTAACATCAATCAGCTCTGACCACTGGGTTCTGTATGGTCTTGGGTTGTAGATATCACTAATGTCCTTGGTTGTATCAAGACCAATGTCCTACTCATGGCCCTCAGTGGTTGCTTGGGCAACAAGGTCCACATGGCCTTAGGTGGTTATACATGTCACTCACTTCAGCTTAGTGCCCTGAATCAGCTACACCTGAGGACATCACCAAGGAATCAAGCAGTGGCACCAACTGCATATGTCCACATGAATCTCAGGCTTCATTACGGCCTGGGGCAGGAGCATGGATCACCAACACTAACCTGTGTCAGGTGCTTCACAGAGGTCCAATCCAGAAAGTGAACCTTTCCTCATCCTCAGCCTCTGCTTTTGCTCAGAGACAGGATCCTGAAGCCAAACAGCAGGTTCGGAGTTTGGTGTGTGTCAGCATAAGCTCCAAACTGTTGTACCCCATCCCACCGTCCCTACTGGTCATTGACAGATGGCAACCCTCTCTCCCACCAGTCACCACCATCATGTCTCCAGTTCTGTGTCTCTCCATAACATGCACACGGCTCCATTTTTCTAAGTTTCCTACCCCTCTGTCACATATTTGTTCTTTGTAGTGGTGTTGGGCACTACTGCCATGGTCCTACAAGGGTATAGTGTAATGAGTCTCTGTCCAGCCAGCCAGCTCCCAAATAATGACATGGAGACTTATGATTAATTATGAAAGCTGGGCCTTTAGCTTAGGCTTCTCTCAACTAGCTCTTATAACTTAGATTAACCTATTTCTATTAATCTGCATTCTGCCAGGTGGTATTACCTCTCTTTACCTTGTACCTTCTGTTTTCTCTCCATGTCTGGTTGGCATCTCCCAAGTACCTAGATTCCTCCTCCTCTTCCTTTCTCTCCCTGGAAATCCTGCCTATATCTCCTGCCTACCTATATAAAGTTCAGATTTATATTACACCAGTCACAGCAACACATTTTCACACAGTGTACAAATACCCCACAACAGCACAGGGAGGCACTCAGATTTAGAATTCTTAAATGGGATGGAAAAAGTCTCTGACATTGAGTATTTGTGATGTTGAAATTTAAATATATGTTAAATCAGTTTTTTTAAAGTTATAATATTTAAGTACGTGTGCTTTTCTACTTGTGTTTCTGCCATCCACAGGGTAGCAAGTCTCAGAAATGGTGTGTGTGTGTGTGTCCTATACAATGCTAAAACTGAAATTTGTGTCTTTCAAATGTCTAGAACTTCATTGTCTCTCATTTTCCTGTATACAAAAGGGCAATGTCTGGCCCCTTAGCCTAGGGTTTCCCATGACTTTTTTCGAGTCCTTAGAGTGAGAAAGGTCAGGAAATTTAGTTGTGGTACTCCAGCTTCAACGGAAGCCATTTAGAATCCGCTCTTCACTTCCTTTTCAGGGTAAGTTTACAATCAAGAAGACACTAACAAAATTTAAGTTTTTAATGTAGACTTCATCTTGTCCTTTATTTTCTTACTCAGTAACTGTTTATTGAGCAACTGATGTGGCCCAAGTACTGCCTAGATCTGCACACACTGGTGGGCAGGATAGGAATCTATCTTGCTGTTATGAATCAATAGTCAAGGGCAGAGATGGAGGAACAAAGACAATGCTCAAGTAAAAAAAAAGTGCACAAACACCAATATACTTTAAAAGGTGGGGTTTATAAATGGGAATATAGGATTAAAGAGAACCAGGACAAAAGAGGGAGTTTTCATCCTATCAAGAAATATTACCTTGAGTGGAGATGAGGGATTGTTTGATCACCTTGGCCAGTCAGTCTAGCCAGTTGGTGAGTTCCAGATTCAATAAGAGGCTCTGCCTCAAAAGCTGATGTTGATAGTGACAAAGGAAGATAGTGATATTTGACCTGAGACACAGGTACAGGCGCACACACATGTAGACAACAGCAAAGTTAAATTTGGACTCTAATCTGTAATTGTATAAGCTTTGAGGATTTATTTGTTCTAAATATCAGCTTTCTTCTAAACTCATATTTCACATGTTCAACATATAGGATATTTGATTTAAAAAATATATCACATGTATAAATATTTTCATTAGTTACGTGAGAATTTCATAGAATGTATTTTTGTCCTAGTGAACTCCTTTTCACCTCCCCAGCTTCTTCTAGATTTATCTCCTACCTAATCCACAAATTTCATCATCTCTTTTTGAAGTTACCCAGTTTGTGTTGCCCATATACTCCTGGATGCAGGACCCTGGAACATGGTCTATATAACAGGAGCCAGATCTTAAAGAAAACTAACTCTCCTTTCCTGAAACACCATCAACTATCCATAGCACCTTAATTAAGAGATGGGGGCTCATGAACTCATTCCTACTCTGTGTGAGAATGCTGACTGGCTTGTAGGTAGGTATACAGGCAAGCACAGCTGCTCTTTGTTCACGAAGATGGCATTCCACTTGTGTCCAGAGACATTGGCTCTTTTTGGTCTTCCCTGACTTCCAACTCACATAATCTTTCTACCCCTCTCTTCTGAGATGGTCCCTGGGCCTTGAGGAGGGAGTGTGATATACACATTCCATTTGTGGCTGAGCTCTCTGATGTAACTCACTCTGCACTTTGACGACTGAGAAGTTTTTGCATTAAGCACTGTCCTTGCACAAACAGTTTTGCTGAAGAGGTCTAAGAGCTGCACTAATCTAGGTTCAGGATTGGTCCAACCCCTGTCCCTCTGGTGATGGTGGGGTTAGGTTTTAATGGCCTTAAAAGCTGAAGAAAGCTTTGATATCTTCTCTAGATGATTGATAATACAATGCATTATGGAGCATGTTAGGGATGTCCTACCCGGAAAAGATATCCTGCTAATTCTTAGGACACATTCATAGCAAAATAAGTAGAGAATATATAAAAACTAAAAGTATATGGATTCTTATGTATTCATTACTCTGTATGTGTGTGCATGTGTGTATACATATACATATACATATATACATATTCATTACTATATATATGTATATAATGTGTGTACTATACACATGTATTAGAAATCTGTAGTCATTAGCTTCCCTCATTATGCTGCCTCTTAACTTAAACTAAAATTCTGGGAATTAGTATGTATGAGTGCTCTTGGATGAACAAAAAGAAAGAAACGGGACCCTCCCAATGTCCTGCTCCAGGTCACTGAATAAGGCAGATCTCGGCTCTGTGAACATGTAGCAGTAAACCCAGAGGCTTCAGGAGCACACAAAAGTCACATTGCTGGTAAGGATTCACAATGAAGTCAGTTCCTGCAGGTGCTGTTCTGATCTTTGGGCCTGCCTGTCAATCACCCCTTACCCCCTTCCTTAATACTTGTGAGTTTACTAGAACTGACCAGAACCTTCGTAAAGCTGGGGTGTTTTATGGCACTTGGGGAGAATTAAAGTGCGTCAGTTCATGAACAATGCAGTGTTTAGTCTATTGTGCAGGATTTATTTTCCTTTGCCCAGAGCATATGTACTCTTGGCTCACCACTCATTTCCTGCAAGGCCTCTTTAATGAGAGATTGCAGGTTGTCCACAGAACTGCCCAGCCTCAGCCACGGCTCGTTCACCTGACTTACGTAGCTCCAGGAACTGCTATTTAAATTAGATTCTGTCTCTGATGAAGTGTTTTGACTAAGTAATACCAGCTTGATGCTATTTAAAATATTTTGACAGATGGGAAAATTGTTTCAGTCTGACTTGAGCAGTACTTTATTGCAGTATTTTGCAACTTAGAAAAAAAAAAATTGGTAAAGGTACTCTCACTGTTCCCCGAAATAACAACCTTCCATTCTCCCAGAGAGGAGCAAGGCCTCCATTCAGCCAGAGATTACAATATGTGTGTTGTGTATGCTAAGAATTTATGCGATTTAAGCAAGAGGGAACATTTGGGGACTATTTCCAAACAGGGAACACTTATTGTTCTGTAAGCAAACAGAACCTAAAAAAGTTCTAGAAGGATCTGCCACACTAAAACTTCACAAACCTCCGCAGGCCCTGCTTTGTGGCTCAGTATGTGTGGTACAGTCACCAGAACTTAGAACATGCATGAAGACAGGACTTAGATCCCATGGCATCAGTGTGTAGGTCTTCTGGAATGGGTTTAAATAGATTTACTTATTCCCAGTTCATCATGAAGGGACAACAACAAAGCAAAAACAACAACAGCAACAAAACCCAGGTGTTTCCTGTCTATTCATTACCTGTGTAAAATTGTGCCAGGCTTGACAGGAATAGCCCTTCAGTGTCTTCCTTAGATTAGCACTGCTCAACACAACGCTCCTGGGAACTTGCCACATGTGTGTCTTCTAGGCTTTGTGAATCAGACACAGGTCAACCCAAATCACATGGGTTTTAGCAAGGCCCGATCAGCTCTCTTGGCCATAGGGAGACTGTAAATACCACATCTGCCTGCCTGCTTCAGAAAAGTAAGGAATTGCTGCAAGTGGTTTCTATGCTGTTTTAATTATAGAAGCCTTGATAGTTCTTTACCCAGGCACTATTTTGCACTGGGCTGTGATTAAACTACCTGAGTTTCCTTGGGAGGAGGATCCAAGATGGTCCAGGAGTCTATGCCAGGATGTATTCCATTATTCTAGTCGTGTAGTGGTCTGACATTGAGTAGAGTCACCAAAACAATAGCTGGTCTGTGTGTCAGTAACAGCCGCACGCTGGTGAGGCCAGCAATGGTAGCTCTATTTTCCTAATTACAGCAGGATGCTGGCCATAAAAAAATGATCAACATACACTCAGCTTTAGGATTTTTATCTTCTCACAGGACCCAGCCAGCCCTTAGTGTGACCTCTTATCCAGTGATAGCATTTCCTGCAGGCCAGATAGAGAACTCAGAACTTGAACAGTGCTGTTTGTAAATGTAGACTCGTGAAAGGGAAGTTGAGATTTTTCTCAAGGTCCTTTATTAACATGTGTTAAGTCCCCTCTACACACACAACACTTGACATATGGGGAGGGGAAAGAGAGAGAGAGAGAGAGGGCATGAAGCCCAAGTGCCTACACCTAGTCATGCTATGTAATTCTACCATGTTCTTCCCTTTCTAGTGTTTTAAAAAGCCTTCTTAAATAAATACTAACAATTATACCTGTGGGTATTTTTATATCATTAAGTAAAACTTAATAAGATCTGCACTTTCATGTCATATTTTCACATTAATTTTACATATTGATTTTGTTCATTTACATCTCAAGAGGCATGATGACTACAAAGACACCAACTGATAATCTTTATTATAATCAGAATTATGGGCTTAATCTTTTGAGGAGATGCTTAGTGCCAGGTTGTGTATTAAGTGCAGTTAATCTTACATTGAATTAATACATTTTGTCCTCACAGTCAACTTCTAAGAAAGGGTTTTAATTTTTTAAATAGAATCCCTAGTGAAAATGACATACTCTTCCATTGCATATGTATTATATATGAGGGGGTGATTAGAGATCTGCTTGTATGCTGTCTTATAATTTATATTTTCATTTTTCTTTGTTTTTTTTTAAAAAGTTTCTATCTGATAAAAAAGGACATGTAAGATTTAACAGATGGATTTACTCTGCATCTGCTTTCTGAGTGGAAACTGCTTGACACAGACAGGTGGCATCATTGTCCATACTTACAGAAAAGGAAGTCTTCACAGAAGGCTTTCCACATTTAGAAGTAACTGGCCAGTGCAGAGTTCAGATTCAAGCATAGGCTTCCAAGCGCATCAGTGGTAATTGTGTATTCTGTCTTACTGAGTCAGAACCATTAGATGACGATTATATGATCAAGATTGACAAATTCTTCACCTGTACAGGGACAGTGTTGTGACTATCCAAGTTTCCATATGGAAGGCCTAGGGACCAGGAAGAGCATTAGGAGGTGGCCCAGACCCTGGCTTTGGAGCTGCTTATACAGCTTTATGTCTCTTACTCAGAATGTGTGCTTGTTCAGAGAAGGTTTATTTAAAAGGGACAATGGAGATGAATTTGGAAGGGAAATGGCATTTGCCCTTAAAGTCCCCACTTGGCACTACCATGGGACATTTACATAAAACAATTCAAGGAACAGCTATGGAAAAGTTTCATGTCCAACCGTAAAACTCTATCTTTGTAATGGAAAGTTTCTGGAGTGGGAGAGGAGGATGGGCAGGTGCTGCGATTTGGGGGTAACCATGCTTCCCTGGGCATGCTCAGTGTGAAGGACAGCAAGCCTCGCTGTGCATGAATGACGGCAACAATGTTCATTCCTTCCCTGGTACTATTCAGTTTGACTTGAAAATATGTATTAGGTGTGCAGATATGGAGGTCTAAGACAGGAGAGCAATGACACAAATTTACTGGGTCTCCAGCCCTTGCCTTGTCTGTTACTGTCTTCTCAGGATCAGTCACACTTTCTTCATTCTCATAATACTGTCTTCCAGAATGTGACTCTCCAAGTTTCTGTGAGAGTATATGCAAATGTTAACACATTACAACTCATTGGTTTTTGTCTTTGTTTTTCTTCTTCATGTGCTTCTCAGAGGTCCCCTTCACAGATATGTAATAGTCCATTGTATACATTTTCTGAAATTAACCCAATGGACTTTCTATTAGCAGGCATTAAGTAGTTTCTAATATTTTGTACAACCATCCATTTTAGATGCAAATTGTGCCAAGACCTCTGTGTGGTCTCTTCCTCTGAGCAAAAGCTGCACAGCTTGGAATTGAGTCTTCAGCCTGGATTGATTGAGATGGGATTGTTAACTTAGGTCAGATGTGTGACAGGAAGCTGCTTGATGTCAATTTTCTCGGACATCTATTTTTAGCTTTGAAACAGTAATCATGGCAAGAAATCTTTGTATCTTGCCATAGACAATCTCTTCTAGGAAGATTAAAGTAGACCTCTTTAAAGGGTTCAAAAATGCAATTTGCTAACAGTTTAATGGATTGATTAGGGGCTTTGATAGTGTATATCTAAAGGAGTAAAATAGTTTTGTGCTGTAAAAGGTCCATCTGCTTTATTCTCCATAGCCACTAAACCTTTTTTCAGATCGGTATTCTTGCCATCCATGGAGCTTTGGGATCCTAGATGATAGGCATGTTGTTTTCTTAAATGTGTAGTTTTCTGTTTCTTTGACTGGTTCTTTGAAGGTAGATCTTCTGACGATCAGTTCAAATTTACAGAGAAAACAATTCTTCCCCATCAGTATTTTCTGTCACTCATACAGCTATTAATCATGTTTTTACTTCAGAAAAAAAAATGTGTCCAGTACTGGTTATTGTCCATTACGTGGAAAGTAGGCTGGTACAGCCAAGTGGGAAGTTAATAAGAATTCATGAGTCAGTCATCTGGTCTCCTTTATTTTTCTGACCCAGTTATATTTACACTTGCAAAGAGATAACGGAACTTCAGCAATGTGGCAAACATTTGAAATATACTGATGTAGACTCTCTGGGAAGTAGTTTTAGAATGTGGCATTTTCCTGTCAGGAGATTTATGACCTGACCCTCCTAGTTATTAATGTACAGGTCCAAACTTCATTTCCCCTTTTTCAACATTGAGTTCAGAGCTGCAGTCTGTGAGTCAGGTATCAGTTAGCCAGCCTCACAGATGGAGGCTGGAGAGCCTTGTCAACAGGAGTGAACTTTAAATTATTTTAATTTTAATATATGCAAATGCCTTTATAATGTATGATGTGTTAGGTAGAAAATTATTACACATGCCAACAATTTAATTTAAAAATGATACTCTTGAATATTTTATAAACCACTGGAATAATATCACACCCTTAATGAGAATGAGAGTGATGTGCTTGCTTTGTTGCTCAGTCATGTGGTCTGCATTTTTACTTACTACTGTAATTTCTCCTGTTGTATTAGAGATTTTGTGGTAAAGTAGAAAATAAATAACTAATCAAGTTGAATGTCAATTATCTTCACTTGGAAAATTTTACAAAGAACTATTTGATATATTTTTATATGAATTTCAGAGATCTACAGTGGTTAATTAGAATCTGCAATTTGGTTATATATAAAATTGAAGTTAATCTGAGTGGACAGAATCAATACTTCTCCAAGTTTGACCAGGTGGCAGGCATGCAAGCCAGAGATTCTGCATTTACAAACATCTTGACTCTTTTTAAAATCATCCTCCTGTAGCATGAATAATAAAAACCTAGAGACAGATACTGGGGTTCAAGCTGAAGATCAGAAAAGCAAAGCAGCCAGCCACTAGCTCTTACCTCTACCAAGCTCAAATGGAGACACTGTCTTCCCTGTGTCAGGGAACTGAATCTCACATGAGACATTTTGCTTCTTCCTTATATACCTCTCTTGTGCTGGGATTAAAGACATGAGCTCTGTTACTCCTTTAGACTGATTCACTTTTCTGCTAGCCCTGGGGTCCTTGAACTCACAGAGATCCATCTGCCTCTGTTTCTTGACTCCTGGGACTAAAAGTGTCTGCCACCACTGCCCAGCTTCTATGGCTGTGGCTAGCTTTGTAATGTGATTCCCAGATAAGCTTTATTAGATCATAAACAATATATCACCACATCCTCCCATTCTCATTCCTTACGAGGTAAAACTTTTTCTTTGCCAAATCATGTTGGATAGTTCCCTGGTGACTGCTCTATAGAAACTCAGATTAGAAAGTGAGATCAGAAGTGGGGAGGGTGGTGTGGGAAATGAGTCTTTTGTGTCCTGGAGTACATGGCTGTGTTTACATCACAGCCAGTTTTATCTAACTTTACCAGTGTGATTATCCTTTACTTAACAGCTGATATCCATTTATGAGAGAATACATACCACACTTTCTGAGTCTGGGTTATTTCACTCAGGATGAACTTTTCTACTTCCATCAAATTTCATGATGTCATTTTTTTTTCTCACAGCTAATACTCCATTATGCACAATTTTCTTTTATTCATTCTTCAGCTGGGGGACATGTAGGTTGTTTCCAGTTTCTAACTACTGTAAGTAAAGCTACAATGAGATACAGTTTTGTTTGACAACCACTGACTTTCACAGGGACTGACACTTGTCTGTGTACTCTAAGATCTTGTGTTAAGACAGCAGAGGTAACTATTTTTGATTGTTACGTGCGAGAGACTTGCAATTGAGCCTGTTGCTTTTTGCTTGCATGTCCTTTGTGTATGTGGGCATGTTTGCATGTGTGTCTCTGCATGTGTTTGTGTGTGTGTGTGTGTGTGTTCTGGATATTATAACCAGGGGCCTTGTGAATGTCAGATAAGGTCTCTTTTCCTGAGCTACATTACCAGCTCCTCTTGTGAACTTTGGAAATTTATTACAACCATAGTTTCTTTGGGTATCAAGTGCTAATGACAAAAGAGACAATATGTTCCTTGCAGTACTGTTGTGAGATTCACCATCCCTGTGGAGTAGGTGGGGAATGGGATGGGGGTGGGTGTCAGGAGGCATGGGAGGATGGGAGAAAGAAGGAACTGGGATCGATATGTATAATAAGAAAAAAATAATTAGGATAGGAAATGTTGTTGATGATTACAAAAGGAAAATATGTGCTAATGAGAGTATGTGGTAACTGGAGGATTTATCCATCATTTCTGGGAAAATAACATGGTTCAGCCACCTTCAAAGGAAGTTAGAAGTCTCTCAAAAAATTAACCATAGCATTGCAACATGACTCAACAGTTAATACATAACAATGTATATGAGCAATGGAAGTTGTTTTTGTAGTACTTCTTTTCCCAATTTATTTCATGCATATTTAGTGATAATAAATATTTCAGAGTGCTTAACACAAAAAAGAAACACAGTAGGAAAATATGGAAAGTCAAAAAAAATTTAAAAGCACATAGAGAGTGCCTAGCTACACAACACTGACAGTGTTTATCAAGTTCTTAAGTAAATCATGTCCAAATACAGATTGACATCCACCTGTCCAGGATGCAACCTGAGCTCCACATTTCCCAGAAGCTCTCAGAAGATGCCAGTGGTTCAAAGACCATATCTAGAAGAGCAAATGCTACATGAAACCACAAAACCATCGAAGAACTGCTTCTACCATCAAGTACTCTTTCAGGCAGACCACTTCCACTGCTAGCTTTGACCTTACTATAGGAATATTTGGTAAATAACATATGTGCGCATAAAAATTAAGAAGCACAAACCCCTGGTGCTGTCACACTGGGAGTTCATAGCACACTTTTGGGCTGTGTTATGCCAGTTTGGACAGCGTTAGTAACACGCCTATACTGAAACTTTCCTGTTCATGTTATCATGGTCTCCATTCCCTTTAGACAGATTTTCTTGATTTAAGTCATAAAAGACTGCAGTTTTCCAATTAGTCTCCTAAAAGAAAAACTTATGATCCTTAGAGCATTGGTCTTTCTGTATGTTCAGTAAAAATGTCTGAAATTAAACATATTGAGTTGATGTCTGATAAACAGACAGGCTTTTGCTATGCAGTATAGCTTGGAAGTTAAGATCTATTTGACCCAGCCTTATGAAAACTAGGTTATAGGCATCCACCACCATGCAAACAGAAACATGGATCTTAAAATAGAATTTTGGAGATGTGAGAGGATAAACTTTGAAGGAATACGGAATCTTTTCCCATACTGACAACAAGATAGAACCCATAACTCTCCTGTATCTTTCTTATAGCAGGCTTTGGTAATTGTTTCGTTTTTCACTGGGGCAGGCTACCTTGCTGCTGCATCTGTTTTCTGATAACTACCAATGCAACTGCTGCTTCAAGCAATGCCAAGACTGGCAAAGGGTGTCAGCCACCTTTGCTTTGAATTGACTGTTTGTTGTGAGTTCTTCTGGGGCTAGCAGATGATGTTTGACTCTGCCTTGTTTTTAAACTTTTTTTTTTTGTTTGTTTTGTTTTGTTTTTTTGTTTGTTTGTGTGTGTGTGTGTGAGAGAGAGAGAGAGAGAGAGAGAGAGAGAGAGAGAGAGAGAGAGAGAGAGAGAGAGATTCCTGACTGTTGCTAGCCCATTTTGCAGACGGGACCTAATATAAAAGTCCTTTGAAGCAGTAGTCTACTTAAAAGGTGTCTGTTAAAGTGTGAATGGTGGAATGAAGCCTGGTGCAGAGTAGAGTGCAGGATGGTGGTCTTGGGGCTGTATCTCATCTGATTCCACTGTTCTGATTGTGTGTTCCTGCTTTCAGAGCAGCACCACAGAGAGAGAACAAACACACCAGAGGCTGCTTCACCATGAATTCCTTGCTTCTTAGGGAATTCCCAGGGGAAGCTTTCCATATGAAGTTGTGTTATGCTGCCTTGTCTTAGGCTGCAGCCTTTCATGAAATAAGGCAGAATGGCAAAAGGACTGTAGCTCAGGACAATGGATTAAAGGAAACATACACTTTTGTGTGCTTGACTCCAATCAAACATGACAGGTACACGTCTGGCCTTCTCCAATTGATGAATTAGTTTCTCCCAGCACACATGCTTGATCAGCCATACCTCTCGTGTGTCTGTTTCAGTAACAGGTGGATTACAGAAAGGCATTTACTGCCGTGAGTTTCCTATTCAGACAGCATAGCAAATGAACAGAGTCAGTGACTCCAAGAATCACCTGTGGAGATAGTGAAAATATTTAGAATTTTCAACTCATACCACATTCATAGAAAAAGAATTATAGCGGAGGGGGCTCTAATTACCTGAACTTTAAATTTGATTTTATTAATTAATTTTTTAATGTTACAATCCCAGTTCCTTCTCCTTCCTCTCCTCCCACTTCCCCCTCTACCCCCTCTTACCTCTCATCTGCTCCTCGGATAGGGTAAGGCCTCCCCTAGGAAGACTGCTAAGTCTGTCATATCATCTTGTTGAGGCAGGACCAAGGCACCTCCCCATTCCATATCTAAACTGGGCAAGGTATCTCTCCATATAGGATGGGCTCCACTAAGTCAGTTTGTGCATTAGAGTTAGATCTTGGACCCACTGCCAGTGACCTCTTATGTTGTCCCAGTAACACCACTGTCACCTATATTAAGGGAGTCTAGTTTGGTCTTATGCAGGTTCCCCATTTGTTAGACCAAAGTCAATGATCTCTCACTAACTCAGGTCAGCTGATTCTCTAGGTTTTCCCATCATGGTCTTGACTCCTTTGTCCATATTATCACTCCTCCCATACTTTGATTGTACTCCAGGAGCTTGGCCCATTGGTTAGTTGTGGATTTCTGCATCTGATTCCATCTGTTTCTTCAAGAGGGTTCTAGCTTCTCTGGGGTTGTAGGCTGGGTATCTTTTGCTTTATGTGTGGTATCCACTTATGACTAAGTACATATTATATTTGCCTTTCTGGTTTTGGCTTACCTCACTCAGGATGTTTTGTTTGTTTTTTTTTTTTTTTTCTAGTTCTGTCCATTTGCCTGTGAATTTTAGGATGTAATTATTTCTTACTGCTGAGTAGTACTCTGTTGTGTTAATTTACCACATTTTCTTTATTCATTCTTCAGTTGAGGAGCGTCTAGATTTTTTCCAAGATCTGGCTATTACAAATAATGTTGCAATGAACATAGTTGGCCAAATGTTCTTGTGGTGTGAATGTATCTCCTTTGGGTACATGCCCAACAGTGTTATTGCAGGGTCTTGATGTAGGTTAATCTCTAATTTTCTGAGAAGTTGCCATACTGATTTCCACAGTGGCTGTACAAGTTTGCACTCCAACCAGCAATGGAGGAGTATTCTCCTCTTTCCACATCCTCTTCAGCATTCAGTTTTTTATCTTAGCCATTCTGAAAGGTGTACGATGGAATCTCAGAGTTGTTTTGACTTGTATTTTCCTGATGACAAAAGATGTTGAGCATTTCCTTAAGTGTCTTCCCTCTATTTGAGATTGTTTTGTTAAGAATTCTCTGTTTGGATCTGAATGGCATTTTTTAACTGGATTATTTGGTAAATTGATGTCTGGTTTCTTGAGTTCTTTGTATATTTTGGAGATCAGCCCTCTGCCAGATGTGGGTTTGGTGAAGATATTTTCTGAAGGGAGTTGTTTTACTATGTTGACCATGTTCTTTGCTTTACAGAAGCTTCTCAGTTTCAGGAGATCCCATTTATTAATTGTTGATCTTAGTGTCTGTGCTATTGGTGTTCTATTTAGGAAGTGGTCTCCTGTGCTTATATGTTAAATGTATTTCCCACTTTCTCTTTTATGAGGTTCAGTGTAGATGGATTTTTATTGAGGTTTTGATTCATTTTGACTTGAGTTTTGTGCGTGGTGATAGATGTGGATCTATTTGCATTCTTCTGCATGTTGACAGCCAGTTATACCAGCACCATTTTTTGAATATGTTTTGTCTTTTCCATTTTATATTTTTAGCTTCTTTGTCAAAAAATCAGGTGTTCATAGGTATGTGGGTTGATATTGGGGTCTTTGATTCAGTTCCTCACCTGTACTTTTAACCTGCTCTGTGGATGATTGAATGCATACCTCCTGAGTAAGTGGCTTAATAGTAAGTCGCTTTTTCCTGATAATAATGGGTTATTTTCTTGACGGAAGACGGCAGTGAATTAGTGTTGACAAGCCAGAGTTTTGGTTTCAAAGAGATCACTGCTCATACTTTGTTTTGGCCATTTGTACTTAGATAAATTCTCTCCCTTTTGCTATTTCTTCATGTGATAGGTGGGGATAATCGATTTCCATCACAGGGTGCTGAGGGTTTTATGTCAAAGCTCATGCCTTGGTTAGTGCATGTATACTGTAGACTTTTACTACATCAAACCCTTGGACCAGTAATAGCAGCATCACCAGATGGAAGATACTAGACATGCAGAAGGTCAAGCACCTTCTAGATCACCCTGCTTTCCAGATCACTTACATTGCCCAGGATTTACAGAGCACAGCAACACCTTGAGTGCCCATTAGTGTAGCCTTGTATTAGAGTCTTTTCATTTCATGCCTTTTATTTTCAAAATATGGGGTGGGGCCAGTTAGATGGCCTGGCAAATAAAGCCAAATGATTGGAGTTTGAACCATGGAACCTGGAAAGAAAGAGAGAACCAAGTCCACAAAATTGACCTCTGACCTCCACATATACACTGTGGCACACTTGTGATGTCCCATCACACCCACATAATAAACAAATGAATAAATAATACACTTAAAAAAGCATCAGTTTGAAACAAAAACATTGTATGATATTTACCTTTTTGATCTTTTGTTGCCATTATTGATTACTGAGTTGAATAGTTGCTGTTGGTGGTGAACAGTAGTTCAGGCTTCAGTAAAACTTTGGAAATTGCCTCTCAGTTCCTTCTTTTTATACTTATGCATGTAACCATAAACTGTAAAACCAGAATCAGAGCTTAAAAGTAGGCATAATGTATCCACAAATAAAAGCTCATCTAGCAACCAATAAAATGGAAACTTGTGAATGTTTTAAGCAGATTCTCAGCTAGATTTTAAAAAAAACAGATCAAATAAAATATTTGGAAACTATGCTATTTGTTGATGCCTATAAAATTTAAAAATAACCCAAACAAATCTGCTTATTCTTGCAAAGTCTAAATTTTTTGAGTTCCCATGATTATTGGAATCACCATTGTAAATGTGTTGCTAAATTTAATTCTTTATTTGACTTTTAAAACTCACCAGTTTACTGCTTGCAGTTTAACTCTGGCAAAAAGGTAGAAAAATCTGACTTTTAAAGGCCTCTGGACTTTGTCCCTCAGAACACATTTTAACCTCTCCAGTTCCAAAATGGAGCAAAAGGAAGTATTTGCCAACTGGAGACCCTAGGAGGATCAGATCATAGTTGAGGGTCTTGAAGTTTAGCATTGCAGTTATGGGCACATTGTGTTGGCCTTGCAATACTTTATTTTCTATTCCTTGGAGCACAGACTGAGCAATTTTATTTTATACACAAAGAGTCTCATTTATTGTTTTAGCAGGACGTTTTTTGTTGATGATCAATTTTTAAAGCAAAACATTAGCCTTAAGAACTCATTATCGAGGTTGAATGACAGGAGTGTCCTGGGTAGGTGGCCTGGCTTCACGAGACTCATGGTAATACCTCTAAGGAAAAGGTCTTCAGGCCATGCAGATGCATTTACCATTCCATTGGTCATCAAAACTACATAAAGGAAAGCAGCTGACCAATCCCCTTTGTCAGTTTATGAGACTGATTTGGGTGGATAGACACTTACTTGATCATGCTTTCCTTCTGGCTACATCCATGAGCTTTAAGGCCCACCTTATTAAATCAGCTACTGAGGGCATCCTAGGTTTGGGAATCTTACTAAAACTACCAGTGGAAGGGAGATTTCACTGTGACTGGTTTGAGCTCTTGTATTTCAGGACAATAATTATGCCTGTGGGTATAGAATCTTTTGCACTGCCCTGTCCCCTAACCCTGAAAGTGGGGCTTCTGCAGGACTGGGGTTTCTTTCAAGTGTCCCTTATTGTCAGCCATATCATCTAACCATCAGCAGAGGACTTGTGAATTTGGCAAACTTTAGATTTACTCTTAAAAAAAAAAAAAACAAACAAAAGCCACCAACCCCTGGGACTCTATTCTCCTTTCCATTGAGTCACTTTATTGCTTTCTTGTTCCCTGGTACATGAGGAGGATGTGAGGGCTAATTTGGTCGGTTCTGAGTGTGCAGCTAGGCTAGTTTTTGTTCTTCTGACACCCCTCACCACTTCAAATTAGCACAAAAGGTGTTGTGTGGAAATGGAGAGCTACTTGGCATTACAATGTTTAACTATGTGAACTCAGGCAGTCCTGAAATGCCTGTGGAGAGACTTTGCAGTTGCCCCTTTCTTGGAACATTGAATTGAGTCATGATTGGGAGAGAGGGGAGGTGAGATAATTAAGTACAAAACTAGTATTGACAAAAATTTGTCTCAAGTTAAGCCAGAGAAAATTATAGTTTTTACAGGAAAGGAAATATCAAGTTATTCAATATTTTCTCTATGTACATCTCAAGGTGTGCAAACTTTGCTATCAATTAGGGGACTTCTATGGGGGTTTAAAGCTTTTAATTGCTTGAGTCAGATGTGATGAGTCCAGATGGTGGTGGGGAGGGGAACTGTTCTTGGCCTTTGGATGGACCTTTCCTAGTTCTTTCCTTCCACCTTACCCTTCACTCCACCCTCTCTAATGCCAGCTTCCAGAAACCTTCCTGACCCATGCCTTATCTTCATTGTTCATATCAGTCTCTCTACCTTAGCCAGCTCCACACCCACCTCACTTTTGGGTTTTCTGTTACTGTTGTTATAACTGGGTCACTTCATATTGCCCAGGCAGGCTACTCTGGAATTCATAGTAATCCTTCTTCCCAGCTTCCCTTGTGCTGGGATTGTAGTTATGAACCTCCTGCTCTGTTTCCCTTATGCTGGAATTACAGCTCTGACTTATGTCTTAAATGCTGCCAATGTACCACATACTGTATGAAAAGAAAACATGGTTCATAAGAAAAAGATAAACTCACTCCCAAAGAGTTGTATTTATGAACCTCCTGCTCAGTTTCCCTTGTGCTGGGATTACAGCTCTGGCTTATGTCTTAAATGCTGCCAATGTACCACATACTGTATGAAAAGAAAATATGGTTCATAAGAAAAAAGATAAACTCACTTCCAAAGAGTTCATCCTAAAGGACAAAGTGTTTAAATGTTGCTGAAGATGCTCAATTTAGCCAGTAATTATGTAACCTCTGTGAAACAGTTCATCCGTGTGCTTATAAAATTACAAGTGTTAAATTAGAAAGTGGCTGTTCAGTTTAGTTCAGAATTGGTACATATTGGTGAGTTCTTGAGGAGTATGTCTTATTGTCCTTTCTGAGGGCTCATTTTGGTTTGATTTAGATTGTGCATGTATAATTTTTTATTAACTTATTGTTCCTGGACATGTCAGTCCCACAAAATTATACAGTAGGGTCAGATAAGATGTACCATGGTGCACAAAAGAATCATAGAAATTCTGATACTCATTCCTTTTAAATTGGAGAGTGGCAACATATTTTAAAAATAGCTGTGAATATTTCACTTGGTACTTATATAAAAAGTAGGGCAGACATTGAAATATTTCTGTTTTTCAATATGTATTAGCCTCATTTTCAAAGAGCTCCTTGACATTTCAAGCTAGTGAATTTTATTTTTTATCTCTCCTGAGTGGAAATTCCTTTTAGATTTGTAGTATAAGAAATATATATAATGGGCAATGGGGGAGGATCAGTGGGTGACATTCATGTCTACCCCCAAAGCCCTAGGACCTGAACCCACATATAAATGAAAGACCTGACTCCACAGAGTGTCCTTTGACATCTGCCATGTCCTGTGGCATATGCACAACTCTCCATATTATACACAGTTAATAATAAATGTAATTCAAGAGAGAGAAATGTATAGCTTGCAAACTACTCAACTTTGAGTAGTATTCTGACAATGACATGTATGGTAGTGTCATTATCAGTAAACACTGTTCATCTGTGAAGTGGCATAATCAAAATTCTTCTCAGTGTGGCACTTAATGTTGCAACGTAAACATCACAATTCAGATTTCACTGTTGGTTTCTTTATCATCCACACAGGCTGGGCACAGGAGAGAAGTTGCTTTTGATTTGGAGAAAAGGGCATTGCATAGAACTTTCATGATCATAACATAAATTGGTACAGAACAGAATATCTGGCTCTCTCTCTCTCTCTCTCTCTCTCTCTGTGTGTGTGTGTGTGTGTGTGGTGTATGTGTGTGTGTGTGTGTGTGTGTGTGTGTGTTTGTGATCACATCAGATACTACATGAGCTAATCCTGCAGGATATTTAGTATTGATATGGTGGAATATTTAGCTATAATTTGTTGGTGAAATTAACTTCTCAGTGCAAGGCTTACATAATGAGAATGTTACTTTTTTTACTATACTACAGTCTTTGATACTTGTTAATACATTTGGTTCCATGTTGAAAAGTTTACTTTGAATAGTTTAGTTGTAAAGATAGTATATAGGATTAGGTGTGGCTAATGAGATTGCTGCTGGAGAATTTGAAAGGAGAGCATGATGGAGAATAACTCCATCACTGAAAGGCATAGTCTTTCTTAAATTGCAAGGACCTCAGGGATGGCTCATCTACTGAAAAAGTGTCACCCATCTACTGCTCTCTCTGAAGCTCATCTTAGATAGTAAATGGACAGCTTACTCTTCTAGCTGTGAGACTCCCTAAACATCACTTACCTTAGATACATTTCAGTTTCCCAGACTCCTTATGCAATTGTTTTCAATTCTTACGGGCTTCACTGTACCAGTTGCATGTGACCTGTGACAGGCTTTCATCTCCAGTGCCAGGACCATCGTCCAGGCCACTGTCCCTTCTTAGCTGTGTTATTACTATGGTTTATGATTTCATAGCCAGCTCTTGGTTCTGTCCCTCATTTTCTACCAAATCTTCTCAACACATCTTCTGGAGAGATATTGCGAAAACTTTCTAGAGGGTCCTCACCTCACTCACTCATTCAGAGTGGGTGATGCCCTTTGAGCATCTTAAGCCTGTGGAGCTGTAAAAAAGGCAGCGAGCAGACAGATATTCCCAGACCTGAGCATGGCATGCCCTTTAAGAGCTCTGGTGTCCTAGTGCTGGGTATCAACAGAGGGTAAGAGCAGAACCTATTTCCCCATCTTTCGATGTCTGGCCTGGATATGAGGAGATGCCATATTGCCAGACAAGAGCTGCTGTGCTTGTAGAATACACACATGCCTGGGATGCTTGGGGAATCCAGGTGTCTTAATCTGCTTGAGAATTATTAACTATCCTTGGCACCTTGCAGGAATCTAATAACATCATCCATCTACAGAGCCACTAGGTACTTCATCAGTGGAAATGGGAATCCCTTCCAGTATTTCACCAGTTTAGTTGGGTGCTGTGTGTGCCTTTCCTGCTCACAGTGCTGTTCCGATCAGCAGTGTCAGCAGAACCTTATGATCAGAACTGTACTGTCTCAGGCTGTGTCCCTGGACAGCTGAACAGTTCACATTCTAACATGACCCTGGCTGAGTCCTATGCACATTAAGCCTGAAGAGCATTGCTGTAAAACATAAAATGATGAGTATGGAATAGCTCTTTGTTTTGTGGAGCGTAGAGGTCTCTAAAGCCACGTTAGTATTACTGGCATATTATGATGAGGTAGGCAGTGATAAATGGCATGGGATGTTCTCACCAGACTGCAGCTTAACATCTTTTTTTAAGCTCAGATTTTAAACAGTACAAGTTCCTTTTGTGATGATAAAGCCAACAGCTTTTAGCATCACAATAAATTTTTTTCTGTTTCTATTACAACAATAAGCAATAATCTACATTGCTTACCATGCATCAAAGTGCAGAACTAAATTTGTTCATATGTTTAATACACAAATGAGCCATAAATGCATGTTGACCCCTCTGTCTGCATAAAAGCAACAGAAAGAGTAAAAATGACCCATCATTTTAAACCCATGAATAAACTACAGAGAGGTCCAGGTTAAGACAAAACTGTGAGTAGAAATGTTAGTAACCTACCTGTCTTCTCCTGCAAACACTGGGATGGAAAGCCCCACATTTCCAATATATAATTAATGGATAAAACAAAAACATGCTGTATTTTTCCTAGTGACATTATGGTACAATGGACATTGATTATTGTCCTTTTAATAGTATTAAATTCATCTTGTTAAGCTCACCATTGCAGATTTGAAGAATTACTTCACAGATACCTGGAATCACAGGCAATTTCCACCATGTCCAGGCTTACACTAGAACTGTTGTATGTTATCTACTGTATGTTTAAATATTAGAAATATTAGAAATACTAATTTTTTTCATGGAAATTGCCTCTGATGATAAGCAGTATTGACTTTAAATCAGATTTAATCTAATAGCCTAAGTGTTGTTATTTCATAGCTTACATTATAAGATATATCATGATATAAGTTACATCATGAGATATAAAATAATGTGTTACTGAAACCATCCTTTTCAGTAAACATTACTTTAAAGCATACACAATTGCTAACATTTGGCATTTCTGATCTTCCAATATGGTTACATTTGAGTCAACCTAATGCTCAGCCCAAATTTTAATTGTTACACCAATTAGAAATTTACAGAATCAAGCTGGATATTGACATTTCTTGGAGTGCTAATTTTTATCCCTGAGAAATGAGGAGAACTAACAGAAAAACATGCATTTCTGAGGAACTTGTTTTTAATCATTGCATAAATATGCAAGAGCTAATTAGAATCACTAATAACCAGAAATTTAAAGGTAAACTCAAATAGCCAAGTTGGATAAACAGGAAAATATGTGTTCAAGTTTCTCAGAAATAATTTTCTGTTTCCTAACACTAAACTTACCATGTTTCTTGATTTTAAACAGTAATCAAATTGTTATTTTAACCTTCAATTGATAGTTATTTCCATCTTCATTTTTACAAAGTAAGTAATATAACTTTAATTTACTACTTTGGGGTTAGTATGCTCTCAGTTACCTTTCAGCAATTGGTAGCCAGCAAATAGGAAAAATCTAAAACTGTTTAAAAATATTTATTCAAGCCATAATTATATCCAGGAGACATCAGAGTGGGGATGAGGTATTGCTTAGTAACCTGTGGTTTAGCTTTTTTTTCTTTTGATGTTCATTAAAATAAAATGAAATCATAAAAATAAAGTTATGTCTATTTTTCTCTTTGAAGTTTAATTCCTATTGCAACTGGAGTGAACACTGCACTGTGACATAAGGCTGCTCCTAGGAGAAGTGGCTGCTGGCCTGGGCTGTCCCAGAGTATCTTTGCTTTTCCTGAGGTGTTGAGATTGGGCTCTCAGGTCCTGATCCTGGCTGGAGCTTAGCAATGAAAACCAGCACTTGGTTAGCATGTTGGGATTAGCACCCATACAGAGCGAGGCTTTTGTTATCTAACCCTGTAAGATGTTAACATGTATATCAGCATAAATGTCACTGATATGTGACTTTTTCAGTTCTGAGTGGGTATGTGGGGTATTTGTGGAAACGGACCCAGTGCTGCTGATGCCCTGAAACCTGCTCTTCATGAATCAGATTAGAATTAGGCCACTCAGGGAATATGGGCTTAAGAGTCCATTGCAGGGTTAATTTTGGGTGACACTGGTTTGGCAGTCCTGTTTCTATAAAGCAATAAGTACCCCTTTTGGAGGAAATGTATTCCTTAGACTATGGGCTAGAACATACTTGACATTTATAGTGTTCATAGATTCTGTCTTTTGAAAACTTGTCTTTTATCCATTTTTGTATGCATGCTGTTATCTACTTAGTGGACATAAGCATTGAATTGTCCCCTTAAGTTCTAGCTTTTATTGTCATAAATGAGTTTACCTCTCAACCCTTGTCAGAGAAGCTTCGTTTTGTAATAGACTATGATTACTACAGAGGCCCACAACTGGTCAGCATAGAATGATAGACTGTTGTGCTCCACTCTGAAAGGAGGCTTAGGAGTCATTACAGAGTAAAAGATTGCAAGAGCCTGAGACATTAGATATTGTATCTGCTGGCCATGACAGTGACAATGCACATATGAAATCAGTAATTAGCTGTGGCTGCATCATAA
Source organism: Phodopus roborovskii (assembly GCF_943737965.1). Taxonomy (NCBI): domain Eukaryota; kingdom Metazoa; phylum Chordata; class Mammalia; order Rodentia; family Cricetidae; genus Phodopus; species Phodopus roborovskii. The sequence goes on from NW_026125391.1 coordinate 12,889,369, forward strand.
GATCTGTATAAGATCAAGTCAGCTACAATTCCAGCTTGGATGGAAGATTCTCATGAAGTCTTGCCCTGAACTGCTGAACTATTGGCAATTGATGGTTGCTGGTCCAGCATGGATGTGATCTAGGAGTGGTTACCCATTCTCTATGTGATGGTCCTTTGGCTCTGCACACACACAGGCAACACTATGTGGATTCAGTGCATATAAACAAAGCAAATGAAGTTGTGAGGAAAAAGAAATCTGGATATGGTGGTCAGTTGGAGAGGAGGGATTGGGGATTAGCATATGATGAAAATACATTATGTATATGTATATATGAATTTCTCAAACAATAAAAATTTAAAAGTAAACAAGAGTAAAATGTTTTAAAAAAGAAAAACATGTTCTCCTTCCTGCCATGATATCTTGTCAACTTTCTAGCCTGACTTTCCATGTCCATGCCTGGCCTCACAATGGGTTTAAGAAGCATGTGAGCAATGAGTTGATGCTCAGTTCCACCAGCTGGGACATGTATGCGTTGGAAATAGTATACATGTCACATACAAGATACTTTTTTAAAAATTGGGATACTTTATTGCCTAAGACTCTGTATATGTGTATTCTTCATGTATGAAGATAATGTGAAAGTGTGATAACAGACCGAGCCTACATACCTACATGTTTAGGGAAGATAAGAAATTTCAAAATTATTTTGAAAAATTTTAGATAACCTTATCCATTTTTATGCACCCCAAATAAAGATTTTGATTTTGAAGATTCTTTTTAGAGATATTGGCCAGTGCAATGAAGCTCTGTGTTGACAGTGAGCATCTGGGGATGGGGCAGGAGACACACCCTTCAGACACAGGGAGGCCATAAGCCAGGTAAAGTTGAATCTGGTGTTTGGTTGTTTCTGGTCTAACCTTTAGTAAGTGGATTGTTTTACTCAAATTGATGCTTCATTATTAAAATTAATGTGTACACAACATATCTCACCTATAAAAAGAACACATAATTTTAATATTTTTTCCACACTCTCATAAGCCATTAGTCTGCAGTGTAGGGTAATGGGTTGAAATTCTTTGAATTTCAGAAAAATGAAAGAGAATTGATGTCTTACTGTCCCTCTGTAGCCACAAACTTCTGTGTTGTATTTTACATTTATATACCTCAAGCAAAAAAGTAAGAACTATTTCCCCTCTGCTCCCTCCCGTCTTCTAAAAATAATTCAATTTTGGTTTGTAACCCTATAACACATGCCAAAATCCAACCCAGAGTGTTTTTTTTTTATTTTTTTATTTTTTTTTTTGTAGAAAACTTAAAACCCCAAATAGAAAGTGCTGACAGTTCCTTAAACACAGAAACACTGGCAGGTGCCTTGGCAATAAATTCACAAGTTTAGAATCCAAAGAACAATAAAGTTATGCAAATTGGAGCATGTAGGAGAATGGCCTGAAACAATAGTAAGCGTGGCAGTTCAGTCCCATGGACTCCCACCTTGCGAAAGCGAGCCAAATAACCCTGAGAGAATCAGCAAGCTCTAAGATCAGGGAGCTTTCCTCAGACATAACACAGGGGCACAGCTCCAGCCCGCAAACTAAGAGCAGACTTCTTTGTTGTCATTACCATCAGCAGACAGGACAGTCACAGGCCAGGCTCATGGCTCCCAAAGCTAAGTGGAGCATTACAGCACTCTGTCTTGATGAAGTTCAGGGTGGCTGTTTTAATTGTTCCCTCAACATCACCCCCATCAGTCATATTCAGATTAGCTGTGTAATTCTAGTCCAACAATCAAGCATGTCATACATTTCTGAATCCCATTTATTTTAAATATCCATACCTAATTATCTCTTACTTTTGTTATTAACCTCTGATTCTACCAGCATAACAAGGAGATGATCTTTTTAATACAAAGAGAAGGTAATGTGTGGTTAGCTTATTTTAAGTAAATATATTTTCAATTAAAAATTTAAAATGTCTCTAATAACCTCAGACAAGAATCGATGGCATATGAAGAACATGGCAGAACTTTCCTTCAGTGGGTGGTAAGGTGCGACTTTTGATCCTGAAGCATTGTTTGCACACTGCAATAAAAGTATTTCATGCTTTTATTCCTAATTTTATCAATTTCAATTCCCAAAGAAACACAGAATGGATCAAAGTTGTGTTTGCAGAACACGTTTGTGAGGGTCAGGACCATAAATATTTTTTTTTTCAGTGGTGTACCTCATTATCTACCAGTGCTCTAAGATACAAATAGGTTCTCAAATGGGTTACCTGGCATTTCAACATATCATTAAAAAACTCAGAATCACATGCAATGAGCTCAGAGGGATTGGGGTCACCAAGTGCACAGTCTTCTTGGGACAGGAAGTATTGAGAAGTGTCCACCCCTGTGCTTAGCCAGGGGCAAGGTGGAAGCACAGGCACTGGACCCCAGCAACACTGTACCTCCAGACCCCAGGGACACTGTACCTCAATACTCCAGGGACACTGTACCTCCAGACCCCAGGGACACTGTACCTGCAGACCCCAGGGACACTGTACCTGCAGACCCCAGGGACACTGTACCTGCAGACCCCAGGGACACTGTACCTGCAGACCCCAGGGACACTGTACCTGCAGACCCCAGGGACACTGTACCTGCAGACCCCAGGGACACTGTACCTGCAGACCCCAGGGACACTGTACCTCCAGACCCCAGGGACACTGTACCTGCAGACCCCAGGGACACTGTACCTGCAGACCCCAGGGACACTGTACCTGCAGACCCCAGGGACACTGTACCTGCAGACCCCAGGGACACTGTACCTCCAGACCCCAGGGACACTGTACCTCAATACTCCAGGGACAATTTACCTACAGATCCCAGGCTCACCCTGCATACCAGAAATACACTTGAGTCACCAGTGTCACCTGTGCAGTTAGTTGTTTAAACCAGTGTCTTCTGTATTTTACAATACTAACTGAAATTGTTTCTGGAAAAGGAAGAAAATTATACAGGTGCTTACTTAAATATTTTTTAAAAAAAAAGACAAAAATTAAAAAACAAAAACGAGAGCCCAAACATTTTGGTGGCAACAAGATTGACCAATGAATGTTAATTGGCAGCCTCTGGGCTATGGAGCCATTTCCTTGGGGATTTCTGTGTCCCAGATAACAATGTTCTTCCAAACCTGGGCCTTTGAGCTTTGCTTAAATTGTAAACCCCCCTCCTCCTCCTTTTCCCACGCTCTTTTTCTGATTTCTCTAATAACAAATAAAACCCCCCTCTAGTTAGTTGCACGACAATTGAATCTCTTCTGGAATATAGCTTTATTCATACAACTAATAAACATTCAATTATTCTGATAGAAGAACAGAAACCCAAGGAAGGAGCCAGTAGGACTGGGATCCAACGAGTTGTCTCTGTCCTGGCTACACTATGGGTTTCTTAAACTTTTTCCACTTAAGACTCTGTTCTTGCTCCAAGAAATTTTTATATGACCTTTCCCCCAGAACACAAATACATAACATAACTGTACAAATCAAATATTTGCTGGTAACAAATCATAAGTAGACTTATTTTAAAAACAATTTTTGGTATACATTATTTACAATTTGTTAATGATGAATGCAAATTGCACACTAATGGAATAAATGTGCATATTCACTTATACAGATAAATCTCTGCAAGTGGGTGACAGTTGTGTATCTTGACCTGTTTGTGAAGCCTCTAGCAGTGGGATCAAGATCTGTCCCTAGTTCATGAACTGGTGTTTTGGAACCCATTCCCTATGGTGGATGCTTTGCTCAACCTTGATGCAGTGGGAAGGAGCTCTCTCCTGCCTCAACTTGATAGTCCAGGCTTTCTTGACTCCCTATGAGAGCCCTTACCCTTTCTGAGCAGTGGATGTAGGGTAGGTGGAGGTAGCTGGGGGGAGGGGGAGGAAGGGGGAACTGTGGTTGGAATGTAAAACGAATAAAACATTTTTTAAAAAAGAATTAAATCTTGGCTGAAATGTCTGATATTACAAGACCTACAGCCGTGGTTTTGTTAGAGTTGGCTGAATCTTGCTTTTGTATTTATCAGTGCTGAGGGAGATTTTGCACAGATATATTCTAAAACTGATATAAATATGCCTCAGAAACTGATGGAAATTTTGTCCTAATTCCAAACTGAATTTGATTGACTTTTTTTTTTTCTTTTTAAAGATGAACTGCGAGTTAAGAAGACAATCAGCCATTTTTAAAGTCAGTACAGTCCAAAGCTATATGGACTCGCTACATGCTGAGAAATGGGAGTAGGGAAATATTCAAAGTGTTTGTTTTCCACACACTTTGTGTGGAAAGTGAAGCACTGTGACCCCTGGCCAATGGTAGTGTGGACTTCTAGCCTGGGTGCTTGACTATGAGACTGTTTGTTGTGGAACTGGCATCAGCAGCACCTGGAGTACCAGATCCATGGTTGTGGCAGAACCAAGGCTGCATTGAGGCTGCTAGCTGCTTACAAACACTCAGATTCAGTCAGGTGGTGGTGGTTCTGCACACCTTTAATCCCAGCACTTGTGGAGGGGGTGGGTGGGAGGCAGAGGGAGGCAGAGAGGCAGAGTTCCAGGCTAGCCAGGTCTACAGACCGACTTCCAGGACAACCAAGGCTACACAGAGAAACCCTGTCTTGGAGAAAAAAACAAAACCAAAATCAAACAAACAAACAAAACAAATAACAAAAAAAAAAAAAAGAAAGAAAAAAGAAAAAGAAAAATTCATTATGCATTTGATTTTGGTCAATTTTTATAGTTATGCATTCAGAAATCTTTCACTGTTTCCATGCTTTTTATACCCCACATTCAGTTAAGCAACCCTATATAGAGTCCCAGCTGTTTAAGAAGCTCCCAGAAGAAATGAACAGCTATTCAGACGTTGAGCTTCTGAGGATTTGATCCCATGTCCATGGAGATGGTTATTAGGCTACTGGATCCTGCAGCTCATTTGGGTCTCCTTGTGTGTTGACATTAGAGGAAGTTATTGCTTTTCTCTTTTAGGAGATGGGAGTTACTAGTTTTGGTAAATGCAGAGAAATCAATGTGCTTCTTGTAACACTAGGGACGATGAGAGCTGACCTAGTTTTGCAGGTGGAGACCCTTTTGATCAAAAATTTTATATTGTGAGGACACAAACTTGCTTAAATTTCTTATCTAGAGTTTACCGCTGCAAGAAGCAACGCACTGTTTGTGTCATACTATCTTTGGTTGCCAAATTTGACAGACATTAATTTATGTTTCTCCTACATATACCACATTATCAGATCACAATGCAATAAAACTAGAAATTAACCAAAACAAAATGTACCAAAACCCAAATGATTACCTGGACAGAATATGACACTGAAAACTATTGGTTCAAAGAAAAATTAAAACTGTTCATAATGCTGTGCAGGAAAAAAAAAATTTCTGGTAAAAGCTGTAGTCACTGCCAATATATAGTATTAATCTTTTTTCACTATGAATCTATACACTTTACCTAAATAAATATTTAAGTAAAATAAAAAAAAATGACATACTGTACTATTAAAGGCAGTAAGATGCAGTACAAACAAAGTGATGAATCAGTTAAGAGTGGACATGGAGATGACTTAGTGGAAAAAGGTGCTTACCACCAAGTCTAAAGATCTAAGTTCAATTCTTGGGGCCTCCATTATGGAAGGAGAGAACAGACTCCTACAATTTGTCTTCTGACGCCCAACTTTTGTGCTGTAGCACACATCCCCCAAATAAATAAAAAGTCAAAAAATTGTTAAATTTTCAAAAGTAAAGTTTGTACATGTAGGACTATTTCTTAAAAAATAGTAATGAATAGGAAAAGGATTTATAGATTCAATTAGCAGTGCAACTACTTTATAAAATTTATAAAGAAACAAATTTTAGTAAACACAGAATTTTTTTTTCTTTTTTTGGTTGTGAGTCTATCCTTTAGTGGCTGAGCCATCTCTCCAGCCCTACAAAATTTATAATCTGACATACTGTATTTGGTGGTAGGGGAAACTGTATTTGATGGCTAACTACTTAATTCTAGGGTAGAGAATGCAGTATTTTATTTATTTTTTTCTTTTTCTATTTAAATTTGAAACAAGGTTGTTGTACATGTCAATCCTAGTTCCTTCACACTCCCATCCTTCCTATCACCCACACCAAACCCCCAGCCCATCCCCTTTTGCTCTCCAGGGAGGGTGAGGTCCTCCATGGGGAATCTTCAAAGTCTGTCATGTCATTTGGGGCAGGGCCTAGGACCCCCCCCCCCCCGCCATGTGTTTAGGCTGAGGGAGTATCCCTGTAGTGGAATGGGCTCCCAAAGTCCATTTGTATTCTAGGGATAAATACTGATCCATTACTAGAGGCCCCATACACTGCCCAGTCCTCCTACATCTGTATTCAGGGGGTCTGGGTTGATCCTATGCTATTTTCCCAGCTATTAGACTGGAGTCCATGAGCTCCCCCTTGTTCAGGTCAGCTGATTCTGTGGGTTTCTCCAGCCTGGTCTTGAGCTCTTTGCTCATCACCTCCCTCTCTGTAACTGCATTCCAGAAGTTTGGCTAGTGTTATCTATGGGTGTCTGCTTCAGCTTCCATCAGCTACTAGATGAAGTGCTAGGATGGCATGTGGTAGTAAGAGAAACTGCATTTGATAGCTAACTACTTAATTCCAGGGTTGAGAATGTAGTATTTTACCTTTTTTTTTTTTTAATTTTTTTTTTGTTTTAGAATGTAGTATTTTAAATGAAAAACAAAACAAAACCAAAAAACCAAAGGAACGTTGGCAAATGGTTATTTGGGAATTATCTCTCAGACTGGACATGGTGGCTAATGCCTGTAATTGGCTTCTAGGAGCCTGAGACAGGAGGATAGCTGTTAGCTTGGGGCTGGTTTAAACATGTCGTGAACTCCAAAATCTGTGGCTGCAGTGATGGCTCAGCATGTAAAGTTATCTACACCAAGGCTGTCAGCCTGAAGTACAGCTCTGCCAGCCATATCAGAAATTATTTCTACTGGACAGCCCTTATTGTAAATATATAGATGAAAAGAGTAAGCATGAAGTAGCAAGTTAAATTTAGTAATGTCTTAGGAATAAGTCACTGTACTACAAGAACCTAGTCAATTCATTAATAACCAGTCACAGATATAGATCCAAGGTGTGACTTTACATCAGAGATGAATAAATGTATGAAAAAAACCCAACAACCTCAGCAACTCCCTGTGGAAATATTAATACAATAGAAATAATATAACTCCTTAGTATATAATAAGTATATCTCAGTCTGAATCAGATTCAGTGAGGAACGTCCAAGGCATTCTTGCTGTCCTCAAGGAAATCATATATGTAATGAATTAAAGATTATTGCCATTAGTCACCTCTTCAAAGTATCAAATAATTTCCCAGGTGTTAATAGAAACATACATTTATCTCCATTACTTCCAGAAACTCTGTTCAAGTTTTCTGATAAAGATTAGAAGCCTTAACCTTCAGCAGAGAGGTAACAGGGAGAGGAACTATTTGCCAACAAGTGCCAGCAAACTCTAGAAGGCCAGAAGGTAGTCACATGATACAGGATGATAACAATGACTTTAAGGAATGCCACTGAACAGTAGTTAGCCCCACCCACTTGCCCACCTATACCCTGTGTGACAACCCTTCCTGTCTGGCAGTGGTACTGAAGGAATTAACCTGTAGTATATTGAGTCTTTGGAATGCCAGGGATATGGAAAGCTGAGGCTGAAGAATAGTGTGTTTATAAATAATAGCTGGGGAAGTAAGTGCCTGTATCCAGGGATTAGAGTCGTCTGTCTATTTGCTACTTGCCAACTATCTTTCAGGAACAACTTCCAACCAATTCTGAGAAGAAAATTAAAACCTTGAAAAGAGGAGAAAGAAACAAAAAAACAAAACAAAACACAAAACAAAACCTCAGAAGGAATACATTTAATGCCAGGAACAGAAGACAGTCTAAAACAGCTCAGCAAAAGCTGCAGCAGGGTGAAAAATATGTCAATTAAACAAGAAGAACACGCTGGCTTATTCTCCTGTGGATTGTTTTTCTCTGCCTTCAGCATGCTGCAGCGATCTTGCCTCGTCCATTGTCTGGCTCTGTGGCTGACTCCGTTCTTAGCTTGCTATCCTTGTCACAACAATCCTTGGTTCCAAGCTGGGGTTTCTTCAGCACTCAGAATTGCAACTCAGAGATGCTATCTAGTGGCTTCTCCTGGATTTCCTCTGCCCTGATCCAAGGGTAAGCCAGGTTCATCATGGCCCTGCCTTAGGAGGAGTCACTGCTGCCCTAGCAACACCAGATAGATGTGATTCTGGTTTTCTTAGTCATAATTTCTAAAATTCTACTGGAGCCTGGAAGATGCATGGTGAGGATTAGGCATCTTCATTGGAGAAATACAGGGAGCTCAGCAGGTAATCCATATGCATGTTATAGCATGCACCCCTAAAAGTGAAACAAACAAATGTATGGCTAGCACTAGAAAAGGTCACTGGTGCAAGCAGACCCATTCCCATGTGGTAGGGATGAATGGCTGCATGCTTTTCTTTCTAAGCATGCTTAGGAGGTTTTGTGCATAGAAAAGAAGCAGCAGGCAGGAACACAAAGGCATACTTTTTTCTGTCAGCAAAGTTTTGTATGCAAGGGATCATGACAAAGCATAGGTGGAATTTATTCTCTGGAGATTAGTTTGTAGAATAGGAGAAAAACTCAGCAAAATAAGAAAGTAGTACAGTTCAAAGAGCATTTCAGCTCACAAACATTTTCAGGTGGCACATTGTTTATTTTTTAAATTACCTTTCTATTCATGATGTGACACCAATAATGTAAATTATATAATTACAAGAATACTTTCTTTAAAATAATTTCCCCCCAAAAGTTAAGAATTTAACTCAAACTTTCATTCAGCTCCTTACGAGGTGAAGGACACAAGGCAAGTGCTACAACATTGATGCTTCTGAGATGTCTTCCTTGGAAAGTAGACAGACCTTGGTCAAGAAGATGGCTCCGTGGGCAAAAGTACTTACAATGTAAGGCTAACAACTCCCCAGATCATCCCTGAAACCCATTCAAAAAACCTTGACACAATAGCACATGCTGGTAATCTGAGCATACAGGTGGTGAGATGGGAGATGGAAGAGGAGAATCTCTTGACAGCTCAGGTGCCAGCTGGCCTACTACAAAGCCTAATGATGAAAAAGGAGAGACCTTGCCTCAAACAAGGTGGAAGGTGAGGACCTATGCTAAGGTTGACCTCCTGCCTGTACATGTGCACCATGGCCAGCAGGCACCTCACTCATGAGGGCATGCATGTCCATTCCCCAGACTACACACACACACACACACACACACACACACACACACACACACACACACACACACTAATGATAAGAATAAACATTTAAAACAGGAGGAAAATAAAATAGAAAGAACAATAGCACATACATGTATTGCATTAGGTTTATGTAGTACTATTGTTAATGTTCACATTTGATCTGGCTCCTTGTTTGCTGCTCCACGAGATGTTATATGGTTCAGATCATCCATTTTCGTATTTTCTAAGAAGTTTTAAATTGTATGGGCATGTATGTCTTCCCTGTGAGCATTTACAAGCACCAAGAATATGCCCCAGACCCAGAAGAGGCCAGAAGATTATTTCTGTTGCCCTAGAACTCCTTTGGCTACTGGGAACCAAACCTCAGACCTCTGCCAGGGTAGCAAGTGTTCTTAAACACTGAAGAATCCCTCCAGCCCCTCCCTTTTTATCTACTTTCATGCTTTCACATTTAAACAATGTGAACAAAGTTTAGAGGTACAGATACTAATAAACAAAGCTCAGTGACCTAAACCCGGTGTACAAAGTCATTCCTATTGTATATTGCAAACTTTATTTTTCATTGTGTTTTGAAGAATACCGTTGGTAGATATATGATTGCAAATACAGCCATCTAGATAAGATTTAGCCATTATTTCTATCTTGATCTCACATCTTTCAACTTGAGTGTATCGTGATATCTAAGTTTCATGTTTGAAATGGTGACAAACGGTTGCCTCTCCATTGCAGTTCTTTGAAACATTCAGTTCCCAAGGAGGCATCTCTTTAAAAAGTAGTAGTGGTGGCATGCCATGTACTGTCATTATTTAAAAAACTGTGACATTCTGACAGTGTGTCAGAAGAAATGGTAGCTGTGTGAAATTTACATGCCCAAGTTTGTAACTAAACTAATTTTGTCAGGGAATATTTTATAATCACCAAAATAAAAACCTGCATAATGAAAGTGAAATGAGCCGTACGTGTGCTTCGGGACCAAGTCTCTTAGTGCTTCTGTCAGATAGTTTTGATGGCATCATTTTGTAATAAATATAATTTATTTTAGAAATAGAGGCAGAGTGAGATTATTTTCCAAAGAGTTACAGTCATTTGGGGACCTGTAAACAGTTGTCTCTAGAATCATTTTCGTGTTCATTTGCTGACTTTACAAAAGGAACAGCAAATCAACAACTTTCAGACACTCCCCTTTGTGTGCTTCTGTATTTTATTTATAGCAGAGGAAACCCTTTTTTCATTTCTTCCTGCCTGTATAAAGGCAATTCTTCTAAAATTGAGTTTTTTTTTTTTAAAAAAAAAAAAAAACCTCCAAAATAGACTTTAAGTGTTTTGACTTAGTTTCTGTTAAACAAATTGAGTAGGATGATTATTTTTTCATCGTTAACTGCGAGTTCCATGGTATGTCTAAAAAGCAGCCTGTTTCTCATTCCTATATAACACATTAAGAAAATTCTTTAGTAAGGTGAATTTAGTTGAAGTAGTAGGGATTTTATGTGTTTTGGACCTGAGTTCCTTCATCCTCTAAAGGGCAGTAGCTCACTATGGTTTATTTGAACTTCTAAGTGATTGTGTTGGACTGGCAATGTGTTTATTCTTTAATTAGCTGAACAACTATTGCCAAAAGCTTAGGCACCATATTTGAAAGATGTTCATTGTTGAGTGCATTTGAATGGGTTGTCTGTTAGAAAATCAATTACATGTGACTCTACATCTAAAAAAGACATTTTAGTTTTATGCAGTTATCTCCTTCTGAAGCTTGAAGGTAATGGGAAAATACCTTTGTGTAGAAATTAAGTTTCTGTGAATCATGGGTAAATCACTTAACCTGTTTGGATGTCAATTTCTCTTCTAAAAAATAAAGACATTGATGCCCTCTCTGATGAGCTCACAGGATTTTAAAAAAGAGATAAAACAACAATATGTAAATTTATTCATAAGTGTAAATAAAGTACATCAATGATAGGGTGTGGGGCCTGGGGGCAATGAACCAGTTAGTAAATGCTTGCTCTGCCAGCACAAGGTCCAGAGCTAGCACATATTTTTAATTAATTTTTATTTACATTAAAAACAGTCTTATTTTACATACCAATCCCAGTTCCTTCTCCCTTCTACTGTCCCATTCCCCCCACCATCCTCCCATCCTAACCCCCATTCACTCCTCAGGAAGGGTGAGATCTCCCATGGGGAATCATCAAAGTCTGTCACATTATTTGAGCCAGGACCTAGGCCCTCTCCCATGTATCTAGGCTGAGAGAATATCCCTCCATTCATGCACCAGGGATAAATACTGGTTCCACTTTGAGAGGCCCCATAGACTGCCCAGGCCTCCGCTGCCACCCACCCACATTCAGGGGTCCTGGTCAGTCCTATGCTGTTTCCCCAGCTGACAGACTGGGGTCTATGTGCTCCCACTTGCTCAGGTCAGCTGTTTCTGTGGGTTTCCCCTGCATGGTCTTGACCCCTCTGCTCATCACTCCTCACTCTTTGCACCTGGATTCTAGGAGTTCAGTTCAGTGTTTAACTGTGAATCTCTGCTTCTGCTCCATCAACTACTGGATAAAAGCTCTACAATGGCATTTAAGGTAGTCATCAATCTCATTATAGAGAAATGGCATCTAGGTAGCCTGTCTATTATTGCTTAGATTCTGAGTTGGGGTCATCCTTGTGAATTCATGGAGATTTCCTTAGTGCCAGGTTCCTTAAGCCCATAATGGCTCCATCTGTTAAGGTATCTCTTTCCTTGTTCTCCCTGTCTGTTCTCCTCCCAACTTGCCCTTCCTGATCCCCCATATTCTTCTCCCCACTCCCATTCTCCCCTTCTCTTTCTCCTCCCTCCCAACCTTCTCTCCCCATGCTCCCAATTTACTCAGATCTTGTCCCTTTCCCCTTCTCGGGTGGGTCCAATGTATGTCTCTCTTAGGGTTCTCCATATTTCATAGCTTTTCAGGGGTTGTGGATTGTAGGCTGGTGATCCTTTGCTCTATGTCTAATGTCCACTTAGGAGTGAATACATACCGTGTTTTTCTGTCTGGCTAGCACACATTTAATTCACATGAATTGGAGGCAGAAGCAGGACACCTGAGGCACTGGTTAGCCAGTCTAGCAATAAGATGAAGAGTGGCTGAGAACCATTACCAGTGTCAACTGGTGTCCACACAAATGTGCTCACTCATACATCCACCTGCACAAGAATATATACACACATAACAGTGCTTTTTTTCACTGGTGTTCTATAAAGAACTACAACAGAGTGAGGCACATTTATCCAGTTTAAAGGAAATGGAATATTATTGCGTATGGACAGTTCAGAGCTAGAAGTAGAAATAGAATACACAGAGGCTTTTGATGACAAGAACAGAAGCTTTATAATCAATCAAATGTTCAGCATCATTCTACTTTTGGCATAGTCAACATCGGATAGAATGCCCTTTTTAATTCTAAGAATGAGCCCCCAAATTGAGACAAGATTGCTGTGAAATCCAAGTTAGGAAGACAATTTCTATGTTGGCAAAGGACTGGGTCTTTCATTGAAGTATTTCTGTAGATCTGTAGATGTAGTATAGTAGGTGCTGCATAGGATTTTTGTTTTGTTTTGTTTTGTTTTCCAGACAGGACTGAGGACTGAATGAATAGCACTTGCGTTTTATATCCAAATTTTACATCGGTGTTCATGTGGCTTGAGGATTTACTTTCTGCTCTGGTCATGTCATGGGATTATTGTCACCTAATAACATCCTTTGTAAAGTTGAGTTTTGGATAATGAACCAACTTTCCTCTTCCAGAATTGATCCTACTTTTGAAGAAGGCATGTAATGCTTTCTTGTAGACTTCTCTTTTCATGTATGTTGATCTACAGTTTCTTTTCTTTTAATATATATCATATAGCACTGATCTCATAGAATAAATTGGGGAAGATTCTTTTCCTTTGAATTTTCTGGATATATGTACAGGACTGATATGTCTTCCCCCCCCCTTATTTTGTGAGATAGTATATAACTCTTTGTCTCTCTTTTCTATTCCATCCATTTCTGTCCCCATCTTCACCATTGCCTAATTTCTCCTTGCTGAGACTTTCTTTTACTCACTTTTTTTTTTTTTGGTTCCTTAAGATAGTATTTGGCTTAAGGCATTGTCCAAAATTAGTGTCTTAACTGACATTCATTAATTTTTATTGGCTTTATTCTCATCCTAACTCAGTTTAAAATGCTTTTAAAATATGAAGAAAAACAATAACTCTGAACTGACCATCAGGTTCACTTGATTGCAATAACTATGTCCCTATGTGTCAGAACACCAATCATATAACTTACATTCATAGAAATACAAATAAATATAATGAAATAAAATCATTTCTATTTTTTAATTTGTTCTTGATCCACAGATATTTGAAGGTATTTTGCTTTCCTCCTTAACTGTTTCAAATTTTTATCATATATCTTTGTGTAAGTAATTTCTGAGCATGGAGGAGAGACATCAGAAATCAGTTATTTGATTGATTCCCTTCTAAATTAATTAAAATATGTTTTCTAGAATATAATGTATTACATATAATCATAATCATAAGTGAATAATCCATGTGCTCCTTAAAGAATTTGTATTCTGTTCTTCAGTTTTATGTATATAAATGTACTGAGATGGTGTAACTCAGCTGATTTTCTGAATACTGTTTTTCTTTCAGCTATTGAGATTACTGAAATCTCCTTTTACAAATGAGATTTATTTCTCCTTGTTAGTCTGTTAGTATTTTATTGAATTTTATTGAATGCATAAATATTTAGGGTTGTTATGTACTCTTCATAAATTGATTTTACCATCAGAAAATGGCTATCTTTACCTTTATAAATATTAGTTGCTTCAGAATCTATTTTGTCTCAGATTTTCTGTAGATTGGTATTAACTTTTGTAACTTTTACTTTTCTTTCATTTTAACCCATTCATGACATTATTTTTATAGTGAATATTTTTGCAGTGTTTTTAAGTCAAAATATGGCATTCTCTGCCTTTTAGTTTGAATAGTTAGACTACTTATATTTAGTGTGTTTCTCTTATATGGTTAGGCTCAAATTTATTTCCAAGTTATCCAACTTACTCCAGCTTCACTTTTTATTTTAATACCTTATTTTGTATTATCTTGAAAATAGTTTTATTAATATATATTAACTCTACAAAATAATTTGTTTCACTATGACAATTTCAATATGCATATAACATGCTTTAATTATAATCACACAAATTACCCTCTGTTTTGCTTTATTTCCTAATGTCTTATCCTGAGTGTGTGTATGTGTGTGTGTGTGTGTGTGTGTGTGTGTATGTGTGTGTGTTCATGTGTTTGTACACTCTCAAGTGGTTTGCCCCTATGTGTACATGGACATGTATACATGTGTGCATATATATGAATGTGTATGAAGGTCAAAGGAGAGCTTCATGTGTTATTCTTCATGCTTTTTATACCTTTTTTTTTTTTAAGACAGAGCCAGGTCTTGTCCTGGAACTCACTGAGTAGGCTACTGTCTAGCAATTCCCAGGGATCCAGCTGTCTCTGCAGTTTCTGTGAATATAAACCACCATACCCAGCTTTTTAACATGGGTCATGGCAATCAAACTCTGGTTATGATACTTTCTCAGACTAGTTACTTCTTTTACATGATTTCATTTGGTCTTCTTCTCTTGGTGTAGAGCCACAGCTCATTCTGTTGTTACTTTAAGAGTTATACTATCCATCTTTAATTTGCCACAGTGTATCTTTCAGTGACATGATGTCTCCTCTGTTCTAGCATGAGGACTTTGCCAAAACTATGCTTGGATCTCTCCATCTCTTTTGGTGATCTCATGCATTTTGTTGTAGCTTTAATTATAAATTTTACAGACATTATAGGTTTTGGCTAAGAATTCCATTAAAATTTGGGTTTGGCCTTTTTTTTTCTTAAAATATTTCTGCACTTTAATTTTTAAAAATATTTCATCTCATATATGTGGACATTTTAGCTGACAGTGTGTCTGTATACCATGTATGTGCGGTGTCTGTAGAGCCCAGAAGACGATGCCAAAAGCCCTGGGGCTGGCACTGCATCTGGTTGTGAGCCACCGTGTGGGTGCTGGTTGCCTGACCTCCATTTGCCACCTCTGCAGGGCTCCCAGTGTGCGTCTGCTGTATGACCTGAAATGTTTCCTCATGTTTGGATTTGAAGCCTCAGCTTCCCTTCCTCGCTGTGTCATGATGGTGGTTCCTGCTTCTGTGTCTTCACATCTGTTCCCTTTCCATCCCCAGCTACATCTAACAGCTGTTAGTTTATCCAGTGCGTTTCCCACCTGACACATTATAGCTTCTATCTTTAGAAATTTTCCTTGGTTATTTTTAATGCCATTCATTTAACCGCTTTATTTTTTTTTTCTTCACCCAACAGGATATACTTACATCACTGTTTAGATGTTTAATTTTTTCCAGTTAATTCTAACACCTCTGTGTTGTGAGCCTGTTTTTGATGTTTCTGTCCTTTTTTCTTCTTCCTTTTTTTTTTTTTTTTTTTTTTTTGAGTTATAATTTCCTGCTTCTTTCATGACTGGTAAGTTTTTTTTAAAAATTATATTTAGAATAACACAAGGTTGGCCTTATCAGGTGCTGATGTTCAGTGTTCACCAGCTTTTCTCCTTGTTCACGTTAGGCAGGATGAACTCCCTTCTGTCCTCGGTTATTATTTCTGCCCAGCTGAAGAATTTAGAGCAAAACTCTTATGAACATTTGAAAGTTTATTTCACCAGCTTTTACCAGTAGATAAGGACAATTTGTGAGGAGCTGAAGTTGCTGACCCAGAATTGTGAAAGCATCAAGAAGATCCACTCGACAGGCTTCTCAGAACTCAGACCTGATTGCGCTGGCCTGTGCTGAGTGAGGCTCATGTTGTATCCTGTGGAATAGTGAGAGGGTCTGGTTCCCAGCCCTCCATGTCTGAGGGAAGCAGCCAGGGAACCTGTTAGTTGATACCACCCACGTTCTTGAGAGATGGATTGGGTGCATGGTGATTTTCCCACCTGCAAAGGTGTGCTTATCATTGTCAGAATTCCCTTCTTGTAGACTCTATGCATTCTCTAAGTTCATTTCTTGTAGAATGCATACAAAATGCTGAAATAAAGCATTGTGTACAGGAAATACATTTTAGTCTATAGCTGAATATTTTTGCCGGTTTCTTTATTGCTTTCAGAAATGTCTCTTCCTGTGTTTGAAAGATGTTAATTCATGCAGAGCAGGTTAAACCTTCTTTCCTTCCATGCCTTAGAACAGCATCTGATTCAGCTGATTCAGAGGCTGTCAATAATAGGTCATCGGAGAGCAGAATCAAGGCATTGCTCATTTAGGCTTGGGGCTGTCGCTTGGCAGAACTCATCCGCATGCCCAAGGTGCTTGAGTCAGTTCCTAGCCAAGTGAAATCAGAAAGTATTAAATAAGTAGAGCTGCACGTGTGTTAATTTTGTGCTCCCTGCACGGTTGCTTTCTGAGTAGGCAGTTCCTTAGGCAATAGAAAGTAAAACAAAAACAAACAAACAAACAAACAAAAACCCAACAAAACAAAACAAACAAACAAACAAAACCAGCCCTATTTACTTCCCCTGCAGTTGTTACTGGATTAACAAAGCAGTGCCTCTTAGTTTATTGCTGGGATTTTTCACACAGAGGGGTGGCTATGATTTTCACAAAATGGATGCATTCAGTTCATTTTTCCTCTTGGCCTAAGGTCCTGGGGAATCTGACTATCCGCCCCTTGGACTGAGTAACTGTGGCTTGTCTTGCTCCCTTTGGTGCCAGCTGGATCTCCCTCCATTCACTCTTTTCTTCTCTCTTACTCTGTTTTGAGGATTTTACTCCCCCTGGTGGCTTGTGTCATGAAGCTGCACCTTTTCCAGGGCATTTTTTTATTCACTTATGTCTCTCTTTTTTAAAAAGGCTCCCTAGGCTGCAGTGTTTATGTTCCAAGTACTGCAGACATCTCCTGAGTTTCAAGGTAGACATTTCACAGTTTTCAGGAAGTTTTTCTCTCTCTCTAAAAGTTTGCCTGAGGAGACTAGAGGAGACCGATGCTATATTAAGATATACAGAAGAAACTTTCTGAGTTTTTGAATAGTAAATGTAATTGGTTTAATTACAAATCATTTGCTAAAAAGAAGTTATGTTCTCATCCATAATGAAGAGAGTTTCTTTCATCCTCCTAAAATAGCAGTGATTGTGTTACAAAAAAGGAAGCCAAAATGTTTGCATTGAAAGAGAATCCATAAAATGTTTGCAATTGATAGTTTGATGAGGCAAATACATTAACTATCTGATTTCAGAATATGTTTTATTTGACAGTACTTAGAGACAAGGCTACTTGTCAGTACATTTTGTGTAAAAACTTGTCAGTTTCTATTTTAGCCTTTATATTTTTCATTCATTTGAAGTGTAAACTTCTATCTCTAATTTTTCTTTTCCAGTCTACCGTTAAGTTGCATTAAAAGGTACATGTGATTATCTTTTTTTTTTTTGAAGATGTGTTAAACTTTCCATATTGTTCTTTTGTTGTCATTAACATAACTTTCTTATGTAGGAATAGTACATTTGATAGACTCTTAAGAAACAATCTTTTTGAAATCTTTGGAATATTGCCTCTTGTTAGCAATAGTTAATCGAGTTGACATTTACTTTCCTGTCTGCACTAAAAAAAAAAAAAAAAAAAAAAAAAAAAAGTCTCTTACCAGCTAATATTGAAATCCAGTTAGAGAAGGTTTACATTTCCCATTGTTATCTTGGACCCTAGAACTGAGAGTCCAGGATATGTGTGTGTTTGTGTGTGTGTGTGTGTGTGTGTGTGTGTGTGTGAGTGTGTTTTGAGTGCCCAGTATGCCACTTAGCTTTGCTCCCTAATCTCCCCAATCATTGTTAATTTATGGGCTGCTGTGGTTTGCTTGTATGCCACCTAAAGGACATGACTCGGCCTCCCCAATGACATCAGAGGAAGAGGTGGGAGACAGGAGGTCCTCAGGTCACATGGGTGTGGTGCCCAGAGGGTTGTGGCACCACTCTCTCTCAAGCTCTCTGCTGCTGGCCCCTGATGTGAGCAGTTTACTGCAACACATGCTGTTTGCAAAGCCATCAAGTTCCCTCTCCACAGGACCCAAAATTGGATTTTAACAGAAACTCCCAGAACTGTTAGATTTTTTTTTTAAGAAAACATTGTCTTGGCTACATTTTTTTTTTTTGTCATAGTAACATATTGGACAGTACATGGACATTCATGAGAGGATCTTGTGACAGATGCATAATAGGGACCATTAGGAACATCATTTTTCTTTTTACTATCATACCACGGGAAGAAGTGTTATGCACACATGGCTCTCATTTGTTCTCTGCATCAGTACTTCTTTATAGATCACAAACTTAACATAGTAACTCACCATGTTAATGTAGGGCCACCCAGTCCAGTTCCAGTTCCCAGCACTACTAAGTCTTTGCTCTATTCAGCAATTGCCAGAGTATAGAGCCGTGAGTATTTTAAAATCACATTAAAACTTTTCTAAATGAAGTCTATTTTCCCACTCTTCCCAGAAAGGAAAGGAAAAGGAACATTTATCAGTCACACTTTTTGCTGGGTTGCTAAGAAATCAAATATTAAATAAAATGCTCTGATTCTCTGAAAATGTGAACATGACGTTTTGGGGGTGTTTAGCAAGGGATCACTTTAAAAGTCCATTTCGTGATATTTGGTCTTTGAATACTCTTCCTTATATGGCACTCACATGAACTTGCAGTAATGAAAAAATGAAACTAAATTCAACAGCTTCCGTGTGAAACATGCTATACTCTATTCACATATACCTGGATCTAGACCAGTGGTTCTCAAGTTTCCTGAAGCTGCAACCCTTTAATACAACTCTGGTTGTGGTGACTCCCAACTATGAAGTTCTTTTCATTCCTACTTCATAACTGTAATTTTGCTGCTGTTATGAATAGTCATATAAATATCTGTTCTCTGATGGTCTTAAGTGACCGCTGTGAAAGTGTCATTCTATCTCAAAGGGGTTACAACCCACAAGTTGAGAACCACTGATCTATGCAAAGTTGATTCTCTGCCACATTTTAAAAATTGGCAATTCAAATCCCTCTCATTTCTTTGCAAACTAGGACACTAAGAATTAGATTTTAAGGCAAGTGAGAGGTTAAAGGGTCAAACATTCTTACTTTCTCCTTTTTAAAACAGAGAATTGGGAGAGATAGTGTGATGGAAAAAGCCACAATGCACTCCCATATACTGATTCACAAACTTCCTGATGAGAGTCCGCTGGGTTACTTGTTAAAACATAGACTTTCTTTATTACTGTATCAAAGAGAATATGTCCTATAGTGGTTTATGCGTCCATGTACTTGCAGGTTTGTGTGTACATGTGTACAGCCCTACCCTTGCTGGCTTATGGTCTATGTGCACAGTACTGCCCCCTGCCCTTTGCTGCTTTTGCTATGTATTGTAGTGATCAATAGCTAACATCACCTTTGAGTTTTTAGCTTTTTCTTTATACCACTATTTTAATGTATGCTCTTAAAATAGTGGCTTTGTTTCTGTTTTCTGCTATATGCCCACTACCAACTGCATATCTGGAGTTCAGTAAATATTTTAATATAAGCCTTGAATTAGCTGACATGGTTTATATATTAGTAATTTTATAGTTTTTATAGCATCAAAACTTTATATGTGATTTCTTGGTAAATCCTAACATTGACTGTAGTAACTACATTTATAACCAAATAATTGTCTCAATAATGTTTCATCTTTTTACCAACAGGAATGCCATTATGCAGAAGAATAAATAGTTTTTCTAACTAGAGTATTTAGAATAAAAGTGGTTTTAAAAGATCATTTTCTTTCTACTAAAATGCCATTCCTTATTAATGTTGTGTGTAGCTCATTTGGTCTTTCCTGTGATTCTAGAGATCTAGAGAGTGTGAAGATGTCTTAAAATGCAGGTTTCATGCTTCCTGCATAACATGGTCTGCTTATTGTTCTTCAGAGCAGGAGTTATAGTATATGCATTGGGAACTTCTGTCCATTCATTAGTCTTCAGAGGCTTGTTCCCCTTGTTGCTACATTAATACTGAATTTGCATTTCAGCATATTGGATTTATAGATGTCTGTAATTAGAATGCATATCTTTAATTCAGTGACTTCAGGGTGATTTTCTGCCTTGTCTTTTCATTTCACTGGTTCTTATGTCATGTTAAAGCTGACTTGAAAAGCAGGTTTAGGGGGAAGTGCAGTGTTAAGTAATTGGATTCTATAGAAGAGTGTAGCAACCAATTGTACACCATGCTTCCTACATGTGTGCTAAGTAACCTTTAACACCTCTTGGTGAAAATGCCCTAGTGTTTTTTTTTTTTTTTCCTCTATCTTCAGCTGGTCAGCCGCATGTGTCCATTAATATTAGACCTTTGGTTTCCTTTTGGTGTCTTTCTGACGTCTTGCCTTCTCATCCTACCTTTCTGCCTCATGTTAAGCTACTTTGCCATATAGTAAGCTAGTGATGTCTAAGTTGTGAATTGATTCTTCGGAGATGAGGAGGGGTCTCTTTATGCATGTGCTCTGTCATGAGAGTTTTAAGTTGTTTCACTGGGGTGGTGTGCACATTCCAAAGCAAAGGAGGAAAAAAAAAATACAAGTTTCCCAGAAATAAAGGTCAAGAGACATGGAACAAGTATTTTATTATTTGCTTTCAAAACAGAGGGGGTATGATTTATGTTGGCTAGAAGCTTATGTCATAGCTGTGCAGGTGCTGCTGTGGAGTGTGACCCCTGTCTAATCCCCATAACGACACCGGGCATTGACCACATTAGCTTTGTAGTTACCGACTGCCTTCTCAGGGGCCTTCTGGTTTCTGAACCCAGCCACCTGGCTAGCAGGCCAGCCAATGCTTGATGCAAGAATATTGTTTTCTCAGTGCAGCCTGAAATACATTTTGTGGTCCATGTCTTTTATGTGACAGTGTTTATGGTGGTACCTCTGTGGCTCCATCTAAAGTCCCCTATCCACTCTCATTTGCGTCATCACGAATTTTAGTCACCAGTGATACTGTCTTCTTCTTTCCCTTGTTGACAGATACATCATCACAATTGTTTACTTTAAAAATCAATGGCTTGATATATAGTTCCTTGATATTTAATAAATTCTTTGATATTTGACAAATAAGTCTGTGGCCAACTTTT
Source organism: Phodopus roborovskii (assembly GCF_943737965.1). Lineage (NCBI taxonomy): Eukaryota > Metazoa > Chordata > Mammalia > Rodentia > Cricetidae > Phodopus > Phodopus roborovskii. The sequence goes on from NW_026125391.1 coordinate 12,910,917, forward strand.
TATATAAAGTTTATTTTTATAATCTTAAGAAATTTATTTTTTGGTAAGATTTATTTAGTTTTTATATGTGTGAGTATTTCACTGCATATGTAAGATTTATTTATTTTTATTTTATATGTGCGAGTATGTTTTAATGTATGTATATACATGCACACACTGTGTGCATGCCTGGTACCCAGAGACCAGATGATGGTGTTGGATCCCCTGGGACTTGAACCCTAGGCCCTCTGCACGAACAACAAGTACTCTTAACCACTAAGCCATTTTTTTTATTATTCTTTCAGAGCTTTATTGTTTTCTTCTAAAAATTAATGACAGCAAATATTTCAAATTACTATAAAATCATTTTATAGTTCATTCTGATTTACAGCATGTTCAAGATCTATGAATGTTCAAATGTTATGGGCAATAAAGACAACCTAAATATTAGTTTCATTTGGAGGTGATCAGGGTGCATGTGAGGGGGCAGGGGTAAAAGGGAGGGAGTAAGGGAGTGAGGGAAAGGGAACTAGGATCGACATCTAAAATAATAAATTAAATAAAAAATTAAATTAAAAAAACATCAAAGACATGCATCAAAATAATAATTAAAAAATCTTATGAATGATCTTGATAGCTTGGTAGTCATGGTATCTATATATTAGTTAACATATTATGCTGAAGTCAAGAACCATGACTGAAGCCAAACTGAATTTGGATCTCAGCTCCATCATATCTCAGCTCTATGTTTCTGAATTGACCTATTTATGACTCATCTGTCCCAAAGGTGGGTGTTAATGATAGTATCAGTCTTATAAATATGATAATTGAGTTAATATTTGCAAAGCCCTATGTCAATATTTGTCAAAGGTTAGCTTTCCCAAGCGAATACTCTTCATTCCCAAGTGTTGACTCAGTCACATGGGTGCAAAGGCAATTACAATTCTATGAGAACTCATTAGCTCTGTCTTAACTTTCTGCAGTTTGGAACTAATGTTGAGCAAACAGGAATTGACAAGCCACAAAAACCATCTTCTATTTGAGATGGCATGCTGGACAGAGTAGAAACGGATTTTTTTTTTTTTTTCACAATAGCCATGGGTACCCTTCAAATTTCAGTTAGGTGATGACAACATAATTAGACAGTAAAATATTCTGTCTCTAGCTATCCTTTTTGTGTGCCTGTAAGCCATCTCCACAGAGTCTCAGCTTGTAAAGACTGCTTTTGGCTATGTGTTTAGTGTGATTTCTCTGGAAAAATATGCATGGATAAACAAGGCTTCCAACAGAAATAATTAATATTTATCACTTAGTGAAAGCTGCATCAAATACAACTTGGAGGTAACAAGAGACAGCTGAAGTAAGACAAGGTACCATGTGCTCTGAGTAGTGTGTGGCCACCGCCTTACAGACCTATGTTCTAAGGTGTGTGAGGTGGAAGGACCAGAATTGTAGGGAAGACTACTGCCACACATTCCCTTGGTCATTCATGTATTGCATTTGTTAAGGAGTCCCCTCTGGAGGGCAGTGCAGTACTATAATTGTTGGAGCAGCTGCTACCTCAAACTTTAAAGAAATTCATTTTAAAGATCCTTGGCCTTGTGAAATGTGAGTCACTGTTCCCCCTCCCCCCATCCTCCCACCCGAACCTTAAACACTCAAAAGAGAACGTGAAGGTCCAAGCCAAGGCTCTTTGTAGCAACTGCCGGTTCTGCTGGGAGATGGCGTTCAAAGCACTGCTTAGAAAGTGGATTGACATAGCTAGCTGGTAGAGAAGTTACTGGGCAGGTCTTCTCTGCTTGGTCTAGTTATTTTTGTATTTCAACATCATAACCCTTGCTTTCGTATCTGTCTTCTTCAAAAATACCCCTCTTGCATGCTGTAGGAAAGTTGAGGATAGCCTATTCAGGGTCTTGCAGAAGGTCAGCCCTGTAGCCAGGAAAATATCTCCCAGTACCTTAACAAATCAGGAAACTGTTTTGAGAAATACTTCACTTTTATGACCAGTAATCCTGATAGTTATTGGATTTGTCATAGCATCTAAAGTTTCTCCCATAACCATACTGACCATCACTTACTATTGTATTACAAAACCAAGGCTTTATGTAATCAAACTGAAGGAAGAATCCTTAATTAGCAATGTATCACCCTATATAACAGTTGTTTTCATTACTATTATCCTACAAAATTACTTTAGCACAGCAGTAAGACCTGAGATATAGTGATGTTTCAGGAGTAATGTAACTGTAGGCTTCCTCCTCTCCCAGGTCCTCAAAGCCTGAGAGATTTCAGAGAGGACACTGTGTAAATTATAGCCTCGGATCCACAGCCCTGAGAATCACAAGTGTGGAGGTTAGAAACCCTTCCTTTTTTGTAAGCAAAACAAATGTGTTTTTCAACCCTAAATCATGATGTAGTCTTATTATACCTAAAAGAACTAAAGAATGTTAAGTAAATGGCTCATTTCCATCCTCTGTGCCCCTGGGGATAAAGTGAATGATGCCTATTCTTGCTGCAAAGTGATCCTCAAGCCACTGTCACAGCCTTCTTATTCCCTGAGAACAAATTGGCTCGTTGTCAGTTGGTTGAAGGACATTGATGACAGTACTTGAAGCATCTGAGGTAACAACAGCATATGACTGAATCACACAACAGAGGACTGGCCGGGTTTACCACATGGACCAGCACACATTGACATGAGATCTCAAGCTGTTTCTGCCCAAGCAGACTTTGTACGTTGTGCCTGATAGGAAAGGCAGGCCCAGCACTTTTAAAACCGTGAACTCAGGCCTTTGGTTCTCACCACCTGTCCTACTGCAAGGGGCAATGCTTTTTATGGTCACGTGGAGTGTTCACCTTAATTTCTTCTTTCTGTTTATCTTGGTGTTTCCTTCACAATCTCATTCCAGCTTGCTTTGCATTCTATCCTTCTGATGTTAGTGGATGCATGTGCTAAACCAAGGGTTTCACTTGCCTTTAAATTCAATTTCACATTTGTGTGTGGCAAAGCCTGGCTTGTCTATTTTAAGATGATAAAAACACTATAAAGAAAATAGTTTCAAATTTTGCTATAAAACAGAGTTTAGCTGGGTAATCTGAATAGAAAGCCCATTTTAAACAGTACTGCTCAATGTAGCATGTACAGTGAACATTCATTTACTTCACTTGGGAGAAATCATGCTAAATATGAGCTCTCATTACTTTTCTTCTCATTTATTACACTTGCCACTTCGTTGTGACCTTACTGTGCCCTCGTAGTTTATGGACTGAAGGTAACCATTTTGTAATAATGAAAGTATGCAGACAAGCTTTACCACCTAGGAAAAATTTGGTTTTAATATTTGGTTTAAATGAACACAAGTTGGTGTTTATAAAACTACTCCATGATGCCTGAAAGAAAGAAGCGTTAATTACAGTTACTGTGCAGTGCTGGGCTTTTCTGGATTGCTCCATGTCAATCAATGGATCTACTTTCCCCATTACTGTGGTTGATTCACAAAGGTACACACTGTCTCCAAATTACCAGTGCTTTGAAACTGTTAAAAAAAAAAAAAAAGAGAGAGACCTAAAAGTCAAACCATTAACACCGCACCATTTTTGCTTTCTCATTTGACCTGATTCATTTTTCATAGTCTACACCCTAACTGGCTTCCCCTCTGCCTTGCTGTGATTTTATCTAATGTCTATAGCCTGACCTCCTGCGAGGCAGTATCCTGCTCCACTGGAAGTGTTCCTATGGCACCGGAGGCAACTCCAGAAGCTCAGCACACCCATGGAACAAAACCTCTGATGCAACTTTGTTTTCCTCTCTGAGTCCAGCATTTGAAATCTTCCTGTGGCTTGGTCCTTGAAGGCGTAAAGAGCATGCGACACAAGTAACTGTAAATTGATGGGGAAAAACATCCCTGCTCTTTCTCAGCTGTTCTACAGCAAGTCACAGATCTGGTCTTTGTTCTCAGACAGAAATGATGGTGATTGTCCTTGAGATAATAACTCTTAGATCATGTGGATTGCAGACAGCCACTGTGGGCTGTGAGCCAAGTGTAAGCCTCGGCACTCAGGCATGTTATGTTTCCTCCATGAGGAAGTTGTAGTGGAACTGCCCAGGGTAACAGTACATTTCAGAGCTAGTGTCCAACCTCCACGGAGAATTTTCAAGCCCTGGTGTGAATCTCACAAGAATCTGGGTTCCTGGGAGATCTCCATTTTCAGCAGAGTGGCCATGTCTAGGTAATATCTATAGAACTAAAAGGATTTTGACAAATTCAAAGAAGAGATCAGCTCATTGGTAGTGAAAGGAATAATGTAGAGTTACAAAAATGTCGAGGTAACAATTCATGGGTCTGTACTAGCTCTTCATTGCATATATGTTATGGCTGTTAGCTTGGTGTCTTTGTGAGGTTCCTAGCGGTGGGAGTGGCTTTATCTCTCTTTTGCCTGTTTAGGGGACTCTTGTCCTCCTATGGTGCTCCTTATACAATCTTAATGAGGGCTTTTGCCTTGTCTTATTGTGTCTTATTATGTCCTATTTTGCTGCCTTCTCCTGGAGGCTTGCTCTTCTCTAAAAAAGGAAACATAGGAGGAGTGGATCTGGGGTGAGGGAAGGTGCAGAAGGGTTAGGAGGAGTGGAGGGAAGGGAAATTGTGATTGGGGTGTACTATATGGGAGAAGAAACTATTTTTAATTAAAAATGAATTTCTCATGACCAATGAGGGTAAATATTAAAACCATGACCTCTTTTTAAAGTTTTCATTGCTGGACACACACACACATTTTTATCCCACATTCTCCCCTCTTATTCCCCCCCCCCCCGCTCTTACTATGAAACCACTTTCCCCAACAAGGCCTCGCTTTCAGATTCACTTGTTGTTTTTGTATGTCGCTCATTGTATTTAATTACAATTTCTTACAGAGCATGGGTGGGTGGGAGGTTACTTACTGGAGCAAGGGCAATATAGCAATATACCAGCAGCTACCACATCCCTCCCCCAATAAGGAGTAATATAATACACGATAGTCTCATGTGTTCCTACCCCATCCATGATGAAATGTGGACAGGCCGCATCTGGCACAAGTCTTGTTCAGATGGCCTCAGTGACCACAGATTCATGAGTTCATCGGCTACATCACATCCAGAACACATCCTTTTGTTACACACTCCCCATCCTGTGACTCTTGCATTATTTCTGTTGCCTTTGGCTGTGTTCTCTCAGCTTTGGAGAGGTGGTCTAGCTGTTGGGTTTGGAGCACCTACCCTGGATTCTTCACAAGTAAAGCTTTAGTTTGCTGTGGGCTGTTGGAAGTAATGCTAAAAGGATACTGACAGCTGCTTTTCTTAGATACTGGCTACATATACATCATCAGCCTCAAACCTTCAGAAGGTTGAAAATTATAGTGTGAGACCCTGGGAACTGGGTCTACAGAAGCATCCCCAGAAGCTTGGTTTAGTGAGAGAATTAAATCCCATTTAGTAAGACTGATAAGGTAAGGCATTCTGAAGGACACACATGTTTTGATGGTTATGTTCCCATGTGTTTGGTTCCAGGCTTTTATATTTAAACATGAACTATGAATCATATCAATAGAGGTACAAAATAGGTTTATGGTTCCAGGGCCTGGGGCTGGAATAGGCAGGGGAGATTTTATTGAAGTACTTGAAATGTTTTAAATGTGGATTGTGGTGACAGTTACACAGTCTGGTTTAAATACAATGTTTAATTAAGCTAACTTAATAAAAACATTTAATTGACTAAATTTATAAGTGTATATCAATACATTTTTAAAGTGCACATAAAATAACTAGAAGTGACCTATAATCATGTTTCCAGACAGTTATTGTTAGCATCAAGTTGAGAAATTTCTCTTAAGGTGTTTACTTACATTTCAAATTTTCAGAATAACACTAAACACAGAAAGAGAAGCATCAAGGAGCAGCCTGATGCTCTCTTCCCTTTCTAGATCATGTCATTCTTCTTTGTAGCCTCTAGAGAGCAGCACATGTGTTTTGATAGGAAGGAGCCTGACTACATTGAAGTCCTAACTTGGCAGAAATCTGATCAGGCTCTGGTTTCAGGATTCCACTAGAGTCCCTTTGCAGTGAGGACAGGACAGCAAGTGGCTCTGTCTTCCCTCTCTCCTTAGCTGCTCTCTTCCAATCAGATATTTATGCTCTGCAAATATCCTTTGGCCTCTGTGCATGGGGAAGTGGAGGTATTTTCAACTTGGACATCCACAACATTTTTTCCCCCTTCAGGAAGCTTGGTACTTATGTCAACACAGTAGCCATTTAGAGCATATGACAATATTTGTACACAAGGGAAGATGTGAATCTTTAGAAAATGTGATAAGCGTTCCTGAAATAATAAAAATTTATGAAATTACACTGTGAGATCTATAGTCTTCCCAGAGCAGAGAAGGGACCAGAATTCTTTACATGTGAATCTCTAGACATTGAAGGCCTTGAAGAACTCTAATATTATTTTCTTTGTTTAAGGAAAGGATTTATTTGGGTTTCTCTCCACAGTCCACCATTAGGAGAATGCCACAGAAGGTACCAATTCTGGTGACACCTAAAATTGGACTTTAGTATCCCATTTACTTATTCCTGATACGTTTGTAAAAATAATACATATATGCCTAGAGTTGCCATTATCCCTAAAGAGGAGTTGCATACAGTTTTTTTTTAAGTATAAAAGACCACTAATTAATAACTTATAGCTCTGGTGGCTGGAACCTCTAAGATTGAAGTTCCAGAGGACTCACAGGCTGGTTGACTATCTCTGACTCCTAGACAATGCATCTACTTCCTCCTTGATGGAAGGCAATATCTGCTTCACCGGAGTCTCTTTCAGAAGGATGTTTATTGTACTCATGAGAGTTTCACATCGATGGCCTCAGCATCTTCCAAACATCTTCATCTCTAAAAGCCATTACCTTGAGATTAATTTCAGCATATATTTTCTTTTGCTTTCTATACATATTTTATTGCACAAGTGACCAAAAAAAGACATTACAAGACATGGGAGAAATCACCTATTTATCACTGGAATTGTGAAAGGTTTGCAATAGAAACTTTAGATAACATATTTTCTTAACCATGCATCAGATTTTTTTTGATTGTCATACCAAAATAACATAGACTAAATGGCTTAAATAATAGAAAAACTAATCTCTCAGAATTTGAAAGACTGGATAGTGTTAGGTTAAAGAGAGAAAGAAAGGCACTGGCAGGTTCTAGAGAAGGTTAATGAATTAAATTTTCTTTAAGACTATAGACTTACTGTCAATACTGAGAATACAAAGTAGGTTTTGGGGTTTTTGTGTGTTTTATTTTTCTTTTTGTTTTTTTTAAGACAGGGTTTCTCTGTAGCTTTGGAGCAGTCCTGGAACTTGCTTTGTAGACCAGGATAGCCTCAAACTCACAGAAATTCACCTGTTTCTGGCTCTTGAATGCTGGGATTAAAGGTGTGCACCACCACTGCCCAGCACAAAAGCAGAATTGTAAAGTATAAGAAAGAGGAGCTTCAGTTCCATCAGGCAAGACTGGGTACCATGGCTTAATGCTTTTTGAGAGAATATGAGGGTCCTATCCAACGAGGCATCATTCCTAATTAATAAATGCCTTTTACTATGTGCCTGTAGTCAGATTATCTTATTCCCAGGCAACAGGAATGAAAGGTAGAATGCAGTCCTTTGTGACCCTGCAAAATCACAAGGGTACCTTGTTAGCTGATTGTAGCAAAACATAAAAGTGAAAGTAAGACTAAAGGAGGAGTAGCAAGATGGATGAGGCTGAAGCATCTGCAAGGTGTGTATTCTAGCAGGCAAGTGAAGTTCATATGCCAGTATTTCAGTTCTAGTGAAGAATCTTGCAGATTCTAGTGTCATTCTTGCAGATGACACTGCATTACTATGTTCGTATAACCCATTCTTTGTGAAGACAAGGAGAAAACAAGTTCATTGATCTCTTCTTTACCCCCACTTTTTTTCTCATAAGGATATCCTGATTATATTTCCCCCTCCTTTTATTCCTCCCAATTCCTCTCCTTTTCCCGTCCCTTTCTCTCCCTTCTGGATCCACTCCCTTTCTGTCTCTTATTAGAAAAGCAAAGGTTTCTAAGAGATAACAAACAGAAACATGACAAAATAAAATACAATAAGATGAAGCAAAAACCCATCATATTGAAATTAGACACAGCAACGCAACAGAAGGAAAAGAGTCCCAAGAGTAAGCAATAGAGTCAGAGACCCACTTGTTCTCACAGTCAGGAGTCCACTAAAATTCTAAGCTGAAAGCTATAATGTATACACAAAGGACCTGATACAGACCCATGTCACCCCTCTCATTTAGACTCTCTCTTCATGTAATGCCTTGCTGTGGTATCTACATCTGTTTCCATCCTCTCTGATGATGACTGGATAAGGCACTGATCAATGAATACAGCAAAATATTTTTATGAGTCATTTTGCTGATACCTCCTTTTTTTTTTAAGACCAGTAGTGTTTGGTTTTACCCTAGGTCTTTGGGCTATCTAGTCCCTGGTTCTTGGTCACCCTCACAGTGTTAGGTATGGGTTCCTTCTCATGGAGTTGGTGTTAAGTCAAAGCAGACTTTGGCTACTCTCAAAAGTTCTTCTCACCATTACTCTGACATATCCTGTGGGCAGGACAGAATGTAGGACAAAGGTTTGTGGCTAGGTTGGTGTTTATATTTCTCCTTTGGTAGCTTGCAGAGTATCTCCCTGCACCAAAGACACTAGAATGTAAGAATGAAGAATGTTGTTACTAGCTAGACTTCTTCATATTCAGTAAGTTGTTTGGGTGTTGTCATTGGCAACAGGGACCCTCTGTTAATTTGTAGAGAGCAATTCTGTGTCTTAGGAACAGATTGAGTTGTTTGTGAATTTCCATGGGATCCCCTTGGTCAACAGCTTAATTGAATGCAAGTTAAGTCTGCCATTGGAAGCCTCATTTGGTGACAAGAGATGGCTAGTTGAGACTCTGTAGTCCCCATTACTTGGAGTCCTTATTATGATCCCCTCATAGATTACAGGAAGTTTCTGCTGCACTAGGATTTCATATCCCCTTCCACAGCCTACCAATTCCATTCATCTCTGAATGCCTGCATTCTGTCCCTCCACTCCATCTCCCCCACACTTAATTTCCTCTCCCTCAGTCTGACTATAAAATATATTCTATTTTCACAACCCATAGAGATCAATGTGTTCCTTATTAGACCCCTTCTCTTCACCTCATCTCTCTAGGCCTATGAATTGTAGCTTGATTATTATTTACTTAACAGTTATGTCCACTTACAAGAGAATAAATTCCATATGTATTTTTTGGGGGTCCAGGCTACTTCACTCAAGGTGATCTTCTCTAGTTCCTTCCATTTGCCTGCAAATTTCATGATGTCATATTTTTAAACAGCTGAGCAATATTACATTGTGTAAATATACAACATTTTCTTTATCCATTCTTTTGTTGATGGGCATCTATGTTGTTTCCTATTTCTGCATATTGTGAATAAAGCTGCAATGAACATGGTTGAGCAAGTGTCACTGAATTAGGACTGAGTACCCTTTGGGTATATGACCAAGAGTAATATAGCTGGATCTTGAGGTAGACTGATTTCCGAATTTTCGAGGAGCCACCATATTGATTCCTGTAATGGCTGTACAAGTTTATATGCCTACCAGCAATGGAGGAGTGTTCCCCTTGCTCCACATCCTCACCTGCATGAGCTGTCACTGGTGTTATTGATCTTAGTCATTCTAACAGGTGTAAGATAGAGTCCCAAAGTAATTTTGATTTGTATTTCCCTGATGGCTAAGGATGTTAAACAATTCTTTAAGTGTGTCTCTGCCATTTGAGTTTTCTCTATTGAGGATTCTCTATTTAGGTCTGTAGCCCATTTCTTAATTGGATTATTCTCTCTCTTTCTCTTTCTCTCTCTCTCTCTCTCGCTCTCTCTCTCTCTCTCAGTGTCTACTTTCTTGAATTATTCATATATTTTGGATAATAGTCCTCTATCAGTTGTGGAGTTGGTAAAAAAAAATATTCTCCCATTGTATATGCTGCTACTTTGTCCTATTGATGGTGTCATTTGCCTTACAGAAGGTTTTTAATTTCATGAGGTCCCATTTATTAATCATCAGTCTTAATGCCTACACTATCTGTGTCCTGCTCAGAAAGTTACCTCCTGTGCTAGTGATTTCAAGGCTGTTCCACACAGTTTCTGCTCATGTAGGAATACAGCCTTCATAGATAATAGGAAAAGCAAAAACAATATGCATACAAAGTGTAGTTAGAATCACTTTTAAAATAAAGAACAGGAAGTATAGTTCCTGGCTGACTTTTGGCTAGGGAATCAACAATGAGTTTTGGCAAAGGAGGTTTTTGGTTGCCCCACCATATAAAAGATAGAACACAAAGTTCTCTTGAGTGGAGGAGCAGTATGAAAAGCATTGAGCAAGGAAAGATCTGGGAACTCAGCAAACATTGAGATGTCTCCCTGCATCTGTGCAAGTGAGGGAGTGTTATGGCTGCAGAGATAATTAGCCTGGACCATGTCTCTGGGAGAGGCTTTGATATGTTTGTAGGTGTGGTGATGATAGTTTGAAAAGCCCAAAGAAGAAGAGTGACATCACCTAACTTAGTTCTTGATAAGATCATTCGTATTGTTCTATGGAATACTGATTGGGGAAGATCTCAGGAAAATTTAGGAGGTTGTTGTAATGTAGATTGATGGGATCTAGAGAAAAGGCTCTGCACTAGCAGGATTTGCTATTCTTTTAGAGGACCCGAGTTTGATTCTCAGTATACACAACAATCATCTCAAAACTTCCTGTAACTCCAGCTCCAGGAGATCCAGCACCCTGATCTGGCCTCTGTAGGTACCTGCACATAAAGAATACATACACACACTTAGGCACACTCACAGAGTGGAAAATAAAAATAAATCTCACATAAATTATTGTTGTAGCTGAATTTCTGATGTGTCTAAGTAATACAAAGTAGTTCATTGAATTCTCTGAAGTAGAAGTAAAAGGAAAAACTATGATTTCCTTAAGGTATAAGTTTGTTTAGTACAATTTCACCAATGATTGTTGTGTTGGAAGCATTAGTATCTTGTGTTTCTTGTTTTATGCAAACTGACTTTATTTTAAATCATTGAGGTGATTCATATACTTTTAAAAGTTTCATTTTTATGTTATTGTGTTTGTATTTGTGTGGAACTGTGCACATGAGTAGAGGAGACCACAGAGACCAGAGACGTTATGTCTCCCTGGAGCTGGAGATGATTTTGTCCTGCCAAGTGTGTATTCTGGGAACCACAGTTGGATACCCTGAAAGCATTTACATGCTCTTAACCTCTGAGCCACCTCTGAAGTCCCTAATTCATAATTTTTAAATAAGCATTTTCCCACAAAAATTCATCTTGATATAAGTAAAAGTAAGATGAAAACAACTTTGGGATATTGTAACTACTACACTAGATTCCTTCCTACTGAGGTTGTTGATATGACATGCAGAGGTAACAGGTAAAATATTACTATCCAATTGTAGCCCTTCTGAAGCTCAGGAGGGTTGTCAAACTGCCCAGGATTATCACACTGTTCTGTATATTTCTCATTTAGGTTTATATCTTGGAAATGGATTGTTCTGAAACTTACTAACTTTCTAAATATCCAGGTATTATTTAGCCCCCTTGGTGCCTCCATTTTCTTCTTTGTATAACAGGGGCAATAAATTCATCTACCTCTTAGAGATCAACGGGATGATTAATAGTCATTGTATGCAAATTGCTTAAATCAGTATTTGGCACATATAAGTCATTATGTCTGTGTGGCTCAACCATCCCATAAGATCAGTCACCAAAAGCTGTTGGTGAAGCTGAATATAATGTGGAATGTGCCAGCAGCAGCTACTACAATGCACTTAGTGAATGTGGGATTGACTACCTTAGGCATAGTCATTTGTCCTCATGTCCTCCTAGCCTCTCATAGAATAAGAGAAATCCATTATCTCTTGCCATGAAAGTTGCAACCTGGATGGAAGCATGTGTATGGGGTTTATCCTGCAGTCACTTCATAATATTTTGGGCTTTCTTTTGGTCAGTTTGTAAAACTGAAGACAGTAACTCATATCTCTGTTAAGGAAGGGTGTCCCTTGAATGTCACTGAGTGGCAATTGTTTTCAATTCCATCAGTCTCCAACCCCTGAAGTTCATTTGTTGAGGAAGAGATAGAGATGTCGTTCTTCCAGAATGTGTCAGTTCATGCTCAGGAAGCTAGTATAGGGTCCCCTGTAGCATATTGTAAGTCAGTTATTCCCCCAGTTTATCAATTAGTAGCACCAGTGCCTAGATAGAAGTTTTCCAGCTATAGTTTATGCACATGTCCCCCACAGTTCTCAAGAACAGGGAAATTGAGATCTAGCATTATGCCGTAAGAGTATGAAGATTTCCAGGCATTGGTGGTGCATACCTTTAATCCCAGCACTCAAGAGGCAGAGGCAGGCAGATCTCTGTGAGTTCCAAGCCAGCCGTGTCTACAGAGCTAGTTTCAGGACAGGCTCCAAAGCAATACAGAGAAACCCTGACTCAAAAATACAAACAAAGAAAAAAGTATGAAGATTTGTAAGAAATAATGTCTATAAAATTCATGTCAAGGACATTCCGATTAAGTGATTTCCCCAAGGACAACAGCTAATAAATTACAGTGTTGGTATTTGATCTTCATTTGGGGTGATAAAGAGAAAGAGGAGGAGCCTGTAACTGTTTTTCCATACTAACTGCCTCAAAGCAGAGTGGTTACTCTGTTTATCTTCTTCTGAGCAATTGCATCTTCAGCTGTCATTTGTGTTTTTCAAAACTTGAGGAAAAATTCAAAATCAGGAAAGTAGAGCAAAAGAATAATGCTTAAGGTAGGCACGCACCCAGTACCTTCTTTGCCCCTGGGGTGGACCAGGATCCCCTGCGATCTCCTCCTCCACTGCTGAGGATCTCTTAGACATGGCTTCCCACTAACACCCCCCCCCCTTAGCAATAGAACGCTGCAGTCTCCTTGCCACAGAGTCCTTTCAATTGCTTGTTTACTTACCATCCTCTCATTTTTATTAGATTGTTTAAGGATGTCCTTATATTTGGCTGGGCTCAATTGTAATTCCAGCTTGGAGGTTAAATTTTATCCTGTATGCGTATTCCACATATATTCCTACTTAACTGCCAGTGTTTCTGAAGAAAACCCATCACCCCTTTTCCTAAGTGGGCTTTTTTGTCCACCATCTTCCTTACTTACAGCGTGACATTCTGGTTGTCTTTATTGCTAGTGTCTTCAGCTCTTTATTTTGTTTTGTTTGACTTCCTTGCTAATGAAAACAAAGTAAGCCATAGTCTGCTATTATTTTCTCCACACTTCCTAAAACATCTCTTTAGTTAGAAGGTTCCTAAAGACTCCACATTTATAATAGACAAAGTTAAATTGAAGAAACCACCAGTTTCCCTCCACTGTCATCTTGATGTAGTAAGTTCTTTATATCTTCCAAGGTCTCACAAATGTCAACGTCTTTTTCAAGTCCTTTATATTGTCCCCTCAAAGTTTAGTTTCTTTCTGTTCTTTAGTTTTTTTTGGTTTCCATGATAGTTTAAGCACCATTTCAATTATTACACAATAGTAAGCATTTTCATTTTGGATTTTCCTGTACCAGTAAGTGTTTACTGCACAGGGTCTAGGATAATTTAACCAGACTTGCTGACTTACAGTCATGGTAGATTATGTCTTCGCTCCTATTCATCTTTTTCTTTTTCCATTTTCATGTGTGGTGTGCATGTGTGTATATCCATGTTTGTATATGGGCACATATGTGGGTGTGCACACATATGGTAGCCCAAGATCGAGTTCTAGAACCACCTTTGGTTGCTCTTGTACCTTATTCATTGAAACAGGGTCTCCCAATCAAACCTAGACCTCACTGATACAGATAGTTGTGCTAGCTAGTTCAGTTGCTCTCGTGTCCTCTCTCTGTAGTGGCTGCAATTCTCCCCCCCCCCGGCCCCCTCCTGCCGCCTTCACCTGTCTTGTAAGATGACGTGGCATTTTATTTATGTTATGGGGATACAAATCCTGTCCCTGTGCTTTTCTGGCACTTTGGCACTAGGAAAGTCACAGCAGAATTGGTGCCCCCCCCTTTTTTTTTATATCAGTTTGTGACTGGCCACAGGGTTTTAGTTTGTAAAGCTCATTCCAAAATAGCCTGTTTCTTATAATAAAATAAGATTCTCTTCTGATAAACATGAGAGAATGTTTTAGTTTGAAAATTCCCCTTCACACAACCCTGGTTCTTGGTTTTCGTGTTTCCCAGTTTTTGATGATAGTGTAATTTACAGAATGTACACAAGTTTCTAAAACTTCAATTTATTCCTTCCTTTGGTTACTCTTAGGAAGGTAATAAACTGGGTTTCAGGCATTGCCTGTTTCCTTTACCTATCACAACCCCGATCAGAACTGTGTCTTCAAAATATCTCACACGCATGCTGGTTTCTGTTTGAGTAGCATGGCTCCCGCCTTCCATCAGGAAGAACTTCAAACTTTTAAATTCAATTTTAGCTTAAATGTTCACACTCTTATATTTGGTGCATAATTACATTCGGCTTATTTCAGCAGAGAAACCAACAGAAGTGTTCATTTCTCCCACTTTAGAAACATGGACTCAATACGTATGTGATTCTGCCACAGGCCCCTTCCTGTTGAAATGGTTAATACTACTTTTTAAAGAAAAGACCTTGACTTTAATTCATATGGCAGTGCTATTTCCAATGTGTGACTTTCCAAATTGTCCATAGTCGACAAAACTCTTTAATGTACTGTTTCCTTTATTGCAGGGAGAGCAAGAGGAACACTTTGGCAGGAAGCCAGTTTAGTGCTGATATACTGTAGAGACCATCTGTCAGGGTATGAGCTGCTCTGTCCCTTCAAGTCCTCCTTATATCTTCCCTTCTCTCTGTGCCAGCTCCCCACTCTCCTGGAATGTCTTGGTTCAAGGACAAGTGCTGACTCAGCACAGGCCACCAGCTCAGGCTAGCCTAGTGCTTTTGCAGATCCTAAGGCTCTGCCTTGGGGAGGAGGCAGAGGAACAGCACATTCTCCAATCCCCCTGCGAGCCATAGCTCTTCTCACTGAATATGGATTGTTTTGGGGAGAACAGAATGAGCTGTTAGGCTGCAAATGATCTAGCATTTCATACTTGACCATGTGGACTCTCAGCATTTATCATATTCCAGGCATCATTTCCAAGTCTCACCACACAACTCAGAAGTGGCAGGAGCCCATTGTCATCACCATGTGTTGTCAACCGACTTTTTCTGCATGTTTCAGGGGAAAGCAATGTGTCTTAATAGTATGATATCTTGGGAATACAGGCTCTTGGTAATGTAGATGACCCAGTCATCAAAAATCTTGATATGTGTTCTGAATTTGGGAGAAGTTGGGGGATTTTTTGAAAAATCAATTCAATATTGATTATACTGATATACATTATGATGGTATGATTGCAAATTCTAAGTTATTTCTTTTCCAAAAAAAAATGAGCAAAAGTTGATGTGGAATTTCTGTTATCATTACTATGTGAAATAACAGAAATTGAACATTTCACATGGTAATGATAACAGAAATTTAAAATCTCTGTTGGAGATTTAAAATTTCATCTGGTAAGTGAAATTCAAAATTCATGCAGAACTTAACTTCTAGCCAGAATTGCTCCTGAATCTCATATTTGAAGTCTGCAAAATCCAGAGGAGTAAATGCTCCAGCCTGTTTATTCAAGGTCAGAGAATATAATTTATTACATTTAGGTTGTATCTTTCTTGCAGTAAAAATTTATGCCTGAAAATTATCAAGTGTTTTGAACACATAAGGGAAACCAGAAATGTATCCCTGATTGGCTCAAGTACCCAGAGGTGCTTTTAGACATGTGATGATAAAAGTTCATTAAAGCAGTGAACTAGCTAATAAGCAAGTTTGCGTTCTGAATTGATTAAAGAATGTTTATGACAAGAGAAGAACATTACGAAAGGAATTACAACCCTTAATTATAATTAATTCTATTTATCTCTCTTAAAGAAGGATAGAGTTTAATAAGGCAACTTTCTTAAAGCCTTTAATTCAGGGCTTTCATTTCCTCCACAGTGGGTTTTCATATAATTTCCTTCCTTATTCTTTCTTACTGTAAAATGAAGAGTATATCTTTTGTAACTTCCTTGTCTCTGATTTCATATACTTTTGAAGGGGATTGTATTAATGGGCAAGGTTGCTAAATAATTTTCTGTTTTAAAAGAAATTTAATCATAGAAGAAAAACTGGCATATGTTTTTACTCATTTTGTAGAATTTAATCCAAAATATCCTAAAAAGAGAAGAAGGAAGGAAGAAAGAAGGAAGGAAGGATGGAAGAAAGAAAGAAAGACAGAAAGAAAGAAAGAAAGGAAGGAAGGAAGGAAGGAAGGAAGGAAGGAAAGGTGTAGATAAATGGTAGCTCCTTTCTTAAAGGGAACTATTTTTCTCCAAGTATTAACTTCTGAGTTTTCACTCTGCATGCAGATAAATCAGTAATTCAACTTAGGTTGGATTTTGAAGTGCTGTTACTGATTCACTAAGTCAAGCAAGTCAGCCCATCTGCTTCCTATTTACAAAGTAGAGACATTTTCTGCTTCTAATTTGCCCATAAAAAGTGCCATGTTCCAAGGAATAATTAAAGAAGACTAGTAGATTAAGCAGTGAGGAAAGTATAAATGTAGCTAGAAGATGGCATTTACAGGTGTCATCCCTTGTGGGTGATTGATGTCTGGCTAGAGCAGTGGTTCTCAACCTTCCTGATGCTGTGACCCTTTAATATGGTTTCTCATGTTGTGGTGACACCCCCACCATAAAATTATTTTGTTAACACTTTATAACTATAATTTTGCTACTGTAATGAATTTTAATATAAATATCTGTGTTTTCTGATGATCTTAGGTGACCCCTGTGAATGGGTCATTTGACCTCAAAGGGGTCTCGACCCACAGGTTGAGAGCCACTAGTCTAGAGAATTCACCTTCTGTAGTTTTGTGCAAAAGGCATCACATCTTATCACTGGTCCAGTGACTGACATGGCCCCACAGCTAGCATTTCGTGGTGAAGCTCCCTAAATGTTTTTTTCTAAGTATGACTTTTTGTAACCGTCTTCAAGCTCAACAATTTTGTTTTGAATAGATGGCTGTATCAGATTATTTTGTAATAATAATCTCCCGACCTAATTTTACATTAGATTACCATCAGTAGTCTACAACCCATCTTTACACAGTCTTTTCTTCATTCTCACCATATATCTGTTCATTTCTTTTCAAAACGCAAGGTTGGGATCACTAATTTCTTCATAGTTTCTTGATGTGAGGCAAGAAACCCAAGGTTTCCCAGTTGAATCCATTGCGGAGAGTTCCTGCTGTAAGCTAGCTGAGCCTTGGTGATGAGATCTTTGAATTCTTAATGTTCTTCAGTAATGATTAAGTAAGATAACATGAGGCAAATAGAATATGATAGATGGTTAAAATATTACATTCATCGATATTAGAAATTCTAAAGAAATGGGCACAGAAACAGTGCCAGCAAGAAGAAGGAAAACAGAGAAATCAGAAAATAGAACAGCCGGGACATGGTTGCAACAGGTGTGTAGTTCCATCATTTTACAGGCTGAGACAGGAGAATTGAGAGTCACAAGCCAGTCTGGACTGTCTATTTTGACCTGGTCTCAAAACAGAAAGGAAGTTAAAAGCAAAGAAGAAGGAGAAATCAAGGATGTGGGAAGGGAAGAAAGAAGGAATGGATACAATGGAAGGAACCTTGGTGAGATGTTGGGAAAATAAGGTAGAGCAATGGCTCCAGGGTAGTTTGATCCAGAGCCTTGCTCCTTTCAGTGTGGCCTGGATGAGCAGCATGGCTGGCTTTTGGCAAACACTCAAGCAATCTAAATCTGCATTTAAACAAGACTCACCTTAGGCTGATCACCAAATACACCAGCAACAGAGTAGGGAAATTGGATTCCTAGATCAGAGGTGGAAGCACAGGAAGTGGGGATTAGTGATTCAGGAAACTGAAAAGCAAGGAGGGAATGAAGACATTAGATGACACTTTGCAAATACAGAATGAGTGTCACAGTGGGTTAAAGATATAAAACATAGAGAGGCATTAATAGCTAAAAGGTGGTACAGAGGAGCCTACAAAAACAATGATACCTGGCAAGTTTTAGAAGAACGTGTCTTCTTAGAGAAGGACAAAGAGAGAGTGTGTAGCTAGTCAGATGGATGGCAAATGAGTGCTAATGAGAGATCTGCTAGACTGCAAGGCTACTTACAAGGAGTGAGCAATGTGGGGAATCTTGATGGCTGGCAACTGATGTTTGCGTAGGATTATAACTACTAAGACAAGAGCTGTAGGACTAGACTGGTAAATAACTTGTAGAATTAGAGTTCAGTCAATTTGACAGTTACTACCACATAGGATATTGCATTGAGAGGCATTCCTTGGTCCACCTAGTTTAAGCCAGTGGTTCTCAACCTTCCTAATGCTTTGATCCTTTAATACAAGTTCTCATGTTGTGGTGATCCCCTCTCCCCGATCAAATTATTTTCATTCCTATCTCATAACTGCAATTTTGCTATGAGCTGTGTCTCACAACAAAGCTGTGTTTATTTAGTACCAGACACTGGCAATGTGGAAAAGGTGTATACTCCACATCTCTACCATCCAAGAAGATAAGGGATCTGCTGGCATTGTATAAAATCCCTGTGTAGAAATAAAGCACCAAGGATAGCAAGAAGTGGTAGCCCATAATTTTTGCTATATATATGATTTTATCCTTTTTGAGTACACTTAGCTTCAGAATATAGGAAATGCTATCAAAGGAAGAAGGGCAGTCAAGCACTCCTCTTTGAAAGGCCAGACTACCAGTTGCTCTTCAGTTACACTTACCCAGAATCTCCTTGGATGAGACAAGCTTTGCAGAGCATACTCAACAGTGGAACTTGTTTAACTTTTACCAGTTAGGACTCCTTTTCATTCTTTTTAAAATAATTTATTTAAATTTGAAACAATTTTGTCTTACATATCAATTCCAGTCCCCTCACCCTCTCCACCTCCCCTGTCTTCCCCCACCCCCATCCCATCCCCTCTCTGCTCTCCAGGGAGGATGAGGTCTTCCATTGGGGTTTTTCTGTCTGCCATATCATTTGGAGCAGGGCCTAGGCCCTCCACCATGATTCCCCCTGAATGTGGGTGTCAGTTAGGAGGACTGGGCAATCTATGGGCCTTTGGTAGTGGATCAGTATTTATCCCTAGTATAGGAATGGACGTTGGGGGCCCATCCCACATAGAGGGATACTCCCTCAGCCTAGGACCCCCTTTCAGATGAGATGTTTTTACACAGTATTGGCTTTATGGAAATATAAAATAGAAGTATACCAAACCATATTGTTAAAACAACACTTTGCTGTTCAGGAAACATTTATCAGTTAATTAAGAACTAAAGGAAATGTACACAGTAGTGAGCTAGATGTGCTTGGTTATTTTTACACAAAAGATTAAACCTTGGACATTTCCAGTTGACCCACCACTGATGGTCTGTGCTGAGCACATGGCTACACAATAAACAGTATACAAAACAGTAGAAGTATGGTTAGAATCATTTTGGAAACTGGTGTAAATCTTGTCTGAATCTCAAGACACATTTTGTTTAATGAGACTCAAGTCAATAACTCAAAAAGCAATTGCTAGATAACCTAATACAGTGCAGTTCAAAGATGCACTCATTTCATACGTACATGCTGTGGAATCACAGTAGGAAAACGTTAAAAATGTCTTTGTTTTCTGTAACTAAACAGTTCTGATTCTCAAGAGCAGAATCCTTTGTATGTAGAGTAAAAGCTCTGTATTTCTCTTACAGTACCTCATAGCTGGGCCAGGGGGCTTCAGGCAGTGCCTGTCCAGTGGAGCTACATGCTGAGACGATATGGGCATGTTGTGTTCTGTGAGGAAGGGGACCAGAAGCACCTGGATTCCTGTGATTTCAAATTATTGTTGCCAGTTTTTTGTTTGTTTGTATTCAGCTCCCACACTGAGTGACTTGACTTTCACACGGGCCTCTTCTGACAGGAGAGCTCAGCTCTCAACAACATGGCTAGGACGCACGCATCACTTCACAAGCACCATTTTTTGTTTACCCTTTGGAAACTCAAGACTAGAGCTGGCCAGATGACCTGAGCTGAGTCCTGTCCCCAGAACCTACATAGAGGAAGGAGAAAATCCACAAGTTGTCCCCAGCCTTCCACATACACATGCACACACACACAAAAAAAATGAATTAAAAATTTTTAAAAAGCAATTCCCAGAATATATGATGCTGGCAAATGATAATGTCCAACTGGTTGTTTAGGCTCTCACTACAAAACAGCTTTCCATTTTCATACAAGGCACAACTTAATTTGAAGAAGGGTCATAGATATTCACCAAGATCATTTTCCATTTTCAGCTTGCAGCTTCAATTCAACACTCTATTTTTGTTTAAAATGATACTTATAGTTAGTCACATTTACATAGTATGCACTTCATTTTAATATGAAAAATATATAAAATGGTTTGGATTAAATTATAAGAAGTCTCCTAAAATTGGCTACTTTCATAAGTACATAATTCTTAACATCTAGCATTGACTATCTTTTTTAGAGAAGAAGTCAAATGCTTAGAGAGGCCATGGCCATAACACACATGAAGGGACTGAAGTGTCCAGGGCCATCAGGCTGGAATGAACAGTCTCAGGTAGTTTCACTGAAGTCTGGATTATGCAAGATTGTGACCCAGAATTACCAATTATTTTATCTTTCAAGAGAAGGACTCTGGAATGCCAGTGATGAATCTTAGGGAAGGTTTTATACGTAATACAATGTGTAATATTAGAGGTTATCGTTGTGTCTAAAAGTAGCCACGTTTAGTTTGATTTTGTTTGTTTCAGAGACTTGTTGTTTTAGCATGGCAACGCATGCCGTTTTCCCATTAACTACCACTTTTCTAAATCTATTCAGAGCACTATATGGAATTTGTTCATGTTTTCTGTATATTACTATTTCATTACTTGAGTGATTCATTTACTCAATTTTCTGCGTGCATCTTGACATTACTGTAGGTTGTTACTCTGAGGTCAATACTCTTTTGAGCATGATTAGTTTTTTTCAAGGCTACACTGTAAATGGAATTAGGAATTGTTGGTTGTGTGTATCTTCCATGTTATGGCTCAAATTATTTTTCAAAAGTTGAAACAAGGTTATTCCCCCGCCAGCAGAGGTGAGTGCCGTTATTTCTCCATTATCCCCCTCAGCTCCTACACAATCAGCTTGATTGCTTTTTTGTCATCTACAAATGTTTCCTGTAATCTTAATTTGTACCTCCTCAGTGTGAGTTTGGGTCCCTATTGATGTGTTTGTTTTTTTTTTGGGGGGGGGGTTCTTTCACTTACAGATGTTATTGAGTAATCTGTTGTTAGCCTGGGAATTTTATATCACCAATATCCTTTCCCAGGTTGTAAAAGAATTTCCCATTCTTTGTCTTTTCATACATGAAAACTTTAAATTTTGTGCATTTAAATTATTTTTACTACACAGCTAATTATCTTTGTGTCTTAGTGAAAGATCATAAAAATGTCCTTCTCTATTTTACCTTGAGACAGGAGCAGCCGAGCGTTGATGGGGGAGTGTCCTTCTGTATATTTTTCTCTTATTGATGAGAAAAACAGTGATTAGCCAGCAGCCAGGTAGAAAGTATAGGCGGAGCTATGAGACTAGGAGAATTTTGGAGAGAGGAAGGCAGGAGAAGCTGCCAGGGGGACACCATATAACTGCCAGATTACCGGTAAGCCACAGTCTCGTGGCAATACATAGTTTAATAGAAATGGGTTAATATTTAAGAGAGAGAGCTAGCCAATAAGAAGCCTAAGCTGTTGACCAGTTTATAGTTAATGTAAGACTCGGTTAATTTGGGCTAAATGGCAGCGGGACCAGGCGAGAAACAAACCATCTACAGAGTGTTCTTCACCTCTTCATCCAGCTGGGACGTCTGTGTGGAGCACAACCCAGGGATCCCATTTCATTTTTTGTTCCATCAATCACATGCCACAGACTAACCAGGTGCACGTAGTCTTCCTTGCCATATATCTGACTGCCGTATGCCTGGACTTTGGTGGTTCCAGTGATGAATACTTTGCCTTTCATATGTACCTTCTTATTTATGACACAAAGATGCTCTTTTATTATTGGGAGAGATTACTCTTTGATTTATTTGTGAATGAACAGCTATCATTTGATTTCATGTCTTTCTACTTTATGCCCTTGCGCTGGCATACAGACTGACTCTTTCCCGAGGTCCCCAAGCAGCCACTGGATTCCAATGAGAAGAATAGTGAAGATGTCAAGGTTTCAGGTACTCACTCAGGGAGACCAACTCAGCTAACAAAGTGCTTCTGTGTGGTGTCACCAAGCAGAGGAAGGGCTATGGGGTTGAACTTCCTGTGTAGTGCACAGCCTTATACTTTAATAAGTTGTTGACAAAAATATCTCAGGTATCCAGACACAGTGATTATAAGTTACACTTGCTGTTTAAAAAAAATGTGCCAAACCTATTTTCATCCCCTGAGCACCTATGACCTGACTAAATGCTTTCACACAATTTATATCCAGGGTACTGTGGGCTTCTAAACTCTCCCTCTGCACCAGCATCCTTTGTGTTTCATTGTAAAAGTCCTCCCCATTTTTTGTACAGAATAGCTCAGTCATGCTGTATCACCCCTCCTTCCCCCTGCCCTGTGATTGATGTGACTTCCCAAGTGAGAAGCCCAGTGACAGTCCAAGATGACCAGGAGCCCTGTAAAAGTATGATCTGTCTCTATGACCCGAGACCACTGAACTGCCTGTGATATAGCACATCTTCCCACTTGAAAAGTTCTCTTTTAGTGAATTCCATCAAGAAGCAGTCAGCAACTCCTGCCATTGTTTTCTGCAGCACTATTTTTAAATATCGTATAAATATGCACACCGCATTTTCTGAAAGTCCAAGTCAGTTAAGAGCATCTCGTTCCCCATGGCTTAGTCCCGTGGCCTCTTTATGCCTTCCACTTTCTTCTCACTCTCCACTTTTCTTTTTTCCTCTTTCCTTCTCTCTTGAATATTTGCAAGTTATTGGCCTGACAAAGAAGTGCAAGGGTGCTTGACAGTGAGCTCTGTGTCTGCTCTTTATTGACTTCCTCCTACAGTGGAGTTTCTAATTAGTCAGCTCAGGGAAGCCAGCATTGCTAGGCTAAACATCTTTTCAGGACATTGTGCAGCAACTCGTGGAAGGGCGCCTTGGTCCATGCAGGAGCACGCTGAAGTTTCACAGCTCTCTGCCTCCTCTATACCACCAGAGACAGGATTGCTTGCACCAGAATAATAAGTGCTCCACAGAGACAAGTTAGAACCTTATTGGGTCAGAAGGAATCATTAGGCCGATTTTGGCCAATTATCAGGCCCAAACTATTAGGTAGTAGGTATTTGTTGGTTTGCTTGTTTTTTTTTTTTTTTTTTTTTTTTTTTTTTTTTGTATGCTTAAAGCATATTCAAGACATTTCTTAGATTTTTAAAGAATGATTTACTTTTTTCAGTTACTTTTTATTTTTATTACTAAGCATAAATTGTCAACAGAGATAATGATACTCTAAGTGGGGTATGAATTTTATTAGACTTGAGTATGTTAATAAAAAATAAATTTATCCCTACAAACCATTGTGCATATATGCCTATAGTTTCTTCCATCCCTAAGTGGTTTACCTTGTAGTCTTGTAGTCACTAGCAAGCCAGTTGGTGTGGTTCTTGTTAGAATCCCATAAATCCAGAATATAATTAATTGCATATCCCTTCAAGCTGGCAGTGAAAGGAGTAATGCTGGCCAGGATTTTGATGTTTTGCCATATTCTAAAACAACATGATGGTGTACGACACTGCTGAAAACATTAATTTAGAGAGTGGCTGGAAATTGCTGAAAATACTGAAGTCCAGCTCATGAACCTACACAGTGTCATTTTTCTCTACCTAGAGCAGAGCAGTCCGTGTAGTTAGGACTTCACTCCTAATCTCATTCTATAGATCAAGTGCACCATACTATTTTGTTTAGCTGAACACTGCTGCCTATGACGAATGTTTAAATCATATTTGTGAAGCAGTCAGACCATGTGCTCTATATATAAGAGGTGCATTCCATTATTTTATTTGACTTTTATCTAGTCCTTGCTGCCCTTACTCAGGATTCTGTTTGGCATACTTTGCACAAGGGTTCTGTTTGGTCCATAATGCTGTGCATAATGAACTATGGAACTCCTCCAGATGACATGCAGTTGCTTAGGGCCGATAATGAGATGTCAAGTGAAATGCACTGATTGGCATTGATGTATGGACTTGTTGAAATATTGCAGGGTCTCTTGATGGGGTATAGGGGAGAAGGGCTGTTTAGAGTTTGGATCTCTGAAGCACTGAAACTGTAATCACATAAACAGAACCTCTTGTGCAGAACTGAGGTGTCACCCCGAATTTTCTGGCTAATCCATCCATTCATCTCAATGGTCCTGAACTTGTGCTTCCTGCCACTCTTTGCCTTTGTTCTCCACTTTGATCTTTCAAAATGTCCGTCAGAAGCACAGTGTTTATATTGAATTATGCGTGGAAAGGGGTAGGGTGAATACTTCAGAAGCTCGGCATGAAATTTCCTAAATAAACCTTGCCCGCTGCTCGACAGCAATAATCCAGGCATGAATTTCAGCTCAATGATATGTAGGCATGAGAATGATTTTTCCCTCCATAAACTTTAAAGTGGATGTTTTGGCATGGGGGATTATGTCTTGTTTTGTTTAGCTTTTTTTCTTATAGAATATATCTGCCATGCCTGTTCACTTTTTAAATCAATATTCACAGGAAGAATATTAAATAAATAAATTTAAAAATTAATATTTCTCATAAAATTCTGATTGATGATGTTAACTAAATTTAATGCTTGTTGTGAAGTATTTTCTTGTGCGTGTCTGATTTGTCTTATTGATTCTACTTTTGAACTATAAGCGAGCAGATCTATTGAAAACTTTTGATGGCTGTTATAATACTCAGCTACAAACAGTAGAATGTTTATACAGACAGGACAGCAGAAAATAGACACATTGTTAATTGCTGTGTTCTGTCACAGCTATCAGTTCTCTCTTCTTTTTTAAAACAATTATGGCATCGATGGTCTTGTTTGTCACGTGAAGTCTTTGAAACAGTTTAAGAACACAGAATCAGTGTTCACTGACAGGATATTATGAACTGTGGGTTCCCTGATCTACACTGATTTACCTTGTAATAGCAGAATTTAGCCAAATTTTGACAGTAGCCTTCGGCCTGCCCTCCTTCTGCTGACACAAGAAAGGTTCTCTTTCTTGCTGCGCCCAAGCTTCTAGAGAGAAGGGCAGATCTTGTGTAGGCTTGGGGGTTCTTTGAATTGAATGTGAACCTCAGCCAGCAGTCACCCAGATTGTCTCCTTCAGTTGTTTTCTCCCTAAAAATACCAGACATTTGAGGAATCTGAACGATCTCAGCCACCCCAGTAAAGTAAGTTACATTGAACAAATTCTGACTTGGCCTTTGAGGAAGCTTGTGGGTCAGGAATTTTTCATGTTTAGCTTGTGATCCCAATATGTGGGCAGAATTGAAAGACACTGAGCCCAGGGAATTGAACAGTGATTACAACTGTGTGTGGAGTTCTCAGCTTTCTAGCCAGAAGGAATTATGTCAACACTAATGATCCACGCATCCAGAAAAATAGATTGAGAGCCAAGACAGGTACCATAATGCAGTGGGTGGGTGAATAAACCAAAGCAGAGAACTTAGGAGGCAATGGTAGTCTGCTTTTCAGACTGAGTCTCTTCTCACTTGTAGATTACCCCATGCTAATAGTGATTCTAAGGAGAATTTGACTTACTTAGTGTAGACACTCCATCCATGTGGTGAGCATTCCTGAACGTTTGAGGATAATGTGGAAGACATTTTCCAGAGTGCAGTCCTTAGTGTTTTTTAGCTTTATGTGAAAGGGATCCTCGGTTGAGGCATTGCCTCCATCAGATTAACCTGTGGCTATGTCTGTAAGGTGTTTTCTCTATTGCTAATTGATGAAGGCTCAGCCCACTGTGGGTTGTATGATCTCTAGGCAAACAGGCCTGGGATGTGGGAAAAGGGTACCCGATTAAGGCAGGGAGCCAGCAAGAGGCACAGCTTCGGGGTTCCTGCTCCACTTCTTGTCGCTAGCTTCCCGACTTGGCTTCCTGCTCGGTTTACCTCCATAATGGATTATAACCAGTAAGCCAGATGAAGTCTTTCCTCCTAATGTTGCTTTTAGCCTGTATTTTATCAAAGCAACAGCAAAAAAGATAAAGAGAGAAGAGAAATTGCTGTAAGTATTTCTTGGACATTTAAAAACCTGAGACCATTCTGGTGCTAGAGTAGATGTAGTCTACAACATAACAACATTGGCAGGAAAAATTGTCCCTGACCTCCTGAGCTGTCCCAGTAGGCTTGATTATATTTAATGAGGTGAGTGGCCTTGACAGCAGTTAACTGCTATGGACTATAAGCAGACAAAGCATTGTATATAGGCAAGTCTGTAGTCAGAAGCCTTATTATGTCTAATCAAGGAAGTAGTCTTAATAAACTGGGATTTTTCTATTGACACGGTCCTTTATATAATGCTGGTTCAAAACCAAGGGGACTGAAGTCAAAAGTCATGTGAGGTTGTTTCTTTTTTAACCCAGTACTGTTGTACTTCTGAGTGCTAACAAACACAATGCATGTCGTAGAGCAAGGCAAAGATATCTGTTCCTTTACTGAATTTCTATTTCTTGTGTAAATTACTTACAGTTTCAGAAAAAAAATTAACTAAGACCTATAGTATTTTGTATGTATATGTACATTTTCCTGTAGGATGCATGTGCATATGTGTGCTCATATATGAATAAACCAGAAGTTGACTTCCAGTATTTCCCCTCAGGCATGCTTCATGTTACTTTAGGAGACAAGTGTCTCACTGAACCTGGAGCTACCCCTGATTTGGTTAAATTGCTGACCAGTGACAGCCAGGGACCCCCTGGCCTGCTTCTTCTAGCCCTGGGTGATGGATGCTGGTGCCTAGGTTGTAAATGGTGCTGATACCTGAACTTAGGTCTTCGTTCAGGTACTGCAGGCCTTTAAAATTGAGTCATCTCAGTGCTACCTCCTGATAAGTTTTATATAAAAATGAGAAATTCTAGACCTCTGTGCCTCAGTTTACCCATGTGTAATAACAGTGCCTACTTTTTAGAACTCTTGTAATGTAAGAAACTTGCATTTGGAGCATCTTAACAGTGAAGTAACACTTGTTATGATAAACTTAATGTTTGGAATCACGGATGAAGTTGTTTTTGACCGCTGAAGACATTTTTCAAATTTAATGGCATCTCATAGTAGCTCAGAGATTTCATAGCAGGAAGTGAGAAACGAGAACTAGAATTGGGGTCCTGCTTCAGATGTATTCAGGTGACATTAAAAGGAAGACACTGAAAGGACAATGAAGGACATTGAAAGGACACTCTGAACTCTCAGGTAACCCTCTTTGCTAATCACTAATACTTCCCAGCTTCCTTGGAAATTTATTTGTTTTGTAACAAAACTTCATATTTTTTTGTAGATTTTAAGCTAGCCAGACTGGAAATACAGACTTTTACTTATCCATCAAATGTTTTCTGCAGTTGACACATGGTACCTTTAAAATGTGAAAAGTATTATATAAGTATTTCACTTGAGTACTTATAAAACAATTAGAGATAATAATCACTGACAACATTTAAATCTTAGAATTGAGTATATTTTATATATAATAATTATCTTAATTATTAAATACAATTATATTATAATAACAAAATAGTATTAGCATGTGCTAAATTTTGTATCATGTTTATTTCTTTTTTTGAGTGAATATGCGTTTATTTAACAGTATAGTGTGCTTGTATATATATGACTATCACATTTTATCTATTACATTTAGTGTAAATATGTGTGTGTATATTACATTACTTACATATGTGGCAGTGAGATGTATGTATGCATTTTCATCCGTCCACTTTCTGGTAGCATATGTAGGTAGGAGAGAGCAGTACTGTCAAGTTCTGACAAGCCTCCTTGGTTTTGAGCTCTAGTCTGGACTATTAGCTATTAAGCCTTAGCTAGACTATTTAACCCTTCAGAGGTTTATTTTCTGAAACCAGCACAAGAAATCCCTATTGCATGAAGATTTTCTTAAGAATAAATGAGATGACTTACATGATCTTCATGGGCTACCGCAGGCATTTTAACAAGATTTCCATTCCTTTTCGCTTTCCTTGGACAAGCTGGTCTTGGTATTACTCTGAATGGTAGCCTCTGGCGGAGAACTGAATAAGAATACACCTGCTGTTTCCTTGAAACCCTGACTCACACCCTGACCTGCAACTGCATTCATGTTAGGGCTACTATTTAAAGTCCTAAAGTTCAGTCCCAAGTCCTGGCTGCCCCTCTCTAGCTCTGTGGCTTTATTCATGTCACAGGAGCCGGACATTATCTTAGTGTCCTATTGCTGTGAAAAGACACAATGATCAAAACAGCTCTTATAAAAGAAATATCAGATTGTGGATTTGCTTATAGTTTCAGAGGGTTATTCTGTTATCATGGAGGGGAGCATGGCAGCACATGTGACCCTAGAGTATATATTCGGATCCATAAGCAGAGAGAAGAACTGGACTAGGCCTCCAGTGATATATTTTCTCTAACAAGGCCACACCTACTCCTACAAGGCCACACCTATATGAGCCTATGGAAAGTTTTCTTATTCAAACCATCACAGAAATGAAAACATGTCTGTGGGAATATGAACAAAATGATTGCATTATTTCACTTTCTGTATAATAGTTGTGTTTGTAAATGTAGAATAGAGTTTTAAATAAAAGTTTTACTTATTGTTATTGTATACAGACTGTGGCTTTAAGCTGGGGGGAGGCTGAGAGATCTTTCTGACTCTCCTGAAGGCAGACTTGTATGGTGTGTGGACACAACAGGGAAGGACTAGGAATGAGCCTGAGAAGTAGTGGTTGTCCTTCAGGGAGTGGGCAGTATGAGAAGACACTGAATAGCCAGGGGTTTCAGACACCATGGGAGAAAAGAAATAGGTAATATGCTTACTTAGTAAATGAATCAAAATATTAGATTGATTAAGGTAAGAGCAATGTAGAAGAGATAATCTTTCTTCTCAATAAAATTTGAAATGTGTGCACTTGTAATAGGCCAGAAATATTCTAGGATGTCACTAGTATTTTCTGAGCCACAATTTTAATTCTGTAGAAAGCATGCACACATTTTCATGATTCATACTCAACAATGCTTTAATTTGTCATCTTCGATATATCGGAACTGCTGGCAGCCCAACTTAGTACTTATTTCCATTTTCTGTTGTTATTGAATTATTGTTTATTTATATTACTTTGACAGCCTAGAATTGATTAAATAACCCTGCTGCTGTATTGATGCTGCCTTTTGGTCCTAACTGAAAGGTCTACGTGATGTTTCTTTGTCTTTGTGTGAAGTAAAGGGAACTGTCAGATGCCAGGGCTAAGAGTCAGTTGAAAACACTTGGGAAGCCTGTCTCGGTACTGAGTATCCCTGGCCTCCGCTTCAGAATCACTTTTGTTTGTTTACTTATTGGTTTTTTCAAGACAGGGTTTCTCTCTATTGCTTTGGAGCCTGTCCTAGAACTAGCTCTGTAGATCAGGCTGGCCTCCCGGGTGCTGGGATTAAAGGTGTGTGCCATTAACACCTGGCTAAGGAGTGTTTATTAACCTCAGTAGCTATGTTCTTTTGGAAGATTTTAATTTTTTCCCCTTGAGAAATGGATAACATCCTTTCCGTCCACATCTATGCATGGCCATTGATTTGTTGAAGTGAAAGTGCAATAAAGAGGATGTTTTCAGTGCTACTCTTATGATCTCCTTAGACAAATAGAGCTGCTGTGCTGGGTGTGACTTGAAATTTAAGTATTAGCCCTAGAGGTCAAGCATAGTCTCTTCTTTCCCATAAACCCTGCAGACTGTCAATGTGTATTAAACAGCTTTAGTAATCTGCCTTGTGATTTTGTCCTAAAGGTTATAATAATGGAATAATGATCTGTAAAAGATGGGAGCACACTTAATATAACTTAAAACTCCAGTTAGTTATTCAAAAATAAAGATTTTAAAATTATTTTTCCTTTTGTTCTTTAGAAATTTGCTCCTTTAAATAGACAAGTGGACATGAAAGTGAGTCCGTTTACACCTTGAAAACTACTTAGCTCTCATTCCAGAACACCATTCTCAGGTTCCTCAGTGGGTGGAACAAAACCAGTAAATCTGGTGACCTCAAAATCCGTGATGTTTTAAATGATTTGTCAGCAAAATGGAAGCTCAGAGGCTTTTGGGGCATCAGAGAATTAAAGCTTAATAGAGAGACACAGAGCTAAATTAAGTTAGTACCATTTTGTGGAGGGAACTCCATGTGACAGGACCAGGACAAGCAAGGAGGGCTGATGATTGTGCTTTTACTTGGGGCAGATGCTAGCAGGTGACAAGTCAAAAGAGATTTTACTGTACAGAGGTCAAAGCAAACAGAAATTTTCTGTCAGCATAAAAAAAAAAAATTCCCACAGTTTAGTTTCCAAGAGATTGAACAGTTGGGTGCATTTTTTATATTTCTGTTCATGTATTTTATTCATATTTTTTTAACCAGCACGTTATGTATTTTTGTACATTTATGTAAATATTTAAAAATAAATATTTCATTTTAATTCATTGCTGATAATCTTATGGTATATTTATTTGAGAATAATGTTTTGTAAAAATAGCCGAGAACGGATTCAATATACATAAAAGATAACTAGGGGGGAAACGGTTTAATCACCCAAGTCAAATTTTAGAATTTAATTGTTTTATTGTAGTGATGTGTGTGTGTGTGTGTGTGTGTGTGTGTGTGTGTGTGTGCAGACTCCTGGAGCGCTAGCTCAGTGGTTAAGAATGCATGCTGCTCTTATAGAAGACTTGAGTTTGGTTCTGTATACCCATGTCTGAAGGCACACGGCTGCCTATCACTCTAGCTCCAGTGCATCTGATGCCCTCCTCTGGCCTCTGTGGGCACTTCACTCACATACAGCAACCCCCTCACCACTCCCGTAATTAAAAAAGAAAATCAAAATATTTAAAAGTGTGCACGCACACCTAATAGTAGATTCACTTTTATTAATGTTCACGTGTTTACAAGTTCATGGATGCTGACAAATAAGCATAATTTCTGTTTTGAAATAAATATTTACATTTATAAAATCATAACCCAGAACTAAACAAAAACAAAATGGCTTCCCCACAGTGTCTGAGCATTAAAATGAAATGCAGCTGCCACTGGATTTTGTTTTTGAGTAGCATCTGTATTGTTTCTTGTAGAACTGCACATGGAACCCCCACTTCAATTTTATTTACAGCTACAGTTGGTGGCTTGATACACTAGTCATACCGATTTATTGAAAACCTACTGAATAAAACCAAAGCTTGTTCTCGGAATTTTTTACAAAAATATGAAAGCCCTAAGTGTGCTGAAACTTGCAGTTTTGTGATTTACAAATGATACTTTGTCATTCATTCTTTAGAAAGCCTACTGTGAATGTCAGATGGTATGAAGAGAAGAACACATATTTAACAGAATAGATACAAAAGCTGAATTTTTTTGAACAATCCATGTCTATATTGATTCTTATGCAGATTAAAACTGTGGCACACTTTCCCTTAGACTAGTGCTACAATTTTGTTTGTAGTTTTTTTTTTTTTTTTTTTTTTTTTTTTTGGTAGTAGAAGAAACAAAGAATCACTGAGAATAGGTCTCAGATTCATGTTTGTGGGAAGTCATTCTTTGTCTTAATGAAAAAATTGTTTTCTTTGTAAGCACTTAATAATGTGTTCAGGGATGTTTTGCCTGCATGTAGACCTATGTGCTGGGTTGTGTCTTATTTTCCAAGCAGGCCAGAATTGTCATCAGATCCCTTGAGACTGGTCTTACAGAGCATCAAAAGGTGCTATGTTGGTGTTGAGAATCCAGCCTGAGTCCCATGGAAGAGCAGTTAATGCTCTTAACCACTGAATCATCTCTATAGCATCCTCCTGCCCCACGAGTGTGTCTTGAAGGGAAATCAGTACTAGTGTTTCATGGTTCGTTTAAAATATTGTGCTATTCTGGCCTCAGTGCTACATAAAAATTGAACTGAGGTAGGACTGATGGTCCATTGGTTACATTGTGTTCACACACACACACACACACACACACACACACACACACACACACACACACACACACATACACACCCCTATATAACGTCTCAGGCAGATCTTCAAGCTCAAGCATATTAACCTTCCATCATAGTATTTTTCCTGTCTGAGTTTCTCTCCAGAACTGTGGCTCTTTCCCTTGCATATCTATCTGTTTCACACAAGGATCACATCTTCCTTGTGCTTTTCCAGAGCTCAGTACCAATGAGAGTGCTGCTTCCTGACTACCCTGTGCAAATGTAACAGATGCATGGGGTAGCATTTCAATTCTGCAAGTGTCTTGCTATATCACTAATGGGCCCATCGTTTAAGCTTACTGGAAGGCCCTCTTAATCCCTCCTGCATCCCTTTGTCTGGTGTAAAACAAATGAGTTTATCATTTTAGTCTTACTCCAGGGCTGAGGCTCTGGTCTATAAATAAAACAAAAGTAGTAACATTGAGTAATGACTTTTTAAATATCTGTTAAATGATACATGGGTCAGTAGGTTAACATGAGATACTTGAGAACATAAAACAAAGAAAATTTAAGAAAAAAATACTCTTCTTATAAACAATTCGCAGAAACATCCATGGGAAACACAGTTGGAATACTTTATGTGCCAAAAATCAAATAAAGAAAATTCATCAAGTTCAGCAGCATGGAGGTTCAGTTGCAAGGAAGAGACTGCATCTGCTGTAAAAATTTCCAGGGCTACATGAATAAGCAGAAAACAAGTGGCAGCCCTGGGAGTGAGGATGCAATTGTGACTGAGTGGGTAGCCTGGTAGAACTTTGCTCCTATTTCAGCTGGCCTGAATGTCCTAGCCGAGGGGAGGTCTTCACAGGGATGCAAGGTGGTACATATCTGTAATCCATGCACTCCAGAGACAGAGGGTAGAACATGGGGAGTTTGAGGCCAGCCTGGGCTACAGATTGCGTTTCAGGTCAGCCTCAGTTGTGTGAAGGTACACATTTTGATTCTGTCTGAGTTTATACTGGAGACTTTGAAATCTTTAAACATGAACTCACATCACAGTCTGGGGAACTCATTGTGACAGTCTATAGGCTTCTCCTGGGTTGGCTTTCTTTCTTTCTTTCTTTCTTTCTTTCTTTCTTTCTTTCTTTCTTTCTTTCTGTCTGTCTGTCTGTCTTTTTTCCCTCCCTCCCTCCTTCCTTTCATTCTTCCTTCCTTCCTTTCTTTTTCTTTAAGCAATCTCACAATCTCATCATTTACAGATCTGTGTTTGGCATCATAATTTGGAGGGGGTGGAAGGGAGGGAGGAAGAAAAGAGAAGTTTTTGTCCAGGGGAAGGAGTTCCAGTTTCTATGTTTCTAGCACCCCTGAGCTCTGGGAAGCTGCCTCTTTGTATTTATAAAGCACAGCTTTTACAGGAGAAGATTAATTGTGCTGGGAACATAATTATTCTGTGTTTCTGACAAATGACATGAAGAAAATTGGAGGACATAGTTATGTGGTTAAATAACTGTTTCAAGCTAGAAAGGGCACAGTTTATAATATCTGACCACAAAGCACTACAGTGAAAATTAATAATGAAGCTTTGAATCCGGAAATTATTAGAGACATAGAACGAAAACCACTTTTCTAAATTTTGGATCAAAAGGAAATCAAAACTGTAATTACTGACAATTAAGTAGTGGCAGCCATAGGACAAAGTGTGTGTGGCATATGACAAAAGTATAGTTAGGAGGAAAACTTCAGGCTCATGGGCTTTTTATTAAGGGAAAGAAAAAAGAAAAACAAAAAACTAAAGTATGCACTTAATATTCACACTGAGGTAATGTTCCTGAAAGACTATGAAGGAGATAGTTTTTAAAATAAAGAAGTAGACATAAATTTATAGATTAGAAAAAAAGGCTGAAGATTACATTTTATGAAAACACATGCGTGTAATAAGGGTCTTTGTTCAGATTTGCTAACTCATTTAACGTTAAATGAGTTTTGTGTGTTATTTTTTCATGTATATATTCATCTCTTGTGTGTTGTGTGATATTTTGATCACAGTCTGACACTCCTAAGATTGCCAATTAAGTTTGCTTTGATTATCAGGAAAGAACTAGCTACTAGCTGACCAAAATTAATCATAGAGGTTTTGGAGGACTAAGGACAAAGAGACACAGGAATTAAGTAGGGCTTGGCTTGGAGATGGTTTTGGCCTTTGTGGATCAAGGAATGAGAAAGAGGTCACTGGCTGTTCCTCTGCTGCTTCTCTGATCATTCAGGTTCTTAGCTTGTTATCTGACTTCCCAGTTTTTATTGATAAAAATAATTAGATAAGTGCTTCATTTGGCACTCAATGTAGGGACCTAACTCATGACACTGAGATTAAAAGTCTCATGTTCTACTGACTGAGGATTTTAAGATAGTCATGAAAGGACTTAATCCAGCTGATCCCTGAGGTTAAATGCAAACTTGTGAGTGAATGAAGCTTTCTTTGAATAGTGTTGCTGTTAGCATCTTGATGTGGCCTGGAACTTCTATAAATCTGGCTATTTTTCCCTGAAATAGATTAGAATCTCCATTCAGGGATTTTCCAAATTAAATTTTATTTCCAAATATACATGAAAAAGAAGTAAAATTATTACAGAACATGATCTGTTAGAAGTAACAAGTTATTCCTGAATAAACAATTAAAAATCAATCAAATATCAATGTGAACTAGCATTGTCATTAATAAATGCACCTCAAAAGTATAGGGGAGAAAAAGAAAAACTGTTCTATTCCATTACAGTTTACAGTGAGAATATAGAAAATCGAAACATAAACTCTTAGAACTATGAAGAAGACATTGCAATTGTTTTTGGAAAACCTTATTTTAAACAAGAGAGTCATCAATTATGGATTGGACATGTACCATGTGACAAACAGTATTGTAGACACTGGAGATCCATGGACATGCTCCTGTGGAATGTGACACTCACTCAGAGTGGATCTAGTTGAGAAAGGCGATATGAAAGCTAGTGAGCATGATTTCAGATAACAAGCTAATAACTTCAGACATAGTGTCATTGCCTACCCAGGAAACAAATAGAAATGGCACAAATGAAGTCTTGCTAGGAGGTTATGAAATATAGCTGAAAGAAAATAGTCATTAAATAATCATTTAGAAAATGTGATCATCAAATCTCTATGTTCATGAAAAATACATGGGAACAAGTGAAACAAAAAATACACTGAACATACAATGAAAGTTATGTGAACATCTCTATGTGATATATATATATATGTATGTATATATAATCAATTCATACAAACACAAATAATTATATTAAAGAAATTGTGACCAAACAAAGAAGTTTCCATGTCTGGTTCTGAGGACTCATTATAGTAACGTTTCATATATTTTACTATTTTTACATATAAATTCCCTTTCTTAAAGCAATTATAACAAAAATCCTTTAAGAAACTTGTAAATGAATATAAGAGTCCACTGCCATAATAAGCATTAGAAACAGGTCACAAAGTTTTGGTTAAGAAAACAAGTAAAAGGGCATCTAGGCAACTACAGGGCAGTAAAATATCTACTCCGAGACTGCCCAGAGACAGAGCAGCACAGGAATTGGACATTGGCTATCCATTCCCACTCCATCTTCATGTGGATATTCATTGCTGAATGACTCAGCAAGCTTGAACTGGATCACTAAATTTGAGGACAAATTGGCTCATTCTTTACTTTATATTGTAGAATAAAATAAATTCCAGGCCATCACAGGGTCTGATGAAAGCAGGGCAGGAAAGAGCTTGGGGTGAGACTCTGTTGAGTTGACATCCAAGTCTAGACCATCCTTTTCACAGGCTGGTACATGAGAACCCAGTGGGGGAAGGACCGAGGGATGAAACAAATACATTTAACATATAAAGAATTCTGAACTTTAAAAAACAGTATTTTGTAAAATATTTGAAAATATGTGTATATATATGTAAGGCATACATAAATACCAAATAAATTAAATTAAAATATTTATAGTCATTCATTAAAATCTAGGGAATTATGGGTTATTTTATTTTCTGTAGTGAAGACTTAATTTTAGAAAGGAATATGTGTCAGGATTCTTGAGGAAACAGAAAATAATGTATGTTTTGAATGTTGTCAACACTTTTCTGAGCTGTGTAATAAAATTCTACTTTCAGACAGGAACTTGAGTTTCATTGAGAATGAGTAACTGTCTGGAGATCATTTGTTGGAAGTCAAATAGTTACAAGTGGAATCCAAGGGCTTTGTCAGCATCAAGCATGGCGGATTTGGGACAGGTTAACCTCCAGTCCTGTGTCTCCGTGTCTGTTTCTATGTCTGTTCTCAGTATCTCCCCTGTGCCTCCCACTCAGCTCTATCAAAAGGTGATCTGGTCTTCTGATACTTTAGACAGAGTTTGCTCTGTTTGTTTAGCTTTTGCAAATGTGAGCCCACAATTGGACATAATCCTTCCATACTGTTTCTGGCTGAGCAACTTGTAAAGCCTGAATTTGAGTTCCTGTAGTTGGCAAGAGTGTTAATATTAGAAAAAGAAAAACAAAATGAAACAAAGAAGAAGGTTCCTTCTGTATTCTAGTATTAAAGACATTCCAAGTCCTTCACTGTTGCAGAAAGGAAATGAAAAGATAGAATCAAACATGCACACCACCTCTCCAGGTAAGAAAGGAGAGTCTCTCAAATGCAGAAGTGTTTTAGACTCTTCACGATCCCAGGCAGGTGCTGCTGATTCCTGTCAGGCTACCGCTCTCTGGATAGCAGCACATGAGAACTGACCATGTTTGTGTCAGTGTACTGCTGAACACAGCCAGATTTGACTTTCAGTTTGAGATAGTTAGCCAACTGAAATAAGCTTGGTGTGTTTTGGTTTGGTAAACTAACACTGATTGGGTGTATTGTCCTTTGTCTAAGTTTGGGACCTTTCCCTGTTCCTGTTCTCAGGAGAGCATGCTTGAAAATACCCAATAAATGCTAAAAGATTTAAATAGAATGAAGGGTCATAGTTATGTTTAGGGCATTGCTCCATCATAACTGCTTGCTAATAATTTTTATTGTAATGGCTTTAAAATTATCTATACACTGTGTGATGGTTAGTACATTGCTGCAGAGAGAAACCTGACCCATAAAAGTCTTTGGTCCTTGGCATTGGTCAGGACTGGAGATGGTCAGCATGGCATCATTCATTGTATATGTACTCCAAAGCTGGAGGAAGATATTCCTGCATACAGGCCTGCTAAACAGGCTGCAGCCCCGGCAGTATTTACCTCTCCAAGTCTGTTGTGGTATCCTCACAGCTTGTACAAACAGGTTGTACTCTACACAGTCCACGCCACTTTTAAAGCCATTTGTACTATTTCATGTGTACTCTGTTATAAAAAAAATGATAGCATTTCATATTCTGATAATGATAGCTGCTTTTATTGACCCTGATTTCCATGGT
Organism: Phodopus roborovskii; assembly: GCF_943737965.1. Classification (NCBI taxonomy): domain Eukaryota; kingdom Metazoa; phylum Chordata; class Mammalia; order Rodentia; family Cricetidae; genus Phodopus; species Phodopus roborovskii. The sequence continues at coordinate 12,948,783 of NW_026125391.1, forward strand.
TCCAGTTCCTTGGTATATCTGCCTTTAACTCTTCCACCTCAAGAATTGTCTTTAAGTAGCCTAGCATAGATTGTCAAGGAAGCTGCCTGTATCCCAAATCTGAACTCAGAAACTTGCATGCTTCTGTCTTGTGGGGTACCAGGTGCCTGTGCTGACACTTCTGTAGGTTTTCTTGCTCAGGTACTCAACCTGGCCATAGCATTTACCCTGGCCACAGCATCGTGTACCTACAGTTTTCCTACTTGAGTACTTTTGTCTTTGTTAATGGATAATTCTTCTCACCTCATTAGATTTCTTTTTTCCATTGTCTCCAGTTTAACAACTTTCATTCGTGTCTGATTTTACTGAACTTGCATTAAAAATCTCAGTAATAGTTTTTTTCATTTTGCACGAGTGAGCTCTTCTGTTAATATCTTTGCAGTAACAAAGACCTTGAGGTCAAGTCCTAACTTGAGACCCAAGTCAGTTTCACCTTGAACTTATTCAACTACCAGAGGAATGGAATTAAAAAGCAGAATGACATCTTTTACATTACACTATAGTAGGTGGACCTTTAGTTTCTTTTGTGTTGCCTCATTAATAAGAGTATTAAAAATGACTCATCAAGGCTCATGGATGACAGGATTCCCATGCAAGCCTAGTGATCTCAGTTTGGATACCCAGAACACACATAAAACATGGACATAGTGGTTGTATCTGCAATACTGTCATAGCCCTCCTAGAAGACAGAAGACATGGATTAAAGAAGATTGTGGGACAGCTACCCTGGCATACATATCATTGAACAAGAGAGATCTCATCTCAAACAAGGTTGAAGATGAAGGCCAGAATCTCAGGTTGTACTGTGGCATCTATAGGCACATTGCTTCACAAACACACATGCAAGCATACATACATACATACTACATACACATGAACACATATTTATCACACACACTACACACATGCACAATACGAAGAAATGCACATATATTAAAGACACAGTGCACACATACAAAAGCACACACACACACACACACACACACACACACCATGCACTACCCCAAAAACCCAATTATATTAAAGTCACAGTTGGAAAGAAGTGTGTTCATTGTCTTCCAGTATAAGCCCCCTGTCTCCACTCACCTGTAACCTCTGAAGTTCTCCAGTCAGGCAGAAGGAAACTTTCTAATGCTTTTTAAAGCTTTTTTCAGCCTTTTCACCGAGTTTCAGTTATGGGCTTTAGTGCAAGTGTCTTGAGATACACCACATGGCCAATGCATTCTGGATCAGTGGAAGTCTTCCTTTAGCTCCCCTCTCTTTCTGCTTCTTTGTGGTTCTTTCCTGAGTACAGCAGCATGGAAATCTTTTATGTCATTACATCTCTTGTGTGCCTGATCATTTATGCATGTTTTTAATCTCAGAACTGCCTAGTTCTGCTGATACATCATGAGAGGTGTATGAAGCTTCCAGGAATAAAAGAAACCCTAAGAAGAAAGTGTCTTGGTCAAGACTGCCTGTCTGTCTTTGCTTTAAACATCTCCCATTTTAAATACCTCCAGTTTCCATATGAGATGATGGGGGTGTGGCAGCCCCTTTGCATCCTTACTTTCATAACTGCCCTACCTGTAATTGCTTCTATTGGAGCCAAGGCAGGGTCTTGTGCATAAAGGGCTCAATAAAATGCTGGGTTTATAACCCTGCTCATTTTTCTTAATTCCCACGTCTTAGTTGTTTCCCCTGTTATAGAATCTGAGGACAATTAAAGATTTCTCCAAATTGCTGCCTGTGTTTTATTTCTCAGTCAGAAGCTTGCAGAGAATATTTCCAACAGTTGTCGTGTGGGCTTTTCCTGAAATGCCATGTCACTCCAAAAGTGATACTCTGCTATTTTGACTACTCACAGAAAATGAGGAAGGAGGTGGGCTGCACACAGAGAAACTCCAACTGAAATCACACTCTTGCCAGGCCAGTGATGGAGGAGAATTGCTTATCTTTAGAATTTTAGAAATAACAAAGGCAGTGTGAACTTTGAAAAAAAATCTTTCCTTTCAATGGCAAAATAAATGATTAAACAGCAGTTGTTGCTATAGGTGTGGAACATTGAATAAAGTATTTTCTTGACGCTTTTGATATGTCAACACTCTGGTGTAATTATTTACTCTGATACGTATTATATAGATACAAATAGGCAGTTTATTAACACATTTGTATTTAGTGAATTATCTTATTATTCTAAAGAAAATAACAATTTACTTGTTTATCAAAATTGGCCATAGGTTAAAAATTAAGAAAATGGCTTTTTAATCATATTAAATTTCAGTAACAGGATTTTTTTTTTTTGTTATTCAAAGAGTTCATGAAATTTTACTAGTGCTATTAGAACATGTCATAGGATATATGCAGATTCTTCTTGTTTGGGAAGAGTCTGTATCTCTTCATTTTTATGGCATTTCTTACAAAAAAAATATTGATATTCTGTTAATAAACTGCCTGCTGTATTTTCCATAAGATACTCTAATGATAATATTTCATCTATAAAAGTACATTTGTCCTTAAATCATTCCTAGAACTTCCTTAATGTCTTATTACCCATCACCATATGATCAGCATCTTCCCGGAGGAGCTAAAGTGAAATGCTCCTTTCACCAGCATCCAGTGAAAAAGGCCTATCTTGGGACTTTCTAGCTTCATGAGCCCCTTCCTCTCAGAGGAGGTGGAGCCTATATTGTTGTGTTTAACCTTTGAGGACCAAAGAATGTAAGGCAAAGGCACAAGCAACATTCAGATCAGGCAGTTTGCTTCTCTGACATAGGTACCCTATTTCTTTCTTTCTTTTGTTTTTCTAGTTCCAATTTCTCGGAATTTTAGTAGGTCCTACTATATCAGCCAAGCCTATAGGATCTAGGAAAACATTCAGGATTTTCTGAGAACAGTCCTCAAGGTTATGCCCTTTCCTTGCTTCTGTGTTCCTTGTACTCTCTGTTGGCACAGGCCCTCTTGACTCCATCTCAAACACTAGTTTATGTGGAAGGCCAGAGATGCTCCTCCTCTCATAGTTTTGCTTTATAGAGCTAAATCTTTTGTCCATCCAGGGATTTTTTAATGGATTATTTTGCTGCTTAAAGCCTTTTTTAAAGTTTGTCTTTGGTGTTTGGGAATAAGGCATGGCTCTCAACATTTTAGTTATCTTAGACTCTTATATTTCAGTTGATGAACTACTTAAATAGTCTCTGGGATATCTATTTTTTAATGTCATTATATATAAAAAAAAAAAACAGCAAAGAACCAGCAATATATGAGAACTTTGCTGTCTTTCATATACTTTCCTTGGAGTTAGAGTATGGTTAGGCACTTAAATTGTCCTTTGAATAATTTTTGGTTTCAGTTGAATGGAATGTTTTCTTTGTCGTAGATGTTGCCAGCTTTCCAGCTTGGAATGTCTGTTTCTTGCTTCCGGATTCTGATCACTCAACCAACATTAAAAATAGTCTGGTCTTTTGTTGCTATCCCATCCCATCTGACACTGTCAATAGCAGTTTCTTGCTTAAGCTGAGCTGGCTGGGACAAGGAGCACAGACTAGCCAGTCGATCATCACAGTGAAATATTTCCTTCCATTTGTATGTGTGCTGACACTACATGAATTGAGACTAACATACCTGCTCTTCTCTGTGCTATCCTGCAGAGACCCATCTTGATGTTTGGTTATAAATCTTTGGCATGTGGTTCAACATCCCATGCCCAAGGAAAAAGAAACTTCTGGAGGAGTACTTGACCACCCTGCAGGGGGATATGGAATGTTAGGTGTTACTGTTGATCACAGTCCATGTGTGATAGCTCTTATTGAATCTCTCTAAGGGAGGTAGGGATCTGTATGGCACAGGAGAGAAACTTCCATTGGCCATAGCATGTTGGGAAATAATTTCTGTACGTTAGAGGGTCTTTGAAGGGATTAGTGAGGTGGTTTGGTGATTGATGCCACTTACTTCTCTGGCAGAGGATCTGAGTTCAGTTCCCAGAATTTGCATAGGGTGACTCAAAGCTCAAGCTCCAGGATCCTATGCCTCTGGCCTCTGAAGACACCTGCAGTCATGGGCACATTTATACATGCATACCTGTAATTAAAATTAAAAATAAAGTCTTAGAAACCACAATTCTTGGTCGAAGAAAATTAGAACTCCCCCCCCACTTTTTTTTGCCCTGTACGCTGGTCTTAATAATCTACAATTGGATAATGATATTCTTTAAAATTTCCAGAAGGCTTGCCACAAATGGGAACTGTTTATTTACCCAGGTTTATTCCTCACCAATCAGTGATGTAATCTCTTTATTCCTAGACCACACTAATACTCTCAGCAGTGTTCCCAGAAGTTGCACTTGCAAATAGGAAGCTGTACTTGGTAACCCCAAGGAGTTTCCAAATTGTTCTGTGTTTTTCCGCATTCTCACCTATTGACAATAGCAGCTCTAGTGTGGTACTGCTTGACTAAATGCCAAGTTCTGATACCCACTGCATGAATCATCCTGGGCATGTTTCTTAATGTCTTTCCTCTCCACCTGCAGTCACATGTGGGCAGTAGGTGCTTTCCCCTTATGGGGCTGTTTTAGTATGCCAGAAGTGTATACATGTGAGTACACAGAGCACAGCTAGCATGAAGTGAAACCCTCCAGTCAACACTTACATCAAATGACTTTCTCATTCCCATGACTAAACTAATATGTTTTAATTGGCAAAGTTGGCCAAATACAACAAAACAAAGAAACAAACAAACAAAAAACAAAACAGTTTTTAGAGCTGCATGGATTTGCACTCAGATCTCAGAACCCCAACTTAGAAGCTATGCCACAGGTGATCTCTTGATCATGGACTCCCTGGCATGCTGGGGGGGGGTGTTATGATGACCTACAGATATGCTTCTGTGAGTATACAGTGATAGTTGTTTGTTCCCCATCTTGATTTATATCTCCTTCTTCTTACCCCTTCCCACCCTGATTTGTATTCTTTGTGTCCTGCTAAACTTGGTCAGACACACATCAGTACATGGCAAAAGGAGACTAGTGCCACTGTAACTGTTTTTTAATCACTTAAGCCCTATTCTCACATGTCACTCTCTCTGATTCCTACAGTGAAGATGACATCATCTTCTCCCAGAATTAGACTCCCATGTGTCAGGCTCCATGTCACTTTATTGTTGACATTTGTAGATTTTGCCACATTATCAGCAACGTCTTTGAACCTTTCTTTCTGTAGAGGACCTTGTGTTCTTGACAGGGCTCAGCTGGATAATTTAGCCCAGAAAGCAGCAAAGGATGACCAGGTAAACACTGATGGTATGCTCTTAGGACCTAGTCTGTTTGTTGGGCTTGGACTTAGCAGCTCACTAAGAGGTTCAAAAGTCCCTCAAAATTGGCATTGCATGTAGCTTTGGATGTGATCTGCAAAGTAATTGAAAAGATTACTAATGTGCCCTCAATTCTGCCAAGATTTATTTAAAAACAGGAAGTACAGAAAGTACAGATACTATTAGAAAAGTAAGCGAATTTAAGAGCCACTTTGAACAATATTAAAAATAACAAAATAATGGAAAACTCAATAGGTAAGTTGTTGTTTTGTGATGTTTCCTCAAGATGACATAAAAACCCGAACGTGACTGAGCACTGAAGAAATTAGCTCCACACAAGGACAGAGCGAACTATACCAGGAAAGTCCATAAAAAAGGACCAGTACATGTGAAACTGGAAAAATTAGAAAAGTGATGTTTTGCAGGAGAAGTGATTTTGGCCCGGTAGGTTCAGTGAAGTTTCTCGAAGCAATATGAGAATTGGACAGTAAAGAAGAAGAAACAAAAGAGATTTGAAGCAAATATGACAAAATGCTAAGGAATTGTTTGAAAATGCTGTTCATGATATTTTGCTAATCTTTCAGATATTTAAAATGCTCCTAAGCTTAAAATTAGTCTGTTAAAAGAAAGAAAGGATGAGGTAAGGTTGGCTGGAGGTTATTCATGATTGTGGGCCAAACACTTGGGTGGAGATTCTTGCTTAGCGTGGAGAGTAGAGAGAGAACATACGGCCCCAACCTCAGAGGTTCCTGTGGTTTCCTTCCTAATGCAGCTTCTGACAGCACAGTGTCCACTCTGGATGCTTTGAGCTTCTATAGAGCTGCTTTCTTTCTTCTTTGAGAAATTGCTTTGGCCTTCCTTTTCTTGGCCATGGGAAATTAGTTCAGTGAATCTTTCCTACAGGCTACTATGTAGAAGCAATTCATGCAGCAACAGGCCTTGTGACACATGAGTTTCGAGAGTGCTTAGCGTTTAATGTGAGTTATTTTTATTTCTATTCAAACACGTGTCTCAGTGAAATTCAAGTTATCCCTTGGACAGCAGAAGGCTGCCTGCTAATTTAAAGCCAGACTTTTTTGGCTCCATTAAGCCAAATTTAGGGTGAATTTCAGAAACTAAATAAGCAGCAGTCTCCCACCCCATTAAAATGGATGTGCCAGGTTTCTGTGCACCTAAGCTTTTAAATAATCATCCTCTCTATAAGGCCCTTAAATAGGACTCAGCTGCCCATTTCAGGAATACCTGTTTTGCTAAAGGGCTTGCAGGGGTGGGAACCTCCAGCCTTATTACTCTGTGTGTGTCTCATTGTTTTCAACAAATGAAAGTGGTGTGTGGAAAGGGTGCACTTACTGGCATTGGTGCCATTGTTAAATCTTAATGGGGAGTGAAGGCCGTAATCCATAGATATACTGCTTGCTGTCATTTTCATACAACATAATAAAGTACTATTTTTAGGGTCTGGAGAGATGGTTCGGCAATTAGGAGTACTTACTGTTCTTGTAGAGAACTAGGTGTGGTTCCCAGCACTGAGATGGTGTCCTACAATTGTTCCAAGGGATTTGATACCCTCTTCTGGTCTTTCCAGGCACCAGTTACTCATATGGTGTACATACAAAGTATAGGCAAACACTCAAACAAAATGAAAATTAATAACTCTAAAATTTATTTTCAAAATATTATTAGAGGAAACAAATGATACACTTTATAGCAACGGCTTCATCTTGAGCACATTCCCCCTATGGAATTATCAATACAAATACTGGCACCTAGTTTTGGGAATATAGATTCATTACTTCCAGGGAAATATTCAGGCCCTGGCCTATATGAATGCATGAATTCATGTATGTTGGTGTGTGTGCCACACACACTCATTTGTGTGCATGTGTCTGTGTCTATGGAAAGTGACACAAGTCATTCTAAAGTTGATCCCTGAGTAGCACTATTACAACACATAAATTTCCTTTAGACGTTCCTTGTTTAGGGCCAGTAACATAGCTTAAGGTTAGACTCTTTTTGCAAGCCCTGTGACCTGAGTTCAATCCACTAAACCTGAATGTTGTAAAGAATGGAATGACTTCAGCAGACCTGACTCCTGTCTGGGTAAATACATAGCACCAGCATGCTCACACACATGCACACATGGGTACTTAACACAGAAGTAAATATACATAATACACATTTTTAAAGAAATTACTTGTTTGTGAACTCTATCCTGCAGGTCTCCTACACTGCAAGTTGCAGCAAGGCTGCTGCTTACAGTCCAGCCAGGCACAGGTTCAGTATGCAAGATACATCATTTCTTACATCCAAGGACACTTTGCAGGCAACCAACAAGATCACCCATGTATCTATTACTTGAGTGTGAAGCTTATTTTTAGTTAACGTAAACTTAAAGTGGAATGTTAAGTCAGTTAAGTGACAAATATTAAAACATTCACCATTATTCTGGAAAACATGACAGTAGAACTGAACCAGGCCACTTGAACATGGGTCTTAGTTAGAAGGTCTGGGCAGTCTATGGAGGCCTCTGGCAGTGGAACCAGGATGTATCCCTAGTTCACAAATGGACTTTGGGAGCACATTCCCTATGGAGGGATACTCTCAGCCTAGACACATGGGGGAGGACCTAGGCCCTACCCCAAATGACAGACTTTGATGATCCCCCATCGGAGGCCTCAACCTCCCTGGGGAGTGGATGGGGGATGAGGTTGGGGGTTCAGTGGGAGGGATGGGAGGACAGGAGGGAGAGGGAACTTATGTAAAATAAGATTTTTTTCTAATTTAAGTAAAAATTTATATATAAAAAAGAAAAAAATTACAAATGTGATAACAATATTAGAATATAGATTTAAACTGACAGTCAACCCATACTTGCCCCTTAGCCAAGGAAGAATAATATTCAGATGTATACGTGGCAACAACTATGACAAAGTTTGTATTTGGTTTGGAGACAGATATGATAACTGAAGAAGTTCAGACGCTAAATGACAATTCTCCCTTTAAAGTGTGATATGCATAAGTTGTCCATGAAGCAGGACTTTTAGCCTGTGGGTATTTCAGAATTCAAGGAGATAGTGTATGAGAATACTTCATGAATACCAAACAGTGTCATTGCACTTGTTGGGCTGGACTTGCATAGTACTTTCTATCGAGAAGGGTGTGTACCTAAGAATGTAGGTGGGCATTTTGAGCCTATAGATTCAGAGTTTTCACATTTCTGTTTTTAGCTGATAAACATTTCAAAAAATAATAATATGTCTCTGATATCTTCTGAGAGAGAGATTAGGGAGTTAGAGATGGCCTTTTCAAGTATGGCTGTTGTTTTCCCAGAAACTGGGTTTTTTTTTTTTTTTTTTGGTTTTGGTCTTGTTTATAATTATGTAAGTGATACCTCCCATGTTTTAGAAACTTAACATTGTCAACACAAACTGGAATCTTTTAATGTATTAATCTTTTAACCACTCTCTCCTAGACCATTCCTCTATTGTAGAGATAGATTGTAATTTTAAAAATTCTGTCTAGATAGCTCTTATGCTGATACTGTTACAGTCTATACAGCCTTTCTTCTATGTAGAGCTTGGCAGTGTTTCTTCCCAAGAACTATCTATGTATTTGGCTAGTAGCTGATTCCACCTTAATGATAATTAATAACGTTTTAAAAATCACTTTGGAGGCTGAGGCAGGTGGATCTCTATGCCTTCAAGGCCAGCCTGGTCTACAGAGCGAGTTCCAGGACAGGCTCCAAAGCAATACAGAGAAACCCTTTCTAAAAATTTTTATCATATTAAAGGAGCAAGTTCAGTCAGATTTTCTTTCTATTTATTTATTTATTTATTTATTTATTTTTAATAATTTATTTATTTAGTATACAGTATTCTGCCTGCATGTCAGAAGGGGGCACCGGATCTTATTACAGATTGTGAGCCTTCATGTGGTTGCTGGGAATTGAACTCAGGGCTTCTGGAAGAGCAGGCAGTGCTCTTAACCTCTGAGCCATCTCTCCAGCCCTCAATCAGATTTTCATACAACAATTTCTAGTTGTGCAGTGTGTCCTGCTTGTGACACTCATTGTTTAGCATCTCTTGCAACCTCTGTCGGTTGTCTTTCTCCTGCTCCTCCATCTGTCACTCATGGTTTCCTTCCCTGGACCCCTCCTTTCTTCTTTCCATATTCCTTTCTCCTGATTGTTCCCTTGTTGCTACTAAGAGACACATGTTCCAGGAAATGTGTAGCCTGTGGCACTGATGATAAATTTAAATAAACGGAAGTCTCACTTATGCAGATTTTACATTGTTGGGGTGGAGACAGATGATGCTTAAACACACACACTCACCCATGCACACACTATAAGGACTATAAAACAGTAGCTACTGTAACAAGAGTACTGTGAATAGTCTCACCTCACTGTGTAAGATATAGAATACTCATTATGAAGTAGGTTATTAATATACCCAGTACCATGAAGACAAAGAGAAAATGCTATATAGCCTCCTTTTCATCTCTCTCATTCATGTTTGTAATGTTACTTACCCTTTGCAGTTACCCCCACTTTTTTCTATATGAAGCCTATTCTGACCCTATAAATTATCTCGGAAGATGGAGTTCAAGGTTCAGATTTTTACCATTGTCTGGCATTCTTCAGAGATCATGTCTCTGTTTTTCACAGTCTTTTTATGAAAAGCAAGCTTTAAAAGTTTAGCTGTCCAAGGACTGGAGAGAAGGGATATTGGTAAAGATTATGTACTGCTATTACAGAGGAGTTGAGTTTCATTCTCATAATCCATTTTTGGTGGCTTATAATTGCCTGGAAATCTAGCTTCAGGGGCCCCAACACTGTCTTCTGGACTCACACATGCTCACAAGCACAGCTGTGCATCTATTTAATTTTAAAAAAGGTTTATTTTACTTTTAAGTTTTTGTATATGTACCTGTGTGTATATGTGTATATCTATATCTCTGTACAGATGAAAATATAGATGTCTCACAATGCCCAAAAGTGTTTGTGGGGGTCAGAGAAAGCCATCCAATAACTTGGAGCTGGAGTTAAAGGTAGTTGTTGGACATCCAATACAAATGATGGAAACTTAGCCCAGCCCTCTGCAAAAACAGCAAGCACATTTAACCACGGAGTTTTCTCTCCAGCTTCAAAATTAAATCTTAAAATAAAAATGCAGGCATCTGATTAGTGGTGATAATTATGTTCATTCAGTACATTGAAGTGTGCTAATATTTGGAATTTTAATTAGCAGAAGCACAAAGTGGGACCGGGGTGGGGGGGGGATTCTGGCATTGGTGACTGTAGCTTCCCACCTACAGTGAAGAGTCTGAAATCTGCTGTGGGTCCCTGATTATTTTTTCCATGATTACAATAAACATCTTAAATTCCAGGTTTATTATAAGAAAAATTGCATTCCAGTTTGGCACTCTTCATTCCTAAGCCTAATTCTGGAAGACAACCCCCAGGGGTGCTTCAGTTCAGGAGTGTTCTCCCCAGCTGCTTTAGTACACTGCTTTCTTTTTACATACAATATCTCAAAGTAGGCAAGAACTATTCACAATACTGCTCCAAAACATGTGACACAGGTTAGCATTACACAATAATGACTCCTCGATAGCTTTGATTGATTCAGATTTGTTTTCATATTTCCAAGGAAGAAAGGAGATATTCTCAGTGTAAACAGTGATAAAAGATTTTTTCTTTTTATTCTTTTTCATTATACATTATTGTATATGAAATATATAAAATATGTTATATGTTACATATATACCAAACTTTCACACAATAGCAATAAATGTGTATCATTATTCTTTTTTTTAAATGAAAACAAACATTTATAGACAATATTTGGGAATTTGGGCGTCGTTCTTTCCAAACTACTTCCTGCTGGTAAGGGGCACTGTCATGGGGGATTCGAAGAAGATTCAGAAATCCTGGCTGTAGTCTGTAAGGCTGCTTTGTCCAGATGTTTTGAATGTAGGATTACCTGGTACTCTGTTTCAGGTGGTCTGGCTTGATCAAACCACATTAGTCTGGAAGGAATCCACATCTTTTCATTTTCTGTGGAAACAACTGCCTGTTGGAAACAGGAGCAAACACCCATACATAAACACTGAGTTGAAGTAGAACTCAGATGCAGATGGAGAGGACAAGACCAGGCAGGCGGCAGAAACACATAGAGACAGCTTACCTGAACAAGGAGGAGTTAACGGGCCACCAGACTGATAGCTGGGAAGCCAGCATGGGACTGACTCAGGCCCCCCTGAATATGGGTCTCAGCCAGAAGGACTGAGCTATCTAAGGGACCTCAGACAGTGGAGCCAGGATGTATCCCTGGTGCACAAAAGGACTTTGCGAACACATCCCCCATGGAGGGATAACTGCCTTAATCTAGAGACAGGAGAGAAGCCCTAGTCCCTACTTCACATGACCTGTCAGACCTACATGACTCCAATTGGATGGCATTTCCCTACATATGGAATTGGGGTTGGGGGGATGTGAGGGGGGCGGTTAGAGTGCATGTGAGAGGGCAGAGAGGGTAAAAGGGAGGGAAGGAGGGAGGGAGAGGAAACTGTGATCGACATGTAAAATAATTAAATTTAAAAAAAAATGCTTTGACTCCAAAATTTAAGTTCAAGGACAAGTTACTGGGGAAAAGGATAAAAGATTTTTGTTCTTTGAAACACTTTTGACTTTAAATCTCAGGAAGTATAGCCTCAAGCAATATATTGGTCAGATTCTTTTCCTAGAAACATTGTTAGACTTTCTAGATCCTTATGTTAGCTACATGAAGATATAGGACTGCAGGTATGGGTCTTGCCTCCACACAATATTTGACCTTCAAAGCATGTTTCAGTCATAATTGTGTCATTTAAATGTTCCTAAACTGTTGACCCAATCCCGATACATTTTTGAAGAGAACATGTTGCCGAGCTGAGACTCTATATGCTATATTCAGCCCCAAGCAGATTTTTATGACAAGGTAATAAACCCCTGGAAACAGGTTTATAATGGAAAACGCAACTTGAGCCCAGCTAGAGGAGCCCAAATACACCTTACAAAAAGCTCATTTCTGAAACATACAAATCCCCTTCTCCCAGGGGTGGTGTCACAGGAGAAAGGTGTACAATAATAGTTGTATTTACCATAAATGCCTAACATATTTTATGATTATTTGATTGTATTAAAATTTCACCTTATAGATTTTAATAAAACTGCCTATGGGCAAAGTTATTGCAGTTTGATTTGTTTTCCCTTGCTCACTGCTCTCGATGGAAAGAAGTGAGCAACCCTTGTAAAAGGCTTTACTTTTTAGTACCTGGTTAATAAAAAATAATTTCCTCTTCTTTGGACTTGTTCATGAAGCTGAAAAATGACTCTGTAGGTCAGTGGTGTGTGGCAAAGCTGATTTCTATAAGTTTTTTATCAGGTGGTGCTGAATCAAACAAGATGGGGAAACTAAAAACCCCTTCTGTACTGAACATACAAGGGCAAGTGTCATCCCCAGTGTCACAGAGAGGAAGAGTGAAGCATTTTTTTCTTCTTGATTTCTAGTACAGCAAAATTTCTGAGATTTAAGAAGCTAAAGTACATGGACATTTCTAGCTAAATTTAGATTAAAAATTTTTGATAAAAATGCTACTCATTATTTAAGACACAATAAAATTCAGCTTCCATTTGTTGTTGACAAGCATGCCTTCTAGGAATAAAAGTGAGAGAGCTGGTACATATCATAGCAACAGGGAGCATGTGTGTCATTCAGGTCCATGTGCTCCTTGGCAAGTTCCTTTTTTCCCCCAAGGAGCACATTATCTCCGAGGGCAATTAGAACATTCTAATCCTGAAAACCCAGGTATCTTTCCTTGAAGTTCAGGAATGTGCTTGATATGTGTCTTGCATAGCAAAACAGAGTTGTCATAGCCCTCCTGCTTCTCTAAGATGTTCTCAGAATAATCTCTAAGAAGCTGGGAGCAGGGTTGCATCAAGTACCAGAGCCCCCGAGTAGCTGGCTGATCTGCTCCCAGTCAGCACTAAGAGACAGTTCTTTCTTTACCTCTTAAGAATGGAGAATGTCGTGTATACATGGAAGGTACCCAGGGCATTGCTGCAGAGGCGTTGTTCCATTCAGAGCTCCAAAGAACACCCCAGGAGTTTGGAAAGTCAATAATTGAGCTGGGGAAATGGAGATGATATTAGAAGGAAGGGGTGATATCCAACTTTGAAACCATGTCTTAGATGAAGTTGAAATGGGCAAGAGTTGTAAGCTCTGAGAAGAATAGCCAAAGACTTCTTTTTCTTCCCACCACTTCAATTTTGTTTTTAAGAAACAATGCCTTGCACTGTGTAGATATGGGAGGGACTTTTGTGTTCTCCAGTTATAAATATATGAAATCATCTGCATACTTCTGCTCCACAGCCTTGCTCTTGGTAAGGGTAGCAATGGACAGGGAGCGGGACATACCCTACTTCTGACACTGGAGATGGGTATTAAGGAGGGATGTGGACTCCCAGAAGCTAGAGAAGCTGTAGATCCAAACCATTTTCTACCATCAGAGATCTAACTTTGTAAGGTTAGATGGATGATAATTCTCTGAACAAGTGTCCACGAACTGTGAATGGCATCTGCAATAGTAGCAAGAGGGAAGCAGGCAGTTTATGACATGGGAGAGAATGTTGACAAGGGACAGGAAAAATAGAAAGCCCTGCTAAGATTTGAGAATGAAATTATGAGTCAAGTTGCAAAGATGGAGTTGAACAAGGGCTCCACTCACTTATGAGTGAGGAAGAGCAAGAGATATAATGGAAGCAATTCACTAGAGGCTTGGAAAATGAAGGGTAGTCATCACTGACGAATGATTCTCTTCATGAACTAGAATTGTGTTGTACAAATAAAGTCTGCATTTTTCAAAAGTTAAACTACATATTGTGACAGAGTTAAAGAAGTAGATTATAGAGAAAAGCAAGACTTAACTTCCCTATTCTTTGATTATTAAGGGTCTAATCAGAAATACAGCAGGTAAGCCAGTTATAGCATTGAAATGTATCAGGCGTAACAAAACAGATTGAAATTATTTTGCACAGAACCCTGCTCAGGATGGAGAGTTGAAAGTTTCACTTTAAAATATTTTGCATTTATTCATTGAGAAAATCCTACTATGCACAATGTATTTTGATCATATACATCCCAAATCCTTCCCTTGCCATTCATCCCAGACCACCCCATCCATCTCCCTCCAAAATTCATGCATTCTTTTGCTTAAACCTGTTGAGTTCAATCAGTGCTCCCTGAATATATGTGAGTTTTGGGCCATCTACTGTAGTATTTTACTTTAGTCAAAATGGTTAAAACCAAGAAAAGAAATTTCAAGAAAACCTGGTGAGGATGTGGTGACAGGGGGACCCTTATCCACTGTTGTTGAGAATGCAAGTTGGCAGCCACTGTGGACCTCAAGGTGGAGTTCCTCATAAAACTATAAATAGAGCCACCATATGACCTAGATGTGTCACTTTGGGCATGCCTAAAAGGTTCTATGTTTCTGCAGAGCTACTAACTTGTCTGTGTTCATTGCTACTTTAGTTATAACAGCTAGGGAATGGCACCAGCCTAGATAATTATCAACCAATGAATAAATAATAGAGATGTGGTGCATTGACACAATAGAATTTTATTTAGCTACAAAGAGTAATGAAATTTGAAATAAATGGCTAGAACTGGAAAAATTCATAGAATCATAGAGAATGAGTTAAACTGGGCTCAGGAGGACAGATATTCCATATTTTCTCTCAGACATAGATGCTAGCTTTGAACTTTTTGACCTGTATGTTTAACTTGGAGTACCTATAGAAGCTATGTCTGCTGAGTAATTTTTATCAACTCGACACAAACTAGAGTCACTCTAGAGGAGGTAACCTCCACTGAGGAACTGTCTCCATCAGATTGGCCTATGAATATGTCTGTAGGGACATTTTATTTATTAATAATTGATGTGTCAAGGTCCTGCCCACTCTGGACAGTGACAATCCTGGGGAGGTTGTTCTTGGCTATCCAAGAAAGCTGACTGAGCAGGCCATGGGGATTAAAGACAGTAAGCAGTGTTCCTCATGGATGCTGCTTAAGTTCCTGCCTCCAGTTTCCTGCTGTTGCTTCCCTTGATGGACTGTGAAGTGTAAGACAAGCAAAACCTTTCCTTTTCAAGATGTTTTGTTCCCAGTCATTACTCTAGAAGCAAACAAGGATACCATGAAACTGCGGGTTGTATGGGACCGAGGAAGTAGAATGTAGATGGTATGAAGGGGTCAGTGTGTTTGGAGGGCAGACTTGAGGGAGGAGAGAGATGGGAGACCAGAGAATGTTTTTAGATAAAAAGACAAGTAAATGTTAGAAGCTGAAATGAATCCCAGGCATGACAAAGAAGAGTCCAGGCTAAGAAAGGAGTGAGAAATGATACTACAGAGTCAAAGGACACTGTAGCAAATAGGAAAACCTTCATTTCTCAGCACAACATTTGAGATTGGGTTGGGTGAAGGTTCAGCTGGAGTGGAGAAGGACCAGTTCCTGAAGAGTTTTGATCACAAAACCAAGGACTTTGACTTTTTCCCTGATGGCACTGAAATGCCAGCAGAGGCTTTTAGATTCATGAACAACGTGGTAAGAACAAGAATGTTGGAGAACACACTTTTGTGTGGTAGTGATATGAATAATGAGTCTAGGCATGGTGAGCATTGATTTCTGATGTATGAACTGAATTTTGTACATTACATAGTCGACAAATAGACTGTTCATGCTCTCCTTGGTAAAGCTGCCCTTCCAAGAACAAAGTCAATATAAAATCACATACATTATTTTAACTTTTACAGGGAAAATTCAGGGTGACATAGCAAGTCTAAAAACAACCACAGGAAACCTGATGTTTTAAACAGAGTGATTATATAAAATGCTGGCTTGTTGCTTAAGCAAATGCAATCATAGATTTGCAAGGCTGTGAGTCAGAATGGGGTTGGTCCTTAAATTCTCCTTCATAGGAAATTAGTAGCTTGGGAAGTATGTTTTCATTTCAATTCTTACTGTACATATGATTGCATTTTGAGAAGTGGATAGAAAATTTCTTTATTTACAAGTTTGGAGCAGTGAATGATATTGAATGTATTTACGTACACATTTAAATTTCCCACTGAAGTGTATAAAGAGTGAGGTATGTTTGTAAGTAATAAGATACCAACAAATTTGCAGTCTTATTTCAATCAGAAACATATCCAAAATAGTGATGAAATTAAATGAGTTTTCTGGTTAAAAAAGTCATTATGATTACGGATTTCTAGGTAATATCTTATGATTTTATCAATAATAGTTTAGAAGGAAGAACAACGCGTTGAATCATTTTTTTAACCATTTCCCCCTAATATGTTCCCATACTTCTTTTTATCATAAAAATTAAACATCTATTGTACACGTGGAGACCAGGGCCTGCCAGGTGCACACTGCCACTGCTAGAAGTGTTGAACTAATTGTACTTTTCGTGAACACTTGGAATGAAGGTGTCAGTGAGGGGTACTCAGTGACATAAATTACACACTCAGTTTCGCTTGAGGGTCAGAGCCTGGGACTTTACCTACTTCAGGCTGGTTTCTTACCCTGATCATTACCTAGCCATACATTAACATACTTGCAGTTGCCAAGTCCTCCTCTGCCATGTTAATAAGTCACCATTAATTCCTGTTCTGGGGTTTTCCACAGATGTTTCCCCTCAGCCACATCTCTCTTTCTCTCTCTGCACATATTCCTTTCTCAAAAGAGGAATAAAATACAAGTAATAGCCCGTCTCTGCCCCTTCTCCCCACACTGCCATCTCTAGCTGTCTTGTGGTTATCTCCCTAGAAGGTTAATAGAAGTTTGAGGCCTGAGTGAAAGAAAGAAAAAAAAATTGAAATTACAGAACAATTTTTGAGGGAAAAAAATAGAGAAAGACATATGGCAATATCGCTGGAATATACACTCTGGAATTGTTCACTTATGATTGCAGCAGTAATTTAATCTCACCTCCAGTTTTACCTCCTGAACTGAAGCACTTTCTTCAGCACTTGCACTTTTGCAATGTCAGCAAACAAAAGAGCCATTGCACTGAGCCAGGCATGGCCCAGTCGTCCGAGGGTAGCTTCCCTGTTCAGCATGTGCAACTCCGGCAACTTCCAGATGCTACACTTCCATTTGGGGACAGCTTCCATGTTCTACACTAACAGCTGGGGTCAGCAACCATATTCTGCGTGTCCAGCTGAGGCAAGCATGGCTGCTTGATGGCCTCCTCATCTGCTATGACAGAATCCAAAGCTTACCTCTCCTCAGTTGAGGCTTCCCCAGCAAAACCCGCCTAGTGGTGTTTTCAGAAAAAAACATTCTCAGACAGTTGCAAGCTGTGAATAAGTTTTAAAATATGAAAGCAGAACCACGGTGGTAACTAAATATTTAAGAGATGGTTCTGAAAAGTCTTTAAAATACAGGTAATCTCCCTGACTTAGCAAGAGTCTCATTTCAATGAAAAAAAAAAATCATTCTGAATGTAAGACTTACTGTCCAAAATTGTGAGTATCGTGAATACAATTTTCCTACATTCTTATATAAACATTTTTATAAGAGCAAAGTTTTTCCTTTTTATGTTACATGTAACTTTTTAAGATGTCTAATTTAGATCTAGAATATGTGTGTGTGTGTGTGTATCCTTTCTCTTATGAGTAAACTTTTTGAGATTATTTGCCTTTTACTCTTTTTTTTACAAGGCTATTAAAACAAAAATTATGGGGCTGGAAGGATGGGTCATTAATAAAGAATACCTGTTGTTCTTGCAGAGGACCTGGCTTTGGTTCCCAGCACATGCATGACAACTCATAGCCACTGGGAACTCCAGTCCTAGGAGCTCCAAAGCCTTCTTCTGGCCCAAGTCTTCACATAGTGCACACAGATACACAGGCAGGCAAACATTCACATCTACAAAATATAAATAAATAAATGTTAAAAAATAAAATCAGCTATGCACATCACAATAAATCAATATCCATGGTGCTTCCCACATCAATTACCTGATTTATGTCATCATAAAAACATCACACTAGGTAAAAGAAATAATCTGGTTATATGCATTAAAAGTAGTAATTCAGCTGTATGCACTAAAGGGTTGAAGTATAATTAAATAGCAAAGCACTTGCCTAAGCATGCACTTCCTAGGCCCAGGGTTCAACCCCTACCTAGCACAGCAAGAAAACAACTGTATAAACCACATAGCTGTGAGCAGTTAAAAGTATGCCAATAAATAAAGAGGAGCCCACTTTATTTGTCTGTTTACTGAAATCTCTTGGTCTTACTGTTTTTAGTTCTTTCTATATCTCCCAAGGTCTAAGGTTGGGGGTGTGTTTACTTTTTTACTCTAGACCCCGGGTCATTTTTTCCTCTCTTGAAGGTCATCAGCTTTCCTAATCTTCAGGTTTTGTAGATACTCTACTGAATTCTGTTTTATTTCTGGAAGAAGGCATTTAAATCTGTTTGGGTTTTGTTTTTTAAATTGAAGAATCATTTCTACTCAGCCAAAGAAAGGTGTGCTTTGGATATCCCCAGAGCAGGCATAGTTGTTCACTAGGACCAGATCACATTGCACATTTGAACCTCACATTCCCTGTGACACTGCCATGATGTCACAGATATTTGGGAAAATAGTGCAACAGTGTCTAATTGACCAACAGGATCCAGGATTGGTCATTTTGTGAAGGAAACTGACAAATCAAACAACAAAGCCAGCTTGATAGCCATTCTCTTGGTGTGTGTCATTACTTAGTGCATTGCCATTGCATGCTCTCAGTATCCTCCAGAGCTCTCAAAGCATTTATGAGCTAAATGCTGAGGCCCTGGACATGTCTGTTGAGTGTGTGAGTAAATCTGAAGAACCCTTTCTGATTCAGTGCAGACTGTGCTCTGGAGACCTTTAAGGAAGCAGAAGATGCTATTCCACTTGTTAAAATCCGGTTGTGTTTTTTCTGCCTAGATTCTAGGTTCTCTTTAGGTCGGCTTGAGATCCTTTAAGACAGGATTGTTTCTTTGGAAACAGATAAAAAAGTAATAAAAAGTCAGTGCTTTACAGCTGAACACAGTGGGCTTTCTGGCTCCACTCAGTTGTCAATGAACAAATCACCCTACCATATGCTTTTCTAATTCTTTTTGACATGGGATGACTGGGGAGACTAAATGAGATGATGTATATAGATACATTAAAGTTATATTTGGTACAATGTTGGCAATGTGTACAAATTCTTATTATTTAAAAATATGGGGTAAAATGAGTTATATTAAAGTCAGTAAATATTGAAGACCCAGCTTTATTGTTATACCTATTAGATTATCAGATATGTGGACTTGACCTTGTATTGTTTTGTGTCTAATCTATAGTTCTTAAGTTAGAGTTATGGTCAATAAGATAGGTGAAAATTAATATTTAAACATTCTTAGACATAACCAAAGCAATTATACAATAATACTTCCACTACCTTTCTGGCATAAATCTTTTAATTCCCTCCTTGGAGACTAAGCCATATAAAGGAAGCACCGGAAAAATAAAATATCTCCACCTAGCACCGTAACATCAGGAAAAATAACCAGTACCTTATTATGGGAGTAGTTTGTGATGTGACAAGCTGAGCTGGAGCTGAGTTCACAAGCCTTGACATTAATGAGACATTTATGAATCTTGCATACCCTGAAGTCACCCTATTGGAATGTCCTTGTGGACATCACCATTGTTACAGAGAGTAATTAGGAAGCCCATACTTTCTTGTGTGATTTCTTTAGATTCCTATGGTTTTTATGGGCCCCGCCTTTGGGATTATGGAACTGGATATTTACATATGATCTTAATGATGTTATAGCTTCTAATGCAAACTCTTACTGAAAAGAAACTGACTGATACAGGTATATATCACAGCTCTGAGAGGTGCGTGTGCTGATGCTGAAGAAAGAGCATCCACTACAGTTGAAATTCTCCAGGCAGCCACTTTCATATTCATTTTTAGACTTCCATATTTTCAACAACTTTATTCCCTCCATAAGGTCATAGTTTTCAGCTTTTACTTCCCTCAATTTGCTAAAGTATCAGTCCTGGAATTCTACTGCCTTAAAAAAAAAAAAGAATTCAAGGTTTTTTTTTTTTTTTTTTTTTACATTTTGCTGACTGAAACTTTACCTGCCTGTTAATTGGCAGGTTAAACTTTATGAGTTTCTGGTACCCTGGTGATACATGACTATTAAAATTTGCAGGTGGTTCAAGGGCAGAGAGATGTAAGTTCCTGTACTGGTAATGTGTCATAAAGGTGTGCATTTCATGTGACTGTTGTGAGAATGGAGACTTTAATACTCTTGCACAATATAAGCTGATTAGGGAATCTTTATGGATCTCAACTATGGGGTCTCTTTTTCATAGAAATGGGGAAAGTATAATGCTTATAGACGGAAGCATAAAAAAATAAAATTTGTCCAGTGTTATCTTTTTGAAACTAAGAGTTTAGTGACCATCTGCATACACCTTCTGACTTGCACCAAGCTGCCTTATGTAAACAGTACTTCTGCCACATAAAATGCTGCAAATTTGACATTTTTACGAATTCTTCAGATGGCAGAATTTTCTTAATTATGCTTATGTCATATTTAAGGGTTAGCACATTTCCTTTTTGGAGTTTATCTTTTCATCAGGAAATGTGAATGCATACTGTGGCTAGCGGTATATACCACATAAGTAACTCAGTTTTGGTGAAAAACTGATATGATTGCAGTTCATTGGAAGCTGTATTTTCCTATGCTTTACAAGTGGTTTTCAGAACAAAAACCTCCCTCAAATATTGACTGTGTTAGCCACCCTTTCCACCTTAGAAGGAGCTCTTTGTAATTAGGGTTATGGCTAATTGTAGCATGGAGAGGCATTATAATGAATTAGTTTTAATTAAGAGAAGGAAAATGAATAACAATTATTGTATTTACAACTTTAAATTCAATGTATTTTTAGCTTCTTCCTCTGTTGAAGAAGACTCTATTCCCTTCTCTTAGCATCAAATTGTAATCTTCAAATAGGACTTTTGAATACATTACAATTTTGTTTTTTTATTACCCTGCTAACCATATGGTGATTTAGTTTGAAGGTAATGTATCATTTTTATATGTTGCCGAGAAAGTCAACAATCTTTAAACTCATTGTTTAAAAATACTTTTTAATTGGTTGCCTTTAATCTAAAGAAGGAAGCATCCAGGATTTGGGAGATAGGATTGGTGAGATGGAAGAGTACTGTGTGGAAGCCAAGGCCCAGGCCTTGCTACCAAAAGGATTGGTGGACCTCGGCAGATATTGCTATGGGGGTTTAAAAATCTCCAAACCCTTGCTGAACAGGAACACACAGAATTCACAGAATCTTTTTGAGTGTTATACTTGTATTCAAGCACACACATACACACACACACACACACACACACACACACACACACACACGTACAAACACACACAGATATCATTATATATGTGTCAATATTACTATGCATACATCCACACACCACTGATACACATGTATATGTTAATATACATTCATACATGTACCATTTATAAATATACATACATCAATATGTAACATGTTTATATTAAGTATATTTATATTAATATATGTATATATATATATACATACCATTTATAGCTATGCCCCTGCTAATGGGAATATATGTGTATGCTAATGCTAATGATTATGCATTTGAATGTATTAATACACAGGCATGTACACACCATTTATACAGATGTACACAGTAGTGTATGCACACACTGTTTAAACTAATATACATATATTTACATATATGTATATATTAACACACATACATATGAGTTAATACATATGTACTCAACAATTATACATATGTCTGTGTTCATTTATATTCACACATTCATACATTTGCTTGTATTAACATGTGTGCATACATTTTTTCATAAATATGCAAATATACATGTTTATACATCATATGCTGATATAGTATATTATAGGTCAAATTTTAACAATTAATTTAGCTTAGATGTCTCATTTTCAGATGTGTGACAGACTGAATACAATCAGCATACATGAATAGTCTTTGAATGTCACCTCTACTTTACTTTCTTCTCTAAGAAAATAGTGTTTTAGAAATTGCCAATCGCTCTTCAAAGGACTAATTTAAAACTGTAGACAAAATGTATTGATTCATCAAAGAATGATAAATACATTATTCTGTTCTGATAGAAAATAACAGATTGGAACTAGAGGTATTTATCCAGGCTCTCACCTGAATTTTCCATATAAAATTCTTAGCATGAAAATTGTCCTAGAAAAAACTGGATAAATGTAAGCTCCACAAAAGACTCACAGTTTGGGTGAACGTAATGTGACACTAATTTGATTTTATAGGCATTATGTTTAAAAAAAGTAACTAGCTTTACAGTATTATAATCTAGTCAAGGAAGTATTTGAGAAGCAAAGTATACTTTTGGCAACTGTTTCATGGCAAATGAGAGGGAACTAAGATGCTCAGCAAGGGAACAGTTTGTAGCACATGTTTGGCACTCAGCATTTCAGAGGTGCTAATAATAGCAGCTTGAATATTTGGTGGATCTATGTAGGACTGGTGACACATTAGCAAATGATGCAAGGCAGCCCATGTAGTTTATGGGACTTATTATTTTATATTGATTTTAAGCCTCTAGCTAGGAAAAACAGTTACTTAAAAATATGCAGTATGGATATATCCTCCCTTGCACTCTTTATTTCTAAGCTCAAATGAGCAAAGAGTATTCACTTTCTCAGTTTGACTAAGAAGCTGCTAAAGGAAATGGTCTAGGGGACAGATGGAATATCTGATTAGAGGAGGTGACAGAGGCAAGGGTTTCAGAAAGGGAAGGTATTGAGTGTTGCTCTGATAGAAGTGGTGGTGATTGCTCCTGCTGTGATGGCTGTCTTTGCACTCTATGCTTTAAAATCATGCATTCCCATCAATTATTCTCAGAGGAGTCGAATATCCTTCCTTCTTAAACTTTTGGTTATGACCCCATATAAGTTTTGTGTAATACTAAAAGGTTTAATGCATAGTGAATCCTAGGTGTTTCGTATAGTGTTTGGTCAAGTTGCTATACTGCAAGCTTGGTTCTGGGCATGTGATTTGTGTTCACACCACCACTGGACACCAACAGACACTGCTCATGTATCATGTGCTCACATCACCACCCCAAGCCACCAAACATGGCCAGAAACAAACACCTTCACTCCAAATTAAGATGGCAGCAATTACGAATAGCAGTGCTTTTCATAGTGTATACTACTTACTGTTTTTATAGAAGCATAATGTTTTGAATATGGAAAATATACATTTTATTTTATTTTGGAGTTCATTTTTCCTTTTATTGAAAATAGCTTCCTCCCCCCACCCACCTTCCATATTACATCCTGATACCCCTCTTTCTGTCTCTCATTAGGAAACAAATAGTTTTCTAAAGGATAATGATAAAATAAAATACAATAAGACAAAAGCAAAACTCATACATTGGAAGATGACAGAACAAACAAATAGAAGGAAAAGAGCCCAAGCAAAAGCACATAAACCATACAGATACAGAGACACACTCATTCACACACTCAGGAATCCCATAAAATTACTAAGCTGGAAGCTATATTATATATGCAAAGGACATGTAAAGAGAGAACTATATATGTAAATAAAACAAAATAAATATAAATCAAAATTTTAAGAAAAGCTGTGCCATGACATTATGTGACAAGGAGCCTCCAATGATGCCACTGAGTTTGTTTGCTGTTGGCCATCTTGTGCTGAGCATACAGCCTGCTCTTGTAGTAGTTTGCTTGGACTATTAACAGTGGGGACTTCCATGCCAGTGTTGCATGTGGCTTTTAGCTCAGCTGAGCATACTTCAGTAGCTGATCTCTCTCCTTGAATTAAATATGTACCTGTGATAAAAGAGCTAAGTGAAAACCTAATAAATGCCCTTAAATAGAGACCACACAGGCATGCCTTCAATCAAGCGGAATCTAGGAGGCCAGAGGGAAGAAATTACAAGTAAATGAATGATGTTTTAAAACTAAGGAGCCATAGCCAGAA
The DNA here is from genome assembly GCF_943737965.1 of Phodopus roborovskii. Taxonomy (NCBI): domain Eukaryota; kingdom Metazoa; phylum Chordata; class Mammalia; order Rodentia; family Cricetidae; genus Phodopus; species Phodopus roborovskii. The sequence continues at coordinate 12,973,250 of NW_026125391.1, forward strand.
TGCTGTGATGAAGAAATTAAAATACTCAGACATTTGTGAGACATGCTTAATTGGCCTTTACTTTTTAAATATATTTAAGTGAAAATTGAAATATACCTGTCTTAAGAAAATTTCAGATTATTTTTGTTAAAGGAGATATCTTTCATACAAGTATTTAGTAATAATGTAGGTGATATCATTGACCTTTATAGTATATAATGTCCATAAAAGAACAAAAACTAGGATAAAATAACTTTTTTATGTCTTTACTCTCTTAGTCATGTCTATTCCATCTTCTAGTTTTTTGGTTTTGACTATAGAATATCCAGTGTTTAGTAAACCATTTATCTCAGTGAAGTCCAAGTTTGTATATGCCATTATGTATTTTATGCTATTTCAAATTATTCAGTATCATTAGTAATTATATATACCTGAAATGGAGTTATTTGTGACAAATAAATTGCAAATAAAAGAATGACCCTTGAAATTTTTTGGGGGGGCATCTTGTTATTTCCTTTACATTATCTGTTCTTTACTGAGTACATTAAACATCAACATTTCTCATTCATAAAGAAAAACTTTTTAATGGTAGGCACAGATCCTTTGAAAAGTAAATAAAACAGAAGACTACAGAAAGTCACACTGGAAATCCACAAACAAACTGTGTTTACTGAAGGTCACCCTAGAGTTGTCAGACTGTGTATAGAAGTCGCCAAGTAGGAAGATGAGGTTAGTGTTTCTCATTTTGAGGTCTGACAGAGTTCAGAATCTCCACACTGGAGAAATGCATTGCATATTCTCATGTTATATTTCTGAGCTTGTATTTAAAAAGGAAAATGATAAATTACACTCTCATTACAATGAGCCTTTTAGACTATTGAAGAATGTTGGGAATCAAAGGAAACAGACAGCCCATCCACCAGAATGGTATGACCTATTATTTTTAAGTAAGTCTTTTATTTTGTTATTATCTCCTAAAATATTTCCATTTTTAACCTAAGTGTTCTGATTTCTTTGTGAAAATAACTTCAAGGGTATGCCAGTGGGTATGTTCATTAAAATTGCAAGCCTACATCATTGCTGTAAAAGCTTGGTTCTTATACTGGGGAAGGGTACAACTTTCAAGTGGTGGTTGCTCATGAATTTAGGTGCCTACACCTGTACATTATACCCTCAGACATAGACACCATGACAATATATATCCTTTTATAAAGAATGAGGCATTCTGATGTTGTACAGAAATGCCCAGAACAGAGGAAAGACCCTACTGAGATAAACAAAACCCATAATGCACAGAAGTCAGATAACTGGCTGGAATTGTTTCAAAGACCAGGCAAGCACAAATGTTCTCTTCCAGAATGCAGTTTTCCTGCGCTTGGGATTCCAAGAGAGTCTGATTACTCGGCATGGTTTATTTATCTTTCTGGACTGTTGACGTGGAGTCTGAGTTTGAGGGCCAGGACTCATTGTGCTTTGTTTAGTTGTGATTTCAGAAATCACAGTCTTCTCTTGGGTTTCTCTTTGTGATTGCTAGTGCTGATGATATCAAAGCTTCACAGGCCCACCTCATCTGTAAGAGTCAAGTGTATGTAAAACATTCTGGGTTTGAAATATAGACCCTGACAGAATCTAACAATAAACAGAGTACCTTCCCTGTTTATGGTTTGAGTTACAGCCTTGCATTGGCAATACTTCAGGCTCTGGTGATCTGGTCATACTAATAACTCATAAAATCCATGCCCCAGGGCAAGTGAGCATTTCTGGGAGTGTTAATTGGTTTCTTGCTTTTTTATTTTTTTAACTGACTCTACAAGTTGTTTTTAAGTATCCAACCTCTGTAAACATTCATGTCATCATAGAGACATGAAGAAGGAAGAGTAGAATCCTGCTCTTCTAGGTCTCAGGCATTAGTTGGAGGAAGGTTGAACATAAGGAGAGTATAAGAAATAAAAACATCTCAGGTAGCAAGCGTGCTCAGAAGAAAGAGAAATCCGATGAAACAATGCAATGTACTGTTTCAGATTATATATCCCAAGATGCTTGTCATGTGACAAACAAACATTTCAGGCTGTGGTCTCAGCTAATGAAAGAAAGACTGGTGATGAGAATGTGGATAAGAGTGTAGCCCATCACCTAGACCTAGCCCTGGGTTTGCCTTCCACTAACTATTCAAATCCCTCTCTATTCTCCATTTCCACATGCCCTTCTCCATCAACTGCATTCTGAATGAAATCGTGTTGTTAGGTGGCTATAGGAAGGATCCTCATCTCATCGATTACTTGATGTCCTCCTCATCATATTTCCTATATAGAATAACAATTTAATTTGAAATGTGTTACTCAAGAAACAAGTACATTTCAAAACAATAAAACAATTTCTTCCTAATCATTTACCTTAAAACATGTTGAAGTGAGAAAATATTTTCTCTCAAAGAAGAAGGAAGATGAAAGAAAAAAATTTCCTGTTTAGAGAATCAGAGCAGCAGAAGAGAAAATGAGAGGAGGCAGGGAAGGAAGAGAGAGACCGCCAGACAGAGGCAGAGGAAGCAAGAGACACACACAGAAAGACACAGAGAGCAAGAGAGAGGGTGGGCTTTCTTGTTTTTTGGGTTTTTTTTTTTTTTTTGGTTTGTTTTTGTTTTTGTTTTTGTTTTTGTATCTGGAAAGATACAGGGACCCTTTCTTAAACAAAGTAACTGAAGGCAGGAGACTGATGATGATGCATCTGTAGGGTGAAATGTGGTGGTGTAATTTCCTAAGGGATTTCCTCACTGCCTTCTTGATAGTTCAGTGTCATGGATGAGTGAGTTTACCCCACAAGTAAGCATTTAGCTCCCCAAGAAAAGACTCTTAATCTCAGCTAGCCACGTGATTAGATGCAGGCTGAATGCACTAGATTAATGAGGCGCCTGAGTGAAAACAGCCTCTTGTAAGGACAGCACAAAATCCTGAAAAGCCATCTGGTGTTGTCTGTAGAGACCTAGTCCTGATGCAACCTCAGCGGGAGTCATGGTGGTTCCTGATCTAGCTTGTCATCCCTGCTTTGGGCCTGTTTTCTGTGAATGACAGCATGCCATTATCTGTTTGTCTGTCTATTTTTAGTAGCTACTGATATCTGTGTGTTTTCTCAGTGTATCTAAATGTAGACATCACTTTTTGAAACCTCTACTCACTTCCCACAGCCTTTCATCTGTGAGTTAATGCCTCATTTAGCTTATTCTCCCTCCACACACACTAATCCTTTTCTCTCCTTTCTGATAGCAATGAGGAATGTCTGTGAACTCCTGGTATATGTCTCAGTAACTGCCTTGCTTATTATTTTTTTTTCTTGTCCTTTACCACCTGAGGAAAGGAAACATGGATTGTGATCTTTGTGGAGAAAGGTCTAGAAAAAAAAAAAGAAGCCATTGACAAATACCAGCTAGCAAAGCTATAAGAGCAGGAGACAGTATGGGCTAGTGAGATAGTCTGATAGAGAATAAGTAAAAACATATACAGAGCAGGGAAATTTGAATTTCTTCACTCTGTCTAGTTTCCATCAATGGGCTACTAGTAGTGATCTCTGAAGATCACTCTGGCAGGCAAGAATGAGACACTGATTTCATAAAACAAATCTTCAAAGGAGGGAGAAAGCAGGCCTGTGAGAAAGAAAGCAGAAGTGTGGCACAAGAGGTCACGGGAAAGGAAGGGCTCCCTGTGGGGTTTGGACTTGGAGAGAGAAAGAAGTAGCATTGGGCCACAGTCCAACCTGCATTAGCCTCTTTCTAGAAAGAAAAGGAAACACAAACACACACATACACATGCACGCATGCATGCACGCACGTGGTCACACACTCACACACAGGCACACACACACATACACACAACACTAACCTTAGAAGAGATTATCTACACTAATTTCCTCTCTTAAGTTTGTGTTTATAATTCCCATTTCTCCACAGGCCTGAGCTTAAGGATGGAGTTTTAAGGTTGATCCCTAAAACTCAATAACTAAGCCCTTGGGTATGAACCATAAGTATTTTGTGGAAATAGGTCTTTGGAACTAACAGCTACAAATAAAGCAGTACTAGAAGTCAGTTTATAGCACTTTCGTTGGTGGTTGATATTATGATTTTTACATTTTAGTTACCTAGAATATTAAAGTATATTTAGAGCAGGCAATTTTCTTTTTATTTCAAAATATATGTATTATTTGTATATGTGTATGTGCAGGTAAACATGTGAACACATGTATGTAGAGGACAGAGTACAACCTTGAGTGTGATTCCTCAGGTACTGTCCAACTCCTTCCCTCCCTTCCCTTCCCTTCCCTTCCCTCCCCTCCCCTCCCCTTCCCTTCCCTACCCTTCCTTTCCCTTCCCTAACCTTCCTTTCCCTCCCCTTCCCTCCCCTCCCCTTCCCTCCCCTCTTTCCCCCTCCCAACCCCTCCCCACCCTTTACTTCTTCTTTTTCCTTTTCCTCTTCCTCCTGGTCCCTCCCTCTGTCCCTCCATTGGTCCTTCCCTCCCTTCCTCCCTCCCTTCCTCCCTCCCTTCCTCCTTCCTTTCCTCCCTCCCTTTATTTTAGGGACAGGCTGTTTCACTGGCCTATAGCTCACCATGTCTCCTAGATTGACTGGCTAAGAAGCCCAAGGCAAGCTGCCTGCTCCACCTGTTCAGAACCTGATTGTTTACAAAGGTCATAACTGTCCCCTAGCTTTTACATTAAATAATTTAAATTGAGGTTTAAATATTAATAGTTCAGTATTCTTTTGCATAGCTAAATTTCTGTGAGTCCTAATTTTCATTTTATTTTGGAAATATATTTGTGTGACATTCTTTATATCATAGCTTTATTCCTTTGTACAGTTTTGAGGGGAGTGTGTCTTTTCTTGGACAATATTAAGAAAGTTTATATTCTAGGTACTAGATATTATATGAGAAGAGGACTTTATTTATAAAATTTAAGCTTCTTAAACTAGTGCCTTAAATGACCTGACCAGTATTTCATTTTTGTTAAGTTTGGAAAAATTTACCCCCAAATGTAATGATTTGAAATGACAATTATTTGTTCATGATTCTGCATTTTGGCCTGGCAATGTTTCTTTCCTCCCATGGCATTTAGCCGAAGCTGGGTTGGCAAGTCCAAGGTGGCATCTTGTTCTCTATTGCGTTTCTCCTACTCCCTGTATTTCCTAGTTCTTCCAACAAAGAGGATGAGTCCCAAGTAAGTAGAGGCAGGAGGTTCTAGATGCCTAATCTGTTAGTAATTTGATTCCAAAAGAAGCATCCCACTCAACCATTTATGTGAGACAAAAGTTGTCACAGGTTAGCCCAAATCCAAAGGGACAGAGACAGGCCCATGCATTTGCTGGGAAGGAGTTATTGCCCGGTATTTGGAGTATTTGGAGACTAGGACACAACACTTATAAACACATCAATAAATAACAACAATAACAAACCAAAACATCATAAATATAAAGAAGTTTAGATACAGCTTTTAAAAACCTCTATGTGTCATGTTATGGCTTTGTTTACCCTTTAGGGTGACTGCAAATTAGTTTATGTTTCCTTAATATAGAGTTATAATATCCTGTGCTTTAGATTTTTTTTTTTAAATCCAACAATAAAAGCCTCCATTCTCAGGGAGTTAGTCAGTTTGTAAATGTTTATGATATTTCCTTGTTTAACTATTTTTTTTTCATTTTGTGAAATCTCTTCTTGTCCATGATATAGCTGGAGGAATCTGAAAACAGTTAGATTTGGGTTCAAATAGCAATCAAACCGCTTTCTTACTGTAGACACTGGACATTTTATTTAAATTCTTGGGCTCTCATTTTTCTCATTCATATAATAATTACACTTTTGATCAGGTTGGCATGATCATTAAATAAGGAGGCAGACACATCTCATACAGTGACTGGAAAACTGTCCTGAAAGAGTTTGTTTTCCATTTCCTTGCATTAAAAAAAAAATCCTATTTAAAACACTTTAGGAATTATAAACTTCTCAGTTTTGCATTTTATTATTTTGGTCATGTCTTAAAATGATAAAAATAATAATACTCTCCTCTTATATAAATATTTGTAAGACAAAATAGGGAAAGAAAGTCATAGTCCGACATGGTACTAGAGGTTTGAATTTTGATGTTCACTGATATATCTTGTTTATATGCAAGTTTCATTTTTCAGAATTCTTTTCCATACTCCCTTACAATGAAAAATTTTCACAAGTAGAAACCATGCAGTGTTTTTATTTTTTCTTCTTAGATACATGATTATCTATATTTGTAATAAGTCATCTATGAACCTTTGATACTTGTAGGAGCTCCAATGGCACCGTTGGTTAGAGTGTGGTACTTATACAGCAGAGCCTTTGATACTTAAGTGAAGTGATGACAGCATATGTTGTGGTTCTTATAAGTCAGATTGTTCTAGTCTCAGGGTACCATTGCTGTTTTGGTATTTATTTTGTAGCAACAATATTTCTTCATTATTTAAGGAATTTTCTATTTTTATTAGGAATTTTAATTTCTAACTGTTGAAGTTCTTCTCTTATCATAAAATAGCCTCATAAAGTTGAGCCTTGGATTTCACTATAATTATTTATACAAGAGTTTATAGACTGACAGCAGGATTGTGTGCAAGACAATTAAAAATTTTAAGCATAAACTTATTGTAAATTCTATTGAAGTACATAAAACATAGCTGTAAGATGTGAATGCATCTGAGAGACATTACAAAGACTTTATTTGGAAGTTGAGTTGAAGCTAAGATTATTCAGCAAGTGCTTGTGTCTCCATGAGAAATAAAACAACCTCGGAACTGAAGTTGGCATAGATGGGGCACTTTTCCCCATTCAGAACCAAGCGGGCAGGCGACATGTTAGGGAGGAAATACTTCTTCATTTTTCATCGATGAAGCTTGCCAACTAAATTGCATTTGGGGTTTGCAAGCTATCATCAAGGCACAGTTTATCATTTTATATAATCTACACATGGCCACAGAGGAGGAGCATCTGCCCTTCTGCAGTTAATGCTAAGTTATCAGTGCTTGGCAGAAAGCAGAGAGTGCCATGTGGCTGTATTTCTGCACAGTTAACATGGAAGAAGTCATTGTACATTACATTTGTAGAAACATTGAAAGGAAATTGCTCCCTGGCAAGCTCTGTCAAGGTTTGTGTTCTTTCTGCAGTAGACTGCAAGTCTTTCCAACACTATCTTTGTCGTCTTTGTGTATGGCTGAGATCTTCTTGTGCCTTAAAACAGTTCCGGTTGAAATTAGACTAATTATATCCCATGTGATGGATTCAAATATAACATAACTTCTGTAGTGCTACCAAATCTTCAAATTTGGGAGGAGGCCTACAACAGAAAAAAAAAATGGTTCCCTGTGTTTATGTCCAATTATTTGCTGTCAGTGCTGAGCAGACTCATCCATATATTAGCACAGTGATGTGTGGATTGAGTGTTCTAGAAAAGCAGAATCATTGTATTCAGTTTTGATCTCCTGTTTCTTTGGAATAAATCAGGTCTAATTATAAGGTACACATAACTAAATAAAGTGAAATAATTCCAGAGAGATGATTGGCATATGTCAAGAGTTTAAGGATAGAAATTTTGTGTTGTATATTTATCACCTTTTGTTTATGGGGATTTCTGATATTAGCTATTATGTAGAACACACTTGTCATTCTTTCTCCCTGGCCCAGTACATTTCCTCTATGTGGTGGAATTTACAGAGATGTTAATGCAATTTTTAAATATTAGTGAGAAGCAGAGAACTTGACTATCGTACACTACATCACAATGCTGTCAACCTCTATCTGTGTATATCAACATAATTTACTCTGGACATAATATATTTATAATTGTTAGCTGTATCACATTAGACAATGATCTGTGTGTTCATTTATCTTATAGAAATTCACTAAAAGAAATATGAGATTTTCATTGTGCATCTTCAAAGTAGAAAATTAACACCCCAGGCACAAAATAACAAAGTTTATTCAATGTCACATACAGTCTTGAAACTTTCATTTACCCCTCTCTTCCCTACTTCTAGTCTAGTTGTATACTTTATGAATCCACAAAAGATTGCCTTTATTGAAAGCTTTTTGTTATTCAAGATGACTTGTAAAGTTTACTCAATCTTCCCTACCAAGGGAAACAGGAAATTCCAGAGAACACTAGACCCAGCAAACCTATAAAATTGGAGAGAGCAGACCATTATTTCTGAAGACATTTCACATAGCACTTTGGGAAGCAATGACTAATTAGTTTTTGGTCTTAACAATAGCACTTTCAGGGGCTGTTTCCCCTCCCTTTTATAGCTTTCATATTAGGAAAAGAAGGCAAGTACCTCTCAGTGATGAAATATTGGCGACATATGCACTTGCTTCTCTGTAGGAGCTCAACTCTTTGATCCTTTGTACAATTACCTTTATTGCCTGGCTGACATTAGCTCGCTGGAGAGTAACAACCAATTGTTGCAGTCAGGACAACATCCTAATATGCTATGCCTTTAATGACTGACTTATTATTTCAAATTGAAGGCTCAGTTTTTCCTATTTCAGAATTCATGGTGCAAATTAAATCCTTAAAGAACTATGGGGCCTTCCTCATGCCCAGAGCCTCATTGTATTCACAGAAGCTCCTTGCTGAGCCTTTCCAGAGAGTGCTGTGTCATTAATGGAGCAGTATTGACTCAATGTTCCTTGGGTGCAGACATTTGTATGCTCAGCCTCCTTATTTGTGCATTTTATTTATTTACTTTCTTATCCACTAATTTACTCTTTCATTTGTTTTGGAATTTTACTTTTTACATCTATGGACACGGGCAGCCTTCCTTTCTTCTCCTATCCCACAATTAATCCACCACCAAGTCCCATCTGTTCCACCTTCAATATCACCCTGCTGACATTGACATTCTTGGTTTGTTGCAAGACTCTATTTTAGCTCATTATTTTCTCCAAACTTCTACTCTGTCCCATCCTTCCATGGTTGTGTGGTTTCCTTCCTTCCTTCCTTTCTTCTTTCCTCCATTCTTTCCTTCCTTCCTTCCTTCCTTGCCTCCCTCCCTCCCTTCCTCCTTGCCTTTCTATCTGTATTACACTTATTGTGGTAATTGCTTTAGCATGGTGCTTATCCATATAGCAGATTTTATAAGTACATAAAGCATGGCCATAGTGTAGTACAAAAGTTCTCTAGAAATGATTCACTTTTCATGATTCAGTTTTATTACCAGCTTCCTGTCTTTCCTCTCTTCTACCTAGACATGTAAACCACTACTCTGCTTATTGCTTGTGTGTCTTTTACTACCTGAAATGCATCATGTGAGTGAAATCATGAAGTACTTGTCTTTCTCTGACTTTTTATTTTACTTAGAAAAATGCAGTGTTATCCACACTCTTGCCTATAGCAGGATATCTTAAAAGTTCAGTTATTCAATTGTGTATGGAAACCATGTTTTCAAATCAAGTCATCTGTCAGGGGCATTTCTATGCTCAATTCTTTTGGGTAAATACCGATAACTTGGATTTCTGAATCTTTTCATTAGTTTTAAGGGAATTATGTAGCTGTGACATCAGCAGTGTCCAGCAACCTGAAATACTTACATACAGCAAAGAAAATAACAAAGAGAAAAACACAGCCCACAAAATAGAAAGATAACATTCGTGTAAAACTTATGCTGAAAGTTAATTTGTAAAATATATGAGGCTCTTTCACAGTACAAACAAAACAACTAAAACAGTTTAAAATGAACTTCTAAAAAGGAGAAATGTCAAAGATTAATAGTGTTTTGAAAAGAGCTTCAATGTCACTCATAACCAGGGAAATGAAGATACAAACTTCCTTAGGCAGTCCTTCATATTTTAGAGTATCAGTAACAAAATACAAGTATTGGTAAGATTGTGGAGTAACTGATGATCAGATTTATTGTAAACTTGAAGGTTGAGTGGGCATCAAGAAATAATACCATGACTATCCTCTACTCAGAACCCTCTAGAACAGTGGTTCTCAATCTGTGGGTCATGACCATTTTGGGGGATGAATGACCCTTTCACAGGGGTCATAAATATATGTGTATCATATATTTATATTACTATTTATAACAGTAGAAAATTTACAATTTTATGGTTGGAAATCACCACAACATGAAGACTATATTAACGTGTTGTAACATTAGGAATATTGAGAACCACTGCTCGAGAAGAGTCTGATCTTCCTCAGGGTAAAGGCAGATATAGCTCCCAAGGCCAACCAGACTTGAACCCTGATTCATACCCCATACTCGTGTCATGCCAAGCATAGAGTCCCAGGGTTTGCCTGAGCCCCCAATAATTCAGAGCTTGGACTTCCAGATGTCCATGTAGCTCTGTGCCATCTGTCTTTAGATATATGCTCAATCATCACCATGTAAAAAGGATTTCATAATATCTTATACAAAGTGGCAAATGTCTCCTATATATATATTCTTGTTTCCCTTGCTCTTTTCATATCCCTTCTTAGTATCCATTAAGGCGTGTATTTGTTTAGTTGCTCACAGAGTCTCCTGCTGTTAGCTCATGAATGTCAGTGAGGCAGAGACATTATTTTAGACCTGTGGTATCTAGTGCAAGAACATCACTTTCTTTGAAGTAGGGATTCATTAAGCACTCTGCACTATCTAGATCAAAATTAATTAATAAATTAATAAGAATTTTTTCCTCGTGCATTTTTCTTTATTGTTTATCAACAAGTCTCAAAATGAAGGTACTTAATGTCTTGTTAATTATAAATGTGTCATTACATGTCCATTCTTTGGTAGTAAAATTACTTCCTACCAGATGTGGGGCTTTATTTAACGTCCTTTATTGCAGGTGGCTAGGAAAAGTTTGGCAACACTTGTCTCTAGCCTGTAATTTTGGCAGTATAAAACAAAGAGGAATACAAATGGCATGACATCTATATAGCTTTCCCATGTTGTTGCAAGTCAAAAATGAGTGAAAAGTGTAAGGTATAAACTTTGGTGAGGAGGGAACTAGAAATTCCTTTGACCCATCATGGAAATCCTATGCTCTTTAGATATACTTCTTGTTGAGTCAGATGGCTGATGTTTCATATGAAATCATCTTGAAAGACTGGATTCTTCTTTATTTTTTTAGCATTTAATTAAAAGGTGAAAAATAATTCATATCAATTACATATATCTAACATTTATTATGAGGCAAAAATTATAAAAATAATATTAATTACTTTTTAATGCTGCATGGGTGTCAGAAACTCCTATAGACACTTCACACATTAGTTAATTTTAAATCTGAAATTTATGAGTTTTATAAGGTGGAGCATATTGAAGATTCTGGGGAGTTAATTTGCCAAAGTACACAAAGCCAGGTTGATCTTGGAAACTAAACCAATCTGAATTTATAAAAATAACTTGTTCCTATACATGTGTTTTTCAAACTGTAGACCATAGCCTATATTTTTAAAGTAATTAAAGTAGTTGTAAATTATGACTACTTGCATATTTACACGCACTGGGAGCAAATATTCATTATAAACCCCATGCTAATGTACTCTAGTCTATCCTAGTTTAAGCTTGTCATGCCATACCATATCATACTGAGTACTGCTATGCCATGTTGTACTTCATTTATTGAATTTTGTTCTTTCCTATCCAGTGCTTTCCTGTCCAGGCCCATTCCATCATGCCCCCTACCCCAATGAACTGGCTTTATGATTGTGGTGGTTTGAATGAGAATGTCCCCTATAGGCCCATATATTTGAATGCTTGGTCCATAGTTAGTAGAACTGTTTGGGAGAGATTAGGAGGTATGGCCTTTTGTATTAGGCATGGCCTTATTGAAATGGGTGTGTCAGTTAGGGAGGGCTTTTAGTTTACACAAGTCCATGCTTTCCATACTTTCTGCCTCTCTCTCCACCTGCAACTTTTGGATCAAATGTGAGCTCTCAGCTACTGCTCTAGCACCACACCTACCTGCCTGCCACCATGACCCCTGCCATGATACGCATGGACTAACTCTGAAATTGTAAAATACCCGCTCCCCAATTAAATGCTTTATTTTGTAAATTGCCTTAACATTAACTAAGATGCCCCAATATTTTAGAAATTGTTCCTCACGGCTTGAAGAAGTGTACAAAACCAGGCATCAAGGAACTTCACATGGAAAGAGGGGAATTGTTTGATAATGTAACCATAAAAATGATTACTTTTGACTTTCTTCTATGAGGATATAGAATTGGAAGGGTTTTAGCGATCCCTTCTCTTGGATCCTAGTAAGAGTCCAAGCTTGAGCAAGCAATGAGAATTGAGGAAGAGACTCAAAATATGGCCATTGCATGTGTTTGTAATGTTACCATTTATTTATCTGCAACTCAATTTTGCTGTATAACCAAAAGCTGTTTTAATGTTATGGATATGTTAAATCTGTAAAGACTTCTAAGTGAAATAGCTCTGTATGGCCTTTTAAACATGTGCGTTAAGTATCCTTAATGCATCGTTGCTGGTGTACTTTATTGCTACCCCTTGATGACAGATGTTCGTCACCTGCTGCATGATAAACAAAGAAATTATGTAGTGGTTTTAGCTTGTTATAGTACTAGGAAGTATGGATGGGTCCTGAATTGCCTACATGTCTTCATGCTACAGCATCAGTTGCTCTGTTTTGAGGAAAGTTATCCCGTTGATCTGTTCATAAAGCATTTACTGAGAATTGATAAATGTAGAAAGAACACTTTGACAAAGCACCTTCTCTATCCTGCCTGCATACTAAACTTGGAATTTTTTTTACTGTGTCCTTTTTTAACTGTTTGTCCTCATCTCTTCTTACAGCCTCTCTTGTTTAATATGTTTTTGAAGAATTTTGAATAAAAACATGCATGCCTGCCTGTCTTAGCTCAGCTGATTTGTCCTATTTGTATGAGATATCTTATGTCTTTGTTTTTTTTTTTCCTTTATTTTATTTTTTATTTATTTTTCTTATTTTACATATTGATTCCAGTTCTCTTTCTCTCCCTCCCTCCCTTTCTCCATCCTTCCCTCCCTCCCTCCCTCCCTCTCTACCTCTCTCCCACCTTCCCATGCCACCTGACCACCCTCCCTCCCATCCCCCCCCACTCCATATGTAGGGTGATGCCTTCCAGGAGGGGTCATCTAAATCTGTCAAGCCATTTGGAGTAGGGACTAGGCCCTTCCTCCTGTCTCTGGATTAATGCAGTTATCCCTCCATGGGGAATGTGCTCCCAAAGTCCTTTTGTGCACCAGGGATACATCCTGGTTCCACTGTCAGAGGTCCCTTAGACTGCCCACGCCTTCTAACTGAGACCCATGTTCAGGAGGGCTGAGTCAGTACAATGCTGGTTTCCCAGCTATCAGTCTGGGGGGGGGGCATTAGCTCCCCCTTGTTCAGGTCAGCTGTCTCTGTTTTTCTGTAGCCTGGTCTTGTCCTCCCTCTCTGCATATGGATTCCCTTTCAGCTCAGTCTTCATTTGTGGATGTCTGCTTCTGTTTCCATCTGCTACTAGATGAGGGCTCTATAGAGAAATGTTCAGAGACTTAAAAGGAGGACCCCAACTAACAATTTGAGCAACAGTGGAAAGGCTACCATAAATACCCTTCCCTGATAATGAGATTGATGACTAACTTATCCACCATCTTATTATATCTTTGTAAATCTATCAATTCTTGCTTCATTTGTCCATTGGTGAATTGAAGCATAATCTAAATCTGTCAAGCTGTTTTTTTCTGCATCTAGAACTGGGAAAATTGATCCAGCTCTTTTTCTGAACACCTCTGTGCTTGAAATATCGATGAAGAGATCTTTACAGAGAACCAAATGTGTGCTTATAGCAACTATACAACTAAAGTCAAATAAGCAATATTTTTACTATACTAATAGCAATAGATGTACAATATTAGATTGATCAATCCCATGTATTTTCTAAGAAGCTACTTGAGATGATATATGAGAAGAAAATAGTTTTATAAACTAAATTGCTAAAGAGTTGTTCATTAGCTTATTCACTAAGGAAAATATGTAAAATATTTAACATCTTCTGTGAATGTTTTTAACTCTTAGGTTGAAAATTCGGTAGATTTTTTTCTCTAAAAGTTGCTTTAGATAATAGGCTTGTACTGTGAAACACAATTTATAGTTAAATTATCATTTGTTCTAGTAGCCAGCTGATAACATTTGCATGTGGTTTAACTTTATTTATTTTTTGGGGGAAATTGTAGGTAGGTAGTGGATTTGATGTGGTGTAAACTGGGCTTTTTGACCATGAATTTGGGCTGTATTCACTGTAAATGACTGGTGCTTAAACTGAACGTATTGTTGTATTGTTACAATAACATAAACGTTAGCACTAGTTCTCTAGAGTGGCAGCAGGTGTGAAATGGAGCAAAGCTGGTTTTTCCTGAACTCGATCTCAAGGGTTTGCTTAGGGCATAAAGCTATGACTCTATAAGACACAGTATCAGGTTTATTGAGCTCATTCCAATTAATGTTGATTTTTAACTCAATTTCATATCATTTGAGCTGAAATGGTTTGTAGAAACTAGTATTTTTATGTATAAAGGTAAAAGTATTTTTAAGATTGTGGGTATGTGCTCATCCATGTGTGTTTTTATATTCAGGTGATATATTCAGGAGCACTAAGATAAAATCTGCCAAATATATGACATGCCAATTTTGTGGCTATGGTTTGTTTGAATTGTAGCTAGGGGAAGTGAAACCTATAGAAGTCACCAGAGTCCATCTTTTTTGACCAGGAACAACTCATCCAGATCCTCTGCATCTCTCACTCCTCATTTGTCATCTGTTCTATAAAAATTGCCACCAACCAAATACATACTGAGGAGTATAAAGAGAACAGCTATTCAAGGGGGAGCACGTGGACTCCAGTCTGATAGCTGGGAAACCAGCATAGAACCTGCCCAGATTCCCTGAATGTGGGTGCTGGTTAGGAGGCCTGGGTAGTCTATGGGGCCTCTGGTAATGGATTATCAGTATCTATCCCAAGTATACGAATGGACTTTGGGAGCCCATTCCACATAGAGGGATACTCTCTCAGCCTAGACACAAGGGGGAGGGCCTAGACCCTGCTCCAAATGATATGACAGACTTTGAAGACACCCCATGAAAGGCCTTACTCTCCCTGGGGAGCAGAAAGCAGATGGGATGGGGGTTGGGAGGGAGACAGGAGGAAGGGAGGGTGAGGGTACTGGAGTTGACATGTGAAACAAACTTTTATTCAAATTTAAATAAAAAATATTCACATAAAAAAGAGAACAGGTATTAATGTCACACGCTATCCACAGATAACAGGTACACAATACAAATATAGCTATTGGGTAAATATGTAAATATGTATCATATGTTTATGATTATTGTAGAGTTCCCCTAAGTCATTGTATTTAATATAAATACATATAAAGAATGTGCAAACACAATCTGTAGAAGAAGAAATAAATAAGCATATGGTATATCTTTCTTTTAGTCAAATAAAGAAAAATACGTGTGATATTTTACTTATCATTAGAACTATTAAAATTTCTTAAGATTTTTTGATTAAGTGCTGGTGATGGACTAGGAATTTGAGGATATTAGAATGTTAGCAGAAAGAATTTTAGGGTCAATTTTTCATTAAAAAGTATAAATGTAATTCTTTGCTAGAAAGTTGACTCTTTAGATCAGTGGTTCTCAACCTTCCTAACCCTGTGACTCTTTACTACAGTTCTTCATGCTGTGGTGACCGTCCTCTGTATTTTGTTACTACTTCATAATTATAATTTTACTACTGCTTCAAATTGAAATGTAAATGTTTAACATACAATAGATCTGATACATGGCCCCCAAAGGCATCACAACCCACAGGTTGAGAACCACTGCTTTAGGATCAAGTTGTCACAGTAAATATTTTGTTGCTTTTGTAAAAACTCACATGTGTAGGCTTTTACTTATGACAGAAAACTAGAGAAAGGTTAAATTATGTTTATCTATACATTAAAATGAGGTAAATGTGTGTAGGCATAAAAGATGTGCAGAATGCATAGTCAAGTGAAGTGTTCTTTGTGATGTATTTGCTCAATAACAGAATAAAAACAAAAATAAATATGTTAAATGACATCACTGTATATGTGTGTAAATGCTTAGCATAAAGTGTCAGGAATTTCTTAACAATTCCTAGAAGGCAATGCTAAAGTGTTATATTTGTAAATAAATGTGATTTTTTTAAAGTCACAGTGCATACATATGTATTTAAAATCTAGGCTTTTTACAGGGAGCATAACCCTTGGTTGGAAGTCATATTCTATGATTAATCTTAGCTTTTATTTTCTATGTGCTTCATGAGTGTAGGTTGAAAATCATGCTTAATTCTCAAGAAATTTTTCAACATTTACCTATTTTGTGGGAAACAAAAGGGATATATTCCAGAAATATAAAACACAAAAGAGTAAATTCTATACGAGTCTCTTCTCCAGTCTGTCTTCTGTGTAGAGAGGAACTTAGAGAGAAGGGTGGTTAAGATGTGGAAACAAATTGATGGTCACAGATTTTCAGTTCCAAGTGTAAGGATCCATGAAAGCTGCAGCAGTCTGAAGACAACACATGACCACAAATATGACATCCACAATACTAACAACATTATACATAGAATCTCTTTCCTGTAAGCATTTAACAGTCTCTATCTGTATACAGATTGTGGAATTAAAAGATAGTAAGAATGTGCAATTACACTCATTTCCCTTCCGTTCCACTTTACCATTACTACAAGATACATTACCTCATACAGTTTTAAAACTTACCTTAGTGCTTGAGATATGTAATTTGTGACAATAGCTATACTAAATATCCCTTTGCTATGAATCACAAAGGTCACTTTCTTGACACCAGAGATTTGTTTTCTATAATATCCTATGACATATCACTCATTCTTCCCTCCTTTGTTTTCTGTATCTGTGTGCCTCTTTCATCTCTTTGGAGGGCTCACAACTGGATTGTCAGTGGAAACCTAAGAGCCTGTATCGTCTGAACCCCTAGAACTGTTTTTACTTCATCTGAATTGAACTTTCTTTGAAATAGGATTTACCCTTTAGAGTTTACATCATCCCCCTTCTTTGCAGCATCTATTTATAATCTTTACCCTGTAGAACCATGGGGAAGTTGCTTGTTTAATTTCTCTCTAGGGTGTTCAGTCTTCTGACAGCAAAGACACTGCCTGGTTAATTAGCATCAGGTTCATCCACATCCCCAAAGTAGTCAGCCCTGCCCAGCCACAAACTTGAAGCTTCCAGTAAGTGAAGGTGGCTGTGGTGCAACATGAAGATTCACAAGGGGGTATGTTTGGAAAGTGGGTTCTAGTGGAAGTGCCAGGCATCCAGGTTGCTAATGATTGATTCCTGGTATCTGAGTTGTCTCTCCTGAACAAACAAATCTCAGCAGAGTCTCCTGGTTTACTGGGCTACCATTCAGAGAGACACTGAATTCATAACAGGTTCTGTTGTGATACAATCATGGTCCACAGACTTGAAACGAAGAATCAGCAGTGTCAGAAAGACCTAGCACAGGAAGGTGTTGCTTTTCATGAAGTGTTTTATTAACTGAGATTTTTCGTGAAAAAACTCTGTGTATGTTTGTTCCATTTATCTAGTTTTTCTTTATCAATAAAAAGTCAGGAGTCAGATATTTGGGTAAGAACCTGAATGATCAGAGAAGCAGCAGAGAAGCAACCAGTGATCTCCTGTCTCTTCCATTCCTCCATCCAAAAGGGGCTGAGATCCTCTCTAAGCCCTGCCATACTACTTCCTATCTATCCTCAGTCCTCTAAAAACTCTATGGTTCGTTTTGGTCAGTTAGAAGCTAACTCCACGCTGTGATTCAAAGCAAACTTTATTGTCAGAATACAATCAAAATATCACACAGCATATGGTGGTGCATGACTGTGATCCTACAACCTAGTGGCTAATGGGGTCTGAGGTATGATTTGAGGCCAGATCGGGCAAGAGACTCTTTGTTTCAAAGAAAACCCCAACAACAAGTATTACAACCAAAAAAAAAAAAAAAAAAAAAAAAACCCTGAAAACACATGTGTGCCCTTGTGTGTATGAGTGAGCGTTTGTATTAAAGCTAGGTGTTTTAACTCTTTCTGTTAACTAGCAGAGCAAAACTTGTCATTTATAAAATGTAACTCAGAAATTTGGACATATTTTGAATAGAACTGAATTTATATACACATATAGAAATACTATTTTGTGAACTCAGGTACATTAAAAACTTATAGAGCTATCTGTATCCATCTGTAGAAAAAATTCTATGCTCCCACTACTAATATGATTACTATTAATATCAATAATAAAGAAAAATATCTTCATGTGCATGTTCTACGTAGTAGTGAGTGATGCATCTTACAAATAGAAGAATAATGTTAGAAGACATATTGTCTCTTCCAGACATCATATACCCTAATTGTGTTTCCAAGCATATGGGATGAGATGATGGTATCCTAGTTACAAAGGAGTCTGATATTTGTTGTTGCCAGAACCTGTTTTTTTCCTTGCAGGTTCATACTTCTTCAGGCTTTGCCATGCCAAAGAAGTCATCAGTACATAGACAGATGAGTGCTGACATGATAGGGATTATTTGGCTCCATAATTTAAACTGTACACACCAGGAACTGATGGCACAGTTCTATTGTCACTTCCCTAAGAACTGTTTTGCTAATTCCTTTTTGCTCATTAGCATCAAGTGCTATTTATAATCTTTATCATAATATGATTTCCATGCTTTTAATTTGTGTGAACTAAGAATAGAAAACATTATCTTACTGTTCTCTCCATTTAATGAATAAATTTCCTCTAGAATACATAACTAATTAATGCTCAGTGCTGGATGTACTGGCTACATATGTGTTTCCCAAGTTTAAAGTATGCCAAGACCCCTTAGTCACTTCTAACCTAACACGATCTCTTCTGTTGCTTATCTATGAATTGTCGGAAAGCAGGAGATTTATTTGACACATCAATGGTAGAGGAATTCACAGCAGCAGAAAAGAGAATTATGCATTTTATGAGGCCAAAAATCATGCAACAGATTATGAATTCAATCAGCTATAATCAGATTTCACTAAGCATGGAAGTAAAATTAGTTTCATTAGTTCAATCACAACTATAAGTAGTGGTATAAATCCAATTACATTGACTTTTTCTACCCTTTTAAAATGAATGCTTCATTGTTCTCCACTGCAGGTTATTTTTGAATGTTACATTTTTTGCATGTTTATATTCTTTCCTATATGATATAGTGTTATTCAGCTATTCATTCTTCAGGGTTGCTGATTTTCTGCTCACTGAACAATTTGCCCAAATCACCATGGTACACATAATTAAAACTAATTTGTGTAGAGGATAGGTGTTCTCTGGAACTGTGTCACATTGTGTCTGCCATTGGAAAAAAAAACTGTATGGTGAAAAACTAATGTTCATGGAACTTTCTGCGACATTCATGAACATTTAAGTCTGAGGTTGTTCAGTGTTAGTAATTGCCCTTCTGTAAGCTTTAGTCAGGTCTGCCTCTTCCCCAACATAGGGCTGTTTTCAGTTAGCAATGGAGAACATTTTGCTTGCTGGGATAAACAGCTCCTGTATTCATGGTTACTTAAATCAGTCAGAGCCAGTTGATAGCAATATTTGGAAATATCCTCAATATGCTGTGAACTTTTCATTAAGTTCTTGAAAGAAATAAAAAAGAAATTTTAATTTAACCTTTTGAACAAAACATCTACAAGTGGAATCCATTTTGGCATGTGCCTGCTCTCTTGAGGGTAGAGAGGCTCATTTGTTTCTTAAAGAACACAGTTTGAGCACCAGCAAAAAAAAAAAAAAAAAAAAACTTTTCTATGGAACAAGTAGGCTCCATTTCAAAAGCTCAAGACTCTAAGACCATGGCTGACAAAGGCCTCTGTCATCTGGCCCGCAAAGGGGATGATGTTAGAGATACTGATATTCGATTAGATGGACCGTTCCCTTTGTTGTCCCCTCACTGAGACACAAGTTCAACTAACGTTAGAAACGTGCATTTAGTTTGGAACCCAGAGAATGCCCAAAAATAAAGTCTATTGTCATCTTATTATTATATACCTGATTTTCTAGGTTGTTGTGTATGATGTCACCTCTATAAGTCATTGCTAGTGGACACTGTACTTTCATATGCCTAGAGATGTAGGCTTAAATAAGGAAAGAAAGAATATATATTGCAAGGATTCTACAAACCCTAAACAAGATGAAATGTCAGTAATATATTTTAAACTCCCATTTTCTTTTTGTTACTTTGCCCATTCCTCATGAAAACTGTATGTAAATATTCTGGATTTAAAAATTTTTAAATTACAGAAATAATGTGTATTTTTATTATGAGCATATTTACTAGATTTAAAGCTCCCTTTTGGCTCTATTGATACATCTAGGGAAAAGCACTATTTACAAATTTACAAATATGTTTTCATTGTGTGTATAGTTATACAAATCCACTTACCTATAGTGAGAGTGGCTATAAATGTATCAGATGCATGGATATTTATGTAAGATGCTTTATAATAATAACTAGGAAAGGCTTTAATGCTAAAGCTATAAATGTTGTGAATATTTTAACAATTAAACATTATCTACAATGCAGATACAACCATAATATTGGATATCTACCTTCCTTCACCTTTTTATTACTCCCACTTCCTGCAATGTATCTATCTATCTATCTATCAATTATCTATCTCCAAAAGAATACATATACATGTACATGCACACACACACACACACACACACTACTGTGATCATGTTAGCTTTGCATCTTTTTCAGTTCCATATATTTAGGTAAGTGTTGGATAAATATGCTAGTAGTTTTTTCAGCCCTACCAATAATATAAGACTACTGCTATTTTAAAGTGGTGGGGAAAGTTTCTGATCCTAGTATTTCTCTGGTTTCACTGGAATTTTAAAGAATCTGATTTTACATGTGAGCCAATGATATGAAAATAAAAATTGGAGGTTATTATGATTTATGATGAGGGATATTGATACCTAAAAACTATATATAAATAAAATCTCCATGTTTTTAAGTATAATTACTACATTTCAAAAAAACACTTCCTATATCATGTGACAAAATGGTGGTATTTGTTATCAAGACATTTTATTGTTGTTTTGTTTCAGTGGTAAAATCATTTAATCCTACCCTTGTAACAGAAATGATTAAGATGTATCAAACTTAACTGGTGATGTGGACTGGTTGGCTTATTTGTCTTAGTGAGATGAAAGCAGAAATTTACTCATCCCTATCACTGCATTCACTTGTGTGTAGTCTAGAATTTGAAATATGTAAAAGTAGATGTTAGAGAAAATTAGATGTGAAAATTTAAATTATAAATTTGAGGCTATTTTGGGAATATCATACATAGCTATGTTTCTAGCTCTGAAAAACAATGATTTAGTATACAAAGCAGTTATTTTTATAATTAATTACTTTGTGCATCTACAAATACTAGTCTAAATTTTATGCAATCTACCCAATTGATTGTTGCCAAAATATTCCATGGGGTCCTATTGGCATTTGTGTGGTCTCTGTGGCCTTCATGGGCAGCAGAGTGATGGGCCACAGGAGGCAAGAGGGCATCCTAGTGCAACCCAACTCAGTAGCCAATGATGGCTCAAACTTCAGGAGCTTGACCCTGAGTGGTTTTAGGTTTATTTAAAGACAGAACAATCTGGTGAGACTATTCTTGTGATGTTTATCGAAATCCCATGTGCACAACAAAGCATACTAAATCTCCATGAGGAACAAAATAAGCACAGTATATATCAGATGTGATTACCTCAAAACTCTTTGTAAAGTCCATGTGACACCATCCATAAAAATGGGTTCTATAGATTGACGGGAAAAAACAAGTTAACAATGAGAGTCTTGAGGAGGTCTGGTGCTGGAAAGTACAGCAGTATGTTCTCCTCTAGCATCCATGGCTTCACCATCTGTGGATAGTTTTCTAGATTTACCCTAACCAGCATGAATCCCCTTCTATGGAGTGGGTCTTAAGTCATATCAGGTGGCTTCTACCAAGAAATAAATACCAGAACATTTTTCTGGGATGCTCATTGTCTATGGGATTGGGGTAACATTATCACTACAAGTAGCATAACTTCATTGGATATTTATGTATATATGCATGTTTACTTATATATTACAAATATGTTTAAGTAACATAAGTATTGTTTCCCTGTGGCTTTTCCAGTCATTTTTTTTTTTTTTTTAATTTCTCCTCTCTCAGTTTTGGCCTTTCCAGACTCTCCAGATAAGGCCCCTTCTGGGTCTTTGTTTGTTAGTTTTGTTTTGTTTTTAAACTTCCTTCTTCATGACACCATTTTTCTATTATCCCTCGCTCCTACAAGGCCACTTTTTACTTTGCTGGAGTCTGGGTTTACTCGGGGTTATACTGTTGCATTTAGGGATCTGGAGTCTCACTCACTATCATAGTTCTAATTATGCATTTACCTGAAAACTTTGTTATTTAATATGAATACAATTTCTCCACTATGTGTATACACGACATTTTTATTTTTACCATCATTCATCAGTCATAGGATGTTTAGGGAATTTACTTTTCCTAGCCGTTGTGAATTGAGCACCAATGAATATGGCACAACAAACATCTGTGATGTAAGATGTTGAGCCCATGGGGCATATGCTGAGTCATATGGTAGGTTTATTTTTAGCCTTTTGAGAATGATCCACAGTGATTGTACAAACTTGCAACCCTAATAACATTGAATGAAAGTTCTTTCTGTATATTCTCACCAACATTTGATTCAGATTCTTTTCAAATTTAGACATTCTGATAGAATAAAATGAAATCTGATGTAGCTTTACTCTATATTTCCCTGTTTGGATATCGAATATTTTTAAAGTTATTTCTTTGTTACTTTTATTTCTTATTTTTGAGAACTCTTTGTTTGTATATGTAGCATATTTTCATTTTTAACTTGGCCATGTATTTTCTTGACTCAGCTTTTTTTCTTTTTAACTCTTTATATATTCTGTACATTAATCCTCTGTTCAGATGTGCAGCTGGAGCTTGCCAGTTGTTGGCTCTAGTCTGTGGATGAATAGAAAAGTCCTTTCCTATGCCTCTATCTTGTAGGGTATGGGCTGTTTTCTCCAAGTAGAGTCAACAACAAATACTTCCTTGATCTGCTTTGGTGTATTTGCTTATATTTCTATACTAAGATCCAAACCTATATGTAATGTATTTTTCTGAATATGAATTTAAATAAAAGTTTATGTAAATAAAACTTTTCTGCCTTGGTACCGCTCAATAAAAAAAGTAATTTCATTCATTCTGATTTTATTATCAATAGCACAGAGTCGTAAAACTAATATAAATTTTTATTAAAGTCATATTAAAACTTATTTTCATGTTTATTGTGACTCTGCCCTCCCCAAAACTTATTATGAAATTTTAATTAATTATGTATTATTGTTATTTATTCATTAAATATAATATATTAATTATAATTATTATGTGTAACAGTATTTATAACACTCACCAGAATTCAATATTGTTATATTATAATCATCATTACTAGTTATTAAACAACTTCATTAATTATTATGCTTTTTAATAACATCTGACCTAATAGATAATTCTAATTTATACCACCAATATATATTTTCTTCCTTTTATATAGCAAAATTATAATTATACTTTCTATTGTTTTACATATCATTCAGTTACTGTTCTTTTCTAAAATATGAATTATTTTCAATTATATAGGGTTTATTGACTGACAATAGCTACCATGTATTTCCTATGTCCTTGGGCATCCAGCAGAAAGAGGATATACACATGTTATAGAAGAGGAGTTCTTAGATTTCCTTTCATGATGGGGTGTGCATGCTAGACAAGCAGAGACTATTCCATAATCTGCCTTTACTTTCATTCTTTGTCATCCCTTTCCAGGGGCAGTTATGTCTTGGTTCTTCAGAATAGCGAGGAAGTGAATGAAGACGACTTGGAAAGAGGAAAGGGCAGGGTGGAAGGAGTAGGTTAGAAAAAAGTATAGTGATATATGTGTGTGTGTAGCGTACAAATGTAATGAAACTCATTGTCTCTATTAACTAAACGTCAATTAAAATTGACATTGTACAAGTAGAAGGAGACTGGAAATTGGTAGAGACCCATTGCCCACCTTTAGACTGGCTTTCAGTGGAACAGTACATCTTCAGTAACTGGACAGAGCTGTTCCTTCTCAACTTAGTTGCAAACTTTCTTAGAAAGCATTCTTTGAATTATACATTGATAATCTCATCATCTAATCTAAAAGTGACATTCAGAAAGTATAATATGTTACATCAATGATTACAGATTTGGTACAATTTCCTAAACTGTAATTATAAAATTATAAAAGATATTTTAAATGTAATAACAACTATCTATGGTTTGTCTGCTACAGTGATTAATTATATGAAAACATCTAGTGATTTGGAGAGTCAGTGATTTTTTTTTAATTTTCAAGATAAAAAACCATAGAAATTAATAAATTAATGAATTGTAGTTTTGCATTGGTAATGTAATTAACCTTCAATTTTTAGGTAGGTCGCTCTAATTTTATCCCTAGGACATTTTACAGTAGCCGTATTTTACATTTGAATACTACCACCCAATTTGCAAACTTAAACTTGTAGATGGCTTGCTTGGTAATGTATGGCTCAAGTGTCACCTTTTTCATCAATTTGTGTAACGTTAATGACCTCAATAATCCATGTAAAGTTAATAACCTCCATCATGTATGTAAGGCTCTTGTAGCTAGAGTATTTTAAATTTATGAAATTTGCAAAGCCAATGGTATTGGTTGTCAAATGCAAGTATTTATATTTTTTTAATCCCCAAATCTATTTTTTTGCAGTAAATCCAGTATAATATACTCCAAAGCAATAGAAATATAATTATAAGAAACAATAAGTCTTATTCTTTCACTTATGTCTCACTAAATTAAGAACCTGTGGATAATAGGAAACTTGCTTTAATAAATTCCTAATGAAACAAAATTACCTTCTACTTTATTATGTGGCTGTTATTTTCAGCATTTATCCTGAAATAGTGGCATGTGATAATTAACTCTTATACAACTTTTATTTAACAGTTCTATGTTCTCATCACTGGGTTAAGAAGAAGTGACAAAAATAATTAAAGATATTTGCCTAATATATCAAATCTTGTAAAATTTTGACCATAAATACATATTGCTGTGATATCATTGTTTCCTTTCCCATTTATGTAAATTTTCATCAGGCCATCCATTTTAATACACAATGTAAAAACACCCAGTGCAATTAAAGCATTGAAATGCATGGAAACAAACTAGCATTGTTGCTTAAAAAGAAATTTCTAATGAGGATCTGATAGGGAAATCTTTTTCCATAATAATCAAAAAATTAAAATATGTATCTTTTGTAATTGGTTTTCTTATACTGTTCCCTTAAAGATGATTCTCCATGCAAATTCTTTTGTCTAGCCTCAAGACTGAAAGAAGGCTGGGCTTGGGTGGTGATGGAGGAGGCTGTCACCTAATTGCACACACAGATTCACAGCACAGTTGGCTCACAAATTAAGCTCCTAAACTTAGGTGATGAATCCCCACCACGAATTATTGAAAAGCAGTCTGGGGCTTGCTCTTTCCTTTCCTCACTTATCATATCACTGAGAATTCTGCAGATCCTTTAGAAGTGTGTTCTGGTTGTTGCAAAGATTTCTTCCATCATTAATTAGTGTCAGTGTTGCAGCATCTATAACCATAATACATGGATAAATAAAGGTACAGGATATTTTGTTTTCTAAACCGATCAGGTTTGCTACCTGTGGGGGAGATTAAGCCTACTTATGAAATACAAGGAACTATTCCATCTTTGCAGAATAAAAGTATTATAGCACTGAGTGAATGAATCTCACGTTCTCCCATGTTAGAGTTGAATCACAACATGTTTGGTGAAGTTGGCTTCATTCTATTGTGTTAATGTACTTGCTGTGTTGGTTCAAATTAGACTTTAAGTTTATAAATATTTACCATTTTCATTCATGAGATTTGTGAGCCTAATGAATATTGAGGGAAGATTTGACAAGATGAGTTTATGAACAGTATTAATCTAAATTTAAAATTTGATTGCTAGTTGGACATAGTGGTGCACACCCTTAACCTCAACACTTGGGAGTCAGAGGCAACCTAATTTACAGAATGTTTCCAGGACAGCCAAGCTACCAAGCTACATACAGACAGAATGTCTTGAAAACCCCCAAAACACCAATAACAAAAGATGTATTTCACCTATGGTGTTCTCCACATGTTTTCCTTTTATGTGTCTATGAAACCAGAGCAACAATCCCTTGTATTTTTACTTAAGTACGATGGGTAACTTTTGTC
Source organism: Phodopus roborovskii (assembly GCF_943737965.1). Classification (NCBI taxonomy): domain Eukaryota; kingdom Metazoa; phylum Chordata; class Mammalia; order Rodentia; family Cricetidae; genus Phodopus; species Phodopus roborovskii. Next base: position 12,999,670 of record NW_026125391.1, read on the forward strand.
TGAAAAAATTTTATAATTTCCAAGGCTATATTTCAGATTCTAATTTGAATATGTAGTGACATGACATTCAGGACTATGGTTCAGAGTTAAAAAACAAAAATTGAACTATTGAGGGCTAATAAGAAGGATCAGACTCACAGAAATAGAGGCCTTGAGGTCCTATCAACTTCAGATTCATCATCATTCAGGAAGTACAAAATGTTTTGCCTCTCCTCAGCTGTGTTGCGAGATTACAATGCCTGTTGAGTTGAAACAAGTGTCCACACCAAGCCTAGTAAGAAACACAGACTGCCCTTCTCATAATTTTTGTTGTACATTCATGGAATCTCAAGTTCTTACTGGCTTACACGACCATACCTCAACTTCTTCTAATGAACAAGAAGAGAATACAGTGTTCTTTTTAGCCCCTGGAAGCTGTGTCTAACACTGTGCTTATCATTTTCCTTGTTAGTCTCTACTGCCCTAGTCCTTAATTTAGGACGAAATAGAGTTGTTAGTAACTGAAAGGGAACTGCTTTGCAATAAACATATCAGCTAAGAAATAGAATTATGAATATGCCAATCTTAGAATTTTAATGAAGTGTTTCTTTCTGGTTAATTTTTGCCTGTCTCTTTGTAGATAACCCATCATGTTCACAGATTAGTTAGTTGTTTTCTGCATATGGACATTAGTAGTGTAAAATTTTATGTTAATTTTCTTTCATATCTACTGAATTTGACATCTCTGTTGAGGCATTAGAGAGTTTTTAAAAAGTAAGTTTGAATGGAGCTCATTTTTTTAATTGATCAAAAGAATTATTAAATGGGCTTCATTATATTTGAAATCAGATTTCAGGTGGGAAGCACTATAAAATAGTACAGTGTTTTCTTTCAACTGAATAGGTTTATTCTGCCATGTAGAATCTACCTCTCTGCCTTTGGACACCATATTGAATGTGTAGCTTAACAGATCACTTTTGTATTCAAATGTGCATCCTGCTACTAATGAATTTGCTAGCTATGTTCCTCTTGTTGCATGGTATTCTCTTAAAAATCAGGACCGAACCACACTTGTGACATTTGCTGCCTCCTCATCAAAGAATAGGTGCCATTGTGCAGATGACTCTGGCAATTTGCCCCAGTGTTTTCCAAAGAGACAGTCACCTTGACTGTGTCTGTGCACTAGTAATTAAAACGTGAGCATTTGACCGCAATTCCTGGGCTAAAAATGAAGTAATGAACATAACGAAATGAAAACCTAAAGCAGGTACAATCGTCTATAAAGAGCAAAGAACTCATTTCGGCTTGGTAACTTAGATGAGCATATGTGAACTATGCCTAATGTTTATGGAAGAAAATGGTTACTAGGAAACTGTGAAAAAACACCCTAATTATGTGACCTCCAAGATGCGCCAATAAATATAGAATTCAGATCATTTTGTGTTGAAACCAGAACTAACTAATCCATGTTTATTCTTAGTATCCTTGTCGTTGTTCCCGGAAGGAAGGTATACTATCCTTTTAAGGGTTGGATTCTGACTTACAAAGTACTTCGAAGTTCATAGCTGCTGTTATTGTATTAGGTGATGGAGTTTTTTGGTTTCCCATTGCAGTTATCTTCACCATAGTTAAAGGTCACAGAACACCTCTACATAAAAATGTTCTTGGTTATCTAGTTAGCCATGACCTTAAAGTAATATTCGGAGCTCATGAGCTCTGCTGTAGCTGTGACAAAAACAGTTCTGAATGTGGCATCTCTTGTGTCAGGTTCTCCTGCCACAGACTTGTGTGTGTGTGTGTGTGTGTGTATGTGTGTATGTGTGTGTTTCTCTATACCGAACTTCCTACTTCAACAATCCCCATGCAGACCCTCACATCATGATGGGTACTGCCCTGTGGCCACTGTAGTCTCTATCAGAACCTGATCCCGGTTTCTTTGGTATCTTTGGCATTGTACTGAAATGGAATGGTCTCTTTTTCCAAGCTACTGGGTAGCATTGTTTTCAGGCATGCTTGACCTAGATTTGGCATGGGAAATAGACAAATAGGTAGTCTTGAATGCTGCCTTGAATAGAAGCTGGGCCACCAAGCATGTAAACCCTGAGATGATGTCAATGTATCCATGGGTCCCTGTAGCTCTCTTTCCTGCTCGTAGTCTCTGAAGTCAGCTCCCAAGATTTCTTCTCCTTTTTTTAGCCCAAATTACCTGAAACATGATACTCCCTATTATATTTTACTAGCTAAGTAAGATATTGAAAATTAACTCTTTTCTTCCCTGGTGTATTTTATTTTCATAAAGATATAGTAGTTGAAATAGGAAAAGAGGCAAAACTATGTTACAATAAGAAGAACGAAAAACCTTACCTGTGAAAATTCATAATAAGTAAAACAGGAATTTGTAGTGCAAATGCTCCAATGGGCTGTTTTTCCATTACTATTCCTGTGGGAGCCTTTTCCTCAGGGAGGCCATTTGTTAGTAGGTAGGGAAGGCTCATTTACTGACTATAATTAACTAATGGCACCTGGAGAAAACAGCTCTCTGCCTCCAAAGTTTGCTCCTTGCCAGGGGCTCAGGATGATGATTTTATTTTGCCAGTAGCCAAATTACAATTAAACATTTGTGAATGTAAAGAAGAAAGATCCAGCTAAAGCCCAGAACAGATCTCTGAGGATGGTATGCCTGGAAATAAAAGGAAATCGCCTTTTTGTTTTGCAGTGTGCTGTCAGCTCTCTCGTGGGAGAAGGGACTGCACTTTGCCATTCCCTCTTTCGGCATCTTTCAGACCAGTTTTCACACTATAGAGAAAGAGATGTAAAGTGATTTGGGAAGTCAGCTTACATTTGCTTCTAATAGTCACACTTGTTCAAAAGCTCAGTGTAAGATGCTAGCAGACTCATCTGAGTCTTTGCCATGGTTTAACCCTTACGGAACTGTAGATGAAACTAGAGTCTTTGGTAGTAGATGAATTTGGTCTTAGAGTAGGATAAAGAATTCTTTGTTCAGTTAGGTAAAATGTTGCAGAATAATGGCTTATACCAGCTGCAATGGATGTGTGCATATATTTCTATGTCGAATGACTATTCACATTAATTGTGCAATATCCAAGAAGGATGTTTTGGACTCCAAATAGAAAGTATTGTGAAGGAAAGATTAATAATGTTTCCCTTTAAGGTAAGCTGGACAGAAATAATTATAAAAACAAAGAAATGTTCTGTGACTACCATTTGTGAATATGTCTGTTTCATAGAATGAGAAAAATGACCAGTGGTTCTGATGGAAGAGAGCTAATGAAAAAAACAAAAATGAAGTTGAATTCTTTCTGTGGAGAAGTATTTAGTGTGGAAAGAATTACTAAGTCAAATTAAATGTAACAAAAGCATTTTGTGCACATGTACTTATACACATACGTATTCTTACATCAGTTCCTCATGAAATTTAAAATCAGAAAAATTTGGGCCCTAGCATATTTCTCCAGCTTCTGGAAAATGAGACTAAATTGAACTTTAGAACATGTAGCCATTTTTTTTTTTGTTTTTTACATAAGTTGATCCTACTGTGAAATTATAAAAGTTATGAAATTAACAGAACTGTGTTATGAATGCTGACATGGGTATTAGTAGTATTAGATTAAGTTAAGCTGAAAAAATGAAAATTTTGAAGAAAATGCTTTCTACAAAATTAAAGAACTCTCAGATACTCTGTTCATAGATTTTTTAAATTCAGGAAACTAGTAATAAGATTTTGGTTAAATACAGCTTTTACTGGGATATTTATAAAATTGTAAACTAGAGTCAAAGTAGTGTCTATACTTGATTTTATTTGCAGCAGTATCATGCTATTCCTTTTTTGGTAATTGAACTCCTGTTTTTTATTATATAAAAATAATATCTGACTTGCCATTAAACAAAGCACTAGCTTTTAAAAATTCATCATATTTTGCCTGGTAAGTTTTACCGATGTCAATGCTTTGTTAGGAGTTGTATTGCCGACCTGTGTCTCCAGGGCTCATCATTCTCATAGGCACTAAATTAGTAAGTTATTTATTTTTAACATATTCCTTTTCTGTAATTTGTGTGCATCTGTGCATATGTGTGCAAGCAGAGGCTGGAGGTATCAGATCCCATGGGTCTGGATTTATAGGCTGTTTAGAGCCTTCTCATGTGGATACTGGGAACTGAACTCAGGTCCTCTGCAAGAGAAGTGAGGGCTTCTAACCACCAAACCAACACACCAACTCCTAAAATGAGTACTTTAGTGCAGTGGAATGTCTTTGCTTAACCTGAATTTGAAGTGTGTAGTGTTAGCATCTTTAAGGAATGGGCTGGACATAACAGGTTTGTGGTGAATTTGTATAAGCAAGATATCACCACACAGGTTGGTAACATATGTGTGTTTAATCTTGGAAGTAATGCTGAGATCAATCCCAGTTTGAGAGTTGTTTCTCAGTATTTTGTCTCTGATAAATTAATTATGGACCATTGTAGTCATTATGTTCCTTTTTACCTCTAGCCTTCCTGTTTTCATCTGCTGTGTATATAACTTTATTTATTACTCACATGGAGGTTCACAACATTATTTTCTTAATGAAAAATGATTTTAAATTCAGAACCATTTTTTCCTGTTAATCTAGTAAAACTCATACAATTAACTTATGCATGAACTTCCTCTTTTTTGACTCACCTTTCTTCCCTGGGAAAGTTCCTGCAATCTCTGTAGTTATTACCATTAATGTGATTTCATTCTGCATATTTATAAAAAGTATTTGCTTGATTTTATTGGTGTGTATGTGTGTGGGTTTTGCCCCCCTACAACCCGGGGTATGTGTGTGGTGATGGGATGTACTGGAGATTAGGTACCTGTGACCTCCCCAACCAACACCGTCACGGGAAACTGATGGGGCCTCTGCAAGAGCTTGAGCCCTGTTAAGTGTGGACCCTTTGCTCCCAACCTCATTTTGCCCATTTTTACACCACACATAAATGCCACTCAGCCATACACATTTTTCTATCACTGGCCTTACACTCCGAGGTGTGTTTGTTGCATTGTGCATGGTGCTGTTTATGATTCTAGCCTATTGTTTTCATTGCTGCATGGTAACCATTCCATGACCACGTCATAGTTCATTTTATGAGAGCCCTACCAATGCTGCATGAGAGACATCGCCTCTTTGTGTCCTCATTCCTTAGTCAGCATAGTCTTTTTTTTTTTTTAAAGTTTAACCACATTAATATGTGTATGAACTTGGTTTTAATTAAATATGTCCTTTAAGGTTCTGTAACTGAAAGAAATCTGATGTGCCATTCATGCATATGTTTTTGTTTTATTTCTTGCATTTGTTAGCACTTGGCCTCTATGTTCACAAAGGTAGTGGTCTTCACTTTAAGCAGGGGATCCTGCCTTTCTTCCCCCCCCGCCTCTTCTATTTCCAAAAAGCACTTGGTGTTACATCTCCCTGTCAGTTTGGGTACAGTTTACACATGACATTAACTGGGCCATGGGGAAATTTGTTATGAATTCAAAAGTATTGGTTGTAGGGCTAAAAAGATTGTCTATTTGTGTGTCAGTATCGACTCTTCTTTGAATTTCTCTCTTATATTTAAAATTTCCACTTTTCCTTTTAATCATAAAGCACTATTTTCTTGCATATTCCTTTGATTTTGCTGGTCAGCATTGTTGTGAATTTGAATTTTCCATTTAGGTTTCTGTATTTATTTATTTAATTTTACTTGTTTAAATAATTCCTATGGTTTGATTTGTTCTCCTGATTTTCTGTAGTGATTGATTGCTGGTTGATTTTCATTCTCTGTGCATTATAAACATTAATTTTTCATCTTAGTCTGTTAACATTCTCTGAAGTAATCATCTTTTAAATTTGTAGTATTTAATCCACTTACCTTTACTATAACCATATCTACATTTAGTTCTCAAACTACCATTATATTTTTCTTTTAATGAAATACTGGTACCTGGAAGAAATCAATATTTACAAAAATCAGTGTGTGTGTGTGTGTGTGTGTGTGTGTGTGTGTGTGAATAAAACTCAGAAAGATAAGAAAATAGTATTGAGTTGTTCCTATTGCCTTTAATTTCTTGACAGCTAATTCTTCTCCGTGTCCTTTGAGCATTCAAATTACCATCTAGAATTCAACAAGGTAATATAAAAATGAATTTAGGGCAATAATAGTTCCATGTTTTTAGACTTGTGTTTTAAAAGATGAAACCATTGTTACCTTGGTGTCTGTCTCATCCCAAACTTTACTTATGTTCCTTAGTCATCTTTCCATTCCGTTGTGTTGTATTGTCTGCTTCTCTACATTAATTCAGACACAAGCATAGTTGTAATTGCCTCCAAGCTTAGCTTGTCCTCAGTGGTCACTGTGACTCAGTCAGACTCTATAGGAGTGGACTTTGTGATTGTGATTTTTTTTTTTTTTTGTATAGGTATGAGCTGCAAGAGAGCAAGAGAAACATTGGAAGTGCATTTGTAACATTTTTGCTGTTCCTATCTGGGATGCAATAGTGCATCTTCTTGCTCAAATTTGGTAACTTCCTAGTATTATTCAGTATCAAAAACCAGTCTCATCAATCAAAGAGAAGCATTAAATGTCACATTTATATATGTAATTTCTGGGAAACACAGAAACAGTGGTTTGACCTCATATTAACAAAGGGAAAAAAGGAGTACATCTTTAACAGTGACACATGTAACTGAAGTTTAAAAAAGCCAGAGAAAGTATGTAGGTGTTCAGTCGTAACAACTCACACAGCCAGTTTCTTTTGTGAATGAAAGCAATTCACAAAGTTCCCACAAATAAGACCTCAAGTAAGAACATAGTAGAAACTTGTCTCTCATTTATTGTATCAACATTCTGTGTTCCTACTAAGTAGTAGGTAGGCTCTTGGTTGCTGTGACTGTACAGATGAATGATTTATAATCCCTTTCTATGTTTAGTTCAGTTTAGTGGGTGGAGCTCAGTTTTTAAAGGTAAATTCTTCTTACTCTTAATTATAGAAGTTATGGGCTTCAGTTAATATCACTTTTGAGTTCAAAATCACACTGCTAAGCATATGTCTTCTTGTATTTAGTAATTGTGAACAAAGATGAGTATAAAGATGAATGTCAGGCTGGAACCTCCACGGCTTCTGAAAAAAATGATTTCTTTAAATTTAAGAAGGGAAAGGGGCTGTTTATTTTAAACTACTATCATTTACAGTAGTGATCTCAGTTATGTTGTATGTATTTTTCTATGTTTAGCCAATTGTGAATCTTCATTTTCTAAATATTGAATAAAACTCTTCTATCTTATATCACTAAAATGCAAAGGCAAAGAAAACTTTCATTATAGGCATGAGCCAGCTTGCACTAAAATCAATTAAAGCAGATGTTGACCAAATTTTACATAAATTGCCAGAGTAAATATTTGTGTGTATGAGGCCATATGGTCTCTGTCACAGTGATTCAACTCTCTGTTAGCAGAGTACAACTATACACAAAATGTCAACAATGGGTGTGGCTGCATTCCAATTACATTTTATATAGAAAAGTAGACAAGAGTTTGAATTTGCTGCAGTTTGCCCAAGCTCTGACTTACTACATTCACTCAAACTGTAAAGCCACTTCTGTTCCTTCCAAATCAGATCTAGAGGTAAGATTTGCATCTGCATACATAAAACCCTCACCCCACTCTGCCTACTATTACTCATGCTTGGGTTTGAGGGTTTCTGTATCTGTATCTTTTATCTGCAGGTATAACCCAGGCAGGAATTTCACCCGTACCATCCTGAGGGCTCTCTGTCTAGCCTGGGTTCTTACTTTGAAGTCAGTGATGATACACTTATGAGACAGAACATTTATTCAAACAGCTGGCAGAGAAAAGATAAAGAGAGAATTTTCCTTGATTTAGAGTTGAAAATGAAAACTCTATGAAAGCAAGGTTTTTGATACATATCTAGCATCAAGGACCATGTCTGAATATGGCAGTGATTTGGGGAAGTATTCTGTATTAAATAAAAGCATGTTGGCATGTTCACATTTTCTCACTCAGCAAACTATGATGCTCTAACTCTAAATGCCCCAATTATCCCTGTATTTGATCTTCAGACCACCAAAGCTTAGACACAGCCCGCTATCCACCCTTGCCATTTTCGATATTGTCTCTTTAGGTTTTCATCCATTATTCCAGTGCTTGAGTCATTTGGGGTTTGTGAGCCTTTCTGTTTTTGTACTGGTATACCCTTTGGGGATTCGAGGCAAAATTTACTGTGTTGATATTATATTGCTAGGGATTTCTGGGCTGTTATTAACAAAAATCAAGGTAGATATCTTAACGTGTATCTGTTAGTAAAGCACTTTAAGGACAATATTAGCTTCAGGAGACTTAACTGTCTGTCTAGGGTACACGTCCTCACACACATGCCTCCATACAACCTGTGAAATATGCCATGTTCATTCCTCAAAAGGGATTGTGGTTGACAGCTAAGAACAGATGAAGGATGTCATGTAGTCATGTAGTCATGCTTGTAGAAAGGAAATCTGTAGCTCTTACCTTCCTAGGAAGACTTGGCCAATTTAGCCATGCTAACTTGGGGAATTTATGACTCTGGAATGATGGTTTATGTGATGGTTTTCCAAAACCCTTTTACATATTTAAAATTCTACCCATAGTGTCAACTAGACAGGTGACCCCAGGATATCCATGTCAGCGCCTCTTCATAGCAGGTTCTGGGAATGTCTCTGTTCTACATTCATTTCAGACCTTTTCTAAACCTGATGCATCCATTTGTAACCCTGCCTTAGCAGGAAGATTTTATTTGAAGTGCAGTTTTCCTTAGTTTATATTAATATGTAATGTCTATATTTTCCTACTTCCAAGATCAGAACATCATTGGCAAGCTTCAAATGCAAGCCAATGGTAAAGATGATGTTTACACTATTTCCTCTAACCAGCTCACCTCAGGATTATGCCTTGATTAGCTGCCAGTTTACTATGCTCTGCCAAGCATGGCACTGTGCTTGCTCCTCAGGTCAGCATCCTTAGAAAGAGAGAATGAAGCCCTTTGCCCAATTATTACCCCATCCCTAATTACTGAGGCCCTGGAAATCTCTGCATTTTCCTGTTGTATGGCCTACCAGCTGCCTAGTCCTGACTTCTGTCTTTTCTGATAGTAGTTTCTTGCATCTTCTACTCACCCACTCATGTTTCTGATGCAGTCCATTGGACTGCTTTCTTGTTGCAGATGTCAAATGGGAAGTCTGCTTGCTTTCTATGAATGAATATTCTCATTTTAGGAAGCTGAATCCATCACACCTTTCAGATTTTAAGTAATCCCTTCACCACTATCCTTTCTGAATGGCCCTTACCTCCTGAGACACTGTATCCCATAAGCCAGTTTATTCGCTGTTGCATTGATTGCTTTCTAGGATCTCCCTAGTGTTGTGGAATATTACCATATAAAGATGTGTTGCATTTGTTTTACCTTGCCTGTCTAAGGTGCATGACTGGTCTAATATAAAGCTGATCAGCCAATAGAATGGCAGTAGAGGGATAGGTGGGGATGGCTGGCATAGAGAATAAACAAGAGGAGAAAGCTAGGCTGGGTAGGGGGAGAAGAAAGGAGAGGGAGATGCCAGGGGCCATCCAGCCAGGCACCCACCAGCCTGTTAGTCATGAAGGAAGCAGGAAAGCAGGACATGCAGAATGAGTGAAAGTTAAAAAGCCTCCAGACAAAACATAATAAAGAGAAACAGATTAATTTAGTTCAAAAAGCTAGCCAGAAGCAAGCCTAAACTAAGGCCAAGCGTAACTAATAATATGTCTCTGTATTATCATTTGGGAGCTGGCAGTGAGAAAGCCTGCTGCAAGTTATACATTGTAACTTCCATTTTAATGCAGGATGCATGAGATCAGCCATCTTGTTTCTACTTTGTCCCATGTATAGAACTGAGTACTAGGTGCTCAAATGTAGAAATGAATACATTAAACCTACTTGGCAATTTCATAACCATCTTTGATGTACAGCTGTCTAGAGAGGCAGGCAAACTCATCTGTCCTGAGCTGTAGAAAGTCAGGATGGTCATAGACCTCAGTCTGTTAGCTGGGAAACCACCAGTGTACAGACTCAGCCCCCCTGAACATGGGTCTCAGTTAGAAGACCTGGGGAGTCTAAGGGACCTCTGACAGTGGAACCAGAATGTGTCCCTGATGCACAAAAGAATTTTGGGAGCACATTCCCCATGAAGGGATACTCCCTTAGCCTGGAGACATGAGGGTAGGCCTAGACTCTACCCCATATGACTTGACAGATTTTGTTGATCCCTCCTGGAAGGCATCACCCTCCCTGGGGAGTGCATGGAGAATGGGATAGAAGGGGATTTGGGATGATGGGAGGGAGAGGAAACTTGGATCGATATGTAAAATAAGAAAAAAATATGAAATAATATTAAATAAAGTCAGAATGGACACACACACATATACATACATATACATACATGTTATATACATATACATAATATGTGTATGATTCTTAGGACCTATTATCCAAAGATAAAGGATATATAGTAAGTTATAGATATTTAGACTGTGATCCTCCTTCTTAGAACTATTTTCATTTTTTTTTTTTTTTGAGTTTTCATACACTATAAGGTCATTATCTTTTGATTCCAGGATTCTTTTATTTCCTTCATTGAGGAGGTGAGACAGTGTCTTAAATATGTAGCCCTGGCTGGCTTGAAACTCACAGTGTAGCCTAGGCTGACCACAAATTCACTGAGATCTGTCTGCCTCTGCCTCACAAGTAATGATATTTAAAGTGTGCCTCAGAACACACAGCCTTCTTGATTTCTTCAGTGACCCCTTTGTCATTCAATACTGCCTCATTTAATGAGTTTCTATGTTCTAGCACTTCTCTTGCTGTTGATTTATACTTTTATTTCTCTTGTGACTCTAGAATATAAGGAATTACTTCAATTTTTCCTATATTTGCTAAGATTAGCTTTGCATCTTAACATATAATTTATTTCTCAATAAGTCAAATGGAGTAATGAGAAGAATGAGTTAACTATAGTTTTTGGAAGGAATGCTCTACTAGGTCCATTTGGTGTATGATGTTATGTACTCTAGAAAGAAGAAAGTTTGGAAGTCAGTACCTTTGCCACTGTAGAGAGTTAAGATAAGTGGATTTGCTGTGTCTCAGAAACAAATACAGATGGGATCCCTAACACTACTTGACTCCAGTTCAAAGAAAGTTGTTGGAATTCAGAGCTACCATTATATTCATTCTGTCATGTGGCCATTTTCAGTATCAGTGCTAGCCTGATTATAGAGTTGAACAGAGGATTTTATGAGGCTGGAGTTGGGTAACATAGATAGATGTGATGGAATCTTGACCCAGACATTACCTCTAACATTAATGCTGGGTGGCTTTTGTTAGTTCTTTTAGAACACTTGACTTTTTTGTTTTGCTAAGTCAATCATATCATCTATACAGCAGCCTAAAACAAATCTCAGTAAGATGATCTTTCTTCTCTAAGAAATGTGTGCGTATAGCCCAAGTGTGCATATACATAGATATAGGCCAGTGGTTTTATTTCTCAGAAAGGATAGAAAAATCCAAACCCTATTATATGTTAGTAAGGATTATTTTGACAATGTTAAAACACACACACACACACACACACACACACACACACACACACACACACACGTTGAATTGCCTTTAACAATGTGAAATTTACTTTTGCCCCAACATCTCTTTTTGGTGCATGCCTTATTGACCTATATTTGGTTTATTTCTCACTAACTCAAGCCTTAGTTGAATTTTTTCTTGAAGTTTTATGCAGCTGGAACAACTAAGTGATAGAATGATATTTAAAGTTCTTAACCTCCCTTGCTCATGCATTCCCTCTTCCCTCTGTTTGACTGGATTCCCAGAGCTTGGCCTGGTGCTTGGCTTTGGTTCTTTGCATCTGGTTCCATCACTTACTGGATGAAGGCTCTATGATGATAGTTAGGGTATTTACCAATCTGATTATAAGGATAGGCCAGTTTAGGTATCCCCTCCACTATTTGTAGGAGTCTTATATGGGATCATCCTTGTAGATTCTTTGGAATTACCCTAGAACCAGGTTTCTCCCTAACCCCAAAGTGGCTGTCTCTATTAAGATACCTTTTTTATTCCACTGCATCCCCCCGACCATCAAGTTCCCTCATGTTATCATCCCCCCCTCTCCTCTACCTTACCATTTCCCACTCTCAGTTTACCCAGTAGATGCCATTTAATTTCCCTTCCAAGGGCATTCCATGTGTCCCCCTTAGGGTCCTCTTTGTTGCCTAGCTTCTGTGGAGCTGTGGATTGCAGTTTAGTTATCCTTTGCTTTACATCTAATATTCACCTATGAGTGAATACATACCATGTTTGTCTTTCTGAGTCTGGGCTACCTCACTCAGGGTGGGGTTATTTAGTTCCATCCATTAGCCTGTAAATTTCATGAGGTCATCATATTTTGTAGCTGAGTAGTACTACACTGTGTAAGTGTACCACATTTTCCTGATCTATTCTTCAGTTGAGGAACATTTAGGTTGTTTTCAGGTTCTGGCTATTACAAATAATGCTACTACGAACGTTGCTGAGCAAGAGTCCTTGTAGTATGGTTGAATGTCTTTTGAGTAATGCCCAAGAGTGGTATGGCTGGGTCTTGAGGTAGACTTATTCCCAATTTTCTTAGAAACTACCATACTGATTTTGAAGGTAGCTGTGCAAGCACTACCACTAGACATGGAGGAATGTTCCCCTAACTAAATCTACAGAGGCAGCTGAACCAAGGTCATGGAAACTCATGAACTCTTGACCTATAGCTGTGGAGACTCCAGGGACCTGAACTAGGCACTCTGTATGTGGGGGACAGTTGTGAAGTGTGGACCCTGGCAGTAGGATCAGAACACATACAAACCTGGTTCATGAGCTAGCTTGTTTGAGCTCATTCCCTATGGTGGAATACCATGCCAAGCCTTAATGCATGGGATAGAAGAGGGTCTTGGTCCTGCCCCAACTTAATGTGCAGACTTTGTTGACTCCTCATGGGAGCCCTTACCTGTGAGGAGGAGTGTGGTGGGAGTGGATTGGGGGGAGGGTAGAAGGCATGAGAGGGAGAACTGTGGTTGGAATGTAAAATGAAATTTAAAAGAATAAATTATTAAAAAATACGAAAAAATTTTTCTTAAAATGCCCCAGAATCCAAACTTTCTAATGTAGACCTGTGGATCATGACCCCATTGGGTCATAAATCAGGTATTTATATTATGATTCATAGCAGTAGCAAAATTACAGGTATGAAGTAGCAACAAAATAATGTTATGGTTGAGGGTCACCAGGGCATGAGGAACTATACTAAAAGATCAAGCATTAGGAAGATCGACAACCATATTTTAAAAAGAACTTTCTTCTGTATAGCTGTGTACTCTAAGGCCCCTGTGCAAAGTTTATGGTGTTCATAAGTATCTTATAAATTGTGGAAATCAAAACATTAATTTGTAATTTGCCAGTCCCTGTACTTTGTCATTTTTGTCTCTATTACTGAAGAACAGCCTTGAAGAGATGAAGGGAGGAATTGTCATCACACAATGGCTCTGTAGTTGGCTCTATCCATGAATATACTTTGTATTTGCTTCACTAAATCAAATTAAAAACTAGCAATATAAGCATTAGTGGCTAAATGTGGCAGAACATTAATGGTTAAATGTAGGTATTAAGTATGTGGGTTCTCTGTACTACTTTGAATTGTTTCTGTTTTAAATAGGTGACAGAATTGTATATCATCAAAGGGAGCCGACTTTTGATTTACTATCACAGTATTTTCTCTAGCTACCCCTGTGGCTTCCTTTTGTCCCTGGGAGACTCATGGCTATGCAACCTCTATGATATTTTTCTCCAGGTGATGAAATCAGAGACTTAGAGAAATGAGGTAGAAACCACAAAGTTTATATCAGAGTTTTGAATGCATGAAAATGAATTCAGAGGAAGCATTTTAAAACCATTTATTTTTAATATATTCTTTTATTTGTATGCCTTATTATACTAGAACTATCATTTCTTCCTTTGGGGAATAGGGCAGATTCATTACCACATTTTAATAAAACTTAACATTCCTAGATAATATAAAAGCATGTTTGAGATAGATAATGATTATTTTATGTGCTTATCTCAAATTGAAATTCATATTCTTTGTTTTCAGGATATTAGGGGGCTATTTAATAAATGCAGTGGTAAAATCCTGATTGTCAAAGGCACAATAACACTGATGTTTAAAACTACCTATGGAAACATCCAGTGATACATAGAAGAGGAAAAGTAAATAAGAAGTTACTCAGGAGAAAGGACAGGGAAAGTGAGGAGAGGGGGACAGAAGAGGAAAAGGGAAAAAGAAAGAGAAAGGAGAGGGAGGAAAAGGGAGGAAGAGAGGGATGGAGGAAGGGATGGAATGAGGAAGGGAGGAATGAGGGAGAAGGGGAGAAGAGGGGAGAGATATCTGGAAGAAACTTTGTGTGGGTGTTGGCTTCTTCACTTGCCAGGACTGTGTTATGTGACTGAAGACAGTCACCACCACCATGTGTGCAGTCAGAGTTTAAAGTGTTTCATCATGGGGCATGGATTTTACTGCGTGTGTTTTTATCTCTCAGACTGCACATGGAACCAACCTGTGGGGCTCAGGGAGAGCTCTTTGCCGCAAAACTAGGAAGGATCTGGAAGCTGTAATAGCCCGGCCAGATGAATGCACGTTGCCACTTTAGCTGAAATCTCAGCAAACAGAAGAGTTCAATTGCACTTAGTTTCCTGGCCCTTCACATAAACTCATCTGAACAAAGTGCCTTGACTTCAAATTGTTTCTTAAAGTGGTGAGAATTTCTTATCCGTGGAATGAGGGAGTGTGATTTTCAGTGTCATATGCTCCTGAGGATGTCTCAATTGTCTTTTAAATTTTTTTGAGATTAAAATATAATTATGTAACCCCCCTTTCTTTTCCTCCCTACAACTGTTCTTATGTAAGCCCTTGTTCTTGCTCAAATGCATGACCTCTGTTTCTTTAATACTTTTCGGAGGATTTAAGAGTCAAGAATCCAAGGAAGCCACACTTATTAGCAGCAAGGATGAACAGGCTTGCCTCACTGTTGCTGTTGTTTGAGAATCTAGCTCCTCTGTCTGTCCAGTGTTCATTATTAAGGCAATGAGTCTGTTCTGTGGTCCCAGCAGTGTGAATGTAGTGACAGGAAGATCAGCATGGAGGTGTATTTTACTTTCCTAATTTCACTAACTCTGCAGCCAGTAACCATGCCTTCCCAGCCCATGGTCCATGCAGCTGCATAATTATACATCACATCTCCAAAATGAATTAGTTTATTTTTAAAACAGCTAATTGCCTCAGTGGAGTCATGTTTTACCAGAAGCACAAAGGCTCTTTGTTCATCTCAGAGGAATTTTCTTCTGGAAAGACTATTAGGCTTGAACTTCTGTGAATGTCAGTTGTAAACAGCCAAATATCAGCAAAATCCACTAATGTAGCTCATATTGCAGAGCATCCTAAGGCAATTTCAGCATTGTTTACTGTAGCGTGTTGTTCTCGGTGATCTTCAAATTAAAACGACATATTTAGGAATATTCTGTTACACAAGGGCAAATATTTGGGCCCATTTTTACTATGTATGTTCTATAGCCCAGTTTAGATAATTTCCCTTGAAACTGAATTATGTATTTACAAGTCAAAGCTCTTGTTATATATTTAGTCTCTTTTAGTTAGTGTATACAGTTCTTGGAATAAAGACTTCTCTCTAGTATATGCTTGAGCTTTGACATTTTGATTGTAGATGTTGTCTTGGTATGCTTTCTGCCCCTGTAACCCATCATGGAAGATTGGATAATTTGAAAACAGTTCTCAGGAGATGGAGGCAGGTGCATTTCTGTGAGTTCAAGGCCATCCTGGTTTATAAAGAGAGTTCCAGGGCATCTAGGGCTACATAGGGAAATCCTGTCTCAAAAAATTAAAAACAAAACAGAACATAAAACAGTGAAAGTATATTTGACTCTCAGCTCCAGAGCCCAAGTCCAAGAGCTAAATGCTGGCATCTGGTACCTTTGTCCTGTATCATAAAATGGTAATTAGGACAGAGGACATTATCAGGCTAAACTCACCCTTATCAAGAACCTATTGTCATGATAGCTTTTTTACCCACTATCCCAATATCAGCATCCATTTTTTCAGGTCAGCAGAGCTTAGGTGACATTTGAAGGAAGTGCCATCTTCAGAGGTCTTAGTGTTTTAGTGGCAAATCTCAACATGATTTTTAACATGGTGACAGTCAAAAAAACATTCAAACCATGCATATTTTATCTTTGTGAAAATGGGCGGTGTGACATTTAAGCAATATACTTATCTTAGAAATGACGTGTAAAGAATGACTACATCTATTCCCTGTGGGGGTAGTATTGCCTTGGTCAATTAATATCAGCAATTCCCAGAAAGACTGAGTCAGACCAAATATAAGTGTCATAATGAAAAGTGTTGCTTTAATGGGCCCATCTTCATGACTTCTGAGCAGCAAATGCAGATTAGAAGAAGGATGGGGACATACATTTGATTCCTATCCTGAAGAAGGGGGAAGAGACAAGATCTCCCTAGCAAATTGGGAACATGGGGTAGGGGAAGGGGGATTAGGAGAAAGAGAAGGGAGAAGATGAGGGGGAGGAGGACATGAGGGAGCATGAAGATTGAGTCAGGGAAATAATAGAGGAGAGCAAGGAAAGAGATACTATAGTAGAGGGAGCCATTGTAGACTTGAAGAGAAATCTGGCACTAGGGAAATGTCCAGTTATCTATTGGGATGACCCCAACTAACAATCTAAGCAATAGTAGAGAGGCTATCTTAGATGCCCTTCTCCTATAATGAGATTGATGACTACCTTATATGCCATCCTAGAGCCTCCATCCACTAGCTGATGGAAACACAAGAAGACACACACAGCTAAACACTAGCAGAACTCCTGGAATCTAGTTGCAGAGAGGGAGGAGTGATGAACAAAGGGGTCAAGAAAAGGCTGGAGAAATCCACAGAAACTGCTGACCTGAACAATGGGGAGCTCATGGACCCCAGTCTGATAGCTGGGAAACCAGCATAGAACCAGCCCAGACCCCATGGATGTGGGTATTAGTTAGGAGGCCTGGGATCTATGGGGCCTCTGGTGGTGGATCAGTATTTATCCCTAGTATAGGAATGGACTTTGGGAGCCCATTCCACATAGAGGGATACTCCCTCAGCCTAGACATGTGGGGGAAGGCCTGGGCCCTGCTCTAAATGATATGACAGACATTGAAGATCCCCATGGAAGGCCTCTCACTTCCTGGGGAACAAAACTGGGATGGGATAGGGGTTGGGAGGGGACAGTGGAGGAAGAAGGAACTGGAATTGACATGTAAAACAAGTTTGTTGAAAATTTAAATTAACAAAGGAAAACAAATCAAAACAAAAACAACAACAAACAAAACCAAACAAACAAACAAACACAAAACATTTGATTCATATCCATGCTAATTAGTTAGTTGGTTTGGAAGTTCAGTAGCATGAGGCTAAAACAGCTGATAAATATGTCTCCAGAGAGTTGGGTATGATATTACCACTCTGCCCCTTCATTACATTTCTGAACTTTGTTGCATTTCTCAGAGGCAAATTTAACTGCTTAATTTTAGTCATTGACAGTATTTGAGATTGTAGAAGCACTGGAGAAGGAAAGTACATGTCCAAGGTACAGCAAAGCTCAGTTAGGGAACCCTCATGTCTTTCTTCCTCCCCCGCCCCCCAGAGCTTCGCCCAGTCATCTTTACAATGGTCTCGTTTATTTTATTTTTATTCTCTGACCACACAGATATTTAAAACATAGTGCATTGTCATGAGAAGTTAAGTACTGACTCCAACTTTGTATTCCCACCCAAGAAAGCAATATCTACAGTGAGCTAAATTGTAGTATTTGTAAAGTTTTATATTTTAAGTTTAGTTCAGGAGAACTCATGTGTTGTGCCAATTAGGGTTTAAAGGATTAACCTAATAAGTCCTTGGGAAGCAGTGTACCGTTTTTGAAAATGTAAGTTACAGTTTATAATTCCAGGCATTTACCTGCCTCTGCAACAGCACAGCTTCTCTGCAATGAAATGCAGTTGGATACTGACAATGAACATCTTGGGTACTACACTTTCTCTGGCTTCAAGCTAAACAACACACCGTGGATGGATCCTTGCTTCAGTAGATTAATCTCCAAAATTATATCACAGCCAAGTAAAACTAATCTGGATACTATTACTTTATTTTTCACTCAGTTTAGTCCTGAAGGACTGAGAAAGAAAATGTTGGTAGTCCTCAAGACCTAACTTGACCCTTAAGAACTATAAGATTCATAAATGACAGTAAATAGCTTAAAGGCCTTTCAGGAACACCCAGTATCCAAAGTGTCAATATTTCCAAGCCAAGGCTGACAGAGAAGGAAATTAGGTATGTGTGTGTGTGTGTGTGTGTGTGTGTGTGTGTGTGTGTGTGTGTATGTGTGTGTGTGTACTTAATAAGATGTATCTGTGTATTTATTTTCATAATCCCCCAAAAAATGTTAACCACTCTTTACTGAAGGAGAAGAACTTAGAAAGTTCAAATTGTGTCTCTGGAAATACAATTCTTCTTTATTAGTAAAATATATTTTTATAACTTAAAGGCTTTAATGTAGTCTCAAACTTTATTTTAGATCCCATTTCCTAGAATGTCTAAGTCTTTGAAACTTTGAACAGGTGTAGAATTTTCTACCTGATGTGTTATTCAAGTGAAGTTCCTAGAATTTACTATTGTGTCAATTTGTAAACGTCACATTATTTGAAAATTATGTATATAACATATGTTTGCAGACATCAAGAAACCTTTAGAGAATCCATAGACTTCCTTTGATCTAATAATAGCCCTCCACAAGCTATAACTACTCTTTGGTCTACATGCCACTTTGGCATGCTGGTTCTATTTTATAGTTGTTTCAGTAGTTTCCTTTTTAGGTTAAAAGGTGTTTGCTTGTCATGACTGTGGATGGGTCTTACAAGTCTTGCTTTTGACACCAGAACACAAAGATCAGTCCACACTCTAATTGCTGGAGGGCTATAAACAGATATAAAGCATTTCTTAAAGCGATAATCATCTTTAGAAAAGAAACTGTGCTTTTAAGTGCAATTTGTGCATTTACTAATTCTGTGAGGCATTATTGAGATGATGAGGTGCTCATTAGTACTTTCCTTTTATGTTACATCACTTCCATTTTAAAGTCGCCTTTTATTCAAGTTCCATAGTAATTTTTCATTGTTGGTAGCAGAATCACAATGAGAAACTCCTGAAAAGAATACATTTAGTTTAAATTAAGCCAAAAAGAAAAGAGGAAGGTGAACTTAGCCAGGACTCATTTATGATTTTACCCAGAATATTTAGCTCTCTTAGTAAATGCAAAATTTTGCCACTTCAAATGGAAATTTCCTGAGAAGAGCCAGTATTTTTATAAATGTATAAAAGACCCTATTAGTCAACATTTTTACAAATAATTGGTACCATATCATAACTCTGAACTTTTACTTGCCTGTGCATATAAAGTAGGATGTCATTTGGGCTGAATTCCTTTGTTTCTTGAAGATTAGTGTGCTTGAAAATATTTAAAGTGTGTGATGGCTATTACAATTTCCTTGTCAATACAATACAGACTTAGACATTTTGACCACTTTGATACTAGCTGCATCATATTTAGTGACCCTTATAACATTATTTTAATATGTATTCTGAATGCTAATGTGGACTGAATAAGTGCACTTGCTGACATTATTATTAAAATGCGTTTTGAATGCTAATTGTCAATTGAATAAACGCACTATAAACATTTCCTCCTAAATTGTCATTAGTTATTATTTCTTTTCAAAGATGTATATATATATATATATATAAGCATATATATAAGAATATATGTATATATTCTTATGTATATCTTTACCTTTACCAATCTGTTCTCTAATTAACTGTGTTCTGTGTCATTTAAAACTGTCTGAGGATAAAAGTATACCTTTCTATACTTATAAAAATGGACTTTATAAAAAGCCTATCTATCATCTTACTTTCATAAGAACCCACACACATTGCTGGAATAGTTCTGTTATATGTATGTTATTTATGTATGTTTGTGTATGTTTAGATGTGTTTGCCTACATTTTGTTGGTGTACTTGGCCCTCTCACTTATGTGTTTCTGAGTCAGAATACCTTCTTTGTATCTAGACCTTCACCATGAACTCCTGAATCTTGATAGCTTAAAAAATTGTTTAGACTTTCCTAGACAATTTCTTGCTTGGTGCAGTATTTTTGATTTGTTTTTTGTAAAGGAAATAGTAATATTCAGGATTTATTTATTTTCCATCTAGAGACAAATCTTAATTTTTTTTCCTTTTGATTTCTTAAATGAGGGACCTTCAATTTAACTGTCTACCAGTTATCTTTATTAACATTTTAATAGTATACAATATGTTGAGGGCTTGTTGTTATATAACATTGAAGTGTGAAAGCAGTATTTTGTGTGCCAACATTCAGTTATCTTAGCGTGCAAGCAAGGCTTAGGGAGATACGATCTGCTAATTTCAGCTTCTCTTTTTCTTTATTTTATAAATTCATCTTTGATTATTTTCCTGGACAATTGCCTGTTTCCAGCAACATGCTTTCTTCCTTGCTATATTTTCCCTACTTTATTGATAACTTTTTTTTATGATTTTATCTGAAATAAAAAGCAAACTTATTTTGAGTACAGGTTTAAACCTTACTGATCAAGTAGCTACTGTAGATAGTCCTCAACTCATGACAGTTTGACTTATGATTTTACTTCATGTTTGTGTGAAAATAATATGTGTTTAATAAAAAGTATGCTTTGAAGTTTGAGTATCTATCATGTCATGGGCTAACAATATGTATAAGATACTTTCACAGTGATAAGTGACCTCAGAGACTCCCAGCTCCCAGCCAGCCATGTGACTACAAAGATATGAGACCAAAGCTCTACAGTATGTTTAACAGCAGCTCAGTGGATTAAGGTTTTAAGTGCACTTTCCACTTCAGTGTCTCCAAATTATGGTAGATTTACCAGGATAGAACCCATCCAAGGCAGTGAACATCGCACTTACAGACCAAGTGCTATAAAACAAAGGCCATCAAACAATGCTAGTGTTAATGATTTGTTCTAGCCAAATGCAATGAGGCTGATTTTCCAGGTGAGAAAATTATCGTCAGAGCCACAGCCTGTTTTCTCCTGGACATACACTACCCTATTTCTAACATAGAAGAAGGGGAAATTCAAATGTAATCAGAATCAATAGGACAGATAATTCTGTATCCAGGCAACCTGAGCCCAAGGAGTAAGTTCCAACTTTCTTTGGCTTCTCTCCATTAACTCTTGATTTACTGGACACTTTTTTTGAGAAGGATGGGTCAACTGGTCAGAAAGGCAGAATTTTATGGGATGGAGCTGAAGGAGGGTTTTAATGGTATGGTGAGCTAATCACAAGCGTGTCATTTGTCCTAACTGGGGAAGGAGGAAAACAAAGAGAATTTACAGAAATTTAGTCCAGTTTGCTAAAATATATGCTCTGTAACAAAAATTAGATCAATTTTTGTATAAGTTAATGTCTGGTCATACACTATGAAAATATAGCAACAACTTTCAGCAAGAACAGGAAAGGAACCAGGCATTGGTGGTGTACACCTTTAATCCCAGCACTAGGGAGACAGAGGCAGGCAGATCTCTGTGAGTTCGAGGACAGCTTGGTGTACCTTGTCTCGAAAACAAAAACAAACAAAACAAAACCAAAACAAACAAACAAACAAAAATCATGAAAAGAGGGCTACTAAATAATGTTGCCACATTTCCAGCAGGCACTAGATACGGCATATTCAACAAAATATACCCTAGCCCTTTCACCTAGCATCTAGCACACTGAGTGCCTCTGCCAACCTATTTGACCTATGGGCCTGCTGAGACTCTTATTGAAAGCCCACTGGAAATGCAGCCTCCCTCCTGCAGAGCCAGCCTCCCTCTGTTGTCCCTACATTCACATTAATTCACCTCAGCAGTCTCTGGCCAAGCTGAGCTTCTGATTTGGGGTTTTGTATTGAATGTGTGTAGTAAGTTAGTGATGAAGAAAAGTAACTTATTTCTCAAACAAACTGTGTAGACTGAGGTTTCTGTCTTGGCCCACCCCACCATCTTTAACCCTAAATAAGCATGCAGAGGCAGAGGCTTATATTCATTATAAACTGTTTGGCTAATGGCTCAGGCTTCTTATTGGATCACCCTCTCTTGTTTCTTAACCTGTTTTTCTTAATCTATGTATCTCTTTGTGGTCTTAGCTTACTGGAGAATGCCCAGAGTACTACCTCTCTGGTGGTTACATGGCTTCTCCTTTGAGAATCTTTCTCTGTGTTCCTGTCCTCAGAATCCTCCTAGTCTGGTAGCCCTGCTTGTACTTTCTGCCTGGCTACACCCTGCCTGTCCATAGAAGGAAACAGCTTTATTCATCAACCAATAAGAGAAAAATATATTCACAGCATACAGAAGAACATCCCCATCATCTCTTCTTTTCTGTTTAAATAAAAATGAAGGTTTGAACTGTTACACAGTAAAATTTTATATAACAAAACAATTATTAAGCAAGAACTATAGTTAACAATAATTAGTCCATTAACATTTGGCAAAATTTAAAGAATTTTTTTTATCATTTATCCTATCTGTGTGAGTCTAAAATTTTATATGTAGCTTATCTTTTATCATAACTAAGAAAAACCATAACCATAACTATGTGTCTTCAACTCCATCAAAGACCCCAGAAGGATAATGTATAAACTCTATGATTAGCAGTGAGATATCTCCTTGCCTGGACAGTCACCCACAGTTCCTCTGTAATGCTGAAGTATCCTTCTTCAGCCTGTAGGCCATACTGTCTGCCAGACTGTTTAATGAAGTAGGACATTTGAAGATCTGCTCTATTTTGTATTGGCAAAGTTCATCAGTTGCTTTCTTTTGTATAGCAGCAACTCTGAAGGACCATTCAGTATCTTGGCAAATTCAGCAGTCACTTTTCTTTGTAACTTGCTTGTCCTGTTTGGACAGCATGCTGTCAAGCAGTCCAGGCAAGAGCAGTTTCTTGTCCAAAAAGCTACCCCTGCCATGCTGAAGCCAAACTCCATAACGACTTTCTTTGATGCCCATCTTCCTCTCTACATATTTGGTGTTGCCAGGATCAATTGTG
Source organism: Phodopus roborovskii (assembly GCF_943737965.1). Lineage (NCBI taxonomy): Eukaryota > Metazoa > Chordata > Mammalia > Rodentia > Cricetidae > Phodopus > Phodopus roborovskii. Next base: position 13,022,989 of record NW_026125391.1, read on the forward strand.
TCTCTTTGTCATGATAAAGCCCTAATAAACCATGTTAAATGCCATATTCTGTAGGTCTTTGAAAGGTTTTGATGAATACCTATCCATTTTAAATGTATCTTTGTCTACCTAGAAAAATCTAACATAAGTTTTGGCTATTGTAGGTGACTATCTATAATGTGTATTTAGTTATACATTACATTCTTTAAAGAACTGTATAAACACAATACCTAAACAAGAGTAGAAATATACATATAACAAGATTGACCTTAGATCTCTATCAATAAACCAAAATATACATCAATATAATGTATTCATTTCTACATCATATTCCCTTGTTTTCTTTAGACAGAGATTGACTTGATTATTAACCATTTATAACCAATGTTGTTTAAATAAAAACAAACATTTATAAATAACATTTGGGAATGTAGGTGTAGTTCTCTCCAAACTGCTTCCTGCTATTTTGGGGTGCTGTCAATCCCATGGGAAAACCCAGAAACCTGGTTGTAGTGGTCTCAGTTGTTTTGGATGGTGGATCACCTAGACTACTGCTTCAGGGGGTCTTCCTTGATCAAACCATATTAATCTGGAAGGGTCTACAGCTTTTCATTTTCTTTGGAGACAAAAGTAGAACCTCTTTTCCAAAGAATCATGTCCTTAGACTTGAAATTTGAAGTCAAGGCATTTTGAAAATATATATGTTGGATTAATTCAGCAACATTTATAATCAAAGTTCTTTTAGTGGTTGTTACTCCTTCCTCAGCAATCAAACAACTCAAATACAGCACAATAACACACAGTATGCAGACTCTGTGTATTTTACATCTTTATGTGGGTTTTTTAAATTTTATTGCTTTTTAGTTTTAGTTTTTAGTTTTTAATTTTATGAGACAGGGTTTCTTTGTGTAACTTTGGTTGTCCTGGAACTCAGTCTGTAGACCAGGCTGGCCTTGAAATCAAAGGCATTCACCTTGCCTTTGCCTTTGAAGCCTGCAAGTAAAGGCATGTGTCACCATATCCAGCTACTCTGTTTCTTTTTTTAAGAACTTTATCTCTTTTCTTTTGTCTCCTAAGCCTACCTATATTTTTAAACATACTGTCACACCCTTTAGAAGTTTTGTTCCTCTGAATCTGTCTTTACTGTATATCTCTATGTTTTTGTTTTTTTGTGTTTGTTTTGTTTTTGTTTTGTTTTTATCACATGAGTCTTTAATCTGCTAAGCAACATGACTGGGATTAAAACATAGGTTTTGGCTAACTGACTCTACCCAGTTAGGCTCCAAAATGGCAGAGATATATTTACCACCAACTCTGGGAGCCATGCTTACCACCTTGACTCTGGTCTATGCCACCATCAAACAGCTTGTAACACACTGTCCATAAAGCTTTCCTATCTGTATGAGTAAAAGCAAAATCTGCCATGCAGCATGCTACACTGCTTGGAGTCAGCCTCTTTGGAGCGTGATACTCTTAATCTCAGGGCTCATGTCCCACATTGGGTGGCAAAATGTAAAAGGAGTTCTTAATTGGTCTCAATAATAAAACCCCAGAGTCAGATATATAGGAAAATCAGAGAGAAGGAGCAAGCCATTGTCACACCTTACCTCCTTCTCATCTCAACAGACAATTGTGCATGTTTCTGTTTCTGCCTGCTTATATCCTGTTTCCACTCAACTACCTCACTTCCTGTCTGCATAGACTTCCGTTTCTCTATGCTTAGCTAGCTGTTCCCTGACCTTCAGACAGGCTTTATTTGTACAAGCATGATATCACCACATAACTGTAATGTTAATAATGATACTGTTATGGTTATTATGGTGATGACACTGGTGTGATTGCAAAGTAATGTAGATTTGAACAATGTATTAGCCACTCTATGGTTCTATATGTTATCCAGGTGCTGTTTAACCACTTAAGAATCTTGATTGGAATATGATTTTTTTTAGCTGTATACACTTATTGATATGGACTTATCTTCTCATTTGTGGTGCTCAGAAACTCTAAGTAATGGACTCGAGTTACTTAGGTCTTACTTTGGGGAAAGAAAACAGTTTATCTACAGTAAACTATCAAATGTTGTGGAGAAGTTTTATAAATAGAACACTCGGTCTTCTTTGAAGAGCAGAATCTTGTGTCTTCCATAGTCTAAATATCCATTTGGTGCTTAGTACAATACCTGGAACTTCCTTTTGAACTCAAGTGCTCAAAGAGAAAATCATAAAAAATCATTTCATATGAGTTAATAAATCACAAGATGGCTTATATTTCTGGATAGTTAGGAAAAACAACATGATATATGACAAATAATGAGTCTGCTATAAATCTTCAGTTCCTACCTCACTGTAGACCCAGTGTCCCTTGCATACTTTGAAAAATAGAGCTTGGTCACAGAAGAGTCACACCATTTCATTATGCTTTTATAGGACATTAGTTAAAAATGTAAGTTAGGGAGCAGTCAATGAGTGAGGCCATGTATGTGTAAAGGCCTGGTATGTTAACCACGGGTTACTGTGGACTATACAGATACTGTACACTCACCCTGAACTTATAGATAAAATGATCAAACACTCTGCATTCTATGCCAATAGCACAAACATGAGAAATGTGTAATGCTACAACATTACTAAGGCAATGCTACTCTTCCTCCATTATAATCTTATGGTACCACTTAATGCCAGATCCAAGGTTAATTAAAATGCCATGTATCACAAGACTCTATGAGTAAATTCAAAATTCAAAATAGAGAAAGGCTAATTATTTGCTCCTTAAACCAGATTTTCTTACAGCAATGGTCACAAGTGTTACTTTTGTTACTGCTATAGTCTTCCTACTAAGATTAGTGAGACATAAAATTAGGCATTGGGTATATTTTACAAAGAAAAGCAAAACAAGAACTATGCAGCTGTGTGCTTATGTTTAATGTCAGAAAAAAGATAGCTCACCTGTAATACCCCTTCATCAATGATGTCAGTGATGACATGCTAATGAATATTAGAAAAAAAAACTGATTGTTAAATGAGGGAGATGCTTTAATAACCAAAGGAGGCATTTCAGAAATGTTGCTATACACTCAGGATAAAATGACTTGAAGGAGCTAATGAAAATGAGAGCTAGTTTAGAAAAAAAAACAAAAAATGAAAAAGTTGGGAATACACAAAGACAGTTGGGAATCTCCCCCAATAATGTGTCGACAGTGGTTGGGTGAGTTTTGATGTTTGCTTAACAATGTGTCTCCCAACATCACTGTTGCTATGATCACAGTTAGGAGATGAATGTGCCTGGCCCTGTGAACAAACACTATGTCAAAGTGTCTGCGTCTCTATCTCTTCCCATATGAAGAAGATTAACTTTAGAAAAGTCCTGGATATACATAGCATTTTCTAGGACATAGGAAATAAATAATTATAAACACTTTTATAAGTCAAGTAGATTCTGCCTTTAAACTCAAACTTTTGGAAACATTCTGCATTGATAGTTCTATGAAGGTTTAAAGTGATCAGAATTTTTGTTCTCTGAAAATCAAGTATGATGATTGCATACACTCACATATATGTGGCACATATTCAAGGATTTGTGTATCCTCTTAATCCTGTTTCTTCCACTTAATTGCTTTGAACCATACATAGTTGAATGTCTGGAAGCTAATAAGTTATATTTCATGACTCATTCTCTTTAAAATGTTATAATGACTCATGATTAATTTAAATATATAGAAATAGGTACTTTAGTTCTCCCCCAATATATTAACAATATAGTTATATGTACTAGACGATGAAAAATCAGTCATCAAGTAATGGTTTCTCAATTCTCAGCATCCATATTGATTTAAATTTTAATTGTTTTCATAAAATGCTGGGTATATGATTGCTTTTGGTTTCAATGGAGTGCATATTTATATGAAATCAAGCCCTTAAGCTTTCTGAATATTGTGTTTTACTAGTGGTTTTCTCCTGTTTATAAATGGGATGAGATTCATTTAGGATTGTAGATTCTCAAACAGCATTGGAAATCTTAATTGTTTCATTTCAGTTTAGTTTTGTTATTGTTTGGATTTTTGTTGTTGTTGTTTAGTTGGTTGGTTGGTTTGCTGATTAGGCTTGAGGTTTCTCAAGCCACTACACCAATAGGTATAATTTGAGAGTATAAGGATAAATATTTTATCCCTTCCTCGTTAAAGAGGATTTTTGAAATAGATGGAGACTATTACGGAGAACCAGAATTGGTCAAAATGTAAGGACAACTGACCATGCTGTTCTCAGCCCTAACAGATACATCTAAACTGAGACATAGGTAAAATCATAAAAGGGGGTGTGTAAGAGCCAGTGGACCAGAATATTTGCTGCTTGCTCATGTTCTCTAGACATGACAGTGAAGCTGTACCTAGCATAAGTCATCAGTATGTTTGCCTAAACAAGACTGCACTAGTTGACAGGATAGGGGTGTTTCAGAAGATCCCACCCCAAGATGAAGATCTGTAGACAATGGATGGCTCTGGAAAGGAAAACTGTCAATTTTGTCCAGAGACAACTCTCTGATAGGTTATCCAGTCCCAAGTGGTTAGCCCTAAACACATGCACATAAGCAACATTGAAAGGATTCAGTAAGGTGTGGACATGAGCTTGCATGCCTGTGTGTGTGAGTGGTGTGTGTGTGTGTGTGTGTGTGTGTGTGTGTGTGTGTGTGTGTGTACATGTGTGTAAAACAATAATTAAAAGGGAGGTCGTGAAATTGAAAGAGAGTTAGGGTAAATGGGAAGAGTTAGAGTGAAGAATGGGAAGGGTGAAATGAAGGAAATATGGTACTGGTATATGAAATTCTCAATAAACTAAAAAAAACATATATATATATATGTACATATATATATATATATATATATATATATATATATATATATATATTTAAAAAGGAAATACAAAAACAAACAGCTCCTCCCACTAGGTTTGTGCCCTTCTGCTTAAGTCAACACTGTTGAGAATCCTCTGCAGGTGTGGCTCAAATAAAAAGACAAGAGTTTCTAGTTCCTTAGAAACTAGATTGTTACAACTTCAGGGGAAATGGCTAACTTTAGCATATTGAATTTTAAATTGGGTCCCCACTGTCTGGGATAAAGCAAATGTTAGCTTAGAAAACACATTGTGTACTGAGCTATCTCTGGGTTGTAATGAAATGGCAAGCACAGATGTATTGCTGTGTTGTCTGGAAGTTCTGCTCCACATCAGTATTGTGACCAGTCTCTCTTGCTCATTCAAACATCAGGCCAGCTTTACAAGGACACCTCACACACAGCCAAGTCTTTGGAGAGGGGTAGGACCTTACTGTGTACTCCAAGTTTGTTCAGCAGCCTGCAAATAATGCAAACAATAAAGGCCTCTCAGAAGGTGAGGAAATTGGATATCTTCTGATTCTGCTTTGAGATGGTTCAAGCTGACCTTAGAAATGGGTGTAACATGAATAATAAAAACTCAGAGACATATTAGGGTTCAAACTGAAGATCAGAGAAGCAAAGCAGTCAGCCACTAGTTCTTACCTCTACCTCAGAATAAAAAGGCTGCCCTGTCCTCAGTGTGGCAGGAAAATAAATCTCTCATGAGACCCTTTGCTTCTTCCTTTTATACCTCTCAAATCCTGGGATTAAAGGCATGGGATCTCAAGAACTGAGATCTCCTTTGTGTGATCTGTTTCTCTGGATTAATTTCATGTAGCTCAGTGTGGCCTTGCACTAATAGAGATCCATCTGCTTCTATCTCCTGAGTCCCGGGATTAAAGGTGTATACCACCACTGCCTGGCTTCTATAGTTAGCTAGAGTGGATAGCTTTCCAAATAGGAGTTATGTAGGACCCAAGTCACAAAGCATGTTTAAACTTTTACTTTTATTTGCCTGTATTTTATGGGAGGGATATGTGCACATGATAGCAGGTGTCCTCAAAGGCCAGAGATATTCAGTTGTCCTGCAAGGGAAGTATGTGCTCCTAAGCACTGAGCCATCTCTCTACCCTCAGTCATGCAGTTCTTAGTTTGTCTATTAATACTGTTAAAAAATAAAATAACAGTGTACTGAGGACTATTATGTGCTTGTCACAATCTGAGGATTCATAGTCAGCATTTCTGAACATTAATGCTACACTGCACACTAAAAGTTAAGATTCTCATTTATTTATAAGATGAGAGAACTGTGACCCAGAAATGTTGAAGAATTTGTCCCAGTTGTACCTCTCATAACTAATATACCACAGCAAATAAGCAGAAATCAAATGAAAGTGTTCTTTACATGGATTGAAAAGTCACATAACTATCAGGTGGAGAGGTAACACCCACAAGCCTCAACCCTACACAGGGAACTACGGGTAGCAGCAAAGGCATGCTGAGCACATTTAAACAGTCCACCTGGGATTACACAGTCGTGGTCAGCCCCAAAGCACCCATACAGATGACACTGTGGAAACTGAACAGGTCATGTTTAGAAATATATGTATATACATATACATACATGCATGTAACAACAATTAGTAAAAAAAAAAAAAGAGGCTATGAACTTGAAAGAGAGCAAGGGAAGGCTTATGGGAAGATTCAGAGTGAGGAAAGGGAAGGGAGAAGTGATGTTATTATAATCTCAAATATAAAAGAAAAGAATGAAAAAGGTATTTAAAAGATAATGAAGTGATCCTCATGAATCAATTTTAAGTTAATCTCTAAAGACAAGGTTCCTACAATATTCTGAATATATCCTTTTGATCTAGAAGGTACATGGGCACATGCCCCTTTTTCAAAAGGCTTTGGCTATTCAGGGTTTCTTTAAAGCTAAGTTGCAATTCTATTTTATCATATCCTTTGTGGTGTCAGATGAACCACATCCATGTGTGCTCTAGAAGAATGTTAATGGGACCCAACCTTTGTGTTACAGAGGCCCTGGGATCCCTAGGGACATATGGAGAATTCTTAGAATCTCTAAAATAACCTTTTTTTTTTTTCAGTTTTAATGTAGAAATTTAAGTATTTAAATAAATCCTCTGGAATATATTTCTTGGGGTTAATCTGAGGAAATTTTTCTGGTGTTATAGAGTTTTAAATCCTCCTCTAAAGATTCTTGTATTACCCTGAAAAGCATTGTATATTGTGGAATCATCACATTGATGACCAGGTGAAGATGGTAGGTATGGAAAGTGAAGCCTCAGGAGGTAAAATCCATGTCTGAGATGAAATTAGGGCAAGAGTAGTGGTAGGTGGAGTGGGAAGAGGTGATGAAGAAGGTGTCAGCCCTCACATGTGCTGAGAAATACATGATGGCGCATAAGTGAGTATCATTTGTCTATTCTTGTCTTGTTGATAACTCGTATGAAATTATGTATGTAACTAAACCATTCAGATCCCCATGATTTTGTCATGGTTGGACAAGGAATGTGGGTAATCTCATTCTTGATCACTGATGCTATGGAACCCTTCACTGTGGAGAAGATGGCAAACTATCCAGAACTGAAGTGTCTTTTTTGTAGTTCATCGAGTGTAAGAGAAGTTTTTTTTGGACAGGATAAAAAGGAGAAATCATCCAAACTATGCATATAATTATCTACTGGGTAACTATTGATTAATAGAAACACAAATTGTTTTTATGCAAAGCATCATAAAAACAAAAGGACATTATATACTTACAAAATGAAAAAGGGTTCACCAAATTGGAGAAAATGGAAGAGGATCGTGGATTATAAGAATAATATGTGAAAGATATGGAAGAATGAAGACTTGGCATAGGGAACACCAATATACTCTATCTTATGTATTGGATTTGAAAAGAAATAGACCTTGCTGTCAAGTCACATTGTGGTAAAAACATGAATGGTCTTTAGAGTCATTTGTCTCTACTTTCAAAAATCCCATACTCATGATTCCATAACACTTAATGATATGGCCAATTGTTAATATTTATACTTTGTGAGCCATTGCTATAAATGTTTGTAATCTGTCAAAAATAAGTAAAATATGTTTTAGGTCTTACTCTTTCTTAAATTTGGTAGTTGGCACACAACTAAGTTGAATTCTTAAGTCAAAATTTAATCATAACTATAAAATACTGGTATTTTTAGAGGCAAACACTCTAGAACTCTCTTGGTTTAATTAAATGATAGGTTTAGTGTGTAGAGGTGAATATCAACTTGTCCATCATGATCAGCAATGATATGAAAGATGTGGATTGAATTTCTGATATCTGCTATTCTTATATTAGCTGCAAGGAAATTTTTCTCACAATTCTCAACTGTAGCACTTCTCCAAACTCTATATATGACTGAGTACATTTTTGCTTTTCAAAACCACACTATTTCTAAGCTGGTAAGTATTAAAATCACAGCTAAAGAAGGGGAAGACTTATTTTGTGCAATTAATTGCACTTTTAACTCATATTAAGCATTGAAGATAAGAATGTGAGTGAACTTGAGTAGACTTGTAGGATTTTTATTTCAATAACCCTATCTGTATTAAAACTGAGGTTCATATGGAATGTTTATGATGCCAAAACTGCATTGTCCTTCTGGAGTTCAGGCAACATGAGGCAGTTTATATCCCCCCCCCTTAATTTTATTTCAAAGTAGATGATCTTCAGTAGAGATGTCCATTGGAAATAAACTTATACACTCTGGGTCTTACTTCTCTTTAGTTCTGTTGCCTGCAGTTGATAAGACACTCTGATGAGAGCAACTTGGGGAAGAAAGAACTTCTTTTAACTCCTAATTCCTGGTCCATCACTGTAGAAGAGTCAAGGCTACAGGAACTTGAAGGGGCTCATCATATCACAGTTAGGAGCAGAGTTTAAAAAAAATGCATACATGTGTCTTTGTGTTTGTGCTTGGTTCTTTGCCATTATTATACAGTTCATGTTCCAGCCTACAAACTTGTGCTGACCACATTCATTTCAGATCATTTCAACTCAATCAACCCCATCAAAAAATCTTTTACAGATATGTCCATAGGTCAGCCATATTCATACAGATCCTCACTGTGACTTTCATTCCAAGTGATTCTAAATTGTATCAAGTGGGCAATTAAATGTAACCACCACACAGGTGAAATGCAAGCAGTGGCTAACAGGTATTGACATTTATGTCAAGGCCTGTGTCACATGGTCACTAAGAGAAAATGGTGCTAACTTGTTTGGTTTTCTCATGTGTGATGTCTATTTTAGAGTCAGAGAAGTACATATACAAATGATACATACAATTGTAATGTGTTCCCTCCCCTTAAAATGGTGAAAAGTTGTGATGCATTCATCTTTAAATGTTGAGCAGAGGTGATGGATTCAGTAGAATCCACCAATTATGGTAGCGTACACAAGGCAGGCATGGTTGGAGGCTGGAGGAATGAGATTCAAGGCAAGGTAAGCCAGGAATGTATAGTGAGACAGTCTCAAAACAAACCTACTAACAATCAAAACCTGTAGTACTAACCAGTAATAAGACATTTCTAAAAACTCTGCCATTGATACAATTGTTAATCCATTATAATCCATTATTGTCAGCTGAGAGCCACAAACACATTTTACATTAACTTCTTAGTGTTGGTATCTTTCAAGTGGTTTATAAGATGTAGCACAAATTTGTTCACCCAAGTTCCATTAGATGATTCTAAACACATTCAGAAGACCTTGGAAAAATATTTCTCATACTTTATGGATGATTATAAGGCAAGGGAATGAGTCGAATGAGTCAGGAGAAAGCGTGATAACCCCAAACTGAATTAGAATGATTATAATTACAGCTATGTGTTTAGCTTTTGATTGTGATTTATTTATTGCTAAATTGATGTTTTAATCAGAACCTATGGCAAAATTTACAGCAATGAAATATCCTAAGGTGTATAATAGGGGAATTACTCCAGATCAGCCACCGTTTATTAATTACTGTAATTGTTCTTGGGTGGAAAGGTATAACAAACACTGCTCAGCTTTAGTGATACCAGAAGCAGCAATATAGAGCCTCTTTTCATGGTGCTTTACGGAACCTACTGGCCGCAAGCAAATAATTAAATACTTAGCCTGTTATATAACTTTTCTTATGAATTTCTGCAGTTTGTTGGACACATATATGAGTAATAGCTTTTCAAATATTTTCATGCCTTGAATTTGAGTTCACTAGAAGTACATTCATAGCAGTAATAGCTTTTACCTACTTAATGTCTGTCAACCAACATTATTCAATTTTCTATAATACTTATAATCCTACAAGGTTTCATAGTTATAATCTATGGTATTAAAATTAACAGAAAATTGAAATAAGATCTGGAGGGCTTTCCTTTGTTTTTATTTTAAGCCAAGGTCTCATGCATTGCAGGCTAGCCTAGAATTTTCTTTTTCTTACAGAGACTGGACTAGCCTCAAACTTGTGCTGATCTTCCTGTCTCTGTCTTCCAAGTACTGTCATTACAGATTTTGTGTCACCATGTCTAGACAAAAATCAAGAGATTTAATAAAGATCAAACTGTATTTATAACTATTTCTTCTAAAACTAAAAATTCAGTGAACGTACATACTGTAATTCCCATATATACCTATTATTCAGTGTCCTCCTTTAATTCCAGGATTTGCATGACCATATTAACTTATTATCCTGTATTGGATATTTAGAGCTAAATACAACACCTCATGTGCAACTGGAAAACATAGGAAGCATAGCACAGAGCAGATTGCTCACAGGGAAGACCAGCGCACAGATGTTTCTCATCTGAATTTGGTGGTGCTGGTCTCATTTTTGGCAGCAAAAAGCCTCTTCTGAAATTTCTTCCTAGCCTTTTCATGTTGAATATTAATGGCATTACTTCTTAGTGTCTTAGCTTTTGTAATTATTTTCATTTAAAAATTATTTTGTGCTGGGTGTTGGTGGCACATGCCTTTAATCCCAGCACTTGGGAGGCAGAGGCAGGCAGATCTTTGTGTTCAAGGCCATCCTGGTCTACAGAGTAAGTGCTAGGACAGACTCCAAAACAATACAGAGAAACCCTGTCTCAAAAAAAAAAAAATTAAAATAAAAATTATTTTGTAATAATACTTGCTAAGTTGATATTGCACTAAAAAGCCATTTAATCCATTGGTATTTTTAGCAGTATAATTATTCCTTTGGGAGGATGATTGGATCTCCTTGGTCTCAGACTTTATTGCACCCAGAATCAGTTGGAAATCTACTTAAAATACAGATATCTTCTGGTCCCTAAAAGTTTCATGTCTAACAATTTCCAAGTTGATCATGATTCTCTGCAAACTCCTAAAACCAGACTAAGTCATAGCTCAATGTTCTTTACCTGACAGGAAGCATTAGAGGGAGAAAAATAATAAAGCAAGGCTCAGTTGTCTTAAAGATTTTGTTACTATTCATTTTTTCAAATTATTTCTCATGGGACAGTCTTTCCATAATTTCATTGTAAATGAGTCTGCTTAACTCTACTGACTGGTAGGTCCAGGATGCAGTGCTTGTTGGCCAGGAGACCAGGAGTACAAGGCCTGTTGTCCATGAGTCTAGGAGTGCAGTGCCTATTGTCATTCTGTAAATATGTTTCTCTTATTTGTTAATGAATAAAGCACTGTTGGCCAGTAGGAAAGCAAGATAGGCAGGACTAGGAGACAAGGAGGAGAGAGGAAGTAGTAGGAAGGAGTCAGATGTGGGGGGGGGGGGTGAGCAGACTCTCTGGTAAGATGAGATTAATAGAAATGGGTTAATAATTAAGACAGAGCTAGCTGATAAGAAACAAGTAACTGGCCAACAGAATAATATCAAATACAGAGTCTCTGTGTATTAATTTGGGCCGGCGCTGCGGTGGATCCAGGCCAGCGGGGAAAAATCTTAACTCCTTACAGCTCCTCCAAATTGGGAGCCATCAAAGTGAATGGACTCTTCCTACCTCATAAAGAACTGAAGCTATTCTTTCAGATGAGAAAATTCAGGTAAATAAGCTAATTCACAAACAAAAATTCATGGTTCCACTCTCCACCTTGTTCCTGAGAAAGCTGAGGGTAGAAACTCATTGATCATAAAGGAGTGTATGTAAGCTTGTTGCTGGTAGCAGAAGTTTAAGGAATGTGAATTTGAAATACAGGGAAATGACCATGAATGGCTGAATAGATAAAGGGTACTAGATCTTACCCAGAAAGTAAAAAATTTTTATAAAACACAATTTAGTATTTTAAGGAAATGAGTTTTAAAGCTTAGAATATGGAATCAAAACATTTGTTTCTCTGTGAAAACTGACTCACCTATAGATTCTACTGTTAGCCTGCTAGAAAAGAGATTATACTGCATTTGCTTGCTGAGAGTGAGAACTTCAACTGTCAGTAAGACAGGTTAGAGAAAAGACCATAATGACTAGAGGTCTGAGGGTATGTCTGGGTAAGTTATTTTCATTCCTAGTTTACAGTGCTGGATGTAGAACCTACAGCCTTGGGTGTGCTAGAGAAATGCTTTACTGAAGAGCAGTATCTTCTATACTGGGCCAGCTTTGGAAAGAGACTTTATTGGTTTTCCTGTGAATTTTCATAGAAAACTTTGCAATTCTCATGATTTTTGAAAAATATTTGACAATAGGATTCAATTCCTATTTTCCATTAATGTGGGAACCTAGACAGAATGCTTTCATTTGACTTTTTAAAAAAAAAAATCTATCTGAAAGTAAAATTTGATATATAATTCAATTTCTTGAGAACTTACTCAATTAAATTAAATATTTTATATTGAAACTTTAGAAATTGCCCTTTTACTTTGATGTTTACACTAGTTTGTTAAGATCATTGTAAAAGAAAAGAAAATGTCTGCCTCCCAAGATCAATAACACTGGTCTCATGAATAGCTGTAAAAAAAAAAAAAAAAAAATCCTTGCTGCGTTTCATTACCAGTATTTTTGATGGGAGACATTGAGACATTCAACTTCTTACATTGAGTGTTTTTTTTTTTGTTGTTGTTGTTTTTTTTTTTTGTTTGTTTGTTTTGTTTTTTGTCTATGAAGCCCTAGTGCTCTGTGTCCAGGGTGATAGTTTTCTGGGAGACAAGCTTAAGCTATCATATGATGGACCCAAAATTTCCACACAAAAGTAAAGTTTTGTTGTCAGGATTCTAAGGGAAGGCATGGCTGCTAATGAAAAAGAAATTTGAATAAATACATTCTGTAGAGGTGAGACGTCTCATGTGGTCCAACTGAAGACACATTGGACAGCTGTTTCCTGGAACCTCAGAGAATTAGGATAATTACTTGGTATTCTGGAGTTTTGTTCTATTTTTGCATACAAAAAGCTTGGATATCTTTTTGTCAATTGTGGTTTGTGGGTGTAAAAAACATGAAGTGACAAAAGATGTGTAGGCATCTATTATGCCAATATTATGATTGTGTTATTCATCTTTCATATTTTTCCACAATTTTTGTTATTCTGATTTTTTAAAAAATCTCTGAAACATGTAGACAATCATTCTGTTTTAGTCAGTAATTCACTTGATCTTTATTCTGAAAACGTAAAGTAACATTGGTATCATTTTGAGAAAAGGCGAGATATTGTAACTGGAGGACATGAGTGCTAGAGATGTGCAGGTGATTACCTGAATTGCCTTACTCTTTAGGCTGATGGTTCTGTTACAGACACAGAAACAGAGAACACAGTAGTTATGGGTGGATGGCGAGCATTGGTTAGCAGAGAATTTATCTCATTGTGGCATTTTCGCATGTATCATCAAACTTTCTTCATAGTCATCCCTCTCTTGCCCTCCTTAACCCTTTGGAGCTGTCTTTCTTCTCTCCAGTTCTCCCTTCTACTGCTTTTATGATATGCATGGCATATAATGTGTACAGTTTTGCCCCCCATTAGCCCCTCTATTCTTTACATCTCATCTCCTTGTCTCACAATTTCCTTCCTATTTTGATGCCATATATATAAGTATATGTGCATATATGTATGTCTTACATAAGTACACACATACATTTAAATCAATACTTCACTTATGAGAAATAGTTGTCCTAGTCCGGCATGTTTTACTTAAGATGATTATATCTAGAGCCATAAACTTTCTTGAAAATATCACAATTTCATTCTTTGTAGCTGGATAAATTTTATTGTGCGCATGTACCCCATTATCTTTTAATCCATTCATGTGTTGGTGGCTGTGCTTAATGGTCACCTGCAACCTCTGGCTTATAGCAACAATAGTGTGGTATCTCAAATAATAGTTCTGGTTTTAGTTTTTTGAGGAAAGTTCAGACTGATTTCCATACTGGCTGCACTAGTTTTAATTCCCCATCAGAAGTGGATGAGGTTTCCTTTCCCTAAAAATGCTTAGGAGCATTGTTGTCATTTGTCATCTAGCTGACATCCATCTTGATTGAGGTAAGATCGGAATCAAAGTAATTTTAATTTGCACTTTCCTGATTCCAAAGGATGGTAAATGCTTTTTTTTTTTTTTTTACTCTTTATTGTCTGAATTTATTTCTTCTTTTGAGAACTATTTTTAAAGTGTATTATTCCACTTAATTGATCATTTAATTAATATTTAACTTTATAGAGTGTAGATGATACTTGTCAGATGTGTAGTTGACAAAAATTTTTCTCCCATTCTGTGGACTAGTCTCTTGAATTCTGCTTATGTGAAATAGTTTTCCATTCTTCATAAATAATGTTTCTGTACAGCACAGGGAAATGCTATTAGAGGATAAACAACACAAAATGGGAAAAAATCTTCTAACTATACACCAAAGGGCTAATATGCAGAATTGCAGAAAAAAAAAAGATTTACAGAAATTAAATATCAAGGAAATAAAACTTCCAACCAACAAGTGGGATAATAAATAGGAGAGAAAGTTTTCAAAGGAAGAAATGAAAACAGAGACCAACATATTTTTAAAGTGTTTATTATACTTAGCCATCAAGAAAATGCAAGTTGAAACTATTTTAAGATACTACCTCACCCTGGCCAGAATGGCATTTATCAAATTCTGACAAATACTGGAAAGACCTGGTAAAGAAAGGAATTCCTATTCACTGTTGGTGGGGGTTCAAATTAATACAACCATTTTGGAAATTATTTTGTAGATTCCTCAAAAAACTAAAACTAAAACTAACAGATTCCCTACACCCAGTTGTTTTACTCCAAGGCGTATACCCAGAGAACTCTGTGCCCTCTGATATAGAATCTGTACCCCAAGATTGTTGCTGCTCTATTCACTATAGCAAGGAAACAGAGCCAAACTGGTTACCTATCAACTAGTGGATGGGTAATGAACATCTGATACATATATAAAAAGGAATACTATTCATCCCTAAAGAAGCAAAACACAAAATTACAGAAAAATTGCTAGACCTAAAATGTACTAATTGATAGTAATTGAGGTTATATACTATCAGAAAGAAAAAGAACATTTTCCTCTCATGGAGATATATCCTATTACAAACATGTACATTTGTAACCAAATATACAGAAAGAAGAAAAGTAAAAGATAAATACTAGGAGGTGATCAAGGGTTAAACCCCCACACACATTAAAGCATGGACAAGGACTAATGAAACTAATGTAATGGTGAATAGTCATTTTTCTAGGTTTACCTCTGTCATTAATTTTTTAGGATATTTTTTCTGTTGAATAAATAAAAAAAAAATATAATTAACAGTAGAAGTATAAGATCCAGTGTGAGACTCCATGGCTTCTGAATGGCTGTTCTAACTGTATAAAAATTAATTAAGATGTATACACTTAACGTCTAGCTAATCTTGTCCGATGTTTTGTGTTTATAAGTACTTCACAAAAAAGTTTTCATTATGAAAACATTCATTTTACAATCTCTGTGAATGGATGTCTAAAAAGTTTTCTGATGAAACCTTAATAATAAATTGAGACATAGCCTATAGAGCTAAGCAGAATAAACATTAAAAGAATGAAACAATAATAAACGGAAAAACTTTGCATCCCTCAAGAAAGCAGCTTGCATGAAAGATCTGAAGCAGCTCCCACATAGCCATTGTGAGCAGTCCTTTTCCAGGAAGCCAGAAGTGTAGTGTGTGATAAAGCATCCCTATTAGATGACAGTATTTCCATCTCTTGAATTTTGCATATGCATGTTTTTAAAAAAAGGAAATGTAAAGCATATTTTCCACTGATAGAAACATTAAGTTTTTTGTTGTTTTGCTTAAAAGCAAGGACAAAAAAAAAAAGTTTAAACATTTTTGTGAGTTAGCTGTCCAAATAATGCCTTTTCCAGAAGAGGAGTAATGGATAGAAATTAATCTACACAGCCATTATTTCCCTGTATTCCCTTTGCCAGAATTCTGTGCATCTAGCTTTGCTTTTCTTGATTCCTGCAACCTGACTGTGATGGGATTCCTCTACCTTCTGATTTGTCTGGGGGCTTTCCTTTCCCTGTCACCACTGATTCTGGTACTGAGTCCTGTAGACAAGAAAGGAGAACTTATATGATGAGGGACATCACTTTTGTGTTTGTCCTTGGGACTGGTTAGATGCTGGTGCCCCATCTCTGGATACTGAGTCTATTGTGTGTAGAGAGATCATTATAAATGTATGGCAGAGACTATCAAACCTTTTTGAGAGGCTGTGCATTGCATTTACCTCATAAGTGAAGTCTATAATGTGGGTTGGCCTGAAGCTCTATTGACAAGCTATTTTTATACACAACTGAGGTCTATATTTCAGCCATCCAAGGTATAAATGGAAACTGCCTATTTGTACTTGGACAGTGAACACATTGATTGACTGACTTGTAGATGCAGATATTCACTTACCCTGGGCCCATAAGAAAGTATCAACATTTTTCCTATACAGGTGAAGTGAATCTGGCCTGAGGGACTGAGAGAGGAAAATATTGCTGCATTTCTAAGCCAGAGTTTGGTTTTTGTTTTAGGTATAGCAGAAACTGTAATCAATAAAATCGATTAAGTGGTTTAATGTCACATTAGGATTTTTGAAATGGACAAAATAAATGAAAAAAAAAAAGCCAAACTTCTTAAAATTTTTATTCTGGGATGTGCTTGTTTTCAGAAACTACCTCTGCTAAATCTCCTGTCAGTGCTGAAACTAGAAGGCAGCAAAGCTTCTAGTCCTCCAGCCAACTGCAGTGTAGCCAGAGAAACAGGCAACCAAAATAGAACACCAGGATTGCTGTGCGTGGGTGAGGCAGAAACCACACTATGAGCAAAAGCTTCCAGTATTATTTTAGAACCAATACAGCTCTGCACTTCTCTGCTCTCTCTTCCAAAAACACATACTACAGAAATAAAATGAAATGAAATGTGTGTGCATTCTCCTTCTCTGAGTTAGGAGTCTTCTTTTTTTTTTTTTATTCCTCCTCCTTAATTTCCTTTCTTCGGGGGTGAGATGCCAGTATGAAAATCCTGTATGAAAAGCAAGTTGAGGAAGGAAAGAGTTAATTGCTTTTAAGGCCCTGCAATAGAGAATTATGGTTTGAAAGATAGAGGCTGGACAGCTGGCTTTGCTGGGGTATTTTTAAATGCATTAATGCAGGCTCCAATCACTGGGCCATGCTTGACCTATTTTTGGCTCAGGCCGACCATTGTTCTATTTCTGTGCCTGTGGGCCATGCTGTTGTTGATTCATATGCAAATGGATTATCACTAGCTTTAGCCAACTTGAGCTGAGAGAGGGAGAAAGGCAAGGGAGAGACAGGGAACAGATAGGACACCCTCTGGAACCACTTGCAGGGTGAGGATCTCTCCTTGAAACCCTGGCAATCCAGGCAGCTAGACACCAGGTTTACTTGTTTTCTTTCTCCCTTCTGGCCCCATGGGTAGAGTTAATATTTTTCTACTTATTCTTACAAAGAAACAACCCCGAAGCACATTCTTGTTGCCCACCTGCTTTTAGTTTCCAGGATAACTAAAACTCCAGTGAGCTAGAGCATCCAGTCTGCTTTTTTGCTTCGCACACAGGTTGGTAACTTGGGGGTGTGTGTCGGGGAGGGGGGAAGCCCAGGTATTTTTAAAAAGGATATGTCCATCTAAGCAGAAAGGAAATCATTGTGGAAGTTGATCCTCCGCTTGCTTGCTGTTTCTCCTCCGGGAGGAGGGAGGACCAGTAAGGGCAGCTCCTGGGACCAGAGCACTGAGCACGGGTGATGAATCTTGCATGGAGCTGAAGTAAGAGTGACTGGAGTATGCTGCAGACAATTTACGAGAGTGACTCCTGTGTTTCCTCAGATGGAGTGGCCGGACGAGAGCAGCTCTTGGCTCAGCAAAGAATGCACAGTATGATCAGCTCAGGTATGATCTCTTTCATGGCTGGGATATTTGTTTTATGTTTGAAAAGGCTGGAGGGTAGGCTGGTAGGGAAATGAAGGAAAAGAAACTTGCTTAAGGAATTGCTTTTTCGGTGTGATATTGATGGGTTCTTTTTGCTTTTGGTTTTTGTGTTTTGCTGCTGCCATTGAAGGGTTTAACTTACATCCTTCCTTTACTTCCTGTACTTTCCGAATGTGTTTAGGGAAGGCTGCTTCTCAATGAAATTGCCAAGTGTTGCAACTGATGTATGGAGACTTTGAGATAAATAGAAGGAAGGTGTTTGCCTTCGTGGGCATCTAGAGAAAGGAGACATGTGCTGATTATAAACATATACAAGTGGGACTCTGAGTTCATCCTCGGGCTTCAGCTTAAATCGCAGCTTCAGCCAGCCCGGCGATTTTATGTTTACAGTGTGTATACACAGGCACGGCTATTTATAGACCTACCTTCTGAAGTATGTGTCTGAGGAGTTCTCAGGTAGTTTTATTCTTTCCCTAATGTAGCTTTTTCTGTGAGCTCAATGTGAATCTGTTTCGGATGAAATAAGATTATTACCAGATGCTTATTTTAATTTCACCCCAAACACTTGGGAAGTCTAGCATTGACAGGCAGGTGCAGTGGCACTTGTGGGCATGCACACACACACACACACACACACAGAGAGAGAGAGAGAGAGAGAGAGAGAGAGAGAGAGAGAGAGAGAGAGAGAGAGAGAGAGAGAGAGAGAGGTTAGAAGCAGGTGCAATGCTTTGCCAAATTCTAGTTTACAGTTTTTCTGGCATGTTGAGCTTTCAGATTTGTCAGTTTACTTCTATTAAAAGTACACACTCTCCAGGAGTCTGACTTACTTTAATTACTGCTCTTTATTATTTGTTTTCTATAACCAGTTCATAAAGCTTTTGTTATTCTGTTCTGTTCTCTTCCAAACGCTATAGCCTCCACTGGTTTAGGGTTCTTTCTAGGAGTTTCCGTGTCCCCCCTGTGGGCTTCATCTTAGTTATGGATCACTGCCTAGATCCTCTGATAAGGTTGTCATGTAAAGAACTTTGCTCAGGAGACTTAAGTAGGAAAGGAATATTCCACAGGTTGGCATGAAGTTGGCTTTGGTGCCTGCACACATTTCCATCTGTGGGGCTTGTTCAAAGCCAGTTCTCTGTAAAGGTCTGCTCACTGTGACAGTTTTCAGATCCTCTGTTTACCCAGTCTTTTTATGGAATCATAATGAAATGTCAGTTTTGTAAAATTTGGTATTCTACACCAATGTCACAGAAATCATATTCATGAGCAGTCTCTATTTAGCAAAAGTGAACTTGCCAGAGCATCCATGATTTATTTTTATTGTGGGTGAAAGTTGACCAGGGCTCTAGGTGGAACTAGGAGGTTTTCCTGGGGTGGAACTGGGCATATAGCATCACAGTTTTTAAATATCAATGAACACTTTAGAAATAACTATTTTAGCTAACCTCTTTAGTATCACGCTATTTTTTTAGTCTTTGTCTCTATGTACAATTGCTATATTTCTTTTAGAAAACAGAAACAGCAATGTCTTGCAAGTAGCAACTGTTAGCTGACACTGAGCTTGCCACAAGTGGGATAGCAAGCCGTGCTCTTTTCCATGATTTTGATGACCGCACAACTTGACTAAAATCCCAAAAGTCATTTACCTGACATTTAAAGATTAGTATGCAGCATAACAAGATTTTCAAACCGGAAGCCATAAGATTGCTGTGCTGATGGTCCCACCTGCAGAGGATCAGGGCACTGGCTACAAATGAGGAAGCATGGCACAGTTCAAGGTCTGCCCAACAGTCTATCTGATATAAACAGAGAATATCTAAGTTGTGCTTGTTGGTAAAAGTTTGAACATTAATCACATCATTCCTATGATAACGTGTGGTATTTCACTTTGCTCCATAAACATAACCTCAAATTTCATTCACCTGGTCTTCTGTGTCCATTTTTATTTCTGAGGCACTGGTTCTGAATGACAGAGAAACCAAGCACATTTTCCAATGTACAATGCTTGGGTTCTACTCCTGATGTTTCTTTTTCAGTTGGCTTTCAAATCTTCTAGCTGTTGTACCCTTAGCAAACTTAGACACACAGGGGTAGAGTCAGGGAGTAGATAGTTGGTCCTGGTGAGCCTCTGCCAGGTCATTCTCTCTTCCTGTAGACTCATTACTAAATTACAGATGTGTTTGTCTTGATAGAGTTACAGATCTTGCTTTCATCTCTCTTGCACCAGTGACCTCGTTTTGATTCCAGGATAAGAAGTACATAATTACTGGCTGATAGGACTGACACCTGTAGCAGTGCTGGGAGATAGCAGTGCTGTCTGATGACTTGTGGTCATGAGCCTGTGGGCAGCTAGTTTTGCAGTTGACTTGCTCATCTTCAAATAATCGGAGATAATGTGCACTGGTTTCTCAGCATTCCTATGAAGGCAGATCTGTGTGTGTGTGTGTGTGTGTGTGTGTGTGTGTGTGTGTGTGTTGATATTAGTTCAAGTAGAAGAACATGTCTCTCCAGTTTTGCCAAATAATACAGATGAATTGGACTGTCCATGAGGAAATATGTTTTGGTTCCATAATCCAGTTTTGTTAATTTCCTTATAAACCTGCTGTTTCTTTGGGCATAATCCTTTCATATGAATGAAATCTTCTCTTCATAAAAATCATATGACGTTACATCAGGGTAGGGCCGTATGTGTGTGTTCTGTGAAACATCTCATAATATACTAATCATGGACAAAGAAGCTGGTGTGAATGTGCTCAACTATAAAACTCCAGTAGATTCTTACTGAGTTTAGTTATTTTTAAAAGTTAGTTTTATCATGCAGTTGTGATTAGCAATGTCTCAAGATACTATTTGTTCTTGCTGTTGTTATATTAGAGCTTATGTGTTAAAGTATATGTTTTATATGCAGAGAACTTAAGTGTTATTGGATTGCAACTGTTATATATAGTTGTATGCTTTCCTAATAATGATGGCAAGGCTAGACATTAGGATTAAGATAGCTTACATGTATTACATAGTCTGCTAATGTCTTAGTTTAAAATATTCTATAATACTGAATTTTGAATTCCATTAAAAGTGACGAATGTTACCAGGTGCATTTTCACTTGTGTGACTTGTACAAATATTGACTCAGGTCTGTCTGTCAACAGTAGTTGACACAATGAGGGGAATTTTTCTGTTGCCAGTCATGTTGCCTACATGTTACACAAGAGAATGTCCATTCAGGGTTGGACAATAACAAAGCAATTTCTGCCTAATTAAAATAAAGAAAAATCACCATGTATTCCTATATTTAATGGTATAAAAACATTTAAGTCTAGTTTTTATTTTTTTATTAAGATGTGCCTTCACCTCCCCAGAGTCTTTCCTCCCTTGGTGTGTTATATTGAGGGAAATGGACCATTCTAGATTCAGTAGTCAACTGTGTCTACATAAAAGGTAGAATCTAATTATAAGGATGTCTGTGAAAGCTACTATTTTATAAGAATTACTTCTTGCATGACCTATAATTGTTATTTTGCTATTTTCAAACTCATGACATCTCAACTTTAATTTTGTTGTCAGTTGGAATATGTGATGGGACAGAAAAATAAAACTGTTCATAAGTAATGCTATTGGTAACAGGGGCAAGATGAGGGTGTCACTTTTCTGAGGATCATGCAGGTAATGTAATCAGAAATGTGTCCATTCAGTAAGAACATCCTCTAAAATCTTCCGATGTCTGAAAGAATGCAAAATACTGAACTTTAAAATATATTCTAAATGATGGTTTTTAATTTGGAGATGAAAGATGTGAAGATGTACTGCAGGCAGTGTGGGTCCCATAAAGGTACAGACTGGTAAACAATCCACTAGACATGACATTCAACAGTAACTGCCAAAACATGGCATGTGGCACTCCTCCAATAACTAGCCAAGGAAAACGTAGAATTGTACTGGCAAGCTGACAAGTTACTAAGAATTCCAGTATTCCCAAATCTGGAGAGCAGCAAACTGGGTGTTATTCTCATTATTTTAGGGTATCCCTCTTCTTGCACATGACAGAGTCATAGTAGAAGAAATTATGGAAGAAAAAGCTAGTGAAATGGGGGAAAGGACTCAAACATGGCCTCTCTAGAGAAATACAGGCAAACACGCAATGCCCTAGCTTAGATTTGGAACAGACAGTCCCTGCCCAACTAATCTTAGGGCTTCCCCAAAAAGAAAAATTACAAATTTTTGAACCAATGATACAGTCTAAAAATTGCTTCCTGGAAAATAGAACACATAAGTAAGAGCATACATTTCCCAAACTAATACCTCAAAGATGAGAATGGTAAAACTACAGAATGGAATGTAAAGGGAAATTTTGTTCTAATGAGATAACCTGATAATGACAACATGATAAATATATTACAAAATTCATCATTAGAAATAGCAAGAAGCTTGACAAAGGGGGAAGGTTTTGAAAAAGGAAAGTGGGTTAGTGTAGTTAGAGAAAAGTTAACATGGTTGAATGACAAAGATCAACAAATGAAAAGGTTATGTATATCCCAGAAGTTAATATTTCAAAACTATATATTATGTATATATTACAAAAATGAAAAAAGATAAATTCACTGAAAAAAAATGTTGCAGATTGGAGGAGTTTCTTGTCTTTTTGGAAAATTGGAATCAAGTGCCTCTGACAGTCCTATGCTCATTGGGCTGTTGAACCACAAATACTTCCTTGGGGTTTTGTATGGTTAACTAGAGGTTGTAAGTGGGAGGAATAGCTCAATGGGACTCAGGGAAGCATATCAAACTTACTCAATATTCAGTATCAGATGGTGAAGAAGAAACCACATGTAGTAGCATGTGCCTTTAATCCCAGTGCTTGGGAGGCAGAGGCAGGCAGATCTCTGAGTTTAACACCATCCTTATCTGCAGACTGAGTTCTAGGACAGCAAGAGTTATCCTGTTTCAGAAGAAGACAGGAGGAGGAGGGAAAAAGGAGGAGGAGGTGGAATAAGGAGAAGGAGAAGAAGAAGAAAAGAAGAAGAAGGAGGAGAAGGAGAAGGAGGAGGGGAAGGAGGAGGAGGGGAAGGAGGAGGAGGAGAAGGAGAAGAAGCAGCAGCAGCAGCAGCTGTGAGCTGTGAGCTGTGCGAGCAGAACCCTCAGTGTCACTGTCAGACAAGGCGTTATTAAAATAGAAAGAAAACTGGTACCCAGTGTAAAAATCCTCAAATATGAAAACAGTGACCCGATGATGGAATCCAGTTAATGAATAGATGAACTTAAACAAAACCATATTCTGAAAGAGAGAAAGCTTAGTAAAATTAACAGGGGTGGTGATGTTAGTGGTGGATTTAGCTTATTTGAATGAATGTGAATATGGTTTGGAATAGAAAGCAAATCTCATCCCATAGTACACTGTAGAGTGTTACTCAGATTAAGGAGTGTGAGGAGCTCTGAGTGCTGAGAAAGAAAGATGTAAGAGCTTGCTACTATCCTTCCTGTTCCTTTCCAGGACAGAGTCTCTGGTGCTTAAAATAGAAATTCATAGTGGCTCTTTGTTTTTGTTTTAAGTTTCCAAACACTAATTATATTTGATAGTTTATTTAACCCTAGAAAGGCCTTTTGAAAATAGTATCTTATGATGAAGTATTTAGTGTGTTTAGAGCTTCTTAAAATGCAGTTTTACATCTGCTAGGTTCAGTTAAGCTTAGGGTTATTTCTTAGGTAAAAACAATACCAATAATATGATCTTATTTTTATGAAAGTCTTTTTTAATCTATCCATGCCCTCAAATAATTCACAAATTGATATAAAATTAGGAAAGACTTTGCATTTGTGAATTACCATCATAATTTTTGGTTTGCACATTTATACTTACTTGCTTGTTTATTGTGTGGGTGTTTGTGTGTAAGTGTGGGATATGTATGTTTTGTGTATGCACATGCATGTATGGGTGCATATGCCTGTGACATGTGGAGGCCAGAAGAGTCCTGCTCTATCAGTCCCTACCTTATCTCTTAATAGGCAGAGGCCCTCACCAAACTGGAGCTAAGCTGCTAGACAGCAAGCACCAATGATCCTTCCATCTCTTTCCACCAACAGCACTAGAATTGCAGTCCTGTGCAGGACCACACCCAGACATGGGTGCTGACATCCGAACTCAGGTTCTTATGCTTGTATAACTAGCACGGTTACCCACTGAGCTATCATTTCTCCATCCCCTGTAAGAATATATTGATTTTGGGAATTGATTGTCTAAGATTATTCCCCTAATACTTCCACGTGCACAGTTATTGTGCCAAAACTGTGATTGTTAGTAGTGTGTATATAATTTGTTTGTTTTCACTGCAAGTAAAAGAAAACTGGTCAAAATGACACAGCACTGGGCCTTTTACCATGAGTTAACTAGCTGGTGGCTAGGCTGCAACAGGGCCCTAGCAATGCCAGCTGCACTCAAGTCCCGCACATAATTCTAATAGCTCTACTCCACTGGCTGTGATCCTGGTGGTGTCATATGGTTGGTACTGCTAAGTGAGCCAAAGGTCATGGTTTCACAGCAGTGTTGCCAGGTCTGCTGGCCTTGATGCATGGCAGATTAGAGAGAGAGGAAGGGGACATCTGATTGTTGTTTGCTCCTTTCCTCTGCTGTTATTAATCTCCCTTGTGCACTCACTCTGTCTCTGTCTTCCTGTCTCTGTTACTTCTTCTCCTCTTGCTTCTTCCCTATCCCTCTCCCCGTCATGTGTATGTGTTTGTGTGTGTGTGTGGGTGGGTGCGCACACACGTGTGTGCATATGTGTTAGTATTCATGTGTAAGTACAGTCTCTTTTGGAGCCTGGGAAAATTTTGGGTGTGCAGTCTCATCTTTGACCTTGTTTGAGATGGGTTCTTTGTTGTTTGCCATGTGTACACCTGGGTCCATGAGTGTACACGGAGTGTTCTGTCTCTACCTCCAGTATCAGCGTACAAACACTGGGGTTACAGGTGTGTGCTTCCGTGTCCAGCTTTCTATGGTTATTGGAATGTGAATTAATGTTCTCACATTTGAACTCTACCCACTAAGTGCTCTCATCAGCTCACACCACTGATCTCTGTCTCCTCCACCCCTTTCCAGCTTTGAGACAAGTTCTTGCTGTGTAGTTCAGACAGGCTTAGAATCCAAGTTCTTGCCTGTTTAGCCTCGAATGTTGGTATTATATGTGTGAGCCCTCCTCGTGTCTGAGTTTTATTTAATAAAAGAATAATAATACCAAGAGCTTCTTCAATAATCATTCTTTATTATTTATTGGCCATGTTGCATCATCTGCATATTTTGCATCCAATTGTCGAGTACAATATTGACTAAGCCTGAAGGAAGCAGACTTGAACCTAACAAAGGTTTCTGCTGGGAGGAAAAGGACACAGAAGAATAGGGATTATCTGGATTCCACCAGGCTTTGCATGCTGCTTATCTTGGTGCTAGAAAATTTCTTCTTTGCAAATTTATTTTTAATTTTAGAAATATAAGTATTTTAGTAATGTGAATGGACTATGTTTCTCATTTACCTCTCATTGAATAGGAATGCAGATTTATTTTTATCAAGTAATGTCTATTTAACATAGATAGGATTTCTTAGTGGCCTCACTGGTACTGTATATTGTTAGACCTAGCCCAGTGATGGAAGTCTGAAGCACGCAATTGTGGAGGAAATCTGGCTCTTCTTTGATTGTAAATCACCTTTTTAAAGGAGGAAAGCCATTATATGATGCATTATAAGTATTTATTTATGAACTTGAATACTGTATTCCCTCAACATTGGTTCCGCTGGATATAAAAAATGCAGACAGGATTAGAAGAAGTGTATGTATGGGATATAATTTAATGGTGGAGAAGTTTTTTCTTTTTCTTCTTCTTCTTTTTAGTTTAGGCAAAGTATTTGGCTTCAATTCTCAAGAAAGAAAGCAAAAAAAAAAAAAAATGGAGAGAGGTAAAGGACTATTTTTAGGGTATGAAAGGTGATCTTTAACAGACATTAACTTTGCCAACAGGTTCTCATAATTACTGCATTTTGAGAATAATGAACATGTTTTAGAATAACTTGATTTCCCTCTGAATTGTGGTATATTGAAAACAATTCAATTGAGATAAAGGCCCATGAAGATGTCCTTTAAAATATTTAAGAAAAATTTAGCTCATGCACAGAGACATGGATCTTGAAAAGCTGAGGCAGGGGTATCCCCATGTGTTTAAGGCCAATCTGCCCTATATAGTGAGTTCCAGACCTACAGAGAGAGACCCTGCCTCAAACAAACATGGGTCTTAGTTACAAGGCCTGGGCAGTCTAAGGGACCTCTGGCAGTGGAACCAGGATGTATCCCTTGTGCACAAAAGAACTTTGGGAACACATTTCCCTTGAACATACTCCCTTAACCTAGAGGCAGGAGGGAGGGCCTAGTCCCTACTCCAAATGACTTGACAGATTTTGTTGATCCTTTCTGAAAGGCATCACCCTCCCTGTGAATTGGGGTGGTGGTGGGATGGGATGAGAGGGTTGTCAGGGGGGCATGGGAGGGAAGGTTGAGAGAGGGAAGGAAGGCAGGAGGGATGGAGGGATGGAGAGGGAACTGGGATCGAAAAATAAAAGAAAAGAACAAAGAAAAAAATAAAAACTTCTAGCTAAGTTGGCACACATTTGCATTCCATTTCAGTGTGGCTGTGTCATGCTTTTGCCTAATCTTGAAGGGATACCAAACTGCCATTGGCTATGAGGGCTGCATGAAGTCTTTGCTATTGACAGTGTGTGTTTTCGAATTACAAAAGGTTTGTAGTAGGGAATGAGGAGGACAAAAAACACCCATGTTCTTAGATGAGTTTTCTCACCTAAAAGACTTCTATAAATCAAATTTAATTTAAACATTAAACTGTAGTCTCAAATATCTTCAAAATTTAAGCTTCTATAGTAAATGAGTACAAGTTAGGCAATTCTTATGTTTTTTGTAAGAATATATTTTCCACTCATTATCATATCATTAACTTGTCCATAGTAAGGTAAATCATGGCTCTTTTATGCATAAAGTTTTAAAGATACCTAATAGCTAAATGCAACAAAACCATTTTTAAGGAAGAAAGAAATTCACTATACCACAGAATGTAGCTAGTCATTTGCATACCATTGAATGCTTTGCACGCTGAAGTTTGGAAACTTCATTGTTGTTTCCCTGTTTTTTTCTTCTGGCCTCCCATTTTGTTGTGGAGAAACTTCCGACTTCATAATTTTTGTTCATGATCCACCCTGTGGCCACCACTAGGATGCTTTTTTCAGTTTGCTTGAGGTAAATTTTGATGAGTGCATAAAGTTTGGCATTTCAAACATGATTCAGATATGAAAAAGACAGGAAGTTAATTGAAACTTTGAAACTAGAAATTAAAGTTCAATTAAAACAGAACAACAAACCCAAAGTTAAAAACAAAACAATGTTTCATTAAATAACATTATGGTTAGTGAATTCTTGCTTTATGTATTTTCCCAGAAAGCTTTCAGGGAGACACTAGCTAGGGAAGTAGCATGAGGTAAACTAGCAAATTCAGTGGGTTAGGCTTCGGCCTTCACAAAACTTTTAGTTTCAGAGTTCTAGTTGACTTTAGTTAGTGTGTGTGTGTGTGTGTGTTTGTGGTGTGGTAGCATGATACAAGTATGGACATCAAAAGACAGTGCTTGGAATTCTGTTTTCTCCAGTACTGTGAGATCTAGGAATAGAACAACTCTGGCCGTGCCTGCAGAGTAATCACATTAACTTCTAGGCCATCTTGCCAGCCCTCAAGTATGTACTTTGAACCCAAACTTGTCCCTCCCAGCAACTGTGCTCATACTTTGTACTCATGTGCTCATATTCCACCTCGATTTTAAGGTTTTGTTGCCATTGAGGGGGTCAGTGATATTTTTTTTTTTTTCATCACATTTGGGTTCTTATTGATACAACAGCTATGGTTTGGAACATCTTTGTACAAGATGTTGCTTTGTCACCTAACCTCAGTTTAATCAGGTATGCAGTCCTTGTCCCACCCTTCATAGTTTACATCTGAGGAAATCAGTTTAGACATAGGGAAGACACGCATGCTCCTCTGGGAAGAAAATGGGAGAGTTTAGTTTCCACTCCTGCCATTTTTTTTCCAAAAGGAAAAGTACTTAATAAAGGGTCATTTTGTTCCCATTTTCTTGATACTAAAAATGTAGCTTCAGTCACATTTATGAGCAAACATCTAGGCACACTTCTTAATCTTGGGGGAATTTAGGATAGAAATGGGTAACAGATTAAAAGCCATGGTGGAAGCTTCATGCTTTATGTTCTCAATGCTTGATAGTTAAAGTTGGAAGGTGTCAACATGATTCACTCATCACTGCAAAGGGATAAGGGAACCTTTGGTGTTGTGTCAGTGGCCTTGGGCAGAACCAGCATCCCAATGCATTTTGCATCTAAGTATTTCACAAATTCTAGTCATAGAGAAAGTTAGCCCTTCTGCTCACTGACATGTTAGTACTTATGTGTCCTAGCAACCTAGAAACATGGGATCCATTCAAGTCCTGATTTTAATTTGTAACTGTGCTGAAATAAAGATTTGGCCAAGAGATTCTGATTTCACTTAATATCTGGCATCTATCTATACATATATAGATATAGACATATAGATATAGATTTAGGTTTTCAATTGTGATCCTTCAATGAAATAGAATGCATTTTTATGCTATCATGATCAATTAATTTACGTTATCTTGAGTTGTATTTTCCTTCATTAAATGTTATTGTGTGTTATATAGGTAGTTTAATCTTGAAATTAGAAATTAGATAATGACCACAACCATTTGGTTTCTAACAACTTTTTAAAAACCTCATTTGCTCTGAGAATCTTCTGCGATCTTTCTGAATCAATAAATTTTGAAAGCATTATTATGTTACTAACCAACAGAGTTTATTGTCTTTCTTGGGGGAGGGGGTATCCCTTCAGGAGATCATGAGATACACAGAACCTGTAGATGCCTAGATATCTGTGCCTCTCCTTAACAGGCTGAGTCCTCTGGGTCCGTTATTCTTAGCCTGGGTATTTCTATCTTATGGCATTGCAGGTCTAAGATTAGCTTGTTAGGCGTTATCATGCCATCTGAGTTACCTCCTAATATAACTCTACACTGGAATGATTATTTATAGAAAGAGCATTCTGTCATTTTGGGGCTATTTCTAGTAGTTTAAATAAAGAAGAATAACATTAAGTGGAACCACATATCCCTTCCTGCTGTCAAACGACATGATAACTTTGCTTAAGAGGCAATCCTGCTGCTGAAGAGAGAGCGTATGTGTATGTGACTGCATTATTCTCTTTATCTCTGTCATCTTGGGCAAAAGGGGAAGGCTTTGGGTAGCAAAGTATATTGCTTGTTGGAAGGCAAAGGGACTGCCTTGCTGCTTCTGTCACAAAGCAAAGAACCTCTGGTTGATGATGACAACAAGAGACACACAGGGTTTATTTTTAGAAACAGATATTGCTAAGCTCTCTGTTTGGTGTTAATATCACTCATGAATAGACTCCTCAGGGCTCTTGACCTTTCCTGTAAACAAAGCACTACACACACAAATGTGCACACACATATGCATACACAGGCAGGCACACACATGAACATGCTCATGCATAAACATGCATGCACACACATCCTCACACACATTCATTAATCTGCAAAAATGATTCTGTTATGTAAAAATTAATCCACTTTGAATTTAAAAAAAATCTCAAATTCTCTTCAGTTTCTCTACTAGATTAAATTTTAAAAGCCTAGAGACTGGGTTTAAGAAGTGAAGTATAATTGAATGCTATGTTAAAGGCACAATTAATGTAAGCAATGAGTATAAAGGAATGTGTATTTGTACTATTTAATAATAAATTGTGGTGCCTATGAAATCTGTGTTTCCAGTTTTATTACAGTAGTGTATAAAGTAGAGCTATATAAGTGGATGAGATACAAGCATTATAAATATAAATTTTTGTATAAAGAGTGTAAGCATGAAGTTCTGGTATAACTAACTTGATGAACTCAATAAGTTTCAAATACACTAAAATCAGTAGTTTTGCGTTTGAGAAATTTCTCAGTTTGTTTCAACTATTTGCTTAATTCAGATCTGAGTAATTGATACTTTGTTCTCAAATTAGAGATGTGATTTTCATCTGTTAAATTTGCATTTTTGTGTTCTTAATTTAAAATAACTCATTGCTAGATGATGAAGATATTAAAATGATATGTTAAGTTTCATGAGTCACAGTGCTCAAGAATGGGTAGCTTACAGGAATTTTTAGGAATAGACATGATTTTATGATCACTCATGTATTTAGGGATGGAAGGATTCATTTGGCTCAAGGGATACAGCCCATCATCTTGGGATGCCAGGGCAGGAGCTCAAGGCACAAACCTGGAGAGGGGAACTGAAGCACAGACCAGGGAGGAAGGGTGCTTTGACTGCTGTTTCCCCTGATTTCTCATGAACTTTCTCATGGAGCCTAGGCCCACCTGCCCAAAACTGGTTCTACCCAACGTGGGAGGAACACTCCTGTATCAGTTAACAGTCAAGAAAATGTGCCACAGACATGTCCATAAGCCAATCAGATGTAGGTAATTTCTCAATTACGATTCCCTCTGCCCAGATTGACAATCAAGTTTACCAACATACTTATAAACTGAATAATATTTATTACGAATACCATATTGATTTTCTTTCTTTTCTTTTTCTTTTTTTTTTTTTTTTGATATAATGCTGTTGGCCAGGTATTAGTTTCTTATCTGCTAGCTCTGTCTTAAGTATTAAGCCATTTCTGTTAATCTACATTTTGCACGTGCTCTTACCGGAGAGCCAGCTGCCGTCCTGTTCTCTCTCCAGACTTTCCATGTTGACTCCTCCTTCCCCTTCCTCTTTCCTCCTTGTCTCCTAGTCACTCCTATCTTGCTTTTCTATTGGCCAACAGTGGTTTATTCATTAACCAGTATGAGCAGCATATATGCAGAATGACATCTCCCATCATCTTCTCTTTTCTGTCTAAATAAAAAGAAGGGTTTTGACTTTACATATTGTTTTTCTTTAAGCATACATTTTTGTGATTGCATCCAATATGAAAGTATCCACTGGCCATTAGTAATCTGCAGAATGAAAAAAAAAAAACAGGAAATATACAGGAAGGAAAATATATTCAAAGATGCTGAGATTGGGCACAGATGTTTCAAATGGGCAATATGTTTTTCACAGCCTGACAACAGGAACTGGAACTCTAGGGCTCACAGGGTAGAAGAGATTAGTGACTCCCACATGTTGTTCTCTGAACTCTGCATGAGTGCTTTGATACCTGTGTGCCTTACATACATGCATAGCTGTATATACATACATATAAAATATAATAGGAATGTAAAAGAATCTGTCTAGTCAAGCAGAGTAGAAGCACCTGGAAGAACATGGCAAGTTGCACCTAGCATTCTCAGTTAATTAGCAGTTTGAATGTTTTGAGAGGTGATAAAATTGGAGGTTTCAAAGCCCATTGAAATAGTCATTCATCAGTTATTCCAGTAGGAAAATTTTGAAAGACAACCACATGCCAGCTATTATTCCCTCCACAGAGAATACAACTGTGGAGTACAACACACATTGTGATAATCTCCAGTTCCCTCTGCTTTTGGGAAGAGATGGGGAAGCTGTTAGTTGTAGGAAGGTCAGGGGACCAACAAAGGCTAGTGTCCAGGGTTTTCTACATTCACCAAAGATAGTATGTGGGACCAGGACAAATGCTATATTCTGGGAGTAAGAATGACCTTCTAAGCCCTTACCTTACCTTGCTTTTTAGTTTCTTAGTTTTACTTTCAATTGTTTTTTTTTTTTTTTGTTTTTTTTTTTTTTTTTGAGAATATAGTAGACTGGGTTTTGATCATATTTAATTCACCCCCTTCCTTTCCCACCAAATTATGTGTCTAATTTTCCTCAATCAAGTTAAATTTATGCTATCGTATGTATGCATTCCACCAGAGTATGATCAACTTCTCAGGGGCTACAGTCTTAGAATATACTGATTCAGTTTCTTCCTCAGCAACTAACAATTGCCAATAGTTCCTCAGATGGGGTGGAATTTCATGCCTAACTCTCCTCCCTGGGATTTAGTTTTGCTTGGGCTTACATAGGTCTTGTGCTTGCTGTCACAACTACTGTGGGCTCTTTCATGCAACTACCCTGCCGTATCTACAGAATGCCACTTCCGTGTAGCTATTAACAACCTGTACAGTCCTTTGCCTCCAGTGAAAACACTGGTCCCTGAGCCTGTGGAGGAGAAGGTGCAGTGCCTATGTTCCCTTTATGGCTAAACACTCTGCATTCTCTTGTTCTCTGTCCATAGCCAGCTCTGGGTCTCCATTAATTGTCTGTCTTTGTCCTTTTCAGTTGTAATCTTATTTAAACATAGCATTCTTGCCTGATCAATGTGAACTGTAGCTTGTGATCAATGTGAACCATAGCTTGTGATCAACGTGAACCATAGCTTGCTATTCAGTAACACCAAGTGTCTTTCCTGGGTCCCCAAAAGAGAACCATCAGTGTGTCTTTAGTAGTGGAAACAGAAGTCTCAAAATATGTTCTCATAGGCACAATGTTTCATACTTTCTAAGGTGGTCTGAAGTGGAGAACTAGTTACAGAAGCATTTACTTATGCACTTGCCTTGTGCCAGGTGTTTTATTCAGGTAAATCACGGGTCACATATCATCACTGTAGGATGAAAAATAATTTCCAAACAAAGTGTTTAGAGCACACAGTCTTCTTTCTGTTGGCGAGCAGCAAGATTTGTGACAAATTATTACAATAGTTGACTAAGGGGATATTTTTTGGAAGTAACAGTTCTGTTTAAACTGGAGGTAGCCAAGAATGAATTCAAAGAGCTATTTCCCTTACATGTTATGGTTTCTTGCAGATGGGAACAGTGACAGATATGCACACTAGACTGGACAAACATTTCTGAGGGTCTGACACATTATCTCACATGCTTGATGCCTCATGGGGTTTCCCTTCAACATTCCAGTTAGTCTAGGTCAGATGGAATGAACATAGTTGGAGCTAAGCAGGAAGTGCTCAGAAGCTATTTTAACCTCCATTTATGTCTGCCTTGGAGGAACTGGGGGAAGCCCTTATCAGCCTGTAGGTGAGAACCGGGGGAAGCTATAATTTTCTTCAACTTCCAAGAGGCTGGAACTGATCCAAACTCCTGGACAGCATTGCTTGCGGGT
This sequence comes from Phodopus roborovskii, assembly GCF_943737965.1. Taxonomy (NCBI): domain Eukaryota; kingdom Metazoa; phylum Chordata; class Mammalia; order Rodentia; family Cricetidae; genus Phodopus; species Phodopus roborovskii. The sequence continues at coordinate 13,056,498 of NW_026125391.1, forward strand.
TCACATGGTAGCTTGAGGAAAACAGTTCATGGTAACTTGCTTTACTCCATAAACACTCAACTCATTCAGTCAGTATTTATTTGTACTTTGCAGTTGTATTTTAAAGGGTGTTTTTGTTGATGATGATGTGTTATTGGTCAGTAGACATATAACAGAGAGAGAGAGAGAGAGAGAGAGGGAGAGGGAGGGAGAGGGAGGGAGAGGGAGAGAGACAGAGACAGAGAGTGATTTCCTTTTTCTGAAATTCTTTCTTTTCAGTTCCAGATGTAACTTTCCTTTTCATTGGTGGGGAGCCTTATTCTTTACAAATCTTATTAAGTGTTCCAACATGATGCAGCCATTACTTCCCTCTTCCTTCCTGTGATCCTGATATTTCCTGCTCTCTCCACCCCCACAGTCCTTTAGTACCCTCTTAGAACATTTCCATTCTTTTTATTGTAACATTTTAGTGTAAATCTGTCCCTATGCCATATTTAGTTTTATTAAAACTCTGAGAAAAAAAGAACTGTGTTTTCCTTCTATTTTTAGAACCTTCAGTAACTATCACTTAACACTCCTTGGAACTATTTTTAGTGGATGAAAGAGTGATGAGGAGAACAATACAAGTATGTTTTGATAAATTTCATAATTTTAAATATTTTATTATGTCTAAAATGGTATTTGGGCAGTTAGGATCTTTCATCATTTATTATAGAATTAAGAATGGCTTCTATGACGATGTAATGATATGTGTTTTTAATCCCAACACTAAGGAGGCAGAAAAGGCAGGTCTCTGTGAGTTCTAGGCCAGCCTGTTTCACATAGGAATTTCCACTCCATCAAGACCTACCTAATAAGACCTTATCTTAAAAGGAAATAAAAAGCCCATCAATATTTGAAAACACACACACATACACACACACACACACACACACACACACACACACACACACACACCATATCCATTTAAATGTTTCAGTTCTGAACAAAATGAAATTGGAAATGTGCTTATTTAATTTGATTTTTCAATGAATAATGCCAATTGAAATTTCCTAAGATATGTTTCTGCATTCAAAATGTAAAGTGTGAAATAGCTAATTTAAGAATGCCTGAATATGAATGTATACTTTTTATCCAAAGCAAAGAATAAATTTTGTTGTGAAAATGATTATAGGTGTATGCTTATGTAATTAAAATACTAGATCATATTTAATATTCCTTTTTCCATCAAAATTTTATGTAGAAAAACTTAGAGACTTAGAGGATAATGGATTTTTCTGTTAATAGTATCAATTACAAATTATTCTTTCATTGAAAGCACTGTTTAGAATAGAGCTCATCCACATTTAGTCAGTTATTTTTTTTTTTTTTTTTTGCATATAGAGTATTTTTTATTTAATTTTATATAACAAAGTCCAATTAAATGAAAACAAACATTTATACACAATATTTGGGAATTTGGGCGTCTTTCTTTCCAAACTACTTCCTGCTGGTAAGGGGCGCTGTCTTGGGGGATTCGAAGAAGATTCAGATATCCTAGCTGTAGTCTGTAGGGCTGTTTTGTCCAGCTGTTTGGAATGTAGGATCAGCTTGTACTCTGTTTCAGGCGGTCTGGTGTGATCAAACCACATTAGTCTGGAAGGAATCCACATCTTTTCATTTTCTGTGGAAACAAAAATAGAAATACTTTTCCCCAGTAACTTGTTCTTCAACTTAAATTTTGGAGTCAAAGCGTTTTTTTTTTTTTTTTTTTTTTTTTTTTTATTATTATTATTTTACATGTCGATCCCAGTTCCCTCTCCCTCCCTCCCTCCCTCCCCCCCAAGCCCTCCCTCCCTCCTTCCCTCCCTTTTGCCCTCTCTACCCTCTCCCATGCACTCTAAACACCCTCCCCTCCCAACCCCCCACCACAATACAATATGTAGGGGAATGCCATCCAGTTGGGGTCATGTAGATCTGACAGGTCCTGTGAAGTAAGTCAGTTATTTTTTAATTGGTCCCATTCTTAATAATCGGGCAGGAAAAGAAGTTCTTTATAGAAACAGTTTAATAAGCAAACATAAAATGGCAAGGGTGTCAGTCATTTTAAAATACAATCTAAAGTAAAATGTCAGAAGGAATTCACATTGTGAGGAATTAGGGGAAAACAGATGGAAAGGGGGGATCAATGTACAAGAGAAGCAATTCAAAGAGAAAAAGGAAGTAAATATAGTTATGTTTAAGGGTGAGGAATGCTGAAGGTAAGGTATGCTATCATCCAGGAAAGATACAATTTTTGTAGTCATCTTTTTCACTTTGACTTAGTCTTAAATTGGAGCCAAGTTCACAGAAGTACATAAAACTGAGTTAGTTTATAGCATTAAGTGTGGACCAAGGAAGAATATTTTACAGTACAGATGTTGAGATCAGCTGAGTAGATCACAGGTGAGGTGTGTGTCTTGGGCATCCTTTAAGTGACTGTGAAAACTGAAACTGTGTCCCAGGCAAGTCTTTAACTGGTATAATGATTGGACTGGGATGAGATAAATCAAGGGCTCTCTGCTGTTTGATTTGGAAGTTTCTCATTCCTATATTAAAACATAAATAAGAATTTCTTTAGTCAGCTTCCTAGGGCTTTTTAATTTGAGGTGTTATAAGCTCAATTCATTAGAACTACCCATTGGGAAAAATGATATAAAATGTTAGAAAAAAATTATCTGAGTATCCAACTTATCTGAACTTATGCTGTAAGAAGAAAAGTAAGCCTCAAACACCCAGTGCTTAAGTATAAATAAATAGTACTATGTGCATCCTTATCCAGGATCCCACAGTAAATGGAAAATTTCCCACAGCATGGACCTGTACAGATTGATGATCCCATGAGAATTCAATTTTAGGTGACTAGTAAACATCCTAACTTGTTTTGTAGACATGGAGACATCTTTCATTTGATTATCCACTGTCCATCCAACTTTCCTGGGCACAGAATCAACAAAGAGCAGAAAGTGTCTTTGTATTTGAGCAGTCACGCATGTGGGATTAGCTTCCCCACATCCCTGCCAACACTGGATAGCATCAGACTTTAGATAGTTTTGCCAAATTGAGTGACAAAAAATGGTACAGCATTGCTATTTTTACATAAATTTCTCTGACTAGTGGTGGACTCGACCAGTTTTCACAGAGCATTTGCCATTTGGGTGTTTCTGGGGAGAGACAATTCCTGGAATGTAATGATGACTGAAGAAAGGGTCTGCCAGTGAATGCTGCTGCTCCTTTTCTAGATTGGGTGAAAAAAATAATGTGATCACCCTATGAGCTATGTAAGAACATTCATCAAAATTCAGTACCTTGCCATAGTAAACCTGTTACTAAACTTTTCCTTGGGAGTCTATGTCAGCATTCTAAGACATGTATACTTAATAAAAGAATTTGAAATAAAGATAAACTAATGGAACTAATAAGGAGTTGAGCTACCCTGCTTGGTATATGGTCAGTAATATAGTCAGTAATACTTTAAAAATGTGAATGAGTGCTTTATAACATAATGAGAAACAAATGTGAAATGCCAGAAACACTAAGAGCAATACAGTACCAATGACTTTTAAAGGGCATACAAAATTACTGAAAGGCTGTAGAAGGAAGCATGATCACATTTGAGAGCTGCTTTGTTCATGTATAGAAATACGATATTTTTAAATGCTACTCATTCAAAAATTAATCTACTAATCTCATTGTCTATAAAATGGCTAATTTTGAAACATGAATCTTTGATGTCTAATAATATAACAGTCATGGTGAGTGATATTAGACAATTGAAAGTAAATATCACTTCCACACTAACTCTCCAAGCCATCAAATTCTCTACCTTAAAATAGCCTGACATAGAAGTACGTCAGAACGATCTCAGTTAACATCCTCACCATATCTGCTAAGAAATTTGTCATGTTGGTTCACAGACTCAGGATATTACTTAGTATGGACAGACAGTGGTGTTTCAAAAGGCAAAAAAGAGAGGTTAGATTTCAAGTGATATAAAAATGTATTAATCACTACTGGTTTAAGTGAAGGCATGGCTGGATGGATTGCAAGAAATAGGGGGAGTTATTTTAATGACTAATGTGGCAGTGTTCACAGTACACACAATGCAAACAGGGTAGACTCAATAAAATGGCTTTAGAGTGATTTAATATATTTAGTTTGTAAACTCAGAATCATTGATGTATTTGAGTATTTACTTTTTGAAATACAACGGCTGTACAGCTACACAGCTGATGGATTTAAACTATTACAAAACTGATGTCTCTCCAGTACCTTGTTCTTGAAGTTTAGAGGTATGGCAAGGAAGGGGCCAATTCTCGTTGAGTGGAACTTAAATAGGTGAAATAAGCACATGCTATTTATGCTGCTTACTCAGTTACAAAAGGTAATTTGAGACTGATCCACAGAGAAGAGTCAGATTCACAGACATCAAGTAAAATATAAGAGTAGCCACGGAAGCCAGGAAGAAAAGCTTCACGGATAGTTGTAGTTACTGAATAGTATCCATAGATACCAAGGTAGACATGAAATCTAGAGAGCCCAGCCATGGACATGTGAAAGGAAAACCATCTAAGGTCAGGGGAAGAGCCAGCACCAAGGCCCCAAATCCATATGTAGGTATTCTCAGAGTGCCTGCCAGCATGGCAGCATTTTCAACAAAACTGAAAGGGATTCCAAAAGGTTCAGGGCCAGAATTGTCTCTTTCCTCCGAGGTGGCAACTAATAAATGGACATGTCTTATTGCGTTTTTGTTTTTTTTCTGACATCTGTAAACTGTGATTGTTCTTTTGGTCTCTGATACCTATAAAAATGTTAACAATTTGGTGTGTGTGTGTGTGTGTGTGTGTGTGTGTGTGTGTGTGTGTACTTGTTCATATGTGTACTCTTGTGTATATGAAGGCCAGAAACTGACACTGGTGTCCTCCTTATCTCCTCTGGAATTTTTGATAGCATACCTCTTCCCCACCCTGAGCTGACTGACTCTCTAGACTGGCTGGCTGAGCAAGCCTCGGGGACCCTTTTGTTTGCACTGGTGCAATTCAGGGGTCAGAGGCCTGTTTGGTGCAGGTAGCTTTTTCACATGCACCTTGGAGGATCAAATGGTGACCCTCAGATGCAAGGCAAACATTACCAACTGAGCTACCTCCTCAGCCTCAGCAACTTGACTTTTTAAATATTTAAAACAGATTGGGAAGCAAGGCAAGGTACCTTTTCTTGTACATCGACAGCATCTCTGAGTCAAGAAGCAGAGAATCCCAAGGATGTCTGTGCTGGAGATTCTTGATGTTGTTAATAACACTTAAATTATTCTAGTTTATCTGAAACTTAATGAAATTCTGAAACCTGTGCTTTGTCTGACTTTAGTTTTGAACGTACTACATTTTCATACAACCTTTGCAGCCACACATGTAAACAAAGAACTTTTTAGTGCTTGATATAGCTTATCCAGTATAGTTTGATAGCAATTAGAAGAGACTTCTCCATATATATATATATATATATATATATATATATAGTCTACCTATATATATAAACAGTGCCACACCAAAAAAAAAAAAAAAAAAAAAAAAAGATGCACAAGGAGGAATGTGTAATTCAGTGATTGCAGTTTTCTAAGCATGACAGAATATAGTACACAAATCTAGATGGTGTAGACTACTACACACCTAGGTTTCTGCTTATTTTTCCATAAGCCTACGTTGTGCTACTTCTAAACTGATGCTGTAGGCAACTGTGGGATGATGGGCAGTATTAGTATATCTAAAACTTTTTGTGTTAAAAACTGAATATAGTAAAAGCACTAGGTGATAAGGATTCTTTGGTTCTATCACAGATTTATGAGTCTATTGTCACTTTATTGCTTATTATTGATGGAAATTATTGATGGAAAGGAACTCAGCTGCTTAGGTATGTTAGTATTAATACTACGCACATCTACACATCTATGCACATCTACAATTCCTATATTATGACTCAGTGGTTTTTCTATATTTATGGCAAAAACAATGTAATGCTAAGATATAATTGGATATAGGTATAATTGGAAGAAGAAATCTATGTGCTAAATTTCTTATGCATTACAATTCATTATTTTATTACAATTTTAGTAATGAATAATACCATTTGAGTTTTATAAATTTAAGGTGTTCTTATAAGAATTTAAATCTTTCTACTGGTGTTTGGGAAAAATAATTAAATAGCTGTATTTAAACTTTTAGTTTTCACTGAGAATTGCTTTTACTACTAAGCACTGAAACTCAGTATGGACCTAAAGAATTTTAATTTAATAGTACCCTAAGAAATATTATAAAGAAACACATTAAATAAATACTGCTACTGAATATAATAGTAGAAATTACAACAACATATCAGTTGCTGAATAGATAAGGAATTATTTTTAGCCCCCTATCTTTCTTCCTAATTATTTTGTTGAAATAATTTTTATAACGACAAAATTTTGGAATGCGTATGACACATTTCCCTAGGAATACTTTATTCATAACTTTCCTGAATTCCAGTTTATCATTAAATCTTCAAAATTTAAAATAGGGAGATTATATTGGTTTTAAAGTCATTTTTATTGGGCTTTGCAAGAGCTATGGATGGTATTTAGATGATGCCAAAGCTACATGTTGCGATCAAGATAACAAGAGTTTTTTCCTTCTTTTCCTTTCCAATCTTTTGAAATGTAATGCATGGAAATTTTTCTTTCATATGTTAAGTGTAGCTCATTGCTGAATATAGTGTGCTTCAGTGAAGTATTCATTTCTTTGCCAAAAACACATCAGTCATTCACAAATATTCAGTATTCTGAGAATGAAAAAATTTTTTAGTTACTTGGGTAGCCAGTTTGCAAAGTATGAGATGTGGTGTTGATCCATGTCTGAATATTAGCTCCCAGCACAGAAGATGGAGGTCTGGATGATGTAACATTCCAGACTACTGAGACCTGGACCAGCATTTGTAGCCAGTTAACAGAATGGTGGGAACCCATTATATTGTCTATCTTGTTATTGAGATTGTTTGTGTGTGTGTGCATGTGTACACAGGTACTACTTGTTTGTTTGGGTCCTTGTGTGTGTACATTTACACATGGAGACCAGAGTTAACATCAACTGTCATTACTCAGGTATTGCCCAGTTTGTATTTTGAAACAAGGTTTCTCACTGAGATATAGCTCTCTGAATAGACTAGGTTGGTATATTCCTGTCCTACCTTCCTTGTCCTGGAATTATAAGAGTAACGCTTTGCCTTCACTTTTTTTTTTTTATAACATGGACAATAGACATGAAATTCAGGACTCATGGTTCCTTTACTTACTAAACTCTCCCTCAATCCCTCTGTGAGAATATGTTTTAGAGAAAAATGGGGATGTCTTCCTGAAGAATTTATTAACACCAAATGTAAAATCTTAATATAAATAAAACTACTCAAAATTCAACCCACCAAGTTTAAAATCTAGAGGGATATTTAACACCTAATACATGACTAATGCATGTAAAATGAGTGGGAGTGGGTGAATGAATGAACAACTCAAAGAATATCTTTTTGCTGTGACATTTCTATATACATGCTCTAGAACTTTATGCTACATATAAAGAATATATGTTAAGCACTACCTTTTTATTTTAAAAAATCGAAGGAAGATCTTCTTGCCATTCATGGTAGTATTTTATAATATAATTAGCTTTATGAAAATTAACTGGATCATATTTCAAACACAGAGATCCTCCATTGGTGCTGAAGGTATTTCTTGGCTGTCTTCTTTAGACAAAGTGATTTTGCTATTGGCACTTGAAACTGTTTATCTTACTTGTAGCCCTCATAATAATGGGTCACTATCCTTATTCATGATGAATAATACAGTTAAAATATAAAACAAATTGAGTAGGCTCACCCCTTTAATTCTTAAAGTTTGAATTAAAAGGGCTTTAAAATGTATTTTTTCTTGTTAAAAATATATTTAGTTAAGTTTGCATCCATTAAAAATATGGTCTTGTCAATATGCATCCAAAATATTCAGGCCTTATTCTGGATATCTCAGTTGTTAGTGACACCCACCCAAGAATTGTTAACTTACAATCCCAATCAGTCTTGCTGGATACACTTGTAGGGAAGCCTACCCTCCCTATTTACTTCCCTTCTTAGGAGAGTTCATAGCGAATGCTCTGATGAGTTCTATTCTGAGAAAGTAATGCATGTATCTTCCTTAGCTGTTTTATCTGTGTTCTCTGTGTGTCTGTTTTTAACATACTCTAAACATGAATATTTTGTCTGAAGCCTGGTTCACTGGCTCATAATTGGTAATCATACATATAGAAATATTGTTTCCTAGTATAAGAAGACAAACAAAATAAAAAAAGGTTCTAAAATGAGGGCACCAAGTGCTTATAAATCCTGAGGCCTTTTAACAGGGTCTTCCCACATGTCTACATGTCCACTTGACTATTTCTATAGTCCATGAAAATTCAGAGAATATGTTATGTATTGGGTTCTAAAGATGCTTTATTTACTTGTTTATTTTTTTATCTGGTATTCATGGAACAGCTAATTATTTTGCTCTTGGTAAGACTGGGTATTAATTGAGAATAAAAGAAAAAATGTCCTGCTTGGAAGAGGCACACATGGCTGGGCCTTATTTCCTCTCCCTCCTGTCTCATTGTTCATACTCTCAGAGTCTAGCATGCTTGCCTTCACATTCCTTTTGCACATCTAAGGAATCAGCCATGAGCTGTTATGTAAGTTATTGTATATACTATACTACCTTGGCTCTCACCTTCTGCCCCAGCTTTTCCTCACACCTCCATCATCATCATGGACCAGTGCAAGGTAGGCCAGAGTACCATAGCAACGAAAAGATATTTAAGGCTTTATTCTCATCCCAATGTTTCTGACAGGATTGTGATGCCAGGACAAGTCTTGCTGAGATACCAAGGAACTATACTTCTAAAGTAATGGATAGAATGGCAGATCTTCTGGCTAACATACAGTTTGTTTGTTTTGATTTTTAATGTTTTCAACTTTTTTAATCAAGTACTTGAAATGCCATTATTTGTACCATAATTTTGGTACCACAGCACTTCTTCATCAACTGTGTTTCATAATAATAACAGCATAGCAAATGTCGGATCTGCTATCTCTCTGTTTTTGCCCAATCTCTTTTTCTTTCCTTTGTCTCTCCTTCCCTCCTTTCCTCCTTTCTACCCTCCCTCCCTCCATCCATTCCCCTCCCCCCTTTCTTTCTTTCTTTCTTTGAATTTAATCTTATTTTGTGTTCATGTGTATGGGTGTGTTCTTGCATGTGGCCTGGTGATGCAGACACCAGAAGAGGGCATCATATCCTTGGATCTGGAGGTACAGATGGTTATGAGCCACCATGTTCATGCTGGGAATCAAGCCCAAATCCTTTGGAAGAGCAGTGAGTGCTTCAGTATTCTTAACTGCTGGAGCATCTCTCCAGTCCAGAGAATCTCTTTGATACAAAGTAATTCAAAAACATTTCAGAGTCTAAAGGGCCCTGGTTCAGCTTTCGAGGTGTCTCTGAATCCTGTGAATTAGTCTGCAAATGAATAATATGTCTAAGTGCAAGTGCATTTTTTAGACGCCTACCCATTCTGTGCAGAAATTTGTGAACATGACAAGTACAAATGATTACTTTTGGAAACATTATTTGTATTCATGGACAGGAAATTCTAAAAAGACAGATTACAAACAGGAGAAGGTGCTGGGTTTGACTTAACCCATGGTTCATTGAGGTAGATAATATCAGGTGGGAAAACAATAACTTCCCAAAATTTACCTCCCTTTAACAATAACAAAAAACATTGAGAAAGCACAGAAGAATGACTAATACCTCTAAACCCAGAACAGCTAATTGTCAGGCATGGGACTCCAAAGGTACCCGTGCATCACAATGCCATAGCCAATGTGGTAGACAATGGCCTTGAATACTTCACAGTGTACCCCATCCCTACTCTGTCTTTCTTTCTCTTCCTTCCAGAAGAAGGAAAAGACCCTGGGCATTGAACATTTTTAGCCTGTGGACATCCTTAGAAATGGGTGTGTATACTCTTACAAGGCTTCCGTAAGATCACTCAATAGACATTCCAGCATGGATAGGGAAGAGACTCACAATGGCTCCCCGGCAGCTGAAGAGTTACTGCCATTTTATAGCATCTGATGAGAGGAAGAGCCATATTTCCTGGGGGTTTGGATACTGATAGTTCCATAACCATGCAAACATGGTCAGCCCTAACGAGTTTCAGGAGGATAGAAAACAAAACAAAACAACTAGTCCAGAAGAGGTCATACCATTGAGATGAGGATTTGTTGGGGTAGGAGTCTGAGATTAATTAAGGGGGTCAATAGTATCAGATTATATTGTATAAAATTCTCAAAGTCTAAATAAAAACTATTATTAAAATAAAAACACATCATTATAAGATTCTAAGATGTGCTCAGTGAAGATCAGTTTAGATATTATGCTTTAGAAAAGTGTTCCTATTGCTTCTAAAAACTTATGGATTAGAGTATCAGGGCTCTTCTTGTCAAAGCCTGGGACCAGTGTAATTTCGTACAAAGACAGTAGAAAAGGGATGATGGTTTATTGGGCTTTGCAAGCCAGAAATCAAATGACAAATTGTGTTTTTGTTTTCTATTGCCTGACTGACAAGAAATGCTCAAAGAAATGTGCATCTGCATGGCTGCACCTAGTTTGAAAAACCTAGTTTGAAAAAATTCTGGTCAAATGCTTCCAAAGAACAGTTACAGAGGAAACAGACACTCCAAGTCTGGGATCATAAGTATCTGAGTGAGGCGTCTTTTTTTCGTATTGGTGAAGGTAAAAATAACATAATTCTCACTGTCCATTAGGGCTTGTATGAAAGGACAACTTTTGCATAGGGAAAGATCATGACAGAGATATTCTGGAGGAAGAAAACTCAATAGCACAATCAAAACCCAGCAGTTCCCCTTAATTACTATACAGATGTACTTGCTAAAATGCACAAGAAGTTTTAGACCATCATATTTATCTGAATTATTTTGCAGTGTAGTGAAAAAGTAATGTGATGGTAGTATAGACACAAGTTTCCATAAGCCATACTCTGTAATGTTGGTCATTAAATTTAATAAGCAATGTCAATAACTATTAACTTCACCATTAAGTTCCACCATTAAGTGAAACATCTATCTATCTATCTTGGCCTGTTTTGATGGAGATCAAATTGGTAAAGTAATGATACTATGTTTTTTCTTGTCATTCTAAAACTCACCTTTTACAAATAACTTTTGTGAGGTCCACAATTAGAAAAAAATTTCCTGTCACTTTAGGAACTCATTGTTAATATTGCACTGAAGCACGGGGAAAAAAATCAGCATAATTAGAGGCAACCCGCTCGTTTAAGTAGAACTGGTTAATTAAGTCACAAAATTCCAAGAGCGGATGATAAACTAAGCAGGCATATGTGGTTAGAGCTTTCTGTTCTGCTTTTTTTTTTTTTTTTTTTTTTTTTTTTTTTTTTTTCAAATGGTTCTGGCACCTGGGCTTCAAATGTCCTTCTGTTAAAGATGGCTTTCAAGTACAAGTTAGTAAGGACAGTGCTCTGGGTAAAGAAGTTCTTCGTTTATAGAGTAACGACATGCCTGCACACATTCTCCAAAATGACAGCCCTCCTAACCTCCTGTCTTGGAAGGAGTTGCTAGATATGCAGAGTAGGGTGTAGCTAGCCTAGAGCTTTGCTCTGACCTGAGGCAAGAGGGTTTCTGAAAGAAGATATAGTTCAGGAAGCTGGAACCCTGCTCTGCTGTGTCGACATGTCTACAGCTCAGAATAAAATTGAGTTTCCTGCTTTAGCCATAGCTAGTTCTTAAAATAACCTGAAGAAATTATAGTTCTGATTACATAGAAAGTGAAGGACTTAGAACATTCCCCTAATAAAGCCAGGAGAATGACACACAGCTTAGTCATGGCAGGCCTCTAACGGAAGATTTAGAGAGAAAAATAGAGCTTTGAAATTGGATAATTTGATTTGAAATCTTGCCTAATTATTTTAAGAATGCAGAAAACCTTTCGTTTTGGCAAAAAAAATAATGATCTGGAATCCAATTATGAAAGAACAGGCTTTTAAAATGTTCATATCTCCAGTAATGGAGAAAAATCGTGTCTTTAAAATTGCATTCTGCTGGAATCTCATTCTTGGAAGTCTTGCTTTTTGCATTTTGAATGGACAAATGTAATATAATTTCCTTTTGGAAACATGGCATTGTAAAAGTTAGATGAGATGTTTAAGTTTTGTTGGATCCTATCTAACAGAGTACAGATTTTTAAGAACAAAAACACTTCTTGTTTCATTTTAATTCCCCAAGGGAGATATCTGACATAACCAGATGCCTTGATATTTGTCATAGCATAGATCATTTACAAAGAATCTGTGCCCAGCATCATTTTGATTATTACACCATGAATAAAATGGGCGAAGCTGAGAAAGCCTCTGATGATCCCAATTAAAATTTATTGGTATCTATTATGCTTCATTGTCCATGTGTGGTCCCAAACAGCATCTTTCCCTCTGCTAGCTCTATATGTTTATTTGTATTCAGTTACTTTCTCAAGGTACGATCCACATTCTGTTTGATTTCAGCATTAGAAATGTGACCATGAACAATAGTCTAGGTGTGAATCTTGGTGGAATGAGTGGCAGGCAAGGGTGGCCTAGGCGAGGTGGGGCAGGGGGACACAAACATGCCAGGCAGACAGATCTTAAGTGAGAACTTTTATTAGAAAGGGAAAGGGAGAGGAAAGAGAAAAGAGGTAAGAGGCACAAAGAAAGAGACAGAGGGAGGACAAAAGAGAAGAGGGAGATGGGAGAAGTCCTGTCTGCCCCAGGGGAACAGAAGAAAAGAGAAAGCAAAAGAGAACGGAAGTGGGCAGAAGTCTTTTGTTTAAAGGGGTCCTTTCCACCTATATGCAGACTAGTAGTCATGGAACCCTAGGCTGGCCAGGGTCCTGCCTGAGTGCATTCTGCAAGGTGACAGGAGCAAGCCAGCATAATGCTTGAATCTTTACCCTAGGATGCCCAATTATTAGGACAATGAAAATGAAGCAAATTGGAGGTGATCTGTGTTAAGGTATTCACATTTCATTTGTAAACTAAAAATGCATTGAATTAATTAAAGATTTTGTTTGACATTCTGAAACAGTCCTGGTTGTGTTTAATATGAAGCTAGTTGGATCTTTGTAGAATTTTTCTGTTTTTACATGACAGTTAAATTTTACTAATCCTCACTACATTGTGGTGAAACAGGCACTCCAATGAACATTTGTTGAAAAAAAAAATCAGTTATTGAAACATTTTATCTTGTGTTATCATTCTTGAGAAATGGTGGTGAGACAACTTGGTAGAAGTGACTAACAACTACATATACACAGAAGGCAGGATGTAAGTCTCCAAGGTAATCAAGACCATCAGGAGGATGTTAGACCAAAATTAACACCGCAAGAAATGTGTTATGCATATATTACAGCCTACGTGTGGGAATCTGTTCATTTATAGAGAGATTGCCTCTCTGTGAATGGCTGTGGTGGCTCTGCCAAGTACAAAAAATCCACTTGGGGCCATTCAGAACTAACAGCCACACATTCTGAAAGGCTTCTAAGTCAGAAGATACCTGATTAGTAAACGCATCTTTAGATAAGGGATGAGAGGTGTAGCAGCCAAAGGAAAAAGAAGTGGAGGATTCCAGTGATATAGCACCAAGCTAAGAAATGCCAAGATCTTCTAACACAATATACTCTGTGCATGCACTGTGTACACTTCTAACAGGGTATACACTGCATATACACAATATACCCTTCTAACAGTATATATGTATATGCCATATGTATACTCTTCTAACAGGGAATGCACTGCATACAATTAACACTGTATACACTATGTATACGCCATATACTTCTAATGGGGATTATACTATGTATACACTATATACCTTTCTAACATGATATACACTCTGTATATACCCTGTGCACTTCTAACAGAGTATAATACTGTATATACTTCTAACCCTCTATACACTGTGCATGTACTATATACACTTCTAACTAGCAGGATATACAATTCTAACATTGTATACTCTTCTAGCATGGTAAGCATTGTATATGATTCTAACACTGTATACACTGTGTGTACACTGTATACACTTCTGACAGGGTACATACTGTGTGTACACTGTATATACTGCTGACAGGGTATACAGTGGATATTTGTTGTGTACACTTCTGACAGGGTGCTTACTGTTCATACATACTGAATACACTTCTAACAGGGTATACACTGCATATACACTTCTAACACTGTGTACACTAATACACCTATCCAAGCTGCCACCATATTTTCAATTTTCTTGATTGTGAAGGTGACTTACTGTTCTTCCCAGGCCCATGCCTTGATAGGGCATAGTATCTTAGCTTCTTTTCAATTGCATTCCAAAGCACGAGCTGACACTAAAAGGAGAAACAGGAAAGTTTTTTAAAAAGTCATCCAATAAACAAACCATGTGTCTCCTACTTAATCCTTTTAATTTTGATTGGGAGCTCATAGGCATGCTTTGAACTGGAGTCAATATGTCTTTAGAAGGAATAGTGATCTTAATTGACAATGCACTAATTTATGTGAACTTGAAATGTATGTGATTTCATCTGTCTCTCCCAAGGACCTACTTTGTAGGTGATATCATTTGGCAACTAAAGAATGGGGCCCAGAGAGGCTCAGTTACTTCATTAACTGGCAGTTTCGGATAGCCATCTTAGTTGATCAAAGTGATTGATGTAATATCTTATGTCCAGAATCACACTGTCTAGGGCTGAGGAATAGACATGGTAGAAAAGTATTGGAAAGCTGTTCAAAAGGGACAAATGAATGGAAGTTCAATCTGGCTGGAGGCATTTGGAAGGCAGTCTATAATGTTGGTGATATAACTGAAAACCAGGCGTGGGACAAATGACTCGTGACCTTCAATTCCATAGAGAATTGGTGATCGGGAACCTCTGAAGACTTTTCAGCAGGAGAGCTGTATGATCAGAGATGCTTCTTGGAAATGTAACTGGGGCTATGGTGTTAAAGATGGAAGACTCCTTAAAATAGGTTATGCAATTATCACATAGCGTTAACTGTTAACTGTGAATGCCCGAGGTGCGGCAACAGTGAGAGCATAATGAGAGGGAGAATGGGAAGGGCCAGAAATAGAAAAAAATAAAACAAAACAGGAATCAAGGCAAGAGGTAAGGAACAAATCTAGAATAACTCACAGAAGCCTTGTATTAGTGATGGGAGAGGAGTGGCACCAGTATCCATCCACTCAACAGATGCCTTTGGGTGCATGCTATGTACCAGATATAGTTGTTTAAATGCGGAAGCAGGACAACCTTGTGACCTTGCCCTCCCAGAACATGAGGTCTATTGTATTTTCCTTTGTGTGAGTTGGGACTTGGAGCACTTGCCTCAAATGTAAATAACTATAATGTGTAGCTTGTTAACAACAAGTAGTCCAAACAGACATTTTTGTGAAGCTGCAATTTTAGCAAAGACTTAAGGAAGATTCCTTAGATGAGTAATTGCGGAGAAACAGATTGGATGATTACTCACTTTTGAGATTAAGTCGTCTTTCTTCCTTTGTTTTGCTCTCCATCTGGATTGGATGAGGTGGATGTAGAGTTTGGTGGGGACCCTCAGCTAATTTTCACAGTGTAAGATCTAGAGAAAGAAAGAAAGCAGAGAAGTCATATGCAATAAAAGCATAAAAGTTAAAGAGAAACTACAGCATTCATGAAGTTACCTGTTTTCAGAGTGGGCACACTCATGCATAAAGGCTGCTCGACATGCTGCCCCCACTTGCTACCCCTACACACACATATACTAACTGTGAGGAAGCTGATAATGTAGCTAACTGCTATCTGTCTTTGAGTGCTACAGGGAGCAGTTTTATCTACTTCAGATAATCCTGTGCACTCAAGCATGAACTCCATGGATCAAATTTAGAATTACTGTTCAGTTGCAAAATTTCTGTGTATGTTTTTCATTTAAGGAAGTGAAATTGCAACATCCATCTACTTTGAGGTATGGTCTTCTACTAAAGCTGAATTGGTGGGACTTCTGTTCTGAGATTGCTGATAGATTGCTAAGCAGAGGTCAGAGTACAGCCTCAACAGAGAATGGATTTTGAATAGCAACATGCTGTGCTGTAATTTCATGATAGTAAGCCTAAAACACTAGTAAAAAGAAAAATTCACAAAACAGAAAATGATGCTCAGACTTAGATGAGACAGAAAGGTAAGAGGATAATGTTATGTATCTTCTCTTACATCTCTTTTCTGTACATTCAAAAAGACAAGGAAAAAATTGGAGTAGATGTGCACTATAGTACTGCCTAATAGAATGTCACCCCACAGGTCAGTTAAAGTATAAATGGGATATATGTACAATTGGAGCAGAAAAAGATGGTAATAAAACTTTGTACCTCTGGTATATGAGAAAGACCTGTAAATACACATAAAGGGATGTATACTGTAGGGTAGCTGCTCTTAAAGTGTGACGTAATGATTTAAGAACACCACCCAAGAAGTCTTCAATGACTCTGCAACATCATCATAGGATTTAATGACTGTAGAAATTGTTTAACATTTCTTTTGGTGTATAATTGATTATAAACTGGAAAAACTATTAACAAGTCAGTCTAAATCAATAAAGCCTCACAGATTTGCATGTCATAATAGTGGCTTCCCGTAATCATTAGTAGAGGAAATAAAACTAATTATTTAAAAATTAATTTAAGAAAAAATGTGTTGACAACTGAAAAAAAAAAACATGTAAATGCTTCAGGCATAGACCAGATGGAACACTAAAACAAATAACATCAGTGACTTTTAAAAATAATTACTGATGATAAAATCATATTGGGATAAACATTTTAAAGTAACCAAAATACTAGAAAGACTTTGTTTCTTTGGTTCCTTTTCTACTTGAAATTTCTTAATCTTTACTTGTGAGCATATAACATAAATCTTTAAAGTTAGTGAGTTTGAGTGCCCTTTGTATAGTTATATTCATTAAATTTCCCTGTAGTAATTTATTCTTGCTCACTTATACATGTCATAATGTTCATTTTAAATATTTTTGTAAGACTAGTTGTTTTGTTTCTTAAGCTAACATTTTTTATGAATTTTGGCTTTCCCATTCTTTATATGTAATAAAAGATATCATTAATAATTAGAAATACCAGTGAAACGGCATATACCAAGTGTTTTGATGGCAAAAGGGTCATTCTGAACATAAGACTTTCATTTGCTACAAACGTTAATCTCATCTTGCAGAGCAGAGGATACTGAGGGTTGTTCTTGTGCCATAAATTTCATATCCATTGCCTTTCCATTCATGTCACTTTGACAAATTATAATTTCCAAATTTGTTTGATTCATAATTACCAGGAACCTAATATCTTGGCATGTCTGTATGAGATTGTTTCGATTAGGGTGAGAAGACCTACCCTAAATCTGGGCAGTATCATTTCATAGTTTGAGGTTCTCATCTGAGTAAAAAGATGGCAGTGAGCCATGAGTGTGACCAAATGTCTCAGGTGCCTGCAACCAGGACTTTCCTACCATGATGGACTACTGAGTCTTGGAACTGTGAGCCTAAAAACCCCTTCCTTTAGTGTTGATTTCATCAGGATATTGATAGGTCACCAATATAGATACTATGGGGGGGGTATAAAGAATGCTTCCTTCAAGAAACAATCTACATGGGAATGTTTTATTAAATAGTTTTGGATTGATTTTATAGGCATATCGGCCTTGTAGACCTATTATATCTGTTAAACATTGTACAGTGGTATTTTCTGTGACTCTGTCTGAGAATTTTGTCTTGAGTCGTTGGCTTTGTAAGTCCTGCTGCTTTTCATAACTAACCCCAAAAGGAGTGTGTTTGAACACTACAGAGCATCCTATTGCATCTTCATTACCACCACACTTGCTGCCCCTGAACTAGTAAAAAATGTGTATGTAGAGCAACAGAGCACTTTGTTGCCATACTTGAACTGACATTATGTTAGTGCACTGGCACTCACATCTGAAGAGTTGTACTCTGGTAGTTGTGATTCAATAGATATAAGAGGTGGAAAAATCCAATTGATCTCACTATGTCCCCAAACATATTATCACAGTTAATCTCACAACACTGTCAAAGAAAATTAAAGTTGCCTTTGGCTCCGCATTGTAAGAATGGACTGAAATTTCACCTGCTTCCATAGCTCACTATAGGCAGCAGCAGGAAGCCTTCAATTAACTGTACTGATTCTATTTGTAGTACAAAGGATCTATGGCTTAGGATTGCCTCTATGACTTAAAAGAAAGAGAGAGAGAAAAAAAAAAAACTTCAACTTGATCTTAACAATATCCCAAAGTACAGCCCCAGAGAACAGGATACTCAGGGTCAAACACAAGCCTGGAGAATAGTAACTAATTCAAAGGAAACAGAGTCCTAGGTGAACTTTAAAAATCTGTTCTGTCTAGTCAATATGAAATGAAGTGTGGGTTCCTTTGAAAGAAAAGCAAGCCATACTGCAGAGCAATATTCTACATTCTAGAGATTATAACAATAAAGCACACAACATAAAATGATTTACCAGAGAAAAAGAATGGAGTTGTAGAAGAATGGGAAGTTGAAAGGTTTCAGGGGTTAAATACACATTAAGATGAATTAATTAATGAAATGTCATTCCCATATGATCCTTAATCTAGCCCTATGTCTTGGGCTAAAATTATTTTTTTTTTAATGACTGTTAGGAGAGTGAATAAGGTGGTAGCTCTGACCTTTTCCTTTTATCCATTAAAACTACATGGTATACTAATTTGTGAAAAAAAATGATAGAAAACTAAACTATCATGCTTTGCAAAATTTTAGTTAAAATCGAATATTCAAAAAACGTCTTCTGTTATTTCAAGATTATGTAATTTATTCTTGCTGAAAGATTAAATATTGACAAAATAGTAGAAGAATCTCTTAGTTGTCTCAAAAAATTAGATTCAAAAGTAAATTATTTGAAATAAATATTGTGGGTTTATACAGAAGTTATTATGTTTGGTACTCTGAAAGGAATCTTTCTCAATTTTCCATGTTAACATTCAAAATTTAGCAGTCATTCTAAGATTAAGGGAATAGGCTATATTTTCTTATAAATTAGCTATTAGTCTTGATAATTTTTTAGAAGATGTGTAAAATTGTAAGTAACATTAATTTCCTGTTCTAATTTATACATGAGGTGTTTGAATGATGGAAATTTTTAATATATTTGGACTTGTAAGACTACCTGAAGGATAAATTGATAAATGCTTTTTATTTAAACTAATTCTTGTTATAACTCTATTCATATTATTTTTCCATGAAGACTTTCCTCAAAATATTTGAATGAAAATTTAATTATTTTCCAGGAAGTATTTTTTTTAAGATTGTCAGTCTTCTTGTGTCTGTATTAACTTTCCATATCTTTAATACAATAATTACTTCATGAACTCATTATACGTCTCATAAATAAACATTTTAAGAAAGAATTTCTGAAAGTAATACATTTTTGCCTGTTCATAATACTCATGATGGAGTTTTTGGCAGTGATAAACATGTACGCAGGGAGAACGGGCTTTCGAGTAAGTGGCTATTAGGTGATGATACTTCTCCATCATCTATGATTTTCTTTTGGAGTTAGTGCTTCCTTGATCAGGGTGGGATGTGTTCTCAAAACCATATATTTATAAAGAGAAACTCTAAAGTAAATTCCCGAGACTCAGCCCTCCCAGTTGTCAGCGTGATCTCAGTATCTGCGAGATGGCTTTGGTTTCTATCATGTTAGTTTAGATCCTCAAACCTTTATCTGAATGTAAATTCCATTTTCTTAAATGTCTCCATTAAAAAAAAAAAGAAGAAGACCTGAAATACTAAACAGAATAAGAGAGCAGAAAATCTCTCTGCTTCATAAGAACATTAATAATGGGAGAGAGAAAATAACTATTGAGACCTTTTGAGCAACAGCAAATTGGCTTTAAGGTTACCTTCCAGAGAAAGGTCCCTCTCAGTTCCTTTGTCTTTCTTCCCTTTCTTGTCCTTTCAGAAGCTCTCCTAGGCATGGTAGATGAAGGCAACTAAGATAATGGGAAACCAGTCAAGAAAAAGGGCCACAGGGTATGATTCAGACCAGAATAAGAACACTGTGGTCCATTCCATGTTGTTTCCCTTAAGCACTTTGGTGGAAGTGATACTTTAAGATACCCAGACCTAACTGTTGATGCCATGTGGGGCTGAAGACAGTAGAAATTCAGACCTTGGTGCTTGACTGTTGAAGAAATTTGAGGCACTTCCTGTAATGATGTTGGTATAACCAGGAAGAAACCTGATAACCTGTGTGTGTGTGTGTATTTATATCATAGTCTAACTTGCTTAAGGTAGTTCTTATACAGGCTTAATTTTTCCCAGTCATTTCTTTAGTTTGTTTTTAGAGTAGAGAAATTCATATACTGTTGAGGAAATTGCTTGACCTAATGAGATTCACCAACAATTTACAAAATGTTGTTACTTTCTATTGTTGGAGGTACATTATGATTTCTCATGAAGTGTATTAATATGAATTTGCTCTGTTTATCACCATTCCTATTTATTAAACATCAACTTAATCTTTATTCAATTTTTAATTCACCTATTTAGTTCTCTAAGAATTAAATGATTATGAGATAATATTTATTCTACTAATAAAAACATCTGGAGATGTTGTTGCCAAGATTGAAAGGTTTGCTTCCTATGAAGCCAGTCAACATCATGACCACTCCATCACATAGCCAATGTTCAGCAGTACCTGTCCAGAAGCTCACTTTTAGTGATGGACCAATGATGTATCTAACAATGTATAATGACATTCCATATTCCATCTTGTCAGAAGACAGCAATTTTAGCTAATGCAAGACATTCTAAAAAAAAAAAAAAAAAAAAAAGAGGAAACTCTTTTTGAAAAGTCCTTAAGAAGGTATAAAGTTTCCTTTTTTACACTCATTGACCTTTTACTTTATTTAAAGTTTAGAAATAGGTTGTTGTTCATGCATGGTGAACACACCATTGGGCTTCCCCAGCCTTCTGAGGGTTGAGGGTTTCCCCCTAAAGTCAAATTGCATCTAATATATATGTATGTATATGTATATATATGCGTATATATGTAACACTAAAAAGTGTTAGTAATATACTCACACAGACAGACACACACTCATTAGTATTAGTATAGAAATGTTAAGCAAAATAAAGTACCTTCAACCTCACCTTGGTTTGCTCCCTTCTCTTAATCTCCATACTGTTCACTTTAAACCTTCAGAGAGGGTGAGGTCTCTCTTGGGGGATCATCAAAGTCTGTCACATCATTTGGGGCAGGACCGAGGCCCTCCCCCCTGTATCTAGGTGGACAGAGCATCCCTCCATAGGGAATGGACTCCTAAAGTCCATTTGTGCACTATAGATAAATACTGGTTTTACTGCAAGAGGCCCTATTGATTGCCCAAGCCTCCCAACTGACGCTTATGTTCAGGGGGCCTGGTTAGGTCTTTGTGCACGTTTCCCAGCTGTCTGTATGGAGTAAGGGAGTGAGAGGGAACTAGGATTGTTACGAAAATAAGATTGTTTTTTATTTAAATTTAAAAATTAATTAATAAAAATTTCTTATACATAGAGTGATAATTTCTATAGTTTTATACAGTATTAGATTTATTAACTCAAAATATTGTCTGCTGACTTCATGATATATATGACTTCATTTTTATATTTTTTATTATTATTGGACAAGAATTTGCCAGTGTCAGTATTCTGGGCACAGCAATGCTCTCCCTGGCTCTTAGGTAGTGGAGACTGTGACTATCTGAATGGCTTGGAATGGAGTAAACAGTAGCTAAGCACAAACAACATGTCCATCTGCTCTTTAATGAACGTGGTTGTTCTCAAATTATCAAGTTAGTTAAGAAAATAATTAGAACCTTAGCATAACCTACAGAAAAATGTTCAATGATTTGACTTTATTTTTTCATACCCTTCTTTGCTGATGTGCTAGTATATTTTCAGTTAAGATACAAATAAGAAGTACTTGTCCCAAAAATGTTATATTTAGGAACAACTTCTAAAACTTTATTCTTTTACTCTGTTGGTGATAATATCAAATGTAATGCATAACATTTGCATTGCTTTTTGACAGCCTTTAATAGGGACAGTGTCGTATTTCTTATAAGTAAGGAAATGAAAAGGAAGAAATGAAGGCCTCTTACCTCCATGTACTTGTGTAAGCAAGGCTTAATACCTTGTACATCTCTGGCGACACTTCTGTGGTTGGATATATATATATATACATATATATATATGTATGTATATATATGTATATATATGTATATATATATATATATGTATGTATATATATATGTGTGTGTACATATAGATATATATATATAGATGTCATATATGATTACATATGCATATATATGCATATACATTAATTTCAGTGCAGATAAAGGGCATTTTAAAAAGGTTGATATATGGTGAACTATCAATTCTTTTTGTTCTGTTAGAATGTTAATGATTTCAAAAGAGATCTATAAAATAGGTCTTTCACATTTAGAGTGGTATTTCAAAGACTTGAAATACTTTAATATTGAGTTTTTATGTTTCCCCTGGCTTTATATCAGTGTGATGGTTGTTACTAGGACACCAAGTGTTTTCAGACAGTAACAGTAGAGCCTTTCTAAGATTTCCAGATCTGAGTACCAAGGAAACCCATTGTTACAGAGTGATATATTTGCAGCTGTGTTTTTAATGATGATGTGATATTAAAATTTGTGACGGACATATCCACATGCATTCATTTATTTGGTGATAGTTCATCCATCCTAAGTTCAGCTACTTAATCAATTTATTAGTAACAAATGCCATAACATAGTTTACAAGTGTTCCTTTGGGGTAGGCCTGCACATTCATTACATAAGCAAGCACATCTTCCTATGTCATAACCATTCTGATAAAACCAAGTGCCACTTTTGAAATTTGAAATTTGGTTACCTAGTATATGAATGGACTTTGGGAGCCCATTCCACTTAGAGGGATCCTCTCAGCCTAGACTAGACACATGGGGAAGGGCCTAGGCTCTGCTCCAAATGATGTGACAGACTTTTAAGATCCCCCATGGAAGGCTTCACCCTCCCTGGGGAGCAGAAAGGAGATGGGATAGGGAGTGGGGGGCAGGGGAGGAGGGAATGGAAATGGAACTAGGATTGACATGTAAAACAAGCTTAGTTCAAATTTAAATAAAAAGGGGGGCAGGAGGGTGGTTACCCATTGACAAGGGATCTTCAAGTAGAAATGATAAACAGAAGCTAAAATTCCAAGCAGATTAGCAGAAGTTCTAGGTGCCTTACCCAGACTGCCAAGGCCATGTCATTTATAATTTTTCTGAAGGAGGAGTTCTGTGGCCATCCATTTCCCTGCTTCAGGGCTTCCTCTGTACTGAAAGGCCTGGAGCATTTGCATTCCAAGTTTAAAAATAAGGAGAGAATGAATGCTACTTAGAAGAAACCTGCTACTCCAAGTGTAAGGAGCTGATCCGGTCTCATCTTCTTGACATCAGTGGAGTCTAAGAGTTCATCATAAGGTGGTGAGCAGAGGGCACCAGAATGGTGGCACCCCAGTTCTGCACACTGGGAACACACTTGCCTGCCTTCATTCACTCTCTCATTTCTCTGCTTTAGTACTCATGTTCCTCAGAATCAGCTCCTAAATAAACATTTACATTTTTTTTTAACTTAGCATAGGAGATGTAAACTAAGAACTACTTTGATTTGGGAAGTATTTATATACACATAGGTATATAAAAAAAAGTAAAATATTCAATTTCCAGGATGGCCTACAATCAGTGAGGAAATATTGTTATAGTCCATACATTTTGTTTTAGAATTCAAGAACTGTGTGTACATTCAAGAAAGCTTTGTACTTAGAATACCTAATGTATTGCAGTCTCAGCATTTGACCTTTACTTATGTGGAAATGTAAACCACATTGAATGATTCATCTGATTATAATTCTGGGCATCCAAAATGCTATTGTGCTAATGAAAACATGTGTGAGTGTTAGAGTATTGTGAGGCAATAAGAGATCATTAGCTTAATAGTGTTCAGATAAAGCCATACCTAAATCTCAGTAAATTTATGGTGGTATAGTTGTGGAGGTTAATTAAAGGTAATCATATTTATTATACCTATACACTATATAATCTCTCTACCACTAAAAATGGTTGCATATCCAAGTGATTTTATGAAATGCCATATGTATGTTAATGTGTTAAACACCCCGTTGCCTTAAAAGTACTGCCCTAGCATGACCTCATTGCTAATGGGTTTCCGTATTCTCCTAACTCCCCTCTCCAATGTCACAAGAAACACAGAACAAGCTTGATTCCCACAGTCAAAGGCACTTTAATTAAAGGGATGACCATTGAGAACCTTCTCACTGGAGCTTGAGTAAACATTTGCCTCAGTGCACCTCCCTTTTGTTTCTCACTTTGTAACTAAAAGCAATGAAGTCAACAAAGGATGAAAACATGAGGTAGAACGAAGAGGAATGTAAATTTTGCCAAGAGAATTGAAGTAATGTGTGTATTGTTGCAGTGTTGCTAAAGGAAATGGAAATAAAGGATAAAGAACGAGGCAGAAGGAGAAATGCCTTGTGTCTTTCAGCTTAGGTCCTGGTACCCTGGCTAGGGAAGATGAGGGAAGAAAGGACAGTCATCTGAAGTGTGTATGTAGAATCAGATGGGGTATTGCAGATATCAAAATAAGGAAATTTAAAAATTCTGATCAAAATCAAAGTCAATGTCAAGACCTGGATAAAGGTGAGAATGCAAAAACAGAATTTAAAATGGTATAGAGAAAACAAAATAAAGCTGAAGTAGCCATAAGAATGGAAAGTCCTAGGTCATCCTTTAGATACAGGACCTTGTAAGTGTAGTTCAAACCAAGGTGACTTCAGTTTATAGCAGGAGGAAGCTGAGGACAATGGTGATGGGACTAGTGTCTGGGTCTTTATTCAGTGTCTGTAGATACCATAACTTTTCTAAAGGTCTGGGTCCTAAACATGAGCTTCTCATCTCCAGTCACAGAGCAGAGAGGTGTACTGCCATCTAAGCCCTGGTCAATAGGCCAATGTAATCCATCTCCAGTCCTCAATTAGAGTATTCTGTATCCCTGGTATCACCCCTGCTTTGTTCTGTGCCAACTTAGTCATCATGATCTTGTTTTCAGCAAAACTTTCATTAAAATGATTATGTGAATAGATGGAAAACAGTTCTCTCTCATTTTCTAACACTTACCTACCCTTTTCCCCCTCCATTCATGTCTGGCATTTAGCCTCTAAGCTTGTCCTGAAGCAATGCATTTACTTTCATCTTCTCATGGGAATCTCACTTTTCATTCCTTCCTCTCCCCCCATCTTGGTGATGTTTGTCTGTGCTGTCTGGAATCCCTGGTAAGGACAGATCTTGTCTATTTCCTAATATCCACATGGCTCAGCCACATCCTTCATAAATAAGTGCACTACTTTCAAGTGTGTTGTTACATTAAAGGTGATGTATGTAAGTTGAATACTTATAAACAGTGATAGGAATTTATTGCTTCACTTCTGTTGACATTTGTTTTGAGGTTAGTTTGAGGACAGTCTGGGAGGAAAAAAAATGTATTTTCATGGATTTGGGGCTTACATACTCATGGGTTTCAAAATTGTTCCTGCCCCTTTCTAATTGACAGCTTCTATACTCTCTTGAGCCTCAATCCCCATGAAGGATCAGAATGATGTTTTGTCTCACGTGAGCTGTGACAAATGGAAAACACCTTTCTCTTGAGGACTTTCCTGTGCTCAGGATGTAGATAAATTCTGCTTGCAGTAGTCTGTCATAATAATACCTATAAATTACTCACCCACTCCCAGTGATTAGCACATAAGAAAGGGTGCTGTGGTGTTGAAGATAGCAGAAAAACTGCTTTAGCATCTGATCAAGGACTGTGTGTCCTTATTACTTGCATTGGCATGATAAGATGAGCACTTTCCCTCGTCCCTTTCCTTTTCAAAATTCCTGTCTTGGGTTTCATCATGAAGAAAAAAGCACAAAAACTCCAACTTGGAAAATCTCTTCAAAATCGTTGAGAGGAAAGCTTCACAAATCATGAAAGTATTGAAACCAAGGCTGGCAAAATGGGTTCAGAGAAGAAAACTCTGCAAGCAGATGCCCACTGGACCCTGAAGGAGTGAAAACTTCTTGTGAGTTCAAATAATATCTGTAAGTTAGTAAACAGTATTATGGCAAGGCCAATCGCTAATTCTGACAAATTCAGGATGATGCTAACATTAGGACTCACTATAAATTACAAAGTGTTATGTGGACATTTGTCTAAAATCACAATTTATTCCCCTCAGAGTAATTTTTTTTGTTTAAGATAAAAAGAAGTGTATATTGTCAAAGCACAGACCAGTTTGTAAATCTTTGTACCTGTGATGGGATAGAGGTAGGGTAGGGATTTGGAGGTGATGAGAGGGTTCTACTTTTGGTTAAAGTTATGATTTTATAAATGTATTCTGCCTTGAAATGGGGAGGCCAGTACACTCGAGAAGTCAGTTTTTTAGCTTGTCTAGTTTAAAAATAATGCTCCGTAGAGGAAAAGCAAACTGGATGGGAAGAATAAAATACCTTTAATAGATAAAGCAAAAATAAAACTGTGTGTTAAAGTATAGAACAGGACTTTCCTGTATACACTTGTCATCAGATCAACAAACCATACTTAGTATGTATATTATTTTGCTTAATAAATATTGATAGACTCCAAATGATGTTTTGTGAACTAGGCTTGGAAGAAGAAAATATTTGATATGTTCCAGGTACTTAAAGAAACCCTTAGGAAGAAGCAAAGTATCATACACTTTGTAAAAGGTTCAGTGACAAGCCATGGCATGGAGAATGAACAGCACTAAACTATTTACATAGTCATCCAAGATAATATCAGTATTTTAAAAATTAGATTTCAATAATGCAAGCTCAGGGTGAGTGAGGAGCTTTTAACATGAAGTGACAAAAAACCTTAGAAGCAGTGTCCTTGTCTGAGCTACAACTGTAATATTTAGGAAAGGAAGAAAGATTGGCATTTAAACTTGTGGTATTTTTGTTTAAACTTACTTTGAAATGCCTAATGTTGATGAGTATTAACTATCAGTAAACCTGACTGCAAAGACTACATGAATTATTCTGTATGACCCTTCCAGGAACTCTAAGAAAGAGCTCTATTATATCCTTCATTTTTGAGTAAAGATAGGAGTCACCAAAATTAATGTGCCTAATCGTTGTCACTAACAAATGTAATGAGACAGGATTTGAACCTAGGTTTCTAGCTTCCAAACATACATCCTGCCCCACTAAATGCTGGGTATCTATTGTTGATCACTAAACTTTTCCACATGGAGTAAAAATAATATGTTTCAATGCCCAGTAAATTCCTCATTTTAAAAATCCTTTAATGCACACATGGTTATGACAGTTTCTTTTCTGGAAGCATGTAGGCTTTGCTGTGCCCTTTGGTTGACACCAGCTCCTTGCAAATTTGCACGGACTAATGCCTTTTTTGCTGCCTGCCAGCAGAATGTGACCCTGGCAGCCTGATGTGCCTCTAAGATTCCAGAGAGGTAAAGGTCATACTGAACTTCCTGATGAAAGTGAACCATCATATCTGCCTTTGCCATGCCTCCCCTCCTGGCAGTATCCATTTCTCAATGTTGTTTGTAATGATTTGGTGTCAGGGTTGCAATGTTAGTTGTCATTCCAATACACCTTTTTCTTTGAGATTTACACATTTTTTTTTTAATCTAATGTCAGAATGTTTGCTCCTAGGTATCATGTGTGTCTGGTAGGTCAGACCTGCATGTCAGAAGAGGTCCTCAAATTACCTGGAGCTGAAGTTATCAAATGTTGGGAGAAATTTCACAGCCCATGGCATATTTTTTTTTTTTGTAAATGCTTTTCTGTTGCTAGAATTGCATATGTTGTCCAAATCAATCTCTTCCATGTCTTTAATGACCCCCCCCCAATTTGCTTGCAAGAATTTTGGTGGCAAACATTATAAATTATATAGCATTTTGTTATGAAATATTTTTGTTGGAACAAAAACAAGATTCTAATTTCCCTATACAATCACTAAAAAACATGGGTCCTTTGAAAATGAATTCTATGTGTCTAAATGTTCATATGGTGTAGTCTTTTTAATTCAGAAAAACTTAATAATAAATTTGATATTGAGCTGCCAGTGAGTGGGGATTTAGAGAACAGCATATGTTCACAGTGACTCCATATTGTTTATACCAAATCTTTCTCTCTGGCATCGGCAGTGTTTCTAAGATCCAAATTCCACATAACGAGCATATATCCGCTTAAATCAATGTTTTCAAGTCCCTGTGCCATTCACATTTTTAGTCTGGCCGATGATTTGTGGCAGGGTGCTGCCCCATAGTACAGACTGCTCAGAAGCTTCCCTGGCCTCCATTCCCTCCTCATACCTACAGAGCCATCTCCCCTTCCTGGGGAGAAGATTAACAAAATGCCTTCAGAAATTACCAGAAGGATCCTGGGAGGAAGAACCATCTTCATGAGATCTTATCTCTTCCCCCTTCTCCAGGGGACCATGTATGTCTCTCTTAGGGTCCTCCTGGTTTCCTAGCTTTTCTGAATTGAATTGTAGGCTAGTAATCCTTTGGTCTATGTCTAAAATCCATATATGAGTGAGTAAATACCATGTTTGTCTTTTTGGGACTGGGTTACCTCATGAGGGATGGTTTCTTCCAGTTCTATCCATTTCCCTACAAATTTCATGATTCCATTATGTTTTTTCACTTGAGGTGTACTCCATTGTGTAAATGTGCCACATTTTCTCCATCCATTCTTCAGTTGAGGGTTGCTTCCAGATTTTGGAATCTAGGTTGCAATCTAGGTTGCTTCCAGATTTTGGCTATTGCAAATAATGCTGCTATGAACATAGTTGAACAGATGTCCTTGTTATATGAATGTGCATCTTTTGGGTATATGACTAAGAGTGGAATTACTGGATCTTGAGG
Source organism: Phodopus roborovskii (assembly GCF_943737965.1). Lineage (NCBI taxonomy): Eukaryota > Metazoa > Chordata > Mammalia > Rodentia > Cricetidae > Phodopus > Phodopus roborovskii. The sequence goes on from NW_026125391.1 coordinate 13,085,696, forward strand.
TAGACCAATTCCCATTTTCCTGAGGAACTGCCATACTGATTTCCAAAGTGGCTATATGAGTTTGCACTCCCACTAGAAGTGGAGGAGTGTGTCCCTTTCTCTACATCCTCTCCAGCTTAAACTCTTAAACTGTCTTTGATATTTTTGATTTTAACCATTCTGACAGGAATAAGATGGTATCTCAGAGTTGTTTTGATTTGCATTTCCCTGATAGCTAAGGATGTTGAGTACTTTCTTAAATGTCTTTCAGCCATTTTAGATTCTTCCATTGAGAATTCTCTATTTAGTTCTGTACCCCACTTTTTAATTGGATTATTTGGTGTTTTGGTAACTAGAATCTTGAGTTCTTTGTATATTTTGGAAATCAGCCCTCTCTCAGATATAGGGTTGGTGAATATCTTTTCCTATTCTGTTTTGTCTTGTTAACTGTGTCCTTTGCCATACAGAAGCTTCTCAGCTTCAGGAGGTCCCATTTACCAATGTCAATCTCAGTGTCCGTGCTAATGGCGTTATGTTCAGGAAACAGTCTCCTATACCAATTTGTTCAAGGGTACCTCCCATTTTGTCTTCTAAGAGGTTCAGTGGGGCTGGGTTTATGTTGAGGTCTTTGATTCATTTGGACTTAAGTTTTATGTGTGGTGATAGATAGGGATCTATCTGCAGTCTTCTACACACCAGTTATCCAGCATCATTTGTTGAAGATGCTTTTACTTTTCCACTGTATAAATTTAGCTTCTTTGTCAAAAAATTGGGAGCATGGAGGGAGAGGAAAGGGAGTTAGGAGAAAGAGAAGGGGAGAAGAGGAAGGGGAAGGGAGAGGTGGGCATGAAAAAACTGGAAGATTGAGACATGGAAAGAAGAGGAGAACAAGAAAAGAAATAGCATAACAGGAGAGCCATGATAGATTTAAGAAGAGATCTAGCACCAGGGAAATGCCCAGAGATCTACAAACAATAATCTAAGCAATAGTGGAGAGGCTACCCTTAATGCCCTTCCACAATAATGAGATTGACTACTACCTTATATGCCATCCTTGAGCCTTCATCTAGTAGCTAATGGAAGCAGAAGCAGACACCCACAGCTAAACACTAGCCAAACTCCTGGAATCCAGTTACAGAGAGGTAGGACTGATGAGAAAATGGGTCAAGCTGGAGGAACCCTCAGAATCAGCTGATCTGAACAAGGGGGAGCTTATGGACCCCAGTCTGATATCTAAGAAACCAGCATAGGACTGACCCAGACCCCCTGAATGTGGGTGTTTGTTAGAAGGACTGGGCAGTCTATGGGGCCTCTAGTAATTGATCAGTATTTATCAATAGTATAACAATGGACTTTTGGAGTCCATCTCACACAGAGGAATACTTTCTCAGCCTAGACACATGGGGAGGACCTAGGCCCTGCCTCAAAATGATATGACAGACTTTGAAGACTCCCTATGGAAGGCCTTACCCTCCCTGGGGAGCAGAAAGGGAATAGGCTGGGGTTTGGTGGGACCCAAAGGGGAAGATGGGAGAGTGAGGGAACTGGGAATGACATGTAATTTATTTCAAATTTAAAGAAAAGAAAAAGAGAACCATCTTCATATGGAATGATATTCTCTCGCTGATGAAGAACAAACTCCAGATAGATAGTACAAAATGAACCTCATCTTCTTTCATCTTTTCTGGCAGATAGGCTTTAGATAATAGTGAAACTCTTATAAAGCTTCTTTTCCTCATCTGTAAAATTAGTATTATTTGTAGGAATGTTTTAAAGATTAAATGAGCTAATATGTCTAGAACTCTTTGACCAGAGTAGGCTTAAATTAACCAATGCTTGCCACGAGAAACTAATACTATTAAATGTTAGTAATATAACACGGAAAAATTCTTTCCAAAAATATGTGAGACAATTAAGAAAAGATTAGCAAGTGAAAATAAACACATAAAACAAAGTTAAATTTCACCATAAATAAGAAAATATAAAATTCAATTTACAATAGGCTGTTTAAAATATTAAAACATGGAATATTAGACATAATATTGAAAAGACTATGTTAATAGGCTAATCAGTGCTATAAAGAGTGAATGGCCAGGTTCTTTCTGGAAGATCATTAATGCATGATTTAAAACTTTCACAGAGTCGACCTAGCTCTTACGTGTATCCTGGGGGAGTGATGTAGTCAAAAATTAATAAAGAATAAAGAAGTATATAGATTATACTTCTATATATATATGTATGTACATATATATATATATAGAAGTATATAAGATAAACTGCTTTTTATGATGGCAAAATTAGAAGCAATCTGAATTATCAACAATAGTGCAAATATGAATAACTCATGGTATGTTGATGCCTGTATATTTATATCTATATATCTATGTGTATGTGTATATATATGTATTTAATAATCTGAAAGAATGTTCTGGCCTTGGTATTTCTTGCTTCAACATGTTTCTGATACTTTGGAGATACTTGAGTGTAGGAGCATGCACTCATGATAAGATACCTGTCAATGTTATGTCTGACAGGTATATAGGAGCATGTATACATGATAAGATACCCTTCAAAGTTCTGTCTGACGGGTGTGCAGAAGCATGTATGAATAATATGATACCCTTCAATGTTGTGTCTGATAGTCCCACCTTTTTTTAAAAATAAATTTGTATTTAAATTAAAAATAATCTTATTTTACACAACAATCCCAGTTCCCTCTCCCTCCTGTCCTCACATGTTCCCTACTGACTCTCCATTCCACTCCCCATCCTCTCTCCAGGGAGGGTGATGCCTCTTAAGAGAGATCATTAAAATCTGCCACATCATTTGGGGCAGGACTAGTCCCCCTCTTGTGTATCTAGGTTGAAAGAGTATTCCTCCATGTGGAATGGGCTCCTAAATTCCATTACTACATTAGGAATAAATACTGGCTCCATTGCCAGAGGCTCCATAGACTGCCCAGGCTTCTCAGCTGTCAGACTGAGGTCCTTGAACTTTCACTTGCTCAGGTCAGATGTTTCTGTGGATTTTCCCAACCTGGTCTTGACCCCTTTGCTCATCACTTCTCCCTCTCTACAACTGTACTCCAGGAGTTCAGCTCAGTGTTTAGCTGTGAGTGTCTGCTTCTGCTTCCATTAGCTACTAGATGAAGGCTCTATTATGGCATGTAAGGTAGTCATCAATTTCATTATAGGGGAAGGACATTTAAAGTAGCCTCTCCACTGTTGCTTAGATTCTTAGTTGGGATCATCCTTGTAGATCCCTGGACAGTTCCCTAGTGCCAGATTTCTCGTTAAGCCTATAATGGCTCCCTCTATTAAGGTATCTCTTTTTCTTGCTCTCTTTCTCTGTTCTCCTCCCTACTCAATCTTCTTGATCCCTCATGTTCTCCTCCCCTCCTCTTTCTCCTACTTCTCTCCCCACTCTCCTCTATGCTCCCAATTTACTCAGGAGACCTTGTCCCTTTCTTTCCCCTTCTCCAGGGAACCATGTATGTCCCTCTTAGGGTCCTCCTTGTTTCCCAGCTTCTCTGGGATCATGAATTGTAGGCTGATTATCCTTTGCTCTATGTGAGTGAATACATACCATGTTTGTTTTTCTGTGTCTGGAGTTTCTGGTCATTTAGTCTCTAGGTTTCCATGCATCCCTAACCCTCCCATTTTGATTTTAATATATTACAGGTAGAATAGGACTCTGTTTGTGAATTGAATGGGGAATATGTCGAGGTAAAGACCAAGGACACAGTACACCCCACCTCCCCTACTGCACTCTTCTGACTTCTTAGGGTTTTCTCAACTACCCTTGGTCTTTACCCACCTGATCTTTGACACAGCAAACTTGTTTCCAGCTGTAGTCTCAAGACCAAGATAAAGAATGTCCCTTTTAAGTAGCCTCTGACCAACTCCCCTTTCACATTTCACCCCTTACCATTCAGTGTCCTATAGCACCAGACAGACTTCCTTCCTCCCTCCCTCCCCTCGCATCCTTCCTCTGTCCTCCTCCTTTGTTCCTTTGTTCCCTCATTCCTCCTTCCTGACTTCCTTCCTTCTTTCTTCTTTCCTCCCTTCTTTCTTTCCTGTCCTCCTCCTTCCTTCCTTTCTTCCTTCCTTTCTCCTTCCTTCCTCCCTCCTTTCCTTCCTTCCTTTCTCCTTCTTTCTTTCCTTCATATATATGTTTATCTATTCTGACATTTATTTATTCAAATTAAGTGAGTTGAGCTAATGACAACTAGTATATGCTATATTAAGTGCTATATTAAATACTGTCTTAGTGAATGAAATAGCCAAAATTTCTGTTACCATTGAGTCTTCATTCTAGTGAGAAAAATGTATTATTTCTTTAAAAAGAAACTTTAAATTCATTTACTCTCTAAGAAATGATTTTCTTCAGGAATCGCAAAGCAACAATGAGCTAACAGTAGCAATATCTGAAGGAAAACTATTTTAAGCGTAAGAAACTACATATTTTAAAGTCCAGACCTTCCTCAGTGATATATCCTTGCATTGCTTGGGTCCCAAAACCTAACTAAGGTCAGCCAAGGAATGAAGAAATGACAGACAGATACACATACACAGATAAGTAATGAAAAAATGCTTGGAGCTCTGTTAGGTGTGAGATGCCAAGGAGGCATCAGTGCAAAAATTTTTAGGCACAAGATCTAAGAGAAGATTAGAACAGAGGTGTGTTTGGACATCATCAGCATTTAGTCTTAAAGTTGCAGTATGGATACAATCACCATCTGGTAGCATAGTCTGTGAGGAAATCAAGCCAGACATCTAATCTAGACCATGCCATAGTTTAGAGAATGAAAGGAGAATCTCACAAAGAAGTACTGATTGTTAGTTAAGTAAGGGATCAGAAGAGAATGAGACAGAAAAACAGGGAAACCATCAGGAAGCAGGATACCTAGTAGCTATCTCTGCTACAGCAATGATTCAACTACTTGGCATGTTTTCATTTATGTATCTGTTTCTCCCATTAAACTATGAATTGCAAGTTAAGGTGATTTTGCATTTGGAGCAATGTCTAGAGAAATGTTTTGTTGGTCTGACTGAGGAGTTGGCTGTTACTGGAATTCAAGTGATATTTGTTAGGACTGCAAAAACTTTAGGGAAGCTTCCTGATACAAAAGTTTTTCCTGATGTATTGTCAGTGGTGCCAATGTTGAGGAATCCTGTAGTCACAGTTCCTAGACTGTGTACTCCAGCATCCCAAGGTACAACGTAAAGAGATGCTATGGTATGTTTTAAAGCTTAATAGACATAAAACGACACAGCCTAAAGCAGTTTCTTATTTGAGCATTTGCTTTCTTTTTCCTTTTCCATCTTATCATATCTTGGAAAAACTAGGATTTTGGAGGCTGATGTCACAAAATAATAAACCAACAATAAGTCAATAATCTTATAAAAACCAGCAAGATATGCCTAGAGGCTTGTAAGCATGTTAATACTTCAGTCTTTTATATTTGACAGTGAAAGAAACTGAACCAAAAGGATACTTCTTTTTTTATATATAATTAATTTTTTTTTTAATTAGAAACAATCATATTTTATATATCAGTTCCAGTTCCTTCTCCCTCCCAAATGTTCCGTGGCACTGAGGGAATTTGCACAAATTTAAGAAATACTGAGAGACTGGAATGGGTGAATGAAAGATGGGCATGTCAAGGTTGTGAGGCCATAGAGTGTGAACATCTCTACTCTTTCAGAGTTGCTAAACCTAAAGTGCAAGGTAGTTGAGAAGACTGGACTGGTGAAGCTTGAATTTCTTCCTTGTTTGGCTTACAGGTCTCCGGGTTAAAAGTTCTTGAGTTTAGTATTTGAAATTTACCTCGTAGCCTGATACATTAGCTTATTTTTTTAAAGCCGTATAAATATCTATTCTCACTTGTTCTGTGTGTTGACAAAACTGTAATCTTCTGAGTGAGTGTGTGTGTGTGTGGGGGGGTGATTTGTTTATCTCCTAAATTGTGACTGCTTTCCTGCCTACCCTTTTTGACAAGCACTACATGCTCTCACCAAGTGACAGCACAGAGGGAGAAATGAGATTTTCCTTCTTACATGTAGTCATTCTATTGCGCTTAAATAAAAAGTAAATCATTTCAGTATAAATAAGAACAAGATTTCGTGAAAAAAAATGAGGCATCATTCCTTTTACAGTGGGGAAGTCCGCTTTTGGCAAGGAATCAATAGCCCCTGCATTCCATAGCTACCTTTGCTTTTTGGTTTTGTGAATTGTGACCTTGTAATGAAAACCCTCCTTGTTATTCTGAGGCCTAGGTTAGATAGTGCTAAGTACCTGACATCAGAGGCATATTCAGGAAATTTCACCCTGCCTTTCCATTTCAACATTTCGTTCATTTCTGGATCATTATTTTTTCCATTTCTCACCCTCTTGGTGTTCTATTAGACTTTCTCAGCCAGGATGAACATATATAGTGTATTGCCATGTAAAGGACCAGTGCTTTGGTTTGTTAATGCTTTATGTTTATAGTATGTTCTTAATGATAGAGGATGGTAGTGCATTAGCAGGTCAGACATCTCCATAGATAGCAGCACTCCATGGGGGTCAGAGTTGAGGAATTGCTGAGTCATCCCAGGCTCTATTTTCCCTCACCTGACCCTGTTCACAGTGAAGTTTCTATCCAGTGTGAGTTCTCTGGGTTTGCTAAACTGTGATAACATTCATAAGAATTTGACATCTTAGTTGCCATAGATAATATTCATTTGCAGTAAATAAAGTTAAAGTTTTTTCAGTTGTTTTGACTTTGATTAGCCCTTCTACTAGAGTTGCTAAGATGCAGTCCCCTGCTTCTGCCTGGCCTGTCTTTCTCTGCACAGTTATCATACACAAGTCCTGATTACAGCTGGGCTGGTTGCTCTCTGCATATCACTCTCCTCTGACCTGCTCAGCTTGGCAAATGGCTTAGCAAAAATCCCCACCACAAGCTTTCCTGGGTCTTTGTCATGTTCAGCTAATGGGAAAAGTTGGTTGAAGATTGAAGGGTATTTGTAGAATTTCTCTTGCTGGCTGCAGACCCACTCAGGGACATCCCTTGCACCATGGTCTCAGCATCTATACAGACTCCATATCCTTTAACTGACTACATTTTCTGCACTGTTCCAGATCCATTCTCACAGCTCCAGCTTGATATGCAGTGAAGATTATCTCCTGGGTAGTTTTCCGGGTGTTTTAGTCTGTCCTGATCTATGTTCTATTATACTGTACTCTCTCCTCTCCTAGAGGAGAGGCTACCTTGCTTCCATTGTTTTCTATGTGTTTGACCAATTCCTTTCCAGCCATGTATGCTGTTTATTTTCTCTACAAGGATACCCTGTATGAACTATTACCCTGATTTGATTATGAAGCCATGACAGATGATCTTTATATTGTTTGTTTTTTGTTTGTTTGTTTTTGTTTTCTTATTTTTTTGACAGGTGATCTTTGTAAACTCAAGATCATCAGCAGTGTGACAGACCTCAATCCTAACTTCAAAAACTATTTAGGAGAAAGAGAGTGGTTTGAACCTATCTTATAAGAATCAAATTGTGCTAAGACGGGATCCTTTTGTGGCAAAGAACTGATAATATGTAAAAACCCCTTTCAAAGGGCAGTGCCATAAGCCAGGTGGTGGTGGAGTATAAACTTAATCCCAAGGGTGGGAGGATCTCTGAGTTCAAGGCCAGCCTGGTCTATAGCGTGAGAGTTCCAGGACAGCCAGGACTACACAAAGAAACCCTGTCTTGAAAAACAAACTAACCATAGCAAAAGTCAATGCCACATAGAAGAAAGTTAATTTCGCTTTTAGTAAATAAAGATTATAGTTGAATCTCAGAAACATATTAAAAAGAAATCTACTGGCCACCATTTTGCCAATTTTAAAGAAGATTAGAGAGCCCAGAGTCTGTAGTTTCATTAATATAAACACTGAGAATAATGTATGAGATGTGTATGTTATTGACCTATAATAATATATGCTTTATGGGTCTACATAATGAGTGTATGCAAATAACAGAATATCTATTTGAGCTTATTGGGTTATCACTATTACTAAATTTGTAATGGAGGTAGGATAGAAATCTTGTAGATACAAATAGTAGAATATATATTTCAGCCTATTGGGTTATCACTATTTTTAAACTGCAATGGAATTAGGATAGAGAACATGTAAATGCTGACAAGCTAAGAAGGAAATGACAAAAGCTATTTTTTTCAGTTCTTTAATGATATTTGCATGTGTTGTATAACAAGCTTTTTCATTTATTCATTTTATAAGTGTATGCCAGGCTGGATATAATCTTGTCAATGTACAGAAGCAACATTGTCACCAACTATACTTATAAAATATAAATGTATAAGGTATAAATAACTCTCAAAAGTAATCAGTAAAATGAATAAACCAGGCAATAAGGAAACATTCTCACATTGAGTCACTTCACTAAAAAGTGTTTATTAAATGTGAACAAGCAAAAGAAAGGATGTTTAACACCATTAGCCATCAGGTGGATAATAAGATCAGATGAATAGTAATATTCACCCATTAGAACAGCTAAAGGTAAAAATTAAAAAAAAAAAAAAAGATGGCAATACTAAATTCCAGGTATCATCAGAGAAATCGGTTACTCATACCTTGTTGGTGGCAATGTAAAATGATACTGCCAATCTGGGGACATTTTATTATATGTTAAGAAACACAAAATATATTTTCCATTTCATCCAGTAGACACATATCTGGGGATTTAACCAACAGAAATTAAAACTTAGGTATGCACACACAAATGATATGCAGTAGTTCACTGTATCTCTATTTGTAATTATCTCAAACAGTAAACATCCAGTTTCTTGGAGAGACACTCAAACAAAGCATACTTCCTGCATGGAACTCAGTGATCTATGGATCCAGACAGCAGCTTGATTAGGTTTCAAGGATGTGATAGATTAAATATGGATTATGAGAGGAGGGAAATGGTAGGGGATATCTCTGTGACTTTTTGACCTGAGAAGCCACAAGTCCAGACTTACAACAACCACATGGAGATGTCTGTAAATGCACAAATAAAGTTCTAGCAGATAAGTCTACAGTAGGTAATGCTCCTAGGCAGACTTGGAGTTCAAGGTTATGACTAGAATGTATATTTGAGTGAATACACTGTGACAATAGATGAGCTCATGGAGAAAGTGATCCTAGATAGAGAAAAGGAGTAAACCAGGAGCTTCAGAATTAAGAGATCCTGGAGGATAGAAACAGAGACCCAGACCAAGAAAGAGCAGATACTAAGATAGAGGAAACTTGTGTGTCCTGTCCTCCTGGTCAAGCAAAGATCACCAGGGAAAGGACCCACTTGCTAAATACATTCCTTAGACTCAATACAAGTGGGCATGATGGGACTTGATAATCTGCTCTACCTCTTATTTTTATACTATTTTTATACCGAGAAACAAGGTCACTTTTTGTTCAGAATTTGGCCTGCTGAGAAAAAATAGTCTTGTTTTTGTTGCTTACATTTCAGAGAACAATATTGCTTCCAATTTTTAAAAAAAACTAGGTTAACCATTTTTCTGTGGTGATTCTGTTTGTTTGGTCAGCTGTGTACAGCAGGTGTTAGTGTGGTGTATTGGTGAGATGCCGTTACACTCATCACAGGTTACTGAATGCAAATGTCTCTTGTGCATTGTTGTGTCATGAAGAAAATGGTCTTCTGATCTTTATTATAATCATGTTTGTTCTTGTCAGCATATTGTATGAAATACATGCTTTTCCTTTATATTTTCTTGTGCCTGGGCATGTGAAATGACATTGAGTATTTGCTAGAATTATCAAATAACCATTTGTGATAGTTCTGATTAAAATTATGCAAAAATTATTTCATGCTATGACTAATATGACAGTTTAGACTCCCAATTTAATATTCTCATGTATTCAAGCAATTATATAACAAGTGCATATAATATAGCAAGTAAAGATATAAATTATGAGTACTTTTATGATCTTGCAAAATGAACAAGATACTCAGATTTTCTTTTCTTTGAATCTTCAGGATATTTGGAACTTAATTTTCATATAATATATGTACTTCTATTATTACTTGTTTGTGTCCTGGAATGCAGGTTTTTATATTGTCACCTAATTTACAGACTCCACAGTGGCCACAACTTAGTGAATCAAAGTGAGAAAAGAAGAAAAAAAAGGCCTTAAGAAAAGAGAAAGAAAAAAGGAAAAGAAAAATATACTAAAACCCACTGTAAACAGACTGCTTGAGAAGAGAGCTGAATAAACACAGCTTCCCTTTGTGCAGTGACTGCTCAAGCTTAGCAGAAGCTGCCCCTGTCTTTTGAGGAAGAGAAAATAAAGACCAAGTTTTCTGCATTTTCGGAGCCATGGCCACTGACATAATCTTGCACTTTTTATTTTGGAGTGTCACTGTACCTGTGGTCATAGCATGCTTTATTTACCACACCATGCACTTTCCTTACCACAGTGGATAGTCTGAGCCATATTTATTTCCCAATGTCGAGATTTAGTCTTGCTTTAACAAGCCTTTTTAAATGGATTGTTTAGGGAGAAATTCAATTAGCGGCTCTGGAGGCGTGAGCTGTTCTGGGCATGAAAGTGTGTGTACCGTGTAGAGTTATCATCAGGGAGAAGATGACTCTCCCAGACAACATCTTCTCAGTAGAAAATGTGACTATCCACAAACTTAAAAGCCCTTCTCCAATTCAGTGTCCTGGAAGCAAGTTGTAGTCAAGACTGGCTCAATTAACTGAACACTTGATTTTGTCTTTTGCTTCTGAACTAGACCCTTTCAGAGAGAATAGCTGAGCCACAAAGCCATGGACCAGTATTGAGAATGTGCAACTTTGTGTGTGTGTGTGGGCATGTGTGCGCGCGCGTGCGTGCCTGCGCGCTGCGTGCATGTGTGCATGGTGTATGTGTGTGTGTGTGTGTTTGTGCGTGTTTGTGTGTGTGTGTGTGTGTGTGCATGTGTGTGCGCACGCGTGCCTGCATGCTGCGTGCATGTGTGCATGGCGTGCGTGCGTGTGTGTGTGTGTGTGTGTGTCTGTGTATGTGTGTGTGTGTGCGCACACATGCATGCTGTGGAAAGTATTGTGTGCTTTGGCATGACCTCCGCCAGCAGCCAGCAGGAAGCCTCCAGGGCCAGAACTGCTTTCATCCTTTATTACACCCTCACAACCTTCCTGTTTTACGATAATTCTGGAACCTAATGCTCCAGCTCCTTTTAACTCAGAGCTGTGTTTATTTGCCTGTGGCCTGTTTTATTGTAAAATAAAAATCTTAAAAATCCTATGTTTAGGGGGTGCCTTTTTCCCTAAGAACAGTATGGTTGTCTTAAAGACTAAATGGCTATGCTTTAATGATGTGTAAAAATTCAGTAAAAAATAAATGATAGCAATTTTGTTTTAAGAAGAAACTTTTAAAGGCAATTCATACTGGAGACTTCAAAAAGTTCAATCAAACAATTGAGGACAAGCTGTACTGTGAGAACTTATCTCCTTCTCACACCCCCCCTCTGTACTTTCCACAGTGAGCTCAGTCATAATCTTCATAAAGTATATGCTTTGGTTCTCACTGACCACTGGTTCTGGTAATCACTGGTTCCAAGAGGCCCTTGGTTCCAGGGACCACCGGTTCCAGGTGACCACTGACTGTGGCATTTGAATTGTAGTTATTTATAAAGAAGTCTTCACAGATTTTGAATGTCTCTAAGAATTTTCCCACTGTGACAAGTGAGGGAATGAAAGCTGCTCAGCTCTCTCTACTGGTGGCAATGATTAGATAGGTGAGTGCCCTTGGTTTTGTTTCTCCAGCTGGCAGCTGCAGGCTCAGTGTTTTCCAGCAGTGCTTATGGAGATGTATGATAAGTACTGATAAGAGAATCACTGAAGAGCACACAAATACTTTTCCTGTTAATCCAAGCGAGGCCTACTGTAAGTTTGAAATACCCACAGCATCTGTGTGTTCCTGGTGCACCAAGAATAACAGGTGCATGAATTACTCTGTTCTCAAGGAACTCAGGGCACATGCTGACCCTTCTGCTGTGATTGTCTTCTAATGTCTTCATCCTTGCCCCCGTAACTTCTTTTTAACCTTCACGGTAAGCCACCCTGTTTTTAAGAATACTTCATCAACTATAACTTGGACTGGGTTAGTGGTCCTTAACTTTGTTCTTGTAAATCTTGGATGTGTAGCATTATGTCCATATCCTGTTGGAATCAACATTACTGGGCTGGGGTAGCTGTTCTTCCTTATTGTGTTAATTACTTTTCATTTCTGTGGCAGAGAAACCAACAGAAGTGATATATGGGAGGAAAGGCTTATTTGGGCTCATGGTTCTGGATGTTTAACCCATTGTGTAAAGGATGTCATGATGAAGGCAGCTTCATGTCCCTGAGGGCATCATGAAACAGCTTCTGATGTCTTTGACTATCAGAATTCATAGAGATCTACCTGGAAAAGTTTCCAGTTATAAACCTTAAGGGCCATTCCCAACAACCTTTGGCAACCAGCTAGACTCTATGTTCTAAATATTTCATAACCTCCAAACAATCACATCACCTGGAGACCATGTGTTCAAAAAACAACACACTGAGGGACATGTCACCTTCAAACTGTAACACTCAACTAGTTCAAGTCTCTGTGTGTAGGACATGTTCAGTCAACAGACATTAGTTTGGCAGTTAAAAGGTGTATGCACACGAAGATCTATAGTTTCATTGTTTCTTAACATCAAATTAAAATTGTGTTCAGGAGTCTCCTTTCATGTTTAACATTGCCAATTTTCTCAAAACTTTCTCATGCTCTGCTGCTGGAAATGTAATTTGCTCCAATGCTTTTGGAAAGTCATTTGGCAGTAGGTATCAAGAGATTTACAAGTTCATGGCATTTAATTCATTGATTCTATTTCTGGGAACCTCTCCTAAGGAAACAATTCTAATTATAGAAAATGCCTTACACATAGAAATCTCCATTTCAGCACTATTACTTGTGGCAAAGGATTGGGAAGTCTTCTACAAGTCTGATACTGAAGTTGGAACCATATTGACAAACCGTTCTAATGGCTAATTTTTGACAATTAAGTAGAATTGTGTGATAGTCTTGTATGTCCTTTATATGAGACTCTGACAGTGGATACTGTTAACACTGGAAAATACAGAAAATAATTTTAATATGTAAAATACTTTGAATAGTATCTCATTCTATTATACACACATTTGAACTCATGCACTCAGATACAGAGGCAAAAGATCCAACTGTTGATTACATTTTCTGATTTTTATTTGCATTTCCTACTTTTGCCTAACATATTATGTAGGCTTGATCCTAAAGGATGCTTAAAAATAACAAACTGAAAAGTGCTTAAATGCCTGTTAGTAAAAATATCGTTAAATTAATCATTATGAATTTCTGTCTTAGACTATTTCATCAGGTTTGTAGATAGAAGCTGAGAATTTTTTATAGCAAGGTAATCGGTGTGTTATAATACTGAAAATATCAAGGCAATAAATGTTTTACATTTGTTGATCTCATTGTATATAGAATTCAAATATGAATCTTACATTATGTGTTGATGGTAAAGTCACAGTTTTTTTCTTTTTTCTTGTATTTTCTGTTTGTTTTCTATTTTAAAAAATACAGTGACTTTTCAATTATAGAAAACATGTCATCAAAAACTTTGTACCCAGGTGTATACTTATGTAATATCTCTATTTTGAAGGTGGCAACAGAAGGGTCAGAAGTTCAAGACCAGCTTTAGCTATAGAGTAAGTTTGAAGCTAGCCTTGGCTATGTGAAACCCTGTATGTGTATATATACAAATTCAGGAATGGTAGAACATGGTGTGATTCCAACTCTTGATCGGGGAAGGCTGAAGAATAAAGAGGTCAAGATCATACTGGACTACATAGGTAGTGCAAGTTCCTCCCAAGCTATAAGATGTCCAAGATCCTGTCTTTGAATAGAAAAGAAAGAAACAAAGAAACAGAAGGAAAGGAAGGAAGAAAAAGAAGGGCAGAGAGAGAGAGAGAGAGAGAGAGAGAGAGAGAGAGAGAGAGAGAGAGAGAGAGAGATAATTCTATAATAAAAGCTCCCCTTCTGTTCCAAAATTACAGGTTACTTTTGCAGGCTTTCAGAAAGTTTCCTCCTCAAATCATGGCTGCATTTAAATAAAATTACTGTTCTGGGCTAGACTCCTAGGGTGGAGTCATGTTATGTCTTCTGTAACTATAGCAAGAATCTTCAAATTTCTAGTAGATGAAAACAGTAGTTAGTGTTTGTGTGACTCAAGCATAAAAGCAGTGGTCTGTAGTTGGTGTTTTAATGGTATTGTGAGGTGGTCAGACATCTAGGAAGCATGGGCAATGGAAGGTCTTGGAGTCAGGACCTTCAGCAAAGAATAACACTCTGACTGAGAGATTATCAGTTACCAGATCAGTAAAGTGAGGCAACACCACATCACATTTGCCAGAACTGCTAGACACTATCACACATTTAACCTGGATGCAATGCCATCTGCTATGTTGTGGCCCAAAGGTCACTCTTGACACATGTGGTTGCATGTGTGTGGGTTTTCCAGTTCCAGAACCATGAGACAGAAGTAAAGTGAGTAATTTTTCAAATAGCGCAGACTCAAGTATTTTGTCATAGCAACACAGAATAGGCAAAGGTAGGTAGAGTCCTGTAAGAGTATGGGTTTTTCCGCCCGCCGCTTGGTCTTGTCCTGCTGCCGCGCCAGCCCCAAATAACACTCAGAGTCTCTGATTTTGATACAATGCTGTTGGCCCGGTTACTTGTTTCTTATCGGCTAGCTCTGCCTTAATTATTAACCCATTTCTGCTGATCTATGTATTTTCACATGGCCTTCTCTTACCGGGGAGCCGGCGGCATACTGCTTTCTCCAGACTCTCCATCTTGACTCCTCCTTACTACTTCCTATTTCCTCCTTGTCTCCTAGTCCCTCCTATCTTCCTTTCCTATTGGCCAACAGTGCTTTATTATTAACCAGTATGAGAAACATATATACATAATGGCATCTCCCATCAGAGTCCTTGGTGTTACTTTACATTAAATCACACATTAACCCTTTTTTTCTATGATTTTGTGCTGAGATGAGCTATGCATTCACCGAAAAGAAATGTAAAGAGGAGAAAATATTTTTTAAAAAATGTGATCTGTCTTACCATTGGGCTTAGGGTGTTTAAGAACATTACAATATGTGACAACCACAGTGTGATCCTAATGATAATTATGTTATTGAAAATCCAAAATGGGCTAGTGTGATAGCTCAGCTGGCAAAGGCACTTGCAGCCAAGCTTCATGAACTGAGTTCTGTCCCTAAGATATATGGTGGAAGGACAGAACAGATTCACACACCCTTACCTCTGGTCTCTAAATTCAAGGCGTGACACACATCCCAATACTCATATATCCATAAAGTAAATTTTAAAAATAGTGTATTGAAAAAGTCCAGAGCATCTTCCTACCTAAGTAGTATATGCTGTTTTTGCAGATGTTCTCTTGCTCTTTAATTAGATTCCCCGATTTCTGCCTCACTCCAGCTCAGAAGTCAGCAGCCAATCTCCACATGTGGAGAAGTGCTTCCCAGGAAGTAAATTGAACACCTTAAGTTTTACTGTCACTTGTGTTGATTTTAACTCAAGAAAACTTCTGTTTCTCACTGTTTCCCCACACATTTTCAGGTATCTGTTAAAATTTTGCTAATACTTCATAATCCTGTAGAAGATGAGGTAGATTTTGAATATCTTTTTAGAAAGATGGGCTAAATCACTCATGGGAGTTACTAAATGAATGTGGTAATTAATGACTGATGTCCTAGTGGCTTAGACAGTTTTCCTAAAAGTTTGTTTTTCTGTGTGGTACATTAAGAAAGGTATTGATACTGCTGTTTATTTAGAATTTCTCAATAGTATCTCATTAGAACTTCAACCTGGTGATGGCTCACTAAGTAATCGCCAGATGCAAGGAGAGCGCTTAAGCAACCTATATTATTTTAATTTAAGCTAAGAGGGAATTCTGTGATCAAGCTCTTATCATCATCTACTTTAGCAATAAATATGATTAGGGCTATTTTGAAATTAGGAGAAGCTATTTTGGGTTTCTGTTAGTCTAACATTTTAGGTCTGTTCTCCATGAGATTCTGACTTACAGGTGTAGATCAAAGGAGGAGCTGTGGGAGTTTTCAGATTCGTATCCTACGGCTTTGCCAACTTTCAAACAATGGTGAGTTTTCTTTATATCTAACATGAATATTCCTGGTAAATATTAAATCATATCATTCTCAATTTTCTTCATATATAAATAAAAACAAAGTGTCTGGTGGGTTCATAATTTTGTTTTGGCATCTCTTTTGTTTGTAACACACTGAGACATAGACAGCATATCCTTGTAGATGTGAAGAAAACACAGGGCAAGTAAATAGAGTCTCTAGGACAATTGTCTTCAGGCACAGAGTGAGGAGAAAGCCTGGCTTTCTTTTGTTTCTTATCCAATTGAAGTTTTGTGACACAAGCATACTGTTACATTTGTAATTTAAAACAAAACATAAAAGTTTTATTTATTCACATGCTAATTGTTGTTTTACATTGAGCTTTTTGTATTTTAGGGGCTTAGTAAATATTTAGTTGAATTTCATCATTTAGTTACAATTATATTTCTTTTTACAAGTGAGCCCACCAGCTGCTGAACTTGAAAGAATCCAGCATTTATAACTTTTTAACAATATATGAGACCAGAATAAACAAGTTCCAGTGATATAACATTTTTTAAAGCTGTTTAAAGAATGTTTGTGTTTGGTAGGCTTCAGGCTTCAAATACAAAAGGCATTTCTTTTCATTAAAAATGGGTCCCTGGAGAGCTTCGTGTAGTCAGCCATCATTTCAGAGGAATCATTACGTGTAGCTATTCTTCTTATGTTTTAAATGTCTCACTTAAAGAATCTTTAGAAAATATTCAGTTTTTCCAATCTAGAAATCAAACACAGATTTTATTCTGATAGCTTACTTCCAGTTATTCCCAATGCTTTCACAAGCTGGGAAAGAACTTTAGAGAATAAGGGGAAATGGTGACCAGGATGAAGGTCTGGGACTGTTTTGCTGCCATTGTCCTCTCACAGTCACAGTCACAGTTACAGAACAGGTATCATCTTAGTACTTTCTCCCTAAATCTACATGACATACTCAGTACGCACATAACTGAGGCTGTATTGGTGTTACATGTTACTCTTTCATTTTATTCTTACACACTGAAATGGGACACACATTTTATTTCTTTTTTATCTACTTTGTTATTCATAATAACTATTATAATGTTTATAGTAACTATGAGATTTTCATAGGATGTCATGAACAAGACAGCATTAATTTCTTTCACCTCTACTCACTCAAAATATTACTGTAGGAACATTCAGACCATTCACTGGGGATGCACTGAGGGCCCCATGTCTTGTCTGACACATTACGAGATAAAAATCTTCATGCCACGTTAGCTTTAGATGATTTTGTGACAGTAATTCTCAGTGTAACAAGTATACTTTATTCAACGTAAAATGTCATGGACCACTTCCTGACTGAGGTCTGCTGTGTGGATTTCAATGGCTACCCTAGTTGTTTGCTATATTTTCATGTTTGGTCCTTGCACTCCACCAGAATCAAGTTCCTATAATGGTAAAGTTGGGGAAACAAGTACAGATATGGGAAACACATTCCTGGGGCAAGATGTTGCCCTGCTTTGGATCAATGATTAGTTAGTTTTTTGTCTGGTGGGGTACTCTCATTGTATATTCATGTATTTATTGTTCTATGGGGCTATATTATCTTCTTCTTCATCTAGCTATTATTAGCTAGCAGACTTGTATATAGTTTCTGCTGATGTCTCCCTATCATGCTATAGGTCCGACATGGGCAAATTCTAAGATAGTCCCAGGCTACTTGTCCTGTTGTCTTTGGCTGATGGCCCCAATATGGTCCCATGACATGTACTTTAGATATCATCTTAGCTACAACATCCTTTCCCATCCTTTTATGACCTTCCTATACAACCTTTGTATTTCTCATGCAGCCTAAACATGTCAGTGTCTCTAATTATACTTTGTAGCCCTTTTCACTGATTTGAAGATGAGAGATAGCATATCTTAAAGTACACTAAAAGGGAAAAGGGAATTATGGAACATACTGAAACTCTCAGGAAAACCTCTATGGCCTCTCTTCAAGCCCTTGGCTACTTTCTTTTCATTCCTTTCATATTATAGGAGCATTGTGTAGCCCAAGGTCTCCATACTGTTTTCAGTTATATTTTCCATATTCTGCATAGTTGGTCTGAGATATAGAAGAGGTTGACACCCGCTTAACAACTGTCTAGTAACAACTTTGTAGCCATAACATTTACAAAATAAGTGTCATCTACCCAATGTCTCTTGCAACCATTTTCTAAAGTCTACGTTTACAATCACACATTAGTAGAAGTAATCCTGGCTGCACTTCATAAATATAAGATCAGTTTCCAAAGAGAAATCAACTTTACTGAAATCTCAGATTCATCCTATACTTCTGGTTTACATATATGTTACATATTAGTGTAGAGCTACTGGACATGAAACATAAGCACACCTTACTAAGAATTAGCAAATACATAAACACCTCAAAGAGTTATAAGAAATAAGAAAAATACATCTCAAAAGTTCAACAGTATTTCATATAGAACAATCACTCATTAATGTTAATTTCTTAGCCTCATACTATTACAATATTAGCCCGTGTGCCCTTTACATAGCCAGCACTAGCCACCCTGCTTCCCATTTTTTGTGTACCTTCTGATAGCTGCTTGCTTTCCCAGGTACAGCCAGCCACCTTCACAACCTTGTGAAATATTCCAGAGTGCTCTGTTTGTTTCTCCAACCTAGCACTTTTTCACTGTAATGCAGTTGGATGTTTATACTCTGTGTTTCCAAACTCAGTGCAATGATTGACACACAGTAGACTCTATGACTTTGTTGAATGAGTAAATATACATGTTAAGTCACTTTTCTGAGGGTGTAGTCTGTATTGCAAGGGGGGATGGGGGTGCTTGGCTGTGAAATACTTTGATGTTTTGGGAATTGTGGGTACCACATCATTCAGCTCACATATTGTCAGGGAGGGCACTTTAGTAAGTTGAATAAAGAGGTCAAGGAGAGGAAGAGGGTGAATATAGGGCTGTGGGTCACACTCCAGGATTAGATTTTCCTTAGACCTCATCCCTTTATTTATTTGTTTTTACACCCTGACCATAGTTTCTCCTCCCTCCTCTTACCCTAGTTGCTCCCCAAACCCACTTCTACTCCTCCACTTCCATTTCTCTTCAAAAAAAAAAAAAAAAAAAAAAAAAAAAAAAAAATGGCAGCCGTCACATGCACATTAACCAGCCATAGAATGTCAAGTTTCAGTGAGACCAAGCACCTCCTCTTCTATCAAAGCTGTGTGAAACAACCCAGTAGGAGGAATGGATCTCAAAAGCAGGCAACAGAGTCACACACCACCCATGATCCCACTGTTATGAGTCCTACAAGAAGCCCAAACTATGCAACTGTAGGAAAAATTGCAGAGGGCCTATGAAGCCCCTTGTTCAGTTCAGTCTTTGTGAGCCCAGGTTATTTGGTTTGTTCTGTGAGTTTTCATATGGTGTCCTAGACCCCTTTGGCTCCTAGAATTTTTCCTCTTCCTCTTCCACACGATTTCCTGAGCTCCACCTAATGTTTGACTGTGGGTCTCTGCATCTGTTTCCATTAGTTGCTAGATGAGCCTCTCTGATGACAATTGGGTTAGACAATGATCTATTAGTATAGCAGAGTAACCTTAGGAACCATTTCATTGACTACTTCTTCTACTGCTTCTTCTTCTTCTTCTTCTTCTTCTTCTTCTTCTTCTTCTTCTCCTCCTCCTCCTCCTCCTCCTCCTCCTCCTCCTCCTCCTCCTCCTCCTCCTTCTCCTCATTCTCATTCTCATTCTCATTCTCATTCTCATTCTCATTCTCATTCTCATTCTCATTCTCATTCTCATTCTCATTCTCATTCTCATTCTCATTCTCATTCTCATTCTCATTCTCATTCTCATCCTTATTATTTCCAGTCTTGTTTGGTCCTATTGCAGTTCTCTAGGCTTCCCTGCCTCTAGGTCTTGGTGTTCCAGGCAGTGCCAGGGGTGAGCTTCTTCTCATAGCGTGGGTCTCACACTAGACTTATCATTAGCTGGCCACAGGTTACTCCCACAATTTCTGCACCTATACCCCAACAAATCTTGTACTCAGAACAAATTGTAGGTCTCATGTTTGTTCTAGGCTTTGGAAAGTGGTGAAGTAGCCAAAGCACCAGAGATCACTGTTGCCATTCCATGGTGTAGCATGACTTCCTGGAGATCTGAAGTACTGATAAAATGAGCAAGAAAGTGAAACATTTCAGTTTTGGCTTGCAAGGCCCATTGCTTGAGGAAAAGGAGCTGTTAGCTTGTAGAGGGTAATTGTGCTTCTTACAGAACCACAATGATCTTCTACAGGGCTGGCAACAGTAGCCATTCAAGGGAAAAAGTGCCTTAACAACAAGAGAACGCTATTACCATTGTCAGGTTTCAAATTTTCTATAGGAAATACAGTCTATTAGATTCCAACAAGTATGTTTTAAGGTGAAAAATTATTTTGTTTAATCTATTAATCTTGTGTTACTTCTAGATCTCAGTGTAGTTATAAAACTTAGTGAAGTTGGTAATTAAGGCAAAGTACTTTAGTACTAGAGATTCTCAGGGATTAAGAGTGGGCACTGCTCTTGTATAGGACCTTATTTCAGTGCCCAGCCCCCATATGATACAAGTCACAACCACCTACTACCCCAGATCTGAGGGGTCCTACAACCTCTTCTGGATTCCGTGGGCACCCACACTATGCATATATGTATATGTACATGTACATGTGCATGTATATGTATATATATATATAATTTAAAAATGAAATTTTGAATTACATAGTTTGACTTTCTTTAATATGGACACATCATTGACCAATCATTATCATAATCCACTATTTAATAATTTTCCTCCCCCAAAAAAATAAATCACACTCATTAACAACTAATCATTTTTCCTTCCCTAAACTCTAAAGAGTCACTAAACCACTTTTTGGATACCTACATATTTGCCTAGTGTTGACATTTAAAGGAATGGAATCATGATATGTGAACTTATTGATTTGTTTCATCCACTTGTTTCTACGTTTCGTCTTCGTTATAGCAAGAATAAATACTTGGCTCATTTTTATTAGTGATCAATAATATCTCTTCTTTGCATTTGATGTTTTTATTTATCCCTTTACCAGTTGGCAGATGTGTAGATGATTCTACTATTGGCTTGTTATGTAAACAATTATATTTTGTAAGCTGTAAGTATATATTACATCAGGTGTATTTTTTTCTTGGTAAATAGATTAGTTTTGTTTCTTTTATGTATACCTTGGAAGAACTTATTTGGAAATAAGTTCTTGACAGCATTTGTTAAATTATGTGCTTCCTATATTTCATGGATATATATATTGGTGTTTCATTGTAGTTTTTAATGTGTGTTTCCCTGAAGACTAATAATGCTGAACATTTTTCAAGTCTTTATTGCTTTTATATGAAAAAATGTCCTCTTAAATCTGTTGCTTATTTTTAATTGGGTTGTTGGCATTCTGTTGTTGAGTTGTATGAGTCTGATTTGCATGCATTTGAAGATAGATGCATGACTTAAAATTATTGTCTTTCATTCTGTGGGCTGCTAGTATTGTATTCAGCAACATGTGTTAATTATGACATAGTGAAGTACACCTTTTTCCTATGGACACTTTGTTTTTTATTTTGTTAATATACTCATGTGTTATATTCCTGAACTTGAAAGTTACAGTTCTGAACATTTTGATAAATGGTCCATTTGAGTTCATTTTTTTTAAATGCATGGATTTATCTGACTTCACTGTCTATACTGAATTGTTAACACTACTTTCTGAAGTCAGTGGTCTGTAAATACAAAAGGCTTTCTCTGTTGCTAAGAACTATCCACTGATGTGTTCATCAGCCTTCTGGCCCTTCCTTGATTCAGCTGTTGTGACTTGGTAGGAAGTCCTGACAGCAGGGACAGTGTGTCTGCTGGATTGCTTTTCTATTTAAGGCTATTCAGTGATTCTGCTTTCCACTTTTCTCCACATGAATTTTAAAATTAACTGTGAATTCTGAAGAAACAGTAGGTAAAAAGCTGGATAAATAATACATGGAGTTTGTAGCCTAATTTGAGGAATATTCTTGTCTTAGAAAAAGTATTTTATTTATGAATGGGAGATATTTTTAAGTTAGTTGATAACCCCTTCATTACTTCCCACAATATTTTTTAACTTAAATAGACAGAAAGTTACACATCTTCGGATAAACCCTTGTATAAAAGATATTTTTCTATATAACACAAGTCATGTCTTATTTCCTTGGTATTAGTTTTGTTATACATACTGATCAAAGCTTTTAAAAATTTGAAAATAGTTTATAGTACATATTTCTATAGTTCAAAACTTTGTGAGGACCCAGAAAGTCATTTCTTTCTTATATAAGTTTATTTTTCATTAAGAAAAAAAAAGTTAACTCATCTTCTGATTTTATTATAATAGAAGTTTAACTGTTGCTGTAACATGCTTCTTTAAATTAAAATTATTGAATTTTAAAGCAGATTTTATTTTTAATTTTCCCCTTTGCTATCCTTATGACTGTACCTTAAAGAAATGCCTCTCTTGGCCCTGTTGTATCAAATACTTGTTATAGTCATTTTGTCTCTACTCCTGTTCCTTCTACTTGGAATACCATGTGTGTACTAAAATTTATTAATCTAATATATTGAAATGCTAACAGTACTTACATTTTTAATTTGTACTATTTTTGTTCTAGAAATATTAGGAAATGTCTCCCTCCAGAACATTATTATCAGTTCATCTTTGAGGCTTCATTTTTCTAAGTTCCCATA
This sequence comes from Phodopus roborovskii, assembly GCF_943737965.1. Taxonomy (NCBI): domain Eukaryota; kingdom Metazoa; phylum Chordata; class Mammalia; order Rodentia; family Cricetidae; genus Phodopus; species Phodopus roborovskii. The sequence goes on from NW_026125391.1 coordinate 13,108,709, forward strand.
GCATTTTAAACTATGTTTAAACATGCGGGTATTGACCTAACAAATGTATCTTTTAAAATGATTTGTTTATCATACAATTTAAAATTGGGAGTCTAAATGTTTTCAAAGGAAGATTATCCTAGAATTTTTTTTCTTAATGTCTTAATATCCAAACTTTTCTTGCTTGCAAAATGACTTCAACAGCATCTTACCAGGACTGGCTTGCCATGTTTGCCATTGTTAGTTGGGCCAGCATATGTCCAAAACAGTGGGGATGAGAAAAATTTGTCTTGCATCCAATTGAGAGATCATCCATTCTGTAAATGAAAAGGACTCGGTAGCTGTCCTTGTACAGTGTGGGGCTTATCTGTAGAAAACAGCAGGATTCTCACTACATCTGAGAACAAACATAGGTGTATTTGGAAGCAGCGAACCTGAAATAATAAGAACAAATGGGTGATGTTTTTATACCTTTGTATCAGCCTTTGATAGAAATAGAATCTTCTAATTAATCAAAAACAGGAAATATTTACGTAATTATGATGTGAACAATTTTTTTTCAGTGCTACCTTTGTAATTCTGTGTTTCTTTATTAAGTAATGTATCTGCCCTCCAAGATCTATCACATATAATGGGATCAGAGTAATGAGTGTTTTTCTCCTCAAACTGTGTCTGATATTATTCTATGGTATAACAAATTAAAAGTTATTCTCTTTAAATAAATAATATAGTAGAAAAAATTAGATATTTTTGTCTGTTTTACTTTCCTGAGAACTAATACTTTCAGAATAAGATATTTTCACTGCAACAATGAAATGAAAAGTAATGTTTTGCTGTTCAAAACGGAAGGTTTCACGAGCAGTTTCCAAACACCACAAACAAGAAATAAAACTGTTTTGACTATAATTGAGTTTTATATCTCAGGCCAAGTCAGGCTTGCATAATTTGCCGTTAAATATTGCATTATTCTCTATCATCTGAGTACGGTTGGTGAGGTTCTTTTATCATGGCTAGGACCACTCCTTGACTTCCAATACAGAACTGAGTTTTGCTTTACCCACAGAAGTCATGAAGACAACAGTGAACACTTCTCTTAAGATATAATTTAGGAACAACACTTAAATCATGAAGCAATACACATATGTATAATACACATATGTGTAGTGTGGGGGGTAGGAAAGAAATAGCCTTAGCACTAGAGAGAGACTTGCTAGTCACACTTTCAGCTCTTTGTTTATCCATGAGGAATCCAGGACTCATAGAATAAAAAGGATCAGGACTAAAACTATAGACTCCCCTGTTTTTTTTCCTGTCATGGTCCCCCTCAATCCATGGACAAAATAGTGAGAATTAGCCAATAATTAAGGGAACTATTGCCAAAATATTGGGAATTAGCAAGCAATTTGTAAGAAGGTTGATAGAAAGGCCAATTGATGCCTTCTTGAGAGAAAGTTCTCAAGCTATTTAGTGTCCTCCTGGGGACATCCTACTTGTATTGTAGAGGTTGTAGAAAATTAATACACAGAAGGACATCCCCTTATCACTGAGCAACTTGTGAAGGGTTTTTTTTTTCCTTTTAACTCCAATGTGCTCTAAAATACTTATACTAAACTAAATTGACCTATACACCAGGAAAAAAAAACTTTAAGTGCCCAATATGTACAACATTGTTTAGTATTCTGATAATTCTTTGTAAAATTCATACAAAAATTGGTTTCTGTAAGTTGTTTTGTTCTTTTTGTTGTGTATGTTCAAGGGTATGCTGGCCAGTTGTCAACCTGACACAGGCTTGAATTTGTTTGAAAGATGGAACCTCAATTGAGAAATTGCCACCACCAAATTGTCCCATGGGCAAGCCTATGATGAATTTTCTTGATTGATTGATTGATTGACTGATTGATTGATTAATTGATTGATTGATTTGTGAGAATCTAGCTCATTGTTAGCAGTGCCACCCTTGGGCTGGTGGTTCTGGATTCTAGAAAAAAAAAGTTTAGAATTAATGGACTAACAGTGAAAATTCCCAGTGTCTTCCAGTTTCTTGTACATAGATTTTGTTGTTAGCATATTTCTTCCTAATTGTGTATCATTCAGGATAAAACTAAACTCTGGTAATGTTTAATTTTCTTCATTAAACCAATCAAGTACATAGGTATTATGAAAAAATTGAAGGGAATTCCAGAGTGTTCCAATATAAATTGGCTGTGGATTACTTTCAAGCTCTGTCTGCCAAGGATGGTGATATATATTTTAGTTTTAGAAGATCATACTGACTCTAACATTCTGACTTTGGACATAAATGAATGTGACTATCTATGTTCCAATGAAATTTTATTTACAAACAAAATGTGTGTTTTACATAATTTTCATGTTATGAAAATAGATACTGTTCTCTCTCCCTCTCTCTCTGTCCCTTTCTCTGCCTCTACCTCTCTGCCTCTCCCTCTCTTTCTCTGCCTCTCTCTGTGTCTGTCTGTCTGTCTATCTCTCTCTCTCTCTCTCTCACTAAATCTTTTCACCCATTTAGGAAGGCCTGAATTTAACCCCAGAAGCCATGTGGGATATCATGAAACATGCTTATAATTCCAGAAGTGGAGGAATCAAAACAAACAGACCCCAAAGGCCCTCTGGTCAGCCAGCCCAGACTAATCAGCTAGCCCCAGATCCCAGACTGTTTCAGGCTCAGAGGTTAGGAGTACTAGATGCTCTTCCAAAGGACCTGGGTTTAGTTCCTAGAACCCACCCAGTGGCTTACTACTTTCTGTAACTTCAGATTAGCATATGCTCTTTTCTGGCCACTCCAGGGAACAGGTACAAGCATTCATGCAGACTCAATACACACACACATAAAACAATAAAAGTAATTTTTTAAGCAAACAAACAACCCCAGGTAGTTTGGGCCTAAGAAAAAGTACCAGAGGTTTACCTCTGACCCCCATATGCACCTCACAAACACATTGTGCCTGCCAACACAAGAACACATATAAAAGTGTAGTTTAGGCTTACTGATACAGGCTTAAGAAATTGGGAGAATGGATTTGTCTTGTGGACCATGGTTTACCAACTCTTGCCCTACGAGTTCTATTACACATTAGTGCTTTCTATAATTGCATATAGCTCTGTGGGTGCTCCATTTCCACTTCAAATTCAGACCAGTCATCCCGAGCCTTTGTTGAAATGTTCAGATGCAGTCTCTTCTGGCAGTTCTATAAACAGATACTATGAGACCTACCAAAATAGAAACTTTTATACAGTTTAATGGAAGGGAAACTACATAAAGTATTATTACAGTTTCTTCTGACAAATATGGTTATCTTTACTTGATGAATAGATCTATCCTTATATATTTGAAAAATCAGTTTTTGACAGCTTTGGGCATTTTTGTTTTGGTAGAGCCTCCTCTTTATCTGTTGAGTTATGTCTCTTTGTGGCCAGTAATTCTTTCTCTTATAGAACACAGGAAGTGTTGAAGAGAAGCAAAAATATTAGAATAAGGAAATAATCTGCCTCTAAAGACTACCATGTCAAATCCTTTCTCACACTGTCAAAAAACAGATGCTTCATTAATTTTTTGTTACTACTTTCTTCAGTGAAAAAGAAAACCCTAAAATTTATGAGCAATTCACTCAAACCTCATTAACATTGCTTACAGTTAGTTAGGATTCCATACTTCTGCCTCCAAATTAGTGCAAATGGGATTTGGTTAATTGAGTATCAAAGATGTTGTCATTCTGAGGTAGTCTTTACCTATGAGCCAATGAATCAGGCTGGAGATGATAAGACATTGACTCTAAGGAGAAATTAGTAAGATGCTACAAAATATAGAAAAGCATTAGCTCTACAAATGCTAAGATAAAAGGTGTAGTCCTATATTTGGAATTCTTGAGTACAGAGTTATTTCTTTAAAAGAACATTAAAATATGCATGCCAACAAAGATGTGTTAAGTCTACCTGAAAATACACAGATGTGTCAAAATATGCAGAGATATATTTAAGAATGCAACTCCCTATGGAATATGCTGCCAGGTAAAAGCAAATACTTTTCTTCACCTCTAAAAATAAAGAGAAGCAATACTTTAACAAAAAACTTTTCCATGGCACTACATTAATGCTTACCTCAAAGGCTGAAGGCAAAGGAGCACGCTTTCTGGAGAGTAGGAGAGGACTCAGAATGCTATTGTGAGGAGCAAGGTTTCAGAACCAGATAGCTTGTGTTAATTCCTGCTTTACATCTTGGTACCTGTGCCACTGGCCATGTTGCTTGGTGGCTTATGATTTTCTTATCTGTGAAGGACTGTCACATTAAGTCTGTTAGACATGTTGTAGCAAAGCATGGCTTCATGATTTCCCACGGAACAGATGAGCATTCCTTTTGTAACACACTCAAAGCTGTGAATGGAACATTGTAAGAGCTTTGATGGATGCCACAATTTAAAGAAGAAAGCCAATTCTTCCTCAGAATCACATGGTTTACATCATCCTTGCCCATATTTAGAAAGACAAACTTGGAACCAGCCTAGGGAAGCTAGGTTTTATTAGTATACAATACTCCTGAGGGCTAATGTGTTTTTAAAAGTCATATCCAATGAGCTTCCTGACAATGGCAGTGGTGTTTCTGTTTACAAGCCAAAGTCATATGACATGACTATATCTGCCAATCAAGTTGGCTTGGTTGAGTTTGAAATCGCACAATGCTGGAGGACTGTTTTGGTTTTATCATTCTTTTTATCTAAACTGCATGCACAAAGTATAAATGTATTCAGTATTTTTTAAATTCCATAATTATTGTTCTTATATTATTACAATTTTTATGATTTTAAAAGAGAAGTAGCATGAATTATCTTTGGTTTGAATTTAATAAAATAAATGTAGAATATACTCACAGAGCAGTGAGTTCAGTCCAATTCCTGTGTGCCTGGATAACCAGAGAGGAAGGATGGGGGCTGAAATAAGTGGATAGGACTTTTTTCTCCTCTTGTATCCTCAAAATATTTACACTCATGATGTTTTTATATGAGGCAATTGGTTATGAGGCTTTATTGGAATAAAACATTCAGATGAGTAAAGAAATGTTCCTGTTTGTTAGGAGCATCATAACCAGACATTACTAAACATTGAGCTTGAAGTCCTATTTCCATTCCCTAGGAATGAGTGAGTACAGTGGAGACAAGGAAAAACCTTCTGGATCAAATCTGAAAAGAAGGGTGTTGAAATCCATAGACTTCTATGTTCATTTTTCTGTGTGTCTTAAACATTATAGTTGTCTTAAATTTAGGTGTTGAAACCTTGATAATATACTGGATTTTTTTTTCTTGAAGTTCTAAGCAATTGTCTCTTGTAAGCAAAGTTTTGTCTTATTTATGAAGATAGCACCCATTTATATTCTTCTAAGATATATGCTATTTTCTGATGTGTATTTTCAGTATGTATGTGTGAATGGGTAGAATGGTGTGGAGCATTTACATGCTCATGTATGTGTGTGCACATGTAGAGGCAAAGGGGCCATCTTTCACGTTACTCCTTGGCACTGTCTACCTTGTAGTTTTGGGACAAGGTCTTGAAACTCTTCTGATGTTTGCCAAATAGGCTAAGCTGTCTGGCCATTGAGCATCAGGGATATGACCATCTCTACATCTGCAGTCCTGGGAATGCAAGTACACAGTATTCTACCCAGACTTGTTATTTGGGTCTTGGTGATTGAATCCAGGTACTTATATTTGTACAGCACACACTTTACCAATAGAGTGTCTCCCCAGGATAAGAATGAGATTTTCTAATACAAGGGTGAAAATATACTTTGAATGAGTTTGTGAAATAAGCAGGTATAATCAGTTCATAGAGTATAAAATTGACAGTATTTCCTACAAGACATTTATTCAACCAGTATCTATTAAGTTAAATTTTATGCCATATAATGCACTAACTTCTGTCATTACTAGTGTATCATATGCATCTAACATTAGGTTTCCATAGGAAAGATGTTTCTTAGCCATTTGTAAATGTCATGCTATATCTGAAAATATAGCTTGCATGGAACACAGATACATGAATAAGACATGAATAAGAATAAGGGGAGTTTGTTTGATCTCGTTACAGTTTTGTTTTTTGGAAGTCATCTTATTCCCAATTTCAGATGAAGAAATTTAAGTTTAATTAAGTAAATAACTCTTTCAAATTAATAGTTTCATTTGCTGCTACCTTTCTATCAGATTAAATTTTTATACAAATTACAAAGTGCTGTAGATTCATTTCTTAGTCCCTGTTACTTTAAAAGTGACATAAACAGGCTTAATTTTTTCCCCATAATACAAGGAGCTCAATGAAGCTTTTACTCAATTCTTAGGAAGAGACTAACAAGCATAGCATAACTTTAGAACTGCCCATGAGAACTCCTAAAAAAGAAGTGTGTCTGCAATAGAGAAATTGGTATGTTGTGGGTGCAGAGGCTAATTATCTCATCCCATGCTAACTTTAGACCCCCAAGTAGCCTGCCTCTGTATCATAACTGACATCCTGCTGCTAATAGATTAAAAAAAAAAGCTTAGGAACTTTATTAACTTAGCAGAACACCAGATTCCACCAACCGAAAAGCTAAGATTGACATCAGATAGCATCTGAGGCCAAGGGCAGAATCGTCTCTCTTGCTGTAACTGACTCTCTTGTGATTCCAAGAATGTTAAAAGTGCCTTGATTCATGGCTTAAACTCCTTCCTCATTAGAACATGGAACTTGGGGTAACCCCAATCTGTGTTCTTAGGCCACGGGCACTCAAGTTTGACTAGAAATAAACTATCTCTCGTTCCCTTTGAGTTGAAAACCATGTTTTTTTGCATAGGCAGAATTAAGTGAGCTCTACAAATTAGTTGGCAATTCATGTTTGTGTTATGGTTTGTTATGACTGCTTAATTCAAAAGCATATTTGCAGAGAGGGAGTTTGAATTAAGTAAATCAAAATAGCAAAGCCTTTGATTAAAAAGTTTGCCTGCTTTAGCTTAAATGTTGATATTTCAAGGGCTGCTGATATTTTAGTCATTTGTGGTTATTTTTGTTTCCTGTCCAGACCCCTGGGAAATAAGAGAACAGTAAATCAAAGCCAAGATTGCCTTTTAAATTTATTTTCTTTGCATTTATGCCATGTATTAGTACTCTTCGAGAAACTAAAGACATTCATGACTTGATCAAAATCACTTTGAGGGTTGTACCTCTCTGAACTAACAGGATTCTTATGAAAATTGTCTTTTTAATGTTTGATAAGTTATTTATCCTTTATCATTATAAATGCTAACAGTACACAATAAGATAATGATATCTACATTTCTGAAATAAAATTTGGGCAGGATGGCTGTCAAAGTAAGGATATTACTATTTGCTTAAATTATTTGGTATTAGGGGCATTCCAACTATTCATTTAATTTTCCATACAAAATTACCTCTGAGTCTAAAGATTCTAAGGGAGAGACATGTAAAACTTTTGAAGAATTTTTATTGGATAATTTTAAGATATATATATATATATATATATATATATATATATATTCTTTCAATGTGGAAATGAAAATAAATTCTCAGTTTATACTATGCTTCTTGGGTTATGCATGACTGTTAGGTAATTCAGGATATAACCTATAACCTATACTTGATAACTCTATAGAGACAAACTGTATAAACAGGTAAGGTATAGTTTTTCTATGTGTTCTGCTACCTCAGTTGATGACTGTCACACATTTTAAGAATCTAGAAAATGCACAGTGACACTTTGAAACCTTTTGAGATTGTGTGTGAATATTTGTTTGGTTTTGTCAGATAATTGATTTTATTCACTTACCAATAATTTAAGCAAAGACGATATAATCTGGAACTCGAATTATCAAAAGCCCCATAAATTGTTACTTTAAGATTTTCCCAGGGTGTGTTGTCATTAGTGACCATAGTCGTACAGCTATGCACATGTTTTTATTTACACAGTTCTCTTGTGCATTTCATCTTCTCATCCATCCATCCATCCATCCATCCATCCATCCATCCATCCATCCATCCCAAGCATGTACTCAGAGCTCTCTTTGTACCTTAGTTGACAACCAAAGCTCCACAGGGATTCTCCAATGACACAGACACTGGTGATGGGGAAAGTAGCTTATTTCCGCGATTAAATATGGTTAGCCAACAAGAGAGAAATTGTGGGTATTGTTTTTTCAGAGTGCAGTGTTGAGAGAATGGGTACAGAGGGGTTGAGGGCAGAACAGTGAGGTGAAACCTGCTGCCATTAAAGGTAACATTAGGAATCTATCTACATAGAAAGAAACAAGTAAAAGAGATCACGTGGGAGGGTCTTTCAGAGAAAAACCAAAGGGGAATGAACTTCAAACAAACAAAGAGAACTGAAGGACTGTTGTGCCATCCTGAGAAAAGGCACCACAACTAAACACTACATGCCAACAGCCCTCAGCCAAGACCTGTGGTGAGGTCCATCCAACAGAATAGAAGGAAGAAAAGAGGAAAGGGCATGTAAACCTTATTTACTCCCCAGGTGGAGAGAAGGAAAACATCAAGGCGATTTGAACTAATTTTCATGGGATGGAAGAAAGCAAAAGACTTCAGTAGTTTCCCTTATTTACCCAAGCCCAGAATCCTACCTGTGTTTATCACCCTTATTATTCCCCCAGAGCTTTAATTCATTAGTATGACAGAGACTGGAAGAACAAATGGGGGTGTGACATTGTGGAGGGAGACCCTTCTCTTCTAGTCTGTTACCCCAGGCTTTCCACTCCCACCATGCACACCAAATTTTGCTCTGTTTCTTTCTTCTCTAAGGCATCAGATGTTAATATCCACAGAAGAGGACAAGGGGAACTTAATTTAGTCTTTTTTACCCCTTATGCTAGAATAGCTCACTACATTTTCTGCAGTTGTGTGCCCATCTATGCTTCATCCTGTTTGCAGAACATAACCACCCTGCCCTGTTCTGTCCAACCCCATGTCATGTGAACCTCATTGTGAGGTCTGGCAATGGGCTGGTGGGGTGAGGTCACATCATACTTATTTTTCTTGCCTTTGCATTTAGCAGGAGCCTGGAGTATACTCCAAAAGAAAGTTTGCCAAACTAAGCCGATAAGGAAAGAGGATGTCAGGCTAAGAAGCAGTTTAAAGCCCTGTTAGGATCTGTGGCCCAGCTTCTGGAAGTGGTAGTGTGAGGTAAATCTAGAGAGGAGGCATGAAAGCTGGCCGTGATGAATTTTGTTGGACAGGAAGTGTTTTTAAGAACCATCCACTCATAGGCACATTGATTTATTGAAAGACAATAAAAGCCTACTCACTAAAAAGCTTTGGAGGAACAAGCCCACTCCTACTTGTAAGAAGTGGCTTCTGGCAGCTAAGAACCTTTGGAACACTGAAGCTGGAAGATCCAGATGGTGACATCTGAAGTGCACAAAGTAGTGACCTTTTTTCCTTATTTTTCCTGGACAGTAGAACCACCTTTCCAGCCAGCGACACTGAGCAGCCATTTTTGGCTGAGTTTTCATCTTTCTTTCCTGAAAACTTATGGAATGAAACTGCTGAGTCCCAAGGATGAGCTTCTCTTTTGTGCATTCTTGGCCATTTACCATCAAGAAAAAGCCCAGATTCTTGTTCTCTGACCTCCTCCTCAGTAGTTATGCTCTGTAGATAGTTTGGAGGCTCTGTCCTGTAGTCAGGAATGTAGTTCATGTTCATCACATTACAACATGGCCCTAAACCAGGGCTCCAAGGCCAGATTCATTGCCAGGAGAAAAATAAGCTGAAAGATAAAGCCTATTTGTAAGATAATCAACATGTATGGGGAGAAGAGAAATGGTGAAACTAGATTCCTAGAACCCTCCAAAGGCAGGTCTGTACCAGAAAAAAATTTCCAAGATTCTTCAGGGTAGAGCTGATATCTTATCTATGAAATGACTATTTAGGATAAAGACAATAGTTCTTGACTCATGGGGCATCTTTTATGCAGTCACCATTACCTTTAATGTTTGTGCAGAAAGGTAAGTAGAATTGTGTGCATAAGTACAGAGTTCAGTACACAGTGATTTTTCAACCAAATGACCTCTAATTGGTGTTGGATCCCATTTTTGTAAGTTACTCCTTACCAATTTTGATTTAACCAAAAAGTGCAGAAACAATAATACAAAGCATTATAATGCAGACAGATGATAATCTCAGCCATCCCTGATTAGGTAGGATTGTCACAGTTCTAAGTACTGACCAGAATTTCACAGACAACATGGTTAAATATGTTTTAATAGAGACAGTCCGCCATGCAGAGACTGAAACCTGCAATCAAGAGACAAGCATGAAGATTAATGAGTGAAAATGTCTACACAAGCTATCACTCTGGGCTGTCTTTTAGATAACCCTATTTATGCTAATGAAGCAGGGATCCACAAATCTTTCCCACAACTACAGCTAGTGATATTGCCTACTTACTTGATGGGATGGTGTTACTGTTGTGAAGAGAAGATCTGGTTGTCTTTCCCATGTGACAGGAAGCATGTCCACACTCTCACAGGTCTCTATGATTACAGGAGGAACAGGGGAAGGGGCATACATGATCAAAACAACATTTCTTTGTTCTCAAATTTAGATGTTTCATTTTATATGTTCACTTGCTAGTAATTTATGGGCAACCATTCTGTAGCATGAGGAACCTAATTGAATACTGGTTCTGGCCAGTGTTGTTCATACTATGTCCTGTTTGAACTTCTGTAATTATGGATATTAATTGATACTGCTGGACATGGCTCTGATTTCTGTAGTATTAGGAATATAAAAATTAAGTTGCTCATTGACCCAAACAGAGAGTGTGAATGTCTATGCTAGTATTTTGTGTGTGAAACCAAGGTTTTAAACTATGTCTTCAGCCACAGTGTACATGAACAAAATTCTATCATCAAATGTTTCCATTTATAAGATTATTCACTTGAAAGATTCTACAATGGGTGGATTTTTCTGTGGAGCCATTGGTAAAGTCACAACCAGAGTCCTGCTTTAAAACACAGGAAGAGTGTTTATATTCACTCTTCCTTAACTAACAACCTCACAACAAACAAAGTAAGATTTATAGTTGTTGGGCTTTAACGCTCAGAATCAGCTGTGCCTTGGCACAGGTATTAATAAAAATATATTTTCCTGGAAGTTTAATTAAACTAAACATATATACATATATATTTTGTTTAAACAACTGTACTTATTAAGACACACACACACATGCATACATGCATACACACAAACACACAATCTAGGATGTTTTTTGGTTTTTAATTGGGAGTTATTTCACTTATGAATACTTTAGAAACTGAAAATTATTTTGAAAAATATGCATCTGTGGATTAACAGAATAGAAACTATCAGAGAAACAAGTCTATGAACACAGCATAAATAGGTTTTTATAAGCTGATAATTAAGAGCAGATAATATATGTGTAAAAATATTCCACATGAGCACTTGAAAAATCTAATATGTATATATTTTTGAATGTATTTATTTTAAATATTTGTTTATATCACTTTACATAGATATTTGTCTGAATGTATATCTGTGGATCACATAAATGCAGTACCTGTGGAGGCCAGAAGAGTGTGTCAGATCCATTCAATTGGAGCTACGGGTGGTTGTTAGACATTATGTAGGTGCTTGAAATTGAACCAGGATCTTCCAGATGAATAGCTTATGCTCTTAACCACTGAGCTCATTGCATTAATCTCAAAAAAAAAATGTCCAAATAAATCTAGTTTTATCATGGCCTTGTCTCACTTGTGTTCTGGGTTGAACATTTTGTTGGGGAAGAGAAACTACAATATATTGATAACTAATGTCATTATTAATATTTGTTGTCATCGTCCCCCTTCTAACTGCATCACAGCCAACCACTTCTGAATAATCTTTGAAGAATGGTTTGTGTTCCCAAACAGACAAACAATATAAACAGAGGTGATTCTATTTATCTACTAATTAAAAACAATGGTTACATTGTCCTTGTAAAGCTGATTATTTCTGCTTACAATACGGTAGCTGTCCACAGTGCCCTTTTTTCACATTCTGTGTACGAAGGTAACTGTCACTTGTATTTCTATTATTGTTACTGGGAAACTCCTTAGACTGTCAGCAAAGGTGTCAGAAAAACACACATTCCTTTTGGAATAAAAAGCATCTTTGTCACCCACAATGCAATGGCTGGTGAAAACAGGAAGGGCAGTGATCCAAGTGTGAGTTAAGAAGATGAGTTGTTGTCCAAGTAGCTGGGATGATTCCACTGGGCCAAAGATGACCCAGCGAGAGCTGTGACTCTGCTGGTTGCCACTCCTCTTCATGAAGGATGAAATATTCATGCCTCTGCTCTCCTCTCTGCAAGCACTATTGATTTCTTGTCTAAACGCTGCTATATTTAGTCTAGACAAATGGAATGTGGATCACTGCTGAATAAATTGGATGAAAGACTGGGATCTTGCCTGCCGCTTTTTCTCAGTCTTGGGCAATTATTTATAATCAAGGGCAGTTTTTGTAAGTTGAGGGTGATTTTTCACAATTTAGTGATTAGTCTCTGAACAAAGGCAGGCAGTTAGACACAATCATTTCTGTTGGGATAGCAGGTTAAGAAGTCAAATTCCCCTTTGAGATTTGCTATGACTGTTTCAGAGCACTGTGGGATTTTATTCCTTATCTTTTTTCTTGTTTGTTTGTTTGTTTGTTTGAGTAAGTTCAAGAGTTTGACTTTATAGTTTATGAACAATAAAGAAATCTCAAGGGTCTTTTGAATTATTTTATATTTTGTGTTTATAGGGTAAGATTCTGACTTTTGCTTATTAAGATTTCTATGAAAAAACACTGAAGAATACAGTTTGGCCTGTTAAGATGAAAATGAAGTAGTGTCAACAGCATTGCTTTAGGCTGGATTCATGAAAATTCTAAATTAAAGTTCCAACTCTCACATCACTGCAAAATCTTGACTAGAAGTTCTGCACTTCCCATTAAAGCTAAGAGACCTACTCAACCATCTTGTTTTCAAACTTGTCACAATTTGTTTGTTTGAACAAGGGTAATGTCATAAGAAGTCATTGTCTGTCCATCCACAGCTTATTATTAAATCATTTTCCCATCATCATTAAGTTGTTACATGTGGCACTGATAGTGCAAACTTCTGATCTACACATTGAAAATTAGCCAATGTTAGCAAAGCGAGATGTGTACCAGTCTACATGAATGAGCTGACACATACATCTGTGCAGTACAACGTGATTGGCCCTCATAAGTATTTACTTGTGAGGCCTTGGAGTCTCTAAACAGGATAACTGGGAGCTTTCCTTTAAGCCCTGAAAATATATTATAAATCTTCATAGAATACAAACTTCATATTTTCCCATCTTGGATCTGCAAACTCACATAGATGTGGAACACGTAGAAGTGATGAGTATTTCTACTAATTTTAAGAAATATGGAAGCAGAAGACAAGGAGAGTCATTCAGATTCTCACCCAAAGCACTGTGGTCACCTGTCCTCCTTATTACCGCTTGCATCAGAAATTTGGCTAGTATAAGCCTCTCTCTCTCTCTCTCACTCTCTCATTGTCTCTCACTCTCTCTCTCTGTGTGTGCATGTGCATGTGTAATTATGGCTGTTTTTTTTTTGTCCTTCTTTTCCTCTCAAGTCCTGAGGTTCAACATTTAGAATATTTTAAGGGGCTCCGTAAAGGCTTATGCAATTGATTATTGTAGTATAAAAATACTAATTAATTACTGATTTTTAAGAATTTTAATATTTTTATATGTAGGGATTCATGTTTTAGAGCATATGGGTTGCATGCTTATGTCTGGGATGGCATGTGCATGTGTATGCAAGTATTTGTGAAGGCCAGAAGACAAACTTGAATATTATTCCTCAGTTACTGCAGTGTCTACCACTGGCCTGGAACTCACCAAGTAGTCTTGGCTGGCTGGTCAGTAAGCCTCAAGGGTCCACCTCCCCAATACTAGGATTATAGGCATGCAAACCATCCTCAACTATATTTAAATGTAGGTTCTTGGGATTGAATCAGTGTCCTCATGCTTGTAAAGCAACAGTTTATCAACTGACCTCTCTCCCCAGCCAATACCTACATTTTTAACCAAATGGATATGACATAATTTATTTAGGTGTTCCTCCTAGTTGGTGATTATGAGGCTAATAATAAAATAATCTCCAAATAACAATATGGCATTGAAGTTTTTTTTTCTCCATTAGGATTGTGTTTGTTTGATTTATTTCTAGAGGTGGCAAACCTGAATCAATCGATAGAAATCTTTAATACCTCATGGTTCAAATTGTAGATTGATTTTTGGCAGTTGTTTACTAATTGGAAGTACCACTTTCAATAAATAATTCAGTCATGTTCTTACCTTATGAAATGGGGTGTTTTGCAGACAGACACATATGCATGCTGATATATACACTGCATATATGTGATTCTTAGTAACTACATAGTGATGTTTCATTTTATTAGTGGTTTGTATTATTTACCAGTGAAGGTGCTTTTAGTTGCTTAATTGTTTTTATGTTCTAGTATTTATAGAAATCGCCATTTTTTTTTAAAGAATTACTTGTATGCTTTTGATCTGCTGGGCAGTTATTATTAGAGAATTATTTTAATGTCACAGAAAATTTCTGTTTTTATATAATAGAAAAGACAAAACCAAAACTTTTACCTGAATGGTGTGCTGTGCCACACATACTCTGAGTGACTGCCTTCATGTGAGCCTTTAATTATTATTCCTATAATCATCTATGCTTTAGTGGTGATGGGCTGAGGTATGGCAGAGGTGATGGCATTCTCAGGCTTGTGCAAGTAAGGGAATTGTAACAAGCTTAGGGTTTTAGAATAGTAGTTGAAACTGGCAGCTTGCTTGTCATGGTTGACTTACTGAACCATTTTCCTAGGCTTCTCAGAAAGTTAAAGTGTTTTAAATATTTTTGCAATTAAAATTTCTGGCTATTTCTGTCTATGCTGGGTGTTAGAGCTGAGCAGTGGTTCCCTAATTTTAAAGGGGTAGAGCCTCAGCTTTCAAAAGACCCATTGTTTTTAACTTGACCTGTTTCAAGTAGCTATAAACTTCCCTGACTCCTCAGTGTAGATGTATTCCTCAGAATGTTTACCCACCAGTGTGGCATGGGCACTGACCAACTAGAGGAGACATTAGCCATAAACCGCCTCCATCTGGAGAGCTTCTCGGCCTGTGGTTTTCCTGCTTCAAACTTTCTTTTGTGGGCAGCATGCTTTTCTACTCAAATAGTGCTACACACACACATCCGAATTCAACTTTTATAAATTTAAATATTGTTTCCATAGATATAGTTGGGTCATCAGATCTTTTCTCCTTTGGTGGTTTGATTAAATATTTTCTTGAAGTTCCCTCATGCTTCTTCCTCTCTTGTTTAAGAATGCGGTTTCCATGATTTAAATGATTACTATTTTAAAAAGCAGTACTTAAACTCTTGATGGCTCTCACTCCTTCATGTGTGGACCTGGCCTGTTGTTATGGTTAAATCACCATTATCTGAATTTGGATGTAGGTTTTCCCCATTTCTTTCCTAGGTCTGATGGTGCTGCAGATGTATTGCACTTCACGCTTAATTTAAGGTAGACGTCTCTTCTGCCCCTGATTACAAAACTTTTTATAAGTCCACGAATTGAGTTATGACAGAAGTTCCCTTTTTGTTTGACATCTTTCTTTTATCTTGCATTGCTTTGGTCTTCGGTGGCTTAAATTGTTAAGTGGTCCAGTCTAATAAAGTTTATGAATGAGTTTCAATACCACTAGAAAAATTCAGAGTAGTATACATATTAATGATGGATAATTAACCCAAGGACCCTTTACTAAAAATTACATACAAAACACAGGTACCATCACTATCAAGTTGTGATTGTGCACATTCCTTTATGCATGTGCTTACACGTGCTGGAGAAAATGTCATGTTCTTTGTTCTTAGCTTCCTCACAAGTCAGCGTGCTGATTTCCAAACCTCATCCCCAATTCTCTGTCTTCTCTTCTGTGTCTCCAGTGGATGTGAAATCTGAGGTTCCGATGGGCCTGGAGCCCATCTCACCTTTAGACCTGAGGACAGACCTGAGGGTGATGATGCCCGTGGTGGATCCTGTGGTCCGCGAGAAACAACTGCAGCAAGAGCTGCTTCTTATCCAACAGCAGCAGCAAATCCAGAAGCAGCTCCTGATAGCAGAGTTTCAGAAGCAGCATGAGAACCTGACCCGGCAGCATCAGGCACAACTTCAGGAGCACATCAAGGTAGCAAATGTGTCTTTGTCTCTGACCTTCTCAATCAGGGCATCTGCAAACAATGTGGGCGTGAGACCAACCACTGGGAGCACTGATGGGGACATTCACTGTGATTAAGGAATGGATGTGTGGCTTGAGGGAAATTGTGACTGGACTAGTTGGAAACTTGGGTAAGTACCTGGTAAGCACTTGGCTTTGTTGTTGGAAGAGCTCTGCCACTTTTCCCTTTTGCCTCACAGACCACTGGGAGTGACAGGAACTTTCCATTCACATGTACAATCTCTGCTGTGTGTTCCTTTTCCCATGTAGTCGCCACCAAGAACATGAGCCTGGAAGGGCCAAGATTATGCTGCTAAAGAATCAGTGTGCACCATTTATCGGGAAGGGTAAAATCATCTTGTGAATAGAAACAGCCCTCTTCTGTTGTTTGTTTGGTTCTCAATCTAGGTTAATACAAGTTCTTCCTTATAGAAAAGATACTATATGGCATAGAATGAAAAGTTGAAGGGATTTTTCTATGACAAATTTGGGTAAATATTTCAATGTTTTTATAGACTATTGTGTCAGGGGAAATATAATAGTTCAGAATTTTTACTGGCATGTGGATGAGTGTATATGTGCCAAATTACTCTTTTCTTTTTCAGTATATTCACTGAAAGAATATCACAGTCACATTGTTTTTTGTTTGTTTGTTTTAATAATTGGCAAAGGCATTTAACAACAGGGATCTTTCACAGGTGGTGGCATATGGCTCTAATCTCAAAATTCAGGAATGGAGAGGGGAAGACCTAAAATTTGAAAATAACATGGGCTGCAAAATTGGTTAATGTTTTAAAATTGTAAGGAACACGAGGAAGTTTTGATTCAATAAAGTAAACAATTTGAATTTAAAACTAAAGCATAAAATATTTACAATAAAATTTTATTTTATAATCAACTCCTTCAAATAAGACTTAAAGGTAATAATCTTGACTGTATTCTGGGTATGCTATCTCTTGCATATCAAGTATAGCACATGAATGTGGTATTAATACAGATAACTAAGTTATAACACTAAATTAGTATCTAAGAAGATGGAAGTACCATTTTCTTCCCCATTTTTCTTGTTCTACAAGATATATTATTTGCATAAAATGCCCTTCAATGCCTAATATAAAATATAATCTCTTTCCTTTACTAGTGACATTTACTAAACACATTCATATTATTGCTCTATAAAAAAAACCTTAAAAATAAGAATGAAGGATTTTTTGGTGTGTTTTCCAAATGAAATCGTTTTCTCAAGGCTGTATTTTAAATGTGAGTCAGTCACCTTCACTTAGTTTGTTCATTTATTTTTGAATAAATGCCAAAGTGTTATTTCAGTGTGACCTTTGGAACAGTAATAGAAGCATTGATGTCTAGATTGCACTCCTCACTCCTCTCAGGCATGTTAACAGGGCAATGAGGAGGGAGTAAGATTTACATTCATCACCTTGCTTCAAGAGCTGAATAACTATATGGTTCATTTTCTTTTGTGTTTGAGTCGTTTTCCCTGAGTATCAAGCCATGCTGATAAGCCACTCGCATCGTTTGGTTTTAAATTTCTTGTTTTCATTAATGTTTGGTGCCATTGTTACTGCTAAAGTCAATTGTGAGTAATTTATCATTTGACCACTCAGAACCTAAGAGTAGCAAGTGGGTAATTGCTTCTGTGGCACAGACCAAAATGATATGTCAGGTTGATTGACATCTGGAAAGGGTTGGAAAAGAGGCACTTGAAAGAGTAAATGTCATGAGATGGCTAAAAGGGAACTGTAGCACTATTTTGTGAGACACTGAAAATGTGTTTACATCTTCCCTTTAAGATTAGGAAGTTATATACTTCCTTAACTTTCTTTTTTAATGTTGCTTTGTTACTGTGTTCTAGGCAGATATAAATGTTAGTGCTTTTAACATTCATTTAGATTTATTTTCATGAGGAAGACAGTACCCCATGATTTAAGGATATTTGGTTTTGAACCCAGGTTCTTCTCATAAGTAATTATCAATTTTTGCCTTCTGTTCTAGTCTCCCAGTTTCTGCCTAGTCAGGTGAGGTAGAAAGAAATGGTATAACATCTCAAAACCACATAGAATGTGACTAGAGTGTAGGAGCTCTTTAGTCTGTCCCCAAAGCTCCTCAATTACTATGGCCCACTCAGGCTAAAATGGTTGGACATAAACATGTGATTTTTTAAAACAATTTTTAGGCAGAGCCCATTCCTATTATCTTTGTTGTAAGTTGTGACTATGATAATGAATATATGTGCTTTTTTCATTCCTAGAAGGAGTTATAGTTCAGTTGCATTGGTACTTTGGATAAAGTATTGAATCAATTTGATCAGTCTTAATAGAAATACAGAATTGACATTAAAACAGAATTTAAACATAACTATGGATTCCTAAGTAACAGTGATAGATTGGAAAACGTTCATTAAGTGGTTGGTATATAAAATACAAAGCATAAAGATTTTAAGATGTAATATGGAGAATAAACAGAAATACTCCTCTCCATATGCTTTAGGTTGAGCAAGGCTGTCATACTGAACATAAAATGTCACCTTTTGTTGCTCCAAAGAAACACGAAGGCCCTGATAATATTCCACAGAGCTTTTAAGTTTTGTTTCATTATTTGCTATAAAACACAGGTTTTAGATACTTAATATTCAAAAGGATAAATTATGCTTTAGTTAGTATTATTCAAAGCTAAAAAATCTAAATTTCTTATGAATTATGTATATGGTCTATGAGAGATGCAGTTGTCCTTACTTATAATGAGCCGAGTTTCTGAGTAGCTTTAGTATCCTGTCAGGTGTCATACCTGGCAATGTCAGAGGCTAAATAGGACAAAGAGTCTTTTGTTCTTCAGTGGGTACATTTGCTTTTTTCAGATATATGTATTTCTCAATCTGAAAGGAAATGTATATCTTAAAATACCATACAAATAACCTCCTATTTTTGTTATGCATGGTTTGATATAAATTCAGAAGAAGATTCAGGAAACTAGATGATGCAGTGATTTCATTTGGATCTATATCTCTAATTTAGACATTTTCATGTGTTAGACGACAGTTCTGAACTTTCTGTTATCTTCTACAGAAATGTATGGGTGTGTAGATTACATAACTCTAACAAGAACTGTCTCTGTGAAGGGGTGAAGTCTTGGTGTTTGTACTGTTTCAGGCAGGCTTTTCCAAAACTAACTCACACTCCAGTCCTACAAATGTTAGCTTTATACTGTATCTCAGGAGAAGGACTGCTTGTTTATGATGTGAGAGACTTTGTGAAACAGACATCTTGGCAATTCTGCCTTTGTGTGTTCCTATATTTTGTAGGCACATAGGGAAAGGAACAAAAGTTTTAAGCCAACAGTGTTCAAATGACTTGAGTGGATGTGGTAATAATTTTTGAAAGGTATCCACAAGTAATAGAATTATCTAAAAGCTTACTTGTAGATATCAAGACCGTCACGACTTTAGTTTCCTGTCTTTGTATTTCAATCATAATAAGGTGGTTGAAGCACAAACTAAATACTATCAAGTTCCAAAAGTTGATAACATTGCAGTTTGGGGCAGTGAGTGATAACTCTGAAGCTTAAAAAAAATTGCACACTCTCATGTCTTTCTCTTCTCGCAAGTTGCAACAGGAACTTCTAGCCATAAAACAGCAGCAAGAACTCCTAGAAAAGGAGCAGAAACTGGAGCAGCAGAGGCAAGAACAGGAAGTAGAGAGGCATCGCAGAGAGCAGCAGCTTCCTCCTCTCAGAGGCAAAGATAGAGGACGAGAAAGTAAGAGGCACCAGGGTAACAGAACCACTCTCTTCCTGAATGCAAGGAACTGATAAATAATGGAAATAAGCCTGTCAAAACTGTCCTTGTCTAGTTAAAAGAATAACTTATAGACTAAAGTGCCCTTTCGTAGCAGCTCTGCAGAGCATAATGAGAAATAAACACAGCATTGCCAAAAACGGAGGCTGGTTCTTTGAACTCTGAAAATATCATTACACCAAAGTGATTGAATGTAAGACTCCCTGTTCAGTAATAAAGCTATGTTTTCATTTTTCTATCTTCCTGCCCCAGCAGTCATTGTTCGAGACATCATAACAAGCCTGTCTCTGTTCCCTTTTGTTGTCCTTAGACACAAGGCAGAATATTTGCAAAATAATGGTCCACAAGAGGGAGACAGATCCAAATAATTGCCCTCAATCCAGTCAGTTCAAACTCAGGTCGGGTGTTTAAAGTGTGGTGATTTGAACTGAAATTATCAACAGACTTTATTTGCTAAATAATCAAATTAATTTTAAAACAATGTTGAATTTTTTAACAAGAAACTCAGAAAAGACCATTTAATGTACTGTGATCTGCAACAATCCCCATGTTTTCTGATTTAAAAAGAAATAAAATTGAAAACTAGAATTGTATGCCTATTTATTTATTTATTTATTTATTTTTAGCAGTACTGGGGATTGAACATAGGGCCTCACAAATACTAGGAAAGCATGGTACCAGTAACTACAGCCCCAACCCACAACAATTTTCTTTTTAAACTTAAAGACAAATCTCATTCCTATAAAAATGATCAAAGAACTCATTGGAGATATTTTGAAAGTTTGTAATGTAACAGTTACAAGACAGTGCTCTGCCATTTTCTAAAGCTATGTAGATTCTGGTTTTTCTTTTAATAGGAAATCTTCATATGCTGTGGCCAGTGATGTTTCTTCGTAGCCCTTGTATATAGTACTCTTGAGTGGTGAGAAGTAGTAACCCATAGGCAGTGTCTGTTTCCCTGTGTGTGTGTTTCAGGGGCAGTAGCAAGCACAGAGGTAAAGCAGAAGCTTCAAGAATTCCTGTTGAGTAAATCAGCAACAAAAGACACTCCAAGCAATGGAAAGAATCATTCCGTGAGCCGCCATCCCAAGCTCTGGTACACGTATGTTCTGTGTTTAACTGTTTTCACCCTGAGGGGAGAGAGCACAGCTTCTATCTTCTGCTGACCTGGGCAGACCTGAGCTTGCTCCTTCTCAGACGTGCATGGCTGCTGACACTTCCTGGAACTTTCGGAGGGTCAGCTCTTTTTCTCTACAAAAAGTACTACAACAGCATCCAACTCTAGAGTTGCTGGGAAGATCCTGAGGGAAAATGTAACAAAATACATAGGAGCAGGCAGTGCCCATTTACCATTAGCGTTAATCACTGTGAGGGCAGGTAGTGTATCATCGTCATTGTTGAATAGGAACCTGGCATCTGGGTGGAACTCAGAAGTAGTGTTGAATCCACAGATCGTTCTTCTGATGTCTGTGCAGAATTTGTGAACATTTAGCAGATTGTGGCTCAGTTTTGGTTTCACTTGACTTAATAGAAAATGGAACAGAGCTATTTTGAGAAATTCAGAAGACTTTTGGTCTTTTCAAAAGGAAGATGGAGAAGTGAAGGGCAGAGAGTAGGATAAGTAAACAAATCCAAGCCTTTAGTGACTCCTTCAATGTACCTCACTTTTTTCTACCCAGTGAAATCATGGTTTCCCTTCTGAGATACAAACTATCAAGATACATGGTGTTAAGGGAACTTTCATGGAACCACGTTTCCCCAGTCCAGCAGAGGCATTACAGAAAACACAATTCTTTTCTCTGTCAGATAGGAATGTTTTTTTTTTTTAAATTCAGAATTCGACCAAAGACTAGATATATACATCACATATAATAATAGGCTAGTAGATAATGGATTCATTTCTCTCATAAATGAGTTTGTTTAATGGCCTTAAGGCATCAGGGGACATTTTTTTTAATCACTCACATCAAGGACAGGAAGTATATACTAATTATTTTATAGAATTCAGAAGCATTCTGAGAATTCTGTAGAAGAGTTACTATACTTTAAATTCTGGCTATAGGCATTACCCTCCTGTTTACACAAAACTGAAGTAACGGGCAGATGCCAAATCATATTAGACATTTGTGTCCTGTGTGTGTATCAGTCAGCCTGAAAAAGCAGTATCACAAAGTCATCTGAAAGAAATTTAATGTTGTACCTATAATTGTCTTCATACTATGTGAGTGATTCATAACACTTTCAAAGTTAACACATTTTGAGAAAAAAATAACTTTTCTAATAAGAAATAACTATTAGGAAATAATTTATCTGCTGAAAATTCTCTAGCTCTTCCAATGAGTATATTGGATATGGTTCCTCATGTCAGTAGTGACCTTTCCTTGTTTATATAATTTTAGGAATTAATTATGTAGCTCTGGGAAAATTCCTTCACTTATCAAATAATCAGTTTCTGTCTCTGTAGAAAGGGAACAATACATTTTGATGCTTTTTACCAGTTAGAAGTATGTGAAATGACCTTAAGTAAGTTCATTGCTGAGAATATATTCTTTTCAAATGAAGACTTGTGGTATAACAGTCAATGTGGTCGTGACCCTGCACCCTGGGCATTGTCCTTGTTATATGTGATAATGGTGATGTGGTGTACACTGCACAGTCTGAGGTCAGTCCTCTAAATTCTGTCTGCTTCACTAGCACAATTGCTTATTTTTCAATGTATTCATTCAAGAAAGAAAAATTATTGTAAAAAGTTAGCTTTCTATTGAAGAGGGGTGTGTTTTCTATTCCACATTAAGAATGCATGTTGGAGTCAGCCTTCTGAGGCTCCAGGCACTGTAGTCCATTCAGTACACAGACCCTCATCATGTACTTGACAATGCTCTCTGGCCGTGATGAAGTCTTTGGACATGTTCACTTCCACCATGGTAGTTCTGTAATGGTGACTCCAAAGGACCTAAATGGTAGCTGTTTTTTTAGGGAGTTTTTTGTTTTGATTTTTTTAAACTTTTTTTTTATATATAAAAATCTCAGTTCTTCTAACAAAGTGAAATATCCCATGTGATTGAATGACCAAACACAAGATGGACATTGCTAGGAATCCTGCATCTTTCCATATCTTGCTGCACTGAAGGTGGATACATGAGGTTGTGGTTTATATGTATGAAGGAGGAAGGACATAAATGTAGCTGAAGCATGTGGACACATGTGCAGGTGACTGCTTCTGACTAACATTCACAGAAATCCAACATCACTATGAACCTTCTTTGTGTTTTGTAGGGCTGCTCACCACACATCGCTGGATCAAAGCTCTCCACCTCTTAGTGGAACATCGCCATCCTACAAGTACACATTACCAGGGGCCCAAGATGCCAAGGACGATTTCCCCTTGAGAAAAACTGGTAAGTTGTCATAGCAAGGACAGCACTTATTTCTTCATAACACACCTCACTTTCTTTTTCCTCCCTTCTAGATAAAAGTTAAGTAATTTGAAGTGTAGGCAATACACCCTGTACTCTAGCTTATTGAAGCAAACATGGCCACAAGCACATGCATACATACATACATATACAGAGACACATAGATACATGACTCCCTTATTTCTTCCTTATTTCTGCATGAATATCTTCACTATATAATTAAGGTATCTTTGTAAGATTGAAAAGTTTACCTTGTTTCAATTAGCAATTAATATTAGAATAAAGGAACAGAGGAGTATCATTCCCCAGAAAAATATAACTCTTGTTCATTTTAAAGAATCTATACTAGACTATCCTCTATTGTTTGTTATCTCCTTTTCTTTAACCATTTACTTAAATATGTCTAATACAGGCATAATGTTCAACAATAATTAATTTTAAATTTTCAAATATTGATGTAGTGAATGTCAGTTCAGCCAATGCTTCCTTCTGAGTAAGTTAGATCCTTAGTGTTCTCCAGACTACTGGCCTCAACAAAAATATGTCCCTATTAATCTCCTTTATGAGAATATACAACTACACTCATAGAAACTTGCAATAAAACTTGTTTGGGGAAGTGTCATAGTGAAGTTTTATTTGGAATGCAATGGACAGTATCTTCTCTCTAAATCATGTATATCTCTTTTCCCATCTTCTGTTTCCTTTGAAAGTCACTAATAAGTGATATTTAATGTGTATATTCTCTTCCCACTGTAACCAATAAGTTTAAATAATAGATAACAAGATTTGTGTACATTCAGTTCTGAAGCTCTCAATGTTTAGAAACTGGAACTTTTCAAAATATTTAGAATGTTTTATATTCACAACTTCCAAACAGGTTTTAATAGATAGTCGAATCTGTTGTATTTTATTCAGGTCTTGTCAAAGGATTATATCTCTATAATTTGTGTATAAAATCCACAGTGGTGATTTCAAATAATTACATTCATTTTTCAAAGCAATTTGGAGTAATTAAAGTGGATATAGATTATACACACACATGCTGAAGCTAATTTCTGTCAGATAATTTACCTGTGGCATAATGAAGATTTAAAAATAAAATCAATAGTGAATAAGAATTTATTATCCCTCATTGCCTTATATGGCCCCAGATGCAGGGAAAGTGTGCTTAAGCTTCCCAGACACTTTTTATTTTTATAGCCTAGAGACTTTTGAATTTCTAGGATGTTAGATGAAGTAGAACACTTCAGTAGGATGCAATGTAAAGGCAAGAATGGCTGAGCTTAGTGCATTACATCTGAATTTTACGTGGCTACCCACATACTGTGTTATCTTTCTTATGAGTAAAGTTCTCTAAGACGAAGGGAGGGAATAAAGAGTGAGGCTTTATATTCCAAACACTGGGATTTAGTTTCTGAAAACTGATTCATAAAGGATGTGAGACTAATAGCCTTAATATTTAGTGGCATGTGTAGCAGCCATTGCCAAAATTCTGTGAGCATTCCCATAGTCAGAGAAGGAATTGTCATGAAATAGCCTATGAAATCATGAGAAGGAAAGAACAGAGGCAGCCTCCTTGTAGCAGAAGGCTCCTGCAAGTGATGTGTTCCACAGACATCTGTCTTCACAGCACCGAGCCTGTGCACTGGCTTAGACCTGATAGTGCCCTCCAGAGAAGTGACATCTGGGCCCCAAGCATCCACAAAGACAATCTTTAAACAAACAAACAAACAAACAAAAACCTATGGAATACTAAAAACCGGTATTTCGGTCCTGCTCTGTCCATGAGAACAGTTTAGTTTTTCCCATGAGAGGAATGAATAGCAAGCTGTTAATTTATTCTCACTGAGATTCCCAGTCCACCAGACAGTCATGTTCAGGGTGCAGGTTATGTATACTGGGTCTGAATCTGGGCACATATGTAAGAAGCTCCCTCTGCCTCATTAGGTGGCATATAACACATGTGAAAACCCATGGCCTGTCTAATGGTATATTTTCTGTAGCTGTCCAATATTTGAAATGTGTTAATTTTCTGCTGAAAATATGATATTTATGAAGTCTCAGGCTGCTGATGTGCAAAGCCAAACATTTTCAAACAATGTAGAAATAACAGCTGTTAATGCTTTGATATCGCTCTAGGGTTTCAGAATACTCCTTGTTCAGTTCCCATTGTCTGATTAAGATAAGTGTGATTCAGTAAACTTTGTATGTTTTCTATATACAAAAATAATTAGAGATGCTCTTGATTGATTACAAATAGGCAAAACTCTTCAATATCCAGATATATATATATATATATATATATATATATATATATATATATCCATTTGGTATATTCCAATTGTATTGTGAGAAAATTAAAACTTTGTAATATGTCACTGAAAAATTTCAATAATATTTCAATTAATGACTAGCACTTCAGCATTTATTATATTCTACTGACTAAAATGTCAATTTTAAAGATGTAAACAGTAAAATTTGCCTTGATAAAATGTAAGTAGTGATTGGGGAAAGTGCTTAAGGTAATTTTTGTATGATAAAGTTTTATCGCATTGAGCAGAAGCTATAGTATTGCCTTATAGATCATCCAGGAAAATTAACAGGCAGCTAACAAAGAGTCAAGCTCTGTTATTGCAGTCACATTTTCTACTTGTGCTATCTACTTTGATGTTATCCCAAGACTTAAATGAACTTGTTAAATGAGTCAATTCTCTCTTTTGAGAGGCATATAATACTACATATTTTTTTTTTCTTTCAGCCCAGCCATTTATTGAATTACTTGTATTTATTAGTAAGGTTCAGAGAATAAAACTGAACCTAGAGTAAGAAAAGTCTTAGTGGCTTTAAATAAATTAAAGTGTCTCAGGGGATTTCCCTTCAGCAGTGAGCATAATTTGAAAGCACTCTGAGCTTTCCGAAAACCCATCTTCAAACATGGACAACCCAGGAACAGGCAGCTATAGAAGTCTTAGTTCCCCCCAGGATCTGAACTTTGTCACGTGAAATGGGCCCTTTCTTCCCTCCTCTTGGAAGGAACAGAGCTATCCCCTAGCCTGTTTCAGCTAACAAGGCCCATTTACATTCTTTTTTTAAAAAAAATTGCTTATTTTTATTTTATGTGCATTGGTGTTTGGCCTGAATGCATATCTGTGTGAGGATGTGGGGTCCCTGAGACTGGAGGTACAGGCAATGGTAAGCTTCCCTGTGGATGCTGGGAATTGAACCTGGGTCCTCTGAAGGACCAGCCAATGGTCTTAACCACCAAGCCATCTCTGTAGAATTAGTGTTTTTTTTTTTTTCTTAAGTGAATGCTCATACATAGCTGGCTTTGAAGTTGGGGATAGCATATTTTTGCCCATACTTAAAGTATCTCTCTTACTATGATTTCTTTGTTCTACAACACAAAAGTTGGCTTATGGGGGCATTTGGAACTTACTTTGGCTTAGAATAGTGTTATTCCAGTTTCCCTCCTTCTACAGTACACCACGGGATTGATAATAAAGTAGGAAGCTTCTGGGGCTTGGCACTTTCAAAGCATTGCATATTTCTCACAGAGATATTACATGCATGCTGACTTTGAACTGACCTTCAAAAACCATTTCATTTGGATTCTGTTCCAGTGAGTATGTGCATATGTTTCATAAAATATTATGATAAAAATTTCTAGAGGTTTTATACTCTATTATATTATCGAGGTCTTACCCAGTGAACTTTCCCTTTTCTTTGAATGTTATAATATTTCCACTGAATACTTCTGAACAAAGCAAGCTGGCAGGGTATATTAACCTCTTAAAGTGCACAAGCCATATAAAGCTTGGCTTTAGCTAATAGGACTGTTTCAGCCCTACTGAAACACTCATTTTAATGGCCAGAAACACTAGAATATGTCTCAAAGATGGAAGAGATCCAAGCATAAGTTAAAGTTGTGGAAGGCCAGTGGCATTTTCCACTTAGAGTAAATTGGAAAGGAGACAGTTGGTTTGAGACTTACAGCTTGGTAAACCTCCTGATGCAGCAGACAGCAGTCAGGATGTGGAACCTTGATGACCTATTCAAGGCATTGTAATCCAAAGTTAACAAAAGTATATTCCCTTAAAAGATTGTAAAATCTCTCCCTTTCCCCTTTCTCTTTCCCTGTCTCTTCCTCCTCCTCTTCTTTTTCCTTCTACCCCATCTATAGTGTTGCATATCCCCTGGCCTTTCAGAACTTGGCATGATGGCTAAAAGAACTTCTTGGCTATTTCAAGGCCTTATGATATAGGAGGATCTGTACTGTGTTTTTACTTTTTCCTTGACTTGTTTTTAATCAGTAAACTTAGTTTTCAGATAGTTTTTGACTTACAGATTGGACAAATAACATGTTGTACCTAGGTTGATTCCATTATCATTATCTTGTAGTATCAACCTGTGTGTGCATATAAAAATGATGTGACTGTAACCTGTGTTTTCATGTTGTGGTCACATGTGTGTGACACTCATGTGTGTAGACGCCAGAGGTTGGCATTGGGTGTGTTCTTCCAATACTTTACACTTTGTTTCCTGGAGCAAAGTCTGTTGATGAACGTGTCACTCCTGAAATCTACTTGTCTAGCTAGGCAGCATGTTCTAGGCATTCCTCTGTCACTGCCTACCACTGGGATTTTAGGCACACTGTCATTCCTATAAGACATTTACTGGAGTGTGGAAGATACAAACTCTAAATCTCATACTTGCTTAGCAAGTACTTTAGCCTCTGAGCCATTTCTCTTCCATTCAGCCACTGTCAATATATTACTACTACTACTACTACTACTACTACTACAGTCTGTAGTTAACCTGAAAGTTCAGTGTAACATGATGTTATAGTATGTCATCAGTCTGTCATTATAGCTTCACACAGAATTGTGTCATTGCCTTTAAAAATCTGTTTGTCACCTATTCCTATCAACAGTAAAATAGGTATGAAGAAATTATTTTAATTTTTTTTTCTTGGGCTGGAGAGATGGCTTACTTGCTATTCTTATAGAGAACCTGGGTTCAGTTCTTATCAAAACATGATGGTTCACAATCTGTAACTCCAGTTCCATGATACTCCAGTGCCATCTTCTGGCATCCATTCAACCATGAATACACCTTGTAAACATACATACTTGCAGGGAAAACACTCGTGTAAGAAAATATAAACAAATACATCTCTGTAAATTTTTTATGTGCAGTTGAAACTTGTTCAGTAATGTCACATAGGTAAATCCATGCAGGATGGGCCATTTCACAATGGCCCTTGCCATTTGTATTAGTCAAGGTTCTTTGGAGTAACTGCACTTATACTTAGAATTATTGCAGCCTGTAGTACAGGTAATACAACAGTGACTGTCTATGAACAGAAGATCTGAGAACCCAGTAGTTTTTCAACCCACAATCTGGATGTTTCAGCTTGTCTTCAGTATACACCAAAATCCTGAAGAAGTGGGCTCTACAGCCACTGAAAGAGTGGTCTTGTTAGCAAGGGCAAAAGCAAGCAAGTGAAAGAGACCATCTTTCTTCCATGTCCTGTATATAGGCTGCCAGCAGAAGGTGTGGCCCCAATTAAAGTTAGATCTTCCTGATCATCCAACCTCACAGATCCATGCTAGAAGTGGGTGCCATTTCAAAGGATTTAATTAAGAAAAAAAATCACCACAGGTGTGTCCAGACATTTTTGTTTTTAGTTAATTCCATATGTAGTCAAGTTGACAACCAAGAACAGGCATTACAGGGGCTAGAGAGATTGCTCAGTGGTTAAAAGCACTGCTCTTCCAGAGCACCTGGGTTCAATTCCCAGTACCTTCATGGCAGTTTACAACTGTCTGTATATCAAAGATCTGACACCCTCACATAACACCATTGCACATAAATTAAAAATAAACTATTAAAAAAGAACAGCTATTACAGCATTATTCACTTAATCTTAACCCTATGATTTTAAGGAACTGAAATTTATCAAATATTACCAATGAATAACATTTCTTTGTATTCATGAACCACAGTTGGTTTTTCCACTTACCTGTACCTGTGGAAGCCAGTTTGATTTCTTCAAATGTGGGTGGTTGTGAATAGAGCTGCAAGATTTTGTGTCATGTTTTCAACTTAATTGAGCAAAGTTCCCAGAAGACTGTCCGGTTATTTTCCCCAGGTGTGATGGGCCTTATTTCTATTTCCAGTGTCTTTCACTGAACAGGACACTCACAGTTTAATAAAGTTAGACTTGTCAGTATTTTTTTCATGGATAATGCTTTTAGCATTGTATTTAAAAGTATTGTTAAACACAGGAGCACTTACATTGTCTTACTAGAAATTTTATATCTCATGCCTGTTATAATCCATTTGGACTTAATGTGAAGAAGATTGTTGATGCCTTTGTTTGGGATTCAGTGTTTTGCAAGTGAGTGCCCAGTTTGAACATCAAAATGTTTCAAAAACAAACAAACAAAAATATTACTATCAATTTATAAAAAAAAATTCATAGCAATGCTATTGACAAGTGGGTCTTTATCAGTTTGTTCATTCTAGAAAGTGTATGCTTCATATAGTACACAGGGCCCTCTGATATCCTTTACAACATCTACAGACAAAATTGTCTCAGTGCAGAGCTATGATCTTTCAAAATATCTGTCTCCTGGTTGAGATTCCCTTGGATTTTTGAAACTGTTTTACAATGCACTCATGAATTTAAAGTTAGAGGGTAGACCATTCTAGATCTGTTCAGTATTTAAAGTAAATTGATGTTTTAGCCTCTTTTTTTTTCTCTCATTTTCATTGTGTGTGTGTGTGTTGCTGGGTTTTGTTTTGTTTGCTTCTATTGGTTTCTTCTTTTCTTTTGAGACTTTCATTCAGTATATTTTTATCATACTCTTTCCATCCCAATTCTTTCCAGATCCCACCATCACACCTCCCACCCAACTTCATTCTCTCACTTTCTCTCTCTCTCTCTCTCTCTCTCTCTCTCTCTCTCTCTCTCTCTCTCTCTCAGAAAAAATAATCCACTAAAAACCATGGAGCTGGATTTCTGTTGGCTAACTGCCCATTAGCATGGGGTGTGCCCTGAGATGTAGTTGATATATCCATGTCAGTAGTTCATAGAAGAAAACTGATTTTCCATTTTCTAGCAGTTATTATTTTCAAATAGCTCTTTATCTATGGGTGGGACTTTGTGCCCACTTCCCCTCCTCCCTGTTGGGCTCTTGTCTGACTTGAGCTTATGCAGGTCTTGTGCACATTGTCACAGTCTCTTTGAGTTATATGTATATCAGCCATGCTACGTCTAGAAAACTGATTCCTTAAACATGTCTGCTACCTTTGGCTCTTGTAGTCTTCCTACACATTCTTCTACAGAGATACCTGAGCTTTTATGGGAGAGGTGTGAAGAACATCCTACTCTGATAATGTAATTATGAATTACACTGGTTTAGTGAAGTGGTGATTATATTTTCTCCTCCATAATCCATGATTTCATGAGACCTGGCTAGGTGGCTAGGTTTTCAGTACCAAACTTACCCCTTGTTGACCAGGTCTTATGCCCAATTAGAAAGCTGTTGGTTGCCACCAAGGTAAGTGTGGCAGTATTGCACCCTTGGGGTTCTTGTGCCATATTGGTCATTGTTGTGGTTCATAGGTGTCTGAGCTGGTAGGACTGTTTGTTGCTCCCCTCCTGTCATCCAGTTTTAATGTATTGCCTTGACTCAGTTAATTATGTGTGTGCTTAACTAATAGACTTGGTTCCATTCATCTATCTGTCTATCATTTTGCCAATACCACATTGTCATAACTATTGTCGCTCTCTAGTAATTCTTAAAATCAGGTAATGTCAGTCTTTCAGCTCTTCTTCAGTATCATATCATCTGTCTTCCTATGTGTACATTACAATGTGCTTGTTGATATCCTCTAATTAAATTAATGGAATTATGACTGTGACTCTATTGAATATATAAATCATGCTGGAAAGCATTTTCATCTTAATAATGATTTCACATCCATGAACACAAATAATTTTCCTTTTGCTTATATCAGCTGACAACAGTAACAATAAAAATAAAGCATTTTATTTCACCTTTTATATCCGTTCCTTAAAACAGACATCAGTTTATGATGTAAACCTTTTCTTTTTGACAATTCCTTTTTAGCCATTTTTTTTTCAAGGCAGGTCTATTTTGTAAAAATTTCTTTAGTTTTGTTTGCCTTTATTTTTACTTCATGCTTGAAGGTTCAGATTTCTGAACTTTAAACACTTCTCTACAGCGTTCTTTTTTGATTACATGATTTCTGGCAAGAAACCTGATGTAATCCTTGTCCTTTCAGCCCATATGTAACATGTTCTTTCTTTTCTACTTCCTTGCAGATTTTTAGAAACCTGTCTTAATATATTTGAATTTTGAACATTATATTTATACAGCTTCATGTTGTCTGAATTCCTGTATTTGAGGACCAGTGTCTGTCATTAATTTTGGATAATTTCCATTTATTGTAACTTCAAATTCTTCTTCTTAAGCTCCGCATGTAAAAGAGCTGGCTGTTCAAGTCTGACACCCTGTGTTATTTCACTGGAATCCATGAAGGGGAGAAACTAACACCTGAAAGTTGTTTTTAGATTTCTACATGTGTGCCATGGCATGAATATTCCTGAACACACACACACTCAGACACACCAAATAGACATACACATACTCACATACATACACACACATGCACACAGACACACACACATATATTCATTGCATCCACACCACAGTTACTACTACTACTACTGCTGCTATTAGTTTATTAATTAAACAATTTCTAATGTTTCCTACCTCTCACTAATTATATTGATATGCTCATTAGGTGTAGATTACACCTTCTTTTTGCCCCACAAATTGAATGTTTTCTGCTTCACTTTTTAAATTCTTTTTGGGGAAGAAGAGATACTGTTCAAATATATCAAGATCATTCTCTTCTACATTGTCTTGTCCACTGATGAGTTTATCAATGGCATACTTTCTATTACTGGGATTTTTATTTTTAGAATGAATTCCCTTTCTTAATGTGTCGTGTTTATTTATTTGTGTCTTGGTATGTTTATGTACTTGCAAGCATGCATGTACATGTGCACGCGTGTGAAGATTAGAGAACAACATGTAGGAGTTGGTTATCTCAGTCTGCCATTTGGGTCTTGTGAATCAAATTCTAGTTTTTGAGCTTCACTTTGAGCCCCTTCACCTTCTGGACCATCTTACTTTCCAAGATTTCTTTTTCATTGCTTCTTTGCGGTTTTCATGTTTCTGGGTAAATGAAGCATCTACTCCTCCATTTGAGCCTTTAATACATTACTAGTAGTTATTTGTTAACAGTCCAGCGATTCCAAAATATGTTGCCTCTGAGTCTAAGAGTAGTTGTGTTGACTCTTGAAGCTGTGTTTTTCTTGTTTTTTGGCTTCTTTTATAATTCTGTTGAAAGAAGAAATGATAGGATGAAAAACAGAAGTTGTATATTTGTGCTTGCAGAGTAAATGTGTGTGTACATTTAGCTGGAGCTAAAACAACTTTCTAAACTGTGTTTGCCAGAGAATTCAGTTTCCTCTGGTTTCTGTGTTACCCACCCCAGATTACCTTATTATATTGGGATTCCACCATTCTTAAATAGACGCTGTCTCCTCATCTCTCACTTCTAACCCATTCTTCCTATACTGGGACCCTGATGAAGGTGTAAGATGTAGATTTTTTTGTTCTGTGCACCCATTTATCTGTCATTATCCTTCGTTCCTTGGAGGAATCAACAGTATACTCCTTGTTACACTGAAGAAGAGGTGTGATCACATATTAGCTTGGAACAGAGGATAATACATTTAGGAACTAGAAGGACTGAGTTTGTATTGTTTTTCTGGTAATAATCAATTCATGATCTTCTCATAAGGCCAGAAAAAAATGAAACCAAATTTTGACAATGCAGTAATCAAAAATAACATGTATTTTGAAAATAAGATTTAATTAATACAAGGCAACTGCAATTAACAATTAATTATCATGATAATATTTTAATCAGTTTTAATAGCAATATTACCTGTGATAAATTAAGAAAATGAATTTATAATCTATACATTTTAACTTTAAAATAATAGAAATCATAGTAGCAAATAATGTTACTAAGACTATTTGACCTAAAGATTAAGTATGATTATATCAGACTCAGTGACTATAATGAATAAAAATTCATCGTTTCATGCATGAGAAACTAGCCTTACTAATTGCATATGTAATCTTTATGTTGGGTAACTAGAGTTTAATATTAGCACCAATTGTGAACTGTGGGATAATTAATCAGCCTTGTAAGAATGTTGAATGTCTAAGTCAGCTTTTTTGTTTGAAGGGGAAATGAGTGAAGAAAAACCAATATAGTTGAGAAAGACAAGATATGGAAATAACATGGCTGGGCATCAGATGGATATGGTTGAGAGAACTCTGTTTAGCTCAGTGATGTGTATTACCTAGCTTCAGGTTTTTCAGGCATCCATTATGGTAAACAATGAAAGTATTGCATGAAAGTCCTGTGCATGGTCTCTGAAATATGGCAATCTCAACACATGTATTGCCAGTATAAGTTACTGAGAATAATGATGCAATATTAATGAAAGGAAATACTAATACTAGGATAGAATTTAAAGGAATTTGAATGTCATTTGTTTTCTTAACCTTGTCACTAAATCTTGTGAAAATTGAAGTATCTTAAATTTCAGAATTTTCATGTAAATAAAATTGTATTATATAAGGAAATTTATTATTTTCTTTCATGAAGATTATGAGAAGAAAATGTTAGTTAACTGAAAAAGTCATAGGTAAAATATAAATGAATGCTGTTGCATAATCTTATCTCATATACTCAGTATAATTATTCATTCATTCAAAGTCTAATGAAATATTTTTCATTCCCCTTAAAATGCACATTTAAAAGCAAGCAGGACATACTAGATTGGAATGAGAAATTGGCAAAAAATAATAATTAAGACTTTTAAAGTGCTTAGCCATCTGTTATAAAGTCAGGAGAATGGTTTAAAAAATTGTAATTTGTAAAATTCACAATTATAGAACTTGAAATCTTGAGGAAATATTCCAAACAACTATATGCACTTATTTTTCTTTAGACATAGCTAGCGAATATATCAAAAGACGAAATGAAACAAATGATGAAATATTTATGATGCTATTATCTTTCCTTTTTTTATCCAGCTATTTGGTTCCTTTGAAATGAAAGTATCCCTTATGGCAGAGAATCTGGCATGATACTATTACCATGTGTTCCGGTGGCTTCTTCCTATGTATGTTTTAATGTAACAGCAGCTTAGTAAGGCATAGGAGTCCTTGTCTTTCTGCAGATCCCCAGCTTCTGTGTACTTTGTGTACTTTGGTTTGGTCTTTAGTTACTTGTCTATTTTTTTTTTTTTTTTTTGTCTTTTTCCAAAACTCCCATGCTCTTAAGTTATATGTGTTGTCTGCAGCCACTACCATTTCTTTTAGTAAGAGCTAGCAGTTATCTATTAATTCTAAGATATCAGATAACTTTATCTTTTTTTTTTCCAACTTGATGTCTTTAAAAATGTCATGAGTGTGCTTGTTACACCTTCACTCCCTGACAAGTGCTTGGGCAAATTCTTGAGGATAAAGGAAGGAGTTTTGTAGCAGGTGGCTTGCCACTGAATAGCTTGTGTTCTTGATGGTGAGTGCATGCAGGAGAGCCCTGACAGGAGGCTGAAGTCTGGTTTAGTGAACTATCCTTCCTTACTGAGAAGGTCCTTCATATGTTCTGGTTACCAGCATTCTTGGGTGAAAGCAATGGTCTAAACCACTTGAAAACAAGGCTAAGAGAAGACATAAGATGCTTGTGTTTTTCAGTATAATATTTATGTCATTTATTCTTTTTTAAATTAACTTTTGTTTAAATTAAAAACAGTCTTATTTTACATAAAAATCCCATTTCCCTCTCCTTCCCATCCTTCCTTTCCCCCAACCAACCCCACATCTCACCCCCCACCCATTCCTCAGGGATGGTGAGGCCTCCCATAGGGGGATCATCAAAGTCTATCACATCATTTCAGTCAGGGCCTAGGCCCTCCCCCATGTATCCAGGCTGAGGGAGTATCCCTCCATAGAGAATGGACTCCCAAAGTTCCTTCACTAGGGATAAATACTGGTTTCACTGCCAGAGGCCCCATAGACTTCCCTGGCCTCCCAACTGAAGCCCATGTTCAAGGAGTCTGGGTCAGTCTTATGCTGGTTTTCCAGCTATCAGGCTGGAAGTCGTGAACTCCCCTTGTTCAGGTCAGCTTTTTCTGTGAGTTTCTCCAGTCCAGCTTGGTCTACAACTGGACTCCAGGAGTTCAGCTCAGTGTTTAGCTGTGGGTCTCTGCTTTTGCTTCCATCAGCTACTGGATGAAGGCTCTATGATGGCATTTAAGGTAGTCATTAATCTCATTATCGGGGAAGGGCATTTAAGATAGACTCTCCGCTATTGCTTAGTTGGGGTCATCCACTTTATTCTCAATATTTAGGATTTATTGTGTATATGTTAATGTATCTCACAACCAAGTAATAGTCACAGGGAATTTATTGGAAAGAAGAGGCTGCATCAATGTGGTTCCTTAAGAAAAGTACAGAGCCATACTGCCCAGCAAAATTTTCAATGGTCACAGAAATGTTCTGCATCCGAATTCAGTAAGTACTAGCTAAATGTATTCATTTGTCATTGGACACTGGATATTGAGATAGCATTCTTTGGAACTGAGTTTTTTTCTATTTAAAGTTAATTTAATTAATCACTTGTGGCTAGTAACGGTCCTTTAATAGAGCACAGGTATTGCCCAAGGCAAACAAAGCTGTGACATGATTGTTACTTCAAACACTCAGAGCTCACTAAGCAACATCATCTGCACATTAGGTCACCCCATAAATAATTGCAGATCAGACTTTCAGGACTCTCTAATATTCAGAGAGAGAGAGAGAGAGAGAGAGAGAGAGAGAGAGAGAGAGAGAGAAGCAGTTCAGCTCACATAAAAGTCTAGTCATTTTATTGAATCTTTGCTGTGTTGAGAATCTTGAACGATGTTATAAATCCATTGTATTCAAGAGTTATTAGACATATGTGAGTTCTACTGGTCTTCTTGCATAACAATGTTGTCTACATAAAGAAATGGAGATATAAGAGCCCTAGGCTTACCCCTTCACACCTTAGGAGCCCCAAGTTTACCACTTCACACCCTAGGAGCCCCAGGGGACACAGGCTTACCTCTTCACACCTTAAGTACAGGAAAGCAAAGCTGATTTCTTAGTTTTCTAGGAAATTCCCAGGGCTATCTTACTTGAATAACCAGCATTCTTCCTTCTAGTGGATGATTATGAGCCTGATAACTCCTATTCAAAATTTTGTAATGATTATCATACCGATACTGGGATTTTCCTCAGTGTGTTTCTTCAGATCTCCATTGACTGCTTAATCTTCAAATGCAAAATACTTAAGTACCATGATTTACAAAAAACACTTCCTCTATCCTCACTCCCAGCCATGGGTGTTGAAGCCTCACAATTCAGCACCTTGGTTATCACTTGCCACCTAGGTTATTCCCAAACAAATACTGCCCCTCCTAACTGTTATTTCTCCAGTAGCCAGATTGTGTTTAATTTTGTGTTCTCAAGAATAGAGATGCTATTATTTTTATGTGCTGAAGTTGTGTTACTCCAAAAACTTTTTTTCCATGACCAGTTAATGCATGACATAAATATACACAAAGCTCTAACTGGTACAGAACAAATATTTTATTTATCTTTTAAATGTTAAAAGTGCAATTGAATCATATTAAGTTCTTCTTTAGTAAATGTGTATGGCTTGTGAAACAAGTACCATATTCCCTTGTGATACATCTTTTGTGATAAAAACCATGATTGAAGAATAAAGAACACATATGGCTGTCAAGATGATCATCAAACACACCGATTTTGATGTTGTTTTACTGTGATATTCAGTCACATTAAAGTAATCAAGTTTAAGGAGAATAGTATAGGTTAATGGGCAGATACATGTATGTGATATGAGTAGATAGCACTTGTGTCTTTGTATGAGACAATTTTCTTAGCATGCTGCCTGCATAAGCTAGTGACCCCATAAAATAAGTCACATACACACATCTTATTGCTCTTGCCAGTCACAGGATATAATGTCCTATTTCAGGCTTCACTTTATTTACTAGGGCACAGATACACAGGTTCAAAGACAGCAAGTGTTGCTTCACATTCCAGCCTGTCATTCTTTGGACCTTTTTCAAAAATATCAGCTACTTAGTATCACTGGGAAGGGAAGTTTTGCTAAAATTAAAGTGCCATGTTGCATCCATTTTCATAAAAGTAGAAAGCCAAAGCCATTTAACATGTACCATTTGCAAACTAACTTCAGTGTAATCATACATAATGTTCAAAATATTTTAAAATAGCATGTTAGTTTGTTCTTATCATTGAAAGGCCAATGAAAAAGACGTTTTTCCATGGAAAGGAAATTATTTAAAGTCAAAAATTGATATGTTCTTTCTACATGTAAATATTTAACTTTTTTCAAATAAACTATTCCAAAAATAAAGCATTTTCACTTAAAGTTGGATTATCCAAATTTGTTTATCATGAATAAATATGCAACCTAATTTGTTGATTTGTGACATAATATGAGATACTACAAAAATAAAATGTCACTTTGAATTTTCTCTCTACAAAAAGGCTGTTTTCAAAATCTGCTAGATTTCTTTAATGGAACTGATAGACTTATGAATGTATAAATAGCAACACACATAATGATTTTATAAGCTGCCTGGAAGAAATAGACATAAGGGAGGGTATATACAACTAGGCTAACTAACTGGGATCCAAATTAGGAAAGAAAATACAATGTAGGATTCAGTGATGAAAGCCTGTGCTGCAGAATTCAGGAAGAGGAGGAGAGTGCTGAACATGCAAGGTTGGCATGGTAGCATTAGAAGCCTGACATTTACTTCAAAACACTTATAGTCAGTTGTAGAATCTGAGGATCCTACTGAGAATATCTAAAAGGTGAGACACATGAGGTCACAAGAAAGTACCCAGTGTAGTAAGAGAAGAGGGTGTGCCATGTTTGGAAACACGATGATTGGTTATTAGGTCTCAACCCCCTCTCCCTTCCTTTTCCCTCCCTCCTGCCTCTCCCTTCTCTTTCAGTGCCTCCCCCTCCCTCCCCGTCCCACCCCTGAGAATCTAAAAAAAAAAAAAAAAATCAAAGTTCAGGAAATTTGTGTGCACAGTGAACTTATGAGTTTGATATTTTCCCATGTTACAGGTTGAGAATATGCTGGTTATAAAATCTATCAACCTTATTTTAGAGACTACATTGGAGTGCACATTGTAAGGTGTTGCATATGTTTTACATATAGTTAGACGGGAAATGGAGGTGAGAGTGAATAGAGCTTAGAAACTGTCTTGGTCAGGGTTTACTATTGCTGTGAGGAGACACCATGACAATGGCAACTCTTAAAACATTTGTTTGAGGGAGCTCACTTACAGGTCAGAGGTTCCATCCATCATGGCAGGGAGCATGGCTGCTTGCAAGCCAGTGTGGAGCTAGAGGGCTAACATCTTGACTCAGAGGCAACAGGAAGTTCACTGAGTGAATTCAGTGTCACACTGAGTGAAGTTTTCAAAAGAAGACCTCAAAGCCCACCCCCACGATGATACACTTCCAGCAGAAGGTGTGGCCCAGGTTAAATGTGTCTCATGCAGCCTCAAGATCTGGAAGAAAGGCATGTGTCTTCCAACCTCCAACAAGACCATACTTCCTAATAGTGTCACTCTCTGTGAGCTTATGGGAGCCAAATACATTCAAACAATCAAAGGGCCCAGAGGCTATCCTTCTACCTAGTGACCATGCGTTGGTTTCTACTTCCTCACAAAAATGAAGATTGTCAGAGACTTAAAGTACCATTTTATCTGTCCTTTAGATTTTTTTTCATTATTTCTACAATTTCATTACTAATTTATCCTCTAATTCAAGCAATTGATCTATTAAGTTATTTTCTGAATAAGAGAGGAGACCATGGCAACGAAAGAAAACTTTTCATTCCACACTTGGGCACTACCACAATCTGTGCCTATGTTAAGAACATAGAGTGGTTGCTCAGAGTCTTATTCCAAGACATTTTACTTAGTAATACTCTGAAACCCTTCCATAAGGGCTGAAACTTTTGTCTTCTTGCTTTTGGTATCAAACATGGATGTTATTGTACCATTGCCTACATGAGTGCCTTCAAAGTAATGTTTATTCAGCATATTTCAAAGAAGTCCCTTTGCTAGTTGACGGTATTACCAGTATATACCTAGCTCTGTATTCGAAAAGGACTCCCAGCACTTCCAGCACTTTTGGGTTGTGTGTTTGTTCGATTGTTCCCAGCATTCTCTGGCTTCTTTTTCTTTATCTCTTAGGCTCTGACTTCACTGACCATCTCAGTCTGGGTTACAGGCTATACGTCTACCTGCTCTCTCTGTGTGCACTAATGCAACCCTTCCAGCAGAAGCCCATGAAACACAAAGTGCCTACAGCCCAGCCCTGTTTTCTGACAGTTCTTTAATTTTTCTGATAATCTTTATTTCATAATGTATACAGTGTATTGTAATTATAACCACCCCACATCCCTCCTGGAACTCCTCCTGACTCCTAACGTACCCCCTCCTCACTTCAGGTCTTTTGTCACTCCTTAAACCAGTTGAGTCTAGTTATTGCTACCCATGTCCATGAATGTAGGGCCATCTTCTAGAGTGTGGACAAGTTACCAGAAGCCACACTGAAGAACAACAACAAAAGCCAAAGAACTCTCCCTACTCTCATGTCACCAACTGCCAGTTCCTCTGTGGCTGCAGTGGGACCCCATGTCCCTCCCTCATTCATGCTGGAATGTTGACTGGCTTTATCTTGTGCTTATCTTAAACAGCTAACCACAGTGCTATGAAGTCATAAAACACTGATTGCCAGCAGAGAGTAGACCCCAATCTCTGACTCTTACACACCCTCTACCACATGTTCTAGGGTGTTCTCTGAGTCTCCCTCACCATTTGCTTCTAGTTCTATCTTTTCCTACCAATTTGTGTTTCTGATAATGGTTAACTTATATGTTTACTAACATTGAAGACTGAATGAAATGGTCTTAACTTCTTTTGCTTTAAGTCATAATCTGGGTTCTGCATCCACAACTCTAGATATCACTGACAATTTTACAGTTTTTTTTTTTCTGTGCTGTGTTTGAACTCAAGGTCTCATGATTGTTAGCCAGTATTCATTACTAAGCTATTGTGACATTTTAAAACCTTATGCCCATTGTGGACCTCGGTTGTTCATTCCAAGTTGCTCTGCAGACATTTGGCCTTAACAGTTTTGAAGCTGACTGTCCCCTCTTTGCCCCCAAAATTTCAAATTTCTGATGTATTCTTTTATTCTGCTATCCCTTAAACTATATAAGCTTGATCATTGGACTTGCCTTGACCCCATCTCCTCTGTCTCCTCTATACAGTGGATAGTTTTCTTCCACCTGATTTTTTTCCTTTAAGAACTGATCACTGTCCTCACCCCAGGATAAGCTTTGCACAGAGCAAATGCTCAGTAAGCATGTGATGGAGTACGTCATACTTCTTGTCTGCTATTTATTACTCATGAAGAAATGGTGAGCCTCATTAAAGCCAACAAAATAGGATCTTAGTGACATTCCTTTTTCTCTACCCCTAATGAAAGCACAGCATTTAAACCACCCAAAATAGAACTGTTAGAAAAACATTGTTCTTTGAGCCCCTGCAGTACGTATACTCGGCAAAAATCTGTTCAAGCCACATCTGTAATTAAAAGTTTCAGCTGCCAAATAATACGTTCTGGTTAAAGCCACATTACTATTATGGAGTGTTTGCTGGGTGATAGAGCAGGCTTCCACTTTCCTGCTCAGTTTCTCATGGGAAACTCCTGTGGAGGGGCATGGCACCTCCCTGTTGGCCTTCATTGTAGTAAGGCAAAACATGCTGAGATTGGAAAAGATTCTCTCCAGAAGTAAAAAAGATGGCAGTTCAGTGGTTTTCCTTGGTGTCTTATTGGGTTATCTGGGACATGATATGCCTGTTAAATAGGTTTACCAGACAAAGGTTGTATTATATTGAGATGATTAAATTGTAAGAGACTGAAATCATGTCACACACCAGACAGATCTTACATAAGAGCAAAAACAATTCTAATTTACTACAATGGAAGACTAATTAGAGGTTTAAGCTGATTCTCCTTCCTTTTTTATTTGCATTGAACCAGAAAGGGAAAATAGGCATTGTGATAGAGTATGTGGCTTAATAATTTAAAATTTTGGATGGAACCTTTAAGAAGAAAATATAAA
This sequence comes from Phodopus roborovskii, assembly GCF_943737965.1. Taxonomy (NCBI): domain Eukaryota; kingdom Metazoa; phylum Chordata; class Mammalia; order Rodentia; family Cricetidae; genus Phodopus; species Phodopus roborovskii. Next base: position 13,150,655 of record NW_026125391.1, read on the forward strand.
AATATTTCTACTCTAGTTTTGGATGTTGTTTGCTTGTCATGATTATTTATTTTAAAATTATTACTAGTATTTTAAAGTTAAAATAAATTATTCTTAGTTCATAACCTAAAGAACTCTCACAGAATGATTCAAAAGAAAAAATACTCTATTATTTTTTGTCCTTTTTGTATTATTTTGTGGATTTAAAAAACATATTAATAAAACATTTGCTCATTGTAGAAAGTTAAATATTATAAAATGGTAAGTAGTAACTACATGTAAATTGTTATCATTTTGCTAAGCATTGGGTATGCCACTAATAAGTCCCTTATCATCCTACTTTATTACTTAAAAATAAGACAAATACACAGCACAGTAAAACCAGACCAACTCAGAGCCAGTATTCTAGTCACCAGACTTCTAAAACAGTGGCTGTCTTTGGATGCTCACTCGGCATGGTTGGTTCTGAATGGCTTCTATAGCAGACTACCATCAACTTAAGTATTAAGAGAGCACATTTATTGTCTGGACGCCAGAGCCAGATGAGTATCCCTGGGCTAATATCATGTCAACAAGACTGGTATTCTTGTACGGGGTCTCCAATGGACATCTTTTCCTGCATTTTCCGGCTTCTGAATACTGCCTGTAGTTTCTAATGTAGACCTTACTTTCAAAGCCAAAGTGACAAGTCTTTTTCTCAAGCTTTGTCATCTGATGTGTGGGGTTCTCTTTTATAGTTATAGAGAAAAAAAAAACTGTGTGATAGCAGTGGGTCCACTTTAAATCAAGAGAATCTCCTAGCAAACTTAAATTCATCTTTATCCTTAATTCACTCAGATTTATCCAACTGCCTCCCTACTGAATGTGTAGACTATCTTCCTTATTGTTGTTCCTTAAATAACACAGAATAGCAAATATCACTGCAGCATTTACATCTTGCAGCTCATTATGAGTACTCTAAGTTGTAGGCAAATACATGAACATCTGCCTATGTCAGATTTTTAAGTAAATAGCAAAGTAAATTGGCATTTGTCAAAGAATATGTAAGTTTCCGGGACAAGACACATAATAAATTATTATTTGCACACAATGCATAAATTAATTCTCATTTTTGTAATTCTTTACATGCAAACACACAAAAATTTATTATCAGAGTATGTTAATTGGTCCATTTTTAAACATCTAAAATTGCATAACCACAAGAAAATAATAAATATTATAAAATGAATACTCTAAGACAATTCATCATGAATTGTGTTAGTAAGGTTTTCCAACAGATTTAGAAAAGGAATAATTCTCTGCTACAAAGCAGGCATTGTTAGTATATTTGCAATAAGAGAGCAGAAAGACATGTTCTATGGAATTTATCAAAGAGGAATTCTATAGGAAATGACACTCACTTATTACCATCAATGTGGCCACTTATTAGATGTCAGACTTCACACAAATGATTTTGAAAGACATTTATACATGAGTTTCATATTTTCAATGACTATAATTAGAAATAATATCATAATGCAGAAAATCTGACTCATAACGTTAGAGATTCATATTATCCCAGCCAAGAGGGTTGCTAGTTGTAATGCTCTTACTATTTAATACTGAATACCACTTTCATAGATTCATAATGCTTGTCTAATTATGCAACTTTTTGTTTGGTTTTTCAAGACAAGGTTTGTATATCTCTGGTTTTCCTGGAGCTCACTCTATAGGCCATGCTGACCTTGAATTTAAAGATCCATCTACCTCTTCCACCTAAGTGTTATGCCACCATCACCCAATGGAATTTTTAACGAGAGTAACTTGCATTACCAGTCAGAATCTTTGTCTGTAGCTTTAGGCTGTTCTCAAGCCTTTGATCCACCTTCCTGTCTGTCAAGTACTAGGATTAAAAAAGTGTACCACCATGCTTGCTGATCTGATGTCTTTGATTAGCTAAGTTAGAGAATATGCTATGCTTCTCCAGTGTTTTTAATAATTGTGGTATATATTACTGAGACATATACAACATAAGTCAGAAGAATGACTTGGGCAGGAACTATCCCAGGAAACATAATCTCCACACAGGACAGAGTGCTAAACACATAAGTTCTTAAGATAGCCTATCAGTAGGAAATATCAGAAAAACCCAGAATGGGGAGAAAGAATGTGCCTAGGTTGACAGATGCCCAGAGAATCAGGAAGAATGCATTGTGCCACAGAAAGGATCTGAAGTTGGTACTAGAGGACTGAGCTTCACCTGTGATCAGACAGCTAAACATTCATGGCAAGTGCACTAACTCCTTGGATTTCCCAAACAAAGACGCATTAGCATATTAGAAATATTTAGTGATCTAGTGCTTATCCTTGGTTAACTATCATGACAATTAATATTTTGAAATCATTTGTTTAAAATATTCACATAAGTAATTTATTTTTACTCAATAACTCCTTTTTTCTTATGATCATTCCTAATGGAGATATTCTGCATCCTATGATACGTATGTAAGATTGAATATTTATGTCAAAATTATTAGTGTAAAGAACATTCATAACCTAGGATTAAATATTAATTGAGGGTTGGAGAGATGGCTCACCGGTTAAAAATGCTGTCTTCTCTTCCAGAGAACCACATGTGATTCACAATTATCTGAAACTCTAGTTCAAAAGGTCGGGTTCCCTCTTCTGACCTCTCTTGGCCAGACATTCATGGGGGTGCACAGATAAACATGATGGCAAAACACCTATATATACAAAATAAAATAATATTTTAATTTCTTAAAAGTCAACCAAGATTTAAAAAAAAGCACACAATAGGTAATAATTCTCAATGGGTAGTGATATATTTCAGGAATAAATAAATAGAATTTATACTTTGCAAAAAATGCAAAGAAAATATGTATCAGTTAGTAATAAAAGTATTTTAATAATAGTGAAAGTCTAGAAATGGATAGTTGCTTTTGTTTCCTTTATTTATTTATTGTTTGATTGATTTTACATCCTGCATTAATCTCAGGAGTCTGCCAGTTATTGGCACGCGTCAATCTTATAATTTCACTTCATTGGTTGTGTTTTATTTCAGTATAATTTTGTCACTCTTATAAGGATCACATGAGGAATCCAGAGAGAAACACTTCTCAGTCCTTTGCCAACATGTGTGATGAACAATATTGTTAGTGCTCATTCCCAAATGAGTAAATAATTTGCTGAGTTAATCTATATCTTGCAATTACAGTTAGCTCATGAAAGCATGAGAGTGTTATCACTGGAGTTTGAGTCCACTTGTGTCAGAGGCCTACATACATCCAAAGATTTTCTGTGGGGTTAAATGCAGATGTACTCTTGCAAATCATGATTTTTCCCCGAGTCTTCCTTAAATACCCTGTGACACACACTAGTTTCCTGGTGTTGCCAAGCCTGAGCCTGGTAGCTATGCCTACAATTTCTAATTTGTTAGCCTATGCCTTGTCACTTTGAAGTGAGATAAGAAGAAAGTCCTAGGACCCATTCTGCTCATGCTCTTTCTTTCCAGCTCAGGACCTGGAACATAATTTTTGATGCACGGTTTTTACCTTCGGAGATTAGGCCTGATTCTCATTTTTTTTTTTTTCGTTTTTTCCCCAAGTTTCACAATGTTTATTGATAGATACAAGTCTATAAAATTAGGACATGAGCATGATTTGATACGTCAAGTAGACTTAATTTCAATACTATAAAAAGAGGGACCAATTCAGATTCTCACCATTTGTTTCACACCCACAAATACCACTTCAAGGGCATTAAAGATCTCTCAAAACTTAAAAGTTTTGTGCAAATAAACTGTTTCGTTTTAAAAGACTTGTGCACTTGGGCAGACTCAGGATATTAAAATCTGGCACATAAAGTCCATTACAAGAGGTAAAAATACAGGCAATATACTATTATGACAACAACCATCAATTACAGTTAAGAATTTTTCTGTAACAACCAAATGGATAATCAAATATTGCAACAACTCAAATATTACTGAGCAAAGTGCATCTCTACAGTATTCAGTGTTGCTATCTTCTTCTGGTTTTTCATTGAGATGTAGAGGATAGATGTGGAGTAAAGGTGAAAAGGCAGTAAGTACAACCAGCCATGAGATACATTCATATAGAAGATCTCCTCCAAAATTAGTTTTCTCCTCTGACCTCTGGGGCTTAGCAAATGAGTACCATGGACATCTTCAGGCTTTAGGGAGCTCAGCACATTGAAAGTGAAAGTAACTCTGAGGAGAAAGTAGCTCCTCATTAACCCTCTTGTGTAAAGTTCTGCAAAGACTTGCCTGAGAGCTGACTGAGCTCTCTCTGGTGACTTAAAATTACTGAAATTCAGGTGGAAGCTTTTGCTAGGACCATTGAACAGAGCTTTCCTCATGAAGATTGCATTACAGATTTTTCAAAAATAAGTTTCAAATAAGTATATGTTGCAGTTTCTAGTGTATCCATGATTTCTACTTTTTTTAAGATCAGTTTTTTTTCTAGATTTACATATATATATATATATACATACATATACATATATATATACATATATATACACATACATATATGTATACACACATATACTATATGGTATTATATACAGTATATGTGTGTATACATATATGTATGTGTATAAATATATGAAACTTGATAATTATGTCTTTCTATACATCTCCTCCAACCAAAAGCAGTTGGCTAGGATTGCTTTCTTTATAGATATCAGTGGTATTTGCATAATTACTCCTTTGTGAAATCTAAAGTAGCTAGCCTAGTTAGAACAGTCAGTGGAATCCTTGTTACCAGAGGCTCTAGAGGACACAGGAGGATAGGACAATGGAAACAAACTCACAGGATGGTGGGAGGAATAGGATGTTCCACTACATAAAGAGTGATTATAATTAATAGTGTTGTGTTGTATAATTCAGAATAGCTGGCAGAGAGCATTTAGAATGTTCTCATCCCAAAGAAACCATGTGCTTGAGATGAGGAATAACTGATTTTCTGAATTAATCCATAAACAATATATAAAAGTTCAAAATCACCATACTCTACCCTATAAATACTCATAGTTATAACCTGTCAATAAAAAACTTAGATAGAAATATTGGTAGCACTAAAACATGTAAGAAACAATTTCCAAGGTTAAATTAATCATTAAGCCTTCCTATAGCATTCCTCAACTTTTGTTCACTTTTCCTTTCCCAACTTTCCACATCCTCTTTGGTCACCTCCCACAGTCCTTACTGTCTCCTTTACTCATCCCACAGTGGTACAGTTCCTGGCAGCTACCACTTATGATTGTCCCCCTTGGGGTTTCTTAAACTACTGATATTTGGGCCTACATGTTTCCTCATGGAGGGGCAAGCCAGTACTTTTGTTCCCTCTTGACAGCCAGAGTTTAGTCCATTAGGTTTCAGCAAAAGCTGTGAATAGATTTCAGCCTGAAAAAAAAAAAAAAAAAAAACTCAGTATTTTTCTGCATAGGTCAGAGACAAAAACAGAAAGTGTGCCAGGAGAGTAACTATTGGGGACTCAAAGTCCCTCCTTTCTATAATGTCAGCATTTTCAAACACAGTATCAAATACACAACACAACATGAAAGATCTTGCTTTATTTCTATATCTAAGAAATGAAAGGGTTTGGGGTTTAAGTTCACAATTGTGGGGAAGAGAACAAAGAAGTATGGACAGTTCTGCTATATTTTTTTTTAAGATTTTCATTGATCAGAAACTTCAGGAAGATTATGTCTAGTGTGACACTTTACAAAAGCTATCTTCTGATTTTTATAACATTCTACTCTAAAGAAGAGTATGTAACATGGTTACGATAGAGCAAGGTGCTTGAACGCAGGCATCATCCCATTACCTCCGTAAGGTTGGATAAGTTACCCACTTTCTATAGTTTAACTCCCTCGTCAACACTATAACATTATGCATATCATATGCATAATGTTATATGCATGTTTTATGTATAAGCAAGTTAGTGCTGATAAAACAGGATAGTATTGCAACATAGAAAGTGACATATAATGCTAGTTATCATCAGAAACAGCCTTATGATCACACCACCACAACCACTACCACCATCATAGATAATGGACGGCAACTGCACAAAGATAGAACCCAGTGCTTCCATTCTTCTAGCATCACTACAGTAAACGGCAACCGTATAGAATAATGTAGCCAAAAGAAGTAGTAACATACATATGGGTAATGTGAGTGTGTGTCTTCAAACATATACCCTAACTCTAGACTTTCATTCCAGCCTGATCAGCTTCCTTTTTCCTCCCTGAGAACTGGGGACATAGGCAGGGTCACTCACAGTAACACTAGTCCATGTTGTGCTATTGTGTTGAGAATGTTTTCGCAGAGTTTGAAGTTAGAAAATACTGACAATGAAATATTTCAGGAGTCAGAATTAGACATAAATTATGCTCTGCGGAGGTGTCTTCTTATTACCAGGGGTCAGGTCATAGTCTCCAACCTCACATTCAATTTCTGTTTTAGCGCTTATTCAGTTTCAGTCTTGAGAGAATTAGGAGGCCAGCCAGTGAAGTATAATAAATCTTACTCAGACATACCCGTAATCAGTGATTAAACCTCCCATTAACAATTACGGCAGTGCTGGATAGAAGTTAAATAGAAAAGTTATTTTTGCTCCCATTTCACATTCATGTTAGGAACTACAAAAACTCATTTTAAAAAACGATTACTATATTTGTCTGTCTGATTGCTTTAGAATCAGCACCTTATTGACATGGTTGGATTTTTAATTTGAGAAGAACGGACCAGGGGAAGAAAGACAGTCTTTGGCATTTATTTATTTATTTACTATATTTTCAAGTTTAGACGTGGGAGCGACTGGCTCTTTATTTTTGTAATTTCTATCTGTTTTCTTTGTCTCAATCCCCAGCCTCAGAGCCCAACTTGAAGGTGCGGTCCAGGTTAAAACAAAAGGTGACAGAGAGGAGAAGCAGCCCCTTACTCAGGCGGAAGGATGGACATGTTGTCACTTCACTCAAGAAGCGAGTGTTTGAGGTGGCAGGTAACTGAGGATTGGGTAGTCACACACTAGCACTTGCTGGTCATGGCAGTTTTATTTTAAACCTAGAATGAACATGCCTGCTCATTACTAAAACTGACTCAAAACTATTCTTTGAAAGACAGATTTCTTTGTGAACTCACAAATAGTTCAGTAGACCTTGCTGCGTATTCACCAGCTGCATAATGCAGGAAATGAAACGGGGGTGCACCTACCTGTCAATCAAGGCACAGCTATGCAACACCAGTCCTTGCCCTACTCATTTTTAGAAAGGGGCAGTACATTTGGGAAATGCCAAGCAGTAGGCTATAACTTTTAATGAAATCTGATCAGAAATGAACAAAGGGAGGTTCAAGAAGAGCATGTCCCTCCCCACTACTCAGACCTGAATGTAGGAAATACATCTGGGAAAATTAAACTATGTGGAACACCAAAACGTTGACTTTTCAACAAATTTACAGAACTCATAAATGACTTTATGTGTTTACTAGTGACCTGGGACTCATGGCAGGAGGGGAAATACTGCTTTTTATGAAGGGGAAAAGACTGTCATTTTCACAAGTCTCAAATGGAAGCGTTCATATTTTTTTAACTGCCTGCTTAGAAGTGGGGTGAACAGGTTAAGAAATTCAACCTGATGTCTTACAAACTCCCTCACCCAATTTGTACCTGTTTTGAAATTAGAGAATTACCTAAGGATACAAGAACCTAAAGGGCTAGCCACAATAATGCTGGCTACTGCTTCCTAAGGGTACAGCAACCTGAAGGGCTACACAGAATAAGACCGGCTACCATTTACTGGATACCCAGAGCAATGCTTTGTGCCTGGACATTTCCTCCGTGTACAGGGGAAAGAGGGAACTCTGTTCTCTTCCCTAAGGAACTGTTTGACTATGCCAGTGTACTCAGTTGGTGTTGGTGCTCTCAGGTCGGATCACACCCTTAACATGTTTTAGAATAATAGGTACCCTGTCTTTCCTTTAGCCAGAGCAAGTTTTGAGAGGAAAGAAGGAGTCTGAAAGAGGAGAAATAACTTTGGTACAAATACCAGTGCAGCTAAAAACTTGACAGTTTATTTCACTTTGTGAAAAACACTCCAGCCTCCTCTCTACTCACAAAAGAAAAGATTGGTGGTGTTATGCAAAAACAATATTAGTGATTAGATTTTGAAAACTTTTTCCTTGGGGGATGAAAAACTTGAAGAAATATAGATACTAAGAATAAATGAGTGCTCATTAAATTCTAAGTTTGAAATTTTTTTCCTTAATTTCATGGGATAAAAATTCATCCTTTTTCATCTCAGGAAATAGGGTGAAACATGCCTACCTTGTGTGATTGCTACTTTTATATACTTCCAGCCTGTGAGCTGGTACTGGCAAATACTGGGGTAACCATTTTGTTTGTTACTTTTTAATTTTAAACTAATATTTTCTTCCGAGTCCAAAAGTACGCGGCGGATCTGAACCCCAGTACTCCCTTCCCATTTCTCAGTGGGCTTCTAATTTGGATGCCCTGTGCATCTTGACAGTAAATGTTTCTAGTGCCTAGTTGGAGGCTCCCACAGGGCCGTAGCAATTAAACTGTCACTTCTACTACTCTCTTCTTTACCCTATTCTCTTTTCCCCTTTACAGGTTGAAGCATCTGCTCTATTTCTTCCTCTTTCTTCTCTTAATAGTTAATATGTAAGAGCAAGTAGCCATTTCACACATTTTCAAATTCAAGTATTTTCTGCCTCTCTTCCTCCAGAGCCTTGTCTTCTTTTAAAATTGTATGAGGTGACTCAGCCCGGTGCCTGCTGTGGCCTCCCCTCTCCCTTCTCTATTATTCCTGTTTCACTAGGCATTTATTATACTTCAAGTGCAGTCCCACAGTCATTCCTTCTCCTAGGTTTCCCCAGTTTATCCACAAAAGCACTCACCACTTGCTCTCAGTTCTTAACCAGTTTGTTGGGGGTCCTGTTAGAGTAGTCGAAATGCTGCAAACACAGAGGTTTCTATATACCAAAACACTTGTATTTTAATATCACATAAAATAAGATACTTTTATATGGTAAAGACAGAAGAATGTTAAAGAATATAGTGTTTTTAAAAATATAGAAATGAAATACTAGTGAGAAATAACGCCCATTCTGAAAATGTAATTCAGGAAAAGAAGCACCTATAACAATTTTTTTAAGTGCATTTACAAAATAAAAATAAAATCACCTAAAAAAGTGCTGTAACTAGCTGGGCAATGGTGGTGCACATCTTTAATTCCAGCACGCTGGAGGCAGAGACAGGCAGATCTCTGTGAGTTCGAGACAAGCTTGGTCTATAGAGTGAGTTCATGGACAGGCTCCAAAGCTATAGCAAAACCTTGTCTCAAAAAACAAAACAAAACAAAACAAAAAGCAAACAAACAAAAAGCGATGTGGCTGTGGTAATGAATGTCTATAATGCAAGCACTAGGGAAGCTGGGGTGGAGGGGTTGCTCAGGCATTTGGGTCAGCCTGGGCTGGACAGTGTGGCCCTGTTCCAAAGTATAAATATATAAAAAAGAGAGAGAAAAGATACATTATAAAAGGCAATGTTGAGAAAACCAGATTAATCAAAATGTGATTGAAATGTATGGACAGAAAGTCTGCGAGCACATGGGACAGAACATTTTGTAGTAACAATAATTTGTTCAAATGACATAGACAGCCAATGTCAGGACCAGAATTCAATCACTAATTCCCCATTCTTCTAATCGCCCTGTAGTTCAGAGTGAAGCAGTATGTAGAATTGACTTGGATGTTAAAAGTTATTTTGATGGAGGTCAAGAAAATACTATTTGGTATTTGTGGGCTACTGATCAGTGGGGGACAAATGGTATACAACTAAATTTCCAGGTGGGATTAGTGAATGAGTCAGTGAAGTGAGCAGAAGAAAAGCAGTGTTAAAAGCATAGTTTGGGAATGCATCTGTTTGTATGGAGAGTGATGTAGCTTGACTGACAGCAGAAAGGGCAAGAGTAGGAATAAACAGAAAAAAACATTCTATTGGATTCTTCTGGGAAGAATTTTAAAGAGAATCTTCAGAGATTCTCTAGTGACTCTCAACAGTCAGAGTTTCTGGCATAATTTAAGAGAAGGTAACATAAATTAAACTGGAATGGCAATAGTAAGACATGATCAGATATGATGAAAAGGGAAATGAAAGGCCTAGTGGCTCAGGTGAAAGAGAGAATAGGGATGGGGGTAAAATAAAGACGCAGCAGGAAACACCTCATATTATAATATGGTATAATCTATACACATGTATTTGGGGAATAAACATACCTAAAATTCTGCCCTGGAGAGATACAGCAGGGCATAACAGGACTTGCTGCACATCTAGAGGACCTGTGTTTGTTTTCTAACACCCATTTGGAACAGCTCACAATTGCCTGTAACACCAGCTTTGGAGCTTTGGAAAGGGTACCTGACACTTTCTCCTTGTCTCTCCCCTCTCCAAGGACACACACATATCTCTCTCTCTCTCTCTCTCTCTCTCTCTCTCTCTCTCTCTCTCTCTCTCTCTCTCTCTCTCTCTCTCACACACACACACACACACACACACACTAAAAAATCCAATGTTCCAAAAGAAGTCAGACTTAAAGTTTTGAGAGTTACACAAGAAATACTATGTACATGAAAGTAGTGAGCCCAAAGATCATATAGAACATCAAAGCAAAAAGACAGAGGAGGTACCAAGGTCTGTAAGCAGAAATTGATGGGAGAAAGAGATGAAATAATGATCACAGAAGAGGGGCTGAGAGTCTGGGGTTGTTTTCCCAGATGCATGAAACTTTAGTGGTATTTGAAAGAAAGCTTGCTGTTGAAAGCGGGAAAACCATGGCAGGAGAAAATGAGTTGGCCTTGAGAGGACAGCTCTTATTACCATTCCATCAGATGAGAGAGACAAATCTGATGAGTGGAGCAATCTCAGTCTAGAAGTGTGTGGATATTTAGGAACTGATGGAACAAAATCTGAAAACCATAGCTAGGATACAATTGTGGGTAAGAATAATTGTGCTGTCACTGGAAAGGGGAGAGGAATGAAATGACATGGTTTTGAAAAGCTTCAGAAGAAATTGGGCAAGGGAGCATAGTCAAGGCATAGAAAGAAAAAATGTAGGTGGGAATGAGGTCCCATCTCTCAGTCTCTGAAGACTTGAGGCAGTGCCATTGAACAGAAGAGGGCTAACACGATGTAGAAGAGGCACTTAGAAAACACTCAAAGTGACTGCAGAGGGTGGGAGGGACTAACTAATCAATGCACGATTTCCCAATGTTCAGTACAGTGACTTCTGCAGTTATAGTTCTAGGAATTGGAATTTTCAGTTTTTAATTGGATGTTTTTAAAAATACATTAGTTTCTTTACAAGTTAAATACATGTAAGTTTTTAATCTGAAGATTATCAAATATTCTACATTGTTTTCAAATTTTGCCTCAAGGAATTTCTTGTTAATTGGTATTTAAATATTTATACCACTAAATTGGGCAACTTTTCTTCTTCCAGAAGTTCAGTGGGGTAAAATTCAAGTCAACTGACATTTTGCAAGGCCATCAGCAGGATGTGGATACTTTTAGTTTCGATATATTTTTCTTTAAACAATCTGACTAGCATGTACTATAATAAGATATACTCGTAGTGCATGAAATAAAGACAACTTGCATCAAGACCACTTGCATCAAGACCACATGCCCTGGATTTTTCTGGTGTTTTGACAGCTTTCTTTGACCCCATATGCAAATTTAATATCTCTATCAGTGTATACTTTTATGATACTATGAGAGAAAGCAAAAACATATGACTTTCTTCTTTTCATTAATGGGTTCTGTGACCTTTAATAGCTTTGTATCTTTAATAGAAACTGTGAGTAACATATGGTACTTTTGACAGTTGAAAACAAAGAGAGGAAGAAATTGACAACTTTAGAAACATTCCAAACATTTTCTCCATTCTTTTGTGTACTGCTTGTCATCATGCCTAGTAATACGTATTACACCTGGTACTACATATTACCATCTTTTATGTTGTTCATCAAGGCTTGTCTATTCCACGATGTTTTTCAGAATCTTCAGTCAGTAGCAGCTCTCCAGGGTCCGGTCCCAGTTCACCAAACAATGGTCCCACTGGAAATGTTACCGAAAATGAGGCTTCAGGTTTACCTTCCACGCCTCATCCTGAGGTAAGGCGCTCTTCATCCACTTCTGGAAACTGGTTCTGTGATATAGAGTGTTACTTGAGGCTAGGCCTCTTTGCTTTCAGACAGTGTAGATTTATAATAAGAACCCAAATATTTCCTGTTGTGAACAAAGGTTAGCTGTCTTTTCACAGTTTTGTATTGATTACAGCATTATAAACTTGATTACATTTAGAGATGTTTCCATGACCATCCATGGTGGGAAAATGCTGAAATGCAAGGCAACATTACTACCTTGTCAGCTGTGTTCACTCTGTACTGCCCAATGGTGTACAGATGTGTAGTCCTGCCTAGGTACTGGTTTATCTAAGGGTAGCACACCCTAAATAAGTAAAGTAAACCCATGTGAGGCTCTCACACTAGCTGCTAACAAGGTAGGTTTTTATCATTTGACATGAAGTATAACAGAAAATAACTGATGGCTGTGTTATGGTTGGTGGAACGAGAGCTTTGCCGAGCAAACATTTATTTAGCTGTTTCCCTGGTGGTATGCATATAAAGATGAATAAAAATGGGAACTCCGTTCCTGAGACTTACTTAGTACGGAAGTTTAGTTTAAAATATTATCAGTGACACAATACTGAGAAGAAAGTGACTGTTGGCAAGAGTTGGTGTGCTTTCTGTATTAGGCTGTGCTGAGGTAGCAGCCTAAATAGCCATGTTAATGGAACTATTTTTGAACAGACTGACCATAGGCTGAAGGCCTAATTTTTTTCATCTATGCCTCATGCTGCCTCCTCCTTTGCATCCTCTGTGCAGGAAGAGTTGCTATGATTCTTTCCCATGCAGCTGTTACTTGCCTCTTGCTCTGTGTTTTACAGAGTGTTGGTACTTTGAGACTAAGAGACAGTGACCAAATCTGTCATTCATTGGGTTGTATCTGCAGTGTTCTGGCCATTGGGTTATCCACACTGTACCAAAACCCTTCTACCTGTAGGAGAATCACTGTACTGTCTCCTAAAAGAACCCAATGCCCTCACAGCTCCAGTCAAGAGTTCCTCTAATCTGTAATTTCATACATTTCGCATGCAAGCCCAAAAACATATGCACACACATATACTGCTAGACTGTATAAAATCAGGCAAAAATTAAAATGTGGAATTGGAGGTTGTCTCTGATAAACCCAGGGAGTCACTTTTATTTAAAGGCCTCATAGTTTTCACATCGACCTTTGGCTTCCCCTAAACTCCAAAAGCCCAAGAGAAAAGAGAAGGCTCAGTGCTGGGTGAGCAGCACATGCTAAGCACAAACACTGACAGCTCCTTGCTGGCATCCCAAGAGTTCATGGCAAAGCTCACTTCACCCCCACAGTGGCAGAGCCTCTGCCTGAAAAGTGTAACATGACTACAGCTGAAATCTCAGCCTCGAACTGCTCTCTGACTTTAGAAGCTCATATGAGCAGAGCCCCAGGCACGTGACAAAGCAGCTGTGAATCTTCCTCGGATTAGGACACCCTCTTCTAAAACTTCTATTCTGTTTTCCAGAGAACATGAGAAGAAAAGATAAAGGCCCCACTTAATGTGCATCTCGGCTACTTGAAGGTTAACCTCCATTCTGACCTTTATACCAATCGCTAAGGCTCCCATGAGCTTCCTGTTATTATCTTGTCACACTCTACCTCCTTTCCATCATGCCCTCCACAATATGATGCGAGAGAATATTCTGTGAATAATGGCGATCACACATGTAACCGGGACTTTCAAGTGTTGAGCTTGCATCCTCATATTGAGTGATTTTTGTATTACCCTTCAATTATTTCCAAGAACAGAACAATTTCATCACAAACACAAAGTAAATAAGTTTTGTATTTCCACTTTTATTTGAATAATGTTATTCTCAGTGTCCACTAAACACATAAGGGTTAGGTTCTAGTCACTCCTAGGGCTATTTGTACCCTTGGAAAATGACAGCACATGGCACTACTTTCAGCAGCATGGATAATTCCCAGAGATGCAGGGTTGATGCTTTGGCTTTGGCTCATTAGTAGTATCCTCACATTTTATTAGATGTAGAAAGAGTTATGATATTTGTCTGAACATATTTAATGAAGGGATGGAGAAGAGTGGAGACAAGCTGTGGGATTTGATTACAGTTCAGAGGGAGGACAAAGAAAGTGCAGCTTGAGAGTTACTGGAGAAGACATCCTTAACTTTTCATTATAAACACATCCATTCACTACTCTGTTAAAGTAGAATAAAAACCAGGAAGAAATGTTAGTGAAAAAAAATTGATAAAAATGGAAGATTTTCCTCTTCTATTTGGAACCTACTGAATTTTCTAGATTCCCTAACCCTAATTTTAAACATGTATCTATATATGTGTGTGCAGCTGTATACTTTCACAGATACAGAGAGAATTGAGAATACAAATTAAGGCATTTTACTTATTTTAGTACATTTTGTACTCTTCAATCTTTTATTCTCACAAATTGGATTGCCTATCCTAGGTCTCAGCTAACTGTTGAACATATTCCATCACTGTAAATCTTTCCTCCCACCCTCACCAGTCAAAAAAGAAAAACAAAATAAAACAGAAGGAAATGTGATTTAATGGAGTTTAAAGGGTAGAGGGATTTCTCCAGGTCAGTGACAGGACATTTGCTTCCAACGCTGGCAAGGATAGTTCAAAAGCAAGCAGTGACTTACCTCATAATGAATTAATTGTGTGCCTGAACTATGCTCCAAAAGGCCAGGTGGGCAGACCTTCATGCACTGATGGGCAGCCTTTCTGTGGCCCAGAAACAAAAATGCAACCCTGATGGCTAACACGTGTTTCTGCTGCGTTATGTTCTCAGAGCCCTGTAGTGTATGTAATTCATTCTGGATAGGTAAGGAGGCAGCAGAAGCTAGGCAGACAATCAGCAAATTAACATCCTACCACGTAGAGAAACCAGACCCAGGAAAGTGTGCTATCACTTTGAATTCTCTGTGTGATTTTTACAGTGAACCCCCCCCACAAGATTATTAATAGACAGGGAAGTGTGCTATCACTTAGAATTCCCTGTATGATTTTTACAGCTAACCTCCAAGATTAATAATAGATCATGATTTCATAGCAACAGAAAGTTTGAGAACAAAATTACCCATGCTATTAGATGCTAAAACTTTGAATTGTGTAATTTGTCACTTAAAAATATTCTTTTTTGTTCAAATAACAGAGGTAGGTTTTCATCTTACGGGGATATCTCAAGTTCACAGTTTACCTGGAGTACAAAGTAAGCTGATGCTAGCCTATGCAACATTGGGAAAAACATGTCTCAGCAAGAAAAAGAAAGACAGTTGAGTATATCTCTCAGTGGTACAGCCCTTGCCTAGCATGCAGAAGGCCCTAGACCAAACCCAGTCAAAAATTTAAAACTATACAGCATGGATATGAATGTCTTTCTGTACTATGGCCTGTAAGTAGAAACAATGCAACCTAATTCTTTCAGACCACAGGATGGGATTCTCTTTGCATTTGTTGCTTAGGAAATTGGAAAAGGGAACCTAGAGTTCTTGAGCCTGTTTTTGTTTTCTAGCATATAAGCAGCAAGTCCTATCTGATTTAGATGTGGCGCAGGCAGGAGTTGATTGAGAATGTAGTTCAGGGTACACCAGGGTATAGTGAATGTCTTAGCATTGTTTGAAGGCTGGGCTTGGGCATTGCTACAAAACCAACTATTGGTCAAGGTGCCAAACTTCTATTAACCCTGGGATTCCCGATTGAGTAAATGGTAACAATAATGAATAATTCCTGCCACTTTGTTGAAAGGAGTCACTGTTTTCAAGGCAGGTTGTATACTCTGAAATTTGAAAGAAGTTCAGTTTTGTTGTTATCATCAGTGTGGACTCTTTGTAGGGAAAACTCATTAAGTTGTTTGTCTTCAGGCCAGCAGCTCTCATATGAGAATGCATCTCCATCTGCTCTGACCACTTCTGTTCCGTTTCTCCTATTTTTACATATTCTCAGTCCCAGAATGCAGACTGTTGGAGCTACTCACTTTACTTCTCTGTAAACTTGGTTGGGAACTAAAACCTCAAGTGTTTCTGTTTCCAGCTCCTGTCAAAGATGTCTTTAGCCATCTAGTTACTTGGATGGTTAATACTGTGGACCTGCGGTTCAAATACGCTTCCATTGGTATCAGCACAATGATGCTAGTATATTCAGTAGATTCATTTGATAGCTATCTTAGCAATAGCCAAGCTCCTGGTTTATTTCTAGTTTAACATTAGTGGCTGTGTCTGCTGTTATTTTTTAAAATAATTTTTTCCAGCAAAAGCAAATGATTTTTTAAAAATAATTCTAATAATAAGGCTAAATGTTCTAAGATCACCAGAAATGATGTCTGTGCTGCTCCAGGCTCAAATGATTCATCTGCCTGTTGTTTTGTAATAGTTGTCATGACATTTGCTTTGCTGTTTTATTTGTGGGTACCGCAGCATTAAAACTTGTCCCCCACTTGGAAAAGCAATTGTTATGACACAATAACCACATGAGCCAGTATTGCAAAGCAAGATCTTCAGTGAAATGTAAATGCAAAGTTAGAAACCAACCTTCCAGGGCTCTTAGCAGCTCAGCAGCACTCCCCCCCCCCCCCCAGAGGACCTAAGTTCAGTTTCCAGAACCCATGTTGAGTGGCTTACAACCCCTTGTAACCCCAGCTCTGAGGAACTTGACACCTTCTTCTAGTCTCCTCAGAAGATATTGGAATTTGCTCAATGCAGTCATAAATAAAATTGAAATTCCAACTTCCAGTTTTTGCCAGTGGAGTACCACTGCATATATCAACCACATTGCAAGCAGGCCTCATGCCCGGGAATAGTTGGCCAATACAACGTAGACTCTATGTTTTCTTTGTGGGCTCTTGTTTTTTGTTTGGTATTTCTTGTTTTGGTTTGTTTGTTTTGATTTTCATTTTGTTTTTACTTTTGGGTACTGTTTAGTGGCAGGAAGAGCATGACCTCAGGTGGATTGGGAGATGGGAAGGATCAGTTGGGGAAGGGGGAGAATAGAGTGTATGAAAAAACTTAATAAAAATATTGCTATTATTATGCCCCAAAATTTATCTCACATTTTATAGTTAATATTACCTTCAATATAGAGTGAAAAATTAAAACTTGGAGAGTTTTACTTTCTGACAATCATTCTTTTTTTTAATCATGTAGAACTTTGTATCTCATTTTTCTGAACAATGCATAGAGAAGAAATGCAATCTTGAAAAACACTGGTAAAGCCATTAGCAAACATTAAGCCATTAAAGGATCTTTTAAAATGTGGCTGTCTTGTTTTTAGTCTACCACTTTAAGTCAAAATCAACTGACACAAGTGTGTCTTCCCATAGGCCACCCTGATAGACTTGGATGCTACCTGGCCAGATAGTCAGAGCTTCTGTCTTGGGCTGAAGGACCTGTTTTCTAGAGAAGGCAAGTGGCTGTCAGCATCCCTAGTCAGCCCGTGGCAGAGTTCCAATGTGCAATGCTCACAATAACCATTGTTTTTTTTATTAGTCTAGATTTCTTACTTACCTAAGGTCTGTATTTCTTTTCACATCATCTGGCCTATTGCAAATCATTTTTAATATTCAGTAAGCTGAGCATTTTACATTCACTTTTTCTATGAGCTTATCAGAAGTAAGCAGATCTTACATATTTGTTTTCAAGCCAGAGGTATCAGTAAGAAAGGCATTAATTTTTGCTTGCCTCCCTTTCCCTATCACCTTCCCTCCCTCCTTACTTTCCTCTTTTTCTTCTTCCCCCTTCTGTGTTTCTTACCCCCAGGGCAGTGGTTTTCCCTGTGTTTTTTTCTTACAGAGCGTGTACTTTATATTTTGTGTCTCATGAATTTTAGAGAATATGGATGGCACAGTATTGTTCACCTCATTTCATTTCTTACTTTTCACTGACCATGTACTTTTAGATTCAGTCATAGCTTATGAATGCTTTGAACCATTATACAATCCATGGCTCCTGGTGCTCCACTTTATCTGCTCAGTCCTACTCCTCAGCAAGATAAGCTAAGGAGTGCAGCCACCACTATTCTGACAGCTTCGTGAGAGACGGTCTGGAAGGGCCCATTTCCTGGAGAGGAGTCCGTAGGTCCATGATGTGTGCTGACGTTATGGTTTATATTTCTAAATTGTTGGCAAAAGTGCCTGTCATTGTTCCCCTTTTAATTTCCTCCATCCAGAGCATCAATAATGGCATTTCTCACTTTTCTCACTCCTGTTGTGGCAGAGGTGTGCTTCCATTCTTTCAAACAAATAGTTCCTTAATGTCAATGGCTGAAGAAAATCTCCTCTGAGGGGCATATGTTTATCAGTGTATGTGTACTTCATTCATCTATAAGACCTTCTTCCAATTGACATTATAGTGGGAAAAGGAGTTGAATGCAGTTTTGAAAGATTTGACTGAAATGTGAATAACCCCTCTCAGCTCCAGGCTCATCCTATGATATGTTTCTGGTAAATTACTAGTTACCGCTGAAAGCCTGAGTTCACATTGCCATTATCCTATGTACCATTCAAATGTTCTAACTTTAAAGTAGTAATAGTGATAGTGATTCTAACAAGTCACTGATGTTTGTTCTCCTTTCTCTTAGCAACTGACTAGCAGGTGAGGATGAGAGGTGCAGGACTTCTTTTCCTGCCCACACTTAACACCATTACTCAACACTCTTGAGCTGATCAGCAGTGGTTTCCTAAAGGTTATTTGATAGATTTACATTTAATGCTTCTATCTCATTTGCCTACTGAAGGTGAGGATGCAATTATACCTCTAGACCCAAGCTAAATGACAAATGGGTGTTTATTGGAGAACAATTACACAGAAAAATACAAAATGATTGGAGCAAATCCCTTCCCTTCCTACTGGATCTGCCAACCCACCAGAAACAGTGTCAGGGGAAGCCACCCCTCAAGCTCCTCTCTTTCCACCTGAAACCACCACACCCAAAGGGGTGTGGCCACCATTACAAGTCCACATACCAGATGCCTACAGCCTTCGGTGTAAATTTGCAGTTGCGGAAATGTCTTATGTTAAAGGCTTCGTGCCAATGTTCTAAGCTGTGACATGTTGACATCTCAGCAATATAGCAACAAGAATAGGCCCAAGATATTTCAAAACCATCTTCTAGAACAATATCCTTTTTCTTTCCCTGTGAATCTATGTGCGGTTATCACCATGGTAAGGTGAGAAGCATATACCCATCTGTGAGAACACAGGTCAGTGTTGAGGTGGGGAGCATCTCAACCTCCACAAGCACGGGTCAGCATCCTGCATTGTCTAGGTAAATGGCGCTGCACCAGCGGTCTGAACTCAGCAGTATAGAATGTTCTTCTGAATTGTATTAAGATACATTGACCAGGAACAGATAGACTGTTCCTGTCAAAGGGGAGGGGGGCAGCTGTGCTCAAAAAGACAATTCGAAGGAAACAGTTGTCTGGTTCTAGGAGGTGTTATCTGAAACACAGGAACCTTCCTAAACTCTGTGCATAGTGCCCTATTTATAGTTGAGAGAGGCAAGCAGTGTCCATGCCCTGAATGATGCTCCTGTCTGTGAGAAGGACCAGCTGTATCCACAGACATGGGGACAGAGACTGGTCCTTGAATTCTCAAGAACTTTGGACAATGTCTGCTGTAGCTCTTCCTGCTTGTAAGCTGGCCAGGGATGTCTTCTTAAGAAGCCTCACATTCTCTCCTTTGCTTCTCTTCGTAAGCCTGGGGGCTTTTCTCAAATATGATATCAATCCTATTTATTTCTCTTGCCTTCATTAGGGGTGGGTGGCAGCCTGCAGAGCTGTCACTGCTGGCCCCCTTGGGAGGCTACACATCTTCACTCACTTGCTCAGTCTCCTTTCCTGAACTGTAAGGTAGTTTGGGGGTATGAGTGAAGAAGATGCTCATCTGCAGGGCTTGATACTTGATGGATACTGAAAATTAATACAGCACCAAGAGAGATGGAGTCATAATCCCAGTGAGGAAGTTATCAACAAGTCCCTCTGCTTCAGCCAAAGCCAGTGTGAGCTGCCTGCCCACTGCTTCCATCCCTCCATCTGAAAAGAAATCAGTTTTCACCTGAGTGTGTTGACTTCTGTCTTGTAATGGGGTGGGAAGGCATACATAAGTCTTCGCAGTTAGAGAGATAACCTCATTTCTGAAGCCCTATGGATTCTCCTCTCACAACATCTGCCATGTTGCTACTGTGGGAAACAGTCACTACTTTGAATGGTAATTCTTAATGAAAGTTCCTGTTTCTCCACAATTTCTTCTCTTTTATGAGTGTAGATGAGTGGACTGTTCCTTTCGTTTAAAAAAGTATTAGCTGCCAGTAAGGTAATAAAACATTTTTACACCTTTGTATATTTTGTGGTCCATGCATATATTATATATTAAAGCTGACTTCAAAGATAATTTTATAAACAAAATAGTCGCTTCCTGGTTTACTTTGAGAAAAAAAAAATGTGACTGTTACTGAATGTTCCTAAAATAAAATTGTAATCTCATACATTATAATTTAAAAACCTTTCCCAGTAATCTTCATGCTTTGGGGATTTAGGCATCTTTAGTTTTACCGTATAAACTAAATGGAGCATTAATAGTTCAACATAACACACAATTTTCATGCATGAATAGCTGACATGTTCTTTTAAGAAGAAACACAGCCTGAGTTAGAGATCCAGACTGCAATGGGAAGCCCCATGCTAAGCTTCTGCTTGTATTATGTTAGGGCCAAGACTCATCTCCAAACAGTCGTGTGATGGAGATAACGTTCTGGAATAACATCCTGTGTTTTGGTGGCATCACTCTTCAGTGACATTCTGAGGTTGCATTGTATTAGCACATGATATTTTCCCCTGCTAATTGATATCCCAGGTTTGTCCTGGGGAAAATCTACAGCTCCCCCAAACATGCTTGACAAGTTATTATATTTACTTTAGTCAAAGCCCGTGTGTGCAATATCCCTCGTGGAGGTGGTCTATTATTGGAGTCCCATATGCTTTTTGTTTGGGAAGAAAGCAGTCACTGTGTCATACTGTTACATGGAGTATTCTTTTTCAGGATGTTGTACCCTTGGGAACCATATCAGGCCAGAGTTCCCTCGTCTAATAAGACCTTTGTAACTCTTATTGTAGAAAAGTTCTGGGAGGGGAGCAAGAATTAAACAGAAAATGTGAGTCAGGAAACCATAGCAAACCACATGTGGAAACACACATCTCTTAGTGTTGGATTAAAAAGGTATTTGTAAAAAGTACTGAGATGCAAAAATGTTGAGTGTATTTCACTATAAATGCATATTATTGTCAAGTGGAGAGCCTGTAACATTTTAAATTTAGTGTTTAAAAGTATATAATGTGAAATACTATCACCCATAGCTTATTAATAATTTTAAATTAAAATGTAATTAATATATAAGCCTTCTGGTATTGTTTAATCTCCTGTGAGTTTGCTTTCAATACAAAAGGCATAAGCTGTGGTCAAAGCCATGACTATTTTATGAGGTTATTTTTCCTGCTTGTTGTATGAGAAGGTTTATAAATGTGTGTCAGTCACCAACTATGATTCTTCTATTTTTCTGATACATGACAAACATTTAATTATATTCCACCAGTGAGATTTTCAAAGGAATTTCCACAATGAAAACAGAAATTCTTTTATCATATTTTATAACTTTCTGATTAAAAAAATGCATTGAATTTTATACTATCGTGCTTAGATGTAGAAACACATAGTAAGTACTTGAGTCTTTCCTCACTATGATAATGAAGAAACAGCCTTATGAAATGGGAATACTTACCAAGACAATTGATGAATTTGTAATATTTTAAGAATCTTCTTTTCTCATTTCTTTCAACAGCAGCTGGTTCCACAGCAACGCATCCTAATTCACGAAGACTCCATGAACCTTCTCAGTCTATATACGTCCCCCTCCTTGCCCAATATCACGCTTGGACTTCCAGCAGTGCCCTCAGCACTCAGTGTGAGTATTGTTGCCCTCAGCCTAAACCAGCCCAAGTGACACTTTATACATGAACTCACTTTTATTACTTGCATATTTGGACTGGAGAACCTTGTTAGACACAGCATCCCCTACATGCTTTGCTGTTTGCTGCTTTGTTTAAATGCAGTCAGTTTAGTTTCAAATTACAGAATTGGTTCACACAATCATTTACAAATAACACACTTGGGTAATGATTTCTAAAGTAAAAATATTTATCAGCTTCACATGGGATAATTTGTTGCATATGTTACTAAATTAAACTGCACATACATAGAAGTCAGATGCTGGATACACAAGGTGAAAGCTGTCCTCACCCTTGTCACCAGGATTAGCACTCATGGTGTCCTCTTCTCCTTAGCTCGGTGTGTCAGAGTCACATGTGTCTTTGCAACAGATATTTTTATTACATCTAAAATTTTATTCCACCTGGAGTATTAATAGTATATAGTACTATCCTCTATGGCCATATACCATTTGTTAAGAAAAGGCAGGGTTAGGATGTGACCTCTGTACTCTAAAGACTACAGAGCAAAGCATGAAAATCCCGAGTCAGGTTCACTCTTGAAATTCCCAAGATTTGTCAACAATTGGTTCTAATGCAATGTAAAATGACACTATAAATAAGACATGTGAATCTTTAAATGATCAATTACTAAAATTATTTTTTACTCCTTTGTCATTTACTTTATATAAGTGCCAACTCCCACACTCTCATGAGATGCCAACAAGCATTTTGATGCCTTCATTTCCTATGCTCTCAGCCACTACCTCTTGCTATCTCACACATGCTCCACCTTTTCCTCTTTTTCTCAAAGGACATGGACTAACAATAGACTGGCTCATGTGTCCATGGCAATACCATTGGTGCCACTGGATAAAAAAAACTAGTGTGTTTTGGATAGTTTCATTTTTCTTTGCTTCTATTTTGGTGTGGATGAGGAATTCACAATTCATTTCTCAATCATAGCCCTTCTTCAGCAGAAGGGTACCTAATATTCCCCCTCCCCCCCACTGTTCAGTGGAAGATTTTAAGGGAAGAGGCTGGGCCAGACATCACTTGTATATTAAACATTGGATTGAACTACTCTGTGACTCAGACAAACCATTTGCCTCTTTGTCCTTCAATTTCTCCATCAATGAAATTGTTTTGCCTCCCTTGTGCACAGCAATTTTGAAAGATGAAACATAATTTTTGAAAAGAAACATGCCACGTAATTTTGAGGTATTAGTCTTCTGCTTTTGTAATACCAAAATGACCACCATTCATTAAGCTTTTTGAATAGGATAATTCATTATTGCTCTTGATGATGCAATTATTATGGCTTCATTACTGTGTTACCATGCCTTTCAAGTTCTTAATAACACCTTTATTTGATATCTTATTTCACTTGTAGTTTACTTTATTATACAAAAGTATCTGGGTTGTCATTTTTAATATTCAGAGATGTAGGGGTCTGTTATGAATTAATAGAAAATATGTATTTAAATCAAATTCTTGTCTGTTTGTACCAGCCTTCACAAAGTGAGAGAATTTTATTTTAAACTTAAATATTTGAAGTGTATAGCTTTGTGCAAACTTAGAAGAGATATTGTGAGAGAGTGTGTTTTGTGTTTTTCTTGAAATTCTAGAATTATAGACTGCCTTATCTTCATCCATATGTAGCTTTTATTTGAATGAGTATTAACTTTCCAACATGCCTTTTACTTAAGCAGTACATGTTAAAATATTATCAGTTTCCCAATTACAAATCCTGTTCCTGTAATTCATTTTGATGCATTGTTAAGCTAGTGCATAAAAATTGCATGTATTTATGTTTTGCAACATGATGTTTTGGTCTATATAATGCAATGAGTTAAGCTAATTAATGTATGCATTTTCTTTCCATTTTTTTGGAGGGGGGAGGACACTCAGCTACCTCCTAAGGAATTTTGAAGTGTATCTTCAAAATTTATGTAAGCATTATCACTGGGTTATACAACATGCCATATAAACTTGTTTTCCTTGTGTACCTGAAAGTTTATGTTCACTCTAATTTTTCATATTTAATATAAGTTTCTCTTAGGCTCATCATAGTTTGCTAAATTATTTCCAGTGCCTCCAATATATATTTTATTAATTCGTTTACTTTAGTGTAAAAGATGCAGTATTATGCATTTTTCTCATCATATACACTGGGCATAAGAAAGTCACCTAATGACTAGAGTCCTGCCTGGTGTGGCACAGGAATAAGGAGGGTTAACCTGTTGATTCTTTCTTGACGCAGGCTTCCAATTCATTCAAAGAAAAGCAGAAGTCTGAAACGCAGATGCTTAGGCAAGGCGTGTCTCTGTCTGGTCAGTATGGCAGCAGCATTGCAGTATCTTCCAGTCATGCTCATGTAGCCATGGAGGGAAAGCACAACAGCAGCCACCAAGCGCTCCTGCAGCATCTACTCTTGAAGGAACAAATGCGACAGCAAAAGCTTCTTGTGGCTGGTAATTAATAATGACATCACTTTCAGGTCCTGTTAGGACTATTACCAGAGATCCAGCATCACATCTCTTTAACTCAAAACTGTAATGATGATTCTAGTTGCCATGCAAGTTCCAAACACTTGGCACTGTGGGAGGAACTATGGTCATTATGTACTGCTGACCTGTGGGGTGGAGTAAGAGAACCTCTGGGTATAACAAACTGCATTAGTGGTTGATGTGTCTGCTGCTCAGTTACAAGCCTGGCCAAGGCTTTGCTCTTGTGTCTTCCGGCACCCAAGCTACCCTTCTTCAGTTGTCTGACAGATGCTTCTTGTCTTTTCTTAAAATTATCTATCAGTACATCTTTGTTTGCATATAAATGTGTAAACATACTCTCACACACATTTTGTTTTTCAGGTGGCGTTCCCTTACACCCTCAGTCTCCTTTGGCAACAAAAGAAAGAATTTCTCCAGGTATTAGAGGTACCCACAAATTACCCCGTCACCGACCCCTGAATCGAACCCAGTCTGCGCCTTTGCCCCAGAGCACGCTGGCTCAGTTGGTCATTCAGCAGCAACACCAGCAGTTCCTGGAGAAGCAGAAACAATACCAGCAGCAGATCCACATGAACAAAGTAAGACGCAAAGCAAAGTTAAATGTTAAAATCTGTTTGCTGAGATTTGCCAGGAATGAGAAGGGGATGTTGGGATTACACAGAAAGCAGACATTACCATTCTTGCCCAGACATCTGGGCTGAAGGATAGGATCACAATACTACCATTCTCACCGTTTTTATGTTTATAGGACAGTTGAAGTAAAAATGAGATCATGGGTTAACAATATGATTTCTGATTGAGAAGGTGTTTGTTTGAATTCACAGGGACCTAAGTCCTGTGCGTATGAAACCTCATTTGTGATGCAGGGCACATGTGTGGGTTGTCAAGTTAGAAAGGTTACTCAGGTGTTGACAGGTAGGACAATGTAAGCCAGGGTGGTATTCCTTGGCAACATGTTTCCATCTAGGTTGTGTTTATTTTTCTATAACCTACTTAATTCCAAAAGCCATTTGAAGCAGTTTCATCAAAACTTCTAGTAATTTCTTCCAAGGACCCTGGTTTGGGCTGAAACAATCTTGGTCTATACAACTGAACCAACCACAAAGAAACAGTGATTGCAGTACAATCAGATCTGACAGCACATCCTGTGAATCTGTATGACCCCTGTCTCTCCTCTGTACTCTGTAATAAACATGCATGTCCTACAGGCATTATTGTTTAGTACCAATAGATAGACAGCTCCACTTAGTCAATGCTTTGTTCAAGTACAAATCACAGTCACAACAAAATGAGCCCTAGTGGGTGCAGATGGCATCATTGTCCTGGACATCTTCCTCCTGGCAGGAAGAGTGGGGTCTTCATTTTGTCCCTCACCCCCCCCACACTGCAAGCTACACTAAAGATTGTCTCTTCTTCTTAACCTTCCACTCAGGGACAGAGTCAAGGAAGGAGCTCCTACTGAAGAGTCCTGAGCAGTACTGAGCAATACTGAACACAAATTTTTTCAGCCTAGCCCCTTGCTTTTTGAAGACTGTGTACTGTGAGTGGGTTGAGGTACTGAGGTGGAATTGTGCTCTTCCAAACCTTCTTTCACTAGAGCTTGCAGACTAATGGTTCTCTACCTGTGTGTTGCAACCCCTTATGGGGTTGAATGATCCTTTCACAGGGGTCTTCTAAGAAAACATAGATATTTATGTGATGATTCATAACAGTAGCAAAATTACAGTTACAAAGAAGCAATGAAATAATTTTATAGTTGACGTCACCACAACAAGAGGAACTATATTAAAGGGTTACAGCATTAGGGAGGTTTTGAACCAGTATTGTAGATGCTTTCTAAGTCATTCGATTGCTACAGTGTTTCTTTAGTTGGTTAATTTCATTTCTATCAAAACATTTTTTTTCTGGAAGGAATTATTTCCTTTCTCTGCCTGTTGCATTATTCATTAGCTTGATCGCACAAGTGTACTCTTTAGTGGTAGAGTGAGGTTCATTTGTTTTGTGGTGTCCCGAACAACTTAAATCGACTACATATTCTTTTTTAAAACATGCCCCTTGCAAGAAATATATAGGGATGGAAGAGTGGGAATTCTATGTTGGTCTCATAATCTTTGACTTGAAGTTAGGTTTGCTTATAAAACTTATATGTAAACTTATAAAATTGGACTATGTTAACACTTTTCTGGCACTCAGTTTCATATTTATCAAAGTACATTATGCTGTTGATAAATTGGTTAAGTATGCCTCTTCGGTATCACATGTTTTGTATGAATACCTTTAGAATATTTCAGAATTTGCTTTTTTCTAACCCAGTGTTTCAGATGGGATGCTGATGCCACATTTTCCTCTTTGGTATCACACTAGAGATTTGACAGGAAGATGCTAAGCTTGGTCTCGGAACCAAAGAAAGATGAAAAGCAGGCATTTGCATTCAAGCAATGGGCAAAGCAAATCTTATCAGCAGCCCTTCCTATGTGGGGCTGATTCCTTGGAATCTGTTAAGAATTCTCCCCCAAATTAGAAACAAACCTGTACTCTGAGGTAGACGTTTATACAGTGGTTTGATTATTAAATCTTGTCTTAATTGGGTAAAATGAAGGCCAGAGAACTTCAAAGTGTGTGCTGACCTCTGTGTGTTAACTCCTCTCAGCTCAGGCGTTTGGATTACTGGAGCAGTTGGCTCTTCTCCAAATATATATTCCATATGTTTAGTCAAGTGGCATATGCACATTGGATATTCTCTAGATTGTGAAAATATTTTAGCTGTCCTCAATTGTCTAAGGAAATGTAGAAGAATCATATTAAAGAAAATATTGAACCTGTATTATATTTTGACATGTGTCCAATAGAACCACCAAGACTCTTCACCCCTTTTGCCAAGGTGATGAGGGTATTTACTTTCTGTTGGGTTAGAGCCATGACTCAGATGCCAAGAGTTACCTAGTTTCTTCATAATAATATATTTATGTGTGTTCTTTCTATTTCCTTAGAATAATTATTAATAAGAATCAACCACAGAACATTCTGTCATTTTCTATTATCATGGATGAACTTTGATGTAATCCATTCCAACTGGAGCAAATAGTTGGCATCACAATGTCACGGTCCTTACTCATGAGTAGTCATAACAGGAAATAAGCATATGTGAAAATGTAGGTGTGCAAATGGCATGCTTAAAATATATTTTCCTTTAAGTAACTTAGCACTTTATAGTGCTTTTCCCCCTTGGGGACTTAGAGAAAAATATAAAATAAGAACATGGCTAAAAATAAAGGCATCAGAACTGTCAAGATGATCCACTTAAATGTGCTTGTTATCTCATGTGATGAACTGAGTTTGATCTGAGAACCCACATGATAGAAGCAGAGAATGGACTTTTACAAGTTGTCCTGTGGCTTCCATATGTGTGCTATATGGCATGTGCATTCCTACACCCTTACACACAAACATAAATATAAATAAATAAATACATAAATAAGTTCAATACATACTTTGAAAATAAGGCTATTTCTAAATCAGTATCTGGTTACATAGTTGGCCTTCAATGATATATTTGAATTTCCAATAATCTTAGAAAGTTTGGAATGCAACCTCTACCTTATGTATGTGATATAATGCTTCTCACTGAATTGTGAAGAACAATTATGAAACATGTAACAGAAGTATTACTAATCACACACTGACAATTTAACAACTTGTCTCTATTTCAACACCATTCATGTGGGGTATTTGTGCCTCCCAGGATTATTTGCCTCTTATAATTATGTTTTAAATGCTCAAGAGGTGATCAGAAATACAATATTTTTATTGCAGAGTCTGACTGCAAATATAGGGATATCTTGAAAGGAAGAATAGATCTGGGTCATAA
This sequence comes from Phodopus roborovskii, assembly GCF_943737965.1. Classification (NCBI taxonomy): domain Eukaryota; kingdom Metazoa; phylum Chordata; class Mammalia; order Rodentia; family Cricetidae; genus Phodopus; species Phodopus roborovskii. Next base: position 13,179,223 of record NW_026125391.1, read on the forward strand.
AGGAAACTCATTTACAATGATTTACCACTGCATTTGTGAGTTTGAATATCCTATCTTTATCAAAGGTTTTTGACATGCTTAATCTTGCAGAAATTATATCATACAACTTTTGTTTTTGACATTTTTCAAAAACAAAACTGTGCTTTTATTGCCAGTGTATGGTATGTTGACATTATGATACCTTACATTTGGTAAACCTTAGAAAAGCAAACAAATAAACAAATAAAAACAATTTTTTTATCCTAGAACCAAAAGAGAGCAGTTTCTTTTGCTAATGTGTTTTGTTTGTCTTTTTGGAAGACAAAAAGAGTTCCCAATGTAAGTATTTCACCAAAATATTAAAAACAACATTTCCACCCCCCACCACATACACATAGAGTAGTAGGATGTGGGCAATTTTCTCCTGAACCCACTTTGAGTTTAAATATTGCCAATCTTTATCCCCAGGACAAAAACTATGGTTGAGTTAAAAGGAAACACACACCAGTCATTTGCCCATATTGATGATTTTTTAACATACTTTAAGAAAAGTACACCTCTCCAGTCCTGTCACTGTAGGGTGTTGTTTTCCAGAATGCCCTTTGGGCTTTCATTTTGAGGCCTTTAACACAGCTCTCTGTTCCCCCAACCCCTAACATTGTCATTCTCTTGTAGGTTTAATAGAACAACGTTGGTCCATGCCCAAAAGCTTCTGCTTTAGCTGAAATTTCATAATCCTCTAAATATTTACTTTTAAAACATTTATCCCATGAAGTGTACTGGATCTGAAGTTTTAACATGTATTTTACTCACATGTCCATCTACCTGTAGTCACTCAGAAGGTCACTATTGAATGTGGGTAGACTCTGCCTTGGCACTAAAAGTCTCCACCACTGTGCTCAAAGAAGGAAGGAGAAGATGAACTCACATACTAATACATTATGTTCAGCATCAGGACAGAAGATGAGGAGGCAGAAACTGAACTTTCTGAGGAAAAAAAGTTGAGATTTGTTTACTGACCTCTATTATTTTGTGTTTATAGTCTTCTTTCCTTTTTTGTTTTCATTCCTACTGGCTCTGATAAATATTTTACTCATTCCTATGGCTGGACATCAGCCAACACATTTTAAAAAGCATGTATAATTCAAGAGATGATATCTTATGTATGCCAAGGTTCAGTCTAGATAGAAGTATTCATTATTTATTTATTACCATGATATTTTGGCATTGTGACATAAGTAATATTTTATCATAATAAAAATATGTCTATGACAAGACCAGTAAGTTGAAGGCCAAAACAGATGTTCTGTGTTGCCTTATTAAAACAGGTAAATGTTCTAGTCTGACATTCAGGGCAAAATGCAGCTCTGCTCAACTCCAAAACTGAGCAAATAGGAAGTTTTCTTAACATTTTTGAAGAGAGTTTGACCCTGAATTCAAGTACTATATGTTTCATTAATTCCCTTTAATGTAATTGTATGAATCAATGTTACATATCCTCTATACTCCCTAGTTATTTATAACCATTCCCTGTCCCCAGTCATTTATACTCATAAACCCCAGAGTATATCTTTCACATCAGTAGTCGCATGCAAACATAGCACTTATGTATTTCCATGCAGAATTGAGTGCTAATATACGATTACTGTTTGTAAGTATTTTGCCAAAGATGTTTTGAAAATCAGAAATCCTATAGACATCTATATCTCAAATCTTCACTGCTTATGAAGCCATAGTTCACATTCAGAAACAAATTTATACTGCACATTGGGTTTATTCTAGTAAGTATAATCCCACTCTGATATACTGATGGAATTTCATTTTGAAGCACAATTAAAGACCTGTAGCCATCTCAGCTCTGTTGCAGAACCTCTTTATCTTAGTGTACTTTTCTGTTTCTTTCCTGTGGCCTGCATCTCTCTACTGTCTGTTCCTCAAGCATAGTACTTAAATAACACCAGCTCTCTTTGACATACAGAATCTACTATTAACTGAGTTCTCCACACCAGCGTCCTTCTATGCATTATCCCTTGAACTTTAACAACTTTACAAAACCACCAAGCATGTTCATTTTCCAGGGATTTCATTGAATTGAACAAGTTGACTGCTTCCTGTCCGCAGAGCTGGAGTCTGTTCTCAACTGTTGTGTCAGTGATTTTAGTCATGTTCTTATCAATAAGCAGACAAGAGGCTCTTCCTGTCTTATGTCACAAAGCTATGGAAGTCACATTTACAAGCAAAGCAGAAAAGTATTTTTAAAGGCAAGATCACCCTCTGATTTTATACTGCTTTTGATTTGCCAGGGTGAAGAAACCCTATTCCCCTCTATATTGCCTTCCATCCAAGTACTCACTCACTTGGCAGTCCTCATAGGTGGCCGTGGCAGTGGAACTCTCAGATATCTTGTTGGAGCAAAGCTTGAAAATGGCTTACCATACATATGCACATGATGCACAGCCTAGCTGCAGACAGGTCACATTGTGCTTCTTTCTTGCATACCAGCACACGGCTGTGTTTTATGCTGGACAGACCATCTTCTCCCGGGAGTTCTGAGCAAGCCCAAAGCTAAAAGTTTACTGACTTCATCAAGTTCTGCTGAGATGCAAATGTTGGCATCTCTTCTATGGGTGGTTAGAAAATGCCTCGTTTTAAGTCTTGAAAACCTGATGAGTAGAAACTTGAACACTGCTTTCATTTAGGAGAGTAGGCATTACTCTTGTCAGGATTCATTTCTTCCCATCCATCTGACAGCTTGTTTCCATGCAGAGTCTTTTAATCACCAATTTAGGATTACATTTTGCCCATTAGATGGATAGCATCTTCAAAAACGTTAGCACACACTGAAAGCAGTTTTTATTACAGTAAAAAGCCCCCTCGATTATTTATCTATGTATTGAAGTTTATAAAAGAAACTTTGACTTTCCTATTAAATAGATTCTGTTTTGACATGATTAGCCTAATATAAATAGATCCTTGTAGGTACGTAGTGTGCTTTTTAAAAAATCTACTTCTGCTACACAACCAGCTTGCATCACCATGGAAAATTTATATAAAAGCATTTCACTATATAATTACAACTTGATGGTTTAGAATATACAGAAAAATGCTTGTTGCTTTATTATTAGATATGATGAAATCTTGTGTTTGGAAATGAAACTAAATGACCATTCTAGTGGATTAATGTCTAGACTTTATAAACACATAGCCACAGCATCAAGGGGAGGGACCTCAAACTTTATTTTTTCAATCTACACATTAATCTACTCAGAGGCACTTTTATTGAATAAAAAAAATAATAGCTGAATAGTGCTATGAGGTAAGCGACCAGGGCAAAGAAAATTGTCTGGGAAAAGAAGCCGTGTGAATATTGTGGCTGATGTGAATTCTAGGCTGTTCAAAAGAAGACCAGTGTTAATAATCTGGTTGTTTTTCAGCTTTGACAAATAGTTCCATTTGGCAGACTGAAATAATTAAGTCTGGATAAGGAATTTTTAATATAGCTTAAGTGATCTATAGAATGGAGAACCACAAGGGTACAGCAGTTTCCTTCTTAGGGGTTCAAGTAACTTTTAAGTCATCAACTTTAGTTCCATTTTTCTATACCCCTCAGCTCTTTCTATAAATGTTTGTTCAAATCTATGGGGATCATAGGATCCTCAATTGGCATCTGATCTAGAATGTTCTGGTATCTGCAATCCCACAACCTGGATGTCCCACCAACCTCTTACTATTAATTGTATATCCAGCCACAAAACCTAAATTTAAAAAGTTAGTGCTAGCACAGAAAAACCAATGATGTTCCACAAAAGATTTGGCCCATTTATAACTATGATGGTGAAACTGTAAATAAAAATGTGTGTATTCTTTTCCATGAATGTCCCGTAGATCATGCCCCATATAAACTGTTAATTACAACTGAAGACAGTTGTGTAGAACACAGAACACACACAAACTGCAAAAGTGAGGCCAATTATTAGTCCCTCTAAAGCACATTCCTGAAACGTCATATAATTATTTGTTAGTTCTGCATCTTTGGTCAGAGTATTCAGCACTGTGTCTGATCATTCTCTAATGAACAATTTCAGAGGCATGGCCAGGGAGGATGGCTTGAGAGGATATTCGGAATAGAGCTTTATGAACATGGCTGTCCCTGTGCAAACCACAGAGTGTGTGCTCCTAGACAGCATTCTAACTCTATTTTCCTTATCAGGTCAATAAAATGGCTGTCTAAGAGTAGTAGAATGTTTCCACTGCACATATTATATACCACTTACCTCAATATCTACCTTTTTGTAAGCCAAACCACCACATTTTGCTCTGGCTCCCTCAAGAAACAAGCTTTGTTTTCTCTTCAGAACAATATTATGGCTGGTGACCAAGCTTTTTATTGAAGTATAATTTGCAACACAGTAAAACACATTTATTTTGCTACACAGTTCAATGAGTTTTGACAAATCCATATTGTCATATAGTTTGCACAATAGCTGCATTCCCTCAACTTCCCTCCTGCCATTCCTCTGTAATCAGTTTCTACCTTACCTCCTGGCAAAGTAATCAAGGATGGAAAGTAAAACATATCACAAGTACAGGAAATTGTTTATTTTAAGACCATAAAAACAAAAGCCCTAACTAGTTTATCTTGTAGAATGCTCCAGGAATTACTGTCAGAGCATCAGCTTTCAGTGTGGGCATGCTCTGGCTTTTAGGACACCCAACTTCTAGGCACATTAGAAAATAGAAAGATTCTAAAGAATGTCTACATTTTGGGCATTCTCTGAAACATGAAATGGCAGGCTTACTATCCCCCCTTCCTTTGATCATTGCCATTTAGGTTTCCTGTCTCCATTCTTAAATGATACCTTCCCTGTTTCTAGTTTCCAGGAGGGAAAGATTGATCAATATGGAGGCGATGAGAGAGGGAAGAAGGGAGGTGGGGTGTGGTTGGAGGACACTGGCATTGAGCTTCTGTCCATACCGGGACCCCTGCAAATCTACCGAGCATGAAAATAAAAGTGCTACTTCCCATTATGCATTTTACCTCTACCCCTAAAGAGTGAAAGAAAAAATGTTTTAATGCTTTACCATATAAATATTGGAAAGGAGATTATGAAGGATAAATTCCAGTGTTACATTAATGGATATAAAATTACAGCATTATTAAAAAAGAACAAGGTGTGGAGGACAGCTAGTGTTCTAAAGAAAAACTCTTAAAATTTTACTCTTCTGCTAAAAATTACCAAGTTCTGTTGTCAGTTCTTATGTCCATGTCACCTACTCAGGCCTAGGAGCTTGCTTCATTGACCGGTGTCTTCCCAGGGCCTCACAGTTAATGCTCAATAAATTAATGGTCGAAGGAATGAAAGACCAGATGGAAAGTAGCTAAATGGAAAGTGTTTTGAGTCTTCTCTCCAGAAGGGACTAGTCACTGAAATGTTAAGAAGTTCTGAGAACCAGCTGTCCTCATTGCAGGCGCTGTCTGGATAATCATTGAGAGTTAAAAACATAAGGATGAATGTATCCAAAATCCACTTGGTCCTTTGGATTCATACACGTTATCAGTAAGAAAGTATGTATGGCAGTCTGGACTTTTAATTATATCAACAATAACATTGTCTTCTTGTCCCTTCATTTTGACTCTACTGATTATTTTACTCAGATGTACAGCAGCAAAATGACACAGCATCTTTTGGCTTGAGGATGGCATTCCTCTCTAAGTAGACCTCTTGATTTGAAAGTCCTCCAAGTTCTGCATGTTGTTTTTGAGAACAGTTGGTACATACCTAATCTATTTGTGAATTGAGACAGAATTTTATCATTATTTTTAAGTCTAGTTTCCTTGGAGCTTAAGGGAAAGGTCTTATTTTCTAAAAGAAGGATATTACATTTATTTAAAAGAAAAAGAAAGGCAGGCTTGCACTATTGCCTGAGTAAAATCTGTTTTAAAATTTTTAGGCAGAAGTTTTAAAATGTGGTGAGCTGCTTGCAGGTTGTTTTGCAGACCAGTTGCATCAGGTGCATGGGTATGCTTGCTGGTTTGTCCACAATGTCAGAAAATCATCATTAATCAAAGATAGATTTACCCCTTGAGATAATCTTTAGTTTATGATCCATAATTGAAGATTTTTATAGGCAAATGAAGGATTTTATGGAGAATATTTAAATTATAGGAATTTTAGCTATTATAATGAAAAATACTTATGCTTCTACTAAATTTATAGAGTTGGAACCAAGCAATGTAACTTTTATAGCAATGAGATTAATGTGCTAATATGATAAAATTAGCAATACAACTTTCCAACAGTATTTAATGAATTTATATAATGTGATCTATACAATATGTGATTTTGTCATAAAATGTTAAACACTAAAACTATGGATTGTTTCTAACCCTAGGACGTGTAGCTAAAAATTAGAGAGTTTAGTTGAATTTCTTACTTGAAAACAAGGTATTTGGACCATTTGTCACAGTTCCTGAAAGAATATTCATGTGAGTGGGTGTTTGTCACAGGTGACCAGTGTGGTCATGCACTGCCTGTGGGTCTCTCAGAGTCTGCACAATAGCAGCAAAGCAGTATAAAGACTTAGGGCCACAATGACAGATGAGGACACAAAGGTTAAAGGAAGAAGAGAGGCTGTGTAGCCCCTGTCTCCATCTCAGCTGGAGTCCCCACCTAAGTGACTCACCTGGGGTCAGATGAACAGCACACGGTGTGTTTTACAGATGGGAACTCAGCAGAGGTTCACTCAGGCTTGTGCATTTATCTGTCGCACAGATGTTCCATCTCCTGTTTTCTAGCCAGCAAGGCAACAGGCTGCCTTTGCTGAGGGATCACCTCCAGATGTTCAACTAAAGAGAGACCCTGCCACCCCACTGAGAGTAAGCAGACATCTCTCCCCATCTGTGGCCACTCAGCGGCAGTGCAAATTAGAAAAGGGTTAGCGGTACCATCTTCATAATGGTTGTATTTGGAGTTCAAAAACACATAGAAAACAACGTAATCTGAAGACTTACAAATAGTATGAAGTGACTGTTCATTTTAAAAATCTGAAATAAGTCAAACTGGGCAGGCAGAATTTCTCTGTGACTTTTGTTTGTAGATTCTCCTTGCTGATGTTAATTGCTAATTTTTCCATTCTGGCAAATGTGAGTATTTAAATGAAAACAGCCTTGGTTGGATACCTAAAATGAAATGAGAAATGAAAGTTAACCCCCTCTGTACATTTATGTCTCATGAAACTAGCTTCAAGATGTCCCGTTTGTTTGGTTATGTCTTATAAATGTTCACAGAGAGCAACTTCATTCCCCAGATAAAGAAGTAGAAGACATTGATCACCTCCATAGTGCTTTGCATCATATCTGGAGGGCAGAGTTGGAAAGCTCTGCTACTAAGCATTAAATTTGCAGCTATTTGTGATGCTCCAGCTAGGTGCCATGCCATGTGTGAGGTGTTTGGATATAAAATGATGAGAAAAATCCACCCTGTGATCTTGTAGCATTTGAATTCCAGTAAGAAACTCAAGTAACTATAACTTAACAAAAATGGCAATATAGTGCAGAACCATAATCTGGGCTACAAAGAAAAAATATGTTAGTGCAACAGTAATACAGTTGCATTCTATAAGAAACCAGACCAGTCATTTAGTTCTCAGGAAGTTTAAAGGACAGAATCCTTCAAGGTCTCATGTAAGAGCCAGCCTGACATATTCAAGTTTACAAGATGGGCAGAGGACAGGTTATACTCCACTGAAATCAATAAGGCATGCCAGGTCACAGAGCATCTTTCCACCACTTTAAGAGTTTGGGTATTATTGTAAACATGGTAAAAAGCTATCTGACAGTGTTATGTTGAGAACTGATGTTACCTAAGAGAGTTAGAATTGATTATTGGAGCTCCAGTGTTGAAAAGATTTAGCACTAAAATTAAGCCTAGACAGAGATTCACAGCTAAACACTGAGCTGAACTCCTGGAGTCCAGGTGTAGAGGAAGGAGCGATGAGCAAAGGGGTCAAGAGCATGCTGAGGAGACTCATAGAAACTGCTGACCTGAGCAAGTGGGAGCTTTCATACTCCAGTCTGACAGCATGGGACCAGCATAGGACTGACCCAGGCCCCCTGAATGTGGGTGTCAGTTAGGGGGCCTAGGCAGTCTATGGGACCTCTGGCAATGGAACCAGTATTTATCCCTACTGCATGAACTGGCTTTTTGGAACCTATTCCCTATAGAGAGTGACCTTGTTCATTGTAAATACAAGGGGAGGCCTTGATCCTGCCTCAAATTATGTGACAGACTTTGATGATTCCCCATATGAGAGGCCTCACCTTCTGTGGAGTAGATAGATGAGGGTTGAATGGAGAGATGGTGGGAGGGGCGAGTAGAAGGATACAAGGGAGAGGAAACTGGGATTGGTATGTAAAATAAGATTGTTTTCATTAAAAAAGAAAGAAAAAAGGAAGCCCAGAGTTGAGTGTCTTGTTGCTCAGGGAAAAATGATTTTGGTTAGCCTTCCAGGAGCGGCAGTGGGAATGAAGCACTCACAGGCTTCACTTTGAGATTGACATGGGCTTGCTAACTGATGCCATGGAAATACAAGGGAGACGAGGATAAAGTTTAGATACATGGTTCATGACAAGGGGTGCTGGTGCTTATTTGGTGAGAAAATTCAGGCAAGCAACTGTTTGGGTGGATGCAATAGAAATCATCTTGGTGCTATTGGAGGTTTATGATACCTTTTAGGTATGTTATAGCTAAGTGCTTTTGGAAAAGTGTTAAATATGTGTTTGGAATGCACTAGAGCAAGTTGAATTGTTTACACTGCTCAATTTCCATCACGATATGACTGTTTTAGAAGAGAATGTAGACAGGAAGAATATAACATGTTCTCTTTTTGAAATAACAAATTTCCATTTTGTGTTCATGGGGGTGGCACAGTTCCTTTTGAATAGAGATTCTTTCTTCATAAAATAAGAGTTTTTGGATGTTAGTAGACATTTTTCAACTTCAACATTATATATATGATTTCAACTCATAAACAGCTGCCCTGTCAGGTAGAATTTCTTTTACAAACCATTCTGGAATACTGTTCTGTTCTTGGAAAAAGACCATTTGATGTGGTCTTATGGCCAAGTAAAGGCTGTATCAGTCACTGTGAATGCTTTTATCCTTCTCTCCCTGCTAATACCTCAGAAGTAGAGATGAAGCAAGGGAACTCACTGGAACGAACAGCATTGTTTCTCGATTACATTTTAAGAAGTGTTTCCTGTAATGCCATGATGTATCTGTGTGTGGGAATTTGTAAATACTAAGTCAGTTGGGTTCATAGACTAGATGAGGTGATTTCTAGATGTTTCCATGATCTAAAAACACATTAGAAGGTCAAATTTCAGAAAGTTTTCTGTTAAAAGAACACACACATGTTCTACTAACACTTTTCATATCTAAGTTTACATTAACATGCTTGTCATTGATCAGAGTTCTACTCAAGTACATAATACTGTTTGCCAGAACTAGTGAACACAGCCTCTTCATTTCCAAGGTGGTGTTATTTGTATCTTGTTTGACTTTATTATTCTACCTGTCCTGATACCTATCAATCCTATTTAAATGACCATGGACGGTGAGGTGAGGGTGAGGGCAGGCAGTAGAGAGATGAGTCAATAGTTGAGAGGATCCAAATTCAGTTCCCAGTAATCGTGTTTAGTTTCCAGCACCTGTGCCATGCTTGGCCACCTCACATACATCTGTAGTGATAGCTTCAAAGCATCAAACCCAGTGCCCTCCACTATCATCCACACACATGGCATACTCACAATTACAGTTGGCATTTTTTTTTTTTTTACTCTTTGGAGGGCCCACCAACCAGCTCCCAAATAGTAACAGAGACTTATTATTACTTATAAATGCATGGGCATAGCTTGGCTTGTTTTGAGCCAAATTTCTCAACTTAAATTATCCTATCTACTCTTTGCCACTGAACTTTTATCTTTTTCTCCTCACTCTGTGGGCTTTCTGTGTAGCTGGGTGGCTAGCCCCTCATGTTTTCTCTCATTCTCCTTTTGTCCTCTTTGATCTTTTCTCTTCCTATTTATTCTCTCTGCATGCCAGCTCTGCCTATTTCTCTCTACTGTTTAGCTGTTGGCCTTCAGGTCTTTATTTGAGCTATCAGGTATTTTAGACAGGCGAAGTATCACAGCTGCACAGAGTTAAACATAAAAGAATGCAAAACATTTTTCATGATTAAATACATGTTCTGTAGCAAAAACAAATGTAACCCATCTTCAACTAATATTTCACAACACATGATAAGTACACATCATAAATAAAAATAAAAACAAATGTTTCATACCATGCCCACCTGAATTTGCCTCTGCGATGTTATTATGAGCTTGACAGGAAAGATGTGACTCAAGTGGAGTGAATGAAAACCTAATTGACACAGATTTTAAAATGAATGAAGAAATAGAAGTTATGATGAGGAGAGGGAATTCAAGTTCTGTTGTGAAGGGAAGGGTTTTTCTTTCATATAGATTATTACTGAAAACATATAGGTGAGAATATCCCAGAAAAGAGAAGAAATTTATAATGATAGGACAGAAGATAGTAGGGGATAATTAGGATTCAGGACACAATCTAAAGGCTTGGCTGAGGTGGGCACAAATACTGTTAATTTTAACAGCAAGAACACTATTGTCCCACCCTATAAAGCATCTGGAGGTGGTTTTTGGGTGCTTGTAATTTTTTTTGAGTGAAATAACAAGCAAGAAGAGAGGAGAACGATTTAAGAGAAGCAGTCTAGCAAGCTAGGGACAAGTGTTGGAGCAAATTAACTGGGGAAATAAAGGATGTGATGGAGTGTTGTTTATGTGCAGAAGAAATAGCTACACTCTAGCACATGTAAATTACAACATATACTGAAGGGAGCATAGGAGTTGAAAGCAGTGCAAGCTGAACTTGGTCCTGCAAGGTAGGAAGCAAGCAACTGAGGCAAGTGATGCTAGTGGGAATATCCCTTAGAAATCACATGAGTGTTAAGGTATGGCTTCCCTAAGAACACGCTAGGAATGACCTATGAGAAGAGAGTAGGTTCACAAAGCTCCTCAGATTTGCCCTCCATTGAGCAGGGACCTTTGCCATAGCATCTCCTGTGGTGTGGACTGTGCAGCCAGTCTCTTCCAAGTGGTTGTCACTTTGCTTGACCACACACCCCATATGTGTCGTTTTTATCTGTTCTCCTTGAGAAGCTATTACTGGTGATATTGTTTGAACATCTGTATAGTTCTGCTTGGTCGGTGTCTTTGGCCCTCCTTTTCTGACAGGCTGGCATCTCCCTTTCACTCAGCCAGTGAAACTCTGGTATCAAGAGATGTTCCATGTTTCACTGAGCTTCTGTTCAGATAAAACAAAAAAAGTCAGTCGTCTTCTTGTAAATATTTCCTTTGAGGGCCATCAAGCTTTCTTCTTTCCTCAAACCAGTCCTTTCTCCTCATAAAACTCCTCTAATATAGTCTGGCTATCAGGTCTGGAGTAAGAGATTGAGAAGATCACAACAGACCTGCCTGGTGTATTTTTCTTAACTCCGCTGTTTCCACTGAAAATAAGGCTTTCTTCCCTTTAACATTCCACCCTCACTTTCTGTGGTCCTGCGTGCTCTCGCTTCCAAAACTGCAGGACATGTGTTCCTACAGTTACATAGCCAGAATTCAGAACAATTGTAGTGTCTGTTCTTCAAGCTCTTAGCAGTGTGCCAACAATTATGTATTTAAGACAGGAATTGCTGATTAGTGTTCAGAACTAGGACAATTGTACAGAAAATAGTTTTCTAAAATGCACTTAAAGGTGTTTTAAGCATGATGGAGGAATTTTCTTCTTATGATGACTATCCAGGAATAATAGAAATTAAATTGTTAGCACAAAGGAAATGAATACTGAAATTTTATTTCCTTATTTTGATATGGATTTTAATTGGTATATGTTTCCTTTGCTTGATCATCTCCTCTGGGCTCAGAGATATTTGGGTCTTATTCTATTATGGTTCATTTTTGTATATTCTTATTCTGCACCAAAATATAGTATGAGCTGTGACACTTTTTCACAAAATCTTCTCAGTGTATCTGCCTCCTTTTCAGCCTTGATCAAAAACAGAACACTTTCCCAGCAACGCCTTCAAGCCATCTCACTCCACTCCTATGCCCACCTGTAGAAGCAGGGAGCTATTATAACACCCAGAGTTTATTCTTTAAAGTTCTTGTTATATAAAAAAATATAGCATTTGACATATAAAAATGAGGTCAAAATTTAACTGTTTTATTCTTCCTTAATATACTTCAACCTGAGCTTATAGAAAGTAAGACATGTCCATTTTCTCAATCATTAACAGTAGCTTGAACATAATTGGCACTAAATAAAGCATTGTTGAAAAAAAAAATGAAAGCTCCCATCATACATTCCTCCAGTTGAATTTAAGGGATGTATCAGCGTGTTCAGGGCTGTTTGAGATGGATGGACCATATGAAATGTAAAGAGCTTGCTCTTAGAAGTATGAGTAATTTTTTATTAAAACATTAAAAATGATTAGATTTTTAAACATGGTTATATGTAAATATGAGTTAAACTAAAATTTTATACAAAAAAAATTATAATTTTTGTTTCCTTGGTCACATTATCCATATGCTGCTAACTAGGATGATTGCCAAACTGGTTACATGTTTATTGACTTACCCAAATAACTAAGATACCTAAATAATGATTTATTTGAACCCCAATTCCTTGTTTACTTCTTACTTAATTCCATTTAGGTCCACTCATAAAATATTATACCCTTCCAAAATTGTAAACTTCTTTTAAACTTCAGAATTCCACAATGAATATTTCTGTGCTTTATAGTTCTATTTCTGAAGTACTGTCATAATTTGATGATATGGGTACTCAAAGATTAGCTATAAGTACTACTACCATTTATGTTGGAGATTTACAACAGTCAATATTTGCAGAAGCATGAGTTTGAAGACTTTCTACACTAACTTCATCCTTTCAAGTTTATTTATATTAAGTAGACTTGTGAAATGTGTCCTAGTGAAAGTTTCGTAGCTTTCATGGACATGGCTTATTTACTCCCCTCCCCCTGCCCATAACGTTTCCAGCATTTTCTAGCTCAAGTTGAATTATTAAAATTGAGAGTATAACTTGACTCTATTACATCAAGAACTATTGACTTTTGAACCCTGAACACTCTCTTTTAGCTGCTTTCGAAATCTATTGAACAACTGAAGCAACCAGGCAGCCACCTTGAAGAAGCAGAGGAGGAGCTTCAGGGGGACCAGTCCATGGAAGACAAAGCAACCGCTAGCAACAACAGCACTAGGAGCAACAGCAGTGCTGGTGTGGATGACACACTGGGACAAGTTGGGGCTGTGAAGGTCAAGGAGGAACCAGTGGACAGTGATGAAGATGCTCAGATACAGGAAATGGAATGTGGGGAGCAGGCTGCTTTTATGCAACAGGTAATAGGCAAAGATTTAGCTCCAGGATTTGTAATTAAAGTCATCATTTGAATATAAATGTATTGCAGGTTTTGGTAAATGGCTATCATTTCCTATCAGCACACATCTCTGATTTTAGTGTTTAAGAATTCTAAAACAGGTAAAATGAATTTCTTTTCTATATAAAGATCACTCTATACTGATCTCTAAATGGGCAAGGGTATCAAGGTTTCATTCAACCTTCACTGGTAAGAAAATGCCTGTTATGCTAAAATTATTCTATATAATTCCCAGGTAATTAATAGGCTTTAAATCCATCTCAAGCCTGATATAACGGCTACTTCTTAAGACAATGAACTCATTGTTGTTTTATCTGCTGAGGTCTGTGAGTACAGAATACAGTCTCCAGACTGATCAATGAAGCATTCTATTAGATATGTTTTTAACATATAGAATTCCTTTTTTCATACCACTGTACATACTGTATCATACCATAGTCTTGAACACTGTTGAAGATAGTCTGCCCCTGCCCCCTTTTCTTCTCTTTTCTTTTAAGTAGAAATGTGGTTGCCAAGTCAACAGATCTAGGTTATCGTGTAGATTACAACTGAAAATATTAGCGATCATGCGATTTTAACTAGAGATGCAAGCCGAAGCTCTGTTTTGAGCATTACATTATGTCTGACACAGCACTGCACATTTCTTAAACCTTGGGAAATTTGCTGACATTGTGTAGTGAAAAAGATCAAAAGGACCTAATGCAAATGTTGGTGAGAGGTAAAGTGCAGCACTGTGGTCCAAGCAGATGCTGCGATGTATGCACAGCTGCAGAAAACACAGTATGATTACCACCTAATATCAAACTAAAGCTAGTTCACCAGAGGGTGACTCACATCTATACCTGCTATCACTAGAATCTCTTGCATACAGTTCCACGGTATAAACCATATCATTTTGACAAGTAAAAAAGAAAAATATGAATGTTGGGTTTAACAGAAGCATCTGCTGTATGTAATGCACCTTCAGAAAAACTCTGTCCCTTTGATGCCACAGAGATAACATTTATGTAAGTCAGTTCTTTGTCAGGTTTCTTCTGTTCTACAGAGAAGCAGTTCTGTGAGGGGACAGAAATGTATTGTGGAAACAGGAAGTACAAGTGATTTGCGTACTGGGGGAATGTAGGAACAAGAATCCAAGGGTAGTGTTCTACTCTTTCTGTTTGGAAAGGGTGTTCTATGAATTGATTTATTGTCTAGGAAAATTACACCACGAGTAGGGAAACCCTACGGAAGCTATTTGCCAGAACATTTCCTTCATATTCCCTTTTGATATATTATTTGCCTTCTTTTACGGGTTTACATTTGTTAAGCTAGTTAAACGTATGCTGTATTAGGCCCCCTTTAATATGGATAATCCAAATTGACCTAGAATCTTCATGAGTTTTTTTTTTCTATTAAAATATTTATATTTCTTGATCCATGGTATTTTAAGGTGTAGTATCCTGTTTCAAGGAGACATAGCACTTTGGCCAAATATAGACATTGTTTAACTGTATGTTATTAGCACGTGTTGTTTACATTTTGCTGTGACATTTAAAACTATTTCTTTTAAAAATGTTCCTGCTAAAGATACATTATCCTTTTTTAAAAAGTCTCCATTTGAATTAAATTAACATAACTAGAGTTAGAAAGTTAAAAGTTTTTCCACATAATGAAAGTCCTTCTGATAATTTGACAACTAGTTCTAATAGGTAACTCTCCCTATCACCAATATGTTTGGCTTAATATATTCCTTCATATTAAAATGACTTTTGTCAGTTGTTTTGCATTAAAAAATATGGCATGCCTAAGATAAAATTGTATATTTTTCCATCTCATAAATATTCATTTTCTTCAAATTCCTTTTTCAATCTCATAAAAAAAGGGATAGTGCATCTTTTAAAACACATTTTATTTGGGGAGGAACACGTGGCTGAGCAGACTTTTGTATAATATTACTTCAAAGATATGTGATCACAAAAAAAAATCCCTATTTTTTATAATGTTATTTGAGAGAACTTCATCAGTACATTTGGTGGACGTAACTGTTTGAATTGATAGTCTTTGAATTTAATCAAGAAACTACCTGGAACCAGTAAAATGAAAAGCTGGACATAACTAACCTTAGAATTAACTGATAAATGTCTCTTCTAAGATCTACTGTATTTATTATGATTTACACCCTTGAAGGTGATACCTTGTTTTGTGTTGTAAATATATTGTTTGTATGTTTCCCTTCTTGCCTTCTGTTATAAGTCTCTTCCTTTCTCAAATAAAGTTTTTTTTAAAAGATCCCTTTTCATACATTTGACTTTGTGTAAAGTTGATATATTTAATCGAATTTGAAACCTGTGCATTAGATCGCATATACAAAAATCATTTCCATTTTTTGCTGAAACAAAAAAAGAAGATACTTTGAACAGTTGATTATAATACCATTTAAAATAAATAAAACAATAACAATATTGAACTATTTATACCAGCCATTATCAACTAGCAGACATATGTGAAATTGGTTGCATGCTCCATTTTGTTCTGTGGCCTTTTTAAGAATGTGTTATCCTCTTTGGTATTTAAATTAAAATGTCATCCTCTAAATATAAAAACTATAAATAGTCCCTAATGCTATTCAACTTAAAAATTTATTTTAAAACTTTAACATGGGCTGTCACGAGCTCAGCACTGGCCACGTGCATCTGCTACCAAGCCTAACAGCATGAGTTTGATTCCCAGTTCCCACATGGTAGAATGAGATTCCCTCAGAGTGTCCTCTGGCTACACATCGGCTGTGGCACATGCACACACAAACACACACACATACACACACTAAAATAAATGAAATTTAAAATTTTAAAATAACCTAAACATCCTCCCTTGACTATAACAAGCTCTCAATAAACATTAAAATGAATCTTTCTTTCTTTTTTTTTACAAGTATTTTAATAATCACATCTATTACAAGGGGATTCTGAGCCACAGATAGAAGTAACAGTGAACAAATTTTAAAGAGAAAAGAGACATCAAATGAGCTCCCTATGTGTGGTGGCAGTTATTGTAACGTTGCGTGAAGAGTAGCGTGGCAGATAAAGACAGCTTTCATGTGAGTTAATGATTAGTTTGCAGTGACATGAGCCAATCCAGGAGCATCCAGCCTGTCCCTCTTCGGGTCTGTTTCCAGCAGAACTTCAAAATGCACTACTGTGTGTTTAAAGGGTTAAAAGTGGTCTGTCAGTGGTATTTGGTTCATTTAGCCTATTCTCTATTACTATCATGCAAGTTAATGTTTCTGTAAGTCAGGATGGTACTACAGTAATATTACATGAGTTATCATTCTGCTAGCATTGGTAAAGGTGTGGCTGAAGCATTGACTTCTACTTTTCATAGAAAGCAGAGCAGTAGTCTTTAAGGATGCCTATATTCATCATACTTGTGTTTGCCAAAAATGTGCTAAAAGGGAATTCAAGTACAATCTATAATTTAAATCTAGTACCTGATTCATATAGGTATTAATAGCATAGTAACTTTTAGATTTTTGTATCTTTTTTCAATAATTCAAGCATGTAACTTTAAATAAGTGTGTATGGATACGAATAGGTATACAACAAAGGACTAAATGAATACAAGATTCAAGTCTGTAATTGTAACCATTCCAGTGAGAGCTCAGAGGAACAAGAGGACTTGGGGATTATTACTCACTTGGTTATTAACTTTTTCACACCCATTTTATAAATGAGAGCACAGGTGGGGTGAATCACAGAATGCAGACAAATATTAGGAAACTTCGGAACGTGTCTTTTGAGTCAAGTTAATACTGTATTTAAATTTTAACATGTTTCTATTCATATAGTTGTTTCCTAGCATAATGACTTCCTGGAGTCTTAGCAACTGTTTAGACAATGAAATCTTTTTTTATCTGTTTTACGAGATGGATTTTACTTCTAACTGTGGCAAACCAAAAATGCATGGAGAATAGTTGCAGGTACCTTAAATCTATTAAGCTCTTCTATCCACCTGAACCTATCAGATTTAGTCATTACCACAACCATTCAAGGTGGTCATTGCTCAGAGCACTCCTGGCAGAGGCAGAGGGAGTCCACCTTCATTGTGAATCCAGGCATTCTGGCACTAGAATTGTGTCCTCAGCCCCAACTCATGCTCTGTGTGCGCAAACACTCCTTTTATATATCTAAGATGCTTTCTCCTATTCACTGTATTTAGCTGCTCCTATAGGTCTCATCTCTCTTCACCTAGGTCTCCCCTTTTCCATTAGCGTTACCTGGCTCTAATCATTTATTTCAGTTGTTGCTATAAACAGCAAATTTGAAATTTTTTCCTGATCCATAGATGTGACTTTGGTGCCCAAGTTATATTCATCCATGTTTCAACATGAAAACATGTATGCATCTTCTTTCTGACTAGAGGCAGGGCTGGGATGGAATGAAACACTGGGTGTACTTGGGGTAAACATTGCAGAGGAAGGAACGTCTCCAAGTTAGTTTTCAGCTGTCAGCTGAATTATCAGAAGGAATCTCAGCTGGACTGTGGGCATATCTGTGAGGCATTGTCTTAATTGTTAACTGATGCAGGAGAGCTTGGCTTGCTGTCCGCAGTTGGCTGTGTAGGAAAGCTAGCTGAGCAGGCATGGGGGAGTAAGCCACTGAACACCATTTCTCTGTTGTATCTGTTTTAAAGCTCTGTTTTGAGTTTCTGCCTTGGCTTCCCTCCACGATCACTATTACAGGCAAGTCCCTGTCCTCTCCACGTTACTTTTGGTTGTGGTGTTCATCACAGCAAAAGAAACCATGCCAGGGCTGAAAAAGTAGGGACTTAGCCAAGTCAACCTGTCTGTCTGTCTCTCTGTGCGTCTTGCCATGTTTCTGCAGTTAAAGCACAGCTCACTGCATGAGCAGATATGACCTCTTATAATCTGTTGAAACGCAGAGGGTGCACTGATAATTACATTGACCAAAAGTGGCCCATTAAAGTGTGAGAAAGGCAACTGGGATCGTTTCCAGCATTCTAGACTTCCAAGAAGGTTGTCTAATTCAAAGGTACATACACATCCTTCTGAGAAAAATTTAAACTCTGGTCACACACCCCAGTTCTGACCCCACTACCTCGATAGCATGCTTTGGAATCCACACATGTCATGCATGCCCCTGTGAGGACAGTCCAATCCCCAATCAGTTTTGGAGATAGTGGAGGTCCCAAACAACTTCCTGATGCATGGTCCAATTTGTCATGGCTTAAGCCACAAATCATCTGATCCTCGGGTTGATAGTTCTTAGAATACATCGTCTCATTTCTTTTATATTTTTCTCATTGTCTTCTGCAATGTGATTCAGCTCCAGAATATTCTCCCTGCATTCACAGCTGTTAATTGTGTTTGTGATTTTTATCTATTTATAACTACTAATTTAAGTAATTTCTATTTGTCTCTGTAATTTCTTGGTCTGCCAGTCCCCCCACCCTGTAATGCCAGGGAGACATAATTATGAAAATTTGGCTTTTACCTTAAGCTTCTTCCCAACCAACTCTTATAACTTAAATTAGCCTGCTTTTATTAATCTATGTTCTGCCACATGGCTTTTTACCTTCCTCCCATTCTGTGTGTCTGTCTTCCTCAGTGTCTTGCTGCTGTCTCCCGAGTGCCTACATTCATCCTGAGTTGCCCTCTCTCCCTGAAAGTCCCTCCTAGTCTCTCCTGCCTGCCTATTGTTCTTTATTAAACCAACCACAGTGACACATTTTCACACAGTGCAAACACATATCCCACAACATTTCCCTGCTACTTTAGACGCTAAGAAATTAGCTTATCTGTATAGCTGTATTTGACCACAGCTTACTAGATTTGATTTGCCAGTGTGGAAGTTTCATGTCTGTGAACTTAGACACTGAGTGGCCATTTGTCCTCCACTTCTTCTCTTTAGTGTGGTGTCTCAGGTACAAGAAGTAATGAGGCACTGGCAAGCACTCCAAGGCCACAAATGTTTTGTGAAAGGAGAAACGTCAGGGACAAAAAGGCCACACAGTGTCCACACCAACGTGTGTCAGCAGCTCATTACTTACTGACATGCAGTACTACTCCATTACAAAATTACATACCATATCATGGAGCAGTCATCAGATGTAGGACACTGGATTGTTTCTACTACTGACGATGCTATGAACATTCACATAGGAGTTTTGTTTCTGCTAACATATATTCTTAATTGTCTCCAGCAACTTCTGAGTCACTTAACAACTTTACCTTCCTAAGGAGTAGTAATTTCCTTTTCCTAAATCTAAGCTATATAGCTTTCCTACAGTAGTATCTGTGGGTTCCCAAATTCTTGCCACCTATCCAATATACGTTGTTCCTGCCCCCCTCTGCTCCTGTGTGTGTGTGTGTGTGTGTGTGTGTGTGTGTGTTTGTGTTTGTGTGTGTGTATGTGTGTGTGTGTTCACATACACACAGGCACTCATGGACTTGTACTGTACCTCAGAGCTCTCCACCTTGTTGTTTGAGGCAGGGCCTCTTATTGAACCTGAAATTTACCAAATAGCCTAGAAAGACCCACCTTAGAGCCCAGAACCTCTGCTATCTCTGTCAGCCCAGCACTGAGATGAAGAGTGAATGCCACCATACCCAGATTTTTATGTGGGTTCTGGGGTCCAGTTCAGGTCCATTTGTTTGCAATGGAAGCTATTTTACCCTGTGAGCTCTCATCCCTGCCCCATTTTTGTGTTTTATGTAAGCAATGATAATAGCTGAGAAGTGCTAGGGTCTTTGAGTTTTACTTCACCCTGGGTTAATGATGAACAGTTTTTCCATTTGCTTATTTTCCATTCGAGGAACTTCCTTAGAAAATGTCTATTCACATATTTGCTACTTTCTTTTTAAAACAACGTTATTTTACATACGAATCCCAGTTCTCTCTTCCTTCCATCCTCTGATTTCCCCTATCCCTCCCCTCACCCCCACACACATCTCCTATCCACTCCTCAGAGAGGGTGAGGCCTCTCGTGGGGAATCATCAAAGTCTGTCATATTATTTGGGGCAGGACCAAGGCCCTCCCCACTGTATCTACACTGAGCAAGGTATCCCTCCATAGGAATAAATATTGGTTCCATTGCCAGTGACCCCATTAACTGCCCAAACACCCCCACTGTCACCCACATTCAGGAGGCCTAGTTTGGTCTTATGCGAGTTCCCCAACTCTCAGTTCAGAGTCAGTGAGCTCCCACTTACTCAGGTCAGAAGTTTCTGTGGATTTCCCCAGCATGGTCTTTGACCCCTTTGTTTGTCACTCCTCCTTCTCAGTAACTAAATTCCAGAATTTCTTCCCAGAGCTTAGCTTCTACATCCATCAGTTACTGGATGAAGGCTATATGATGGCAATTAAGATAGTCATCAATCTGATTATATGGGAAGGGCAGTTAAGGTACTCTCTCCACTATTGCTTAGTCTTCATTGGGGTCATCCTTGTGGATTCCTGTGAATTTCCCTACTGCCAGATTTCTTGTTAACCTTATAATGGCTCCCCCTATCTGGTGTCTCTTTCCTTGCTCTCCTCCCTCTCTGTCCTTCCCCCAACTTTACCTTCCCAATCCCTCAGGTAGCAGAACATGTTTACTATTTTTAAATTGTCCTTTTGTTATTGAGCTTCGAGTGTCAATAAATGCATATATTTCAAATTAAAATAGTTCTCCATTCTGTGAATTTCTTTATAATATCCTTGATAATGCACTTTGATTATCAACCCCTTTTAATCTTATTGAAATATTTCTTTTGTTGTTTATGCTTTAGGTGTCATTTAAGAAACCAACTCCTAACACAAAAATCACAAAGATTTACTCTTATTTTCCCTTCTATGCATTTTGCAACATGCAGTTTTATGCCTATGAGTTGTTCTGAGGTCTGCATATCATTACTAAAATTATTTTCTTTTATATATTCAAGAGTTTTGATATTTTAGACAGGCTACTGCTGTATATCCCAAACTGCATTTAGAATCCTCCTACCATAGTGCTGGAGTTACAGCCTGCCTTAGCAGCAGTGCTGGACCCATGACTCATAAAGCAACTCTTTAAAGTGTGGGGCTCTCTCTTCCCGTGCATTGCCTCTTTCCCCTGTTTCTGGTGAATTCGTCTCTTGCTTTTCTGCCATTCCTGCTAATGACTCTCATCATTTTCTAACATTTGATATAGTTTGCTTCTTTGTTTTGTTTTTGCAAAGAAGCATGCAACTGTTAAAATCTTGATATTTATTATTTGATATTCACTGGGTGAACCAAAATAGGTTTATCTTTATTGTAAGGAATACTGCATGGAGCTGTACTTTTCAAAACGTATCATTTAATTTTCTTCATTGGTATAAAGTCCAACTTTGATTTACTCACATTTATCTTTGTCTAATTTAAACTTAAATTTTCATGTTGTTAAACTTGTTAACAACATGTGTTAAAACTTGTGCCTTTTCTTTGATTTCCCTGATTCTATTAATAGAAGTTTTAGAAAGATTTGAAAAATTTCACTGTTAAGTTGGTTGCCCATATACAGCTATTGAGCATTTAACATGTGGCTGATTAGAAACAGAACATTTCCAAAGGACAACGTATAGTCAAGCTTTGAAAGACATAGCAAAATATGTATATTAGTATTGAAATAATTGATTACATATTGAAACAAAATGTTTAAATGTATTCGATCATATAACTACAAAATTAATCTTATTTGTTTTCTCTTTTAAATATAGCTATTCTAAAGGTCAAGATTATATATGTTATCATACAATTTTTATTTATCTACATACATAAATTATATAATAAATAAGCTTATGCAAATAATAAAACATACACTGAATATGTTTCTATACTAGGCCATCTTCATTTCAGTTTCTATTTTGGTACTGGATAGAACTCATCCCATATATGTGGAAATGTGATTGTAATTCCTGAATGAACATATGTCATGCCAGCATCTCCCCATCACATGTGGACTGAAACACACAGTAGATCTCTAGGATATATGAATGGTTAAAAAAGAAAGATCTTTCTCCTTTACCTTAAAGACAACTCAGTCTCTTAGATCCATTTTCATTATTATTTGTAAGAACTGATCACTGATCACCAACTGTGTCTTTCTCATCTCAAAGGTGAAAAAATGATGAAATGTGCTTATCCTGAACTATCATTCTACAGTGGAAGAACCCACCGTTTGGACACCAGGATAGATTGTCCTTCATTTATCTTTAGTGGCCCTCTCTTCCTTGTAGTTGTTGCTCTCTGTCTCTGTACTTTCAAACCACCACATCATTTCACCCCTGGCTCATCATTCCTCAGTCATTGCCCTAATTAATGCCAAAATAAATCTAGGCTTGGCTCATAATAATAGTTTCTTTTGCATTTGTTGCTCCAATTGAATTAACAATGTAACATAATATTTCATGTTCTCTACAATAAACTCTCCTTTCATGTAAATGACATCAGAGAGCCCTTGTTCTCCTAATACTCAACCTAACACTCTGGTTTGGTACATTTCTCAACATTAAATGTCATTAGGATACAGAGTACATGGCACATTTTCAGTAAGGACAGGGGTCTAATCAGCAGGGTTTCTTCAAGTTTTTATTCCTATCTTGCAAGCTTTGACATCCTTTCCTAAATCCTGTTGTTCCTGTTATCTCTGAATTCCCCAACTCATTTGAACACTAACCTTGTTGGAATGAGTACCACACTCTTTTCCAAGTAATTCTTTTTTATACTTTTCTTTGCTGTTATTATATATGCTTGTCATTCGATCTGAGGGAAGTATACTGAATTACTTGTGGTTCCTATACCATTTGGCACCTGTGAACTGCTCCATTAAATTCATTTGAGAAATTGTTGGTTTATTCTACTTACCCCGTGATAATGATTACATTTTTCCATTTTGTTTTACTTGCTTGCTTTTAATTTTCTATATGACACAGGTCCTTCCCATTAGACTGTTTCATGAGCTGTATCTCATTGATAATGTTTCCTTTAAGCCAGTTCCATTAGATATAACAGCAACTCATTTTCATGACTAGTAAATGCTAGTTTTTATTTTATTAATTTCTTGGTTAAATAATTCATTAGTTACTTGATTTTATATTTTTATGTTTGAATATTTATCATAATATTTTATATACATTTTCAGATAAAGCACTTTATCTCATAATAATCATGGCTTCTTAACATTTTCTTTTCTATATAGGCTACTTACATTTTTTGAAAAGTGAAATTTGGGGAAAAAAACATTTAATATTTTTTCAGAGTATATAAAGCTCATCTTTATCTAAGTAAATTATTGCCAAACATAGAAGCCAATATTCTCACTTTACAGTGTATGAATCAATCCTTGAACAGTGGTTCTTTGCATTGTCCTTGAGATTCACACATGGAAAAGCTTCCTGGCTATAGCCTGTAGGTGACTAAGTTGCTGAACATACAGTCAGTCAACAAGATTTCAAATTGCAACCCACCACCTCATGGTAACTGAATATAAAGAAATGAATCATCCCTAGGCCATGCTACACTTGTTAAATGTGATCATATGCTGTATTTTTTTTTACATAGAAATTGTAGATTAAATCCCTATGAGCAAACTAGAAAGCAAAGCCCCGAAAAGCCATTGCCTGGAAGTTAGCAGGAGGTAGGAGGCTCTCCTTTAGATTTGCTTGGTGCCCTGCCTTTTTGCTGTTACCACAAGTGATGCTATGAGTTGATGTTTTGTTGGGATTGGGATATTATTTTTCCTTTTGAGATGGAGTCTGAAGTAAGGCAGGTACCTGGAACTCCCAGTATATGAGGGAATGACTTTGAACTCTTTATCCTCTTGCCTCCACTTCCTCATTGCTGGGGTTACAGGTCAGCATCAACAACATGAGTCTGTTTCTGTTTTCTATCAAACATTCTGAGAACACTTTGCCTGCGTCAATTTAGATAATGATGAAAGGGTGCATGAAGATGTAGTTTCTGATGGTTTCTTGACCTTAGAGAATTTACTTCATGAATTTAAGTAGCCATTAGTCTTCTGTTAATTACATTCGACATAGAGGCCATGATTGTCTGATCCATCTTTTTAGTGTCTCATATGATTGTTGGTCATGTCAGTTGGCCGTTAATTGTCTTTTTTTCCTTTAACTTTTATATTATGTGAAGTAAAATGCCTTTAACTTTGTTTTCTAAAGTACATATTTTTTTAAATGAGCTTTTTGTTTTACATGATTGTCTGACAATTATCAATATAGCAACTTGATTCTGTTGCTTTTGACTTTTCTTCCCTGTGTGCTGGACCTAGCATCTCTTTCTATGGTACCCTGTATAGTTGCTGTACCTGGATCTGGCACTGTATAGAAGCTGCTAAAGTGTTCTCCAAAAGTAGTTCTGGAATTCAGAACTGTTTCTCATATGGGCTGCTGTTCTATGATAATTTGAATTATTTTTTTAATGAAGCTTATTCTTTGGTCACTAAACTGAATAATTTTTACTGAGTTTTAAAAATACCTTTCAAAATATAGGTTACAAAATCCACAATTCTATATGTTGACATGCATATATTACAATCTAGATGCATAGTATTTATATGACTCCAAGGAATTTCTTCCCCACTAACTTAAAACCAACTTCCCATTCTCACAGTCTGCCCAGGTCCAGACAATTGTTGATTGTTTTTCTGTCACTATTCATTGCTCTTAATTTTTAATCAGTGAATTGTAGTTTAAAAAATATCTGTGGTACTTTTATTCTAGATAATTTCTTTATTCAGACAAACATCTTTTTGAAATCCACTGATGTGATAGTAATATCAACTTTTTAGTTCCTGGATAGTGAGTGTTCCATTGCATAGACATACATCAGATATTTATGAACTGATTTATTGGTCAAAACTTGAGTGTTGTGTGTATGTGGCTGTTATGAGTGAAACTCCAAGGATATTAGGATTGTAGACGGGGAATTTTTCTTTTGATAATTATATATAAATGAAATTCTTAAGCTGAATGCTAAATGTGTATTTTGCTATATAAAAGTCTGTGTTCTTTAGCTATTCATGTATCAGTGAGTATCTAATTCAGTCCCACTGAAGACTTTTCATAATTGTATCCTTTTATTATTGGCTCATGGAATAATACATGTTTTGGGTAAAATCTCCTAGTTCCATGCCTTGACAAAATTGTCATCTACCCCATAGCTTGCCTTGCATTCAGAGAAGCAATGTTTCTGTTTTGATGTGTCACATTCTTCCCATTTTTCTTCTAGAAAATACTTATTTCTTCAAGTTTACTTTTACATTTAGAGTTTTGTGCCTCTCATGAAGACAAGTTGGGGTTCATCATTACATCTGGATATCTAAAATTTCAGCAGTTTTTTTTCCCAAATATTATCTCTGTTACGTTGAGAATTGTTATGGTACTTTTGAAAAAAATGATTGAATATAATATGTGGGCAAATATCTAAACTCTATTGCTTTCCACTGACCTCTGTATTCATATAAATACTATAGGCATATGATTTCTGCTGATACATAGTAGGTCTTAAAGTCATGTTGTGCTTTCTTACTGTCCCACTTAGTTGTCTTAGTTTTCTGCAGTTTATCACTTGTCTAGATGTATCTTTCTTTTGTTGACAATTTTTTTTTGTTCCACTTACTTTATATAACTTGGAACTTGCATGCCTTACATTTTTAGATAGTGCAAGATCTAATTTGTGCTAATCTTTTTTCCTCCTGTTTTTCTTATATTTTCTACTGGAACTACAAGTCTACATAAGCTGGACTTCTAAATTCTGATTACAGGTCTCTGAGTCTGTACCTTTCCCTTGCTTGCTCTGTTTCTCTCTCTCTCTCTCTCTCTCTCTCTCTCTCTCTCTCTCTCTCTCTCTCTCGTCTATCTTCTATCATTATCTCCCTCCTTTCTTTTTAGTAAATATTTGCTAATCACATGCAGTAAAGTTTCCATCCAATAGATTGTTTTCTTTCTTTCTTTCTGTCTAGAAGCATCCTTTGATTCTTTTATATATTTACCACTCATCTACTATGTATTGGCATAGCCTACTTTAGCTCATTTTTATTAATATTCTCTCTGCCATTTCCAGGTCTGCTACTACTGCTTATTTTTTTTCTTGAATAGAATATATGTTTTTTCACTCCTTTTCAGACCTAGTAATCTTTATTAATACAATAGGCAGTTTAAGTTTGTTATCCTTCTTTAGGGTTTGTCTCAGAGTTTTCTTGGAAAAGCACAAAACTGCCTTTAATTTCAGAGGACATGCATGTCCTCTGGACCACACAAAATACTCAGAATTTGGGTGGTTAAGTCACACACACACACACACACACACACACACACACACACACACACACACACACCAGTTTAGTTCATTGACTAGGGGAAAAGGGTATGGGGAAGAAGGGAAGAGTTCATCAAGAATAGCATTAAGAAACATATAGCTAATTTGTGGGGTAAACTGCTTTGGTTCAACTTTAGATCCATCATCACTTAAGAATCCTGCCACTTTTTTTTTTTTCAAAAAATAGAAATCCTTTTCCCCAGTAACTTGTCCTTCAACTTAAATTTTGGAGTCAAAGCATTTTTTAAATTTAATTTATTATTTTACATGTCGATCCCAGTTCCCTCTCCCTCCCTCCCTCCGCTCAGCCCTCCCTCCCTCCTTCCCTCCCTTTTACCCTCTCTGCCTTCTCACATGCACTCTAAACACCTCCCCTCCCATCCCCCCACCCCAATTCCATATGTAGGGGAATACCATCCAGTTGGGGTTATATAGATCTGACAGGTACTGTGAAGTAGGGACTAGGGCTTCTCTCCTGTCTCTAGGTTAAGGCAGTTATCCCTCCATGGGGGATATGTTTACAAAGTCCTTTTGTGCACCAGGGATACATCCTGGCTCCACTGTCTGAGGTCTCTTAGACTGCTCAGTCCTTCTGGCTGAGACCCATATTCAGGGGGGCCCGAGTCAGTCCCATGCTGGCTTCCCAGCTATCAGTCTAGTGGCCCTTAGCTCCTCCTTGTTCAGGTAAGCTGTCTCTATGTGCTTCTGCCGCATGGTCTTGTCCTCTCCATCTGCTTCTGGGTTCTAGTTCGACTCAGTGTTTATGTATGGGTGTTTACTCCTATTTTCTACAGGCATTAGTTGAGGGCTCCATGGAGAAGTTAATTGTTGATCTCACTCTCCGGGAAGGGCATTTATGATAGCCTTTCCACGGAAGCTGAGATTGTTAGTTGGGAGCAGTCTTGTAGTTCTCTAGACCTTTCTTTGTGTTCAATTTTATCTTCAAACCAATATTGGCTCCCTCTTTTATGTTCTCTCTCTCTCTGTCTCTCTCTTTCCTATCTTCCATTCCTAACCAGGCTCAATCCTCCTGGTCGCACATGCCTTCTTCTCCTCCCCCTCATTTTCTCCTACTTCTCTCTCCATTCGCTTTCCTCCCCCACTTCACCTGAGCTCTGGGGGACTTGTCCCTTCCCAGTTCTGTGAGGGACTTTATATGAATCTCTTAGAATACACCTTGTATCCTGCCACTTATTGGCTCCTACAAAGTAAATTTCTTAGGATGGTTTGGCCATTGTCTACTAGCCTTTGAATTTATTAGATTTTTTTTGTCATTTTTATATTCAAGTGTTTATTTTCATACATTCACTTATATGTACACAAACCAAAACAATCTGAATGGTCATGCCTACTCCCATGCATTTTCAATGAAAGATATTTACTCTGTACTTTCATGTAATAAGATAAGCAATAATATCACATAATTTTCAAATCCCAATTAAGTAATTGGCCTATGACTTTTCACTTCTGTAACATAGGCTTTTAAGATTCCTCTTGTGAAAGATAGAGTAACCCAGCAGTATCATACTGGAAATAATGACTGAGTCAATGGACAGATTAGATACCTACAAATAAATCCACACGACTGATTTTGTACAGAGATGTCAAGAATGCTTAGAGAAAAGCAGCCTTTTCTAGCAAATGCTGTTAGGAAAATGTAATTCTCATGTGCAAAAGAATGAAATTTGACCCCTGTGTCCACAGGGATACTTTCCATGAAAACATAAATTAACATGGATTATTTAAATATAATACACCAAACTTTGAATTGCTAAAGAAAAACCCCCAGGTTTTAATATAGGCAATCAACTCCTGATTAAGACTTTAAAAACAAAAAGCAGACAGGTAGAGCATGTGAAACTACTAAGCTGCTTTATGCCAAAGGAAATACTCAACAAAGAGAGAAGACTACAGAATACGAGAAAATATTTGTAAACTGTATCTCCTGGTAAAGATGATTAAAATAATTTAAGAAATAAAATATGCAATAGTAAGACCATAATAAATTGATTTTTAAATGAACAAAGCACTTGAAAGGTAATTTTCCAGAGGGAAATAGCTAAGTGATAATATGTATATGCAATGATGTGCAGCTCCAGTAATCATCAAAGAAAGCCAATAAGCACTGTGGTGAGCTATCATCTCATATGTTCTAAAATGGTGCCTACAAGAGGACAAAGATAGGGACTTAGAGAGGATTTGAATCAAAGGGAGTCCTGACACAGTGTGAGTAGACATGTAAACCATCATAGCTATCATGACAACAGTATGAAGACACCACAGAATACTGAAAGAACCATTAAATGATTGGATAATCCAACCACTGCATACAGGAAGAAATTAAATTAGTGGGTAGGAGATGTCTGCACAATGATAAGTCCACTGTGACCTTGTTTACAATACACTAGCTACAGGATCTACATTAGTGTTAATCTACAGATGAATGAGTAAAAGAGGTACATATACACAAAAGGGTGTTATTTCTCTATTTTTAAAAAAATTGAGAAATCCTGTCATTTGGGACAATTTCTGTGTTCCTGGAGATCATTATGTGAAGTAAGCCAGATATAGAAATTCACAATCACTTATGTAGAATATGGAAGCTCACCACATATATTATGTGTATTTATGTAAATGGAGAAGTCATGAGCTATGATGATGGGGCATTTTCTGTATCTCCAAGTTAAAATTCCCAATCTTGTAATTCATAATCCCTATTAAACTGTTTAGTACCTTTCATTTCTTTCATAGTGCTTAGTCACTGGCTTCTTCATCTAGATGGACAACTGAGATTTCATAATAAATTTTGTAATGCTCAAATTGTTAGTTGGCAGCATTCTTGTAGGTCTCTAGACCTTTCCTTAGGTTGAGTTTTCTCTTCAAACCAATAATGGTTCCCTCTTTTATGTGTTCTCTCTCTCTCTCTTTCCTGTCTTCTATTCCTACCCTGATTCAATCGTCCTAGTCACACGAGCTTTCCTTTCCTCCCCTTCTCTTTCTCCTACTTCTTTCTCCATTAACTGCCCCCCCACTTCCCATGTGCTCTGGGGGACTTGTCCTTTCCCCCTTCTGTGAGGGACTTTAAACAAATTTCTTATAATACACCTTGTATCCTAGTTCCTCTGGTGGTGTGAATAAGCCCCCCCGCCCCGAATATGGGTCTCAGCCAGAAGGACTGAGCAGTCTAAGGGACCTCAGACAGTGGAACCAGGATGTATTCCTGGTGCAACAAAAGGACTTTGCAGACACATCTCCCATGGAGGGATACTGCCTTAACCTAGAGACAGGAGAGAAGTCCTAGTCCCTACTTCAAATGACTTGACAGATCTACATGACCCCACCTGGATGGCATTACCCTCCATGTGGAATTGGGGTGGGGGGATGGGAGGGGAGGGTGGTCAGGGTGCATGTGAGGGGGCAGAGAGTGTAAGAGGGAGGGACGGAGGAAGGGAAGGAGGGGGAACTGGGATCCACATGTAAAATGTAAAATAAATAAAAAAATTTTAGTATTAGAAATCACTGAAAATAAAAAACTCTAATTTATAGAATTAAGCACTTATCAATCTATGAATATTGTCTAGAAACATTAAAGTATATGTATGTTTAAAATGATGTGTTCTTGTATAAAAGCCTAAAACTGAACAATTCAGATCAAATTTTTCTGGTCTGTGAGAATGACAATAGGCAAGAAAGAGAAGTTTCTCAAAAAAAGGTTCCAAACACAGATGACTCTAATGAACTTCATCTCACAATTTGTGAGGTAAAAAGAGAATGCAAAAATGGTGGGAAAAGAACCATTTTAACTGTGATTCAGAAGTGTTGATGCTTCCTATTTTATTCCTATTTATTTTATGTATTAGTATGTTTTAGCATACTCAGATTACCAGCTCCTACTGTTGGTAAAACCTTAGGAAATGGGTTCTTTTCCATCCCCTTTACCTTCAATGCCTCTGAGTAATGTAGAAAGTTCTTAGACTTTGGCATTAAAGCAAAGTTCTGGGAACTTACATAACAAGTGACTTTTAACTCTCGGATGGTGTGTTGATGCTGAATACTTTTTCATGGTTACACTTTCCCCATCAGTAACATAAAAGATTTACTGTTACAGTTTGTGTGTGGCCAGGGATTGGCATGTGGAAAAGCTGTTTCCTGCTATTTAATTTAATTAACCCAATCACATGGCAGCCTTCGGGCATGTCACTCTGGACCTCAGAGGCTCTTTGTCTGTCAAAGAGATGGACAATATCGTGGCTTTGTTGGGGGGCTGGGGATGCTGCACATAACCACTGAAATCCCCACTGTTTGTTCAGCCAGGTCTTTGCAGTCTTTCCATTTGGCTTTCTTTTTGTTTTGGAGGGGAAAATGACATTTTGGCCTTTGGGAAGTGAAAAGGAAACACACAGCAACCTGAAGAGGAGCCAGTGCTCTCACTGGTATAATAAAGTTGAGAGTATCTGTATGTCTTAGGCTGAAAATTTTGGAGTGTGCCACTCACTCCTCTATCAGTAGACACCTGAGACTGCCATTGGACTGTTGTGAAATGGCTTAGTTGCACACCGTTGCTTTAACTCAAGACTCCTTTTGTGTTTTTGTTCTTTGTATTTTAGTCCAATCCTTGTCTTGTTGAATCTGTAAATCAAAGCTTTCAGTGAATTCGTTGCTGAAGGAGAAAATGTTTTCTTTTGTTATGTTCTAATAAGAAGATGTGGGCTTTGTTTTGTTTCAATTGAATGACAGCAGTCAGCTCCTCTAGTCAGCTCACAAGTTGTTCCCCATATTTAAATTTTATTTCCATATTAAAGTAATCCCCGTATTCAAACTTTTAAACATCTATTTAATCTTACTTTTATTATATCCCTTAAAATGGCAAGGCTACAAATATATGAATATTGCAAAAGAAATAGATTTAAAGATGAATGTCTTACCTCAGAAACTCAGTGTGGAGTAATATAGTCAGGAAAATAGCCATTTCCCTAAGACAGTGGCTTGTCCAACACTACCACCAAGAACAACAGCATCATCATCAACAACATGACCACTACCACACACAGCAACCGCAATGTCGAACACCACACATTGATTTTGAGAAGGGAGTATCTGTTTAAGAAAATTACTTTTATTAGAAAGAGTTTAGAAATGATTCTTTAATTTAAATACTGGGAAGCATATTTATTCTTGCAAATATACACTTACTATGAGAGATAGAAGTAATTTTTGATGTATGTTTTTTGGTGTTAATGTTTTGTTGAAAACATAAAGTATAACATAACTAAAACTTTCCTGAAATTAATGAAGAGGTAATTGTTGAAAGAGGTCAGCCTAAGAATTTTTTAAGGAAAAAAAAAGTGTTAAAAGTCTTAGAATAAAGACTTTAAATGATATAACTTTATCCTACTAATAAATACAAACTTTGTGTGATCTTACTATGTTTTACAAAAAGCTAAAGACTATGAAGAAAGTTGTTAATTTTAAAATAAATCTGTGGAAATGTGGAGCTATGTCAACAGTCCTTTAAATCAATGGGCTTATAAATTAAGAGAATGTACCCAAAACGCAGATCTGCATTTTTATATAACATCATAAGGTTTTGTTTCATATACAATTATTAATGTATGACTGCTTTGTGTATCCCTTATCTACTTTTGTTGAGATTTAGTCCTATAAAGTAATCTAGCTTAGTGTAGCTTAATAAATGCACATTGAGCAATTGCTTAGAACTGAAACTTTTTTGAAAACCTACTGAAGAATATTATGAATAGCTAAGATGGCCATGTGACAACTCAGAGTAATGGTCTATTAAAGAAAAAGGCTGTAAATAACAAGAAAAAAATGCAGTGTCATTTCTAAAATCACATAGAGAAAGTACCCATATGAAAAACAAAACTTTCTATAGTTATTGACGAAGGGCTTGTAGCATCTAAGTTGATGAGTTGTGGTCACAACACAGAGTGTCTGTGGTCATGCTAAAACAGAGGTTAGCAGATTTGGCATCTCCCTAAAGTAAAAAGGACATTTGGGTTCCTACTCTATAGCTTTGTGACCCCTAATGACTACTGAATGACTGAGAAATAGATTCCATCAATTGAATAGCTTTGTGCTTGTTTATATAATTGATAACCCTGGGCTGGAGAGATGGTTCAGCCATTAAAAGCTAGGCTCAACCAAAAATATAACTGGCAACATCCCTTCTAGGTTGTGTGTGTGTGTGTTTGTGTGTGTGTACAAGTACACATATGTATGCAGGTGGTCATAGATGTATTGATCAGAAAATAAGCTCAATTGTCATTTTTCAGTGCTATCTCATATTTTGAAACATTGGTCTGATGTTCTCCAATCAATATCAGGAGTAAAATAATTTCCCATTTTAACATTTTTTATGAACATTGGGTCTGGGAAATTGAACTCATGTCCAAAAGCATGCAAGATATGCCTCTTACTATTGAGCCCATGAAATGTCTAGCTCTTTATAATAAGATTTGTAAATTTTCAATGCATTCAAAGATAAGGCTATGATAATTAGGCAAATTTATTTATAACTTTATTTGAAAGTGCCTATTCATAAACTTAAAGTGTAAAACTTAAGAAATTTGAGTTTTAAATGTAATTTATCCTAATATGCTCTCAATTGTTTTCAAAGTAATTTTCAAGTCTTTTTTTTTTTTTTAACATGGGAAGTTTTATGGGGGAAGGGAGTGGGGAAAGGTAAGGGAGAGAGGGGATTGAGAGTTGGAGAGAGAGTGATACCTGCCTGCTTCTGCAGAAGAAAATTTCAAGTCTTATTATATCAACATAAAAGTTAGAATGTCTAAGCCATTATGACCAAATTATGATTTTTGAATAATTTTATTGATAACCACCACATTACTTAACTGGCATAGCTTTCAGATGGAAACTTAGATAATTTAAAGAGGTCTCTTAGGTTTTAATTATATACCTCCTGATTTTAAATGTAAAATAAAATTTTGAAAATTAAATAATAGGCTTATTATTCTTCACTGACTTATGAACCTTGCTTCTTACCTTAAAGGACACTTGGCTTAAAATCTACACAGACAGAAATACACCAGATATGTGCTTCTGTGTGTGTGTGTGTGTGTGTGTGTGTGTGTGTGTGTGTGTGTATGTGTTTCTTCTGAATGCTCTTTCCAGTGTACACTTTTTTAATCATTGAAAGCTTCTGCCAAACAAATTTGTATCCTAGAGCCAATCCTTCAGCTGTTCAACCATTTCTCTTGATTTTAGGCACTTGAAATGCAGATGTGAGATGTTTCTTCTATAATCTAAAATGAACATGATTTAATGTGCCTTTTGTTACCATATTCCATTCCTCCTTAAGGCTTTACCACTTTTTGTTGTTATTGTCAAATTAAATGTGATTGAATCTTTCTTTGAAGGTAATTCATGGAGCAAATGCTGTCTACTCTCTCTGTGGTTTACCACAGCGATTAGAAAGACTAACTGGAGCAAAGGAAAAGAAAAAAAACAGTACTCCCCCAAATCTCCAGAATCTGCTAGTGTGTTGCTGGAAAATTTTTTAAAGCTGTCTGTGCAATGTCCTGCACCTTCTTTCCCATGCCAGTCCTCCTGAGTACATTTGTATGTCCTGCACCTTCTGTCCCGTATCATCCCTCCTGAGTGCATCTGTATGTCCTTCACCTTCTGTCCTGTGACAGCTCTCCTGAGGGCATCTGCCACCTCATTGGATCTGGCATGTGAGATGAGAAGTGAGAGTCAAGAGAAACAGCTTAGTTCAGGGCCACAAAAGTATTGTTTCCTGGGTTTCTTCCTTTAAGAATTGAAAGTTACTTGAAACAGTTACATTTTACCACCCAGCCTGATAAATGGACAGTATTTTATCCATAGCTAATTGGGAGGGGGGGCTGTCAGGCAGTTAAACCAGTGTTGAGTGGTTATCTTCATTGAAGTTGGCTTGGTTATTTGTCTCTGTCTTGCTCCTTCTCTTTGTCTCTGTCTCCTCTCCTCTTCTCCTACCCTTATCCAAATATGATTTCCTTCAAAATTCCAAATGGTTAAAATGAAAAAAAAATTGATTTTTTTTGAAAATGTCAAGTGAGTGCTGATTTACTATTTTTGAACGAGAATTGGCAAAAAGATTCCCTCCTGAGGAAGGGGGATGGGAGCAGTATATTCTCTCCTGACAGACTTTCTGATATTTTCAGCAACGAAAATAAACTGGCTGAATTAGTCAGAAAAAAAAAACATGTAAAAATAGTCAGCATGTGCCAACATTTACATTTTTACAAAGAGCACTACCAAAATAGCACAGAATAAAAAATTTTATTAATGGCTGACATGTTCAATAATTGAAGAAAACAAACCACAGTAAAATGAGGTGCATATTAAGAAGTAATCTGCAAACACAGTGCCAAATCATTTACGTATATCAATTTTAATTAGCCTTTATTTACAACTAAAAGCAAAAAAAAAAAAAAAAAAAAAAAAAAAGAGTTCTGGGTGGCTGGCTGCAGAGACTTACACCATTGCATAGAGTCACCCAATGAAGCAACGTTACAGCTCATGCTTCTACTGAAGTTCAAATCCAGAGGTGAGAAGCTGACGAGAGTCTCCCTGTAATGGCATAACACTCTCAGATTCATGATTAGCGGATAGAAATTCAGAGTACACGTCCATCAATTTCAGATCTTCCAACCGACCGTCTGTTACTTCTCCAGCTATTTTGAATGGTGTATGCTAACTCTTGTGGACAGAGTTTTGCAGAAGTAGCCCTGCCTTTTATCTTCTGTTAGCTACATTCCTTGGCATCATTGATCATTCTCTTAGACAGTGGTTCCCAAAACACACATACTGTGGTTATCAAAAGACTGAACAGCATCACTCAGAGAGTCCCTAACTCTTTGCTACTCATCATACTTGATGCAGACAATAATTCATATTACGATTTTCCTCTAAATATTTGATAATCACTTTTATCTCTTAGTATATAAAATAAATGTAATTTTAAGCATGTAACTTGGCATAAATTCCCCATATTTTGTGTATCTTTAACCTACCTGGAGTTTTAAATATTTGTTAGTTTACCAAAATCCCCCTTTACTGTCATAGTAATGCTAAAAACAGTTGTTAAAAGATAATCGGAACCCTTTGTATTCTAAATTCATATAAATCATTTGCTGATCACACATTTTTAATGAGAAGGGCATTATTTTGAATGCCAAGCATTATTCTATCTGACTGTAATGGCTTATAATGTACCAGTGAGAAGATAAGATGCATTTATGAGCTAAAAATTATATAATTAAAGTGTATATTTTATGGCTGTTAAAAGTTGAATTTCCAAAAATACCATGATTTCAGGTAAATATTAAAACTTAATAAGTGATGTGCTCTCCAGTGTTATCACAATTTTTAAATTAGCTTCGCTAATGCAGTTTCTATATCCATATTTCCTAGGAAATAACTGTTCATTCAGAAATAGTGTACATATAAATGATTCAGTGGATTCCGCCTTGATAAGCCTACACACCTCACTGGCCATCCTGGTTTCCTTTACATATATTTGCTAGTGCCCACAATGGCTCCCTCTATTAAAGTATCAGTTTCATTGCTCTCCTTCTCTATTCTTGTTGTAATCTTTCATTTTTCACCACTCCAGGCATATTGAAGAATATAGTGTGAGAATTATTTCTGTGGCATAATTATCATTCATTAAAATTTGGTATTCACTATGGAATAATTTTTTGATATGTAGAGAACACATGATGGGGATGATATGAAGCCCTTGAAAGTCAACTAATAATCTGGGATAGCCCAATTCAAAATGAAGTGTAATTCAGAAAGGGAAGTGAAAAGGATTTCTGCATGCCTTCAGGGTCTCATGGATAGTTAGAGGACAAGTTCTGTCTTTTCCTGTGAGAAAGCTTCCCCCTGACTCTGTGATGAAGTGTTGTCTCTTCTAATAAAGGCTATCTTGGACTTCACTTAACACAGTCACTACTCCACATTACCTATCACAAAGCCTCCTTAATATCGTTCTTATTTCATGGTATTTCTTAATGTGTTATGGAAATGAATGAGCTACGTATCAGACTTCACATTATAAGAAACTTAAACTTTGGGAACTTAGAAGCAGCTTTGAAACATTAAGAATTGGAAAAATGACAAATTGTGAATCCACTTATGTAGACATGGATGTATTTGTTAGTAAGTGTTCTATTGAGACTAATTTTTCTAAACACCAATTTGATATTACTTCATTAATACTTCTTTTATTTACCAAAGAGGGGACTAAAATAGGACTGCATAGCAACACAATGAACATCGATTCTTGAACATCAGGAAAAGTGAGTGGACAATGCTATGGTATTAGCTATGAGTCTGTCTCCCTTCAACTCTTTGATTAATAACATAGAGAAGTACTCTGTTATGTTTGAAATAATGAATGCCCTTTTAATATTTCTATCCAAATGTTATGAATAATGTACAAATCATTGCTTTACACCAATTCTACTCACACTTTTAAATAAAACATTTTAGGAAATCTCACATGTTGACATATATTTCTGGAAAAAACTGGCTTGTGAAAAGTTCCTGGTTTATAATCTGTAATTGTTTTCCCTTTTTTATTTTGATGCAGGATTAACTTAGAGTTGGCACAACAACTATTCCTGTTTATTTCTTCCAAATCCTGCTTCTTCAATGCTCAATTATCTAACTCGTATATGCTTTCAGATAGTCCTTAATTGGCTAGACAACTATACCCTACTGCTTCCATGAAAAGCTAGCAGAAGCATGAATTCAAGGGAAATGCCTTTTAGTTTATCTTTAAATTGGAGCGGGGCAGAGGTCACTGGCTGAAAGGAAGTCAAAATGACAGGGACCCTAATGGTGGCCAAGAAAGGTTAACACAAGTAAATAACTTTTCGTGAGACACTTGAGCTGTTGTTAGCTACCAGCACAAATCATTTCCCAGTAAAACAGATTAAAACATCACCCATCTAGATAAAAAGAAAAAGGCAACTTAACTGAATGGAAGCTTCAACTATTGCTTGCTTAAAATTGACTTAGCCTTAGTGCATCTAAATTTGCATTCTTTCATATAAATTGAAACTATCAAGTCCCCAAAAATTTACATTGATAATAACATAACAAAAATAAAGTAAATTGTCAGAGTTTAGTAAGAAAGAAACTCACAATTTGGATTTTTACAGTTTATTTTCTGAAAGTTATAATGGAATCCAAAATAATACCTTTTTCTCTTCCAGTTCTATATCACTATGAGAATACTAGTAAGTCTATGCCAGGCAGGACATGGCAGAAATTTCATGCACTCTGGCATTTGTTATGTTTTGTAAGATTAGGACATGCCATTATCTTTTCTGTAAGATCTGAATATGTAGCAAAGTATTGGCTGTGGGTGGCAACTGTTGCTAACTAGGGCTCTGTCAGGAACATTCCAAAAATGGGAAAACACTTATCTTAACCAAGGGTGTTCACAGAGTGAGAGACTGCAGAATCCACATGAAGGACTACACTTTTGACTGTTCATGGTTTTATGGAGGAGCTATTTCTCACCAGTTTGTGCAATAAGGACTAAGGCTCTGCATGACAAATTTATGGGTCATGTTGCATTTATGGTCATTAAGCCTGGGACAGCCCAGTTTCCTATAGATTTAAACAGGATATTGGATTGGATTGGTGGTGTGTTTCTTCTGTAGCTATCAAGGGCTTGAAGTGAACACTTTCAATATACTTGACAACTGTATATAGACAGAGGGACTAATGCAAATTCTCCAAACTGCAGTAAGAAGTTATGTTCTTCCACATATCAAGTAAAGGAGTAAATAGTTTTTATCATGATGTGTATGACTTGTTTCCATGAATAGTCTCATACCTTGAATCAAGATCTAGCATTGTTGATCCATGCTGTTTTGGCAGTCTGAGGATCCTTGAGAAAGGCAAAGATGTGGAAACTCAGTGATGTAACACCATGGCTGATGATCCCATTCAAACCACACAGCATATTGCTGCCTGTTTCTCAACTTGAGTTGCAAAAGTCCCCTTATCAGATAGTAACTGAGGGCATTTTATTCATGCTTCATATTCTCAAAGGCTGCACGTGAAGTGTATTAAAATGCCATTGAGTGATACCATGACTCTTCTGGCAATCATGTCAGGATGCTTAGACAGCAATTTGTTCTTATGAAAATCAAATATTTGTGAATAGTATTCTGCAATGTGTAGATAGTATGGCAGGTTGCTTTGTTTAGAACCTGTAAAGCTTTGAGTCTGCTTTGCAGATTGATGTTGAGAGAAAAATGGGGAGACAAACACTTTCTATCTAATCTCCGATGGGACAATTTCCTTCAAGTATTTCCTTAGTGTTAGTATTTCTTGGTGAGAATGAAGTGAGGGATTCCCTTTCTTATTTTCACCAATGTCAACTTGCTAAAGTACTATTTTTTAAAAGCTGCATTTTATTTATTTATTTACATATTTATTTGTTGAGAGATGAGACATAGATAAGTAGAAGTCACTAATATCTTCCCCAGGAAGAAGAAGAAGAAAAAAACTATAATTATTCAAGTGAAAATGCTATTGAAATTGAACCAGGAAAAGGAAGTAAGTAACTTGCCAACTAAATGAAGAACATGTAGCAAAAACATTTCAGTGGTGTGCCTTCTTGCCCATCACCAGATAGCTGTAGATTTATCTGCAGACTCAATGTACTTTATGGAATGGGCATTCCAACTCTGGGTGATTTCATGTCATGTGACTCTGATTTACTGCTAGGAAGTACAAGGAATAGTCACAATGTCACCACTTATTTGTTTAAAGCATGTTTGCACCTGGGTGATTCCTGTGGTATTCTTCCATCCTGGAGAGACTTCTGTGTCAATGCTGATTTCATTTGGTTATTAATACTTACTCACATAGAAGGTCCTTTCCATCTGTGACAAGGGCCTTTATGGTTATTAATAGGGAGAAGTAGGACAGCATATTTAGGGACTATAAAGCATGAAAAAAATCACTGAGTTTAATTATTACACTGCAACCTCACTTTCTGGAGCTGAGTGTGGTGTCAGATACTTGCAATCAATCACATCACTCCTGAGATCAAAGCAGAAGTACCACAGGTTCCAGACCAGCCTGGACTATATAGAGAAGCCCTGTCTTAAAAGCCCCAGGACTCCGTTTACTTCCAAATTAGAGAGAAAAAAACCTCCCAGCAATAAAGGTGATTAATATGTTTAGTATGTGCTGACTGATGACCATAAATTTAAACGTTTTCCAAAACTTTTTGTTTCTGGTGGTTTGTGAGCTACTTTGTGTCGCTCCTGTTTATCTCCTATTTAAGACTTGTACTGAAGACTAGACGAGTTTTGAATTATATAATATCTATCCATTCTCAGTACCAATCTTGTTTTAAAGAATTCTCTTTAGTGTGAATAGAATTATACTTAGAACTAACATCAAGGAGACGTTTTGCAGACTACACAGAATCCAAACTTTGCTAATAAGCCACAGATCAAAGGTCAAACCATCACTCTTGCCAATACAAAGGATTTCATGCTGACCCTGCCTCTGTCACATTACATAGCCACTGAAGTGCCACCAAATGAAGAGTGCACATGACGAAGCATCAGAAAACGAGCAGACATGGCAGTAAGAGGATCTGTGCTTGAGACTGTCTTGACCACATCATTTGTCCTGAACCTGGAGTTCTTCACTGATGATGTGGCTTAGTAGTACCTATCTTCAAGGGGCTAGAGAATGAGACTGAGGACAGGAAACATATTTGGTACATATGCAGGTCAGTGCTCAGTTGGCTCACTGCATATGGAAAAGAATGGGGACTCCAAGAACACCAGGAGAGAGGATGGGTAAATCAAGAGTGAATTTTCCCAAGTGCATCTTGAAACATTGCTCCAGAGAGATGTTCTCTGGTCTGATGAAATTTGGAAACTGATGAATGTGAATCTGGTGGAGCAGTGGTTCTCAACCATCTTAATGTTGCTACAGTCCCTCATGTTGGGGCAACCCCCAACCATGGAATTATTCCATTGCTACTTCATAACTGTAATTTGCTACTGTTATGGATTGTATTGTAAGTAAATGTGCTTTCCATTGGTATTATGTGACCCCTGTGAAGGGTTCTTTGACCCCCAAAGAGGTCACAAAGTGCAGGTTGAGAGCCACTGTTGTAGAGCCATCCAGTGCACTCTAGTAAATCCTGCTTGGAGAGTTTGCTGCAAAGATGCTTATATGTGGTATGATTTAATACAAAAAGACAAAATAAAATAAAGTAGTAAGTCACTGCTTTAAATGTTACTCTTTTGTGGAACAAAAATTTTAAACACAGATCAAAGACATTGCTAATGAGCCTTGATTTTGCCACATTTTAGTCTTTAGGTAACATAATTGAATAAACAACATATTTGTTGTATTTTGCGTGTTTTGTGTGGAAAAAGACTTGTGTGTAAGCCCATTTATCTTGTAATAATAAGTTTGCTGTTTCTTGATGGTCTCTCTTATATATGTTGTGTGAGCCATAATAAACTAATGGGCATACTGTGTGTGAGTGGCATGGCTGCATTTTATTGTCTACTAATCCTGTACATAAATAGTGTTTAGAGTGTACAGAACATACAGGCTACTATCTTCTAAAGTTTTTTTACATTGATTTATTTTATTTTTCATGCATGTATGTGTACCACATGCAAGCCTGTTGGCTTCCTGGATCTGTGGTTAAGGGTGGTTAGAGCTGCCCTGTGTGTGTTTGGACTCACACCAGCATCCTCTGCACAAACAAGTACTCTTGGCTGCTGAGCCACTTCAGCCCTAGGCTGCTGTCCTTTACTAGCAATTTTTTAGGTCCGTATTTATACTTTCCCTAAGGAGGAAATGCACTGCTTGGTTACTTACAATTAATGCTTTGTTGCTGTTCTGCCCTTTGTTGCAGGGGAAAATCCTACATTATAGTCATAAGTCTATATTAAAATCAGTCATATCCAGTAACTGGTGACAAGTGCATTTTCCAGATGACATTGTATATTGTAGTGCTTTACACATTTAATGTGGTCTTACTATTATAATTTTTACTGTGATAAAATCTGCATAATGTAAACACTAATATATTCTAAATAGTAGCTAATAATGCAAATTTAATTGATTGGGAGTCATTTAATGTCCTAGGACACACAGAAAACCATGAATTAAGATGATGTCATCCTCTGCCACATAGTGTTATAAGGACAGATAGACAGTACACAGATATATCCTTGGCAAATTTTTGTCCCCTGCATTGCAGTCTTTTCCAAGCACTTCTTTTGGTTTTGAGTAATACATATTAAAACTAAATATGTTTATTAATTATATCTACAGTAGACATCCAAGGATGGGAGAGTAAAGTCATGATTTTTAATTAAGTTATTGAGTGAACACGATACTATTGTTATTCTAAGAAAGACTACTCATTTCAAAGGAGCTGTGCAGTATGCTTGTTTCAACTAAATAGTCAACGTTAAGGACAAATGACTTAATTCCTTAGTATGATATATATGATATGTAATATATATATATATATATATATATATATATATATATAGTGTGTGTGTGTGTGTGTGTGTGTGTGTGTGTGTGTAGAGAGAGAGAGGTGGGGGGTGGAAAGGCCACTCTGGTCCATCTGCCATCTACACCACACCCTGAGGCACTGTCCAGCAGGGGATGCTCTCAGAGCAGGCAGGCTGAGTGCTGCAAACACTAGGATTGTAAACCCTTTGAATGTCTTTATTCAAAAGATTCTCTTCATGTGCTCTGGAAGGACCCCAGCCTCTGATAGCCCACTCTAGTCAATATTATATGTAAAGTTAAAGAGTCACTAAATGAATCATTTGCATCTTGTCTTGACTTAACAAACCACAGTACATATGTTGCTATGCATCAGTGAGGAGAACGCGTAGCTACTTTTCCAAACAGAATCAAAGTGTAGTTAAATTGTTTTAAACACAAATTTAGAAAATGAAATTGAGGGCTGTAAACTAGTAGCCAACTAAAGCAAAACGGCCTGGAACTTTTGCCTGGAATTCTGGTAACCAACTGCACACATGAAATCCAAGGAAAACATATTGAATTGCTAGTGCTATAATAAATTAGTTTTCACGTTTGTACTTCACAAGTGAGCACAGCAGCAACTGAAGCTCATGCAAACAAAGAACAAGTGATGAGGTTTCCAATTCATCTACAACTATGATAAACATGTGGACCTCTTGGATCATCTAAAGAATTGGGCAAATGAGACTAACCTGGGCAAACACTTGGAAGCTAGAATGCCACTATAGAGGGAAACATGGCTGTGGTACATGAAAGGTTGTCATAGATGATTCAATGAACATGATGATTTTTCCTCCTTTCTTTGTCTTCTCACAAGAAAACCCAGGCTACATTTATCCTACACCCAATGGGATATCTCAGTATTTTCATGGTTAATTTTCTCTCTTAACATAATGAGATAAATGAGTCAATAGGGCTGGTGTCATGGGAGTGTTCAGAGGGCATGAAATGGTCACGAACTGGTTTATCTCCAACCTTCATTAGCCCATAAGATAACTGATTCTGGGTATCCCAGTTACTTACAAAATGAGGGACTTTTAAAGGAAGAGAGTCAGTGCCACAATGATGGAACTTGGCCTCCTGTTTCAGAACAGAGACTTGCAGATCCCATTGGTGGGTCAAGACTTGGAGTGAGAGGGTGGGCTGATTTATGCTTCTAAGGTGTCCTGGAGTGTATCTGCCCTGATTGGTTTCCTTGATCTTGACATAAGTCACTTTGGAGTCAAGATAATGCAAGTTGCATTGAAGAGGCTCTCTAGTTCATGCAAATGGAATCTTATCTTCAAAGAGAGCAAATGTTTGGGGAAATTTCTTTGTTACTTAGAAGTTAGTAAAGGAAAATGCTTTTGAAT
Source organism: Phodopus roborovskii (assembly GCF_943737965.1). NCBI lineage: Eukaryota > Metazoa > Chordata > Mammalia > Rodentia > Cricetidae > Phodopus > Phodopus roborovskii. The sequence goes on from NW_026125391.1 coordinate 13,223,013, forward strand.
TTTTTTTTTCATTGAGTAATCCTTGTTCATCCTAACTTGCATGAACACAGAGGCAACTAACTCCATCACAATATTTTAAAACTCTTAAATTTTCTTGATACGTCTTCTAAGAAAATCAGATTGTATTTAGTTGAAAAGATTGATGGGTGGGATTGGCAATGTAAGTGTTACTTCATAGTTATTCTAAGTCAATGAAGTTATACATCTTGGGGTTTCTTGGAACTGTATCTCTAGACCAAGATGACTGGAAGAAAGTCAGTCTTGAAACTATACAAGGCTCAGACATGTGATAGGATGATAGGACACCAGCAGCAATATATCTGTAGGTAAGTGAACATCTACCACTCAAGTTAGAAGACAAATTTGTCTGTTCAAGGATGCTCTGGGCTTTGTGCATGAGATGCTGTACAGACACAGATTTTGAATCAAGTGAGAGTCTTGTATCCCTGTCTTTTCTGCTATGTCATTTATTTAAATAATTATAACACAAAATTATGGCAAAAGCCTTGTTGCCTCACAGAGTACTTATTTGATTGGTGTTTCATAGACTGATTGGAAAGAGTAAAAGCAATCTTTTACCAGCATGTAATGACATTTTTAGTCAGTTTTTGGTAAGAATGAATAGTTTGTGGTAATCTCTCTGGTTTTTATAGACTGTTGCCAATAGAGTATAGGAAGTTTAGAGATACCGGATGGATCTTAACCTTTATGTCTGTGTTCTATGACATTCTAAGCTGAGACTGAATGAGTGTCATAGCTGTCGAATTAGAACTTATTTTAACCTGAACTATAACTACAACCAAAATAATGAATGGAACTGTGCACGGTGGCTCATGCCTGTAATCCCAGAATTTGGTAGGCTGAGGCAAGAGAATTGTTTCAGTGAGATCCCTCGTCATATACAAGGCATATACCTTGGTAGCTGGAGCTACATAGCAAGGCCTGTTTCAAAAGACAAAAATCAAATAAAACCCAAAGGGGATTTTGAAGGGTCATTCTGCTTTTAAGTTTTCTCTCTCACTTCCATTTATATTGCCAATATTGTGCAACATATAATTGCTGACATTATGACTATACTGCACTCAGATGATAACATATTCACTGTAACGATTTCACACATGAATATTATACTCAGAGCATTTGAATTGTTATCTCATTGTTTGCAAAGGAGAAATTCACACTACCTTTTTGTTGCCACATTAAATATGATACATTTTTCTTTTAAGGTCACCTTTATCCTTCCTATTTTTGACCTTAGAGTGACTTTAGCTGAATTCATTTACAGTGTCCCAAAATAGTGGCTTCTTTATCCCAGTAGACTTTTACTTTCAACTGACTGAAAAAGACTAGCTTTGCTATTGTAATTAAGTTATCTTTAAAACTTACAGAGGTTACAAAGATTTTATAGTTTCATAATTATGTTTGTATATATTGCATAGCTGTGTATGATTATTAGATGTATAAGATTGATAACTCTATTATACACTATAAACTTATACAATAACAACAATAGCTTGTGATTCTTATCTTTACTTGAATGAAAAGATTTACTCCAGTTCAGTTTAAACATGGCAGAATAATGAGCAAACCTCTGACATGGACATTAGCAGTTATATTATGGGCATTTAATGTTGGTCATGGCTTAGAGATGTAATTACAAATGTACTGGTTGGAGTGACATTTTCTCCCACAAGCAAGCATAAACACAGTTTTAAGGAGAAATAAATTGTAAAAGGACCTGGAAGACTTTGTTTATTAGTCAAAATGAAAATGCAAGTTTTCATCTGATCTGGGAGCAGGATCTGTGTACAGATGCATATGAGGCCACACCTGGGAGGGCATCCTGCAGATGATGCTCTGGTCAAATCTCTGGTGTGATTCTGTGCACTCTGGGTGCCTGCCCAGGCTGAGATTCACATAGCCAGCCATTCACCAGAGCAAGGATAAACCTGTGGAGGCAGCATCATCAGCTGTCTTTACATTTTGTAAGATGCAGTGCGTATTTCATTCTTTTTCACCTTTAGTCTGAAAGAATGCACAATCGTGTTAGACATTTGGTAAAGCCAGGCAAGCATCAAAACTAGTAGAAAAGAAATATCATCATAATTTCAACACTCAGAGGTGGACAGAGTTACTTGTTTTTTTCCTCTTAGAAATTATGGTGCTGGTTTGCAAATTAGTAAATGTTTCTTCCTTTTGCTAATTTTTAATAACTTAGACAAAATTTGTCTCCAACATCTTTCAACTCTTATACACATATTTCACTACTATGTTCACCAATTAATATTTTAGATACTGGTGTCCCTGATGTGCTGTGACAGCTTTTGCACTCCCTGTGAGTGACAGGGCCTGTCTGAGAAAATAAGACTTGTGAAGAAATTTCTCTCAGGTGTCTTGGCATGAACCAAGAGTTCAGAATTACAACACCCCTCTCTCTGCTTCTGTGGAAAAACACAGACAATTTGGTTAATCTTCCATACGGAGATATTTTTGGAGGTAGCATATCACCGTGGTCAGTGGGTAACCTTTGTCTTAAGTTTTTTGATGATAATTGGGGAAGTGTTTCTTGAACCTCAAACATCTCATGAACCCATGGTATTGAAAGCAACACTAAAATTATATACTCTTGCAAAATTACATAGACAAAAATTATGTTATCTTTGGGCCATTAGAAAAAAAAAAAGAAGGGACTCCCTGCTTCCAGGAACACAAAGCACAGCCCTGGGAATGTTTTACTAAACACATTCTAAACAGTTTTTGATCAGAATTAAATATAAGTTCAATGAATTGCTTACATAAGCCCTGTGCTACCTCTCTCCCCCCTCCACCAAATGCCTAAGTAAACTTTAGTTTTCAAGTTAAAAGGACCATTCTAAAATTCCTCATTCTTAATGCTCTAAAACGCCCGGGTTCAGAAAATTAAATTACTCCGTTTTTATCTGTTTGAGATCAGCTCTGTTTCCTCCTTTGCTTTGTGTTTACTTTCCTGCAGTAGCTGACATCAGAATGTTTTCTGGAATGCTAGGGCTAAATAAGTTATGCTTAACTCAATAGCTAATACAAATAGCCCTGGGGAACCTCAGCCACACAATCATAAAAGCTATAGTTTCTTTTAATAGCTTGCCACACTTTGCTGATATAGTATTCTCTAATCACCAATCTTTATGTGCCTTCCTGACCTTGGAGCTCTCAGCCCAAATGGCTTTGTGGTATCAAAGGACTGTGTCATTGGAAGAGTGAATGGCTTTCATTTTTCCCCTTGAAACTTCCAGTTCCTGTCATCTGTAAGGAATTACTCTGGATGGTGTTTTGCTGCCTTGCGGCCACTACCCTGTCCAATGGAAGTGACTTTTCCCAGAAAGGTCACAATGGTCAGTAATAGGTGGATATTGCATTCAAGGAGGAGGCCACTCTGATTTCTCTATAATTTTTTTTCTCTAAAAAACATTGTTTGTTCTCACATCACATTAGTGAAAAATCCAACTCATGATTTGTTTGAGAAGTACTTCAGGATGAATGGATACACTGTCAAGTAGTAAGGCTGAAATGTCAGCAGCAGAATCCAAGCCATTTTGTTGGTTAGAAAAGTTCTTTTGTGGCAGTGCACACATGAAGATCATCTTCACAATCTGTTACTGGACAGCACCTCAGAAGCACATGTTAAAGCATGCCACAGCAGTGACTCTGGAATCTTAATGCAATGTCTGTTTGTGTGTGTGTCAGCTAGCTGGGAACCATTGAGACCCATGTGCCTGGCTCCTCTCTCATTTTCTCTACTTGTAGTGTATGGAATGACTGTGTTTCCAAGGCACTGATTTAGCACATCGGCAATCGATATTATTTCCAAACATCCCAGTGATTTCAAACAGTTTCTTACCTTTTTTAGTTTGTAGACTCTTAGAACAGTTGTGGTGAGCCACCAGTGTTTACATACATAGAAATAACTGATAATGCTAGTGAGATTTGGGACATGATACAAATACTTCCAACAAGAGAAGAACAGATACTTAATGAAAATAGAAATGGTATGTATGAGCATCTATATAACAATCGGTGTGTAAAACGTATAGGAAGCTTAGTAATTCATGTATGTTTTGTAATTCCATCCATTTATATAAATTCTGAACATACTTTTACTGCTATAAAGAACAGCCTTTCATAACTGGCAATGTTGCTATTAACAATTTGATCCAAATTCCTTGATATTTTTCCGACTCTGTTTCTATCACATTGTTATATAGCGATATGTCTTCCATTGATTCCAATTTGTGCCAGCTTATTTTATTATAGGTGTTAATAGCACTGAAGATTCAACTTAGAAAAACATTAAAATCTTTCCTATTTCAGTTCACTTTCTTTACCCATTCTCTCTTTATAAAAAGTACAATGAATACATACAAAATCAAATTCCTGTTAGATGTCCACAGTAGCTGTTTTACTACAGGAATCCGTTTTACTGCTTTTCACATTATTAAATATTCTAGAAATCATTCTTTCATCATGTAGCTGCAGTGATTTAAAGGGGTACCTTTTAAGGAAAAAAAGAGTGTCATAGATGATAACTATAGAACAATAGGTAAGCTTGTCATGGCATTGAAAGCTATGAAAATTCCTTTTTAAAATGGTTCCTTTCCAGAGAGGTAGCTTTTTGTGAAAGTTTTGGAAATTTGGATGGTTCCCCCGTCCATATGTGTGTGTTGGTTGAAGGGCAGCATTTGAAGTCCTTAGCTTTGTGTGACATACTCTATTACTTTAGAAACAAGATGTTGTATGTGCACTATCTCACTGGCACCCTGAAACCCTCACTGACCCTATGGCCTACATTTGAAGACTCAACTAGAATTTCGACTTTATTAGAACCTCCCAAAGGTAGCAGGTACCTGATGTGCTTGCCATGATGCTTGCCAGTGAGGCTGTACCTCATTTCTGTTTGTTAGTAACAGCATTCAATCTCTCTACAGATTGGCTAGATTTGTGAGTGAAGTTTTATAGGGACCATACCTAGTTGGCTAGGTTCTGTTCAGTAGCAAACCATGTCTGAGCTGAGAACAGCGAACATGTGTCCTTCCTCTTGCATTGGCTGATGATTTGGTCATGTTTTACTAGCCAGCTCTGGATGCTCTTCCTTCTCTTGCCTGAGAAGGCTGGTTCAGCTAAAGGTTGTGGCTTCCACCTATTTGACTGTTCATCTTCTGGGTGGCTATGTGTACATGATGTGCCACAAGGTCTTCTGATCACAAAACACAATCAGCCAAGTTGGTCCCCATGTTTTCCAGTCTCTGCTTCCATGACTCCAGTCATTGTTGTCACTCCAGCCATTACCTTGTTACCTCCCTTGGCAGAGCTCAAAGCCAATATAGGAGGTAATTACTTAAGTCATAAAACAGTAAGGAGTGGCCATACAGTCTTTTCCTGCTACATTGTATTAACAGTGTCTCCCTAGTTTTTGAAAAACAGTTCAGCTATATAGAAAACCTTATTAAATTGTGGCAAAGCTGTTGAATTTATCATTCTTTTGAATTAATATTAGGATCAATACATATATTGAAACTTGCTCATGAAACAAACCAGGCACAGTGTTTTTCCTCCTCTTTAGCCAAAAACAAAGCACAAAAAAAAAACAACTGAGATAATTAGACTTCCCTGCAGTTTTGGCCACCATCCCAAACACTCTGAGATATTTAGGAGAATAATGCATCCAAATGTTTTACAAAATGAGATCTAGCAAATCAAAAAAGACATCTTTTTCATACACTGTATCTTGATAATGTTTTTGCCTACCACAACTCTTCCAGGCTCCTAACCATCTTCCTACCCAGCCAATTTCATGTTCTCTCTCAAAATAAAAGGAAATCAAAACAAAAACCAATAAGAAAAAGAAAAGAAAAATCCCTCCCCCAAAGTGAATTAAAATGCCCACAAAATACAATGGAGTTAGTTTTATGTTGGCCAACTGTCCCTGGACAGAAGCCTACTTTGAGTGTGGTTGGTATGTGCAATGATACTCCATTGGAGAAAATTGATTTTCCCTTTGCCAGAAGGTATCAATTGTAAGTAGATTCTTGTCACAGCACTGGGACCTCATCTGGCTTGAACATGTCCAATCCTATATGTGCTATCATAGTCTCTGTAAGTTCATATGTTCATCAGCCCTGTTTGCATATTTTTCACAACAAAAAACTATTGTGTGCCATCTATTTAAAATAAAAACAATTTGTCATAACTGAGTACCACACACTAAAACAATCAGAATGAGTGAGCTGACCCTTGTTTTCAGATTCGATTCGGTCGTTCTATTAATGACTTTTATTGGTAGTTCTTAGTTATGGTAATATGATATTTTGAGCACATGCTTTTACTGTTTCAGAATTATAGTTTTTAACCAAATCAGAGACAAATTGTCTTATCATCATGGGGAGACAGACCTGAGGCAATTTGTGGACACAGTCCTCTGTCAGTATGGGAGCTTGTGCATGGCTCAAATAGTTAAGAAAGAGTCGTTGACTTTACAAAGACTTACTAGATTTTCACATATATGCAGTGTCCTGAATGTGTGGTTCCCCACAAATCCATGTGCAGAAGTGGTCAGGAAGGAAGATGCATTTTGGAGACAGAAATAGGTTAAAACGTGAATGAAATCCTCCAATTGTCTATGTTTCTATAGCAATGCCATAGGTTAAGTTGAGGTGGCAATGCCGATGCACAGTCTCAATACATGTTGGTTTGCTACCTTCCTTCCTCATTCATTCCTCTTCTTACTGTTAGGTTCAACTACTGTAAGTGTGCTGGGTAACTGTAGGCATCCATGGAAGAACTAGAGTGTTACCTAGTTTGATCTCCAGGCCTCTGGCCTTTGTTAAGACTAGGATGCTGATGCTCTGAATGCCAAACCCATCTTCCCAAGGCTAAGCTTTTCCCTCTTCTGTTTTCCATGTCTGTCTTTTTGGAAACATGGTACCTTTCGCTGCATCCTGACAGCAGATTGTTTTGACTCAAGTGATTATTTGATTCCCAGATAAAGCTCCTCAGAGGCCATAATGAGAACTCAGAGAACAAAAGCCAAAGCCTTCAGTGAGGTGATGGACACACCATGGCTGGTAGCACCTCCAGGAAGTGAAAAAATGAGGAGGTGGCTTTCTGTGACTGACCGTCTCAGGGCTGTAGTCCGAGGCCACAGCTTGTGACAATTCACCCGCTTTAGAAATAAATTTGAATTCTCACTAAACATTACATGGCTTAATTTGTCAGTGGATCAAAATCAGAAACACATTCAAACAACTTAAATGCTATGCTGAGAAAACCCAGGGACAAGCTAATTAGAAATAAAGAGGTGAGATGGAGAGAGGGCCAGTCTGCATAATGTCCCCACTTGCTACGTGGCAGCCAGGAATCCTGTACAGTAACAACCCATCAGAACCAAGGGCACCCCCCCATACACAGTGAAAATTCACATTCAATGTGGTTCATCAAAAATCCCTGCCTACATTTTATTCTTCATTACCAAACTATGGTTCTGCTTTAGCACTTGGCAAATTCTGGCCTAATATCGGTTACTGCGTAGTAAGACAAGTTGCTTCCTCTCCTTCTCCCTTCCCACAGGAAACTCAGGCTCTTCAGTGATATTTTAAAGTCCACACATCATTTGAACCCTAAATTTATACCATTTTGACTCAAGAAAAGACTGTTTCATGGCAAATAATACCTGCTTCGATGATCTCTTCTTTACCACCCCTTACATCGTGTTCTTTCCTCAAATTCTCCAAATTTAATCAAAGAAAACATTGCTATGATTAGAATAGGTTTCCCTTAAGACAGAAACACAGTTTTGATTTTTTTCTGGTGTTTTACTCTATATAAGTCAATACTTAATATGTAGTTTCTGAGAGGAAACCACAAATGAAAAGTATTATGGAATTTTGCAAACCATAATGAAATTATGTCCTCAACTTCCTATTTCCACCCGATCGTTCTGGATGCTCGTGTATCAGAAAGCACAGTCCCCCAGATAATTAATGTTTAGAATTAAATTAAACACATCAAAGTATCCACGAGGGTAAGTCTGGTTGCTGTATCCCATATGGGCACATTAATAACTGGCCTTGAAGGAAACAGTCATCTGTGACTGACAACCAGCTTATATTTCTGAGTCCCCCTGCATTTTTATTTAGGACACAAACCAATGTATATACAGTTCCCTTTTTAATACTGTCCATGATATTTAGGGGCTGAATGCATGAACTATTATGGCATATTTACAAATGATTTCAGATTGGAATAGTTGGAGAGGAACAATAATGGAGAGAGCTCAATAAAAATGTCTGACAACAAAAGGGAAAAGAACACAGACATGCCCCCATGTCTTTTCCCCCAGTGCCATGGGCATTGGCACATTCCTCCTGCTCCAGAAGAACAAAGCCAGTGTGCTCTGGGGTCGCTTTCCTTCTTCCTTTTCTCTACAACACAGGCACACATTCAGTCTCTGCTAATTTTAGCCACTTCCTTTTGTGTGCTCCCACAACTGGGTCCTAGGCCAAGCCCTGACCTTGTCCTGACTTAGGAATCTGGCATTCCTGCCACTCCATGGCTACAAGAAAAGGGAAGGTGTAGAACAAAATTGTAGCACAGAAAGTGTGTCTGCTTCAGTGTCCCAGTGTCATCTGCTGTGTGTCCAAGGGGCATCAGTGTCCTTGCTGTGATTAGGCCCCAGTGGTGGCCAGGTACTCTGTCTGCAGCCTGCAAACCATGAGGAGAAGTAGCTGTGTGAGCATCGAGGGCCCACACAGGCTTTCCATCCATAGTTGCAGACACTTTTACTCCACAGCTCATTGCTTCTGAGTTCACTTGCTTAGACAACAAACATGTTAAGGGGTATCCTTGTGTGCCTCCAAGTACCAGCATTCTTCCTGTGCTTCAGGAAAACTGTGACTTTACCTCCCCAGGCTGTAAGAGCTGTTTCTAACCAGTTACCTGAATTTATATCCCTGAAATGTCCTCAGATTTCACATGCATTCACAGCAATGACCCATGAGTGTGGGCATTGTTTCAAGTGGCATTCTCCTCTGCTCTGCCTGTTCCTTTCAGTGAAGAATATTGTGACAGGAGGGTTTGTAGAGTTGGGTGTAACAGAGCAGGTCTATGATCTGAGGACTCAGCGGGTGGTGGGGCAGGACACTAACTTGTGCCTCACACCTGCCACCACATATGAAAAAAAGATTAAAGCAAGGATAAAGTCAGGGTTTTGCTTAAAATGCAGATATATACTAGTGATTTTTGTGCCTGATGAAAAGTTGATCATTAATAGAGAAAGGAAAGATTAGTATAATACCAAAGGCTACCAGGTAAAATGGATATTATTTCATAGGAGATTAGAAACTGAAGTACTGTGCTTTTGATATGAAGAAATGTCATAGTTTAGTGTGGTTCAACAGAAATATGTGAGCCACATGTGTGATATTAAATTTCTAGTAATCATATTAAACAATAAAAAGAGACATAAAGTTATTTGTAAGATGTTATTTATTCCTTCTAGTATATTTAATATATTTTTAAGGTTCAGGGTAAAACAATCCAGGGAGATGTGTTTAAAGATCTTCATGAGGGTTGATTGATTGAGCTGGGGGCACTGGGACCATTTAACGTACTGATTTGTTCTGTGGATCTATAAACATGGCTTAGAGAGCTGCCCAACCTTGCCTCTATTGGCATTCCAGAATGTCAGCCCATTAATAACCTTGTGAAGCTATCCTGTGTAAGGTAGTATTTCAGCGGTACCCCTGCCCTATGCCTGTGAGATCAGTAACAGACTTTTGCTAGATTTCTCATCTATGTGGACAATAAACATACCTCTAGACAATGTCAGATGTCACTGGTGGTACAAAAGCCTGCCCCCTCCCACCCAACCTGGTTAGAATATGGAGCCTGATTCCGTCCACTAAGATCTCCTCATCTAAATGTTTTCATGGTATCTTTAGTGATTATTACCATATATAATCCAAGGATTATTTGATCCATGCTTACAAACACAATTTAACTAATGGAAATACTTTAGTACACTTTCATTGTGATATATTTCTTTGGACAAAACATGACCATGCTCCATCTAAAGTCCTGCTAAGACTAACAGGACTGTCATTGATTTCTGGGTTGCTTGCATAGCTAAATAATTAACCAGTGCTTCTCAATCCATGGGTCACGACCTTTGGAGTTGCACGACCCTTCCATAGGGTTTGCATAAGACCATCATAAAACACAGATATTTACATCACAATTCATGACAGTAGCAAAACTACAGTTATGAAGTGGGAACAAAAATAATTTTATGGTTGGGATCACCACAACGCGAGGGACCGTATGAAAGGGTCACAACATTAGGAAGGTTGAGAACCACTGCCCCATAGAGTTTGCTCTCCCTTAGAAATTCTTTCTCTGGTATTTCTGGATGACAGAGGCAACTGCAGTCCTCTTACCTTTACCACAGCCAAGTCATTTGTTGGATTGCTATAATGTCAGTCCCCTTTAGAAAGTTCTTCCTTTGTACCTTCCTTTCCAATCAGCACAGAAGATATTTCATTTGCATTAAGAAGCTCCCAGGGATGCCGAGTGTGTGTCCAATTCCATTCACAACTTCAAAACTGAAATTTTTATGTTAGTGACTTTTCATCTACAATTAATAGATTAGCTCAAGTTGACAAGAGCCTGCAATCCCAGTGTTTAGCAGGCAGAGCCATGAGGTCTACATACAAAGACACTGTTCCAAAATAAGCAACTAAAGAAATGAAATTTCATAGTAAAAACTAAATACTGTTATGAAATAATAACTAGTTCCTATACATTTATATTTTGTTTGTTTTGCATTTGTTGTAATTGATTGTAGGATATAAGATTGGATGCTGGGCAAGGTCATGAGCACACAGGCCCTACTTAGGCCAAGTTCACATTGAACACAGCATTCTTACCATAAGAAGACTTTGTCTTTAGGGAATATTTAGCAATAGCCTTAGACACCTTTAATTATCACACTAAGGTGGGTTGCTACTGGCATCTAGTGGGTAGTGGTGAGGGATGCTGCTCCATGTTTTATAATACACATATACAGTAGAATACAGAGCCCTACACAAAGAATTCATTTAGAATATGAGCAGTGCTGTGGCAGAGAAATCTAGAATAAGATCAGGTCAGCCCTCAGTTAACTGACAAGTCAGGCCATGACAGAGGAGCTATAGCATGAGCTACAGAAGGAAAACAATTCATAGTGTTGACTGACAGGTAGAGAAGCCCCTGGGAGCAGCACATGGAGAAGGAGTATGCAGCATGCAAACTAGCAGGATGTGAGTAAAGTATGAGCTATTGGTTACCCCTCAAGAGAAAAGCACAGAAAGGATGCCCAGAGTGAAGGTGGAGCTTAGGAGCCAAATGTCAGCTGTACATCCAAGAGGAGGAGCTGACAGGGTGTCTAAGAAGGAGGACACAGATAATAGAAGAGTTAATTTGGGAGCCAAGATCTATGCCAGATATCTGGAGAACATGAGCTGGACAACACACAGGAAAAATGTCTTTAGTCTTGGGAAAGAGGTCTCTTGTAACTTTATTTTTTCTGTTATTGAAAATAGATCTGTTTTCTTCATGCAGTATATTCTGATTACAGTTTCTACTCCCCCATCTTGTTGCAGTTCTTCCTTTGTCCCCTCTAAGTCTACCCACATGCTTTCTGCTTCTCTACAAAACAAATATCTAAGGAAAAATAATGAAACAAAAAAGTGGTAAAGAAAAATAAGTCTGAATAAGGAAAAATAAATGGAGAGAAAAGAGCCCAAGTTTTTTGTAGGATCACCGGGGACTTTAATTAGAGCAATCTTCAGTGAATGAATGCTTAGAAGATTCTAGGATCTCATATCTCAAACTAGGAGATATGCTGTTCTGGGCAAAGAAGGGAGTGGTGGTAACAAGAATGGAATTGTCTTCAGCAAATATGTTAATGATTATTTACAGAGAAGAATTAGTCAGCAGCCTGAATGTTTAATGAAGTATTTATACTTTTCAAATACATTAAAGTAATAACTAGCAAGCATATTTAAAAGTGACAGATATGTTAGTGGCTAGGAAAAGTTAATCGGTATTATGTGAAAAATTCAAGATGCACACACTTTTCCAGTATGATACACCATGCTTTATGTAGATAAAAAATTGAAACAATAACCTATATAGTATTAACAATTGCCATCCTTGTGTCACTGATACTATCTTTAACTGCTCTTGTTTTCCTTGAAAATTGAAGTCATGTTCTAAAATGAGACCACAATACTTATTAAACAAGAAGAAAAGGTAAAAAGAAATGTTTGACTGAGAAAGAACAGGAAAAGATTGCAAGAACTTGAAGTGAACATGGGGAAAGGAAGGCAGTGAGTGTGTGTGTGTGTGTGTGTGTGTGTGTGTGTGTGTGTGTGTGTGTGTGTGTTGGAAGAAATGAGAACATTTTTGCATGTTTAGGGGAGAGAGTTGCTGTATTATGTGAGGTTGAGGATACAGGAGCACAAGTGATTGATGAAGCACCTCCCCTGGGAAGTGGGAGGGATGGGATGCAGATCACAGGTGGTGGGATTAGTGTTGACTGCAAAAAGAGAGATCACTTCAACTGAAAATGAGGACAAGAGGTAAGGATGGATGTTGTTGCTGATAAGAGCATAGAGGAGTCGCCAGGAAGTTGAGGGAGTTGCTGTCAGTTGGCCCCTAGTTCCTTTGTGAAGTAGAGGTGAGGTCATTTGCTGAGTGGGGTTAAGGGTTTATAGACAATGATGCAATGTGGAAGGGCTGCTTGGAGAAAGATGGAGGAAAGAGACTTGGGATATGCAGATTGCCCAACTGCCTTGAAAGGCCAGCTGATGCTGGAGACTGAGTTGTAAATCAAAGTCATGAGTGTCTGTAGAACATAACTGGTAATAGGAGACTTCTGCCTAGGAAAATACAGAAAAAAATGTTCCCATGCCTCACAAGAGAAAGTATAGGATTCCTTGAAGTAACTAAAACAAGCCAGAGACTGCTCACGAAATGGAAGTCAATGAGGTCTACACCTCAAGCAAGGCAAACAGGAGTACAGGAACTTTAATGTGTGGGCCTGCTCTGTGGACGCATGCTGATGAGTAAGATTACAACTCTGTCCATATTAGATGTCATAAGTCCTGTACAAATCACTTACACACTTAGGAGAATGTGTGTAACTTATTGTCAAATACTGTTATCACTTTATAAAGGAGGTATGAGAATTCTTGGATTTTGAGGTAGGTTAGCATGGTTACAAAGGGATACTCTAGTAAGTGATTTCATCTGTTATTTAGAAACACTATGGGTATTAAACAAACTCTTAAGTAAACATGAAGGATGCCGGACCTTGTTGCCTTGGAGATGTTGAACTGTTTACTATCTTGACAAGTCATCTTCACATTAAACTTACTTTTCTCAGTGGTAAAAATGATAAATGGTGTCTGTTTAACAAGCAATTTCATAATCACTATTAAAATTTTCTGACATATTAAGTTGTTAAAGTTCAAATGTTATCATTTAACTTACATACTGAGCAAATGTTGATTAGACAATATAATATACATTTGTGTATTATAGTTTTCAAACTGTGACATACTTCTCCCTTATGGGGTTAGAATCAAAAGTACATGAATTTAAGGGATTATCTGTAAGTGTGTGGGCACCTTTCATCCCATTGTTGTATTCCTTACCCTTTCCCAAGGCTTCAGTGAAGTCTCCCTCATGGCCCAACTAGACACCAGAGTGTTGGAAAATAATGATTTTGAAGATCTGTGACCAATGTGTTAATGTTTCATCTTCTGTCGATTCTATTTCTATTCGACTGTTTAAATATCTTAATTGCTAATTTTAAACTTAATTCAAGATGACTAATATTCTGATATTGTGCTTCTACAATGTATCCACAAATACACACAATTGTTTAGAGATATGTGTGTTCTTATACACACATCTATACATTCTTGTAAAAGTGATCATGTATAATGCAAGTCCAAAGAGAATACTCATAGTTCATCAACATTTAGTATACTTGGGACAGTGTTTCTCTTAGTCTGTTCATCTAACATACAGCTGACACATCTCAGAGTTGAAAGTATATCACATGCTCTTGGATGAACTAGGCAAAGCAGAATCTCACATGTTCTGCCTCGAACAAGGAGTACAGATGAGCACACAGGAGAAATAAAACTCCGTGTAGAAAATTTAGTTTATTGCTTTACAAGTCAATGATAAAAATTAAAATTGTACATATGTATACATTTTCAAATGCAAATGGTGTGAATTTTAAAGTAACAACCTCAAGTTTTATCCTGAATTTCAAAGTTTTATCGAGTACAAATAAGACTTCCTAACCATAATATTTGGTTTTAGTTTGAAATGCATAGGAATAATGTTAGTATGTCTAAGTGCTGAGCATGTGCCTCACACTATGTTAACTATTTTAAATAGATTGTCTTATCTAAGTTCGACAAAAATGTCTGTGCCATATGCACTGTTTTGGGAAATTGGCAAATTCAGAAAGTGTGACACCTGTGAGTTGAGAAACATAAGTGTCTTGCTTCTAGGTGGCCTTGCTCCTCATTGCCCACATGGAAAGCACTTCTGTCCCTCAGGAAATGATAACTGTTTCTCTGAAGTCCCCTGCTCTCCTCTTTCCCCTGCAGTTGCCACCAGCTGGGCTGGCTAGCTGCTGTCCTGCCACCTGGCTGAGTGGAGCTTCTCCTTGCCATCTCCCTGACTCTCTATTTTATTCCTGATTCCTGTGGTTTGTGGTGACTAAAACTGAGTTTGTATTATAATTGATTGCCCATCTTCTAGAGAAAAAAAATGTTATGAAAGATGGCTACTGTTGAATACTCCCTAAATAAGTCTAATGTATTCAGAATAAAACTATGCCCACTAGAGAGCCAACCCCACTTGGGGTTTAGTGGGCCACCCCCATTGACAGTGCCATGTAGGACTCCCAGGTTCTCAGACTGCACAGCCCTGACAACCATGTAGCCCTGGGCACTCTTAAATCCATACAGATAATTTTTACCAGACTGAAAATAAAAAGGATGCCCTCCTTCACATCCTGCTCCACTCAACAGAAGAATAGCACTTGTCCTTAATATTGTGTTAAAAGCACCCAAACAGCTCTTCCACATTTTGTCCAAAGGCAGAGTGTCTTTGACAGTTCACTAGGCCTCCACGGAGAGCAGGCTTCTTTGCTGTTCTTCATTCCCTGATTTTTCCCATCTCATCTCTTATTTCTCATCAGAATTTATCCTTTCTCCTTTAGCAATCAACCAATCACAATCCAAACTCCTACATATCCATCCAAATATTCAGTGGTTGTAGAGGGCAGGTGGCTGCATGGAGGAAGTGTGGCTCCCCATCAGTCCATTAGTCAGTCTTACATAAACTATTTTTTAAAACCCAATTCAACTAACCTAAGGTGGCCCAAGTCCTACTGAAATGCAAATGCAGCCATGCTCTTTGGCTGTTTCAAATATGCTGGGTGAGTTCTCCTTGTTGTCAGGGTGAAGTTCAAACTCCTACACAGTGGCCAGCAAGATGGCTCAAGAGCTATAGGCACTTGACACCAAGCCTGATAATATGAGTTGAGTTCCCTGGCACAGACATTGTCAGTTTAGCATGGTTTGGCAACCTCAATCTATAATAACCTGCCCAGTGGGTAGTAACTCATACATACACTTATGAGGGTAGAGGATAAAAAAAAAAGGCTATTGATGTTTAAAAACAACTGCACACTGTTGACTGATATCTGATATGCTCAATGCTTGATTTGATCTGTGCTCCCAGCATAATAGTATAATATCATTGATATCAAGAATAATATATTATTAGTGATAAATTAATTATTCTATATGGAGACATAAAGACTCTTAACAGGACTTTTCAGATAAGACTTTTAGCATAAGAGCCACTATTCTCCAAAGAACAATACCTAGCCAATGCAAACTATGGCTTCATAGTGTGGCTTATTCTTCTACTATCCTGATGTGTTTCTGTTCTTGTACACTCCATGTAATAGTCAGTCTCCAGACTCTAATATATGGAAGATGTTCTTGGCATTCAGATTAGGCCTATTTAACAGAAAGGGAAGAGTACTAAAAATCTTGATCATCTGTAGCCATGAGGTAGTTGTAAGACCTGCATTCATTCTGTGCCACTTAGGGTCCAGCACTTCCAGTAGTAGCCTCATGTTCTGCCCTCAGCAGGGGTATATTCTCCTAAGTGATTGCCAATCCAAGTGCTCATCTTTATCCTTTGTCTCATATTCCTCTATCTTATTCTTCTTCTACAACTTCTACAGCACTGTCCTTGATGAGCTTTTAATTATACCAGGCTGTCTCTCCTCAGCTGTGTTTGGACATTTGTTCCCAGGTATTATTCATCTTCCTAACAGACTATTAACTGCTACATAGAAGCATGTGTCCACTTTTTTTTCACTATTGCTATTGTCTAGTCTCCAACATAAATCCTTAGTGAAGAAATGGGGTCAACCAATTAATCCCAAGCAATAATTAACAGAACTTTTCAGATTACAAATGTCTTATCTGAGACATTTAAATTTGAGGAAATATTTTATAAAGACTTCCTTTCAAAAAATAAACAACTTTTGAAACATATGGTTACATTCATGTTAACAAATAATCAGTAGGTTTCTTCAGTTATGAAATAAATAAAGAATTTTTACATACATAGCAACAGTGATATGCTCAAGTTACTGTTTCTATCCTGTGGGCTTACTTGTACACTTCCCGGAAAAGCTGTCAATTTTATGATGACATTGGTTTGTCTTAGGAAGATGCCAGAGTATATGTAAGTCAGATAGTGTTCTGTTTGCTGTAGTTGTGAGGCTATCATTTTAGGGCATGCTAGCTATGAGTGGTTTCTAGGTCACTAACAAGAGAGCTGGAATGCCTTGCTTTGATGCATGAGTGCTATGGGAATAAAGTAAATAAAATAAAAAGATGGAAAATTTAATTTTTTTTGTATTTGGTAACTTGCACACAAATAGTTGTATTTAGAAACCAGTGGCATTCTTAATTTTTTACCCCACCTGTATGTATAAACCCCTACCTTTCCAAAAATCCAGCATGAGCTACTTACTGTCTGCCTCAAAATCGTTAGATCAACAGAGGGAACTGAAAGTTGTGATTGGTGGCCTTTTATTACAGATACTAATTTTTTTCTTAGAATGTTAACTCATGATATTACTTTTAAAATTAATTATTTTCCTGGTGAAAGTTCTGGACTACTTACTGAAAAAAATCACTGATGCACACTCTCACCATTTGCATATAATTTCAGGAGTTTAAAACCCACTAGAATTCTTACAGAGATCCTAGGCTGAGAACATCTATTCAATATAAATCTATCCAATCCATGTTTCCCACGAAGCAATGATTTATATTGCTTGTCTTCTCTCTCATTATGATTTATTTTATATCTGGACTCCAATTATCTAAGGGAGGAATAAAGGAAACACTCAGGAGATTCATCATCCTCAAGCCAGACTTAGATTTTTCCTTTATCTTCAGGCTATTATTTCTAGGCCCAGCTCTATTGTTCAGCCTTCCCCATCCATTGGCTACTGACCAGACAGAAGATGTTCGTCTAGGCCATTGTACAATTTCATCTTCCTCTGGGTTGTTACATAATTAAAATAACTTCAGTCTGGTTTCTTGAACTTTTTTTTTTCCTACAGGCAACTATGAAAACAGAACTAAAAAGCAATTGAAGGGAAAAATATTACTTAGATTAAGAAAAATACTTTTCTATTGTGATAGAAACTGCTCTCCCTGGACAACTCACTTACATAATTTCAAAGTGGACTGTGGTTTCTTTTGTGTTTACTAACACAGTGAAGTTTCTTTGGATTTAAAGGGGTCACTTTTCCAAGAGTGCTCCAAAGTGGCTGAAACTTAAACATTTCTAAACCAACTACCCTTACAGGGATGAAAATGCAGAATGCAAACAAATTAGATACAATTTCCCTCAGGAAAATCTTGTATGTGCAGGAGGTGCTTATGAACTCTGTGTGACTGGTAGTAAGTTTCACTAGCACTATTGTATGGGGGCACAGTGTGGTTGAATAAGTCTGGCTCACAGCAGTCCAATTACAGTGTTAGGACCCCACTCACTACCCTCCCACGAATGCTTACAAACCCTTGCCATAGCTGAACACAATTCCCCTGGATTCTGTGGAGATGCTATGGCTGGAAGCTAAGGAATGTTCTGTTGTCCGTGAACTTGCCTTGTAAACTGTCCACTATAGATTCCTGGTGAGTTCAATGTGAGGATATTGGGATATTGGATATAAAAATTTCACTTCTAGTCTCTCTCTCTCTCTCTCTCTCTCTCTCTCTCTGTGTGTGTGTGTGTGTGTGTGTGTGTGTGTGTGTGTGTCTGCGGTGTGGTGTGGTGTGTGTGTGTATGTATGTGTGTGTGTGTGTGTGTGTGTGTGTGTGTGTGTGTGTGTCCACCTGGGTCCCCTTTGCAGTCATGAGAAACATGCAGACAAAGACATATTTTGGAATAACTAGAGGAGGGTAATACATCTCACTTAAAATGGCCAATGAGCATACCCAGGGACAGTTTCATCTGTCTCAGCCTGATCTCTGTCATGAAGGCTACCACTTGTCACTTGCAGGAAGCTGGCAGAATGTCATGAGTGTACTGTATAACTCGTGCTCACATCTGCTGGGAAGCTCCTCTTGCACCATGAATCATGCTTGCCTACTGGAATTTAGAATGCTGCTCTGCTCTGGAGAGAGGAGATGACATAGCCTTGTCTGCTTAGATGTGATATCTAATATTATATCAATTTGATCCAAGTTAGAGTCTTTTGAAAAATTGTAAACTCAACTGAGAAAATGACCCCACTAAACTGGTCTGAGGACAAGTTGGTGGTACATTTCTTGGTGAATGATTGATAAAGAGAACCTAGCTCCCTGTGCTCACTGTGGGCAGGACTACCCGCGGGCTGCTGGTCCTCTGTGATAAAAGAATGCAGGCCAAGCAAGCCATGAGGAGTAAGCCTGCAAGCAGCATCCTTCTATGGCCTCAGCTCCTGCCTCCTGGTTTCTGTCTTGAGTTTCTGCCATACCTTCTCTCCTTGATGGAATATAACCTGAGAACTGTAGGATAAATCCCTTGCCTCAAACAACAGCTTTTGGTTATGGTAATTTTTTTATAGAAATAGAAAACCTAGCTAAAATATTGAGGAAGGCAGGTTTATACATCACACCAAAGGAACACTTTGTCTTCCAACTAACATATATTTTCTTTAACATAACAACTATGATTTACCATGTTTATGTATACTTATATAGTTACATAGATATGTAAATATATAAATTCATATTTACAAACTATAAAATATATTACTACCTATACAAAACAGGTGTAAATCAAAATGATATCAAAAGGAAATAAATATTTTAAAGTAAATTTCAATGGTAGGGAAACTTTCTTTTGTACTATAGCTAACACACAGCTCTCATTGTACCATTAATGATTTTCTGTAATTAAGTGATTTATTTTAGTGTAGTCAACATACTATGCAGCCATTTGCATAACCAATTTTAAACATTTTACTACCCTACTCATTAGCAGTAATAATCAAGCCAGAACATAGCCCAAGCAACCACTTATCTATCTTTGTTTTCATAAAGTAACACACTTTGTATAGGACTGGAGGTGTGTGTGTGTGCGTGTGTATGCGTGTGCGTGTGTGTGTGTGTGTGTGTGTGTTTTCCAGAGGTCAATAGATGTTTTCCTATGTGACTATCCATGTCACATTTTGAGACAGGGTCTGTTATTGAGTCTGGAGCACACTGATTGGCCTGACTGGCCTGCCAGTAAACTCTGGGAATCCACCTGTCACCTCCTTGGGAGAACTAGAGTGGTAAACATGCCTCACCATGCCCAGCTGTTATGTGGGTGTTGACTGAGCCATCTTAGCAGTATGATATGAGATTTCTTCTACTGTATTCTTTTATTTTCACACATTCAAGGTTCAGCAATGCTGAGCTATCCACTCATGCTTCTTGCTTTCTCATGGATGCTCAGCAACATTACATGTAATGCTAATTTATCAGCTCACGAGTGGATGGGTGTTTTTTTTTTTTTTTTTTTTTTTTTTTTTACCATAGACTGTCATGAATTGTGCCACTATGAAAACTCACATGCAGAAGACTGTTCCCAATTTATTCATTCACATTTTGGAAATGGCTAAGTCACAGGGTACCTTCTTGTTTTAATTTTCTGAGTGACTGCAACCCGTAACATGGTCACACCTCCTTACTCCATTTGCAGTGTGTTCCAGTCCTTCCATATCTTATCAGACTTGCTTGTATACCTCTACAGTAAACTGCTCTAATTCACATGTTCCTTCATCCTGTTAGTTTGGTTTGGAAAAGTCTTAGTGGCTGTTAATATTGGGCATCTTTTCCTGTACTCATCTTGTATAAAATAGTATCTTCTTAGACAGTTCCTTAACTTTTAAATCAGGCTGTCTTCTATTAACCACTGTAATGCTCTAAGACTACTCTGTGTTCTAGGTACAGCTGGTGGGTCATATGATCTGCATACTGACTCTGGCTTCTGGGTTAACATTTCCCTTACTTCTTAATATCTTTTGAAGCAGAAAATTTTTTAACTTTGATGATGTCTGGTATTTTTCCTTGTGTCTTTGTTTTTATAGATAAGAAGAGTTACTCTTATGTTTCTTCTAGCATCATCATGGTTATCCCACTTCCATCCGCTATTTGGCAAATGACAAAATAACATTCTTTTTGCTTGAAAACTATCCTGTTGTACATCATTTATGTCCATTCATCTCTTAATGGGCACCTAGACTGATTGCATAGCTTTGTTGTGAGCATTTCTGCAGTCAACATGGACACACCCAGCAGTTGTATATTTGTATACTATGATAATTCTATTTCGAATATTTTCAGGCACCTTCCTGTTGTAATACATAATGATTATATTAAGTACATTCCCATAAAACACTGCAGTTTTGCTCTCTGCATGTTCTCACAGCATTATTCTTCTCTAATATCAATCCCAATTGGCATGATGGTATGCCATTATATTTTTAACTTCAATTTCTAACATGGCTAATGAGCAATTAAAATATTTCATTGGCCATCAGCATACCTTCTTTTAGAGAGAATCTATCTAGGTCATTTGTCCATTTTACCTTGGTTTTTAAAATTAAATTTTTTTTTGATTATTCACATAATGAATATGAATGCTAACCCTATGTTAGAGAAATAGAAGGCATATGTTCTCCCATTTTAATCATTATCTTATGTGTTTGACTGCTCTTTCATGCAGAAGCTTTTTAATTTGATGTAATTCTAGTTTTGTTTATATTTCTTATACTTTTTCTGTCCTAACAGAAAGCCCTTTTCTGTAACAAAAAAAAAAAAAATTGAAATGCTCCTACCCTCCTATTCTTTTTGTGAGTGCTTTCACAGCTTTGCGTTTTGGGGTCTATTGTCCATTGTATATTGACTTTTGTGCACCATAAGAGCCAAAGTTTGTTTCAATATTTTTCATATGGAAATCAAGTTTGTCCTGAACCATTCAATGAAATGATTGTCCTCTTTACAATGAATATGTTTGCCAACACTCTTGGCACTTACATGGCTGTAGATGTGTAGATTTTTTTCCTGAATTCCCTATTATGTTACATTGATGCATGCATCTATTTTTATAGCAGTAGTGTGTTGTTTGGGCTCCATTATGGATCTTAAAGTTCACTAATACGAAGTTTCTAGCTTTGATGGATTTTGCTCAAGACTGCATTGGCTGTTTGAGATTTTTGCTTCCTTTTTTTTTTTTTTTTTTTTTGGTAGTGTTTTGCATTTCTGTGAAGAATATCATTAGAACTTTGATGGGGATTATAGTAAATCTGTAGATGACTTGGAAGTGTTGTAAACATTTTAACAATATCAATCATTTTATCCTAAGAAGAAAGTATGCTCTGTGTCTCTCAATAGTGGTTTTGTAATTTATTTCATTTCTGCTCAGTAGTTGTTATAGAAGTCCTTCGCTTACTTATTTGACTCATTCCTAGCTCTGTGCCTGTGTGTGTATGGGCATTATTAATGGAATTCACTTGAAGATCTGTCTCATGAATTCACTGGTGGTCTACAGATGAGCTACTGGTGTTTGAATGCTGATTGGTATCCTGTTACTTTAATGAGTTCTGTTGCTTCTACTCTTCTCTAGTGGAGTTTAGACGTACTTATAGATCCATTCATCTTCTGTGTCAATGATGAAATTTGACTCACTCCTCCTCTACTCAGGCTTTTTACTCAGTTTCTTTGCCCATTTTATCTGACTAAAACTTCTAGTATTGAAGTAAGAACAGCCAAGAGTAGATGCCCTAGTCTTGTTCTCCATGTTAGAGAAAATGCTTTTTGTTTTTCTCCATTCATCATGGAATTCAATATATGTCTCATTAACAGCCTTCTCTGAGGTATGATTCTTGTGTGCCTTATGTTTTTTATGGCTCTTATTATGAGGGGGATATTGCATTTTGCCAGATACTTTCTGTTGTATCTATTAAGATGTCCATGATTTTCCCCTTCATTCTATTTATATGATGTTCTCTTGGTGTATTTGCATGTGTTGAGTCATTCTTGGAATGAAAGCAATTTGAGTTTTTGGATGTCTTCTTTAATTACTTTTTAGGAGTTAACACATTACATGTCTTTATTTTTAGCAATATTTGGGACTTGGGTTTTATAGTTATATTTTTGTTGTGTTCCCGTCTGGTTTTGGTAGCAGGATAATTGGCCTTCATTGGATAATTTTGGAAGGGTCCTTCTATCAAATCTATGGGACTTTTTGAAAAACAGTAATGTTCATTCTTCAAAAGTTTGATAAAATTCAGCAGTGAAACAATAGTGTTGGGCCATATGTTATTTAAAAAACTATTGCTTATATAACTGCTGTACTTCTTACAAGGTTGTTCTAGCTTTTCATATTCTCGTGGTTAAATATCAATGATTCTAATGTATCCAAAACTTTGTCCATTTAATCTACTTTTTCCAGTTTGTTAGTGCATATATTTTTTTACTTAGATATGGCATACATGGCCAGCTTTCTTTTTCAACTCTACTTTAATTTATTTGTGCTTCTCTTGTTAAGGATATATAAGTATTTTTCTTAAATCAAGAAGTCAATTCCATGTTCTAATGAACCATTGTATTAATGTTAGAATCTGCTTTATTGGCTAATTTACTAATTTTGCATTTAATATATATTTTTCTCTCTTTGAAGTGCACCATTATATACTGTTTTTAAAAATATTTTACCATACAACCTACTCATTTCTATAATCATCATTGACAATACTACTTTTTACATTCACATGCTCTATTATGTTGTATTACTAAATTTATTTGTTTCAAGAAATGTTTAATTCCTTTTCTGATTTCCTAAGTAACCCAGAAATTGTTCAAAATTATGATTTATTGTCATGTATTTGCATACTTCCCAAAGTTTCTCTTGTTGGATTTTAATTTTCTTCCATATGACTAGAAGAGAAACACAATATGATTTCATCTTTTAAATATTGTTAACACTTGTTTGGCAACCTCATATATAGTCCATTCTAAAGGATTTTTCATGTGTTCATAAGAAGAATATGTATTCTGTAACTGCTGGATTCTGTAATGTTTGTTGTAAATATTTGTTGAGTCTATGTGAACTATAGTTTAATTTAACCATGGTGTCTCTTTACTTAATTTTGTTCTAGCTGTTCTGCCATTGGTAAGAGTTGTCTAGTAAAATATGTTTTGTTGGGTTTATCTGCAGCTTTCTTTGTTTATGCCAGCAATGTATTAGTTTAAATATGATTTTACATCCTTTCACTTTCAGTCTGCTTGTCTTTATCAATGAGGTTAATTCTTGTAGATAGCTTATTGTTGGGTCATATTTTTAAATTCATGTATCTTTTTCATTTGCTGTTGTTGTTATTGTTATTTGGCTGGAGGGACAGAACTAGTTTGTTTGGTTGTATGTTTTGGTACAGGTTCTTTTCATAGCCCAGGTTGGCCTTGAACTTCCTTTCAGAAAATTTGAATATTGTTTATTTGTGTCTTCCTTTCTTTGTGTGTGTGTGTGTGTGTTCCTTTCTTAAGCATCTTTGGAGTGAGTGTGATGGTGTATAAGTTTGGTTCCTTTCTATTTCTGCTATGTAAATATAATCTTCTAGTGGAATCCATATATTTATATCATATTATAATGCTATTTACTTTTAGAGGTAGGACTCCCTTACTTATCTTTGAGAAGAGTGGTCTAATAAATTCATTTTTCACAGATTTTAGTTTATATTAAAAGGTTTTCATGTTTCCTTTGATTATGAGGGATAGACTTGTTTAATAAAATAATCAAAGTTAGCAGTCAACTTTTTAAAACGTATAGATATATTTTTCCATGTTTTCCTAGCCTATGGGACTTCTAAGGGGAAATCATAAGTTAGTCACATGGGTTGAGGCTTAAATATGACTTGGTACTAGTTTTGTTTATATGTTAAATTTCTCTGGTTTATACTTATAGAAGTTTAAGTGTAACATACTGAGGTCCAGAGTTTTTCTAGCTGTGTGTCTTTGTGGTTCAACAAGCTTCCTGTATTAGGATATTCAGGACTTGCTTATAATCAAGAACATTCTCTATTGTTTTCTGAGTAGATTTCTACCTCCCCCAATCTTAAGAGATAAAAGTATTGTAGACATTTGATTATTTGATGGTATCTCAAAAGTCTTGAATACATTTTTATTCTTTCTTTAATTTTATCTGTGGCAAATATTATTTTTAGAAAATTTCTTTTCAAGGTCTAATATTCTCATTTCTATTTTATGCGGTATGTTGTACTTTCAAGTGATTTGTTCTAACTATGTTGTGTTGGCTTTTCCTGGAGAAGGTGCTGACCACACACCAAAGTAAGGATTACAGGCAAGTCCAGCTTGGCAAAGCAGTGAGTCTACGGAGCTTACTTACAGAACATGGGAGGAGCTAGAGGAATGTGAGTGACCTTGAAATAACTGTATCACCACAAAAATCTAGCCTCATCATGGAAGACTTCATGGAAGCTGGAGTCCCCCTCCCAGTTACCTTTCCACTTCCTCTAAACTCTTCTGTCTTCCAAGATTGATTGAAGTCAAGTGCATAGAAAGGAGTATGACTAAAATCTCATAAATGACTCACTCTCCCTTTCTTCCTTCCAGTAAGGAGTGTTATCATCCCTATAGCTGTAATTCTGTACTATTCTGTTTATTACATTTTTATAAGAGACTGGCTAAAATAATCTCTACTCTGAAATGGCTATAAGATGATTATGTTATATGCAAAGGGAAAAGGCATACTATAGCAATTTAAAATTTATAATTATTGAACATATTCCAACATATGTTTTGCTCTTTTCTAACATCTATCACTGTTGTATTTTACGCTCTGTCTTAGTAAGGATCTCTACTGCTGTGAAGAGACACTATGATCACAGCAACTTTTATAAAGGAAACATTTAATTGAGGGGGCTTGCTTACAGTTTCAGAGGTTCAGTCTATTATTATCATGACAGAAAGCATGGTGGCATGCATGCAGATGTGGTGTGGCAGTAACTGAGAGTCCTACATCTTTCAGTCAATAGGAGTGGACTGAGAGTCACACTGAGGAGTTCCTTATTCATAATGGCTGTATTTTCTGTCTTTGCTTTTATGTCATATACACTAATTTTTTTTATATTTTGTCATACAAGTATTTACTCTTATCTCTGAGTTTTGTTTTTCTAGTTTATAATAAATAGACATTTGGGGGTTTCTTTTTTTTTCAAAATGCTAATCTCAAAAACTTTTCTTAAATTTGAAACAATGTGTCTTTAATTTAATCACTTTCTGTTATTTTTTTTTATATAATATTAGGAGAGATTCAAAATGTCCTTTCTTCATGGGCTACCAGGTTTTAGTTTTCAGAGACATTCCTTGCTCTCTAGACAATGTCAAAGCTACCTCTGCAGTAGAGTGTAGTGTCCATGTGTTCATGTAAGTGGAATCACATGACTTTTATAGTATCCATGAGTCCATGTGTTCATATAAGTGAAATCATACGACCTCTGTGGCATCCACATAACCATATGTTCAGATAAGTGGAATCACATGATATTTCTTTTTGTGTCTTGCTTGTTTCACTTATCATCCTTTTTCTATGATCAGTTCCTTTTATGATCGTGTCAGAATTTCCTTCTTTTGCAAGGCTGAATTGAAAATTTTGTAGATGTTAATCAGAAGTTTGTTGACACTTGCTTTATTGTAACGGTCAGTTTGGCTAGGATTCATGTGTGTTGTGATTGAAATAATATGTTGCTAGTTGAAAATTAAGCAACTTTTTAGTAATCATTTTGTTAATACCTTCTTTAGCTTCATTTTGTTATAAATTTACTACAAGATTTTTTCTGTATGTGGACATTGCAGTTTTTTCCAGTAGCCCTGCCAATTTGTTTTTGAAATTTTAAGTCCATTTAATAGGGCTCCTTGGAGTTTAGAACATTTTTGTTAATTAAATATTTATATTATTTCATAGATATTTTCTCCCTAATATCAGATTTGTCCTTTTTTAAAGAAAAAAAAAATTTGCCACATAAGGATTTTCTCCTGTTTTAAGCTGTTATTTGCCTTCTGTTCCTCTGTGGAACTTTTGCCTTAGTGTGGTCAGCCAAAGCAATTTGGCTGCCTCCGTCATCTAGGTGATAACCGATTACATTCACATCAGTTTGCTTACTAAGAGTTTGAGATTTTTTTTTCAATTATTTCATTTTATGGTTTGTATTTGCAGAACTATTTCAATGTTTTTTTTCTATTTATTTTTAGACTGTTTCTCTCTTTTTTCTTCTTAAGGTTTTTTCCTTGTTTACCTTAAAGTTTGCAGATTGTTTCTATTCATTAAATGATGACTTGCAAATTATTGACATTCGTGCTTACATTTATAAAGTCTAAAGCTAACCAAAAATTATACACCTATTTTGAATAATACAGAAACTAAGTATGTAAATGCACCTGACATCTTTTAGGATAAGCTCATGATATCTGCAATTCTAATTTTTAAAATTATTTTATTAATTTATTATTTTTACATTCCAATCTGAGTTCATCCTCCTTCCTCTTCTCCCATCTCCCCCAATCCATCTCCCATCTGCTTCTCAGAGAGGGTAAAGCCTCCCCTAGGAGGTCTACTAAGTCTGTCCCATCATCTTTTTGAGGCAGGACCAAGGCACCTCTCCACATCCCACACCTGTATCTAGGATTAGCAAGGTATCTCTCCATGTAGATTGGGCTCTGCTAAGTCAGTTTGTGCATTAGTGTTAGATCTTGGACCCATATTGTTCCAGTTGCACTATTATCACCAATATTAATGGAGTTGAGTTCAGTCTTATACAGACAGGTTCCTCATTTGTCAGACCTGAGCCAGCGATCTCTCACTAGCTCAGGTCAGCTGATTCTGTGGGTTTCCCATCATGGTCTTGACTCCTTTTTCATATTTTGATCCTCCCTTACTTCAATTTTACTCCAAGAGCTTGGCCCATTGGTTAGTTGTGGATTTCTGCATCTGCTACCATCTGCATCTGGGAGAGGGTTCTAACTTCTCTGGATTCATGGATTGCAGGTTGGGTATCTTTTGCTTTATATCTGGTATTCACTTATGAATGAGTACATACTATATTTGTCTTTCTGGTTTTGGGTTACCTCACTCAGGATGGTATTTTTGTCTAGTTCTATCCATTTGCCTGTGAATTTTAAGATGTCATTGTTTCTTAACACTGAGTAAGTACTCCATTGTATAAATGTACCATATATTCTTTATCGATTCTTCCATTGATGAACATTTAGGTTGTTTCCAAGATATTGCTATTACAAATAATGTTGCTATGAACATAGTTGAGCAAATGTCCTTGTGGGTGTGAATGTGCCTCCTCCTTTAATATATGCCCAACAGTGTTATTACAGTGTCTTGAGGTAGATTGATTCCAAATTTTCTGAGAAATCACCATATTGAGTTCCATTGTTGCTGTACAAGTATTTTTTTTTTCAATTTGTTTATATGGTGAATTACATTGATGAATTTTCATATGTTGAACCATCCCTGCATCTCTGGAATGAATCCTATTTGGTCATGGTGGATGCTTTTTCTGATTTGCCAGTATTTTATTAAGTATTTTTACATCTATGTTCATGAGGGAAATTGGTCATCTATAGTTCTCTTTCTTAGTTATGCCTTTATGTGGTTTGGGTATCAGGGTTCTGATAGCCTCATATAAAGAGTTTGGCAATGTTCCTTCTGTTTTTATTGTGTGGAATAATTTGAGGAGTATTGGTATTAGATCTTCTTTGAACATCTGGTAGAATTCTACACTGAATCCTTCTGGGCCTGGGCTTTCTTTTGGGGGATGGGAGACTATTGATAACTGTTTCTATTTCCTTAGGGATTATAGGTGTATTTAAGTTATTTATCTGTTCTTGATTTAATTTTGGTATGTGGTACTTATCTAGAAAATTGTCTATCTTCTTAAAGTTTTCCAATTTTGTGGAATACAGGTTTTTGAAGTATTTTCTGATGACTCTCAGGATTTCCTCAGTGTCTGTTGTTATATCCCTTTTTTTCTGATTTTGTAATTTTGATATTCTCTCTCTGTCTTTTGGTTAGTTTGGGTAAAGGTTTATCTATTTTGTTGAATTTCTCAAAGAACCAACTCTTTGTCTCATTGATTCTTTGCATTGTTTTCTGTGTTTTTATTTCATTGATTTCAGCCCTCAATTTAACTATTTCTTGGCAACTATTCCTTCTTTTTTGTTCTAGTTCTTTCCGTTTTTCTGTTAATTCACTGGTGTGGGATTTTTCCAGCTTCTTTATGTAAGCATTTAGTGCTATGAACTTTCCTTTCAGCACTGCTTTCATTGTGTCCCATAAGTTTAGGTATGTTGTGTGGTCATTTTCATTAATTTTTAGGAAGTATTTTATTTCTTTCTTTATTCCTTCCCTGACCAAGTGGTTGTCCATTTGATGATTGTTCAATTTCCATGTTGTTGTGGGCTTTCTGAAATTAAAGTTGATGTTGAATTCTAACTTTATGTTATGGTGATCTGATAGGGTACAGGGGTTTATTATAATTTTTTGAATGATTTGCTTTGTTACCAAATATGTGTTCTATTTTTGAGAAAGTACTATTGAGGTGCTGAAAAGAAATTATATTCTTTTGTGTTTGGGTAGTTCTATAGATGTCTGTTAAGTCCATTTGAGTCATAACATCTGTTGGTTCTTTTATTTCTCTGTTAAGCTTCTGTCTGGCAGATCTGTTCAGTGGTGAGAGTGGGGTGTTGAAGGCTCCCACTATTAGTGTGTGAGGATTGATTCGTGATTTATGCTTTACTATTGTTTCTTTAACAAATGTAGGAGCTCCTGTGTTTGGGGCATAGATGTTCAGCATTGAGATTTCCTCTTGTTGGATTTTTCATGTAATGAATATGAAATGTCCTTCTTTAGGTTTTTTGTTGTTGTTGTTGTTGTTGTTTTTGATTAATTTTAGTTTAAAGCCTATTTTATTAGATATAAGGATAGCTATACAAGCTTGTTCCTTATGTCCATTTGATTGGAAAAGTTTTTCCCAATCTTTTACTTTGAGGTAATATCTGTCTATAAGTTCAATGTGTGATTTTTGTATGCATCCAAAGGATGGATTCTGTTTTTTGTATCCAATCTGTTAACTTATGTGTTATTATAGGTGAGTTGAGACCATTTATATTCATAGATATTAATGACCAGTGATTGCTAGTTCCTGTTATTTTAGTTTTTGTTGGTGGGGATGACATTGTGTGTTAAGTTCCCTTCTTTAGGATTTGCTACTCTAAGCTCATATATTTCCTGTATTCTGGTTGATATAGGTGATTTCCTTGGGCTGGCATTTTCCTTCCAGTACTTTCTGTAGTGCTGGGGTTGTGATAGTTATTTTTTAAATTGAGTTTTATCATGGAATATCTTGTTTTCTCCATCTATATTTATTGAAAG
Organism: Phodopus roborovskii; assembly: GCF_943737965.1. Classification (NCBI taxonomy): domain Eukaryota; kingdom Metazoa; phylum Chordata; class Mammalia; order Rodentia; family Cricetidae; genus Phodopus; species Phodopus roborovskii. The sequence continues at coordinate 13,253,136 of NW_026125391.1, forward strand.
CATTGTTAGGTAAAATAGTCTGGGCTGGCACCTGTGATCTCTTAGTTTCTGAATAACATCTAAATAGAACCTTCTGTATTTCATTGTTTCCATTGAGAAGTCACATAAAATTCTAATAAGTAGGACTTTATATGTTAGCTGGCCTTTCTCCTTTGTGAGCTTAATATTTTTTTTGTTCTATGTATTTATTGCTTTTATTATTAGGTGGCAAAGAGACTTTTTCTTTGGTCCAGTCTATTTTATAAGTCTCATGCATTTTCATAGGTATGTCCTTCTTTAGGTTGGGAAAGTTTTCTATGACTTTGTTAAATATATTTTCTGTGCCTTTGAGTTGGACTTCTTATATCCCTATTATTCTTAGGGTTGGTCTTTTCATGGTGTCCCATATTTCTTGCATGTTTTGTGTTAAGGATTTGTTGGATTTAAATTTTTCTTTGCTGGATTAATCTATTTTCTCTATTGAATCTTCAATGCCTGAAATTCTCTCTTTCATCTCTTGTATTCTGTTGTTTATGCTTGCATTTGTGGTTCCTGATCATTTACCCAGATTTTCCATTTCCAGAATTCCCTTGGTTTGAGTTTCTTTTATTGCCTCCATTTCAGACTTCATGTTTTGAATCATTTCCTTCACTTGTTTGATTGCTTTTTGTTGGTTTCTTTAAGGGATTTGTTGATAACTTCCAATTTTTTTATTTGTCTTTTCCTCCATTTCTTTAAGGGAATTTTTCATTTTCTCTTTAAGGGCCTCAATCACCCTCATAAAGTTATTTTTAGGTCGTTTTCTTCTACTTCATCTGTGCTGGGGTGTTCAGGAGTTGCAGTTGTAGCATCACTAGTTTCTAGTGGGGCCTTTTTGCTCCTTATATTGTTGAGTGTGTTCTTATCTTGTTGTCTACACATCTCTTCCTCTAATTGGTATAGGTGGGGCTTGTGCTACAGGGGTTCTCTTTTTCTCCAGTTGACATAGTTGGGGGCTGTAGCTCCCCTGACCACTCCTTCAGGCACAAGTAGAGCAGAGCTACCAGTGAACGCTCCTCCTGGTGGAAGTGGGGACAATGCTCAGGTGGTCATTCCTTGAGTTGCAGGTACAGCTCTAGTTGGAAGTATAGGAGAGGCTGACAGTCAAGTGGTCGACACAGTATGGAGATATCTCCAACCAAGAAATGGCAGTGGATGCTGGCTGGGACACAGGTGCTCTTTCCCAAAGGAACTTTTTGCGATAGTTTCTGGAAGCTACTGCTGGAAACTGTTGCTGTTGTTTCACCCAGTGATCACTCCTTGCTTCTGGACCTAAGGCTCGGGCTTCCTTTTACCACTGCTCCCAGTTCTGAGGCTCATGGCCCCCTTGACACTGCTCAGGGCCTGATGCTTGAACCTCCCTCTGATGATGCTGCTCTGGGCCTGAAGTTCAGGCCTACTGCTTAAGTTCCTCCAATGTCTGAGGCTGTTGGCTTCCTTTATGGTGCTCCTGACTTCTTTAATTTTGTTATAATAGCAATATTTCTGAAGTTCAAAAAACTGTCAGCCTAAAAGGAAAGTTAATTTACCTAACACTAAAAATAGAAGGAGGTGTTCTACAAAATAACTTTAGAAATAGAATTTAAAGTGGAAACCCAGGAAGACCCTCCACCCCAATCCCTGCCTGCCCCAATTATTCCCAGGATCTCTTCTCTTTTTCAATTACTTTTCTTTTTAAGGTTTATTTCTTTTTTTTATGAAATAAGTTCATATAACTCTGATTGCCCCAAAGGTTAAACATTATAAATTTTATTATTTGGTGTATCTAAAGCTAATAACATTGGTAAATGCCATAAGTGACCACTCATGTGATGACAAACGATGCAAGCAATGAGATGAGACTGAAAATCCTGAAGCCATACAACAGGTTTTCTCCAAGTAGCAATGAACAAGGAGAACAGCATCGCCAAATAAAAGACACTGACACAGATACAGAGACATGGATTCTTCCTACCCTACACAACCATATTAGCACACAGGACCTGCTATCAAGCTACAGTCAGATAAATACATGGCTTAGCTGTGTAGACACTGCTTTTTCCCCCACTAAGAGCTCCGATGAGACACATGTTTCGGCACAGAAAAGCCAGTGCTCCTGAGTCTATGAAGAACTTTATGAAATGGATACGTGATAACTTCCTTGAAAGTAAAAAGAGTTTCTATCAGTGGGGGTCAGTAAGTGATGATCCTATACACCCTACACGCTATAGAGAGAAATGTATCATGCATAACTAATCCAATAGCCTTAAAAAAATCAATAGACTTTGTTCAGCCTATTTATAAGTTATTTTTTATTTTTTCCTCAAAAGGGCTCTTGGCGGAGCATGATATTTAAGCATGACTCATGCTAATTAATGAAATACCAATTTGGCTACATGTGCAGTTTTCAACATCTATAGATTCTGAACCATTTGACATTTAATTTTCTGAGGATAAAAAAAAAAAGGAGTACGTCCTTTCATACTCAGAACTGCGATTTAAAATGACAAATAAAATTCTCTTTCATTATTTTAAAATCTTAAAAGTACACTAAAAACTTCAGCTATTTTTAGCCATCAGGAAAAGTTTATAGTACTGTTTTCTACCAAAAGATGTGAGCTATCACAGAAGACAATACTGTAATAATTGATTGCTTCCTGTATTGTCACAGCCCCGCCTGTACATTAGGAGCCATGATCCATTGGAAAAGAACTTGATATTGGTTGGTGATTTCTTAAAGCAGACAATGGTTTCTCCTCTTACAGTCCTATTTGAATATAGCTGACTGTGTTTAGTTGTTGGTTCAAGGGTGATAGATCTGCCTTAATGAAACACCTGAAAGAACAAACACCAAACATTTTTATTAATTAAAAACAGAATAAATGTGATCAGTAGAAAACTTGGAAAGCACGTAAAAGTACCATTTAAAAAGAGTCCTGAATTAACTGGGATATGTATGTCTTTCTCCAATAATTGAAAACTTTTAGGCCTGAATTCTACTGCTCGCAAATTTTTCAGATATCCCTAGGATGTATTAGACTTTATAACTGTTTATCACATTTGTTCTTGTTTTATTCTGTTGTTATTATGAGATGGCTATGTACTTCATTTTTTATTAATTAGTCAATGTATTAATATGTACTGGGTATTGAAATGAAACATTGCCAGGGCAAATTAATAACAGGCAAAGTTCATGTTTTTGTGGACCTTGCTAAAACCAAGAAGCTGAAATTTCAAAGGTGATAGTCTGCAAATTCAGAAGTGATAGCTAGTTCATTTTGCTACTAAAACAACACAGAAGAGCTTCTGAGTAAATATCAGATGTTAAGGAACACAACTTATAAAGAACTATTATCAAGCAAGTTGTCTGCTTCTTAACTGCACTGCATATTCATAATGGTAGACACTGGGCAAGTTGGCAGTTGCTAGTTATAAGTTAGTAAACAATGGAATTTTTAAAGTTTTACTTCAAGTTTCTCTGAAGCTCACAGAAAGCATAAATGCACACTATGTTAAAAAAAAAAAAAGATGATGGTAGTTTTGTCCACATAGAGGCAGTATAGTAGCAATTCCCCTATCATCTGAAATGAGGTTATGATATTTAAATAAAAACTTGACCTTTTACTTCCAAATTACTCATTGTGTATTGGTAATATACAATAACATTTTAGTGTTTAGAAAACCCAGAAGATAAAATGCAGCAGAAAATAAATCAACAGAAGGGTTGTACCTTGTGTCCATTTTCGAATCTTGTGGTAGTATATAGAATGAATCACACACATTAGTACACCCAAACACACAAACACACACACACCAGCACACATATGTACATGCTCACATATGCATTCATGAGCTCTTCACAGAGCTTCCCCCATTTTTTATACTTATCCTTCACATTTTAACTCAAATGTTGCTTCCTTAAGACAAAAGTTCCTGAAACTTTATCAGCTTCTACTCCTAACAATGGCAAAGCTCCTTGTTTTTCCACATACAGTACTAAAAATATGTATGTTATGTTATATAGCTTAACACAGTAGCAAAATGCCAGGTGTCAATCCTGAGTGTCAAGAAATAGTGACTGTACACTGTTAACTTGAATACATAGAAAACTGACAGTCAGGAGGAAAGAGAAAGTCCAAGTGTGAAGAGACGTTAACAGAAATAGATGTAGCCTTTAATGGGACTGTTCAAAACTGCTCTGTGTAAAGGCTGAAGTATGTTAAGGATGTGTGGAGTCTCATAGTCATGTGTAACAATGTGTTATAGACAGGCAGAAACATGAATATCAGAAGCAGCAGATTCATCAGATGTAATGGACATGGTGCCAGAACTCATGTAACTTTTAGGAACCCACAAAAATCTTCAACTTTAGTTTCTTAATTAGATAAAAAGGCTCATATGATACCAATGAGAATATATGAATCCCATAGAAGTATAAAATTCATTATAATATTTTTGGAAGAAAAACCCAGCTAAATTATAGTACTAATAAACATTGCCAAGCAGCCCTGGATATGATAACTGTGTGCACAGAACAGACACTCTTTCAGTTACATCCTAAAAGAAAAAGATGGTTATATCTGAAAATATCCTCCCATCAAAGACGACAGAAAGACAGACTGAGAAGGGTCTTTGGGTTTAATTTTATATCAGCAGTTTTTCTTGTCTCCGCTTACCTTACAGCAGGCTTGAGAGAGAATTCCTTCGGGAAGGACTAAGGCTAGATGGCACAGGATGACATTATGGATCCATTCACATTGATTTAGGTGTGGCTTAAATAGACATGAGGAGAGGAACACTGTAAACACTCAGATCAGTATTTACCTGTGCACTTTAGATCCCAGTTGGAACATCTTTGAAGTCGAATTATGACTTGGTCTTCCCCAGAATTTAAAGTTCTAGGAGGGGATATTCTATGTTCTCACAGCTGTAGCATCGGGTCATTGATATAGCGACATAAGAAAACTGATGGGTTAGACTCTTGTAAAGGTGTGAAAACTACTACAGTTAGAACTTTGCCATGGAACATGCCATCCCAGCCAAGAACAGAATATACTGCAGATGCCATCCATCTCATGATGGATTGATTTTTCTAGAGTACAAAATAGAAGTAAGGTTTCACACATTAACTATGACCGAACGTTCTGTCATGTATCTCAGACTGACCTTGAACTTGTTATGTAGCCAAGGATGACCGTGAACTCCAGAAACTTTCCTGCTTTTAGTTCCTGAGTTCTGGCATCACCATACTATTTTTATGCAGTCTGGGATTTGAACCTAGAGCTGTCACGGTAAGCAAGTGCTCCATCAACTGAGCTTCTTGCCTCAGACTTAACAACAACCTATATGAAAGTTAGTTTTATAGTATATTTAAATTTTGCTAAATCAAGACATCTTCACATGCATTTGTAACTGTAAACAGATAATTATTCATCACTATAGCTTATATATTTGTCAGTATCAATAATTCATATTATATACAAAGTCACAATTACAATATACAAAGTTCACACTGTGTACAGAACACAACTGTTGTGAACTTTCCCAGTGAATGATATTGCAGTTAGGATTTGCCAAGTCTCATGCTGGAAACCCAAGAGGAACATGATATGCTGACTTCCATTGGGTGTAAGAGACATCTAAACCAACAGGAAGGTAAAGGCCGACATTCTCAGAGAAGAGTGGCATTTGTGTCATATCCTAAAGCAAGAAACCAAAGCAGAAGATTTTGCACATTTTCAAATTTATACAACTTACTTTAAAACAAGTTTTAAAATTTCATTAAAGTTTGGTTACTTTTTCTTAAACATGAGTAGTTAAATTTGAAAGTTTATGCCATTGTTACCTATTTTCCATGTCTGTTTGGAAAGATACATCTAAAAATAGCAGAAAACTTATGAATTCTTGCCCCTGGTGACATGGAGTGGTCACTGCACTTTTGATGAGGAATATCTGCTGGCTTTACTGTCTTGTCTTTCCACTGTCTGTATTTCACATACTGTCTACTGTCTCTCTGTGTTTCAAAGACCATTGTCTGTCTGTGTTTTATAGACTGTCTACTGTCTGTAATTTACAGACTGTCTGTCTATATTTTACAGACTGTCTACTGTTTGTGCTTTACAGACTGAATTTCTTGGACACAGGGTCCAAGATGAATTAATGACATATCCCAAAGCTTCTAAAAGTTGGTTTGCTGACTGAATAAGTTGATGAGTACAAAAAATAATATTAAATCACCAAGGATACAACCAAGAATCTTTAAAAGACACTCAGAATTTTATAGCATTGATATTCTCTTCAGACTATGACAAAATGTCCTACACCATTGTATGAAAACTGGAAGGTGTCAAAACATAGTTAACTAGTAATTTCAGAAATTCAAAAATTCATAATACCAGTGAAGTAAATTTAGGGCAGAATGTTCAGAATCAAGCCTCCTAAGCAGTTTAATAGCAGCTGAATAGTTGTTACTTTTATGAGTCCCTTCTAGGGATGAGTTCAAAACCTGGGTGTTAAAGAAGGAAAGATCAGTTTAAACTGGCAGTTTGAATGGGTTCACCCTGTTGTCACTTTCTTCTTAGCTAGGAAGCAGGATGACTGTCAGTGTGCAAACATCTGTTGAATGCATGTATTGATATTAACTAGATCTTGATTTTCCCCTTCTCTCTATTTTGTTGTTGTTGCTGTTGTTTTCTGTTCCTTTTCCCTTACACTGCTTCTATCCCTGACCATAATTTGTTGACATGTTGCTCTTAGTGTCTTCCTCAATAATGAACTCACATTTCTTTTTCTTTTGCCCTTTCCTTGGCAGCCACCCTTGCTGGAGCCCTCACACACACGAGGCATTTCAGTGCACCAGGCTCGGCTAGCTGCGGTGTCCATCGATGGATTAGAGAGTCATGGACTGATTTCCAGGACCCATTCATCCCCTACAGTCTCCATGTCACCTCACCCAACAGCAGACTGTCCCCACCAGCCTGCCTCTACCACTGGTAGGGATCCCTGAAGACCATTTAATAGGCAGGAGAAATGTGTAGTTCTTGTAGGATTAGCCGATTTAAATGCTCTGAATAACTCCAATAGCAGAATGCTCCATTTTAACTCTATGCAACCCAAATTTTATGAGGTTATGTTGGCCACAAGACAAACAGCACATCTGATAAATCTTGGGCTTAGTATTAATAGCCTCATAAATTGTTATCATTCGAGGGTCTGGAAAATTCATCAACAGGTGCATGGATCTCCCTGGAAATAACCCTCCCCACCACATTCTTCAGCAATGCTCTTCAGACTCTTACCTTTCCAAGATTGGCCACAAGGAGATTTATGATGCTTGGCTTCCTCATTTGGCTCCAAAGTGTATCTTTCTCTCATTGGTTTCTTGTTATTTTGCTTCAGTGCTTTCTTTCTTTCTTTTTTTTTTTCCCCCCGACTTCCCACACAAATGGCTCATGGGAGTCAAGGGTACCAAGGCAAGCCTTGCTTGAATCTGCATATGTTAGTTGCCTGTTCATTCACTATGGTGTCTCTGGGTGGGCTTTCTGATCAACATCTTCTTTGCCTTCAGCTGTGTTTAATATATAAAAGCCTGGTTACAGACAAAACAAGAATGTAATTGTGAGTCCAGAGCAAGGTCAGGTCTGAAACACAAGCCAAAAATGGGGTGTGTGCCAGACCTTTGCTTCCCCACTATGGCTGAGCAAGTGAAAGATATTAAAGTCCTAAGAGAGCCATGGCATGGATATAGCAAGGGGGAGTTTATATGTATAATGTTCCTTCATGGCTCTAAATGGCTGTCTGATTGTCTGATTGCTTTTTAAATTGGTTTTCAGCATTCAGAGCTTGGTTTGGGGGCATCTGTGATTTCACGCAAACTTTGGAACTTGAAAAGGCTAAAATGCCTTTCCCAGAAATCATGTTCTTGATATGATTTATCAATTTTCACTTTAAAAAAATCACTTAATGGATTTGTAAGGTGAATTAATTGGTGGCAGACATCTTTCAAGGGTGTACATAGTATATATAGGAGATAATTTGATAGTGAATTATGCCAAAAGTTAGTAGCATCCCACACTAGTAGTTGCAGTTTGGGCATATTTCCATTTCAGCCACTGATTAGATTTGCTACTTCCTGCAGCACTGAAAAATCTGCCTAGAGATCCCACAAAGCCTGCACCTGCAGTTTGGTGTCAGCGATCCTTTGGGATCAATCATGCCTGTGCTATCCTCAGGTTTGGCAAAATTTTGCTCAAAACCAGGATGCCTTATATAGAGTAATACTTTTTCCTATACTTATTTGTTTTTATTTTATGTGTATTAGGGTTGTATGCCCTATGTGTGTATGTTCATATGTGTTTGTATATGTGTTTATGTGTGTGTCTATGCTTATGTGTGTGTTTGTGTGTGTATTATGTGTATGTGTTTATATGTGTGAGTTTGTGTGTGTTTGTGCATGTGTGTGTGTTTATGTGTGTGTGTATTTGTATTTGTATTGTGTGTATGTGTGTGTTTGTGCATGTAAACTTGTGTGTGCATTGTGTGGACGGTGTGTGTGTGTGCGCGTGCGTGTGCGCGCGCGCGTGTGTGTGTGTGTGTGTGTGTGTGTGTACCATATGCATGCCTTTTGCCTGCAGAGGCCACAGAAGAGATTCAAATCCTCCTGGAACTGGAGTTATTAACTGTCATGTGGTTACTGAGAACAAAATCCAGGTTCTCAGTAAGAGCAAGGAGTTTTCTTTAGCACGAAGTCATATCTCCAGGCCTGAAATACTTCTTTAATTTAGTAAAAGCAGTAGTCTTAGTAATTGTGTCCTTTGTGCAAGTGGCTTGCATTTATCCTTAATGACCTATATAATGATACTGTACCAATGCAATGCCACTGACTAAATAAATCTCCTTGACTAAAATGTGTGCTTAACTACTCATTTCATGTCAGTGTTGGTATGCATATTGTTGGTTGCTGTTGCTTCTGTCCTTGACTTAGAGGAGTGGTCCTTTCCTAACAGGCATATTTTCCTCTAATTTCACATGATCTTCAATGAAGGAGGATCTTTGAATCTTAGAAAAGTCCTTTAAGTTTGAGAAAACAAGATATCCAAATGGTCTTATTGTATAACTTCTAGAAAAGTCCAGATGAAAATGGGACTGCACACATGATAATATGTGTATATATAGCTAAAACATAGCCATGCAAACTAAAGACTCAACCTCTTCAGATTACTGATTTCTTTCTCAGCATGTCACTAAGCTAATATTTATCAGAGTACATAATATAAAAATTAATATGGAATAAATTCATGACCCTTTCATATTTAATGGATCTTATGAAACAATTTCTTATCAAATTGAAAGATTATACAAGTTTCTCTTTTATAAAACATAGAGATTTATGTTTACTTGGCAATTATCTTCAGTTAAGTCAATAACAATATTTGCAGAGTACACAATTGTGGATTCAGTAGTTCAAGTTGTATACACTGAAAAGTAGTAACTATTGTTCTGCTCAAGAAAGATGGGTAGCACATTATGTGTTCTTGAGTAGAAAAGAGCCTAGTTATTGTCTTTCAAATTAAAAGATGTTGAGTCTTCAAACTTAAATTCTTATTATGGAAAAATAATGCTTTTCGAAAAGCTATTTAAAATAAGCATTTTGTGTAATAACGTCTTCCCTGATCCTGAGGAAATACTCATATACATATATACATGTATATGCACATAAACAGAGATAAATGTATATATAAACATAATGATCATTTTGTGATACATTCACAGATGGGTGTATAAATATATGTATGTGTATATATTTCTACTTACATAAATACAACCTTATGATCTATATAACATTACTTATATGTATGTTTTCAGGGGTGACCATTTGGTATTGCATAGTCAATTGGTGTGCTCTTCCAGGAGTTGGGGGTCAAAGACTATTTCTCCCACTCTCAGGATCCCTTAGTTGCCTGTAGTTCTTGAGGCTTCCTGGAATCTCCGCCATCCATGTCAGGATGTCTATTGCTATTGTCTTCATTCAGCTAGTGTTTAGGTAATCATCTTGGTGAGACTTTCTGTGTATAGCCTCTGATATTCCCAGGAGAAACCATCTCACAACAAAGTCCTCATTTCCCTAGATCTTAGTTTCTTTCTGGACCCTTTTCTGCAATGTGCCCTAAGCCTTATGTTTGGAAGTTGTATTTTTGATGAATCCTCAGGGAATGGGCTCCACAATTCTACATTTTGATTGCTTATGGTGTTCTGTAATAGTCTCCATCCATTACAAATATACGTTTGGTTGTTGTTGTTGTATATGTGGTGTTTTTCTCTTTGTTTGTTTTTGTTTTTTTGCCAGATAAAGACTATACTTACCTGTGAGTACAAGGCACCTTCTGGTACCTTGAAATTGGAAAATAAGTTTCTGAAGACACCATTCACTTCAGTCACAGGGCCAAGAAGCCCCTGAGCTGGAACTCACATAATTTTTAAGGATTACCATTCAGATTTTTATTATAAATATTTAATTGTACAGGCTAACTGACTCATAGCCTCCTTTCTACAAAGTAAAAACAAAACAAAACCACAAAAAAAAATAAAGAGAAAAAGCATTCCATGGAGAAATTGTCTTCATGTAGTCAGTTGCTAAGGTAAACTCTCAACTACTTTCTGTGGGAACCAAATGGACTCAGTCACAGAGTCCAACAGCAGCCATAGTCAGTGACCTACAGAGAGCCTAAGTCAAGCCAACTTTGGGACAAACAGGGAGGGTATGAGCTACTTCACTGTGTGAAGTATGTTTGGTAAAGCCAGGCTGCTTCAATCTCCAATGAAGTTTATGTCATGTTTGTAAACAGGCAGTATTATTAAAATTCCAGGAGCGTTCCCACTTTAATTAATGACTGAGAATGGTGTTTATTATTATTTGAGGTTCAGATAACTTTGGGAAAAGAAACATATTCATTTTCTGTGCTAAAATCATGTCTTCTATTCAGCTAAAGGTTGGGTTTAGCCATGGCTCACAGAGTACATCCACTAGAGGATAATAGCTGTGCATTTACACTGAATGTATTCATTGAAACAAAGCCTTCATAATGTATTAGATTGTCCTTTCTCCCATGCCACTCAGCATGCCTGACAGTCCTCTTCCTTTTGTTATAGGTTATATGACCTAATCCATGCTAATACACTATTTCTTTATACCACTACCATTTTAGTTGGAGTTGAATTTGAAATAGAATCATTGTGATGAAACTGAACTGATATTTGTAAATGTAGTGAAAGTGATATTTTTGCTAACAATGATCTTTTTTATTTTGATTAGAAACAATCTTATTTTACATATCAATTAAATCAATGCTTATTGAAGAGTACAAATGGTGGGAAACAAATGTGCTCAAATATTTCAGTATAAGAACAGTGAAATCCACCATCTTTCTGCCTACTTTCTTGTTGATTTGACATGAATGAAAGCTGTTTTGCAGTCACCTGACTCCAGCATATCCCTGAAGTTTCAAAGATCATGAAGATGTTATATCATTCAAGAAAATATTCTTTCCCAAATAAACCCAAAAGACTAGTAATGTTCCTTATAACACACTGGATTGTTTTCTGTCAAAATCTCTAAGTAACTGTTTATTTTGGGACTGTAAGTCAAAGGAGAACCTACAAGGGAAGGGGTGATTTTCCTGTTCTTGCTAACTCTAGCACTTTGGAATATGACAAAAACACATTGAGTATAGTCAACACATGAACCAACAAACAACTGGAGGAGAAGTGAGTAAGCAAATGCGGGTTGTGCAGAAGTGTACAAAAATAGCCATTAGGGACAGAGACTTGTATGCTCTGCCAAAGGAGAAAGCTTGGTTCCCAGCACCAGCATGGAGGCTCACACTTGTCAATAATTGCAGTTCCAGGGTATTAGATGCTACCTTCTGGCCGCTACCGTCTGCATGCAGGCATATTGGTGCATGCCACTATGCTCACTGCTATGATAAAGTGAACCCCGGAACTGTAAGCGAGACACCATTATTAAGTGTTTCCTTTGTAAGAGTTGTTGTGCTCATGGTGTCTCTTCATAGCAATAAAATTCTAAATAAGACAACAATGCTCTTTCTGCTTCAAATACATCAACCTGTTTAAAAAGCTGAAACCCACTGAAAACATAGTGCAAGTTTTTTAGGACTTTGTGTGTGTGTGTGTGTGTGTGTTGTGTGTTGTGTGTGTATGTTTATGTAAGTGTGTATGTATGTTTGTGTAGTGTGTGTAGTGTCTATGTATGTGTGTGGATGTATCTGTATGTGTATAGTGTGTGTATGTCTATGTGTATGTGTGATGTGTGTGTATATGTGTGTGTTGTGTGTATGTGTGTCATATATGCATGTGTTGTGTTGTGTGTGTGTGTAGTATGTGTATGTATATGTTATGTGTAAGTGTGTTTTATGTGTGTATATGTGTTGTTTATGTATTGTAGTATGTGTGTATGTTGTGTGCATGTGTGTTGTGTGTGACTGTGTGTGTTATGTGTGTTGTGTGTATGTGTAATATGTGTTTACTGTGTGTTGTGTATATGTGTGCATGTGTCGTGTGTGTTTTGTGTGTGTTATGTGTGTGTTTTTGTAGTGTGTATGTGTGTAATGTATGTGTAGTGTGTGTGTGAGTGGTATGTGTATAGTGTGTGTATGTGTAGTGTTGTATGAGTGGTGTGTGTAGTGTGTATAGTGTGTGTGTGTAGTGTGTGTATGAGTGGTATGTGTGTAGTGTGTGTATGTAGTGAGTGTAAGAGTGGTATGTGTAGTATGTATAGTGTGTGTGTGAGTGTGTGTGTGGTGTCTGTGTTGAAAAAAGCTTACTTCTGAGGCTTAAAGTACAGGTAAAGGTTTTTAAGACTATTTGATGTAATTGTTTTCATGAGAAAGATGGGTGCATGGGCTTATACTACAGCAGGCAACCAGCAGAGCAGAAAGTGTAAACCAAAATTTCCATATGGTTGTCAAGAGGAGATCAGGCTGCTTCCCCACCCTCTGAGTCTCTGTTTCTGGGAAAACGAAACTGAATAGGGAAGGGACTGAGAAGAAGGAAGGGGCTGATGTCTCAACTTACCATCTCCCTGTTAGCACCTCATTGAAACATCATTAAGATGAGCCAGAGGAGCTCTGGGTGCCAGAGGTTATTCATTTCCCCTAAACTCAACTGCCTTTCCAGGAGCCCCTGGACTTCGTGTTACAATCTCCAGATACAGGGCAGTACTTTGTAGCTACCACAGCTTGTTTAATAATTTTAGTTTTCTTGACAGTGTGTGGTGTAAAAAAAAAAATTAAAAGGGGAAACTTTATTATCTAAATGAGCTTACATTTGCAAAGAAAAATAGAAACAGTTAAGTAACATAAATAATTATATGTTGTGCTCTTAAAGGATATATTTTAATGAGGCAGATAGTATACTGCTTATTTCCATATTATTTTCTCAGGTATTGCAGTGTGTAACAGAAGTGAAAAGTTTATCAAACAGCTCTGACTATGTAATGCAGCTCATAAATCATTTTGATAAGGATGATCAAAGACACACATGTGCACTTACTATCTGCCTTCTTTCTTTGCTGCCCCGTCCGTTTTGACGTCTTCCTTTTATTTTATTTAAGAATATTCATTCATGTTGGATTTGGTGCAAAATGAAATTGTGCAAAAATGTTTTATACAAATATCAAATGAGGTAAAAGAAATGCTTTTTGGCTGAATGATAAGGGGCATAAAACAAAGGGCAGTGTATTGTTGAAGGCTACACAAACACCAAGAGTCCAAGCAGCTCTATTGACTGAGTTCATCAAGGAAGGCTATCTCACGAAAATGCCAGCCTCTTGTCCCTGGGTTATGCCACCTATGTTTCTCTCTCACTGGTCCCAGCACGCTCTGGAGGGTGTGCTCTATTCCAAACATGGCTGGAGAAACTGGGACTTCAAAAGCTGTTTTTTTTTTTTTAATTTTTTAAAATTTAAATTTGAAACAAACTCGTTTTACATGTCAATCCCATTTCCCACACTCTCCTGTCATCCTCCCCAGTCCTCCCCACCAACCCCCATCCCATCCCCTTTCTGCTCCCCAGGGAGGGTGAGGTCTTCCATGGAGAGTCTTCAAAGTCTGTCATATCATTTGGAGCAGGGATAAAACAACTACAGTCTATGCTTCTGTAAATCTTAGCATCTAATGAAGAAAACATAAAATTGACAAAAATGTGTCATTCTTTCGCTTTCATCAGTGCTCTGAAGGAGCCCCAGGAGCACAGAGAAAAACTATGAGGTCAGACATACCGGTTGCATAGATCTGATTTATGGATCTCAGGTGGTATTTTTTGGGTAGTTGACATTAATACTGAGCCTTGAATGAAATGGAATGAGCCAGCTGAGAAGTGGCACTAAGGCAGATGAGGAAGGACTTAGCATAGATGTGACAGCATGGAGAAAGATCTCAAGCTGGTGGGTTATGGCCTTTTTGAGGAATGTAAGAAAAGCCTTCGTTGTAGAAACAGAAACCTAAGAGAGGCATATGAAAAGGGAACTACAGAGGAGGGAAGGGACTTATCTCTGCTGTATTTATAGAATGTCACTCTCTTCAGTGAAGGAAAGTCTGTAAGCACAGTAGCTAGTGTGGTGTGGCAAAGGGAACAAGGACAATCAAGGACCTGCTTCCCAGTTATCTCAGGAGTCCAGATTAGAAGGGATAGATTTTGGATTATGTATGGTTTGAGCCAAGGAGATAAGAAGTGAGTGATTCAAGATCTGTTTGGGAGGGAAAACAGATACACCTTTGGAGTCTAGGAAATATCTAGAGGACAGCAGCAAGGTTTCTGCTGTGAGCAATAAAGGATATTGAAGTCCCTTGTCAAAATGAAGAGCACAAAGTGCAGTTTAAGATCAAGAATTGAAATTCAGGGGGATTAGAATTTAGGGAAACCATCAGGCATTCAAGGGAAGATTTGGGCATTCAGATAGACAAGTGTGTGTCAGCAGCTAGGATGAGAGATCCAGGGTTAGAAAAGTTTGAGGAGATCAGGAACAGGCATAGCAGTAGGTTTTAAAAGCCAGTGAGCCTTAAGAATGGCTATTATTTGGAATAGTAAAACAATATTTTCTGACAGACATAATTTTTACCACATGGTTTCAAAATGCAGATGTCATTCTTCTGCATGATTTTAGTATGCTCAAGGGAAAACACTTTCCCATCTTCAGTAATATCTCTCTAACATAGTAATGTAGGTCAAAGGGAAAGGAAAATTTGTTTAAGTCAACTTTATACCAAATCAAAGGCTGGCATTTTTAAGTTACTGAATAGGTTTTTATTATTGTTCTTTAAATTCTAATCAAAGGTACTTGATCCATTCATCACCTTGAGTGTACTTGAACTGTCATTAATTGGAAGACAATTGATCAGCTAAACAGTTTCTTACAAAAGACAGTTTGTAAATAACATTATCCCTTGCCCTGCCAAAATCCTATATTAAGTTCTACTAATTATTTTTTCAACATTTTTTGCCATCATAAGGTATAACTAAAGCATCACATATACTAAATTCTGATGCTAAATTTTATTATCCATGAAATTGTTACTGAAGGCATTATAATTGACACTCATTTTAAAAAGAAGCCTGACAAAGAGTTTCACAATATCATAATATCTACATTTGGCATTGCACGGCTTTGGAGTTGACCCCACAGGTTCTGTGAGGGAATGAAGAAAGGACAAAGACACAGACATACGTGGAGATAAAGTGGGAGTGAATAGGCTGGATGCTCTGATGGAGATGCACCAGTAGCCCTAAATGAGGGGTTGGGTTTATTGTATACAGCTGAACAGGAAGTGGGAGTATTGTATTCAGCTGGACAATGAAGTGGGTTTAGTATATACAGCTGAACAGGAAGTAGGTTTACTATATACATCTGAAAGAGGAGGTGGGTAGGTCTCCGTAGGGATCGGTCTCAGGTTGCAGGTGTTCTAGAGAAGGGTAGCGTTGATGTTTCTGCAAACAAAGTCACATCCAGGATGAGAAAGCTATAGTCATACTGTCTACACACACTGAAGCTGAAGGCCAATCCTTTGTCAATAGAGTACCTGTGCCAGGCCTTGTCATTCCATTTACTTGAGGCACTGGACCCTTGACATGACTGTGCTCTTGTCAATGACATAAATTCCCTGGGGACTTCATCTACTCCCAGCTGGCATTACTGACTAAAATGCCAAGAGAGGCATGACAACAGAAAAGTCTGTTGTGAGGCCATGAGAAATTCTAAGTTCCAGGTTGCAGTCCACACTGGAGGAGAACACTGTGGTTGCTAGTTCCTGCCTAAATTGGTTTTAGCTACAGGCAAATCTTTCCTAACATGTATAATTAGACCAGACCAGAAGATTCTACCATTTTTCTGGGTCTGATGGAGCAAAGCCTTGTCCTTTCCATGAGTCTGAGGCACAGGGTCCTTGACATGGCTGTGTTCCTGTCAACAGTACACATTCACTCCGGACTTTATCTGCTTCTCATAAGGCATAGTCCTTCTACATTAGAAAATATAATAGAAGCATATGGAAGCAAAGCAGCTTACTGCACAACTTTGATGGACTTGCTCTACTGACTAGGGAAAACATTCAAATCCTCCAGCTTATTCCAAGAAATAACTCCGAAGTAAAACTCAGGGTTACTCATAAAATAATTTCAGGATTTTAAAAACTGCTCATTTCATAACTCCACTGACCAAAGTATAACCCATATTGAAGTGGACTACCTGCCTCATAGGAGTTCACAATTACTTGAATTATTTGGAATACTGCTAGGACTGAATTATGTGCATGTTAATATATGTATATACATATACATATTTATATATCACTTTACATTTTTATTGAACTAAGGTTAATGCATGGGTAAATGTTTTTGCCTACATTTTCAGACACACAAGGCTTGAGAACACGAGCTTGAGAATTGCTTCAGACTAATTATTTTATCCCGTAATGCATAGCAATACCTTTTATTACTCAACCTTGGATTGTGCTTTTTTTCTCTCAAAGGGATTGCCTATGACCCTCTGATGCTGAAACACCAGTGTATCTGTGGCAATTCCACCACCCATCCTGAGCATGCTGGGAGGATACAGAGCATCTGGTCACGGCTGCAAGAAACTGGGCTGCTAAATAAATGTGAGGTAATCCTGAATTGGCCACACTCATTTGCTTACCTAAATAAATCATATAAAGAGGCTAGTATTCGTTTGGGTGGTAGCAGAAAAATGTTAACCACGAAGGGCAAACACTGATTGATGAGGTGTCAGACGCAAGTGGTTCAGAACTTCCAGTTGTCTATGGGCTGGAGGCATAGTGCAGTCTCAGGTCCTTGCCAGTTCCACCTGGTTGAAATGACAAGGCTTTAAAGATTGACAGTTCTCACTGGAACAAGTCTCGCCTTTTTTAATTGAAGTGACTAATGAATACCTTTATCATTTTGTGATAAGTTTGAATACATTTTTTTTTAATTTTTACCAATATTCCCTTAGGCTCATGGTTTAAGGTTACTGGTAATTCCCATGCCCATCTAAAAAGCTTGTTTCTGTTTCTTTAGGCTTTTGGAGGTTAAAAAGGAAAATGATAACAATTCAGAAAAATTCACATAAAATTTACAAAATCTGGAATAAATGAGTAACACTCATTTGATTTATTCTAAATTTCCAATTTTGTCTAAAACCTAGTAGCATTTCATATTTGAGTTTGAAACATTTTTTAAAGAAAAATACTCTCCATTTATTTTCTTGCTTTATTTTAGCATTTCTTGATTAAGAAGTTTTGTTGCTGTGTGTGTGTGTGTGTGTGTGTGTGTGTGTGTGTTCGAGACATGTACTAAACACTGGCAGGACAAGTAGTTTCACAGGATAAATAACATTCCTGTTTTCACATATGAGCATTCCAGTATGTTGGATTCGGGAGGTTGTACTTCTCTGTGGATCAATGAAGGGAATTCAGCACAGTTCTCATTTTCTGGAGTTGGAGTCTGGGGAGATAAATAGCATTTGTTATAACTGTGAACACTGATCTATTGAGAACATATCAAAATCACTATTGTTAATAGAAAAACAATTACTTTAAGATTTATTATTATTATTATTTATTGTATTCATATGGATGCCTGTGCCTGCATGAGTACATACATACCATGGGTACGCAGATGCCAGCAAATGCCAGAAAGCATTGGATCTTCTGAAACTGGAGTTATAAGTTACTGTTCACCTGTTGGTAACCAGGCCTGGACCTGTGTAAGAACAGAACTTCCTCTTTACCACTGACTATCTCTACAACCTGAATGAGAAACAGTTTTAGGAGCTTCAAGTTACATAGAAATTGTTCCTGGCTATTTGTGTGACATATAAGTTCTAAGATAATGTTTTTCGATGTTGATTATGTTAGTAATATATTATTTACATATTATTGGTACTGATACCAAGCACATCTTTGAAAACTCACAACAGTACATTATTTTAGCCACCCAAAATGCAGTCAACAAACTTACCACTCAAATTCAAGTTTGTTAAAGTAAATCTGTAGTTAGACCTTACCTAATCCAGGGCCTGATGAAGGAGATTTGCATTTAACTATTGCTTTGGTTATTGAGTGAATTCAAAGTCAGGCAGGACAATTTAGTTGAAAACCTTTAATTTAAAAGTGAAAAGACAACTGGGAACATAGCTTAGTGTTAGAAACTTTAGTCCTTACTATGGAAAGATGAAGAGGAAAGACATGAGTTAAAGAAATAGCAGCAACAATAATAAGACAGCGAGATAAACATGTGTAGAAATGTAGATGCATAGAGAGATATTCTGAAGCAGATAGAATACTCCCTTAGCCAAATGATGTTAATTAACTATGTTTGTCTCATCCTTCCCTTCCCTTTGAAAATGCAAAGTTATTCATTGTTTGCTCATTTGAAAGCTTAACAAGGTGAACAATATACAATGTGATGTAAAAGCCTAAAGTATTAGTAATGCCTGACAGTTCATTAGGTGACTGAACACCTCAGAACAGTGTAGACCTGTTCCCATGACATAAACATACTTGTATGTTCATGATGGGATTACTAAACATTTTTTATATTAAAAGTTTCTACAGCCAGGCAGTGGTGGCACACACCTTTAATCTCAACTCTTAGGAGGAAGAGTCAGGTGGAACTCTGTGAGTTTGAGGCTAGCATGGTCTAAAAAACAAGTTCCAGAACAGTCAGGGCTACGCAAGAAATCCTGTGTCAAAAACAAACAAATGCCAAAAAAACAAAAATAAAGGTTTCTACTCTCAATTAAAAGGATACTTCTCCTAACACCCAAGGTGAAGGGAAATAAGCTGTATTTATCCCTCCTTTCTTGAGTAAAGGGCTATTATTCCTCTTTTGCCATTGACATCCATATTTATTTGGCAAAAGGCTTATGTATTCATTACTTTGGAGTTATCTTTAAAGATTTCATGGTTTTGGATAATGTAATTTGGGAGCCAAACTGGTTCTGCAAATATCCCCTATGGAACACATGAAGTAGGAGAAAGAGATGGGCTTTTTGTAGGCTGATCTGAATGGATAAATGCTTTTATTCATGTGAACCTGACTGACTTGTCTTTGAATAGGCTGAAGATGTTTTCCTGCTTGGCAACTTCTTGGTCCTTTGTCAGCCTAAGCATTATTATTTATATGTTTTCTGCCTTGTAGGTCTTTGGAGTGCCCTTTGGCAGCTGGCTTCTTTCCAGGGACATTAGCAAAGGCTGATCATAGACTTGAGTGCATTCTGGTAGTGGTGTTCCTGGGATTTATTGCCTGAAGTCTGCTTATAAGAAGAATCGTAATGTAGGAATGAGTGGAATGTAGTATAGTTCCCACTGACCTTAAAATTTTCAAGTATCATAATCATTCTTTTCAGGTCAACCTTCCTTTTCAGTCCCTCAAATATATAACTGTATTGTTTCAAACCACACAAATTAGAGTTATACAACCCAGCCTGATTTGATACAAACCACAGAATGGAATGCCACAATTGAAAAGTTGATAAGAGGTAAGATTTGCCTCAGCCTCCATAAATAAACAGTGGAAGTCCTCATGACAGGTAACCCCCAAATTAACAGAGAACACAAGTGAAAGCTCCGGTCAAGGGATTTTGTTAACTTGCCTTTTATATATTTGTTTATTTGGTTAGTTGATTAGTTTAGTTTGAGATTTGTTGTTGTTGTTTTGTTTTGTTTTGTTAGACTAAGTCTAGCCACAAACTGTTGATCCTTCTGCCTCAGTGTATGAGGAGAGACCCCCATAGTCTCATAGATTTGAATACTTGATCCCCAGTTGGTAGTGCTATTTGAGGATGTTACTTAAGACTCTGTAGGTGGAGTCTTGCTAGAGGAAGTCTATCACTAGGGGAAGGCTCTCAGGGTTTATAGTGTTGTCTCATTTTCTTTTCTTTCCCTCTGCTTCCTATGAATGAATGAAACACTTGCCATTCAGCTCCCAGGCTTTCTCTGATAGCTGCTGTGCTTCCCTGCCATGATGGATTCTACTCCTCTAGAACTGTAAGCCAAAAGGAACCCTTTCTTCCCCTACTTTTAGTCTGAGTATGTTACCACAGCAACAGAAAGGAAAGTAATTCACACTGTCTCCAAAGTGCCTGGGTTGGAGGTGAGCACCACCCTGGCTGATGTGGATTAGCTCTTAATGTAGACTAAGCACAACTGTTCTCTCAAAAAAATCTCAATAATGTACATAAACCGCCCCTCCTCTTTTAAATCATAGCATGATGCAGCCATGTATATTTGGATGAAGCAATTATTGCCCAGATGAGTTTATTTGCTCTTTGATTTTATATTCTTCAACCTAAGTGTAATTCTAAAAGCATTTTTTAAAAAGCACTCACTTTTATGTACTCCAGAATGTAACCTAAGCTGTCTCCAATGATTTTTGAAGATATTCAAAACAGAGTTTTAGAAATCTCAGTGTTTTTTCCAGGAGACTTGCTTGTATAGAGAGTAAAATATAGACCCACAGGGAACATAATTATAAACTGAGGATTTTCTGTTTTGTCCAGTACTGCAGCTACTTCTAAATAATCACTCAGAAGCTTAACATTAATTGCAAACTGTTTGGCCTATTGTTCAGGCTTATTACTAACTAACTTAACTCTTATATGTAAATTAATCTGTTTCTATTAATCTATGTATTGTCATGTGCCTCAAGGCTTTGTACCTTATTTTCAGTGCAGCCTGATTAGATGGTTGATAGCCGACATCTCTCTGGACTCCTCATCTGAGTTCTTACTTTGATTGCTCTGCCTAACCATATCCTGCCTGGCTATTGGTCAAACAACATTTATTATTAACCAATGAGATGGATACGTATTCACCACATACAGAAAGATCACTACACAGCACATAATAATTTCGTGACTTCCTCTTCTCCTCTCAATTTATTTAACTAGAAGAATAGTGAGAAAAAAAAAAAACACCCAGATGATTTCAAAGAAATTCAGTCATTTAGACATGGCAGCATCTACACCTTTGACCAGGACTCCCCTGAGCCACTGCTTAAGTAAATATGCTTGCGCAATACATGTTCTTCCTTGGATTTCCTTAAACAAGCTAATTCTCTATATGAATGCATCAATATACTATTAAACCTTCTTGCAAGCATTCCAAGCTTTCTATCTCATACTAATCCATTTTGAAAATTTTAGTTCTGTAAAACAAAAACAAACAAGCAAGCAAACAAACAAACAAAAAACCCAGCAATTAAAGAAAACAAAAACAAAGCACACCATTATATGAAGAGGCATAGGCAAGACCATTGGCTGGTTGAAATAGAAGGAGGCCTTCTACCCTGAAAGACTTTCTGGTTATTGTTTGTGGACTCCTAATGAAATCCAAAGCAAGGAGAAAATCTGCCTTCCAGAGTGAACTTTCACTCCAACAGCCCTGGTGGGTGTGACTGCTTAAAAAGCCACACCATAGATTTAAGAAGAACCAAATGCATTACTTTTTAGTGTGTGTGAAGAGCTATAGGAAGTAACACCTGAACTCCCTATCCAAGTCCTAATCCGTGTGAACTAGCAGAGGTATAGTCCATATGGGCTACTTCCCCAGGGACTGAGTGCCAAGTCTTTTTGAGGTTATCTTTGTTTCCTTAGCAATCTGAACAATGTCCTCTCATGACACTGTCCTCTCAAATTACTTGTTCATCAGAAACAGAGTATGTTTACTTTCACAGAAAAGGACAATCAAATAGTAGTAACATGCATTCAAGCTATGCCAACACATACCTTCCCACTGTCTAAATCATAAAAGTTCTACTTCAGTGACCCATTTTCTCTCAGGTCACTGTAAATATCTATGATTAGAAATCAGCATGGGTTTACAGAAAAATAAATCTTAAATGTTAATGTCAAAATACTCTAAGAGATGTTCAAACACAGAGTGTTCATCTCCAACCCCAGTGCTTTTCACTGTGGAGTCCTTAAGGACAAAAAATTTGTGTGGTTAATATATGTCCAAGTGACCTGGTGAGGGATCACCATGTCTTGGTGACAGTGATGCTACTGTTCATTGGTACTTATCAGGCATTGGAGTTTTTTTTTTTTTTTTTTAAGCCACCTCTGGTAGGAAGAGGCTAAGGGGAAAAGACAGATACTGATCAACTGTTCATATAATACAAAGTTGTAATAGGGTTTAAATGACTAGTTTAACATTTTTTGTGAGTATTAAGATTCTTGTTGATTAGGCTTAAGAAAAGAAAGTGATTAAGGCTTTGTCCACCAGTCTCAACTGCCTTGACAGCACGAGAAGGGCTCACTCAGCGAACAAGAAAAGAGCAGGTGATGCTATGTATTAGGACAGAGAAAACATCCTAGGTTTTGTGTTGAACAACCTGCCCTCCTTCCTGTTGTTCTGGTTTCATTTTGTATTGATTTTACAATTAACCCAGGACCCTCCATTCTGCTGATTAGCAGAGTACAGTCAACTTTCCTTAGCCCACAGACTAGAAGATTTTATTAGGTAACAATGATAGTCTAGAAAAGGCATCATTTTAAAACATTAAAAGCATTGTTTCTTTCCAAATAAAAGAGTGATCTATGAAGCAAATGTTTGTTTTATAAATTAACCAAAATAGATTTCTCAAAAGTGATTATTCACTCTTATATTTAACCTTGATTCTGCCTTTAATCATCTGTGTACCTTACATCATTTGCCCTGACTGATTATTTGTTCTTTCATGTCTACATGAAGGTGTTAGGCAGGATATTTGCTTAGATTGTTTCCATCTTTGATATTGTATGAAATAATAATTGCAATGGAGTACATCTGAGATGTACATTCTTGGCTTACAAATACACTTAACTCCCAGGGATGTTGTGGTAAACACATTGCTGTTAGTTTGTGAGCTATAGTGTGATTTGGCTCTGCTTACTAGTCTTGATTAGCACCAGAGAAAACATAAATCCTTATTATATTAGAACACGGTGGTTACATGGCTTAACCTCTTTTGGCATGATGTGGCACTGTTTGTAAAAAGCTGAGGCGGTTAGTAGTCCTCCTTGCCAGTACTATTTAATTTTTTTCCCCTATTGAATCATTCATACTTAAGTTATTCTCTTGGGAACAAAAAACAAAGCTAACAACTTTTTGGGTCATCATGAAAAATGGATCCAGAGGGGTCATTTAGAGTCCTCCTCAGAAATAAGCTTTTTGATTAGGTAGCCTGGCTTCCAAAGTATTTGTGCTCCTGAAGAGAAGAATGTACTCTTCAGTGGGGAAACAAATTGTAGATTAACCAATCATCTGTTAGAAATGCACTTGTAGTTGTTTTTCCAGAAGCTCCCATAACTCCCATCCCCAAGCCACCCACAGACATTTGCTTGCTCTCACATTTGTTTTGAGAATAATAACATTTTATAATGCTTTTGTTGGATTGCATATTATGTGGAATTTGCATTGCCTCCTCATGACTAATATTGAATAACTGTTTCCCTTAATTCATAAGAAAAAAAAAAAAACCCTAAGCAACACACTGTGCTGAAATGTTTAACTCTTTTATTCAAGTGCCAACACAAAGTAATTACCAAACAATTCTGGGACATAACCAAGCTACCGTCGTCCCTTCTGGGACTTATCAAGCAGAGGCCAAGTTTAGTGGAAAATCATAGGATGCCCCAGCAGCTTGGGGACAGGACCTCTAGCACACTTTCCTGCTCACAAAACTGAACTTAAATCACTCTTTTCAAACCACGTAAGGAAATAAATTTCTCTGTGTAGAAAACTCTGGAATACACTGTTTCTTTGACATCAAGACTGCAAAGCACAAATGCTGTTAGTTAATGGAAGCCCAATTAAACCTTTGTTTTACAGAGCATGCTAACTAGATGGCAGCATATAACAGCTCACTCTTCTGTTTAGTTTGCGCAAAGCCTATTTCAGCATGTTTGTGCCCTGTAACACAACCACAAAGCAGTGACAAACTCCAACCAGGAGGCTTATGAATTGACTCTTAAGTATATGGTGGTTTAGAATGAGTGCAAATGAGCTAGATGTGATTTGTAAGCTGGGGATATGTGAAGCCTTGTTTCAAGAAGCATTTGTGTGTTCTACTACACTGGGCCCAGATAGATAATCGCAAAAGTCACTTGCATATGATAACAAGAACTTCTATTATTTCTATTATTTCCAAGTTTAAAATGTCTGCAAAGCAGTAAGACTTACTCTGGAAAAAACAAAGCATCAAAAGGAAACAGGAGAAATTGTCCTTCTGTATGTACCTGGAAATTGAGGCAGAGCTTTTTGAAGAGCAGCACTACATCCCACTTTTAAAAAGTAAATGAATTGTTATGTAGCTTTTAGCTCTTTTCAAAAGCTTCAGTGTATAAACACAAAATAATAATGTTATATGTATAATTACTGTTTTAAAAAGTGTGTTAAGTCAAACTCCTAAATTATTTATAATTAAAAAGTAATTGTGAGATTCTGTTTCATAAAATTATGCATATTGAACAGTTAAAGTAAAGGAACATATCTTGGGGTCCCCCTTTTTTCAGATGAACATAATCATTTGAACTTGATATAAATAAAAATTAAAAACATATACTGTATATGTTCATTATTTCTGAAGGCTTTTATAGTAAAATGCAGTTTGCCAGTTCTAAAATCTCTGAAGGATTTTAGAACATTTAAAAATATCTTAATAGAATTATAATTGCTTAATTAATATTAAGGCAAGTTGAAGAAGACGTGAAAAAGAACGTCCTACCCTTCATTCATAGTCCATCATCTCACATGTTACTAACCCCAGTATCCGGAGTTCACTTGTTAGTGGGAAGAACACATTGCTCACTCTGGCATGAGGCTCTTGTCCTAAGATGCCATTGAGAATCCATTGAATAGTTCTAACTGTCTGGTACCCAATAGATCATGTCAGAAGCTCTGGACCTGCAGGCAACCAAACCCTGCCTTTAAATTTCTCCATCTTACACTGAAATGCAACACATGTCAAGGATGATTGCAGCACACACTCAGTTTCTAACATAAGGTTAACAAGGCAGACAGAAAGAGGGAAACAGATCATATGTTTAGGAATGAGAGATTATAAATTATAGTTGCAAGAATTTACTGGAGACACCAAAGGGTTGATTCTTAGAAAGAATTTGCCCCATGCATTGAGTCCAATCTGCAGCACCTCAAAACAACACAAAGCCAGAAATTATGTGACTTCCCTAATTAAAACACACACACACACACACACACACACACACACACACACACACAGAGGGAAAGGTTATTTTAAGCCCTCATAACATGAGAACATATATTCTTATAAAACCATCTTTTTAAAGGAATTTATTTATTGTGTGTGGGTGGAAGAAGTCAGAGGTGACATTAGAGTAGGTTCTCTCCTTCTACAATGTGGGTCCCAGGTTGTCAGACCTGATAGCAAGTACCATTAACCATTGAACCATCTCACCAGCTATGAAAAATTATTCTTCTTTTCAGTTGTGATTATACCTATAAATATTGGCTTCAGGAAGGGATGGATACCTGTTGGAAAATCTCTGAGCCTCTTCTCTTGCCTCAAACAAAGTAACATACATTGAAACTCTGTTTTCTTCCCCAAGGCAAATTTATAAGCCACGGTGAACAGTGTTTTAAGTTTTAAATTCATACATTTTATTGTTTTCACACAGGATTTTAGCATTGAATGCTGAATGTAAACTTCAAAATAGTTTATTCGAACCTTTGCTTTACATATGAAGAAACAAAGGCCTGTGGAGATGTCTCATGCAAAGCTATTGTTACTGTATAACATGGGAGAGTTAGGGCTGGAATTCGGGGCTCACAATTGCAATCCACTATTTCCATGGGACCAACTGAAAGGATCAAAAACCTACAAGGATGCCTGCTGAATTACTATATTCCTTTCCTCATTCCATGTTCTAAGCAAAATTCTGAGGAAAACAGGTGACTGCAGGAGAACTGTATGTCAGGAGGTGAAGTAGCCAAAGGGCTTACCAAAAGTTTTTTATTGTAATAGGTAAACAGTTGATTGCAGCCTGGTGACACTAAGAGATACTTGTGCATGAGTAATGAGAGCATACTTCTTTTGTATCAGGGGAAAATGCATGTCAAGAATAATCAATGGACCATGCTCAAACTGTTAAGTATTGCATATGCTGCAGAAGCAACTTTGGTAATAATAAGTCACTTATAGTTCCCCCTACACACACACACACACACACACACACACACACACACACACACTGACTGTTTGCAATTCTGTGGACTTTTGAAGGGCAAAAAAAAAAAACACATAAACACATCCCTCTACTTACAAAAAATGGAGGGAATCTTATAAATGGAGACATTTCAGTAGATAATTTTGCCTAATATGTCACTACTTTGAAAATGATTAAAGGAAATAGAGTCCCCTTCCCCCCCCCCCCAGTGAAGGCAGGTACTTTGACTTGTCAAGTTTAAGTTGGACATTTTCTCTTCGTTTGGAACCGCCACAGAATGAGCCCTTTCATGTCCTCAATAATACCAAACCAATGCAATCCATCTGTTCTGCCAAATTATTTCTAGTTCCCTAACCAAAGGCATTGCTTTTTCATGCATTTTATCATGATTTTATGCCCTTTATTATATTTTACAAAAGGTTCTGATTCCTCCAGGGCCAATGAGAACTGATTAGGGCACTGGCCTCAATCCAGGCTTTGAACACAGGAGAGGAAGGAATAGAACTGTTTCCTTTTTTCTCTGCTCCTTGGCAGAAAAAAAAAATGTGAATCTATACCGTGTGTGTGCTCCGTGTGTGGGTGGGTGTGGGCAGGCCCCGTTTTATCCTGTCACAGTATGACTTTGTAGATCATGTTCAGAACATTCTTTCTATAATCATGTTGCATTAAGGGGCTTTGTTTCAGAAAGACTATTTCTTTAGGAAAGAACCATTGTGAGACTCAATGATATGGTAATTTTACATGACTTTCGTCAAACTTCCAATCTGTATCGAACTGTCTTGGATCTGTGTTGAATCTGATCATACTCATAATCACAGAGTAGGTACTCATTAAGCATTGGCTCTTTCCTGATTTTCAGTGGACACTGATTGAAGGCAAGACACGATCATGATAATGGAGCAATAAACATAGGTTACCTCACAGTATTTCTTATTAGGAAACCAAAAGAGGAGTTATAAATGCTCATAGCTTGGCCTATATAGGCCAAGATCTAAGGCCTATGTTTGAGTGTCATAGAGGATCTCCCCTGATAAACCAAAACTTTTTAATGCATTAAATGTCCAAATATGCTAAGAATTCTTAAAACTACTTTGGGTCAGAATATCATTGATGAGTTCACATAGTCATCCTTCAGATTAATTATCTCTGAGAATGGAAACCAGGATCTCCCTAAATTAAGATGAACAGAGCACTTTGCCCCATTTTATGAGTCATTATGCTCTTGACCTTTGACTGTTGGTAGAATCTTGGGGGAATAAATGAAGAATAAAGAGTACATGGGAAATAGAAATAGAAGGGACAAGATAAAAATATCTACAGCCTAAACAAGGGAAAGACTAAATTAAAATGGGAAATATTCTACGGATATCAGTATGAGGAAAGTTGGCTGTGACTAGCGTAAGGGTGGGGTGAGCCGGCTACACCAATGGTACTAAGAAAGAACAGAGTTGCAACTGGGGGACTCTCAGCTTGCTCAGCTGTCTACTGTGTTCCCACAGAGAAAGACAAACATCTCAAATGATTCTTTCACCTCATTCTTCTAGAGGATGAGAAGCTGTCATAGGATGGCTTCTACTGCTTCTTTCTCTCCAGCAGCTGGAGAAGCTAAGGTTATTGACAAGAAATCAATTCTTCCTGTCTGGTGTGATGGAGCATCCCTGTATTCCCAGAATTCATGAAGCTGAGGCAGGAGGATGGTGACCTGGGGGTCAGGCTGAGATCCTGTCTCAGATAGCAAAACAAACAAACAATACAGAAAAGAATGGTTGCTTCTTTATATTGGATACAATTATCCTTCAAACAATATATCTAAATGATGGATGGATGGATAAATGGATGGATGGATCCAACATTTGTGTCAAATGAGTTATCAAGTTAAAAACTTAGAAACAGTGATGCATTTTAATAATGAAGCAAGAATAGATTATGAGTGATAGGCCTATTGCCTGTTTGCCAGTCTTACCCAAGTATAGTTCAATAGATGTCCTTTTATTATTATTGTCATTTGAGTGACTGTCTATCACCATGAATCCTGAATCCTGTTGCAGATTATTATTTGGTGCATGGCTGGGCATTCAACTAGAATGTATATGAATTACTGAAGAATAAGAAAAATATTTGAGGCAAACATGGAGTATACATCATGAACATGTATGTGACTAGCTATAAAACACTATCAATGATGCTTAATTTCATACCAGAGACAAAAATACAATGTAGACTTGAAAAAAAATTTAATAGGAACGGAGAGGAGAGAACATGATAGGGTTTTGGATAGTATAGTACTCAAAACATGAGTCTAAACATCAGTTATAGGATTAACATTGTTAGCATGGACTGGTGATACAGCCTGTAATCTCAGGCCGAGGCAAGAGCTTTGCAAGTTCAATGTCTTCCTAAGCAACTTAGTAAGAGTGCTGTGGATGGAGCTTAGTAGTAGAGTGCTTCCATAATATACAGGTTTTGGGCTCAATCTCCAAGAATCTAAAAATATAGAAATAATTGACATTATTTAATGTGTTGGTGTTTCACTGTATCTGCGTATATCATATGTGTTTGTGGACAAGCTGCTGGTTCCTTTCTAAGTGGTCATTCATTATGCAACTAAGATTGGCTATCTGTTTTCTGATATCTGTTCATTCTGTTTTAGATGACTCAAACCATGGAGTTACCATGGTTTCAGTGGGGAACTTTCTAGCTCTGAAATCTTCTAGTTAAACTTTGTCTCTGAGCTCTTGATCTACATCTTTCTCTTTCTCATTTTACCTCTTACTAGTTGTTCTAATTATTTGGTTTTCCAGGTCTTTCCAAATCTCATGTTTACCAGCCATTCACCTACTTCTCTGGGATGTTTGTTACTTGATCAGAGCAGTGGCTGATCTTTACCAAATTTTTCTTTTTAATTAGAATCCCCCTCTTACCTAGGAATACTTTCTCTTAAGTATATCCTTAGTTTTCTAGAACTATAAACTGTATCTACATAATGCTGAATGATAATGTGAAAAGCAGAGAACTTCAGTTTTATGGCAAAGAAAATTCCTGAAGTATTTGCTTGTTTATTTGGGACATGAAGGTGGTCTTGAGAGCCTTCTGCTTCCCATCATTCTCTTGCTCTGTGGCCCATTCCTCCCTAACTGTGACCTCATCATTTATTTCAATGACAAGCACAGCTCTGCCTCCTGCACAGTAAAACGTGAGGGTCACTATGCAGCCATTTCTCCAGCCTGCCCTCTCAATGAACCATATATCAACACTGAATGGCCTGCCTACAGCCTCATCCCCTTTCACCCAGGAGGCTGAGGATGGGATTGTCCTGGTCCCTAGGGAGATGCTCTTCCAATTTACCTTTCTTCCCTGTAACATTGAAGAATAGATTCCTTTTTATTCTCACTACAGTTCTGTGCCTCAGTATTAACTTACAACTTTCTTGTGGTCATGTGTATTCTAGATGTAGCATTAACATTGTGTAGTTTTAGGAAACACAGCAGTTTTCAAAGCATGAATTAACATCATAAGTCAAAACAACCATTATCAGGTTTGTGGCCGTACTAAAAGAGTAATGTAGCCAGGAAGACCACATGTTGGCTAATTGAGATTTAATTGAGTGCATAGTTTTGACAATTATGAAGGTCAATTCTTTGTTAGAATGAGTGAAATTCTCTCCTGAGCTTGAATATAAAACATTGAATGAGTCTAGATTGTCTCAAATTATCAGTGGCATTTATTTTGTTTAATTGCAAATCTGTTACCAATAATACTTTTATAAAATACATTAAATTGATTGTTTTAAGAGTGAAATATAAATTGAGGACAGTTGTCTTGTAAGTTTCTAAATATTGACTACAAATTTCTATACCAACTCAGTACAGATCATTGATAATCAGACCCTAAGCTGTATGCATCCTTAGGGATACACTTTGAGAAATCTTGGTCTGGAGGGCAACTACCATGAGGGGCATACTCATGATATAATTGCCATGCTTCTGATAGTGAAAATCCAATGCAGTCAAATTTAATGGTATTAATTTCACCATTCCTTCTAGCATATTTTCAGGTCAGTGTAACACAAGAGAGTAATAAATTTGTTTGTTATATCAACAGTAACCCCTGTTGGTTCTAAAGCAGATACACTTTTATAAGGAAGGGCCAATTGCTAATTTCTTTGTTATAAGTTTATTTTTTTATGCCAGAAGAGAATAAGCTTTATGTAATCAGATGCCTATTTATCTGAATCTTGCATCTGCTCATTTTCCAATTTTTATTATGGTGCTTTACCAAGTAAATCTATGTCACATTCTTGCATGATGAATGTGAGCCCATTATTAATCATCTTAAATGTGATTCGAGGTCCTGTTTTCTTCTGCGTGCTGCCAGTGGAAGACTGTAAGTTGCTGTTGTTTTCTTTCAGCGGATTCAAGGTCGGAAGGCCAGCCTGGAGGAAATACAGCTTGTTCATTCTGAACATCACTGTCTGTTGTATGGCACCAGCCCCCTGGATGGGCAGAAGCTGGACTCCAGGACACTACTAGGTCTGTATAGGCCTCCATTCTACTAGGAACAGCACATTCCAGCACTGCCATTAGTCAATGCTGGTGTCAGCTCAAAATACTTGGCAAGCAGTGTGACAAAAAAAAAAAATCAATTTTTCCAGCAGTTGCTGCCTGGAATGTGTTGTGTAAGATAGAAGCCAATGCAGATCAAGAGGATTCTCCATTAGAAAATGACACTGCAGAGTGTGTAATGCTTATTTTTATATTAACTTTTATTTGGGTAGTGGTTATACAGTGTGTTTTCACTTGTAGAAATATTCAAGTTACCAAGTTTGTTTGCTCATCTTTTTTAATGGAAAGATCATAAGAATTTTTCATATTCTCGGGAAATTTTCTCTTTCATCCTTCTCCATTGTTTCTACCTTTCAGTTCTCATTTCTGAGTTCCACACTGGAAGTCTTGATGTAATCCATTAAATATATGTTGCACTTCTGAAAACTAAACATTGCAAGTAGAAAACTAATAATTTACAATTCATTTCAGTGTTTGATTTTTTCCTAAAACTTTATCAGAGATTTTAAAATAAAATTTAATCTACAGAGATTTAATAAAAATAACTAAGTTGGAAACATATGCTGAAATAATTTTATTTTACAGTCTTAAAATAAACATTTTAAAACTTCATTATGGAATTTGGATTATTGTAGCTTGTAATTCTTTTGTTTCAGATAGACCAGAATGATGCTATTCTGCTTGTAGAAACTGAGACTCAAGATGCTTTGTCTAATTTATCCATCCTGTTCAGTCCCATTCAACTTTTGGACTCCCCTAATATATTAAATGATGTTTTACTCTTTGGCTCCTTTTGGGGGGGACCCACCACCCAGTTCCCAAATAAATCACTCACACAAGGAGGCTTATTCTTAGTTATTAATGTCCAGCTTTAGCAAGGCTTGTTGCTAGCCAGCTTTTCTTAACTTTAATTAACCTGTCCGTTTCCCCCTGGGCTTTTTTCTTTCTTCTGTATATGTATATATTACTTTCACTCTTACTCCATGTGGATGTCTGGATGGCTGGGTGGTTGACCCCTGATGTCCTTGTCCTCCTCTCCTTGTTCTTTTGCTGCTCCTCTTCTTCCTCATTCCTCCTTCTATTTACACTCTGCCTTCCAGCCCTACTCATCCTTGCTCCTGCCTTGCTACTGACCATTCAGCTCTGTATTAGGACCCACCAGGTATTTTAGACAGGCACACTAACACAGCTTCACAGAGTTAAACAAATACAATATAAACAAAAGTCATACATCTTAAAATAACCCCAATCCTTCCTAACAAGATGGGAGGTGTCACTTCTAAAGTAGAATGTATGCTATACTCGGATAATTTTGTTTTAGAATTAGAAGCAAGATCTAAATAAAAATTCAGAATGACCAAACCTTCCAATTACCCTTTGTATCTTGAAAAGCATCCATAGATTACAAAATAAGATTTTATTGTGACTACTTATTCATCTACTTAGATACTCTGGGCCTCATATAATGATACCTTAAAAATACTGTCTTCACTAATCTCAAGTATAAGATTTTCTATAGCATTAATGCATCTGTCATTGCCATTTTCTATTACCTCGTGGTTAGTCAGATTTCAGTCCACTGATAAGTTAATATAGTGCTGTCAAACAATAACTTCAGTAAATGTAGTAAATGTCTTTCTCACAACTAAATTAAAATTATCAATTACTTACTTCATCTTATTACCATATAACTAAAGTTTAAGCATTATTAAATAAATTTATTTCCCATAGAGATTAATGAATTTTTAGACTACTTCTTTAAAATATTTTATTGCAGTACAACAGTTTCTTTACCTCTATTACTTGCTCATAAATAATGAGCTCAGATAGTAAAAAATGTTTTTTAATTCATATTTGAGATATGGATTTACACTTGCAAAATACTCAAGGATATGTGAATACCCTTGTTAAGAATAACAATATTTAAAAAAACTTTACCCTTCTGCAGTGTTACAAAGAAGTATTTATTAATTTATTCATGTGTGTGTATGCTCACTTGCTTATGTGTGTCAGTAAGTTTATGCAATGGTACTGTGGTCAGAGCACAGATCGCAAAAGTCTATTCTTAACAAGGGTATTCACATATCCTTGGTGTCACATTCCAGTTTTAATACTATAATGTAAATCCAAGGTCTCTTTTTTTAGGGGGGGGTGTCTCTTCCTAATTAGGTGTTTTTAGTTATGCATGAATTTTCATTATAATTTTCCATGTCAATCACTTATTGTAACAAAAATAAGCATTCTTCTGTGACAGTACAGTCTCTTTAGACTCACACTTAGATCATGTGAGTTCACCACAAACTTCTTTTCAGTTTTAATTGGCATGTCATTCATCATCAGTAGAGCATAGGTGAATTGGAAGTTAATACGTGGTACCACCCTACCTTAATCCCAGAAAATAATCACAATATTTCAGGATATATTCTAAATTTATTATTGTGTTATGTTTTAAAAACTTGCAAACAAGGAAGAGGCATATGATGTACATGATTTTACTTATACCTTAGGTAGATATAGATACTCATAATATTTAAATATACATACACGTTCTAGGACTTAGTTCCTGGTTCAGAGCTGTTGCTCAGTGGTTAGAGTAATGGCTACTCATGCAGAGAAACCAGATCAGATTCCCTGCATTTACATGATATCTCATGACTACCTATAACTCCAGTTCCAGGTGATCCCAAGCACATACTTGGTATGCTTACGTATATCCTGGCCAAACAGATACAAATAAAAAAAAATTAATTAATTTCAGAAACTGACTGACATTTGAGAAAATACATTGTATTCAAACTTTTTAATGACATCCTATTGGAAAATATACTCAATAAATCACAGTTACTTTCCATTAGCTGCAATTTTTTAAAGGATAATGAACAGTATTTCTGTATTAGTTTTAAAATTCTTTTCAGCTTGTCTTGGTGGTTCAGCACTTTAGGAGTATTTTGGGGAGTTCAAGGGCAGCTTGGGCTACAGCGTGAGTTGCACCAGACAGCAATAAAGGATGAGATTCTATAACAAAAACAAATGAACAAAAACCAAAATTGCTTTCTTTCTGAGGAATGCAGAGTATTTTTCCAAGTGCCCTGAAGGTGAGGTAGGCTGAATGTACATCTCTATGCTGCCTTTGGCTTAACCCTGAACTCACACTGCCCTGCCCTAAAATGGCATAAGCAGGAGGGAATGGAGGTCAAGTACATCTTGGAAGTATGGCGGAACTACTGTTGCACGCAAAGAAATAGGGAGAAGTATTAGTTGAAGTTCAGGCCAGCATCTTCACTTCGGGCAGCAAAAGGCCCCTCAAGAGTCATGATCTGAAGAATTTTTTTTTACCATAAACCGATTTTTAAACCAAATTTCATTTGCATAAGCTTGTTCAATGTGAGGTAATCAATTCTATGCATGTGTGTTTGTGTGTTTTTCTGGTTTTTTGTTTGTTTTGCTTTTAGTCTGTACCTGGGTATGTGTATAAACAAGCAATGTGTTATGAAAATTAACTTATTGGTCTAAATTTTCAAGTAAGTGAAATAAGGAATACATATGGCATACTATATATTAATAAGTACCTAGAGTAAGAACTGTCCGTTCATAACATTCATGTTTCATGTCTTCACACTGTGCAGGTGATGATTCTCGAAAGTTCTTTTCCTCCTTGCCTTGTGGTGGACTTGGGGTAAGTATAAATTTGTCTACCCTTTTTAAATTACACAGACTTACAAAAGCTCTCCCTTGATTTCTAAGTATTACCTACAGAAAGGGCCGTGTTACTGACTGAGCTTATTGCCAAATCTGGGGCTTCCTGTTCAAAACAGACTTATGAATTTCATGATGATGATAACATAGAATCACATAAAATGTGAGACCTTTCCATTTGAGCTGTGTGATAAGGCACATATTCCCTGAGATCAACTTTGTTAGACTTTTGTGTGGCAGAGGAACATTCCCAGGAGAGAACACCATTTTCTGTAGAATTTCACCAGCTGTGTACATACATTATATTGCTGCAGAAAAGACACAAACTACACAAAGTGCTTTGCATTATGGGGCACGTTGAGAGCCCTTGGAGGTGGTTGTTGTCGTCTTCAATAATTAACAAAAACTTGACCCCGGATGTTTATGCCCCATTTCAGGGATAGATTTATTCAGATCCAGCAACATATGAAGAGAAATGCCTACATTTTTGTGGATGATTAGAACAACCCTATAGCCTTCAGTCTCTTTAAAGTTAATCCTCACCAGTAACAAACCTCCATTCTGAACTGCAAGTGCCAAGCCATGCAGGGGCAGCATAACTCTAGGTCAGGTTTCCATGGACTAAGGCACTAAAGGGAAGTAAAATGCGCAGGTGTTGAAGAGAGAGAACAAAAATCATGTTTTTGACAATTCTTTGCTAAGTCTTATGCAGAAAATTTCCCTAAGTTTCTGTTTATCTTATCATATTAGTGATGCCTAACTCAGGAATCTCTTCCTGCCCTTGCCTCTCTGGAAATAAAATGCCAACACTGATCAGTTTATCACAACTGAGTTTTGGGAAGCCAGCAAAATGTAAAAGTCATTTTTGAAACTGTGTATAGTTGTTGTCCCTGCATGTTTGACTACACCTCACTTGCATGCCTAGTGCCCACAAAGGCCAAAAGAAGGCATCAGATCCCCTGGAACTGGAGTTACATACAGTTTCAAGCCATAATGTGAGTACTGGGAATTGAACCCAGGTCCTCAGGAAGAGCAGCAAGTGCTCTTAATCACTTAGTCATCTCTCTAGCCTATATATAATGGAGGGTAAGAAGTTGAGTTACTGGAGAGGAACATGCACTGTTTAAAAATCTCACAGCCAGCAATGAAGGGCTAGAAGTACTTGCGTCCAAACTCTCATATAGAAACTGAAGCAGCTTTTCAAATTCCTCCATGGGCTTCAGCAGCAACAGATGGCTGATGACTCTATACTCAAACCTTCCAGGCTCACAGTGCCTGGTGTGGCCCCTTCTTAGCAGCTCACCACTGACTTTTGTTGTTTGATCCCTGACACAAAGCAGTCACCATCCAGCTTTAGTGCAGACTGGTTGTAGCGAACCTCCTGTGGTGCTGGGAGTTCGCTGGACAATTCTAAAAGGCAGAGGATAAATGACTTTTGAAATGACTTTCATTGCTCTTGGCAGTATGTTCTAATATCCCAAGTGGCTATTCTAGGAGACAGAGTGCTTACTTGCAAATGGGGCAAAAAGTGCAATGGAGCTATTTCCTGGGAACTGTGGTGGGAGGAAAATCAAAACTTTTAAAGGAATGGTGGGCAATGAAACCTACTCCTGTACACATACGTTTAGTTCATGACACATAGCTGAACAACAAATGGCTCCTTGAGACTCCCCTCCAAAATATATCCTGGGATATTCCCAAGTATCCCTACTGACCCTTATTAAACCCATACCAAGTTAACTTAGTGTTCAGCTAGAATGACTTCAGTAAGCTCTTTAAAGTACCTAAAGGATGAGTATAGACTGCTCCTGCAGATCTGTACACCTAATGTGAAGCATAACAGGGCCACAGAATGTCTGTCTTCATATTATTCCAGACATGACCATGATCAGGATGGTGGCAGCAGTGCTGATGGATAGTGATAATATGGGAAGGGACTGGAGATAATATGGGAAGAGGTGGAAAGAGGCTTGGGTCAGGTGGCCTTATCAGCCCTGGAGAAGGGTGGAGAGGACTTGAGAGGGACACTTTGATCATCAAATTTCCTCTGTCTTCTGAGTAGGCCCTGGTGTGTGTGTGTGTGTGTGTGTGTGTGTGTGTGTGTGTGTGTGCGCGCGCGCGCATGCGCGCACGCTCTTTTACCTTTTAACTTGGTGACGTTATGGCAAATGTGTATGGTTCAGTAGTTTTGTGTGTTTGTGCAGTTGTATTTAAATTGTTTATGTCATTTGTGTGTACATGGCTTGGGGAACTCCCAAGACAGATTTGTAGAAGTCAGCAACAACTTTTGGAACTTAATTATCTCCTTTCAGCATGAATTTTGGGCACTAAATTTAGGTTATCAGGGTTGCCCAACCACTGAGCCATCTTGGGCAGTTATTAGTATTATTAATTATTGCTTTTATTTTAAAGAACAAAAACATATTCTTGAGCATACCTGTGCCATCTTGCTTCCTTAGATCTTTAGTTTTCATACAGACTTAGGGAGAATTCTGGATCCTTTGGGTTTGAACCAGCCTATATTTTCACCTCCAGGACAACCACAGACATATCTTATACAAGAGATAGCCAGCATGAACTCGGAATAGCCCAGTTTAAAGTTATGGATGCACCATGGCGGCTTGCAATCATTTGGTAATTGCTTTTGTCTTAAAACACTCCTCTGGTTCAAATTATCCAAGATAGATCCATTACTTTCAATTCAGAAATGCTCCTTGATTTCCAATCCTTAATGTAAACTGTCATTGCTCTGAATATGAGGTTCATTCTCTCTGCGGCTAATGTGTAGCTACTGAATGATGATGGATTAATTGTCTTTTGAGGAGATGACCTGGGACATTATGAAATCAGAAAACCTCTGCTTCTTATTAGATTTTCCCCTAGAATTGCTTGAAGTAATTGGATTCTTGGTCAGGCAACCCATGGGCAGGCAGCATTTGGGATCCTTTAAAACATACTCTCCAGAACCATGTTTTGAGCGACAATGTCGGGTTTCCAAATTTCTTTGTTTGAGTCTCATTTTCTTAGTTACCAGGGCATGACTCATTTCTA
Source organism: Phodopus roborovskii (assembly GCF_943737965.1). Taxonomy (NCBI): domain Eukaryota; kingdom Metazoa; phylum Chordata; class Mammalia; order Rodentia; family Cricetidae; genus Phodopus; species Phodopus roborovskii. The sequence continues at coordinate 13,291,197 of NW_026125391.1, forward strand.
ATTATGAAGTAATGCCACTGCAGGAAAACACACCACTTGAAAGAGCATTTTGCCAAACCTGAGCCATGGCCATTGTACAGTGAAACAAATCATTAGGAGACTCTGGAAACAATAGGCAGAGCAAGACCATGTTCCTTCTCTCTCCTCAGGGTACATCACTAAAAATAGTGATCGTTTTCCTGGCCATCTGACCTACTGCTGTGTGAAGAAATCTTGAAGTCATTTCTCAGCCTTATTTTACCCCTCTTCACTTGATAGGCCAAAAAAAGAAAGAAAGAAAGAAGAAAAACAAAACAAAAAAAAAAAAAAAAAAAAAAAAAAAAAAAGAAAGAAAGAAAGAAAGAAAGAAAGAAAGAAAGAAAGAAAGAAAAGAAACCCACAAACGCAAGGACGAGCAGGCTTTTATGATAATGTCGTCATCAGCTCCCAGCTTCAAACGCTTCTGTGGCTTTTGAGTTGTCATTTATAACTTGGAACTGAATCGACCCATAATTCCCCCGGTACACTTAGAGAAATTGATAACAGACTCTGCGCTTCTTTTATGGCTCAGAGGAGGCAACTCCAATCACATCACTATTGGCAGGCAATATTATTTTTTGACATGGTTGTAAAAGTATAAAGGGGCTTATGGCATTTGTTTAGATGAGGAATGGACTCTCAAGCTGTGCTGGGGTTTATGGGACCCGATTAGTGAGAAGCGGAGGGAATATGGTGTTTGCAAACAGGATATGATTTTATATAAGTTTGGGTTTCATGCTCCGTTCCCTGGGGAGAGCCCTGCAGACAGCAGAGAATTCCACTTTTATCCTGCTATAGACCAGCCCCCTGTGCCAAGATGCCGAAAAGAACACTGGTCACTGGGCAGCTTCAGGCCTTGGCAGGAAGAGGAGGGGCTGAAAAGAGGTTGAGCGAGTCCCTAGACCTCGTGAGGTAATGCACCATGCATAGACCGTATCTGGGCCTTACTTGCAAATCCTGAATGGACCAGAAAATGAGGCATTGTGAGATTAAACTAAAACCCCTTCCTCAGCAGCAAGTTTCAGAGCCCGGGGCACCCAGACTGCTTTTATTACAAACTTTTATTTTTGTCTGTGTTCTATATGATGACTCTCGAATCTCACACACTCACAAGGTACTTGGGTCTCATTTTTATTTCATTTACTTACTTAGGATGGAAGAAAAATATGTGTGTTAAGAGATTGGTTGAAGGCTCCTTTCAGTTAGTCTGAGGTTTCTTGGACTTTTCAGTTGTGTGCTAATAATACTGCACAAAAGGCAGATTTGGATGAAATATTTTAAATTTTCTCCCCTCCTCTCAGAGCTGATATGTATGCTCTTCCCTCCCAGATGCAAATTTGCACATATGTGTATTTGCATATATATGACCACAACCATTGCCAACAAACAGAAACTCTAATGAAAAGTGACATTTTGCACATATGGGTAGCTTCATTGTTTCTACTTACATTGGCATTTCACTACCTTTATTACCCCCAATAGTTGTGAACAAAATTCCATGGCAAACCATCAGAAGGGTTGCTATGAATTTTCCTTTCTATTACATAATACTAAAGAATGATTTAGTGACCAAATGTATAGACATATAGTTAAATCCAGTATAGTGGAAGGTTCAGGCAGTACTGGGATTTATCTGTTGTTTAGAATTGTCTTCTTTGAAACAATACTAATGTTTTGAAGTCTAAAGCATGCTGTCAGATGGTGAATCTAAAGCAAGGAAAGGTTCGGGATTGCAAAGACTATCGAGATAAGAACAATTGGTTTGGTTGATTGCACTGTACAGGTGAGTAAACTTCCAAATCAGAAAAGGGAAAGATAGTACAGGCTTACACAAACAGTCATGAGCTAGATCCCCGAGAACACTGAGTAGCAGGCAGTGAATGTTGGTATGAGTTCTTGTGTGTAACGAATAGGTATGAATGCAGGCTAGTGGAGAAGGCAGCCTGGCATTTCTGTTTCGGTCTTCATGACACTGACAATTTCACCATAAGACTGCCTAACTGAAATTATTTAGCTTTATTTCAAGTTGTGAATTCTACTAAAAGCTCATTTGGGAGAGAATTTTCACTCTCCCAACCCCTTGAAGCACTTAATGTTTAAGCATGCCAAACATCTTAGGTTTTGATATTGACTGAGGAATCTCTTTCTTTTATCATAAGTATATTTCATCACATAGTATTCCCACACCATTACCCCCCCCACAGGCACAATGTCTTTTATTACATCAGTAGAGAGAGAATGAGGGAAGCGTCTGGTCCTCATATGGAGTAATCAAGATAACGGTCATTCCCTTACAGTGCAGCCCAAAGCTGGCTTGTAATCAGTGCTTGAGTTGAATTTAACTTTATGTATTCCTTCCATCTCTGCATCAAACAAACATCAGGACCCTTCCCTCGGCGCAAGAAGATTCGTTATGTTTTGTGCCATCTCTTTTCCTTGTCCTCTGCCTAGTGGATTTCCATTAATTTTAAACTTGGTGCCAATGATACTAGCAGGATAGCCACACCACCTGGAAAAGTGAAATCCATAAGACTGCCTAACTGAAATTATTTAGCTTTATTTCAAGTTGTGAATTCTACTAAAAGCTCATGTTGCCCTTGACATTAAGAAATGTAGCAAAAATTATTATTCAGGAATTTTCTAGTATTATATAGATTATTCTAATTGTATGTACTCAATAATAGTGGTGAGATAACGACAATATAATATTACTTAGTGTTTACTGTAAAGGTTGAAATTTTATAAATATTGAGACCAAAGAAAACTTAGCTGTCGGCTCTGTGGTTGGGGAAGGTAAACTGATTTGATGAATTTTAACTTTTGTATAAACTGAAGCCTGTATGGTACACTGCTGGAGAGATGGCCCTGTAGTTAAGGGCAGGGACTGTTGATCCTCAGCATCCACCTGGTGACTCACAACCATTTGCAACTCAGCTAGGAAATCTGATGCATGCATGTAGTGTACTTACATACACACTGGCAAAACATCCACCCCATTAAACAAACAAACAAATTAATTAATAAATTAAAACCATACATGGCACTATGGAATAAAAACCCAGAAAACCAAAACATACTGACAAGATTTAAACATGAAAATATCTGATTGCCACTTCTAACTATCCCTGAAGAAAGATGTAAGACCACATAAAAATTAAGAGTGAGAAAGGAAATGAAACTATCCAGTGAAAGAAGCCTTGTGGCAGCTTGATGTGTGGTGAACTGAATCCCAGCTCAGCTTTTCCATTTGGATATGAAAATATCAAATTCACAGTTTTCCTTTGTCATACCTTTGTCTCCAAGAATTTCTGAGTCAACAAGCTAAACTCCAGTATGTAATAGTGACAGGTCATGATCTAGTTTGTCTGTGACTACAGCCATACCACCCCAAACACAACTGATCTTTTCTGCTTTGTCTTCATTTACCAATTTCTAGTGAAACAAAATTTCTGGTTTAGTTAACATAAAATAAGATGTTTTTCTTTTAAAATCTAAAACTAAAATGAAAAATAATCCCAATGCAACCAAGACTCTACTGAGGGAGGGAGGTAAACCATGGGTAGGTATGAGTTGAAGTGTGTGCATGTATGTGTGTGAGTGTATGAGTATGTGTCTGTGTGTGTGCATTGTGCATTGTGTGAGGTTGTGTGTGTATCATGGAAGTGTGTGAGGATTTGTCTGTGTACTGTGTGTATGTTGTGTGATTGTGTATGTATGTGTGTGTATTGTGAAGATGGGGAAAGGGCTACAACTACCCAGTCTTCTAGGAGAGTCATCCCATCTTCATGATGAAATCATAGACAAATGTAGCAGGGTTGTTTTGTCCAGAACCCAGGGACCGGGACTTCCTTTTAGTTTCTGGATTTGGGTGTGGCAGGTCAGTATGAAGGACTGATGAGGATACCTTGACATCCTATGATCTCCAAAGATCTGGACAGGAATGTCAGGAAGAGCCTAAGTGCAAACCCACTTATCTAGACTTTCAGATGTCTAGGACTTACAAGTGGTAGTGGGGCTGTATGGTGTCTGTGTGAGTGACCCCAGTGTCTGAGAAGGTGTTTTGGGGTTCCAGTCTCTGAGGCTGTTATTTATATATACTGTCTTATTTAAATGTCAGCCTAAGGTTCCACACTGCCCTCTAATATCTGCCCTGTCTCTTCCTTTATTGTTTATACCAGCTGCAATCACTAGGGAAGCATGCGGGTTGCTTTCGTTAGGTTGCTATATGGCCCAAGGAATAACATCTCAGTTTTTAAAATCCATTTTACATATCAACCACAGTTCCCCCTTCCTCCCCTCTTCTCAATACTCTCCCCCCCCCACACACACACCCTCCATGCACTCCTCAGAGAGGGTAAGGTCTCTCATGGGGAGTCAACTCTAAGCCTGGCATATCCAGTTGAGGCAAGACCAAGTCCCTCATTGCTGCATCTAGGCTGTACAAGGTATACCACTATTGGGAATGGGCTCCAAAAAGCCATGCACCATGGATAAATCCTGGTCCAACTGCTAAGACAAACAGAACAAGCCACACAATTGTCACCCACATTCAGAGGGCCTAGTTTGGTCCCATACAGGGTTCTCAGCTCAAAGTCCAGAGTCTTTGAGCTCCCACTAGCTTGGGTCAGCTGTCTCTGTGGATTTGTCCATCATGTCTTGACCCCCCTTGCTCATCTAATCCTTCTTCCCTCTCTTCGACTAGACTCCAAGAGTTCAGTGATTGACTGTGGATCTCTGCTTCTGCTTCATATTATTGGATGAAGGTTCTACGATGGCAATTAGGGTATTCACCTATATGATTACCATAGAAGGCCAGTTCAGGCACCCTCTCCACTATTGTTAGGAGTCTTAGCTGGGGTCATCCTTGTGGATTCTTGGGAATTTCCCTAGCACCAGGTTTTTCTCTAATCCCATAATGGCCTCCTTTATCAAAATGTCTCTTTCTTTGCTGTCTCTCTCTTACCCCCCCCCAACTTGACCATTTTGTTTCCTCATCAATCCCTCATGTTTTCATTCTCCCCCCCTTCCTCTGTGTGCCCCCCACCTCAGCTTCCCCAGGTGATCTTATCTGTTTCCCCTTCCTAGGGCAATCCATGTGTCCCTCTTAGGGTCCTCCTTGTTACCTAGCTTTGCTGGGGCTATGGATTGTAGCCTGGTTATCCTTTGCTTTATATCTAAAATGTACTTATGAGTGAGTACATACCATGTTTGTCTTTCTGGGTTTGCATTAGCTCAGGATGCTTGTTGTTATTGTTGTTGTTCCCTCCATTGCCTGCAAATTTCATGTCATTGACTTTTTTTTCTTGCTGCTGAGTAGTACTCCATTGTGTAAATGTTCCACATTTTCTTTATCTTTCTTTGGTTGAGGAACGTCTAGGTTGTATCCAGGTTCTGGTTATTAGGAATAATGCTGCTAAGCACATAGTTAAGCAAGTGTTCTTCTGGTTTGATTGTGCATCCTTTGGGTATATGCCCAAAAGTAGTATCGATGCGTCTTGAGGTAGATCTATTCCCAGTTTTCTGAGAAACCACCATACTGATTTCCAAAGTGGCTGCACTAGTTTGCACTCCCACCAGCAGTGGAAGAGTGTTCCCCTGACTCCACATCCTCTCCCCAGAATAAACTGTCTTCAGTTATTATTTTTATTTATTTTTTTATCTTAGTCATTCTGACAGGTGTAAGATGGAATCTCAGAGTTATTTTTTGAGATGCATTTTCCTGATTACTAAGGATGTCTTTTGGCTATTTGAGGTTCTTCTGTTGAGGATTCTCTGTTTAGATCTGTATCCCATTTTTATTAGATTATTTGGTGTTTTGATATCTAGTTTCTTGAATCTACATCTAAGTTTTTGGAATGAAGATTTATGTGCGCCACATGCATGATTGACTCTGTGGAGAACAGAAGAGGATGTGGGATCACCTGAGACTCGATTTACAAGTGTTTATGAGTCACCCAAAGTGAGTGCTGGGAACTGAGCCCAGGTCCTCTGTAAGGAAAGCAAGTACTCTTAACTACTGAGCTATCCCTCCAGGGACTGACTTCTCCATTTTTATGTCTAACTTTGTGTTGCAGGAACATACTACATGGAACACAATTGTTGATGTCTTCATTTTAGGAATACTTTTTGCTGTCATATGCCAGTCTTTATTCCCAGCATATTCCATTTAATATTACCAGCACAATTTTTGACTGAGTCCTTTAGGATTATGTTCTGACTGATTTTGGTGCTGATAGTATCAATTAAGAATGGGGCAGATGAGATGTGTTAATGGGGAGTTCACCAAGAAGCCAAGGAAACATGCCATAATAGTGTTTGAAAAATTGGGATGATACACAGCCTCACCAAATAAAATGGCAATTATGTAGATGAAGCTTCCAATGATAACCCACTTAGGTCTATTTTGTCTTCACCATAGTCCCAGGCACCTCATTTCTAAATGCAACACAGGCTTTGTAGTCTATAGAAAGAGAAACTGAGCTTCAGAGAGGCAGCTTACTTGATTCACATGAATAGGGGATATTGGAATAGGGGTGGGCTGACTTCTTTGCTCTTAACCCCAAATACTGTGCACTCACACTTTGCTATAATTTTAACCTCATATGACTGTCAACAGTTCTGTCCCAAATGAAAATAATTCAAGCCAAAAAGAAAGCACAATTTCTTCTTTTGCCAAGCACATTTTCTTCTTTATTAAAACTCCTATGAAGTGCTAAATCTATGCATCAACAGTTGGGGTTTAGAAGAATTGCATGTCTGTACATAGCATGTCACTGAGAAATCTATGCCTTGGACCAAACCACTGAGATGATGCAGAGGAAATCTCATTCCAAACACCTGCTGAGTCAGCTTCTCTCTAAAAACAGGGCTATTATATTTACTATCTGATGAATACAGGATCACCAAGTTGTGAAATACTCCTTAAATGCGTATACATAAAATGGAATGGAATGGTAAAAAATTATAAAATGATGTTTCCTGGCTGTATTTCTAACTCAGTCTTAACAGGATAGCATAACAACAAAAGGGATGCTCAGATTGCTGGCCTGTACCTCTTAACCTACAAGAATCTATATGTTATTTGACATGCTTGTGAGTCCATCAGTATTTGCAAATAACGATCCTTCAAGTGTCAAGATGCAGCCCCATTGCCAAAGCAAACATACCATATTCTTTATTTCTGTTGAGTAAAAAGCAAAGGAATATTTTTTTGAAGATGAAGAGTAACTAGAAATCACACATGCAAAGGCCATAGAGCTTCCAGAAAGCAGTTGGTCATACTGGAATGGTTTGTGTTGAGTGTTAAGGCTGTCAGCATTCCCCTTGTCTCCCAGTGGTGATAGTAGTTCATGACTTCTTCCCATATGGAATATCAGTCACTGTGTTCATTCATCATATCCATGCTTTTACTGGGAATCTGAAGATCTTCCCCAAAGCCACTCTGTTTATTTTTCATCTCACCATGACTAAAGAAGCTAAGGTGTGGGCATTATATCCCAGAAGTAGTCCCAAGGGAATGGACTGTCATTCTTGTCTTCCTCCTAGTGTTGAAAAAAGAGAGAATGCATGTGGGTTTGTTCACCCATTGTCATCATAAACCCATCTCATCTGATTTCAAGAGTCTCAGGGTTTCAACAGAACATGACATGAATATATACACTTCTGTGTTGTACCATGTGAGAAGAGAGAATATACATCATTCCAGACTGTGGAGTTGATTGAAGAAGAGTACAGCAAGGAATGCAAGAGGTCCTTAGCCAAGAATTAGGAGTCCCAGTATCATCCCACAGGGGGAAATAAATGACAGTCACTTTGAATTAGAATGGTCTCACAGAGTTTTACAAAGTCACTACAGAATGGTTCCTGAATACTTTGATGATTTTAAGATGAGTCCTTCCAATCTACTACTGAAAAGCTAGTAATACAAGCTCTTTTATTATTGATCTGAATTTCAGTTTCTTCATCTATGCAGCAGAGGTAAGCAGGCCTCCCTTATTACATGACCATCCCCAAGGGTCACATGTGATGATGTATGTTAGTATGCCACCACTGCCTCCCCATGAAATAGTCCAGCTGGGGGTTGGGGAACAAGCATATGTGCATGTACTATGGGCTAAATGGCTTATACCCTTGAGTTCTGACTTAACTACTGAAACAGCAGATGGTCTGCCATGAAAATCCTGACACTATGGGAAAGCTAATCCAGGGCAATAGCCAGTAGGCTTTATCTTCAGAAATGCCAGTGAGGATACAGAAGCACAAGGGGCTTCTTTGATTTACTAATTACTAAATTTGGATCCAAAGCCTTAATTGCCACAGGTGTATCTCTAACTTCACAGTGAGGACTGGCTGGGATCAGACAGTCTTCATGGTTCACAAGTATGTTCTGATAATGTCTGTGCCATCCAAGCAGGGACCCTACTTTGAGTGTCAGGATCCTGAAGAGTCAAGCCTGCACACCATTTAACTTCCTTAGGTCTAGGTTCTTTGCTGAAGAAGCAAAGTGAGACATGAACAGTTGTCTTCCCCGGGTATCACACAGGTCATGGCAGTTACCCGAATTTGAAATTACCATTTTATAAAGATTCTTTTTCTGCTCTTCAGAGATCAGAAAGCAGACTCCTACTAGCTCATCACTGGTGTGCCAGTTGACTTGTGCCCTCAATAGTCATCTCCTTTTGGAAAACAGATACTGGAGAGAGAAATTCCTCCAGAAGTCAAGAGAGATTCATGGCAATAGAGTGTCCAGATATGTGCGTGCTGTGTGGTGGGGATGGTTTAGTGAATTCACATGGCATGTAAGTGAATCATAAAGTCTGGGCAAGTGAGAGGTGAAATCCTGAACTGCACTACCTGCAGCAGAGACAGGGGCTCTCCCCTGAATCATATTGTGTTGTGTCCCCTGAGCAGAGGATGGATTTTTATTAATACATTGTAGGTTTTTAGCTGCAGTGAAATCCTGACCAGAAAAGTATGATCACTGCTCACATTTACCAGTTCATGTCCTTAGAATTAATTGTCTATTATGTGTCCACTTCTGGAGATAGGATGGTTAGAGCAAGTCAACCACAGTCCCATGCTTAGGGCATTTACAATTAGTTTCATGGTATATCACTAATAAGGATGTTATAGAGCAAACAGGTGTAGTGCCATCTAGCCTTGCCAGTATATTTGTGTTAGTGGCCACACCCCTTTGGGCGTGGCTTCAGATGAGGCCCAACTGAAAAGAGGGAAGCATGAGGCAGACTCTTGCTCTCTGATGGTCTCTTGCTCTTGGGCGGTGGATTGGATTGGAAGGGCAGAGAAAGGCTGTGACCGTTCTTTATCATTATCTGTGTAAGTTGTTCCCCAATAAAATACCCATTTATCATTTCTCTTGGGTCTAATGAACTATACCTGCCTTCAAACAGGTATAGAACACATGTAAAGTTCACCTTTCTGTTAGTCTAGCTAATATTGCAGTAACAAAATACTGGAGACTTGGTGGCTTAAGCTGAACGCTATTTCTTTGTAGTATTGGCAGTGAGAAATCCATGATCAGAATGTAGCAGATCTGGATTTTCAAAGGATCCTGCTCTGCATTTGCAGGTAGTAGCCTTCTTGTACCTCGCCTATTCTTTTGCTTGCTCATATGTACACTTCCTCATCTCTCTTTTCTTATAAAGAAATCAGTAATTTTGCAATGCACCCTTATATTACATCTAACCTGATGGAGCTTTCAAAGGCCTTGTCTCCAAATGGAGACACATCAGGGACTCCAAGGCACTATTAAAACAGTAGGATGACTAAGGCACACTTAAGTAAAATCCAGGATATTTATTGTTTATGCTCAAGTTACATAATCCCTTTAAATCTCAGTTTCTTCTCTTGCAACAGAAACTAACCATGCACTTCATAGTGTTACAATAACTAAAACACAGCACATAGGAGGTACCATGCATTGTCACTGACTTGTGAGATTCTGGCCAAAGCTATTTATAGGATGATGCATTCCACTAAGTAATTAGATCTTCCTTTCTGTGGACTTTGTACTTCCACCTCTTCTGTCTCTGTGGCCAGAAACAAAGCATCAGCATTCCTGGATCTAGCTGTGAGGTTTATAATAGAAGGGTTTATAATAGAAAAACACTAAGATTCTCAAATACCCTTTAAATGAAACAAAATATTTTTAATAAGACTAAAAGAAAGAAAGAAATTTGACTTGTAGCTATCAGTTTGCTCAACATATACAGCTTAAAACAAAACAAGCTAGTTCAAAATTTAAAAACAATATTTTATATATTAAACAAAGTAAGAATTACTCTGACAATCTAAAAATATTGGATCGGATCTACTTTCTGTATTACCAAACCAAAATGTTCTATGCAGGATTACACTACCTGGGAGAATGCAAACGTTTAAAAGACACTTAATTTCATTTGCTGCTAACTATTCTATAACATGCCTCCAAAGGCAGTGTCTTTACTGTGATGAGGAACCTCTGCTTTATTGATGGGTCTGGTGTCTTCAGTGGGATTCAATGGGAATCTGATCACTATTTAAGCTTAAACTCAATTATTCAGACATGCACTTGGCCCCAGGAGCACAGCACAACAGCAAAGGTTCACTAAGCTGCTTAGTGCCAGGAGAGGGGTTTTTTACCCAGCTTCCAGGGTGAAATGCTAAAGGCTTTGAAGCAGCTATCCTGTACTACATGCCCACTTCATAGGAAACCCATTTTCTTAATGGGCACAGTAGTATTATACTTAACTCTGGAAATATTTCCAAAATAAATCAACAAGCCACATTTAGATTCTACAAAGGAAACGGTGCCTGCATTCCTTTTCCTCTAAGTCACTCCCTTTCCAGTTTAAATACCATCACATCCATTCAGGACAGGTAGCCTAATCTCTATCATGTGCGGCTTTGCAGACCATTAGCTTTGTTTCCAGTGCCAATGATGGAGCACTGCTCAATGTGCTTGGAAAGCCTGCAAAGGCCCACGTTCATTCAGGAAACTCCGGCTGAACTAGATCCATATGTTGCCTAAACATGGAGCTTTCTGATTGGCGGGAGTTTCTGCCTCCCAGCTTCATCACAGATCACTCTTGTCCTTTGATGTGCTGCTAAATAGAAAGTAATGTCAGAACCAAAACCTTGATCCTTTTCTCCTCCCTCCCCCCTCTCTCTGTCTCTCTCTTTCCCTCTCTCTCTTCCCCTCTCCCTTCTCCTTTCTTTCTTTCCTCCTTTTTTTGAGTTAATGTTTATTGAATGTTTGTTGCTGCTGCATTCCATCACACTTTCTGAAACACACTGTGTGCTCTGACAAAGTTAAAGCTAATGACAACATTATGATGGGGGTGGTATCATCTCCATTTTTCTTGAAGCTTCAATCACTTAATGAACCTGTAAATTTGTAAGTCATTTTAGAATGGGAGGATAGGTCCTTAAGGTGCCTACCACATGTTAATATAGTACCTAAGGTCTGGTTGATCTATGAGGAGGATGTTCTTAGGATGACTATCACTAGAAGGGAATAAGGAGGACTCCTGCAATTATCTATACAAGTATATTTGAAGCTCATAATTCCTTAAAGTCCTGGGATTTGGAAACCTCTAGATACAAATTCTTCATATGCTCCAAGACACAATGTTAGCATCTATTCTCTATTATACACTTCTGTAAAGAAGCCATCTTAAGAAAAACTTAAACATAAATACTTCAAGGATATTTGTCATAGTCCTGCTTTGCTTTGTTTTTTGTCCTTTTTATACATATAAGACTTTCTTTGTTCAGTTTGAAAAGAAAGTCCTTTCCTGTGAAATTGAGCCTTCTCAAATCATTACATATTGAAAGACATAATTTTACTCATATTTTCCATCTATTATATAACAACTCTTTTATAAAGGATACTAATTTCTAATCACTAAGGTGACTTAGATGACAAAACAAGAACAGAATAAAACCCTTAATTATTTTTCATTCTGTTCAACACACTGTTCTCCAGTGGCAGCCTGATATAGAGGCTGAAATCATGAACATACCTCCTAAACTTGGAGGTCAGCTCCCCAAATGCCCTACCCTGAGGAGTCTCCTGAGTTAAGCTTTGATCTCAGCTACACAGGAAGCAGCCTGGTTAGTTCATCTGAGCCATGTTTTTGTCTTTTCTGCTTTAGAACTTTTAAACTTTGAGTAAAAGTGTGGCATTCTAAAGGTTGGGCTAATTCCTAGGTGGTACAGGATTTTCCAGCATGTACTGTGTTCTGAGCTCTATCCTCAGCATTATGAAATAAACAAGCCAATAAATAACTGAATATAAATAAATAACCCAAATTCTTAATACAGATAGGTTTGTTTTAGCTTGGCCTGGAACTTTTGTAAGTTTATTCTTGTCAACATTAACAATTAAAATGTTGCATCTAATAGCACAAAACTAATGAAATACCATGCCATCCTTTTCTTAAGATAAAAACTATTCAGAACTCAATAGCCACTATCCTTTTAGACAGAACATAGACACCTTCCAATCCGAGATTACCCATCTTCATCCTGAGCATAAGTGATGCCTGTGGAACCAACCTGGCTATGGCAGTCATCTCAACACTATTACTCCTAAATAAAAACCAAAAAGCAATCAGAACATCATGAAATTTGCAAGCAAATGGATGGAACTAGAAAAAGTCACCCTGAGTAAGGTAATCTGAACCAGAAAGACAAACATGGTATATACTCATAAGTGGATATTAACTATAAAGTAAAAGATATCCAGGCTCCAATCGACAGCCCTAGAGCGGCTACCTAGAGGTAACATGGATGACCCCAGCTAAGACTTCTAGTAATAGTGGAAAGGATTCCTGAACTGGTCATCTTCTGTAATCAGATTGGTGACTGCCTTAACTGTCATCAGAGAGCCTTCATCCCAGAGACTAATGCAAACAAATGCAGAGATCCACAGCCAAACACTGCGCTGAGCTCAGGGAATCCTATTTAAGAGAGGGAGAAAGGATTGTGTGAGCCAGGAGTGTGGGGTGGGTCAAAATCATGAGAGGGAACCCAAAGAAATGACTAACTTGGGCTTGTAGAAGCTCATAGACTCTAGACCTATAGTTAGAGAGCCTGCATGGACTGACCTAGGCCCTCTACATATGTATGACAGTTGTATAACTTTGTCTAGTTGTGGGACTTCTAGCAGGGTTATCAGGGCCTATCCATGACACTTTGGCTGTCTTTTGGGAACCTATTCTTCATACTGGATTGCCTTGCCCAGCCTTAATATAAGGGGAGGAGCTTAGCCCTACCTTGATTTGATAATGCCATGCTTTGTTGATACCCATCAGAGGCCTGCAGATTTCTGAACAGAAACAGAGGAGTGGAGAGAAGGAGGTTGGAGGGAGGGAATGGAAAGAGAGGAGGGAGGGGAACCTGTGGTGGGGATATATAAAAATAAACAAAATAAATAAATAATTAAATAAAATAAAAAAAGCCATCAGAAAGTCCAAAATAGTTTTCTCCCCATCATCTCTCTTCTTCCTGGAACCCTCTGGCCAAGCCCTCTGTCTCAGCTCTCCCTCTCTTTTCTTTTTTATAGTTATGCACTACTAGCCATGATCCCAGTGAGTGCAGTCTCTGCTCCTCTGAACTCCTCTCCCCATTCCCCTTTGGTCATGTCCTGTCCTCTATAGGTAGTGTAAATGAAACACAGCAATCTGAAGAATCAAAACTCACATCCACAAGTAAGGGAAAATACATGATGAATATCTTTCTGAATCTGGGTAACCTCACAAGAGGTATTGATTTCAGCTGCCTCTATTTATCTGGGAGTTCCATAATTTTATTTTCATAACAGCTAAATAATATTCCATTGTGTAAATATACCACATATTTATATCCAGTTACCAGTTGAATGTCTATTCTTTTTCTATTTTCTGGCTACGGTGAACAGGATAGTTATAAACAAGGATGAGCATATGTCTCTGTAGTAGGATTTTGCATCCCTTGGGTATGTGCCCAAAGGTAGAATAGATGTATCGTGTGGTAGACATATTTTAGCTTTTTTGAGATCTTCCACGCTGATTCGCATAATGGATACATCAGTTTTGACTCCACCAACAGTGAACATTTGACATACATTGTTTTATGGAGGCTGGACAGGGCTATTTTGTCCTGTAGTTACTGTTTAAATCTTAGCCATTCTAAATGGTGTAAGATGAAGTTTCAAAATAGTTTTAATTTGCATAATTTGCATTTTAATGGTTAAGGATGTTACATATTTTATAGTTGTTTCCCAGCCATTTGTAGTTCATCTTTTTTTTTTTTTTTTTTTTTTTTGCTTTTTGCTTTGGCCCTGGCTATCTTGGGAAAACTTAAAGATCTTCCTTCCTCTGCTCCCCAAATACTGGGATTAAAGATGTGTTCCACCACCATCTGGCTTGTATTTCATTTGTCAAGAATTGTTTTGTTCTATGCCTTATTTTTAATTGAGGTGTTTGTTGTATTGATTAGTTTTTTGGGGGTTCTTTGTATATTCTAGAGTTAATCCTCTGGCATATGCATGGCTGGGAACATTTATTTTCAATTCCACCTTTTCTCTCAAGTGATGATGTTATTTGCTCTATAAAAACAGTTTGAAATTCAATTTATTTTTGGTCCTAATGCCTGCAATTTTGGGGTCCTGCTAAGAAAGTACTTTCATCTGCTGGATTTTAAACATAGAATTGGGATATTCATTTCTTGATCCATTTGGAGTTGAGTTTTTGTAGGGCTAGATCAGACTTCAGTGTTCTAATTGATGCTACCCAGTTTGGCAAGTACCATTTGTTGAAAATACTATCTCTTCACCTAGGTATACTTTGGATTCTTTGTCAAAAAAATATTCGGTGGGCTGTAGGAGTGTGGATTTATATATGGGCTGTTGGTTCTATTCCAATAGCCTATTTTAGTGTTGGTAAATTGCTGTTCATATTACTATGAGTTGAAAGTATAACTTGACATCTGGGATGGTAATACCTTCAGCAGGTTTATTGTTTTTGAGTATTTTTTGGCCATCCTGAGTCTTTTGTATTTCCATATGAAATTTAAGATTTTTATTCATACATTCTGTTGATTGCATTGGAAATGTGATGGAGATTACAGTGACTCTAGATTGTTTTTGATAGGGTAGCTATTTTCACAAGATTAGTCTTATCAATCCATGAGCATGTGAGTTCTTTCCATATTCTAGAATCTTATTCATTTTTTTTTTCAGTTTCTGAAAAGTGTTCATTGTACAGGTATTTTTATTTCCTTGGTTACAGTTATTTAAAAAATATTTTTCAGGAATTTTTTAATGCTTTTTTATTTCATTTTAGGAATGTTGCCATTTGTATATGGCCACCAATTTTTGTATATTAATTTTGTATTATGATGCTTTGCTGAATTTATTTATCAGATGTAGGAATTTTCTGGTAGACCCTACCAGGCCTTTTATGAATAAAATCATATTATAAGGAAATAAAAATAGTCCTATTTCTTCCTTTCTTATTTTTATCCACTTATTTTCTTTACTTGTCTTATCACTTTAGTTAAAACTTCAAATTGAACATGAGGAGAAGTGTTCATGATTTTAGCAGAAATACTCTTCTGATGCTGGCTGTGTACTTCCTGTATACTGCTCTTTTTATGTTGAGATATGTCTGTCCCCTGTATTCCTAGTCTCTCCAATACTTTTTACCATACATAAATGCATGTTGGATTTTGTCAAAGTCCTTTCCTACATCTAATGAGATGATTATGTGGTTTCAGTCCTTTAGTCTATTTACATGGTGGATTGTATTTACAGATCTATGTTGAACCATCAATGCATCTATGGGATAAAGTTGACTTGATCATAGTGAATATTCTTTTTAATGTGTCCTTGAATTCGACTTTTAAGTATACTACAAAAAGAATTTATATCTATGTTCATCAATGATATTGACCACTGCTTTCTTTCTTTGTGCTATGTTGGAGCTTATTTTGCTTGGTTTTCAGATCATGGTTATATATAACTTGGAAATATTTTTTCTATTCCTGTCTTGTGAAATAAATAAGAAATATTGATTGTCTTCTTAATAAGAAATATTGATTGTCTTATTTGAAGGTCTGGTAGAATTTTACATTGAACCATCTGGCCCTGGGCTCTTTAAAATTAATTACTATTTCTATCTAACTAGATGTCCCAAGTCTATTTCAATTGTTTACTTCATCTGGATTTAATTTTAGTACAATGCATATATCTAGAAATTAATCAGTTTGTCTAGATTTTTCAGCTTGATGAATTATGATTTTTTAAAATAAGGTATGTCCTGTGATACTCTGATTTTCTTCAGTGTCCATTGTAATATCTCCCTTTTTATGTCTAATTTTTATTATTTTAACTCCTCTTTCAGTTAATTAAAGATTTTTCAATATTGTTGACCTCTTCAAATAACCAAGTTTTGTTTCATTGATTCTTTGTAATTTTTTCATCACTGTTTTATTAATTTCAGCCCTAGTTTTAATTATTTATCCTCATGTACTTTTGGGTTATTTGGTTTTATTGTTTTCCTAAGGCCTTCATGTGTATCATTAAGTTATTAATTTGATATATGCTACAATATTTGATGTTGGCACATATTGCTAAATACTTTCCTCTTAGGACTTTTTTCACTGTGTCACATAGATTCTGGTATGTTGTGTTTTCATTTTATTTCAATCCTTTGAATTTTAAATTTTCCTTCTTGATTTCTCCCTTCACCCACTTTTGATTCAGTAGTATGTTGTTCACCTTTGAAGAGTCTGTGCACTTTTTGTCATCTCTACTGTTGTTGATGTTACCTTTATTCCATGATGATTAGATAGAATGCAAGACATGATTTCAATTGTTCTATATTGAAATGTGCTTTGTGTTCTAATATGTAGTCTATTTTGGAGAAAGTTCCCTAGGTTGCTGACAAGTATGCATACATATCCTTTAGTAGTAGGGTGAAATGTTCTATAGATACCTGTTAAATCTATTTGATGTGATGTCATTTAACTAAGTGGAGTTTCTCTACTTAGTTTTATTCCCAGATGACATAACTATTGATGGGCATTTGGTATTGAAACCACCCACTCTTACTGTGTTAGATAATAGTGCTTCTTTTATGAAATTGCGTATTCTGCTTCAGTGCACATGTGCTTAGGATTGTGATACCTTGTTGGACTTCTTCTTTAATGAAAATTAAGTATCCTTTCTTAACTACTCTAGTTAGGGATTTTTTTTTAAAGACAGCATTTGTATGTATAACAGTCCTGACCAGGCTGGCCTCAAATTCACTAATTTCTGCCTGCCTCTGCCTCCTGGGTGCTGGGATTAAAGGCATGCATCCCCTTTGCCTGGCTCTGGTTAGCTTTGTTTGTTGGTTGGTTTGTTTACCTAGTGGATTTCATCAGATTAAAATGTCTATGCCTGCTTGTTTCTTACTTAGAAGGTAAACCACACCGCACACACAATTATGATCTATTGATTCCATTTTTTTCAGATTTAACTACTCCAGTGTTCTCTACAGAGATAGCATAGTGATCATATATTCTTCTAATGTGTTCCTATCATGGAAATTGTTTCTTTATCTTTCAGTTGTGAGATAGATTTCCTGGGTGGAGTAGTCTGGATTGTCATCAGTAGTCTTTTATAACTTGTGAGACAGGTGCCAGTCATGTGGTCCTCAGACAGGTGCAGGAGTGGATGGAGTGGTTGGTTCTGATGCCCCTTGAGGGGATGGATGGAGTTGGTGACTAGATCTAGGCTCCCTGCCTAGAGATGGAGGGGAGAGTCCATGGGTATTTGTCAGGAATAGATGGAATTAGTAGCATGTCTTTGGTGTCCCTACCTGAAAAAGATGAGGCTGGAAGGGATCAGATAGGAGGCATAGGACACTTAGTCCTCAGCTGGTCAGTGGTGAGTGGAGTTGCTACCAGCCTTGCATTTTGTGTGGTAGGAGTAGGACTCACTAAAAAGGTGCAAATGCAGTGATCAAAGGAAGAGCTTACTATATGTAGCACCTGCTGTAATAGTGACCTTTACTGAAGGAAGACAATATGTAGGGCTTCATGTTTCTAGCTGCCACTGTAGGGAAGGAAGTACCTCTGCCTGTCTCTGTGTTGCCAGAGAAGTGACCCTCTAGCTTAGCATCATTGACTTTGGAGAAAGTGATAGTTATTATTATTATTATTATTATTATTATTATTATTATCATTACATGTATTTATTTATTTGTGTGTGTTGTATGTGGGGGAGGATGTAAGGAGTACGGTTTTTCTGCCCGCCGCCTCTGGTCTTGTCCCGCCACCGCACCAGCCCCAAATAATGCACAGAGACTCTGTATTTGATATTATGCTGTTGGCCAGGTACTAGTTTCTTATCGGCTAGCTCTGTCTTAAGTATTAACCCATTTCTGCTGATCTAGTATTTCTCTTACCGGGGAGCCGGCCGGCATACTGCTTTCTCCAGACTCTCCATCTTGGCTCCTCCTTACTTCCTCTTTCCTCCTCGTCTCCTAGTCCCGCCTATCTTGCTTTCCTATTGGCCAACAGTGCTTTATTCATTATCCAGTATGAGAAACATATACAGATTGACATCTCCCATCAGGAGGATACGCATGTGTGACATATGTGTGTACATCAGGGGACAATATGTCATTATAGTTGGTTCCTTGCTTTTACCATGGGAGTTATATGGGTCTATTTTACAACCTAGGTTTGAAGAAAAGAAGTGTCCTTTCCTACAAAGTTATCATGATAGCTTCACGTTACTTTCCCTCCAATTAAAATTCTTTTTTTGACATTAAAACTAGATATTCTTTTCTTACAATATATTCTAATCATGGTTCCTCCTACCCTCACTCTTCCAAGATCCCCCACCTCTCCACCCAACCAAATTCACACTCTTTTTTGTCTAGTTTTGTTTTGAGACAGGGTTTCTCTATTTAACAGCCCCAGCTGTCCTTGAACTAGCTCTGTAGATGAGGCTGGCCTCAAAATTCACAGAGATCCGCCTGCCTCTGCCTCCTGAGTACTGGGATTAAAGGAGTGTACCATCACTGCCCAGTACATTGATGCATTGTTTTTTATTTGAATATATGTCTGTGTGAGAGTGTCATATCCCTTGGAATAGGAGTTACAGACAAGTGTGAGCTGCCATGTGGATTCTGGGGTTTGAACCTGGGTCCTCTTGAAGAACATTTAGTGCGGTTAAGCCATCTCTCCAGCCCCAAATGTCAAGTACTATTTACCCATGTTTTTTTAGAGGGGAGTGTTTTTGTTTTTCAAGACATAGTTTCTCTGTGTAGTGTTGGTTGCCCTGAAACATGCTCTGTAGACCAGGATGGCCTCAAACTCAGAGATCCACCTCCCTCTGCTTCCTGAGTGCTGGGCTTAAAAGCATGCACCACCACTGGAAAGTACTTTCTATTTCTCATTAGAAAACAATCCAGCAATTAAAAACAAACAAATAAACCAGAATAAGATAAAACAAACAGGAAAAAACAAAACAAAGAAAAAGCATAAGAAACACATACAAATGCAGAGATATGCTTTTGCTCACACAGAAATCCCATGAAACACAAAATCAGAAATCATAATATATAAGCAAAAGATTTGTAAGGTTAAAATTAAAAAGCTCAGACAAAGCATTATGTGTAGATAGAGTTCTCTGTCTACACAGTCCCAGTCCTTCAGCTTCACAGAAGCTTATATTAATTATAAACGGTTTGGCCTTTTCTCAGGCATCTTATTGGCTATCTCTCTCTTAATTACTAACCCATTTCTATTCATCTCTGTATCTCCACATTGTCTTGGCTTACTGGTGATGCCTAATTCCTTTGCTTCTTCTGAAGCTACATGGTGTCTCTCTGACTCCACCTACTACCTTTCTCTATCCCTGTATGGATATCCCCTCCTGGCTAAATCTTGCCTGTCCGTTGGTTGGAACATTATTCATCAATAAGAGAAACATATATTCACAGCATACAGAAGGATATCCCCTATCAATTATGAAACATAAAACCTCCAAAACTACCATTGATCTCATTTTGTGTTGATTGTCTACTGCTTGGCATGGGGCCTACATCACTGTGGTTTGTACCTAGTAACACTCCTTTGAAGAAAACTAAATTTTCCTTTTTGAGTAGTTGTCAATTGGAGATGCCTGCTGCTTTAGGGATTGAGGCTAGGGTGTGTGTCTACTTGTCCTTTCAGCTCTAGGACTCTATCTGGTGCATACCCATGCAGGCCATGAGCAATATGCCACAATCTCTGTGAGTTCGCATGTATGCCAGCCCTGGGGTGTCTAGAAAGCCTTGATTTCTTGTTGCTCTCCATTCCCTTTGGCTCTTCCACCCTGTCTCCCCTTCCTCAGGGTTTCCTGGGCCCCGAGGGAAGGAATTGGAGATACTCTTGTTGGGGCTAAGTGTTTTAAGGTCTCTCACTCTCTGTGCATTGCCTGGCTGTGGGGCTTTGTGTTTTTTCTCACCTTATATAGGAGGAAGCCTCTCTGATAATAACTGAGCAAGGCACTGACCTGTAAGCACTGATGAAAGTCCTTAGGAGTCACTTTGTTGCTGTATTTCTTTAGCAACACAATGTATTGTTCTTTTTCTCCTTGGTCTCTGGCCTATCTAGACTCAGGTTCTTTCTCATCCAACAAATGTTGGGTTTGGTGTCCATCTCATGGAGTGGGCCTTAAGTCAATCAGATATTTGGTTACTCACACAAACTTTCTGCCACTATTATACCAACCTATCTTTCAGGTGGGTCACTTTTATGGATTAAAGGGTTTGTTGCTGAGTTAATGTTTACTCCCACTTCCACCTCCCACCCCTGTTCATGTGCAGAGTACCTTCCTGTACCATGAAAACTAGTCAGTAGGGGCAAAGGTCCTAAGTAGGAACCAGCTCGACTTCTCTGTGTTCAAGTGCTATAGATGTTTCCTTCAGCAATAAAGCCTTACCATCAGTTTGTGAAGAGCCCTGGCAATATTTGTTTTGTTCAAGGAATTCATGTTGACCCTTTTGCCAATAGTTCAATTAGATATAACCCATTTTTGACAACGGAGGTTTCATTTGGTAGTGAGAGATGTCTAGTTGGGGATTTCTCTACCCTGATATTTGGTAATTCCATTTATATTTCTTTCCTATGTGTATTCAGTTAGAAATCTTTATAGACAATACTTTTGTAATTATTTTAAGAGCCTCGTGTAGTTACATTAGTTTTCTATCAGGACTGTCCTTTGGCTGTTGGATGTTTCACACCCTTCCTATCTTCTTCCTATCAGAATTGACTGGCAGACCTGGTCTTCAGTCATAACAAATTATATATATAGCTCAAGAGATAGCCTGGAAAAATAAAATCTGTACTGAGAATCACAGCTCTAGAATGTTGACAAATATAAATAAATGTGTAAATAAGTAAAATAAATAAACAACAACATTGAAAACACCAAAATATGTCAGGTTCAACTTGCTGAAAGCATTTGATTTTTTAAAAAATATTTTAGTAGTCTTGACAGGGTAAAGTACATGTTAGCTGAAAACCACCACCCTGATTAGTGAGTGACATCTTTACTTTCAAATAGTAGGAACCAAATAACTTCAGAGGAGGGAAATGTAAAAGCACTGCTGAAATATAAACAACCTGTACTTGTTTTCTATTGTGTTATTTACTGGATTGTGTTCTTCTGTGTTGTGAGTAAATGAGGTATGTGTCAACTCTCTAACCTCCTTAGGGAAGTTTACTGCAATCCTACATCCTCTAATCTTATATTTTCTTAGTTGACAGACAAAGATTGGGACTTACTATTTTTCCAGACTCTGATAGTATTAGGGAGTAGCTAGGCTTGTTTGTTTATGTGTGTGTGTGTGTGTGTGTGTGTGTGTGTCTGTGTGTGCATGCATGTGTGTATTCATGTATGCATATATATATATATGTATGTATGTGTGTTTATGTATTATATTTTGAGGTGTAGAGGCTCATTTTATTATTTTATTATAAAATAACATATATAGACTTTTATAGATATTTTGCCTTCGTATATGTCTATGCACAGTGTACATGCCTACTACTGTGGTGCATGGAGTTCAGAAGAGGACATTAGATCGCCTGGGACTAGAGTTACACACAGCTATGAGCCACCATGTGGTTGCTGAGAATTGAACCCAAGTCCTCTAGAAGAACAGCCAATGCTCATAACGGTTTATATCCATCACTACCTACCTCTGGAGGCTGAGTTTCAGTCTATAGCTTGGTAGCCTTGAATTTACACAAGTCCCCCTGTCTTCTTAAGTTCAGAGATGGGAGGTGAGGGCCACCATGCCTGACTTTGGACTGTTTCTAAAGCAATTGTTTAGTCCTTTACCAGCTTTTACTTTTTTCTCTTGCCATTTTTTCTTTTTTTTTTTAGTTTCATTTTACATTTCAACCACAATTTCCCTCCCGTACCTCCTCCCACCCCCAACTCTCCACTCCCTTCTACCCCCCACCCCCCCACCCCCTAGTCCACTCCTCCTCATGGGTAAAAGTTTTCATGAGGAAGGAGTCAACATAGTCTGGCACAATAGTTTGGGGCAGGGCACAACCCCTCTTTGAACAAGCTAGATCATGTACCAGGATTATGTCATGGTCCTACCACTAGGGGCGCTTCAGCTAATCCAAGTTTCACGATTGCCTCCCATATACAGTGGGCCTAGTTCGGTCCCGTCTCTACAGTTGTAGGTCTAGAATTCATGACTTTTCACAAGCTGGCTTTTATTTTCTCTCCTACTAGAATTCCTTATAGATAGCACTCTCCTACTTAAGAGCCTCTGGTACTGATAGACATGAGCTATGGGTCCAAGTTAGATGCAGGACTTTCCATCTGTTCGCCCTCACCTGCCTTTCCTTTTATCCTCTCAACCATTGTGATGAGTGAATGGGATTCCATTTCTCCACCTTCTGTGCTCTTTTAGCTTGAGGCCCATGGTGAAGTAGAGAGAATGACCTCTCCTTCTGTCAGGGTACAGGCTTAAAGGCTTAAAAACTGATGCCACCACTCTTGCTTCATCCTCACTTTTCAGAAAGAGTAAGTATTTTACCTGTTTTAGTTTTTACTTAAGTATTTCTTTTGCTATAACACAGGGACATTTTTGTGACCTGCTACACTATAGTTTGCTTTACAATCTTCTTTCTCTCTACCTCACTAAGCAGACATATCTCGAGGCTGCATATTGCCATTGTATCTGTGCCTCTTAAAGCCTTCCTTAGGCATCAAGGTCAAAGGATCCTCACCCCAAAGCATATGCTTTCAGCAAGTCTCTTTGCATCTTTCCTATTGCTGTGATAAAATACCCTGCCAAAAGTAGTGTAGCAAAGGATGAGATTCTGAGCAGTGGTGGCACATGACTTTAATCCCAGCATGGAGGAGGCAGAGGCAGGCAATGGATCTCTGAGCTGGAGGCCAGCCTGGTCTACAGGATGAGCTGACTCAAGGAAATACGTCAAAAATGAAGCCACATTATTTATTGAAATGACATACAAAATAAATATTAGTAAATACTACAGGGGAATTGGAAGGATGGTAATTTGGGGTATTGTTCTGTTAGCTGTAATATACAATTATACCCTGGCATCTTTCTATATAGACTAGCCTTCAGAGACTTAGTTCACAGCCTGGGATAAATATTTTCTGTTGGGATCTAGCCAAGTAGCTTTGTGACCTTGAAAATGAGATAATGGCTGAGGATGTAGTATTTCTGATAGCAGGGATTCAATACACAACATTGCAAAATTAACACTGATAATCATACGATCACACAGCTAAAGCTGGGCATTGTAATAGATGCCTCTAAACTCAATACTTGGGAGGCTGAACAGGTGATTTGTGATTTCCAGATCAGTCCAACACCCATAGCAAGACTGTGCCTCAAAATAAATAAGCAAAAATTAAAAGGAAAACAAGAAAG
The DNA here is from genome assembly GCF_943737965.1 of Phodopus roborovskii. Lineage (NCBI taxonomy): Eukaryota > Metazoa > Chordata > Mammalia > Rodentia > Cricetidae > Phodopus > Phodopus roborovskii. Next base: position 13,315,163 of record NW_026125391.1, read on the forward strand.
AAGGTAGTCTTTGCTCTCTCAATAGTGTCAAATGGCCATTTTCTCTTTTCCTTCCAGTTACACTTATCTTCCCAATTAAGAATACCTCAGTTAGTCTCTCCTACTTTTAATCCCTCTTTATAGGGATTTGTTTTTTCCAGACAGGGTTTCTATGTAGCTTTGGAGGCTGCCCTGGAACTCGCTCACTAGCTCACTAGACTAGGCTGGCCTCGAACTCACAGATATCTTGCTGCCTGTCTCTGCCTCCTGAGTGCCTGGATTAAAGGTGTGTGTGATTAAAGTCTAAAAATCCCATTTTAAGACCAACTATGATTCGTTTAAACCTGTTCAAGCAATAGCTCAGTCTCTTGGATTTTTCCCTGGAGGTGGCATTTGGATGCCAAACTTGAACACCCATGCTGTCCTCTGAAGAACCAGGTTTCCACAGCAACCTGATTCCTTATGCAATCTGATTGTTCCTGGTCTCTTGACATTGGAACTATGCTACCTGATAATGGACCCCTGATTTCTGACTTCTCTACAACCTGGAAATTTGGCCACTGGACCTCGGCAACCTCAGCTCAGCTCATATTCAGGTCTCCTGAGCTGCTACCATGGACTCCATGTAGAAGAAGTTGTAGTTAGTTGATTCTGTGGACTTTCTTTTGGTATAGCCTTAGTTGATCCTAAGCCTTTGAAGCTCCCATTCCCACTACACAGGAAGCACCTCTTAGAAATGCATCTGTGTGTGACCCTTGGTTGACTTTTGACTTTACTTTGCAGGCTTCTCATCAAGTGGTACCCAAAGTTCAGTGTATACTCACTGCAAAAGTGCCAAATGTGAATGTAGTCTTTACTCTTTAACCTCTTTGTTAACTTCCCTGGGTCATTATTTGGCTGTCTCATTTGTTCCCATGTTGCTTCTTACTTCATTTTCTCCATTACACTTTTGTGCCCAATGTGTCTAATCTCTCAGGACCAGAAGGGACAGTTTTTAAGTTTTTCTTCCTCCCATATTTCCTATACATAACCTTAGCAGCTAGCTAGATGTCAAGTAGTCAGATGAAAAGAGTCCACTCTTTAAACTATTGTTTAGGGAAGCAAGGAATGGAATCCATTAACACAGATGATATGAGACAAACCAGCATAATTTTTCATACATAGAGCAAATGGAAAATGATCTTACTTTGACATAAAGTTTAAAGTCTTCTTTATCGAATCTTTAGGGGTTTCCTATCGTGCACCCCAATTCTGTTCATCTTCCTGGTCCCTATTGTATCCCTCTCCCATAAAACAAAATAAAAGGAAGTACACAAGCAAACAAAAGCAAAAACTATAACAACAAAAACAATAATCCAAAACAACAAACACCTGAAACAGAAAAATCTGTTTCTCCTTCTCTCCTGACACTATGTCACCTCTTCATGTGTCCTGATGGCATTGGAGGCTTTGGTGTGTCATATAGTATACCCCCTTGCCCCATCAGCTTGACAGGCAACTGTGCGTAGCAATGAGTTGGGTTCAAGGCCTCTAGTTTTTTATATACTATCCTCACTGGATCTTCATCGGAGCTCTTCTGGGGTAGCTTATGTGTTGGAGATCTTGGGGATATCATTCCACATGACTAGTCCCATCACGGGCTCCAGCAATAGCTGGATGTGGTAGATGCTAGGGTGGGTAAACCCAAGGCCCAGGTTGTGGGTCTGGGTGTTAGCCAGGCAGGGCAGATCGAGCCACTGGGACCACCAGCCTTGGGTACAGTGGGGAGTCAGCTCTCCTACATGTATGTCCTCAGATTAGGTTCATCCTCACCTGTGGTGAGGGGTGAGAGCCCTCTCTCCCGAGTGCAGGGGCCAGCTCCCTTGCTGTAGTGGGCAATAAGAGGCAAGGGCAGATTTCCCAGGGCAGTGAAGGGCAGACTGGCTTTGATTTCATCTCACATGATTCCTAAGGCCTCCTGAGATGACACTGGCCACAAACACCAATGCAGACTCTAGCTGCAGCTGGATCATCCATCCACACATGGCACTTAGCCACAGCTTTGGCCTGGCTCCAGGTGGAGGGAATGGCCACCCAGATGGCAATGATTCCAGTAGCCATGTGCTCTCTGGACACCACGAAGGCCTCAGGGCACAGCCCCGACCCTGGGCCTCTACATGACTATTAGTAGTAATGAAGGACCCAGACCTCAGGTCAGATCTCCAGCTAGGGTAGGACCAATGCCCCCCCCAAACATGCCCCTTAGCAGTAGCTGGGTCTGGATATCACCACTGTCCCTGGTGGCATCGAGGACCAGAGACACTTATTTGGCCCTTGATCTTGTGTGTCTACACGGCCTTTGAAGGCAAAAGGAGCATCGGACATTAGCACAGGGCCTGACTACAGTGGGACTACAGACCCTGATATGGACCTCAGCTACAGCTCAGGTCCAGATATTGTCATATCATTGAGGAGCAGTGCATACCACTCAAACATGGCTGCATCCTGGTTCTCGGATACCAACCCAGACTCAGGTGGCTGGTTTGACCCCGGGTTCCTTCATTGCAATCTGTGGTATGCACTCTGAACTGCATATGTCAATCCAGATTCTGGTCACTATAAGACTATGGATCAAAACATGGCTCCCTGTGGCAGTCTGGGCCCAGATGACACTCTGGCCCTGGATGGTAGCACAGGATATCCATACTTATATGTCCCCTGCTGTCCCTCTGACTCCACCAAAGCTGCAGACTCTGGCCCAGATCCCCAGCCTCTGTATGGGCCCTAGTGGAAATCTGTGCCACAGAGTTCAATACAGATCCAGGCTGTAGTTGGGCAATGGACTCAGACATGGCCTCAGGCAGCAGCTTAGCCTTGTCAACCTCCTTGTTCCTAGTGGTAGCTCTGGTCACTCAGATCAGGATGGCTCTGATGGCAGCTCGACACCAACAAGGCCACAGGATGCAACCCAGACACCAGCCTTTATGTGGCCTTTGATGGCACCATGGGGATATAGGCACCAACATAGACCACAGGCACAGATATGGTCCTAGGCAGCTGCCTAGAACTGACTGTCACCATGGCTCCAAGTGATGGTAAGGCTACCCAGATCAGTACGACCCCAGTGGCAGCATAGCTCATGGACCCGAACTTAGCCCCAGGCCTTTGTAGTCAACATGGCACTCAATGGCAACAGGAACCATGAATATCAACACAGACCCTGGCTACTGCAAGACTAGAGACCCCTACATGGCCCTTGATAACAGCTTGGTCCAGACATTGCCATGGTCCTGGCAGTAGACTTCCCTCTTTAGTCTACAACTATCACCATGGACAACAGGAAGCCTCCAACATTTGTGCAAACCTCTCCATCTACCTTTCTTCCTTTATGTGTCTTTCCATGGTTAAGAGGACCATTCTGATTCTCTTAACAATTTTCTGCCCCTTATTTCCTTCCAGTGAGGGGGGCCCATGTGCCTTGTACCATTAAGCCCAGGGCCCTGGGTATGGTACAGTCAGCCTGGGCCCAAGAACCTGGGCTGGCTTTCTTCTCACATGCTAGGAAGGTCCTAGCAGGCTAGCCCCTTCCCTCCCAGTCTGAGGCAACCTACATCATGTGGGTGTACATATCCTCTTGACAGTCTGTGCCCAAAGATTGGGGCTGGCTTTCTTCTTGTCTGCTAGGCTGACATGATTTTTTAATTTATATGATGCTGGTTCTTTTCTTTCTTATTTTTTTTATTTATTTGTTTTATATAATCAAGTCCATTTAAATAAAAACAAACATTTATAGACAATATTTGGGAATTTGGGCGTTGTTCTTTCCAAACTACTTCCTTCTGGTAAGGGGCACTGTCATGGGGGATTTGAAGAAGATTCAGAAATCCTGGCTATAGTCTGTCAGGATGCTTTGTCCAGCTGTTTTGAATGTATGATCACCTGGTACTCTGTTTCAGGTGGTCTGGCTTGATCAAACCACATTAGTCTGGAAGGAATCCATATCTTTTCATTTTCTGTGGAAACAAAACTAGAAATCCTTTTCCCCAGTAACTTGTCCTTGAACTTAAATTTTGGAGTCAAAGCATTTTTTTTAATTTAATTATTTTACATGTCGATCACAGTTCCCTCTCCCTCCCTCCCTCCCAACCTCCCTCACTCCCTCCCTTCATCCCTCACTCCTTCCCTCCTTTTACACACTCTGCCCTCTCACATGAACTCTAACCACCCTCCCATCCCATCCCCCTACCCCAATTCCATATGTAGGGGAATGCCATCCAGTTGGGGTCATGTAGATCTGACAGGTCATGTGAAGTAGGAACTGGGGCTTCTCTCCTGTCTCTAGATTAAGGCAGTTATTCCTCCATGGGGGATGTGTTCCCAAAGTCCTTTTGTGCTCCAGGGATACATCCTGGCTCCACTGTCTGAGGTCCCTTAGACTGCTTAGTACTTCTGGCTAAGACCCATATTCAGGAGGGCCTGAGTCAGTCCCATGCTGGCTTCCCAGCTATCAGTCTAGTGGCCCGTTAGCTCCTCCTTGTTCAGGTAAGCTGTCTCTATGTGTTTCTGCCGCCTGGTCTTGTCCTCTCCCTCTGCATCTGAGTTCCACTTTGACTCAGTGTTTATGTATGGGTGTTTGCTCCTGTTTCTAACAGGCATTAGTTGAGGGCTCCATGGATAAGTTAGTTGTTGATCTCACTCTCCGGGATGGGCATTTATGGTAGCCTTTCCACGGAAGCTCAAATAATTAGTTGGCAGCAGACTCGTAGTTCTCTAGACATTTCTTTGTGTTCAATTTTATCTACAAACCAATATTGGCTCCCTCTTTTATGTTCTCTCTCTCTCTTTCCTGTCTTCTATTCCTAACCAGGCTAAATCTTCCTGGTCGCACATGATTTCCTTTCCTTTCCTCCCCCTTGTTTTCTCCTACTTCTCTCTCCATTCGCTGCCCCCCCCCCACTTCCCCTGAGCTCTGGGGGACTTGTCCATTACCAGTTCTGTGAGGGACTTTATATGAATCTCTTAGAATACACCTTGTATCCTAGTTCCTCTGGTGGTGTGAATTATAGGCTTTTGATCTAGGTCTAAAATCCATATATGAGTGAGTACATACTGTGTTCCTCTTTTTGTGACTGGGTTACCTCATTCAGGATGGTTTCTTCAAGTGCCATCCACTTGCCTGCGAATTTCAAGAATCCATTATTTTTTTTCTGCAGAGTAGTATTCCATTGTGTAGATGTGCCACGTCTTCACTAACCATTCTTCAATTGAGGGGCATGTAGGTTGCTTCCAGGTTCTTGCTATTACAAATAGTGCTGCTATGAACGTAGTTGAACAGATGTCTTTGTTGCATGTATGTGAATCCTTTGGGTATATGCCTAAGAGGGGGATTGCCGGGTCCTGTGGTAAACTAATTCCCATTTTCCTGAGGAACTGCCATACTGATCTCCAAAATGGCTGTATGAGTTTGCACTCCCACCAGCAGTGGAGGAGTGTCCCCCATTCTCCACATCCTCTCCAGCATAAGTTGTCCTTGGTGTTTCTAATTTTAGCCATTCTGGCAGAGGTAAGATGGTATCTCAAAGTTGTTTTGATTTGTATTTCCCTGATAGCTAGGGATGTGGAGCATTTTCTTAAGTGTCTTTCAGCCTTTTTGATTTCCTCTATTGAAAATTCTTTCTTTAGTTCTGTACCCCATTTTTTAATAGGGTTATTTGGCGTTGTGTTGAGTAGTTCCTTGAGTCCTTTGTATATTTTGGAGATCAGGCCTTTGTCGGATATAGGATGGGTGAAAATCTTTTCCCAGTCTGTGGGCTGCCATTTGGTCTTGTCAACTGTGTCCTTTGCCTTACAGAAGCTTCTGAGTTTGAAGAGGTCCCATTTATTGTTTCTCTCAGTGTCTATGCCCCTGGAGTTATGTTCAGGAAGCGGTCTCCTATACCAATTTGTTCAAGGGTACCTCCTACTTTCGCTTCTAAGAGTTTCAACGTGGCTGGATTGATATTGAGGTCTTTGATCCATTTGGACTTGAGTTTTGTGCATGGCGACAGACATGGGTCTATCTGCAGTCTTCTACACACCCTCATCCAATTGTGCCAGCACCATTTGTTGAAGATGCTGTCCTCACCCCATTGTATAATTTTAGCTGTTTTGTCGAAAATCAGGTGTTCATAGGTGTGTGGGTTAATATCAGGATTTTCAATTCGATTCCATTGGTCTACCTGTCTATTTTTATGCCAATACCAGGCTGTTTTCAGAACTATAGCTCTGTAGTAGAGCTCTGTCGTAGAGTGATGCCTCCTGAAGTTCTTTTATTGTATAGGGTTGTTTTGGCTATCCTGGGTCTTTTGTTTTTCCATATAAAGTTAATTATTATCCTTTCAATGTCGGTGAAGAGTTGTGGTGGGATTTTAATGAGGATTGCATTGAATTTGTAGATTGCTTTTGACAAGATTGCCATTTTTACTATGTTTATCTTACCTATCCAAGAGCATGGGAGATATTTCAATTTTCTGGTATCTTCTTTAATTTCTTTCTTTACAGCCACAAAGTTCTTATTATATAGGTCTTTTACTTGTTTGGTAAGCATTACACCGAGATACTTTATGTTGCTTGTGGCGATTGTAAAGGGTGATGTTTCTCTGTCTCTTTGACGTCTGAAAAAAGTAGGGCTACTGATTTTTTGAGTTTATCTTGTATCCTGATAGTTTCCTGAAGGTGTTTAGCAGCTGTAGGAGTTCCCTGGTATATTTTATTGGGTCGCTTATGTAAACTATCATATCATGTGCAAATAGAGACAGTTTGACTTCTTCCTTCCCAATTTGGATCCCCTTGATCTCCTTTTGTTGTCTTATAGCATTAGGTAGAACTTCTAGTACGATATTGAAGAGATATGGAGAGAGAGGGCAGCCTTGTCTTGTTCCTGATTTTAGAGGAATTGGCTTAAGTTTCTCTCCATTCAGTTTGATGTTGGCAGTTGGTTTGCTGTATATTGCTCTTATTATGTTTAGGTATGTTCCTGTTATCCCTGACCTCTCCAATACCTTTATCATGAAAGGGTGTTGAATTTTGTCGAAGGCTTTTTCTGCATCTAGGGAGATAATCATATGGTTTTTCTTTTTCTGTTTGTTTATATGGTGGATCACGTTGATAGATTTTCATATGGTAAACCATCCCTGCATTCCAGGGATGAAGCCTACTTGGTCATGGTGGATGATTTCTCTGATGTATTCTTGAATTCGGTTTGCCAGTATTTTATTGAGTATTTTTGCATCAATGTTCATCAGGGATATTGGTTTGTAGTTTTCTTTCTTAGTTGTGTCTTTGTGAGGCTTGGGTACCAAGATTATTGTGGCCTCATAAAAAGAGTTTGGCAATGAACCTTCTGTTTCTATCTTATGGAACAGTTTGAGGAGTAGTGGTATTAGTTCTTCCTTGAATGTCTGGTAGAATTCTGCATTGAACCCATCTGGCCCTGAACTTTTTTTTTGGTTGGAAGGCTTTCGATGACTGCTTCTATTTCATTGAGGGTTATAGGTCTATTTAAGTTGTTTGTCTGTTCTTGATTTAATTTTGGTAAGTGATAGTTATCCAGAAATTTGTCCATTTCCTTTGAATTTTTAATTTCTGTGGAATATAGATTTTCAAAGTATGACCTGAATATTGTCTGGATTTCCTCTGTGTCTGTTGTTATGTTCCCCTTTTTGTTTCTGATTTTGTTAATTTGCATGTTCTCTCTCTGCTTTTTTGTTGATTTGGATAAAGGTTTGTCTAGCTTGTTGATTTTCTTTAAAAAACCAACTCTTCGTTGCATTGATTTTTTGTATTGTTTTCCTGGTTTCTATTTTGTTGATTTCAGCCCTCAAGTTGATTATTTCCTGGTGTCTACTCCTACGGGGTGAATTTGCTTCTCTCTGTTCTAAGGCTTTCAGTTGCACTGTTAATTCTCTTATGTGACTATCCTCTATTTTCTTCATATGGGCACTTAGTGCAATGAACTTCCCTCGTAGCACTGCTTTCAAGGTGTCCCATAAGTTCGGGTATGTTGTGTCCTCATTCTCGTTGAATATTAGAAAGTCCTTAATTTCTTTCTTTATTTCTTCTTTGACCCAGGAGTGGTGCAAATGCACATTGTTCAGTTTCCATGAGTTTGCAGGTTTTCTACTATTTGTGTTGTTGTTGAATTCCAATTTTAAAGCATGGTGGTCCGATAAGATACAGGGGACTATTCCTATTCTCTTGTATCTGTTGAGGTTTGTTATGCCACCTTTTATGTAGTCAGTTTTAGAGAAGGTTTTATGTGGAGCAGAGAAGAAGGTATAGTCTTTTGTCTTTGGATGGAATGTTCTATAGATGTCTGTTAGCCCCAGTTGAGACATAACTTCTGTTAATTCTTTTGTTTCTTTTTTGAGTTTCTGATTTGTGGTCCTGTCTAGTGTTGAGAGTGGTGTATTGAAGTCTCCCACTATAAGTGTGTGAGGTTTTTTATGAGCTTTGAGTTTTAGTAGTGTTTCTTTTACGAATGTGGGTGACTTTGTATTAGGAGCATAGATGTTCATAACTGAGACTTTGTGGTGATGGATTTCTCCTGCGATGAATATGAAATGACTATCTTCATCTCTTTTGACTGATTTTGGTTTGAAGTCTAACTTGTTAGATATTAGGATAGCTATGCCTGCTTGCTTCTTATTTCCATTTGATTGGAAAATCTTTTCCCAACCCTTTACCCTGAGGCAATGTCTATCTTTGAAGCTTAGATGTGTTTCTTGTATGCAGCAGAAGGATGGATTCTGTCTTCGTATCCATTATGTTAGCCTGTGTCTTTTTATAGGTGAGTTAAGACCATTAATGTTGAGGGTGAGTAAGGAACATTGATTGTTGATTCTTGTTTGATTTAGGTATGTTGTTTCAAGTGGTATTGTGAATATATTAGTTCCACTTTACCCTTGGTTTCTGGTGTAGTTGGATTATCTGTTGCCTACATTTTTATGGGCATAGTTACCTTTCTTGGGTTGGAGTTTTCCTTCCAATACTTTCTGTAGGGCTGGATTTGTAGATACGTATTGGGGAATTCTGGTTTTGTCATTAAATATCTTGTTTTCTCCATCTATAGTGATTGAGAGTTTTGCTGGATATAGTAGCCTAGGCTGGCATCCGTGTTCTCTTAATACTTTTAGAACATCTATCCAGGACCTTCTGGCCTTGAGGGTTTCCATGGAGAAGTCAGGTGTAATTTTGATAGGTCTGCCTTTATATGTTACTTGTCCTGTTTCCTTCGCTGCTCTTAATATTCTTTCTTTATTCTGTATGCTAGGTGTTTTGATGATTATATGCCGAGGGGTCTTTTTCCTTTGGTCCAGCCTATTTGGGGTTCGGTATGCTTCTTGTACTTTCATGGGCATGTCTTTCTTCAGATTTGGAAAGTTTTCCTCGATGAATATGTTGAATATGCTTTCGGCACCTTTGAGCTGGGCTTCCTCACCTTCCTCTATGCCTATTATTCTTAGGTTTGACCTTTTCATGGTGTCCCACATGATGTTTTGTGTTAAGGATTTGTTGGATTTATGATTTTCTTTGGTCGATGAATCTATTTCTTCTAGTTTATCTTCTGCACCTTAGATTCTCTCTTCTATCTCTTGAATTCTTTTGGTTATGCTTGGGTCTGTAGTTGCCGATTTTTTGCCCAATTTTTCTATTTCCAACATTCCTTCGGTTTGTGTTGCCTTTATTTTCTCTATTTCAGTTTTCAAGTTTTGAACTGTTTCCTTCACCTGCTTAATTGTTTTTTCTTGGCTTTCTGTACTTTCCTTAAGGAATTTGTTCATTTCTTCCACTTTTTTGTTTGTTTTTTTCCTCCATTTCTTTAAGGAATTTTCTCACATCTTCTTTGAGGGCCTCTATCATTTTTATGATGGTAATTTTTAAGTCATTCCCTTCTGCTTCCTCTGCTTTGTTGTTGTGTTCCATTCTAGTTGGTGTAGATTCCCTAGATTCTGGTGGTGTCATGCTTGTCTTTCTGTTGTTAGGTGTTTTCTTGTATTGCCTTCTTCCCATAGCTTCTTCCAGTAGGTGTTGGTGGGTTCTCCCCCTCTCTCTATGGTACTTATGGGCTTATGTGGGTGTGAGATTGAATATCTGTAGCTCTGTGTGGTCCAAGCTCTCTAGGAAGTTTCTCCACAGACAGGGACCTAGGGATGGGGTCAAGGATGAGGATCCAGTAGAAGATGACAGCACGAACTCACAGTGGTCCTGCAGAGATAGGCAGATCTCTGGGAGGGGCCCGGTATTCCAGCAGAGGACTGGAGGTGTGGTCAGAGACCAAGCAGGTGGAAATTACAGGTGGTCCCATGTGGATAAGCAGGTCTCCTTTGTTCAGAGTTGCTCTGAGAATTCCCGAAGTAGGGTGGACTGTTGGTTCTACCCTCTGTCCCAGTGCTCAACCAGAGTGGCAGGACCGTGGGTAGGGTAGGGCACAGGGTAGGGAGGGCAGGCTAGCGGTGGGGATGGGTGTATCAGAGCTCCAAGGGTGCTCTCGATGGGGACAGGAGACAGGAGTAGCAGGATCAGGGGCCAACCCAGGGGGACAGGAGACAGGAGCAGCAGGATCAGGGGCCAACCCAGGGTGTTTGTGGCTGGGGAGGGGGGAGAGGTTATATGGGACAGGCAGCCCTGATTGGGCCCCGACTCACCTCTGGCCAATAGCTGGCAGAAGAGGACAAAGGCTGAGCTGAAACTTGGGAAGGTTTTGCAGGATAGTCAGATTTCACTGGAAACTGGAACTCTCCAGCTGAGGCCTCTTTCTTTAACAGAGGCCCGGATTTGGGGGTCAAGGATCTTGCGGGCAGGAGCTCAGAGTGGACCGCAGATCCACTGGTTCTTTTCTTAATGTCTTTGTCTTTACATTTTTTTTCCCATTTTAAGCCTAATCTCTCTTTTGACTTCTGAACTAATGCATGCATACAGTACACATATACATGTATGCAAAAACATATGTTCATCAATAAGTGAGTTGGTGGATGAATAAAGAGGGTCATATGCACAGAAAGGAAAATAAACTTTTTTTAAAAGTACAGTGATTCTGCTTTTAAGGGTGTGTCTTACACGTGTTAGTAATCCCATCAAGATCTTGCTAACTAGTTAATGTGGCCCCCAAAGTATCTAATTATTCTGTGGGAGATCTTGTAATATGTGGAAATGTATGTGAGATGTGCTTTATAGCTAAAAATTTGATCCTAAAATAGCATTTGGAACCATTATGTCATGGGAATTGTATTTGTATATAGACTTTAGAAAAAACTTTTCTATCCCTGACACTCCTTCAAAATTAATATTGAATCCAAAACCCATAATAGTAATTAATGAGCATTTAGAAAATAATTAAACGGGTTAAACGGGTTCCTCACCTAATAGAAGTGGCTTAAGCATTGGAACCTGAATACAAGGAAAAGCTTTGTGAGAATATCCCCAGAACTAACTGTGGCAAATGCACTTATGCTGTGTAAATTATCCAGCCTGTGATACGTTGTCACAGCTGAATCACTGAGTAAAAGAAACCTACTCATAAATCTAGAAGTCAGTGATCAGAGTATATTGCAAAACTTGCTAATTTTTATCAATTATTATAAATTGTGCCTAAAACAGACCTTCAAGTAGTTCTTACTTAAATGTCCTATATACTTCAGTATAAATAAATTAATGAGTGAGAAATCCTATAGATCCCTAAAAGAGGGTGTGTTTGGAAATAAGCAAAAATTGCAAGAATGCATTGGCTACACTTTGAGAACAATAACCATATCTTTACTACAAAAACATCCCCAAATTACAACTATTATTAGGCACAAGACCAATGATAGTGAAATCAAAATCAAGCTGTCATCACAACTATTATATGCATTAACACTAATTTGATGGACACACAGTATTTATCAATACAAAAATACTTCCAGGAAGTAGAAGAGGTGTAAACAGGCAGGTGGGTTTCACACAAAAGTATCTGTGGTGACCTAAAGCCTAATCTTGTGGCTAATCTACCATTGTTCTCAGTGAAATAACAGATATTGCTTCTTCTCCTCCTCCTCCTCCTCCTCTTCCTCCTCCTCCTCTTCTTCTTCCTCTTCTTCTTCTCTTCCTCCTCCTCCACTTCCTCCTCCTCCTTCTGTTTTTGGAGACAGGGTTTTTCTGTGTAGCTCTGGCTGTCCTGGAACTGGATGGAACTCACTCTGTAGACCAGGCTGGCCTTAAACTCACATGGATCCACCTGCCTCTGCCTCCCGGGTGCTCAGATTAAATGCACGTGCCACCACCACTCAGCAACAGCTGATATTCTAATCTGACAGAGTAGTTAACATTTTTAGAAAGAAATTTCCAACAGCCTTAAAAACATAAAGAAATAACTAATGCTTGGCTATTTCAAATTTAATGAACAAGGTGATTAGAGTCTATGCAGTAAGTCAGTCCAGGTAGGAGCTTTTAGATTCAGTGATAGGCCTTTATTTAACTTCTCAGTTCAAGCTCTTATTCGTCTAGATGTTACTGTCACAGCAGGAGATCTGTAGTAATGTAAAAAAACAGATTATAAACTAGATGACACAAAGTCAAGAGTGGTTCATGCATCACTTCCAAGCTCTCAGTTGGGCCTGGGGTTGTACAGGCGCAACAGAGTCTGAAATAGAAGCAACCACCCTTTGTTTATTACCTCCTTACTCAGCCTTGGAACAGTCATTTACAGATGGTATTCCAGATTTATTTGTTCTCTGTCTTTGTGTGTTTGTTTGTGTGAATGGGGTTACCAGGAACCAAATTCAGATCATCTGGAAGGACAGTATGTGCTGTTAACCTCTGAGCTATCAGATGATACTCAAGATAGTTTCTTGGATAAGCAAATCAGGGCACAGAGAATTTAATTAGTGGCTCAGTTTAAGTCATGTTTAATAATAAGGCTATGAGGTCTCTCCTAACAATTTGGCTTTAAAAGCTTCTCTCTTCACAGACATCCTGTTTCGAGGACTTTATTTTCTCTGTATATGTTTATGTTTATCTGCATGGTTATATAGCTCATGCTTTTTTATTCTTTATCAATAACTTGGAAGTCATGGTTGTTTGGATAGGGGTCAGACCTCAAACATCCATTGAACACCTGTATGCCTAGGATTCCTTGAGAGGATTGTGGTATTGGTTTTGATTTTGTCAACTTGTCATGATTAAGTCAATAATGACTGCACCAGAAAAGCATAGACATGTGCCATTACTCAAAAAAAACCAACTACTACTTTGTCCATATGCCTTTATTTCCTTTTCCCATGTGACTAGGCCTTAAGTTTATTTCAGCTTTTTAGAGCAAAGGCTTGTTTTGCCCAGGAAATCCTCTCTTTGGCCCATTTACAAAGGCTTGATATTTACATTCACAAACAGTTAATCTCATTTCTTAACACTTCAGATGATTTACGCACTCTGAGATCTGAGATCAGAACTATCTGTCATTTGTCGCTGACATTTCAATATTTTGAAATACTTTATAAAATATGCAACACACATAATTAAAACCACTACTACTATTTAATAATCTTAATGTACACATTCTTATTGTGTGTGTGTGGAAAAGAACTAAGGGCATTTTCTAGAACAAAACTAGGATATGCTTCCATAATGTAGAACCAGCCTGCACCAAAGAAAGCCTCAAAACAGTATCTGTACTAGAAGAATGGGGCCTCTGCTTTGTCAGCCAAATCCCTCTAATGTCTAAGTGTGAGGTCCACAAGTCCCTTCTGTTCTGGGGGCTGAGCTGTGGTTACTACTTCCTCCTCATGGGCTGCTACTGCTACCTGCCTAAACCGTGTCTTTGGCTCCTGATAAACCTGCAGTCGGAATGGCATTTTCTCCCTCCAGCACTTGCAAATCCGATTTTTATGTCTAACTAAGTGCTCTTGGTTTTTGCTCTACCTACTGCTGGGGCCTGGTTTCTAGCAGGCCTGTACCTAAGCCAGATCCGGCCTGTGTAATGCTGTTTGTAATGAGAAATCTAAACAGGGAATGGCAGCGAGGCATGGCAGGAATGTGTTTCCATTGGAGAAGTCAGTGCAGAGAAAAAGTATATGCAAAGCCATGTCCACAAGGCCTTTTCAGCTGCCCAGGACGGAAGACTAATGTTACTGCACAAAGGTGGTTAGCCTGCCAATCCTTCCTTACAGACTTGCTTTCTCTTCCACCCTTCCCCCTCCCCCCCACTCCACCCCCTTCTCACCCTTCTCTTCTCTTTTCCTTTTCTCTCCTTCTTTGGACCCTGCTGACTGTTTGCTCAGGTGGACAGTGACACCATTTGGAATGAGCTGCACTCGTCCGGTGCTGCACGCATGGCTGTTGGCTGTGTCATTGAGCTGGCTTCCAAAGTGGCCTCAGGAGAGCTGAAGGTGAGGTCTGGGTTGCATTAAGTGTGGGAAATCCAGAGAAGATGCTGAAACAGAGATGTTGTTGTTTGGGGATTGTGGAGGGGTGTCGTATGTTAATAAAGGGAAGAGATGGAGGGAGGAGGACAAGGAGATGGCCATTGAACTGTGAGCTGAACTTGTCTGTAAGTGGGTGCTTACAGTCCTGCCTGAAGGGCCTTCCTCGTCTCTGGAATATTCTGTAGCCAGAACATACTGGTATATTTGTAAGACCATAGACACAGTGAGCTAAACCTTGGTCCATGTTAAAAATACCATGGGTTCTGTGTGCACATGCTTGTGCATGTGTGTGTGTGTGTGTAAAATCTGTGATGCTGTCCCAACATTTTCTTTTGAAGTGACTTAAAAACTACAGTTACTGAGTAGTATGTTTAAGCTCAGAATACCACCCAGAGAGAGGAGGGGGAGAAAGTCAACACAGACGGAAGGGTTGGAAGGAAATTGTTGATTGGGAGGGTAATGAACCAGAGTATGTTTTTCCATGAAAGAACTTCAAAAATGAGCTATGCTTTATTGTTCTTTTCTTTTTATGGCCTCTTCTTTTCTACATCGTATGAAAAGAACAATGTCCAAACCCCAACATTTCCAGTCTAAACAATTTATAAAAGCCAGAGACCTGACAGACATTGACATTTTATTTGGTATTTTAACACTGCTATTTAAAGGTATGCCATGTGTGTCTTGAATGTAGCTACCCCAATAAACTTTGTTGGTGCTAACACAGGTTTTAATGCACTAGTTCACACACTTCATAATGTGATCTGGAATGGTGATTGATCTGGTATTTTTAGCAATTGTGAGGCTTGAGGGAAATGTGTTATGACCAGCAACACATTCACTGTGAGTTTTTAAATCTAAGATAAAATCTAAATAGAATTGTATTTTTTAATGTTAAATGAATTTTTATTCCAATTATACCTGAATCTTGTGTTTTAAAATGTAGGGTGGCACTGAAAAGTGTGGTGTCATCTTTCCCAAAAATAAGAATGTAAAGAAATAAGCTTTGGATGTGATAGGTTATGGGTTTTTGTTGTTTTAAAAGAAATGCCTGTGTACACTTGACAAGACTTAGCCTCAGGACACTAACTGGTCATCACGAGGGAGGGGGGAGAGGGGGAAGGTTAATGGGGCTGTTAATGAATGTAGTGGTTTCAGGCTTTATCTTTGCAAATAATAAATTAAAATGTCAGAGGGATGCAGCTTTTTGGACAGGCTTTGCTGTCCCCTGTAATGTCTCTGGGATAACTAGTTACTCAAATGACATCATGTCACATAAGTGGACATATTTAAAGAATATTTAAGGGTCTTGTTTTTAAAAGGATTTAAATGGCTTCATACTCCAGTTTTTTTGGGTTGTGTTGTTGTCACACCCACACTTGATGTCAAATGGAATTTTGTCAGCATTCATAATTTCTAATTGCTTTAAGTTTTAGACAATTTAATTGATAATTTAGAAGCCTCCTGAATTAGAATGCTTATAGCCAAAAAGTTATGATTGTCTGTTCTTGGGCTGTGCAGAATTCACAAATCTGTGAATGAAGAAAATGGAACAAAATTTAATTCCATATTTCACAGGTAGTTACAAATAATGTGTCAGCACAGTGTACTATGGACAAACTGACCACCAGCTGTACTAACATGGACTATTTATGTTAAGAACAAGAATTCCTACAGATGCTTGCTTTTTTTTCTCTTTGCTAAACAGTCAGCAGGCATTTTTTTCCTCAAAAAAAAAAAAAAAAAAAAAAAAAAAGGGGCTCTGCTTTCCTAGTATCTTTGTGGAACATGATTTAGTTTAGTTTCTCTAAGCTTGTTTCCTGACTTACCACCAAGCAGGACTGAAGAGGCTGAACACTGACACTGAGCTGTTTGCAAGTAAGGAAATCTGAATCTCAATTATGGGCCTTCAACATACAGAATAAGCAAATATTCCACATCAAAGCTCACCTTGCATTTGTGACCATTTTGGGTTTTGGAGTTAAGTCATCTCTCTGGTTGTCAAGAACAAGGGAAAGAAAGAAAATCCAAGATAGACAACCATAATAGGAACTGATCCATGCTCACAGCCACAAATGAACCCCTGACAGTTACTGATTTGGGAACAGGGAAATCACACTGGAAACACAGGAAAATAAATAAATAATTTGTAGACATGGTGAGAATTCAAAAACCTAAGCCAAATTTGTGAACCCCTAGTCAACCAGAAGGTCCCTCCGTTTCAACAGTCATGGCTGTCATTGTCCAGCCTGGTGGCCTTGCTGGCTAAGTGCATTGTTGCTTATGAGTTCACTACATTCTGATCCAAGAGGGTCTGGGTTTGATTCCCAGCCCCAAAGTGGCATCTTACAACCACTTGTCACTCCAGTTCCAGGAGACCAGATGTTCTCTTTGGACCCCTGAGGAAATAGACAAGCCTCACACAAGAGATTTATCGGGAGGGAAAAAACCAGGAGGGTGGCTGCCTCTGTTCAGAAGAGAAACAGCAGAATGCTGAACAGGATACAGTTCTTACCTAGAGCTTCTTTGGAAGGGGGTGGGGCTGTTCAGGGTTTTCCAGGGTGAAGATTTGTGGGATTTCACATCCAGAGATTGAGCGTTTTACTGTGTAGAATGGGAGCAGGGTCCAGCAGTTAGGGAAGTTAAAGTGTTCTGTGGGTAGAACCTGGCAGTTGGGTGTCCTCAGGGGAGGGGCCTGGCCACTCATATGGCACAAGGAACTTACATTTCCCCCCTTTTTAGTGTATCATTGATAAACAATCAGGTCATGGGAAAGGGGGCAATGTTATCATTAGACTGCTTCCTGTTGAATTGGGGGGTCAAAGCCTTTGGGCAAACTTGAGCTTCACCATCAGAGTATAATCGGAAGTATAATAGGTAGGGGCTGGTAATCCTGTACCAGCAACTGATTAAAAGTCTGGTTAGAAATCTTTTTAATCTGTTGTTGAAGAAATTTAGACAAGAAGTTTATAAAGCAGAGTTCAGCTAGAAGGATTTAAAAAGGGGGGGGGGAATGAGGGGTTAAAAAAATGTAGTATCCAATTCTATATTGGACTGTCAATGAGCTACTGGCCAGAGGCACTGAGCTGTTTCTTACATTTTAGGAGATCCATCTGGAGTGCATGGAGGTTCAGCTTTAATACATTATTAAACAAGTTTTTTTGTTTGTTTGTTTGTTTTAATTTTATCATAAACTTTTTTTTAAGAACAGGAAATTTTACATAAAAATAGTGAAAATAGGCATAGGGGGTAAGCCCTGGTGAAGAGAGATGGTTAGGGGAATTATAGGGAACTTAATTGGCCTTTGGCAGTATTTCCCTACTCTATTCAGACGGGCTATTTTAGAAGGAGGGGGGGGTCTTCATATGAAGAGCTATCCTGGGCAGGTGTAATTAGGAAGAAACAAAGGAGGAGAGAGAAAGTTTAGCTATAAAAGGTTTTTAGACCAGTTTGTGCAGTTGCCACCATTGAAAATCGAGCGCATTAATTTAGGTCACTGAAGTGTATTGAGGCCAATCTGTTTGTAGTAACAGAGTGAGGATTTCATAAAATCCAAGTTAGTGGAGGAAGAGAGGAAGGGTTGAAAAATGAACTCTGCTGGAAGTAGCTTCTATAGCTCCAAGTAGGACCAACTCGGAACTAAGAGGAAAGAGAGAAGCCCAGTAAGGCATAGGTAAGCTGTGAAACTTCCAGAATGGAGCTGAGAGACAGGAGGGACAAGGTCGCTGAGGCCAGAAGGGCGTAAGGAAGCTACAGGGCTTAGCAGGCAGCTCCTTTGGGGAAGCAAGGAAAATCTCTTCATACATGCCCAGGAGTGCACTAGCAGAGATAGAACAGGTAGCTCTGAAGAAAAGGAGACAAGGAAAGGTCATAGAACCTGGATCAGCAGGCAGTCCCTAGGAGCAGGTGAGGCAGGCCTGGAAGGAGCTGAGAGGAGTCATGAGGGAGCAGAGGGGATATGTGTCATGGTAATAAGAATTTCAACCTAAGGCTTCCACTAATGTACTGAGAGACTCTTTAGAAAGAAATGTCCCAAACCACAGAGGAGTGGCATCCCTTTCTACCTGATGGGGGCCCAATAGGGCAAGTGGAAGCTTCCTGGCACAGTTTTCAATAGTAAAAGTAAACAAAGCAGGGAGTTCCATTGTGACACCAAGTAGAAGGGGAGAGACAAGTGGTTAGAGCAGGTAGAGGAGAAAATAGCTGAAGAATGTAAATGTCTTAGTAAATAGAATTGCCCATGGGTGGGGCACCAAAGGGTGTTACAGGGAGTGTGCCCTTGTGGTAGGCTTCCCAAAGACATATTAGGTAGATACCTATTTGGCAGGCAATCCAAAATGGCATAGAAAGAACACGCCCATGTTGTTGGCAGCCCAACAGGTCATAGGAGAGAGGACACTTAATGAGCAGTCGAGGAGAGAGGGATGGTTAGTAAGGTATAAAGAACTGACTGAAAAGGTGAACTCTACAATCAAATTTGGTGAGAAACAGGTGATCCACACATACCTTATGAGAGTCAGATGAGTGCTTGAATCATTTTGAAATGCTGAGATGTGAGCATGGATGAAAGTAAGTGTAGGACCCTCTACCAATGGTACCTGAAGAGAGAGAACTCTGGGAGGGGCTAGTGTTTAAGTGTAGGATCCTCTACCAATGGTACCTGAAGAGAGAGAACTCTGGGAGGGGTTAGTGTTTGAAGACTCTTGCTTGTTAGAATGTGGAATAGGTGGAAAAAGGAGAAGACAGTAGTGGATGACCTGAAGGCTAACCTTTTTATTCATGTATAAGAAGTTCACTTGTAGCCAGAGCACACAGGCAAGGTGCCCATCCTCATATAGTATGTTCTGATGATTGATAAGTATGCAGAGGATATAAAAGAAGGTCTTAATTGATAATCCAGAGTCCTGAGGATATAGCCTTCTTTCTCTGTAATCCAGAGAAAGAAGGGGCAAGTCAAGTCCAAAAAATGTGGGGCTAGGGCCTGAAGAAGTGCCTGTTGAAGCTTATGAAATGACTTGGGATTCTTGTGAGGGACCAAGGACCATTTCCTATAGAGAGTGGTCGAGAAGAGAGAGAAGGATGATGGGGGATGTACTTTTGTATGTACATTTCTCTTATTAGCTGATGAATAAAACACTGCTAGGTCAATAGAGGCAGGAGGGTAGACAGGACTAGGAGAAAAGGAGAATTTTGGGAAAGGTAGGCAAAGAGGCTCCACAAAGAGATGTCATGTAGCCCAGGAAGGAGTAGCAGGTCCGAGCATTCCCTGGTAAGCCAAGACCATGTGGAAATACATAGACTTATAGAAATGGGTTAATAATTAAGATGGGTTAATAATTAAGACAGAACTAGCCAATAAGAAGCCCTACCCATCAGACAACAGTTTATAACTTAATATATATGTCTCAGTGTGCTTATTTGGGGCTCAAAAAAAGGTGGCACCTGGTGGGAAAGAAACTCTAGCAATAAAATGGCACCCAGAAGTGGGTTGCAAGAATGTCCATGTAAATCCTGACAAAAGCTTAAAAGGGATTATAAACAAAAGGACAAAGTAAAGCATGGACTTCTTGGTAGCAGCATTTTCTCAGGTGGGCTGTTTGATAGAGGTAAGCAGCAGATGCTTGTGGCTCCTTTATGAGAGGCTTTGTGACTCAGTGTTAGCAGCAAAAGCCCCATGTCTCTTTTAAGAGACCCTGCTACCAGCAAATGGTCTTTATGAGAAGCCAGCATCATGCTGATTGATGGTGGCATAGACTAAGTTGGTGAGCACAGCTCCCAGTGCTGGTGGTAAGCATACCCCTGCCATGTTGGAAACCCAGCAGTTAAAACTTCCGATTTAATTTTAGCCATGCTGTTTAGCAGAATAAAGACTAGTGGTCAAAAAAGACAACGGTTTTACAGAGTGTTTAAAAATATACATAGGCTTGGGAGAGAAAACAAAAAGAATAAAGTGGTTAAAAAAGATAGATTAACTGGGTGTGGTGGCACACACCTTTAATCTCAGCACTCTGGAGGTAGAGGTAAACAGATCTTTGTGATTTCAAGGCCAGCCTGGACTACAGAGTGAATTCCAGGACAGGAAAAAGTTACACAGAGAAACCCTGTCTCAAAACATGAAAATTAAAAGTAAAAGAAATAGGGTAAAAATAGAAAGCCATATAAAGAAGGAGAGTACACAGAGAGTCTGGATACTGTATGTTATTGTGCCGTCTTTGAATTGTTTGGTTGCTGAGGAAAGAGAAACAACTGCCAACAGACATTTGGTTATAAATGCTGCTTGATTAATCTAACATATATTTTTAAAATGCCTTGAATTCTAAATTTAAGTCCATGGACAGGTTACTTTGGAAAAGAAGTTCTGCTTTTGTTCCCACAGAAAATGAAAAGCTGTGGATTCCTTCCAGACTTATATGGCTTGATCAAACAAGCCCCCAGGTAATCCAACATCCAAAACAGCTGAGACGATGAAGCCTTGCAGACTACTGCAGCCAGGATTTGGCTAGGTTTCTGGGTTTTCTAAGGATCCCCAAGGTATTGACAGAGCCCCCAAACAGCAGGAAGCAGTTTGGAGAGAACAGCATCCAAATTCCCAAATATTGTTTATAAATGTTTATTGTTTGTTTTTATTTAAATGGGGTTGGTTACAAGTGGTTAATGATCACAGTCAATCTCTTTCTAAAGGAAAAAGGGGGAATATGATATAGAAACGAATACTTTTCATTGGTATAGATTTTGGTTTATTGATACAAGTATAAAGTCAACTTGTTATATGTATATTTCTACTCTTGTTTAGGTATTGTGTTTATACAGCTCTTTTAAAAGTGTAATGTATAACTAAATACAGATTGTAGTTACCTATAATAGTCAAAAGTTATGTTTATGTTAGTTGAACATGTACAGAGATATATTCAGATGGATAGATATTCTTCAAACCTTTCAAAGACCTACGGAATATGGCTTTTAAAATGGTTTAGGGTTTTTTCATGACAGTGAGATACAACTGCTTCTGGTAATACTAATTACTTCAGAGAGTAAGATGGGCATCAAAGAAACTTGTTATGGAGTTTGTCTTCCGCATGGCAAGACTCGCCATTTTGGCAAGAAACTGCTCTTGCCTGGACTGCTTGACTGTAAGCTGTATAAAGTGGACATGTAAGACCCATAGGAAAGTGACTGCTGAACTTGAAAAAACAAGATGGGACAGTCCTGCAGGGTTCCAGCTTTTTGAAAGAGTATGCCAGACATTCTGCAGGACACAGAAAAATGACTGACAAACTGCCAATACAGGTGGATGGTTTAAAAATTCCTGCTTCACTGAGAAGTCTGCCAGATACACTAGGTCTGTAGGCTGAAGATGGATGCCCCAACATTACAGAAGGATGTTGGGTGACTGTCCAGGCAGCAAGATGTGTCCATCAATTCTGGAGTTTATATATTATCCTTCTGAGGTCTTTGATGGAGATGAAGACAGATAGTTATGGTTTTCCTTAGTTATGATAAAAGGTAAGATATATATATATATACATATATATATGTTTAAATATATAAATAAAAATAATTTTCAATATCAGCCCACATTTTTAAATGGATACAGTGCTCTGTATCCATTTGGGCAGACCCAGATATGTGTACATCTGCTATTATGTCTTCTCAACCCACAGTAATTCTTCCTCATCCCTTGTGCTGCAGGTCCATTGCCACTGATTCATTTTTATAAGAAAATGTGTTTTTTTTTTTTCTTTGAATGACAGTCTTTGGCTTAGAATTCTATGTTGACAGTTATTTCACACTTCAAATGTACTTTCACAGTTACCTTTTTTATTCTTTTTGAGAACCCAGCTGTCATTCATCATTTTATTATTGATTGATTTTTAAAAAAATACTTTATTACTATCTAACTTTAAAATTGTTTATTATTATAGCTCAGAAGTTTTTAGGTTGGTATGATTCCTCGGCATTTGTTTTGCGAGACGTTTGTTGAGTGAGTCTGTTGTCACTGGTTTGCTGTTTTCATGAAAATTTGAAGACTTTAAGCTACTTGTTCTTTGAACACTTTCTGCTGTTTTTCTGGTCTCCTTGGCACCTGAGTTCCTGTTGCATGTCTTGTGCTCATTTCATGCTGGTCTGCTAGACACTGGCTCTCTGTGTATTGCCTTCAGTCTTGTGTTCTTCTCTGTGCTTCCATTTGGATAATTTCCCTGGACTGGTCTTTAAGTTCTGTGTTGCTGGCTTCTCTTGTCTCCTGTCGGCTACTCTCCCTTTGCAAATGTTTTTCTTTTTTTCTTTTCACATCATACTATTTACTGTTCAGATTTCTCAATAGTTCCTCTCTTTCACAAGTTTTCCTTTCTTCAGCATACCTATCTCCAAACTTTGTGTGTGATAATTTATAAATACTTGGAATCAATCTGTACCATATTTTCACTTGCTTATGCATCTTGCTTTTGCTACTGTTTGCTTTTTTGCTTGTCTTGTGGCATTTGATTATGTGCTAGACATTGCCCTTTGAAAGACCAATGAAAGCTAGAAAGGCTGTTTATTTCAGGATCAGGTAAAAACCTGGTGCACTAGAGAAATCCACAAGTAAGACCCCATCTTAGATACCTAGTAGTAATGGGTATGTGCCTGAACTATCTCCCTGTGACCAGATTGGTGCCTAGCCCAATTGTCATCAGAGAGACATCATCCAGCAACTGATGGAAACAGATACAGACCCACATATCAATATTAAGAAGATTTTGGGGAATCCTGAAGAAGAGGAGAAAGGACCATAGGAACAACACCATTAAAAAAAAAAAAAAAAAAAAAAAAAAAAAAACTCACAGATTCAACTTCGCTGGCCTAATAGGAACTCACAGAGAGTGAACCGACAACCAGGGAGCCTGCATGGGACTAACCTCTGCATATATGTTACAGTTGTGTAGTTTGGTCTCCTTGCAAAACTCGTAACAGTGGGAACAGGGGCTATCTCTGATTCTTTTACTGGCTTTTGGAACCCTACTCCCCATACTAAGAAGAGGTGTTTAGTCTTACTGAAACTTGATATGCCATGTTTTGCTGATACTCATGGGAGACCTACCCTTTCCTAACAAAAATGGGCAAGGAGTGTATTAGGAGGTGGGAACAGGAGTGTGGGGGGGGAGGGACAGGGAGAAAACAAGGAGAAACTGTGGCTGGGATTTAAAATAAATACCTATCTGCATAAGGTTGATAAAAGCATCTCCTAAAGCAATGCATTCTCCAACCCTCATGCTGGAAAGAGTCAAGCTTCAGCAAAGTCCTGAGTTTCTCTTTATTCTTGTTTCTGATAGAAATAAAAAACCACTGGATGATTTGACCACAAAAATAAATAAATAAATAAATAAATAAATAAATAAATAAATAAATAAAATAACTTAGATGGGAAAGAATTGCAACACAGATTCTAGTATCAAACTCAGTATTTATATACAAAGCTTTCTAGTGCTTTATTTTAGGTACTTAGAAAATAGGACAAATAAAACCTTATAAATACATATTCCAAGTAATTATTTATTTTGTTTGTGATAGTATTCAATATGATACCTCCTGATATATATATATCAGGTTATCAGGTATTTTCTTGCAGCTTTCAGGTCCTGCAAAAGAAGTTGTTTTGCATACCATTGTCTGAATTATAATAATCATATACACTCAGAGATTGTTTTATACCTTTGGAATTTTAAATGGTGGTAAGTTTCACATATCAATACAGACTCAAACATACATATATATATATAAACTTCATGTAAAATGAAAATATATTTGGTATATTTATTATTTTTTTCTTATTTTACATATCAATCCTAGTTCCCTCTCCCTCCCATCCTTTCATGACCCCTCACAACACCCCTCCCATTCCATTCCTCACCTACTCCCTAGGGAGGATGAGGCCTTTCAGGAAGGATCAACAAAATCTGTCAAGTCATTTGGTGTAGGACCTAGGCCCTCCTTCCTGTCTCTAGGCTAAGGGAGTATCCCTCCACTGGGAATGTGCTCCCGAAGCCTTTTGTGCTCCAGGGATACATCCTGGTTCCACTGTCAGAGGTCCTGTAGACTGCCCAGGCCTTCTAACTGAGACATACATTTCAGGGTGGCTGGGCTGGTTGTATGCTGGTTTCCCAGCTATCAGACTAGTGTGCATGAGCTCCTCCTTGTTCAGGTCAGCTGTCTTTGTGGGTTTCGGTAGCCTGGTCTTGACCCCTTTTCTTACCATTCCTAACTCTCTGCAACTAGATTCCAGGAATTCGGCTCAGTGTTTAGCTGTGGATGTCTGCTTCTGTTTCCATCAGCTACTAGATTAGGGCTCATGTTTGTCTTTTTTGAGACTGGATTACCTCACTCAAGATAGTTTCATCTAGTTCCATTCCATTTGCCATTGAATTTCAAGATTCCATTATTTTTTCCACTGAGTAACATTCAATTTCTTTATCCATCCTTCAGTTGTGGGGCATCTAGGATGTATCCGGGTTCTAGCTATTACTAATACAATTTAAAAAGTGGCGTAGAGATGTAGGATTGGTGAAAATCTTTTCCCAGTCTGTGGGCTGCCATTTGGTCTTGTCAACTGTGTCTTTTGCCTTACAGAAGCTTCTAAGTTTGAGGAGGTCCCATTTATTAATTGTCGATCTCAGTGTCTGTGCTACTGGAGTTATATTCAGGAAGCAGTCTCCTATACCAATTTGTTCAAGAGTACCTCCTACTTTCTCTTCTAAGAGGTTCAGTGTGGCTGGATTATGTTCAGGCCTTCGATCCATTTGGACTTGAGTTTTGTGCATGGCGATAGACATGGGTCTATCTGCAGTCTTCTACACAGCATCATCCAATTGTGCCACCACCGTTTGCTGAAGATGCTTTCCTCCCCCCATTGTATACTTTTAGCTGTTTTGTCAAAAATCGGGTGTTTGTAGGTGTGTGAGTTAATATCAGGATTTTCAGTTTGATTCCATTGGTCTACTTATCTATTTTTGTGCCAATACCAAAAAGGCTGATCTCCAAAATATACAAAGAACTCAAGAAACTAGTCAACAAAACACCAACTAATCCTATTAAAAATGGGGTACAGAAATGAAGAGAGAATTCTCAATAGAGGAAATCAAAAAGGCTGAAAGACACTTAAGAAAGTGCTCAACTTCCTTAGCTATCAGGGAAATGCAAATCAAAACAACTTTGAGATACCATCTTACCCCTGCCAGACTTAGAAACACCAATAACAACATTTGCTGGAGAGGATGTGGAGAAAGAGAAACACTCCTCCACTGCTGGTGGGAGTGCAAACTTGTACAGCCATTTTGGAGATCAGTATGGCGGTTCCTCAGGAAAATGGGAATTAGTTTACCACAGGACCCAGCAATCTCCCTCTTAGGCATATACCCAAATGATCCACATCCATGCAACAAAGACATGTGCTCAACTATGTTCATAGCAGCATTATTTGTAATAGAAAGAACCTGGAAGCAATCTAGATGCCCCTCAACTGAAGAATAGATAAAGAAAATGTGGCACATCTACACAATGGAATACTACTCTGCAGAAAAAAAATAATGGATTCTTGAAATTCGCAGGCAAGTGGATGGAACTTGAAGAAACCATCCTGAATAAGGTAACCCAGTCACGAAAAGAGGAACATGGTATATACTCACTCATACATGGATTTTAGACCTAGATCAAAGGACCACCAGCCTATAATTCACACCACCAGAGGAACTAGGATACAAGGTGGATTATAAGAGATTCATATAAGGTCCTTCACAGAAGGGGGAAAGGGCAAGTTCTCCAGAGCACCTGGGGAGTGGAGGAGGGCAGTGAGGGAACTAGGAGAAAGAGAAGAGGAGGAGAGGAAAGCATGTGAG
This sequence comes from Phodopus roborovskii, assembly GCF_943737965.1. Taxonomy (NCBI): domain Eukaryota; kingdom Metazoa; phylum Chordata; class Mammalia; order Rodentia; family Cricetidae; genus Phodopus; species Phodopus roborovskii. Next base: position 13,341,426 of record NW_026125391.1, read on the forward strand.
ACTAGGAAGATTGATTCAGGGTAGGAATAGAAGACAGGAGAGAGAGAGAGAGAGAGAGAGAGAGAGAGAGAGAACTTAAAAGAGGGAGTCATTATAGGTTTGAAGAGAAAACTGAACCTAATGAAATGTCTAGAGACCTAAAAGACTGACTCCAACTAACAATTTGAGCAACCATGGGAAGGCTACCATAAATGCCCTTGCCTGATAATGAGATCAATGACTAACTTATCCACCATCATGGAGCCCTCATCTAGTACCTGTTGGAAACAGAAGCAAACACCCACAACTAAACACTGAGTCGAACTAAAATCCAGATGCAGAGAGAGAGGACAAGACCAGGTTGCAGAAACACATAGAGACAGCTGACCTGAACAAGGAGGAGCTAATAGGCTCCCAGACTGATAGCTGGGAATCCAACATGGGACTGACTCAGACCCCCTGAACATGGGTCTCAGCTAGAAGGCCTGAGCAGTCTAAGGGATTTCATACTGTGGAACAAGGATGTATTCCTGGTGCACAAAAGGACCTTATGGGCACATTCCCCATGGAGGGATACTCCCTTAACATAGAGACAGGCAAAAAGTTCTAGTCCCTACTTCAAATGACTTGACAGATTTAGATGACCCTCCTGGATGGCATCACCCTACATATGGAGTGGGGGGGGGGGTGGGGGATGGGAGGGGAGGGTGGTCAGGGTGCATGTAAGGGGGGGGGAGAGAGAAAGAGAGATGAAGGGAGGGAGGGAGAGGGAACTGGGATCGATATGTAAAATAAAATAAAAATAAATTTTAAAAAGTGGTGTACAGAACTGAAGAGAGAATTCTCAATAGAGGAATCTAAAATGGCTGAAAGACACTTAAGAAAGAGATCAACATCAGGGAAATACAAATTAAGGCAACTCTGAGATACCCTCTTACTCCTGTCAGAATGGCTAAAATTGGAAACACCAACCACACTTTATGCTGGAGAGTATGTGGAGAAAGGGGAATGCTCCTCCACTGCTGACAGGAGTACAAACTTGTATAGCCATTTTGGAGATCAGTATGGTGGTTCCTCAGGAAAATGGGAATCAATCTACCACAGGATCTGGCAATTCCACTCTTAGGCATATACCCAAAAGATGCACATCCATTTGGTAGTCTTTAAGAACAACCACTATAACATATTTAATGCTATAAGATTTAAATTCTCTGGTTGAAAATTTTATTTAATTGCCTGACTTTAATTGATCCAGCTTACTTGTTGGTGGCTATTCTTTCTACAGAGTGTATTCACAGACAATGCAAGAAGCAATCCATGACAAAAATGAAAATCAGCCATCCAAAGTAGCTACATGTTTTAGTACCATAAATAAAAATATTGAAATTTCATTAAATTTATCAAAAATGTTTGTATAAACTAAATGATATGGAAACTATTAGGAGGGCTGTAGACTGAGTTCAAACGATCTGTAGTACACAGGAGTATAATGGTAACAGAGACTTTGTGGTTGTCATAATTTTTACCCAGCACACTCTTTGCTCACAGGCTTGGTCAGCACTATTACTTTGTTTTAGTATTTTTATAGAAGGCTATGTTCTTCATTCTTTATAAAAAAAAAAAAATCCCAACTTCTGAAAAAAATAGTAAAATTATCTTGCCCTAATTCCTTTTTCTCCCTGAAGTTTTTCCTAATGTGGTTCTATTTACATGATGAAAATACCTGATAGTTTTTGGTTAATGTGGTCCAAGAAGCAGTCGTGTTTCAAAAAATCCAGCAGTTGAATTGCTGGGCCATGAGTCAAATTCAACCACTGATTGATAAACTAAACAAATTGCTTTCGGTAGGTTATTATTGCCTTACCAAGATCCACATCCTGATGACTTCCTCCCTTCCAAGACCTTATTCATAGTGGACCCATTGTTATTATTTTCAAAAAGGCTCAAGTTAAATTACATGTAACATGAGCATCGTCAGATTCCTTGTCTCCTTACCAGAAGCCTGATTTTCATGAGTTGCTTTTCATCCTTGTATAGCCACAGTGTTGCCAGGCTCAAGGTTGTGGGCATTAGAGACCACAGATGCCAGGCAGCCCTAACCCTGATTTCCAATGCTGTCATCAAGCATCTTCCTTCTGGATTCTTCAGGGAGAAGGGCTGCCATCTGTGCATATGCTTCAGAATCTTCCATGCACTTAAACTGCTAATGTTGGGCTCCTATTTTCCTGGCTCCCTTTAACTTAATGAAACAAAATGCAATTCCCACATGTCCCTTGTTGTTTTCTTGGCAATTCTCCCCACCCCCTTAACCTTTCAGATTCTAGTGTGATAGGGACAGTTTTTGTTTTGTTTTTGATAATTTTTTTAAATTTAAGTTTGAAACAAACTTGCTTGTTTTGCATGTCAATCCTAGTTCCTGCACTCTCTTGTCCTCCCCTGCTCCTCCACCAACCTCCATCCCATCCCCTTTCTGCTCCCCAGGGAGGGTGAGGACTTCCATGGGGAGTCTTCAAAGTCTGTCATATCATTTGGAGCAGGGCCTAGGCCCTTCCCCATGTGTCTAGACTGAGATAGTATCCCTCTATATGGAATGGGCTCCCAAACTCCATTCTTACACTAGGGATAAATACTGATCCACTGCCAGAGGCCCCATAGATTACCCAGTCCTCCTAACTAACACCCACATTCAGGGAGTCTGGGTTGGTTCTATGCTGGTTTTCCAGCTACCAGACTGGAGTAAACGAGCTCCCCCTTGTTCAGGTTATCAGTTTCTGTGGGTTTCTCCAGCTTGGTCTTGACCCCTTTGCTCATCACTCCTCCCTTTCTGCAACTGGATTCCAGGAGTTGGGCTCAGTATCTAGCTGTGGGTGTCTGATTCTTCTTCCATCAGCTACTAGATGAAGTCTCTAGGATGTCATATAAGGTAGTCATCAATGTAGTTATCAGGGAAGGGCAGTTAAAGTAGCCTCTCCATTATTGCTTAGATTGTTAGTTGGGTTCATTCTTGTAGTTCTCTGAACATTTCCCTAGCGCCAGATTTCTCTTTAAAGCTATAATGGTTCCCTTTATTATGGTATCTCCTTTCTTGCTCTCCTCTATTCTTTCCCTGACTCAATCTTCCTGCTCCCTCATGCCCACCTCTCGCCTCCTCTTCCTCCTAACTCCCTCTTCCCTCCCTCCATGCTCCCATTTGCTTGGGAGATCTTGACACTTTCCCTTTCTCCAGGGGACCACGTAAGGACAGTTTTTTGTTTGTTTGTTTGTTTTTTGCTGTTTTGTTTGCTTGTTTTTGTTTTGGGTTTTGTGTGTGTGTATGCGTGATACTTTTCTGCCTTCAAAGGCTTTAGATTCACAGCATTGATTCTAAGCTAGTCATTTTAGAAAGTCTTCTGAAGGCTAAGTTAGCTGGTACAAAGTGCTGTACTAATATATTATAAAATGATAAGTAGTCTGATAAAGTAGAATACAGTCCAGGATGTTGACTGTGATTTACTAATCTAGATGTAAAATTTATAAATGGTTTGGGTAGTATTAGGACATTCCTATTGAACAATGGGCCTCATTTTTTTGTTTTGTTTTGTTTTCATAAAGATTTTTATGTTAAGGAAGGCTGATCTTTAATAAATCTATGATCTTTAATAAATGCAAATTATTTTATTACTCTGTGTAGAAATTTCTATAAATCAAATAAATGATCATTACAATATAATCAATATGGAGCCATATTTCATAGAATAATTTAGAAAACTAAACAGAAGGAGCTCAAGGTGAGTCCTGGGCCCATAATTGGAACTGAACAAGGATTTTGATGGGAAGTAATACAGGGCCTACTGAGTAAATGATGAGCAGTACCATTTTCATAAGTGTCAGCTTTAGCTTGTAGGTTACTTAGTAACTCCTTAGTCCATGGCTATGCATGACTTACTCCTGAAAAGTTGAATCTGATTTACTTGTTATTCACACTTACAAGGTGGGAAGGAATGAGGAGGGACAGAAAACAGAATAACTTTCCCTGAGTAGTGGTCTGATTATCTAATTCCCCAAATGCTGTGTTGAAGATTGACAAGAGAGAGGGAGGGTTTGATCTTGACCAAAAACCGTGCCATGCAGTGGAAACAACAGTGACATTTTATTTATTTTCCACTGAAGGATTTTTAGCTTAAGTAAAAGTCAAATCCCATGTCACTTGCTTTAATATCATTATGGGTCATTGAATGACATCTTATGCCATTGTCTTAGCACCACAAGTGCCATTCAGGATGGGAACACAGATAAAGGAATTCAAATGACCTATCATAGGCTTTCCACAAGAACCGTGATTGATATTTTTGGTTTTATTTAAGTACTTAATGTGCGTAATGCAATGTGGTCCTCAGCATTAGTCTAAATCATGTTAACAGTAAATACAACTACCAACCACATTTTAAATGAAAGATTAACAGACCCAAATAAAAGCTAACACACTATAGTTTAATTTTTGTAAATTTATTTTTATTTTACAAGTATGTGCGTTTTGCTCACATGTATGTATATGTACCATGTGCATGCCTGGTGCCCATGGAGGCCAGAAGAGGGCATTAAGTCCCTTGGAACTGAAGTTACAAATGGCTGTGTGTTGAAACTAAACCCTGGTCCCTGGCCGTCTACAAAATCAAGTGCTCTCTGAACCACTGAGCCATTTCACCTTATTTTTTCAAAAACAAACTTTAGGGGTTGGAGATGGCCCAGTGGTTAGGAGGACTTGCTGCTCTTAGAGGACATGTAGGGTTTTTTTTTCCCAGCAATCACATATCAGGTTACAACCATCTATAACTCCAGTTGCCTAGACTCTGATTCCAACTTCTGGCCTCTGTTGAAATCATGCATGCATGTGGTGCATATCTATACATGCAGGCAAAACAAAACCCTCACGTACATAAAATAAAAATAAATATTTATTAGAGCTTGAGTATTATAGGAAAACTTCAAAATAGTCCCAGCCTTCCTTCTCGCTCCTCTCTGTCTCTGTCTGTCTGTCTGTCTGTCTGTCTCTCTCTCTCTTTCTCTCTCACACACACACACTCACACACACTTCATCATCAGACAAAAGATTTACACACTTAGAAAATTAACTCAGAATTTGGAAAAGGGTGCTTATGATCAAGTTAATTTGAAGGAAGAAAGCATGGACCATCAAGGCATAGTATTATATAATGAAGGAATGCTGCTTCCAGCCAGTTCTTTTTTTTTTTTTTTTATGTTTGTGTGATTAAATATAATAAAATGGTTTTTTCATGGACATATTGGGTAAGTATAGTTATCACTGAATATCTAGCTCTCTTGAAAGAAAGTCTGCCTACAACCTTTATAAAGGTAAAGAACAAGTTGCAAAGTCATTTGTTTCAGTATGCATCTATTTGGCTTAGCTGGCCTTGTGGCTTCCAGTAAACTATTACAGCCACATCAAGCGTGGCATATGAAGCTCCAGTACTGCCAATGCAGTGGAGGCAATAATTCAACCATCACATTGATGATACTTGGAAATATGTGCTGCAAAATTTTTCCATGCTGTGCTTGGTTTGGATACATACTCTTTCACTGAGCACTGATATTTTAGTACATTTACACATCCTTCAGTAATGATACTCAAGATCAGGGGATAAGGACCAAGCTCTAAATTAGCAATATGTTGAAATAGTATTTCTGAAAACCAAATCTGAATCAGCTAATCTGAAATGCTCAGTTAGGATGTGGGTAGTTCATAAGTGTCCTCAAAATATAGTTATACATTAATTAATCAAAAATCCAAAATTTGTTTAGGAACTTATAAAAAAAAAAAAAAGCACATGCAGCAATCATGCCTTGTTTTCATTTTGTGAAGGTGACATTCCCTTCCTAATCTCTTCATTTTTCTTTTACTTTAACCTAGAAAAAAGAAAGGAAATTACTGACCTATGAGCCATGTCATTGTTAAAGGGTGTGGTAGTTTACGTGTTGGTCCATTACTCAGCTTTTCTTAAGAAAATGGCACACACTTTTCTGTTGGTAACTGCACTAGCTGAATGTAATACATAGTGTGTTCCTCCACAATCACCCACATCAGTGATCACAGGGGTCTTTTTTTTCCATGATTTTGAACTCTATGTTTCTCAGCACTTGTTGAACTTGTGGGTGGATTTTGTCATTTGTGGACTGCCTAGTTGGCCACAGGATTGTCAGGCAACTGGAAATGTGAATTTCTACTGTTCGTGGGACAATGCTTATAAGCAACACAAATAAATAGGTTATTTTGTACCTTCTGAATTTTCTGTGCCTACTGTTACCATAGTGACAGACTTAGCTTTGTGTGAAGAAAGAAATGAATGTTTAAAGTACTTTCAGTAACTTTTTTACTGCCTTCTCTTTATTTGCCTCGACAAATTTCACTATGCATGTGAGGAGCATAAAAATAAATTTGACATTTTGATAAATTTGTCCAGAAAAAATATAGATTTCATCAATTATAAAAATAGGCTTGTCTAAAATGATTAGAATTCTTTTCCTCAAATCCATTTTTATATATAGGCAATATTATAAATGTCATCTGGCTATATAGGACAGTCAATTATATTTCTTCACATAATGATACCAAAACACATATTGTTTCTCTTCTTTACCTGAGAAATGCCCTTTACACTAATTGAAATTCTAAAACCAAAGTAGGCACATACTCAGAACCTAAAATGTAAACTACTGTTGATGGTGATAAAATATTCTAAAAGATCTCTGTTTAGTCACATTTAAAAACCACAGAGTATTTGAAACTGGAAAGAGAATAATTGGATTAGTCAAATGAAAATGTTAGTACCATAAAGTTGATGTCAGTCCACAGAAAAGTGTTGTAGTATGAATTTGCTCAGATTAATGATTTGGTCTTTACAACTTTGAATAACATGTAAATTAAAGAACAATTCCATTGGATAAGAAATAATTCAAAATTTTATGGAGTAAACATTTCTTTTTTTTTTTAACATGGACCAATATAAATACAGATTAAAAAAGGAAAGAATTTGCTAGAAGCATTATATGTGCTTCAATTTTTGAATAGCTGCTTATTTTTCACAAAACTACAATTGTTATCTCTTATCATGACCATAATAGTATAAAAGGACAAATCAATGCATCTTTTGTTGAACACTACATGTACAGTTCCTTCCTCCTTTCCTTCCCTCCTTCTCCTCCCCTTCTCCTTCCTCTGCTTCACCCATATCTCTATCTCCATCTCTTTCTTTCATTTTTTGTGTGAAGACAGACCTCCTGCCTCAACCTCTTGAAAATGTTGATATTACATCAGTTTACCAATATTGTTATATGATGGGATATGCCATTCTGTAAATATGTTTCTCTTATTGGTTAATGAATAAAGCACTGTTGGCCAATAGGAAAGCAAGATAGGTGGGACTAGGTGACTAGGAGAAGTGAGGAAGTAGTAGGGAGGAGTTCCAAGATGGAGGACCTACAGGGTAGGACGTCAGTCTCTCTTCAGTAGATGAGACCACGTGGAAATACTTAGATTAATAGAAATGGGTTAATATTTAAGACAGAGCTAGCCAATAAAAAACTAGTAACTGGCCTGCAGCTTTATATCAAATACAGGGTCTCTGTGTGTTATTGGGGCTGGTGTGGTGGTAGGTGGGCTGGCAGGGAAAACATACTCATAACAGTTATACTTGTTCTTAGAGCTATGCTTTATGACTAGTATATTATTGTTTTTTAAAAACTAAGGTATTAAGGACTACTAAGAAAATATTAATTGGAGTGGTATGCACCTAGAATTTATGGAAATCCTGTTCATAATGACATACAACAACTTTTGTTTGCCAGACATAAAGGGATGTGGACAAATAGCAAATGAATTGCTTGTCAAGAAGTTCAGAATACATAAGTATTTCTATATATAAATAATGTCATTTGAAGTCATTCCCAGTCTATTTTATCAAACCAAAATGTGTTCATTATCTTTTTGTCATTTTGACAATATTTGAGAAGAACAATTTGTTTTAAATTAAATGATTTATTTGGCATACGATTATGAAGGGCTCAGTCCAAGCTCTTTGGCTCCATGTTTTTAGAACACAGTAAGGAAGAACATCGTGATAGAAGGGCTGGACTCAGGAAATATCCTACAATCATGGCAGCCAGGAACAAAGAATGCAATGGAAGGAGTCAGGGTACAGATATACCTGTAAAGTGGCCTGCTTCTTCCAGCTAAGCCCTGCCTCTTTTGTTTCTACTGCAACCTAAAATAGCTGCCAGCTAGGGACCAAATATTCAACAACAGTGCTTGCAAGATACATTTCACATTGAAAACCTAACACAAGGATTTCATGTCTTACAATGTATAATATATTTCATGCATCTTGAGGAAATCTAGCCTAAGAGGTTACCTCCATCTTAACAGGTGACTTCCCATGCAGATCTAATAATGATCTACAAAAAAGCTAGAGTTCAAACACTATATGAAGCCAATGGCAGACTGGAGAAATAAACTGTCTACCCTGAATGTATTTTTATTCTTTTGTTCATTTTCAGTGGTAGATCTAAACCCATGGCCTGGCACATGCTAGGCACATGCTGCACTACTGAGTCATTCCACATCTCATAAATTTAATGGCCTCTTGTTATGTATCCAAAGTTTTGTCAGACTAGACAACAAAGAAGAAAGCAGAAAGTAGATGCCTTGGTAAGTATGAATATGGCACATCCAGATCACAGTGATCAAAACCAATCAAATGAAATCAAACTAGCCATTCATCACTAATGAGGTGGTGCTCAGAAACAGTACAACTGTGGTACAACTGTGAGAATGTCTTCTTCTGTTTGTGCTAAAGGAACATTCCACCAGATGCATAGCTCAAAAAGCATGGTTTGCCTTCTCAGCTCTGAAGTCCTAGAAGCCCAAGTCAAGATGAGGGTTTTGTACTCCTTGAGTTTTGCTTCCAAGATGCTGGAGGGAAGAGCAGATAAGCCCCAGGCTCCAAGAAGCCTCTTTAAACAGAACTTTAATCCCCTTTAAAATGGATGAGCCTTCAGTATTAATTCCCTCTTTAAAGTCTCACCTCCTGATAATATCACCTAGTTAACATTTGTTAAACATTTGTTCTGATTGTAGTGTTGTAATAGAAGAGAGAAAAGATGATACAGACAGAAGAAGGAGAGCTATAGTTAGCTGTGCCTGGCAGGGTGTGGGAGGAGAAAGGAAAGACAGGTCAGCAGCAAGGACTGTTGAGAGTAACTGTAGATTTTCACTGGGAGTATGTGGAAATGTTATTCTAGTTGCTTTCTTTTCTAAGTGAAATGTGAACAACTTTTCAGCAGAAGTTAAGGAGTTATCAAGGGGTTATTTAAATTTGAAGGAAAGGGAAAAGCTAGAATGACTCATGTGAAAGTCATGGACAGTTGGTTCATTGATAAAGGAATGTGGTGTGGTTTCCAGCCATCCTGAGGAATGTACTTGGAGTTTAAGATTTTAACTGTAAAGGACAACCAGACATCTGGCTTTTATGTGTGCTTCCATAGATGCAGGGATAGAGCAGGTGTGAGCTGTATCTTATCAGACTTGTAATTTTCCCTGAGTACTTAAGAAGGGAAAAGAACAATATGATTGAATATGTGTAAAGGACTAAATGTTTTTGTGCCTCTTCAGAGATGCTGTGTTAAAATATAGCTCCCAGACATTGGATGCAAAGTTATAAGTCTGTGATAAAGATTATATGAGGTTCTTAGGTCCTTAACCCAATAGGGCTGGTGGCCTTTAACAAATGGAAAGGACACCAGAGTTATCTACTGTGAGTGCCCAGTAAAGACTGTGTGGAGACTGTTGTGAGGAGTCTTTAAACAATGAGTACCCTGATCAGACAAAGTCCTGTCAGTGCTGCATCTGAGCAAAGGGCAGGGTGACAGTGTGTGCGAGGATGTAAATGGAATAATGACCAAGAGTCTAAGTAGCTAAGAGGAAACCGAACAAGGTAGCAGATAAATGCTGAGCTGCAAAATCAAATAAGGTCAATCAACTAGAAGTGGGAGGTCAGTTCAATGTGTATCTCGGAAGATAAGATCCTGGGTGATGCTTGCTTGTCATGGAAATCATGAAGGTGATGCTGTCCCTGATGACAGCCTAAAAAGTGAGTGTAGACAGAATAAAGTATGTATTAATTGCAAGCCTCAGGAAGTGGAGAACTCGGGTTACTGAATGGATTATACCGATACTGCAAGTTAACAACTTCTACAAAGGCAAAAGCCTTAGGAAGAGCTGAATGTGTGGCTTCTTGACACAATATTTGTTGCCTGTGGGCAAGGTCCTGCAACATAACACTGCAAAACATAAGAAATGGATGAAGGAATAAGAGAATAAATATGAGCAAATTTTCAAAATAATATAATCAGCAATTGATCATGAACTAAAATGAAATGGAGGAAAGATGGAGAAAGACCCAGAAGAGAATTCACTGGCCTCTGGCTTGATCTAATGGAGAGACCATGATGTCATTGCCATGGGAGATTAGATTAATTTTTGAAGAAATTATTTGATGTGACCTTGAGATACCTAACTATTGAGTACATAGCTAATATTAATTATTACATGGCTACGTGGAGCAAAATTTATTTACTATTTTTATAGTATTAGCTGATTATTTAAATGATTAGCAGTTTTTATAATTGGAAGTTAAATATGACCTTTTACATAGGAGCTTGTAGACACAGTTAATAGCATTGTTAGGGAAAGCACACTAATAATTCAGAGTGTAGATGCTTTCCGAATGTTCTACATAGATACAGAAAATTATTTTACAGAAAATTCATATCTTTCATCTACAAGCATCATATGATGTGAAACTCCTTTATAGCTTAAAATGGGAATGACAAAATATGGCTTATCATTGGGGGGTTCCATCTGTTTTTATTTGATGTAATAACATTTGCTACATATTGGTCATTGGTTCATTGGTTGCTTTTTGTTTTGTTTTCTGTACTTTGTAAACATGCCCTTTAGTCATGAAACAGTTTTTTATTGAACCAAAAATAGAGTAATGGTAGTACTGCAGAAAACCACAAAGCAAAAGGCAGACTGTCTCAGGTGTTTGACTCTAAGAGGGAGGAAGGTAGTCTCAGCAATATTCATGTAGTAGTCTTCGCATATAGATTGTGTTGACCATGTCTTATATTCATTTCTTTCATTCAAAGATGTTTAATGATCTTTTCAGAATTTGCCACTAATCTTAAAATTCAAGTGTTTATTATTTTGTATTATTCATTAACCATTTCTTTTTCCATAACAAAGGCTGGAGAAATAAATGGTTCAAAAAATGATGAGATCTGTTTAGCATCATCCCTAGAGTTTATTTAGTGAAATATGTTTTTGCTTTTTAGTCCATTTTCTGCTGCTATAACAAAATACTGTAGACTAAAATATAAACAATACAAGCTTGTGCAACTTTGAATTCTGGCGGCAACACCAGCATGTGGTCAAGTTGTAATTCTCAAGTTGTAATTCTCAACCACAATGTAAGAAAAAGGCAGGAAAGAGGGAGAAATCAGTTTAACTGACCCATCTCCTCAGCAACCCACTATGTCCATCTCTAACCAATGCCTCAGTTACAGCACAAATCTGCACATGAGAAAGAGCCTTCAGGAAAAAGCTACTATGTTATGGTCCCGCTTCACAAGCGAGTTGAACGGAGGGTGACATTTCCAATTACAGGAAGATACATTTAAACTTTTGTGACTTCTAATTTGTCTCTAAGATCATTATTGTGTGCATTCACCAAAATATATAGTAAATTTAACTATTGAATATAAATTATCATAATAAGGAGTGATTGTATGTATGAACGTCAAGGTAGGATGACTTTTTGATACCTTTATGATTTCAGGTAAAGATTTAGAAAGACAATTTCTGAGGTATATTAAAATTATTTCAGAAGTTATGGATTGTGTGTTAAGGAAATATTCTTTTTGGACCGTGCTCCTCGAATCACAGTTAAGTGAAAAGTGGTGTGAACCGTGTGATAAACGGTTATCTCTTTGCATCAGACAAGCCATCATTCCTAAGTGCATGGCTTTGCAAAGATTTATAGCTCCCTGCCTTCGTGCTGAGTCTCTTCAGCTTTCTGTGATACATTTCCACTAACCTGGAGGTTAAGGCATTTCTTGATCATGGGATATCTGCCTGCTGCTCAGCTCTGGAATTCTTTATAAAATTCCAGAACTTGGGTTAGAAATTGACTTAGGGAATCCAATAAACTCACAAGTCTTGGAAGTCATCCAAGCTAAATTTATAGACTGGAAGAAATATGGGCTTTCCATTGTTCTCTATTTCACCTTTCTGGGGTTTCTTTTGTGTCTATGTACGTGTGCAAGTGTAAATTTATCATTGTGCTGACACTGGAGTGGAAACAACCATTGAGGGGACCCAGGTCAAGAATTTTCACTTTGGATCTTCCCCAGTCTTTCAGAACTTTGACCCAAACTTGTTCCAAGAGTGAATTTCTCTCTGTAGGATGTTGATGTTAGAAAATAAAGAGTTGTTCTTGCAAGTGAGTTGTGTGAGTCTAACAGCTGAGATGATTGTCTGCCAGCTACGTACAACTCCCAGCTCTGTGTTCCTCTTCCTGCTTAGTTTTGGCCTGTTTGAGACAGGATCTGAGAGAACGTGATCCTAAATGTTATCTCAGTTGATTCTGTGACATGGTGATAAGGGAAAGGGAGCAAGCTTGGGTGTGTCTAAGAGACATCAGTCTTCTTTACATGTCTGTGATATAAGCTGCAAAGATCCAATCAGTATCATTAACCCTGCTATTGAAAACTTGTCTTGTGCTTGCAGAATGGGTTTGCTGTTGTGAGGCCTCCAGGCCATCATGCTGAAGAATCTGCTGCCATGTAAGTACCAGGACCCACTGCCATCTTCAAGTGCCATGGTTGCTGGCAGTCACCTGCCCTGTGCATGTTTCTGAAGCCTCTAATTGTTAACAGATGGACTGAAAACTCTCGAGAGGTACTCCCAGAAGCAGATTTATGGCTTCAGAGATCATATAGCGTTTAAAAAAAAAAAAATGCTCTGAACATTATTTATAATGGTTTTCCTGGATGATTTGCCTTCTTATTTCTCTGTTCTTCTCTATTCCACAGGGGTTTCTGCTTTTTTAATTCCGTTGCAATTACCGCCAAATACTTGAGAGACCAACTAAATATAAGCAAGATATTGATTGTAGATCTGGTATGTATGCCTGCCTAGGGTTGCATTTTCTGTGACTGTAGATAAAAGAGAGTGATGTGTATTTCTCTGTAAGTTGTCTTGCTTTTAGCACTTGCAAACAACTGAAGGGTGTGTTTCCTTTGAATGTGGAAACTCATTAACCTCAGGATTGCAGTTCTGCAACCATAAACATTCACGTTTCACTTTCATGGTGTTAACTGCAATTTAATGAGAAGAAGGCGCAGATCAGGGTGACTTTTATGATGCTTAAATGAATTGATACTTCCACAGTTAAAATAACCCAACAGAACCTGAATTTACTTTTCCCTGCAGAATATAGACTTTAAATAGTCAGATGTGCTGGGAGGAATGCTGTTGCTTTGGTAACCAATTGGCCACTTCCCCTGGTTAGCAATCATGTCCCTTGTTGTGCAACACTGGTGTTATTAAAACAAGTCAACATGTCATTCTGTGTGAAAAGATCTCAGGTCTCAGATGCCAGTTTGGGATGACTCCCTGCAGGAACCTTGAGTGGTTAGAAGTCAGAAGCCTTGGATTTATCTTGAATTTTAGCATGAAGCATTCTTACACAATAGTTACAATTTGTTTAACAAATGGTTTGTTTAAATGCAGATGACACTTGGCAGGCTGTCTAAAACGTATTCATGAATAATGAGCTGGAGATCTGCCCCATACAGAAAGGACCAACCCATGAAAGGACGAGGGAAAACCAGTGGTGATTTATGAGCCCCCTTTTCGGTTAGCCCGCACTTCACCAGGAGGTGTAATAGGTTGTCTGACAAAGCATAGGCAGGAAATGAACCCTGGCATCCAAGCCAAACCTGCTGCATCTGCACTTAATTAATTTTTGCAGGTGATAAAAGATTTAAAGGCAAAAAAAGCTAGAGGTTTCTTTTCTTTTCTTTTTTTTTTTTTTTTTTTTTTTGAAGTGCAAGCCCTTAATAGTTTAAATCTTGTTCATATCTGCACTCATAATTAAATCTTATTGGAAGTCATGACATCAACCTTCAGCCCCTTAGATTTAGTTAAGTGGGCACCCCCAAAGGGTGGAGAGACCACTAACAAAGTCATGTAAAGAAATATTTAAATAAAAATGAAGAATTTTAAAAAATGAAAGCTTGACAACCACATCTATGATTTGGTTAGAATAGATATTTTTCATATCGTGGCTTTTCTGCAGGCATTTTCATGGGAAAAAATGATGAATTCTAATTTTCCATATGTTTTCCAAACATGCTTAAGTTTCAAAGTAGGTCATAGCCTATTAACAGGCTGTGTTGAAGGCCAGAGATATAACACTACACAGTTCTTGTGACTTTGCATGAAGACATCCATACCTATTTTCTCAAATATATTTGAAATGATGTTTTTTAAGTAATTAATTACATTTCTAAAAGCCACTATTCTTGTAGTTTTGTAAGCATGGGATTAGAAAGATAGGCCAAAAATTTTGAAGAAAAGATGGCAAATGAAGATCCAGGAATTCCGTGAGTGGGCAAGGTGATTGGTCGGCTGTGTTCTTCTTAAGAATCATGGGCTATTCTAACTGTACAGATGTTTATTGAGTTGATAGCCTTTGGGTCTGACTGTAGAGATAATCTGATTTGATTTGTATATTGATTGACTTGGTATCTCTAAAGAGTCAGTTTCCTATAAGTTGCTGGCCTTTGACTGTGATTTTGCCCCATTTCCAATTCATAAAGGACCATCATTTCCCAATAGGCTCCCACAGATGAAAAGTTTTTGTTTCCGATCTTCTCAGTGTATGAAGTCTTGTCCAAAGGGTGGCCTCTGAGGTCACCACCAGCCCACACATTCTTGCTTTCGAGTCTTCCAAGCTCTGCAGCTGCAGGGTACTTTGAGGAAACTCCTGTTTCTTCCAGCAGCTGAGAAGGAAGTTTTCAAGACCCACAACATGCCAGACACCCTTTATCCTTGGGTCAATAGATCTGCTCTGCAAGTTATAGAGAAAAGATTCTTCAGTGAGAAAACACCTCCATCCTCTCAGGTCCACTAGCCACATAGGCTCTAGGGCCCTTAAAAAATAAAAAAAATAAACTATCATCTAATAGTTTGATCAGGCATTTTATATCCCAGTAAATATAAAGAGTTGCAAATCACCATCTATTTGGGTCAGGGCCTAATTCAGAGGCATTTTACATGTTAGGCAGATATGATTCCAATGATTTATGAAGTCTATTCATTCCCTTTCTCTGTCTGATGCACAAATCAGTGCGGAAAGTAAATAGGTGTATTTGCTCTTCCATTTTCAAGAGCACAGCATTGCCTTCTGGGTAGCAGCATGTCTGTGGAGTAGGCTTTCTTGCTTGAGTCATATAGATTTCAGGTAATGTGATCTAGAAGGCAATTTAGGAAGATCCCAATTTCCCTTAAGTTTTCTTTTCTTTCTTTATAATGAAAGGTGACATCAAATATCTTTATATTTTAGGAAATTCCATTGTTGATCAAAAACATTTAGCACTTTGTCTCCATATAATAAATAATTATAAAGGATAATATTAACTGGAAGAATAAATGATCTATTCAAAACTATTTTAAATAAGAATAAAATAGGTAGATTGTAAATTCTTATAATGAATCTATTTTAGTACATATTTTAACCAGTAAAATATTGATATGTACTTTTCCATAGTTTTAAGAACATCTTAGATTCAAGATCTATTTTAAGACTGTGCTGATTCATTTCATTTTTATGGTAATCTCTCAGAGGCAGAAGTAAGTTTCTTGTCTTAGTCTGATACTGTTGTTGCCATGGAGAAGCAAGCTCAGATAGTTCATGAGCAGTCATTAGTTTGAATGTTTTGTGACAAGGAAAATGGAGTAAGTAGCAGGAGGTACTCTCAACCCTACTCTTTAAGATGTAGCATCACACAGATTACATGGATTCATATTTATCTCTAAGTAATTGGCAAATAAATACAGAATTAATAATTAGTCAAGTATTAGAAAGGATTTGTGTGTTATTATAAATAATATCTGCTGTTTTTTTCTTTCACTGTGGACAAGATGAATTTCTCCCAGTGTGGACACTGACAATCACCCCACACAGTTTTGAACAGCACCTGATTTTGTACCAGGAGAAAAGTGTCCTCTTTTTTTATTCCCCCTTCTTCTTAAATAAACCTTTTCAATGGCACTAAAGAACTAAGAATAGTCAAAGCAGTGGGGTTTGTTTTGTTTTTGTTTTGTTTTTTTGTTTTGGTTTTATCTTCTGCTTTTCCAACTCTGGACTGTTTTATACCCAGAACAAAATTTGTCATACAGTCCTGACTATTGCTACTGGAAGGGAAGCAGGGATGTCCCTCAACTGTTGTTTTCTTTAGAGTTATTTTGGTTTTGTTTGTTTTTAAACACATTCGAGATAAGTAGTAGCCAGTACAAAATACATTGTGGCTTAAATTGTTTCATTTTTGTTCATATAAAGAAAAATAATTTTACTACCTTTTCCTTTCTTTTGAACATTCAGAAATCCAGTAATTAATATATTTCCAGCAAGTTATGTTTTTTTTTTTTTTTTTTTTTTTTTTTTTTTCTGGTGCATTTGTCTTTGGATAGAACAAGTTTCTGAGACAATTCCTATCTGCTTGAGTAATAGGATTTTCTGATCACTTTTGAGTATGTGTGATACGCGAACCACAGTGGGGATTACTGTATGTGTACACCATGGATAGTAAGCTCAGTTGGACGTTTTCAGCATCAAGGAGGCTTTGGAAGTATCTAGTAGAATTGGGGGCTGGAGACTGGAAAAGCAAAAGATTCTGTCCTCATCGAGGAGGATGGTTAGTTCCCAAAAAATTCACTTCGTAAGCTTGCTAAAAGGGTTAGAAAAATAAGGATATAATTCAACTTTGAATTTGCAGTAATAAGTGGATTCAATAACCAATTTCACAGTGTACTATATGTAGATATGGAAATTCTTGAGCATCAGAATTTTTTTTAGAGTAGAGATAATATTATGTCATATAAGATTTTTAAATAATTAATTCAAGGTGTTTAACATTGTGTTCACTTAGCAATGGTAGAAATCATTGCTTTAAACAGTATAAATCTTACTGATATAAAATAAAACCCAAATGTATTTAAATAGCTACAAAATACCTAAGCTCTTTATAACTGTATAAGTGAATAATGTAACAATAATATTTTTCTGCATAAAATGTGTAGGTCAGCATTCTTTAGCACTCTGCTTCTTTTTCCTCAGAAGATACTAAATGCATTACTAAAGTCCTATCTGAATTCTTTTTAATAGAAATATTTAAAAACGTTACTCCTTTTATTGTTTCCATTAGTTATGTCATTTGTGACATGTATCTATATTAAAAATAGAGTTACCATCAAGTTTTGAATCATTGTCACCCTCAAATGTCCTATAAGTTATTTATTCATTCATTGACAATAGAAATGTTTTTTGTTTTGTTTTATAAGAAGTTGGAGAGGTGTGGGAAAGACAGAAGGATGAGGAAGGAAGCTGGGACTAGAACCATGACACAATTGGTATCTGTGAGACATACTGGCCTGGGTTGCCTAAGCCCCTTTGCCATCTTCTTGCTTTGGCCCAAATGATTTAACAGTTAATGAGCTCATGCTCCTGTTTTTTCTATTCTTGCCATCACGGTTTTAGCAAAAATTGGTATGAAGTCCTTTTCCCATCTGGCATCTTTTTTGAAGTGACACTAGCTGTTCAGGGATTGCTATCTGGACTGAGTGGTTCAAGAAAGCCAATTTATTCAGCTGGTTGCAAAGCCTTTGACCTTAATGGTGGGACTTGGCAAATCAAGGCATACATGTATGGTTTAGTGTTCTGTCAAGAATTGTGAAAATACTCTGTAAGCCATAGGTCCTCCTGAAAAAGACTAGTTTGTAGTTTAAACTTTGGTCTTTCTTTTTCTTTTTTTTTCCCAGAGGCCAATGAGGCTAGTTAATTAAGCCTGAGGGGTTATGAACTGTTGGCAGTTAATAAGTCATAAAATTCCTCTATAAAACAGGATGCAGGATTCCATCACTGAAGCAAAGAGTACAAAGCGCCGATGTATAAATATCTAATTGTACCGAAGGACTGGGCTTTCTCAGTGACTGCTCATCTGGAGTCTCCAGGGCATGCTCGCTGTGGTTTCCTGATTTTAGAAGCCAGTTTTTTTTTTTTTTTTTTTAAATGAGAGCATTAAAGGGTAATTTGCCTGAAAGTTCAGGAAGGAGTGGTGTAGAAGCAGGCTGAAAGGGAGAAAGAGAAAGATGGGTGAGAAGACAGAAAATGAGGAAGGTGGGGTAGGAAGAGAGGAAACAGGAACAAGAAGAGCCGCTCCAGAGTCAGACTGAAGGTGCTTGTCATCTGTTTTCTTCTCCCTGTAGGATGTTCACCATGGAAACGGTACACAGCAGGCCTTTTATGCTGACCCCAGCGTCCTGTACATTTCACTCCATCGCTATGATGAAGGGAACTTTTTCCCCGGCAGTGGAGCCCCGAATGAGGTTCGGTTTATTTCTTTAGAGCCCTGCTTTTACTTGTATCTCGCAGGTAATTGCATTGCGTGATTACCCCTCATTTTCTTGTCCTTTGCTGGTGTTTTAAATTACACCAGATTACCCACTTGTCCCACAGGACCGGGAACCAGTGCAGAGCAAGTGCATAACCCAGAGCGCTGGCTGTCAAGCAGAGCTGGGTGATTTGACGCTGTTTGATGTTTATTTGGAGACATGTGCTTGTTTCCCCCCCTTTTGTTTCTTCCCTTTCTTCCCTTCTCTACCCACAGTGGTGTGTTTTTCTATTCCCAGGTTGGAATAGGCCTGGGAGAAGGCTACAACATAAACATTGCCTGGACAGGTGGCCTTGACCCCCCCATGGGAGATGTAGAGTACCTTGAAGCCTTCAGGTTGGTACTTCTTTCTCTCAGAAAGTTTCAGTTAGAAAATACCAAATGTGAAAGAGAAATGTGAATTCTCCACAAAGGAGATATGCATAAGAAAATAAGGTTTATCTAAACCTACTAATCATATTTCCCTCTCACTCCAAAGGGAAAAAATTTATTAATTGGCTTTGTCTGGAAACTTCTGCCTATTACAATAGGTGAAGCGGTTTACAATAGACATTCATGCATTAAATGTTCTGAGAAGACCTTGCATGATCTATGTAATTTTGTAGAACAAGTATTTCCCAAGCTAAAATCCCTTTGGAATTTTTAAGTCGTTGGCCTGTGCTGTCCCATCCAAGAGCAAATACTTTTCTGTATTTCCTGCTTATGTTAAAATATTAGCCAATTGTTTGTTTTCAGCTTATTTAGGAATAAAGTCTGCCACTTTTGTTTTTACTAAGCAAAGATTGACAATTCAAACAAGAAATAAAATCTTGTGTTCTGTCTCTATCCCACACATGGTCTGTCTCTTTCTCTCTGCCTCTCTACCCTCCCTCCCCCCACCCTGTGAAATTTTAAAAGAAATATCTTTTCTAGAATTAAATAATAGTAAAAACAATGTCTTTGGAAAGGTCTTTTAAAGAAAAAAAAATCTCACCTCATCTTGCAAGATCTAGAGGTTTAACTTATTAGTTATGCACAGCTTCCTACCTGTCTTATTTAGTTAACAGTAAAAACTAAACAACTGTATAAAACAAACATGAGAGGTACTCATAGTTTTGAAATTTACCATTTCAATATATTTGAGCAAAGGGGGATTCCAGGGAAAAGTTTCAGTCAGTAAATGACATTCCTTTGTGTCATGCAATTTTCATTTTCTCATCAAAAGGTCACTTATTAGAAAAGAGGGCCACAGGAATGATAGAAAAGTAGCTACATATAAAATACCAATACTTGACTTAGTTTTTGGTATATAAATGAAAATCCTGCCCACATTTTAGATGAACACTTTGGGAAAAAAATATATATACAAATGTGTTCACAAAAGTTAGAGAAACAAAAACAGAAACAATTTCATTTACTATAAGCTTAGGCTGTATTTGAAGAAAAATTGCTAATTAGCAGCAAGTCTAAAATACCACTTAAAAATAATTAGCATCTTAAAGGAACCCTAAATATTTTTAGATGTTAATATTATTATATTAACATATAAAATATAAACATACATAGCATATAAATAACATATATGGATAACATTTATGTTAATATTTTTAATGTATTTAACACATATAAAGTTAATGTGGCTTCATGACACATATTACATTATCAGTCCTATGTAGAAATGAATCTTGCATGCACAGTGGTAAAGGACAATTTATATTTTGCTACTATTTATACTCACATCAAAAAATGAATGTTAGATGAGTTTGTTTCCTTTGAACATAATTTCATTTAATAATAAACAAACAGATGTCAAGTGTACTTTCTTATTTTGAGAATGAAAGAGTCACTGAATCAAAAAAGGCACTCTACATTTGCTTGGAATGTGGATGAGTTATATTTGTAAACTGTTATGAACTCCCCAGTTCATTCAATGTTACCTGAGTTTAATTACAGAAGGACCTTATATACTACCAGAGGAATTAAAAACTGTTTATATAATATTCATAATTATTTAAAAATCAGGTTTTAAATTATAATAATTAGTTGAAAACTATTATTAGTTGAAAATCTATCGTGGTTGTATTTTAATGTTTAGTGTGTGAGTTAAGAAAGTAAGCAATTCATTCAAAGAATATTTCTTAAATGCACATTACGCCATGGACTGTGGTGCTTGGAATTCAGGACTGTCTTGCACATGGGCAGTATTAGAGAAGTGAAGTGTAACTCTTCTGAAGACAACATGGCCTAGGCAGAAATGGCCAGCACTCTGTGGAAGGTCAGGGAAGACTGTGAACTGTTTAGCCTTTTAAGTATGAGTAGAAATTTGCTAGGAGAAAAGGAACTTATGAGGAGGCATGAGATGGTCTGTCATCCTGTCATTACTTGAAGGGCAGGAAGGGACTTTGGTAGAAGGTGAATGGATCATAATTAATAGTCTTTGACTCTGCATATGTGTTTGTTTTGCTGTCCGTGGTAATTTGAATGAGAATGGCCACAGTAAGCTGAAACTTTTGAATACTTAGTTACCAGATAGTGTCCCATTGAGGAGGATTAAAAGTTGTGGCCTTGGTAGAAGAGGTTGGTCACTCTGGGTGAGCTTTGAAATTTCAAAAGACTCATATCATTTTGGCATCTTTCTTGTGGATCAATATATGAACTCTCAACTATTCATGTGACCATACTTTTGCTCTGCCATCATGGACTCTAACCCTCTGAAATTGTAAATTCAATTAAATGCTTTTATATAGTACCTTGGTCATGGTGTTTTAGCATAGAAATACAAAAAGAAGACAGAAGTGGATTCAGGTTATTGTGACAGACACGGCCTTATAATTTTCTGGATGACTGTGAACCATCAGACTAGAAAAGCAGTTGAATGCTATAAACAGGTATTAATGGGTAGCCTATTAGAAGCCTGGAAGATAGCAATAAGAACTATGTGGAAGCCCAGCTCCAGGGGCTTCAGAGGCAAGGAAGGACTTCCACAGCCACTGGGGCCAGAGAGTGAAGGACAGGGCTCTTTCCCAGGTCCTAAGAATTTGCCTGACTTACATTAAAAAGTAATGTTTTGGCAGAAGTTCCTGTCCTGAAAGCCACGCCTAAGCACCCACAGAAAGTTAGTATTAATTATAAATGCTCAGCCAATAACTCAGGCTTGTAGCTTTGGAGCCTGTCCTGGAATTCTCTCTGTAGAACAGGCTGACCTCAAATTCACAGAGATTCACCTACTTCTGCCTCCCAAGGGCTGGGATTAAAGGAATGGGCCACCACCCAGCTCATATTTTTTATCTATGCTTTGCTGCATGGCTTATCACCTTTTCTCATTACAGAACTCCCATTTGCCTCTCTCTGTGTCTGCTCACTACTCCTGACTCTGTCATTCTTCCTCCCAACATTCTCCATTTGACTCTTCTGCTTAACTTTATCCTGTTCAGCTATTGGTCAGGTAGCTTCTTTATTAAACCAATCACAATGACATATACTCACACTGTATAAAGGAATATTCCACAGCAATGAACCAATTGCTTTGGTAAAGATTTCAAGACAGCCTAATATTGACTCTGTTGCATAGTTATTAGTAATCACTCATATTCAGGTCTACAATTAAAATGAACAATTAAGGAGAAAACCCTATCAAAATGTATCCTTTGAAAAGGAAAAGAGAATTAGGGGTTAATATTAGAGACAAGGCTTATGCTGAAAAAGATGAGTTAAGGAGAAGCCTTCACAAAATGGAATAAAGGGAGGGGAGGGAGCCCTCAGGCAAGACCCCAC
Source organism: Phodopus roborovskii (assembly GCF_943737965.1). Classification (NCBI taxonomy): domain Eukaryota; kingdom Metazoa; phylum Chordata; class Mammalia; order Rodentia; family Cricetidae; genus Phodopus; species Phodopus roborovskii. The sequence goes on from NW_026125391.1 coordinate 13,363,947, forward strand.
CCAGCTAAGCTTTCAACTTGTGAAAAGAAAAGGCCTAAGTAACTTTCTGTTTCTAAAAAATTTTTTTACAAATGTGATTCAAGGGGGCCAAGCCCAACCTCAAGCCAGCATCTTCTATATGGTTCTGGCTTTAGAGTCATGGAGGAGGCACCAATTGTAGAGTCTTTCTCTACAGTTTAGAAGCAGTCCCTGCATGAAGGTTCTGAATGAGTAAAAGGCCCTGAGAGGCCATCACATAATGCCATCAAAGAGAAGCCTAGGATGGGCTGGAGGTGTCAGAGCCATGTGATATCTGCTAATCAAAGCAGAATACAAGAACCAGAAAGAGCCCAAGAGAGAATTATGTTTTAGGCAGCAAAGCTAGAAGGGCAGAGTGATCGAACACCTTTGACTTTAGACATGGAACTTCTGGATCTGGCATTTACTTTGAGCTTTGATCTTGCTTTAATTCGGTATTTCCTCACTGTGACAGTATTTCTTTCTTTTGAAATGATAATGCATATTATGTGGAATTGTGTGTAGAATGTGTGTAATTTGCTTTTTTGATGTACAAGAAGTAACAGGAAATTGCCTTGAGTGTCAGAAGAGATTTTGTACTTTGGGTTTTTAGATACTGTTGAGACTGACAAGTATGAAGACTTTTGAATTTGGACTAGATGTATATTTCATTATGATATGGCCACAGGCCCATGCAGGCCAGGGAATGGAAAGTGGAGGTTTGAAGGCAAATGACCTCTATAGGCTCTTATGTTTAAGTGTTTGGTCTCTGTTTGTAGAGGATTAGGTGATATGCTCTTGCTAAAAGAAGTATGTCACTAAGAGTGGGCTTGGAGGTTTTAAAAGACTCACCTTTTTGTAGTTAGCCCTCTTGGCCACCTACTTCTGGATCAGTATGTGAACACTCAGCTGTTACTGCCACCATGTATTTGTTATAACATTATGGACTCTAAGCCTCTGAAACCATAAGCCCAATTAAATGCTTTCTTTTATAAATTGTCTTGGTTATGGCAATTAATCAGAGCAATAGAAAAGTAAGACATTATTTAACATCTATCTATAAATTATCCATCTATCATCTATCATCCATTGGCATTTTTTAAATTTTGCATTTAAGTCAGATGGACTCCAGAAATAATAATAATTAATAATAATAATAACAACAACAATAATAATAAATGTTCATGTCACATATATATATAATAATTCTTTCATGTATATATTATTATATAGCATAACTGATATAGTAATAAATTTTGTAGTAATAAATAAATATTGGCACGCATGTATCTGTATTTTTGCATGTATATGGGGCAATTCTGTGCATGTGTGCTGCTATGTGTCAAGACCAGAGGCTTACTGACAACAGATATCTTCATCATGAGATTCTCCACTGAATTTACTGAGACAGGGCCTTTTGCTAGACCAGGAGCTTACAGACTATCTCTTTTAGGCTAGACAGATTGTTCTGAGGGTGTCCTGTTTCTGTCTCCTTAGTGATAGGGTTACAGAAAGACCACCATGCTTCCTTGGATTTTAAGTAAGGTCTGAATTCTGGTCTTCATTTATCTTCTACTCCATCTCCTCAGTCTCACTCTCAGGAGTTATTCTGAAATGTAGGATTAGAATCCAATATGTTTCTGTATTTTTGAAATATTCCTTACAGGTTTGTATGTCTAAGAGCCTGCTCCCATACTAAAGGTGTTTTGGAAAGTGGAGAAACCTTCAGAGAATGATGGAGCCCACTAGAAGTTAGGCCATTGTGGGTGTGCTGTTGACTTTATAATATGCATTCTTTCTTGGTGCCTCCTTGTCTGTGAAGTGAGCAGCTTTATTCTTGTCCCCTGTTGTAATGCTCTGCACCATTACAGTCCCAGCTGACCTTGGATGGTCATTTTCCCTTCTCAGTGGAATACTTCAGGTGTTTTGTTACAGTGGCAGGCTCATGAATAATAAATAAAAGAATAATAGTTAACCTTTAAAACAATACTTTTCCCCTGCATTTAAATGGAAAATGTTTCAGGTACCCATGTTTGAGTGTAGACAGTGGAGGTAGGGGAACAGGTAAAGAGTATATTCTCTCTCTCTCTCTCTCTCTCTCTCTCTCTCTCTGGCTGTTATAAGTATCTTTGCAGCAAAAGTCTCATTCTCAATGAAGGTACTGATATAATATGATGAACTGTATCAAAATATGTATTTAACTCTGATTTATGTTATGTTCTTTTTCTATGGACCAAGATGAAAATTGTAGATAGACAAGCATTTTCATGTTTACTGTGTTCTTCATTTTAAAAATTAAACAGCTATATTATTACAGCTAATCTGTTATTTATTACAAGCAGTTATCATTGATCTCTGGGGTAATTAAAGAGTAAATCTATGGTTTTTCATAAAAAATTTAGAAAATATTCAAGAATATTAAATATCTTTTATGGTCAACTAAGATATGTTTCCAAGGTTACAATTTATAAGGCAATTATGGCTATTTATAATGAAGTCTTATATGCCAAGTCCTAGTTTAAAAACTTTATAAGCGTTATGGTTAATTAAAATTCTGAGCATAAGTCACAGTATCACGAACTGGAAGAGCCATGACCTGAACTTTTATGTTGGGTCTAACCTCTGAGCTTTTTTGTTTTACCACATTGATACTCTCTTATGTCCTGAAACACTAAGGAGTGATAAAGCAGAGCAAATGTTGCGAAAAGTTAAGGCTTTCATACACCCTCTGCTGCCCAACCTACACAAAAATGGTATCTATGTGGCAAAGAGTTCCTCCAAGACACTGATTGACCTTGTCAGAGCAGAGACAAAGTAAGAACTGTAAGAGGAGAAGTACATGACTCAGCATAAATGAGCCCAGAGATGTTTGAGAAGGCTACCTGTAACTTTGGACATCCTTTCTGTTACTAAGAGAAAGGCAGATGCCTTCTATTCCTTCAACAGATGTCAGGGTGCCTACTAAACACTGCTCAGTCATTTCAGAGGCCTCTGCAATGATCTCAACTTCTTCACTGTGCCTTACGTGCACCAGGCCCATTGTTTTTATAATGCCTAGTTCTTTGTTATTGATTTTTATTAAAGTGACTACCTTAGTGCTAAAATTGCTATTGTTTGTTTTCAGTGTGCTGATGCAGTCTATATGTTACACTTCTAGTTATACTTAATGAAGAAAAATTCTCCAAGTAGTTTCCTTCCTTGTAACAATTTTCAGTGCAGAAGATAGTGGCAGAACTTGAAATTTTGCCTATGTTACTGAATGAATGTGTGACAATTCTTATGTAGTCACTATTTTTTTTTTAATTTTTGAGATTATAATTGTTTCATATCTCCTTAACTCTTTTTTTTTCATCCAAACCCTCTAATATACCCTTTTGTATTCTCCTTCAAACTCATAGGTCCTTTTTTTCATTAACTATTATTACACACACATACAGATAAGTATATACATATATGCATTCCTAAATACAACCTACTCAATCTATATAATATTACTCACATATATTTGCAGGTTGATCATTTGTTATTTGATAATCAGCTGGGATGCTATTTCCTAGAGAAGGCTATTTCTCCCATTATCAGTGTTTCTTGGTTGCCATTGTGTTGGGTTGAGGTCACATGAGCTTTCTCCATATAGTTTGGTGTGTCTATCACTGTCAACCTTGTTAAGCCCGTGTTTGGGGAGCCATATTGGTATCTTATGGATGTAGCTTCTAATACTAATGAGACACAATGTTACACAAAATTCCATTTCTATTACTCTTAGAATCTTTCTGCTCCTCCTTTTGCAGTGTTCCCTGGGCTTTAGGTGAGACGATGATTTGTAGATGTAACTACGGGGACTGGGCTCCATAGCTCTGTATTTTGGTTGGTTGTAATTATCTGTTGTGATCTCCATCTGTTGCAAAGCAAAGTATACTTTGCTTGGGGTGATATGTGTATAAGGACAAACATTAGAACATAGTTAGGGATTATAATGCTTTAGAAAAGTGATGTCTGTAGTTTCTACTCCAGGATGTGTGACTTCCCTAGTCCTGTATAGTTGGCTAGATTTCCATTACCAGTTATGGTTCCCCTCTTGTTGAAAAGGTCATAAGTCCAATTAGAGAGCTGTTGGTTGTCAACAAGATATGTGTGTCACTATTACACCCTTAGGTTAGCATGTCATGCTTGTTGTTGATGTGGTTCATAGGTATCATAGTTGGGTAGGACTATTGGTTGCCTTCCTCCTTTGGAAGTTTGCATGGAACTTTCAGGTACTATGGAAATACTCAAGGATGGGGCCTTTTTGGTCAGTTGCAGTTCAGAGGCCTCTGGGCCTCAATTCTGAAGTGAGTGGTATCTTCAGCAATAGTGACTTACCCTCTAGCTCTGGGGAAACCAAGGACAATAACAATAGGATGTATGTTTTGTAGGATGTATGTTTCGGGACTTCCTTGGACAGCCCTGACGGACAGCTTAAAATAGCACTTCTCATGTCTGGTGTTGGGTTTCTGTTAGGTGGTCTTCAGCTCTTGGAGGTAGCATGTCAGTTCCACTGAGAAAAGTTCATATATATATATATATATATATATATATATATATATATATATATATACACACACACACACACACACATACATATATATATGCATATAATATAGTATATATATTCATATATGGTATATAATTGCATATACAAAACTCATGTATTATAAGGGTTTTTTAATTAATTGATTCTTTGTGGCTTTCTCAGAATCCTTGTTGTTATTTTACCCTCCTCCTTTCATGTTTACCTCCACTCCATGCCTCCCTGTTTAATTTCAAAAGAGAATCACAATGGAGGCCCTTCTATGTCCATATGGTCCACATCCATGAACTTAATAGTAAGTGGATAATATTTGAAAACAACTGTACAGAACATGTTTAGACATTTTTTCTTGTCTTATTCTTTAAACAATATAGTGTTGTAGCGTTTACATTATATTAAGTGTTATTTGTAATCCAAGAGTGATTTAAAAACTGTTGGAGGAAGCTGAGGAGGTAGCCTAGTGGAGGAATGCTTGTCCATCATGTAAAACCCTGAGTTTGATCCCTGCCACTATAAATTTCATTGGTAGATTAATTTGAAATATATGAACAGATGACCACAGGTTGTACACAAATATCACATAGTTATACAATAAGGATATAGGGGATGTAAGCTCCTGCAAAATTGAGTTTCTACAGGAAAAAACTGCCACGGATTCTGAGTAAAGACTATACCAGCTCCCAAAATGCAAGTCGTTTTGGCATATGCTAAGGGTGTAACTTAGCAAGGGTCATAGAGCTGTCATTCTGCATTGTGTAAACGTGTTTTGATTTTATGGAACAAATGCCAAGCCAATGCATTATATTCTATAGCTACTTTCATGAGTATTTGCCACTGATGAGACTTTCCAAAAGACAAATGTCTGTAACATGAGCTATGCAGAGAAAATCATCTCAAGGCAAAATCAACTCAGAATAATTGGAGTTGACTGAGGCTTCTCAATGTGCTGAGAGGGAGATTTTAGAGTTATAGTCCTTGATAGTATTACTGTAAACACCATTTTCCCCCATTTTGCTGGCTTATGAAGTACCTGTTTCATCAAAATGTGTTGTACTTCATGTTGCAGACTTTGCTAAACACCTTTGGCCACCTAAGCAAATAAAGATGTTAGAAGGACAGCTTCTTGTTTCTAAGCTAAAACAGTCAAGCCACTTGAGGACATAAGGTCATTCCATCGCCCTCTGTCTCTTCCTTCTGTCTTCAGTTCATAATTATTTGCTTACTTCATAAGTGAACTTAACATTTATTATTGTAAAACTGTCGTAAACATTCTCAGTTCATCATTCAGACTTTCAATTCTGTCTTCCAGACAAGTTCTTTAAAATAGAAGTGCCGTCTGCCCATGATCCCTCTACTGGTTTTGAGAATGGAACGGGGCTTTGCTGTCATATTCCTAACACACACACTCTGCTGACAACTACTAAATAATGGTCTGCCTCGCATGTATGTTTTTGCCACAGATCAACAGCAGATCATTTAGAACAAGACACATAAATAATTACATCTTATTTTCTCTTATTGTTATTTGATCAAACACGTCACCATTTTTAATTAATTTTAGAAGACTATTTCCAGAATCCCTTGTTACATTCACAAACTAAAGAAAAGGCCATTTTTCCCCCTCTAAGAAATTTGTAAATAAGATTACACACGAATGCTCAAATGCTTAGTTTCCTCATGCAGGAAATATTGTTCTAATTTTAATATAATTTAATTTTAAATTGTTAAGAAAACAATACTAGTGGAACAAGAATATAAAATGATGATAATAGCAATATAGAGCATACATTGAGGTTGTAATATTTTGGTAGTTGTTTGTTTTCAAAATACTTGGTGCTTTTGAAAATGCTGTTTTTTTCCAAGTGATGACACCAAGGCTCTTAATGCTCCCTAGGTCTGTTGATATTACACTCTTCTAAGTGGTGGTCAGCACTTTGCTGGCAGTGCTCTCAGGCATCCGTGAGAAGATACTTATTAGACTAGACTACAGGTGACAAGATAATAATATGGTAAGGCTGTGTTGGCAAATGCTTGGGCTCCTCACCAGGTAACAGTGTAACATTTTGAAATTGGAAAGTGCCTCTTGGACTTTTACTTCCTCTCACATATCTCTAAGAGGCTTCTGTCCATTTGATACAGTGAATTTATCAATTCAAACCAGACCCCTGTGACCTCCATCTTTCCTGATCACAGTGCATTTATTTACAATATAATTTTTTATGTTTATTCAAACAAACATGTTCTCACATATATTGTTAGATTTAAAAGTTAATTTTTAATAGAAAACAGAATGAACCTTTAGATCTCATTTTGAAAGAAGGAACGATCTCTTGTCATTTGAAGCTCAGTTTCAATAGCATCAAATGATTTTGGGGTCTTGTTTTGTTTGTGAGTACTGTGGCCAATGCTGCCTGGTGTTGGAATGACCCCTCCCATCAGTGACAATAAGTATATTTTGCTTATGATATTGTGTTCTTTCTCAAGGATGCCCAAGACATTTTAGGAATGAGGATAAAATTTCTTGAAACAATTTGCCAATATGAAATACTGTACTTATCAAATTGGCCTTGCTACCTTCTTTCCCAGACCATTTATCATAGCTTACAAATCAAGCCCACATTTTCTCTCTCTGAAAGACTCAGCTAATAAATACGATGTGGACCTCAAATCTGAACTTGTCACTCAACCCTGAGAACAAAGCAGTGATGACTTTCATCTATTAAAGTTTGATTTCAATAGAAACCAATACATACAAATTTATAGCTGTTGTGAACTACAGTTTTATTCATTATCCCTATTCTGTTCTCTATATTCAGAATGTTGAGATATTTCAAGAAAAGTGATCAAAACTGGTTGCAAAACACACATGAGTAAATTTTAGGAAATTGTCAGCTCTATCTGCTCTTTTGCTCTGGGAATAAACATAAGAGCATTTTTTTCATCTGTGCAACATATTGTACCAATTTTCATCAAAAAATTGCAATTTCTATAGGTGTGTGTCTCTAGATACCCTTAGAATTTCTGCTCTTTGACCCTGAGGGAAAATTGATCTTATGCACACCTGTCCTCTTCAGGAAGCTTGCAAACTTGATTTCTGAGCTGAGCATCAAAGAGATATGATGTTATTAGACAGTATGGAGCTCAAGTTATCAGAGTCCAGGAAATATCTTGAAGCCTTTGGTTTTGGAATGAATGATATCTTCAGTGGACAACTTCTTAAAATAGTTCAAATGCTATAATTTACTTTTAAAATTTATTTTAAAGGGGAAGATAAACTATTAAAATTTTAAGAAAGTGTTTTTCTTTGTCAAATGAATGCTAAAGCCTAAAATTTCCATGAATTTGTGCAATAATTAAACAATTTTCCAAACGATAAGGTGTCATTAAAAGAATGGTTATATTTCTTAAATGTTTCTGTACTAGTCCTCCTAAGACAGGAGGTCAATTTTGTGCTTAGAAATGGTGTTGGTGGTACACGCCTTTAGTCCCAGCACTGGGGAGGCAGAGGCAGGAGGATCTCTGTGAGTTCAAGGCCAGCCTGGTCTACAGAGCTAGTTCCAGTACAGGCTCCAAGGCAATAGAGAGAAACCATGTCTTGAAAAACATAACAAAACAACAACAACAAAAACAAAACAAAAGAAAGAAAGAAATGATGTTGTCATTTTTAAGATGAAAAACTGAATCACAAAGCCCTCACTTTGCACAGAAATCTTCCCAGTGTATGTGGAGTTCCCTGAAATACCAAGACATGAAATAGAGTCCACAAAGTATTATATGACGTTTCCAGGCTAGAAATAACATATCCGCTGGACTGTCAGTTTAAATGATTGTGCTATTTATTAAACAGTTGTTTGTGATATAGCCATAATGGAAGATAAATATATTGGAGAAATTATGAAGTTTAACTGTTGTAATTTGCTCTTTCAGAGTTCTAAGATTTTGCTGCATTTACTGACAAGCAAAGTTCTGACCCAAACAAAACTCACTCAACTCACCCTTGTCCCGCAGCCAACTGCTCCCAGAGCTCAATGACTTCGTGTTTTAGTGTGGCTCATTTTTTTTTTTTTTTTAACTGAAGAAAATTCTTTTCTCATTCCATGACTTTACATCTAAAGTTTGCCAAAACTAGATTTATTGAGATGATAAGTAATGTGGGAAAAATAGAGCATTTCGATATACTGTGAATATAAATCTATTCTCCTTTTGTGAGAACTAAATAAATATTATGATTTACTATGGTGAATTTACTCCTCGGGTTCCTCGGGTGGAGAAATCATACTTGTGAAAATCCTGCTTCTCCCAAGTCTGAAGGGCAGGGTTGAGTTTCACAGATGATGGAGTGGCAGAACCTTTAGGGACAGATCCAGTATGTACAGGGCATCAGACCCTCAGTTTTCCATCTCTTATCCCCATGACTTGATATCACATAGATGAAACTAGCACATTGACATCTGTTCTCATTTATGTGGGTATTTAAACTCTGGTACCTTGTGGAAGGCGAAGGCTTATCCCGGTATCTGGCATAAATCTGCCCATCTTTCTTGTGGGCGCAGCAGAACTGGGTACTGGCTGTCTAAACATGTTCTGAGGAACAGAACTGATGTAAAGCCACAAGGAGGACAGTGAGTTTACGAACTGCAGGAGGAAGATGGTACAAAGCATTCTTAACATAGTAGCTCATATTTCATAATATGGGAACCATGAGGGGAGATTAATGTTTGAGTCTGTCTTAAAGCTCAGGAGAATTTTAGATCAATCCACTTCTCAATTTGAGGATTTTTGCTTTCAAATGCAGTCTTATATTTTCTACTGAAGAGATATGTATCATTGCACTTAAAATCAAATGTTGATCTCCTTAGGGTGTGAATATTTACCTTTCTCACAGCTTCATGAAATAATAGCAATATTGAAGTTACTGAAGTAGACTGAGTCTCAGAAACAATGAGCTTTTTTTTTTTTTTTTTTTTTTTTTTTTTAATGAAACAGGAGAAAAGGTCAAGGCTTGTTCAAAACCTGCGATGGAATGACATAGACGCGCATTTAGCGTATTTCCTCTTCGATACTTGTAGTTTGAGACACTGTCTTTCAGATACTGGATGGAATGGATGGTCCGCTCACCCCAGTGCTTTCCATGTGTGCCAGTCCCCTCCCCAGACATATTTCTGCGGCTTTAACACTCTGTGTGTCCAGAAATTCCAGTGTGAAAATACCACTTCAGAAAAGCAATGACTCCTTACCCTTCAGCAAACATAATTACACTCAGTGTTCCAGCAGGTGGAAAGGCAGGGATAAACTTTGTTGACTCCTTTAAATAACATATTAATTCCTGAACTACTCAGACAGCTAAGGTCTGCCCAAAGAGTCAGTATATTCCATTTGATTGAGTTTTTAAGACAAAAAAATCAAATATTTATGTGTATAATCCAATGAAAGTATTTAATGGATATGAAGGTTTCACTTAATTTGCAATACTGGTTTCAATATCATGTCTTTGTTGTGAAATTCAGTATGGTCTACAGGCTTGAAAAGTTACAAGGTGAGGAAGGCATTATCCCATTGTCAAGGGCAAACACAAAATCCTGGGTCAAGAAGCACTTATATGGCCCAACTTAAAATTTCCTTGTTTCATAATCTTTGGAGAAGTGTATTGTTTCTTATAAAATGCCCACATGCTCTCCTTTGGAAGGGCTTCTAACTGTAACTGAACCACAAGGTTGCCCCCTGGTGCTTTATGTATTGTTTAATTGTTTGCCTTTGGTGAATGTTTTTATTAAAAGCCTGTTATTTAGAGTAAGACCAAAGTGTCATTTTAGGAACAACAGGGGCAGAACTGTTTGGTGTAATAGTTCTTTTTCATGGGTGTGTTTAATGCACACTGGATGCAGCTAATGAGCTGAAACTTCTTCTTGTAATACTTCAAAAAGAGCAACAACAACAACAAACAAAACCCTGCATTTTTATTTTCCTCTAATAAAAGGTGACTGGATTGGCTGGAGAAGCCACGAGTGAGTAAGGCTGTGCTCTAGCCAGGAGGCAAGAAGGGTGTCTGTGTTTTCATCTGTTCTGTCTGTCTTTGTTCTAGGAGTTGTCTCTAGTCACATACCCATCGGTGCACATGGTCCTAGGGTCATGGCAGGCAAACGAGTATGTGAGCTTCTTGGAGTGTTTACTAGGCCCATTTGTGTTTCAGCATATTTCCGAGTGGCATGGATGGGTCCTGGTGTCTTCTGACTCTTTCTAGCATGGTTGCCAGGAACTGTGTGCTACTCAGATTATTCCCAGCATACCTTAGGCCTGGAGAGTGTTTTGAGTTCAGTGACTCTAAGCCTTTAGTTTCTTTTCTCTGAATATTCCCTTGCATGAAGCCATATTGTGACATCTCTCACTCAGGAGAAAGTTCAGTGTTCCCCAACAGGTCCTCACAAATAGCCAGCAAGAGTTATTTTCATTGTTTAATTGTCTTCTTCCAAAGCTAATCTGGGGCTGGGACCCAGCCTCCAGAAAAAAAAAAAAAAAAAAGAAGCCAAAGTACCACGATACAATTTCTAGGACCTAAATGATCTCATTAAATTCCGACTCTAGATATCAAGTAGACATTTGAGGAAATATGATTATTGACAAAACGTAAGCCTGTTATACACTATATCACTTCAAAAGGAGAAAGGCCATTAGGACATAATTACATCAGAAACAGTATACACGTTGGGCTGGTTTATAAACTGTCACTTTCAGATGTACGAAGACATATAAAAGTTTCCAAAGGTCCCATTATGACCCTATATCCAACAGTATTCTCTGACAAACTAAATAAATTACTGCATGTATTGGACCTTTGAGGCTTGGGGCAAAGAATGGAAAAATTATTTACAAAAGCTTGAAAATATTTAATCACTGGAGGCAGGGGGCAACGGTGTTTTAATTAGCAGGTCCTCGGGCCATTGGCTGACTGGAGTCTTTCTCAAACAACCACACAAATGCACTGAATAGCTGTTTGCCAGCCTTAGGGTCAGGCCTGAGATGAAACAGATAAGATAATTGGCTCTAATGAAATCCAGAAGGCCTTGGCTTTCTTGTTTGAGCTTGGATTTGAAAAGTGCGTGTGGAAGTGAGGCTTAATTCAAACCAGAACTGAGCTAGGCCCGTTTTTCAGTGACTTTGATATTGTTTGAAGTTCTGAAAGTGTTCGCCACACCACTAGCCTGCTGGGCTGGGCCTCCCTGGTACCCTTAATTACTAAGCTTTATTGCTGACTTTACTGCACAGGAAAGGGACCATTATATGTTCCATCAACATCAGCTCTTCTCAGATTGGAGGAAAGGGCAGGGTTAAAGGCCACTGTAGGAAGGCAGCGACTTCACTTTGAGGTACTCAGATCATTTACCAGTGTTAAATTTCAGTGTTATGTACATACATTCCTCACAACACAGAAGCCCAATTTCCATTTTTTAAGCAAATGATTACTTCTCTAAACATTTTTGCTGTGCCTCTTCCCACTCCCCCACCAGAGAGAAAAGTGACATTTAGGGGCTAAAATGATTGCACATTATATTCTGAAAAGAAAAACTAAAATGAAAAACAAAAACTGTCAATGCCTCACAATTAATCATCACTCTAGCGGATCTGGTTGGATTCTATAATAAGGGGGATTATTATTAATTCACCTTTGAAGTAGAAATGAGTGCGGAACCCTCCTGGGCTGGGAGGGTTATCCTGACACCCTGAGGAATAAAAACCCCTGCGGCGAGCCTACAAAATTAAATGCCCACTTCCAGAATCTCTCACAAAGAGACTGCACAAAATGGCATGCTTCCATTCCAGTGGGAAGCCAAAACACAAAAACATGGAGGTTTCCTTTCCAGGATGAGCTGAGAAGTGACAGGGGATCGCAAGCTCTCCAGTCTCCTGGCTGCTCCTTTTGCTATCCACTTGGAAAGGATAGATTATGCATCTGAGAGAATAAAGAGTTCTCCCATCCTTAGCTCTCTCAGAAATTTGCTTGTGCTTGAAAGCTATAGGACTTGTACTCCCCAACCATTTCCTGCTCTACTTATCCTATCTTTAAGTAGAAAATGTGTGTGTGATACCCCAAGTCTTAAGTATTTATGAAAGAAATTAACTGAGTATTTTTGCATTATCTAGGTAAGTGATTAGTGTGTTCTAATAGTAACCATGATGCTGTGGAGAACTGGCACCTCTCTCTGAGTATCGCTGACCTTAAGCAAGCAATAAACAGTCAGAGAAAACAGTATTAGGAAGACAAAACTGAGATGTACTCTAGCCTCTTTCTTTTCTTGGAGACATGAAAATGAGCCTTCCCAGAATTTTTCCAATCATGAACATGATATCAGCTTGGACCAGAAAAAGATAAAGCCATAGTGTGCTCAGATATTTTGAAATATTAACTTATTTTTCATTAGGTACTCTTGTAGGCTGAATGTTTGCTCCACCCCAACCCATTCATATGTTGAGACCCAATCCCCAGCATAATGGTACTTGGAGATGAGACCTTTGAATGGCAGGTAGGGCCTAAATGTGGGGCTAAGGATGATGGCCTACAAATATTCCATCATTACCCTTGTCAGAAACTACAAAGAACAAGAAAGCTTATTAGGTCACTCACACACCAAGGAAAGATCTGGGGAGTACATATTTACAATCCATTAAGAGAATCTTCAACAGAATCAACTGCCCTAAGTATGCCAGTTCCGTAATCCTTGTTTTCAGGACTTGTTTAAGATGTCAGCCTAGCTAGGGTAAGATGGATGATAAAAGACTTCTGCAAGATTAAATAGCCCACTAATAATTGTACTCTGATGTATCAATGAAAGTGTTTCCCAAACTGTATTTGCTAAATACTAGATTTAAGGAATATTAATACCTGTAGAAAAAAAAGTAGTAGAAAAAACTCTTCTTAAAATATTTGTCAATGCACAAACTTTTATGAATTATTTCCTCAAATTATTTAATAATTGAAATCTAAGATGTTCTCAGCTTTCCCATTTAAAGAACCGATAAATGAATATGAGACTACCATTCCACCAAATTTGGTATTGCTTAAATTCCTGATAGACAGATAGAAACATGATGAGTGTTTTAGGTAGTATCATTAATTCAACAAGCATGATATAAAACTAAAGTTAACCTACCAGTAAGAACCTTACTATTTAATAAAAAGTAAGTATATGAGTCTCAGTGTATAGTACTGCATTACCAAATGAGCTGGTAATTTGAGAAACCATGTTTCTCAATGATCTGTGGATGATCTCTGTGTATTTTGAGGATTGCATGTAAGCAGTTCCTGGATAAAATGCCCTCATAAAGATAAAGGATGAAGGAGAAGCAAAAATCAGCAAGTGAAGCAAGAGTGGGTTGGCTTCCTTTGCTATCACTGTGAAATCATCCAGTGAATTTTCTTAGTATAAAGTTACTGCCATTCAAAATTAGAGCAAATTGGCGATTTTTGCAGTCTCTGTGTATATTTAATTTCAGTTTAAATATAGACACATATCTCCCATGTGTGTTTCAGATCAGATACAACACGTTAAAATATGGATTGGTTCTTTTTAAAACTCTGTAATTAACAACTGATTACAGTGTGAACATATAATTGGTTTTATGAGGAGAACCATTTATGGATTTACAAAGTTTTAAAGCTTCATTTTTTGATTTACAACGCTATTTTGCTGAGGGAAAGAAAAAATTATTTATCTGTGTGTCAATGAGAAGACCATGTAAAGTGACGCTTGCCCTGTGAATATTTTATATGATAGGAACAGAAAACACGTGCCCTGATAAGACAGGAAATGTTAGAATCCTTTACTCTCCCTGATTCAAAAAGAGCGTGGATTTGGCCGTCAATCCTCTGGGTACATGGAGTGTTAGCAGAATTTTATTCTGAAAGATCGTATTTCTAGATCTACAGATGTTCTGAGCTTTATCAAACCACAGCTGTGGTTGACACATATTTATTCAAAAGATATTATAACTATCAAAGTCCTGTATCGGCAGAGTTCTTTGCTGTTTTCGCAAAGCACATCCATTTTACAGCAGAAGCACCAACGTCTTTAGGGCATTCCTAGAGCTGAATTATAGAAATGAAAAACAAGCAAAGAAACATTTACACCGAAGTGCTCAGAGTGGTGAGATGAAATTATGACAAGTGGCTGTTTGTGTCATTTTGTAGGTGTTCCTGAATGGAGGTTTCTCTGGCCACACTGAATCATATGACTCTACTGGGAACTTACAATGTGGTTGTGAGGCCTGCTGTTTGTGCCCTTTGCTTCTTTTTCAGGGAGAGCAAAACTGATCATAGAAGGAAGGGTTTTCTCCTGTAATTTATCTCTTCTATGGATTTAATGGGTTTGTCTGAGCCCAGAGCACTGACAATGTTCCCCCTGAAAGGTCAAAACCTTTCTATCATACCCTTTGTCTTTCCCCACCAACCTTAAGTTTGGGAAAGACCTTTCCCTAGAGTACATGGAAATTAATGTCATGGTGAAAACAGTTGTGTGGGTGTGCCTTCATCATTCATTCAAAACAGAAAACTAGTCCATCACCATTTCTAACTCCTGAGGTTGATGTATTAAAATATTATGAAGTAGGGGGCTTACAAGAAATGCAAAGTAATTTTTTACAGTTCTGAAGACTATGATGTCTGAGATCAAGATTCCAGCAAATTCTGGTTCTGGTAAGGGTTGGTTTTGTGTTCTGCTTTCCTGCTGAGTCTTTGCTCTGTCAAAGTGGAAAGGTACCTCTCTATGACTAATTCCCTTATTTAAGGCTGCAGCCTCATCAGCTAGTCATCTTCAAAGGCCTACATCTTATTATTCCAACCCTTTATGGTATAGGATTTCCATGTACGAATTAAGGGACATATTTCAGACTTTCCTCTCACCAGCTTTCCACCAGGAACATCTGGGCTGCAGCACCTGCCCCTCAACTTCCTCTGCTATTTAGGTTTATCATTATCCTTTAGTAATTTTCATCCTTTATTTGCTTTCCCACTAAACTGTATTTCTAATTTTCAAAGAGTACACATGAAAGGTTATGACCTAAATTTATGTGATGTAACTTTTCTGAAATGTTGGTCATTGCAATGACTTCTATTACATCATCCAATCAACTTGTTAAAATTCCATTAACATCAAATGCCTGTAATTAGTTTTGTCTTTTAAAATGTGTTTATGAAATGAAACCGTTTTCCACTTTCTTTACTTTATGAATTGGCTTCCTGAGTGCTTAGATTCATTAGACTGTCCTCCTGTTTTCAATTGTGGAACCAGCCACTAAGCAATGGTGTCTTCCCTGTCATGCAGGTACAAGCCTGTGCAGGAAACACTATGGAGAGTAAGTGGAAACCAGTCTTCCCAACAGAGGTCTCCTGACATAGCACTGAGGGTACAGAAATAGAGCCCTCTATTCTAGCCCCTTACTCAGCATCTCAGCTGAGCCTTTGGTGCCTTGAAGAGGCCTATTTTCCTGAGGATGAATTTACATAAAAATATTTTAGGAATGATTGACCTGCTCTGTGCTAAATTGTGAGTTGTATGGAAAACACAGAAGTATGTCATAGTCTTGCTGGAAGCAGAGGATGAACAAAGCATGGAATGCTAACATGTACCAAGAGAACACATAAGGAAAAATCTGCTCACCCCAGCCTTAGATTACCCTGCCTTTTGCTGGTCAGGATCAAAGGACCCTGAGAAATCAAGGAAGATTTCAAGTAACATAACAGTGTTATCATTCCTTGGTTCTACTCTCCAAAACCATATGGACATTATCACTACCCCATAGCCAGAGGATGGTGGACTTCAGCCATATACATTGGCTGGGAGGTGTCCCGTCAAGAACCTCCTTTAGGTTTGGTCACATATAGCAATATTTTCTAAATGTAAACTCCTAAAAGCATGTATGTGTCTTTCCTCTCTCTTGTCACTGTTATTTTATAGAGGGGAGTTTAAAGTTTCCTTAACTAATTGATGACTGTCTTTCCTCTTCAAGGACAGCATAAATGCACACGTTTTTTCTATTTAAGATAGTACTGTAAGCATTAAACCTGGCTCAACAACAGTTCTGTTCTCAACCCTAGAATATTGGCAGCTCCTACACTCCAGGTATTCACTATGATTATATTTCTGCTTTTCTAGGCAAGTTTTTCTCCCAGGTCAGATTGCCACTGTGTTTAGAAGTCACACCATGCTGAAGTTGGGTGTTTTTTTCTAATGGCTTGTGGTTTCACCACTTTTTAATGTGTTAAATGTCATTAAGCTGTGGTTTCTAGTTCCCTAGTTTCTTGATTGCCATTCTGTCAACTGTGTCCCTTGAATAGGTCAAAACCTTGGAAAGACAAAAAGAAGTGATCCTTAACCAAATACAGGTCATGTTGCTAACCCAGAGGTAGCTGCTGCTGCTGCCTATTGGTTTCTATTTGCAGTTTTTGAGATGCCTAGAGATGTTTCTGGTAATGGAAACACTCCTTCTGTAACTTCTGTTCACTGTTGTCTTCCTTGAATTCATGCAGAGAAACATGGGGGGGGGGTAAAATCATGATAAACATTTCAAAGTAGAGTGATTCTATTGATCGTGGCTCTGCCCTAGGAGAAATGTCTAATTATAGACTCCAACACATGTCCCAGGAATGATGTGTTTGAACATCCTTGGTGTCTTCAGAGTGGGGCTTTAGTGATGAGAAGGACTCCTACTCTCCCCTTAAGATGTGTATTTTAAAGGAAGACATCTATATTCTTGAGAGATATTTCAACAAGGGTTGAAGATAAAGTCTCATAAGAGTCAAGAAACTAATGAATAACTTTAAATTGTGGGTTTGATCTCTGAGATGACCCTGAATATTAGAATATATTTGAAAACTTATATCATTGCCATGGGCAATAGGACTTCCAACCAGGGTTCTCTCTCTGGTAGCATAATTACTAACAAAGAAAAGTATTGACATGACTGATTATAGAAACAATATGAACATATCCTATACTTTTGTTCTTATATTGAACTTAAGTAGACAAAAAAAAAAAAACCCTATGTTTTTCATTCTACCATCCTCTTTTGATTGCAGCTCGGTACTTTGCACTATGAATGCAGGAAATGTAAAATCTCATGTGCATTCCCATGTGCATTTATCTTTGACACTAGAACAGTGATTTAATCAGTTGTTTTCTGTTCTCATGATTCTGAGTAATGTGAGCAATATATCAGGTCTATTTCAGATTCAGGTGTAAACTATTTTTAATTAGAAAACCAGTTTTCTGGTTTGTCACACTCTTAAAAGGATTGTGTAATTACCTAAATTGTGTGAGCTTGGGACCCAGACTGCCTGGTTTCAAAGCCAGCCCCTCCACTCACAGTTTGGTGTGCTGCAAGTCACTCAAACTACCTACCTCCATGTTTCAGATTTGCAAAATAGGAAGCATGGATGGAGGTATCTTTATAGCTCTGAAACAAAATGAGTACATTTGCATATAGCTCTCAGAATAGGGTCTTCTACCTGCTGAGTGTCATTTGTTAGAACTATTGTATTTTTGACAAAGGATCAAAAATTCCAGAAGGCCTGTCTTCATGTGGCCACATCTAGAGAGCTATGTTTTTCAGGATACATCTGAAGTTGGTTGAGAGGGTATCTGTAGCTTTTGTGGAACTCAATGGGGTGCAGGCAACTGGAATATTATGTATACACCATGGCCATAAATGCGCATTGTTGTGGACTCTGAAACTTGATCAATAAGAGTTCAGTCTTCCTGGCAATTTAGGCATTATTCTGTCTCCAGAACCAGTCATTTCTTCATCTGGTCAGCAAATCCAAAGTGCCAATGGCTTGTTACCTTCTTATTCTCACTGCTACTTGATATTTAAATCCTTCCTGAATCTTTACTCTGGCTGATCTTTAGGGTTCTGGGCTCCAAAATTCATTTGTTTTAGTTTCTCCTTTGGTTTCTTCTGTTCCTACAAGTAGCTAGTGTACAAGGTCCTGTCTCACTGTTTCTTTATGTCTAAGGATTTGACAGAAGTAACAAGAGATGTGTTAGGCTTTCCAGAACTTAGAGTACCTGACAGCAAAAATTCACAAAGGAAGATTTCATTTTGGCCCTTGGATTCTGATCATTTGGCCCATTGCCCTTGGCTCAGTTGATCCTGGATGGGTGATAGAGCAGAACACTATGTCAGTGGGAACATTGGGCAGTGGCTTCTGACACCATGACAGTCATGAGGCAGAGAGTGAAGGACTAGGAACCAATCAATGTATTCAAAGACATACTTTCCAAGTGACCCAATCCCTGCAGCTGTGTTCTGACTCCTAAGGCCTTAATCACTTTTCAAAATAGTTGCACCAGATGAGAATCTAGCATACAGCATAGGAGCTTGTGTCTGTTCAGACCATAACAGAAGGGATAATGCTTCAAAAATGGTCTACTAAAAAGGATAGTCTTACTGTACAGAAAATGAAAATGGAAAAATAAAAAACATCACTTGTGAAAGAGCATAATTATTTTAAGATGAATATAATTAGGATGTTTTCATGTAGATAATATATTTATAAATGTGATAAACATTTAACCTTCATGTAAATTATACTTCCATGTCTAATATTAAATTGTAGTGCTTTGAAGAGTTTTGGTATCTTGACTGTTGGTTCAGGATAGAGATGGAATTAGAAAACACTTAGTCCTTGCCTTCAGGCCGTTTGAATCACCCCAATCCTATGTCTTTGTTGGAAAAGGTAGTGCCGGAGTAATGGCATACAATAATTTAATAGAAGTTTACACTTTGAAAATAGGTTTTGATTTATTTTTTGATTTTGAAGAACTCATGTACTCTCCTGAACCTTTGGAGGTTATGTTTTCTCACTCCTTTCAATGAAAATGAAGTATAAAAGAATTTAAAAGAGGATCTGGAGAGGTGGCTCAGTGGTTAATAGGACTGGCTGTTCTTTCAGAGGATGTGGGTTCAATTCCCAGCACTCACATGGTGGCACACAGCAGTCTGTAACTGAAGTCCCAGGGCATTTGATGCCCTCTGTTGGTTCCTGTTGGCATCAAGTAGACAAAGAATTCATCCATTCATGAATTTTTTAGAAAGACTTTCTAGTCATTAGTAAACAATGGATAAATGATTATAATTTTATCTATAATACTTATTTTTACTACATCGCATTTCAAATGTTGTGTTCATAACCATTAATAAACCCATGGAAAAAAATACAGAGAAATAGTAAGAAAAAAAAAGTTATTTTCAACACCACAATAATTTGACATTTCTTTTATCTTTTAACTTGTTTTGACTCCTATATTTTGAAATCAGAATGAACACTTCCTTGGGTCAGTGATTATTTTTTCAAACATATTTTATTAAAGTGTGGAACAAAGCCCCAGATGAAATACTTCACAATAATAGCTCCAGGTTGTGGTTTGCTTATTGGTGAGTATGGGAAGTGTTCTCCAAGCCCCACTATTTTAAATACTGAACTGACCTAAGTTTTTTATCATTTAAATTTCCTCCACATCCAACCCAGAATAATAATTTCTAGGTTGAGTATTTGGCCAACAACTGTAATCATCTTTTTAAGTTTCTTGGTATGAATGGCCCCTCTGATTTCCAAAGGATCATAAAAATGTAATCTTACCAATAATCTATGTGCACACTAATTTCAAATCTCCTTTACAGATATCAAATATTGAAGCTCTTAATTTTAGGCAGTTGGTAAATGAAAAAAATGGAATATTCTTTTGTAATAATTAATATTTCTCTTCTTACTAATAAGATGAACACTTTTCAACCATTTAATAGACAATCATGCAGACCTAGTGATGTCCACTTGTAACTATAATTTGTAATTTGAATTCAGAATAGTCACTTGAACACATAACCTTTAAAAAAAGTTATTTTTAGTTATCTTTGAGTGTGTATGTGTGTGTGTGTGTATGTGTGTATTTGGGGTCTGAGAAGGTGTGGGTCCCTGCTGAGGACAGGAGATAGTAGATACCCTAGAGCTGGAGATACAAATGTTTGTAAACATGGGTGCTGGATTCTCTGCAAGAACAATATGTGCCCTTAACTGTTGGCCCATCTCTCCAGCCTCATGACTTTGTTGAAATAAATACTTTCCATTTGGGAGATAGAAATAATTTATGCATTTTTAATCTTTACTTTCCTATTATTTTTCCTTGTTTTACTAGGAATTTTTTTTTTTTTTCATTAGCAGTCTGACCTTGCATCTCTTCCTGGGAACAATGCTTGAAATTCTCCCCTTTACCCATTCCAACTGACCTAATCTTGGCTGAGGACTTCATGACTTTTCCTCTCCACTGTGTTTGTATATTCCTCTTTTCCATCCACACTGCTGTCTTGCTGAAATGAAGGTAATTTTCTGTTTCCCACCTTATAGAGCTTTCCTGGGTCATTGTCATCCTGATCTGAAACTCATGGAAGGAAATGACCTGCATTCCTTCCACTCCTGCATCTTCCCCCATCCTCAATGTTGACTTTTTCTTTTCTTTTTCTTCAGTCCAGTTTCCAGTTCCTCACCCTTTACTGTCATGATTCATTTTGTATAAATGTACTATTTTCTCTACCCTTCACAGCTTAAATAATACCATGACTGAAATATTTCTTTTTGTCTAGAATTACTTTCTTTCAGTGGGTGATTGCTTTTCTCCCTTTATAGTAATGTTTTCTTTAGCTATGAGTTGAAACTCATTAAAAGGCTATGAAATCAATTTAATGGGTCAAGTCTGATATCAATAATAAAATGTATTAAGGAATAATAGAAAAGAGAAGAGTATAACTATTGTCTCACAAATCATGTCTGTACATGTATGTGTGTGCACATGGGCACATAAGTCTGTGTGTCTGTCTGTGTACTGGTTCAGGTGGTGAAATATGTGTTCTTTTGTTAATTGTGACTTGAAAATTTTGAAACTCTCTAAGCCATGGTTTAAATGGCCAATTAAAATGTCATTTTGTCTGTGAAGCTTTTTCTCCATTCTCTAGGAAAAATCAGTAATTTCCTTCTCTGTTTCTGTATCTATAGCTGTATTTCTTAAAGTAATTATCCTTCTGAACTGGAAACAGTGATACCTTTGGAAATGTGAGTGAGAAGATACCACATCGCATTGAAAACAAAATTGTTTTCACGTCTGTTTCTTAAATGTCATGTAAACTTTCAGAATGCAACGTTCTTTCATAATCAATGAAATCCTGCACTTCATACACTAGCATTGAGATTCAGTGCAGATGTGTGAGGAGTGTTTGGAGAATATGTTCACTAATGAACAAACAGATCTATTAATAAGACAAACTTGTCAAAGTCGGCTTTGATCACTTTACTTATTGAGAAAAATTTAAAGCAGATGAAATTTTACACTGCAGTGGTGATAGTGCATGAATGTGTGAGTGAATGAGTGAGTGTGTTGTGTCCATGTGTGTTATATGCACATGTCACACACTCATATGTGTATGGGTGTGCATAGGAGTCAGTGCTCAGCTCTCTTCCTCTTTTGTGCTCTGCTATTTATTTTATGACACAGTGTCTCCCATTGACCCTGGAGCTCAGCAGTCAGATGGCTTGATACTGACCTCTGGGGATCTATCTACCTGTAACTGCTTCCCCGGGACTGAGGTTACAGATATATGCCACCACACAGACCTTTTACACATATTCCTGCTTAGTTGACAAGCACTCTTCTGACTGAGCTGCCTTCCCAGACCTCACTTGTATGTTTTAATGTGAGGTTATCCTGAAGCTAGAGAGTTGCTGTAGATGAGCCTGATCCTAAGGAATTGCACACAGGAAATTGAACTTGGCTATCGATTCATTGCACTCTTGGGTTCTATGGTTGCTTGACAGTTTGTTTCACATGACACCGTAGAATGACAGTAGCATCATTATAGCATCTACTTTTTAAAACTATGCTTCTAAATGTTTGTTAAAATAATGAATAATAGCTTTTATATCTGAAGTGTTTTGAGTGGAATTAGAAAGTTTTTCACAGGAAACTAATTATCATTCTTTATTCTTACTAATATTTCTGTATTTTCCCAAAATAGTATCAGGAGCAAGAGAAATGGCTCAGTCCTTCAAAATCACCACTGGCTTTGCAGAGGACCCAAGTTTGATCCCTAGTATGCATGTTGGGTGCTTCACAACTGCCTATAACTTCAGCTCCAGGGAATTTAGTATCTCTGGGCTCGGAGCACACTGGTACTCATAGGCATGCACATGCGCGCGCATACACACACACACACAAAATTAATAATACAATAAATATTAAAAATAGCAAATTTCAACTAGTTCACCCCAGAATTATGGAAAACTCTTAATTATTATGCCTCCGAATAAATTGGTGCTTTGTGGGTAGCATCTCCAAGGAAGTAGGAAACTGCACACCTGTTTTTCCCTGTAGAAACCTTGAAGTGCTTAATTAGGAACACTCACCTTCCTAGCCTTATAGAATCCTGTTATGTAGAATATCAAATTTTCACCCAGAAATTCAGTCAAAAGCCAGTGAAATAATCATGTTAAGATAAAGCTGGGTTTGAATCAAACTCTAACCAGCTAATTGATTATGTTAACTAAATGTCTTTTAGCCTCATAGTAGTTTTTATTTTCTCACCTATAAATTGTGAAATAGGTAAATATTCACTTATATTTGTGAATGAAAGTTTCTGTCCCACTTGGTCCCATAGCCATTTAGCCCCAAATGAACATACAGAACCATATATCAATTATAAACTGTTTGGCCAATGGCTCAGGCTTCTTATTGGCTAGCTCTCTCTTAATTATCAACCCATTTCTATTCATCTGTGTTTCCACATGGTCTTGAGTAACCAGTGATCCCTGGGTCTCTTGCTTTCTCAGCAGCTACATGGTGTCTCCCTGATGCTGCCTAATTCCTTTCTCTCTATCCCTGTTTGGATTTCCCGCCTGCCTGGCTAAATCCTGCCTGTCCATTAGCCAAAGCAGCTTTATTCATGAACCAAAAAGGAGAAACATATTTACAGCATACAGAAGGACATTCCCCATCACATATTTATCTTTATTATCAATTTATTCATATATATAGTTGAATAAATGCATATTTTCCAATAAAACACATGATTCCAAGTCTTCTGTGGGTATGCCAATATTGGAAAGACTACAATGACTGCAAAACCCCATGCCTGGCACATTATGCCATTCAAAGTGCCTGTAAAGCTTATTGTTGCTAAAATTAACTCTCAAAAAAAAATAATAAACTGTTTCTCTACCCTGGAGACTAATTCTATCTCCCGGTCATTTTAGCTATGAGTGAAGTTCAAGGACCCTGGTCTTGGCCTGGTTTTCAGACTGAAGATACATCCTTTCTCTGAACTACAGAGCTCCTGGCAGGCCTCAAGTTTTTCTTCTTTCTTGGTCTCTTTCTGGCTGTGCCTCAGGGAACAAGAAAGATTTTAGTTACTAAATGAGGTTGCCTTTTGTCTTGTTCATCCCACATTGTTATTCATTTAAAAAAAAAAAAAACCTGATGATGCTGCCTCCCCCAAAAAGGCCACATCAAAAGGTAGAGTTCACCAAAAATAATACACACTTTTTCCAAAGACACAAACAGTTCCTTGAAAAGGATGTCATGCCATAATTTATTTTGTGAATTCTGTAAACCACAGAACATTTACTTAAAGCAAAGTCTGACCTTTCTTTTTCCTTCTCTTTATGTCTCAGAGTTCTCTTTTTAAGAAGAAATATAAAGGCTAACATTCTCTTGTGTGTGTGTGTGTGTGTGTGTGTGTGTGTGTGTGTGTGTGTGTGTGAGCGAGAGAGAGAGAGATGAGAGAGAGAGAGGCAGAAAGAGAGAGAGATTTTATTAGAATCCTAAGTTTAATGTGTAGTCAGGATTCTTTGGCTTCATGTAATAATATTTAATGGAATGCAATCACTTGTGGGAAGACCAAAGAGGGGACTATTTTAAACTTTACAAAAAGAATATTCTGCAGTGTTCCTGGGGTGATGGGAAATGCAATAAATGTACTAAGCCCCACATTGCACCTAGCAAAGGCAAAGAAATCCTGTGACTGGTTGAATGGTAGTAAACTCTCTGTAGGGATTTTTTTGGATAAAGAAAGTAATAACAAGAAATGGGCACATAATTAAGTTTTCAAAGTTCACATATCACACTCATCTTATTGTCCCTCTGTATGGAAAAATCTGCTACCATATAAGAACATAGGCTGAGTCACCATTTCTCTCCAGTCTTTGATTTTACAGTTTAAAGAATTGATTTAGGAATGCTTATGAAACTATTTAGGTAAGACCATCTGTAAGTTACTAGGCCCACATTTGGAATAATAACAAAATACTTTTTAATAGCCACTGTTACAAAATTATTGCTACATTTTTGGCATATTAAAACACATGATATTTATATATTTTTGTTTGATAATGAATGGAAATAGAAGCACACACCACAGATATTTTATAAATACATGTGTATTGAAATGCATTATATTATATATTTCTCAGCAAAAGAATGCTTATTTCAATGCTAACTCTTATATGACTTCTGAAAATTCAGACCTCATTGTGTCTCACAGCTTCTAATTTTTGTGTGATGATTTTTTTAGGTCAACACCAATGCAGTATTTAACAACAGCAAAATACATGTATTGTATCATGCTGTGTTTATCCTTGTTATTCAGACAAAAAAAAAATTATCAATAAATAAGCAGTCGCATAGTTTTGCTCTACTTGCTATACTCAAATATAAAATTTTACAGAGAACTAGGATAATGTTTCATCCATTAGAATACTAGATATGTTACCATAAATATAATAATATTATACTCTCTGACAATACCCCAGAACCAGAGAGAGATACTGCTGAGAAAGTTTTTATCTTTCATTCCTCAGCTGGGAGGTACACTAAGTAATATATCTAAATTAGTCAAGGTTAGTAACTACATGGCTCATCTTGGGCAAGTAAAGCCCCTTAATCATTTCAACTATTCATTTTCTTTTGAAAGCATTGAGTTCAAAATTAGCATTAATATTTTAGATACTGGAACAATATAAATATACTAAATGTCATATTGAAAACTATAATGAAAAGAATGAATATTATAACCTATAATACATTGAAAATATGGCTATGTACACCTATATTCTTAGTTAGAATATATTCTTTAAAAATGAAGCACTGGAATTAGCATTCATATGCATAAGCATATGAATTAGCATTCTAAGCATAAGCTTAGAATCTTATTTTGGACATCAACCTCTGTGGACATGGGTAGTTATGCTACCTTCATCCTTGAGGGTAGCAGTACTTGACTGGAATATGATAGCAGCTAGGAAGGATGAGAGCAAATCAGTAAGCATATCCCACACATTTTACCAAAAAGGATGTTAAATTTCAGAACAACAACAACAACAACAAAAATGTAAGAAAGTGTTTATGTGACACTGTAGCTTCATGACATGTGAGAGCTGAATCTGACCTCAGAGGTAGATAATTAAAGTCAGTTTTCCAGCCCTTCACTGAGAAAACAAAGCCAAGTGCTAATGCCAGGAACAGAAACTGGATGTGTTGAATTGGAAGGCAAGCAAGCATCTTCCCGTTCACTGACATTACACACTGAAAACAGAGAAGTCAATTGTGAGGTGGTAGCCAATGGGAAGCACTGCTGAATTTGACCCCTTCTTCAAAGCTGGTTATGTCTCCTTCTTCATGCTGTGTTCCAAAGCCACCAAATCAGTAGTGTTAGGGATGAACTAGCCCCAGATTGGCCTACATTCTGCACTATGCATGCTTTATACCCATGATCCTCATTAGGGCAAGTTACAGACAACATGAACAAAGTGCGCACTTGCACATCCTGACAGTTATAATTCTGATTCTGACTTTTTTTTTCTGTAGAGCTTTACAATTCTGATTCCTTTCACTAGAACAGTTACTACAAATGTTATTTGTGACATGTCCTGCCCAAGGACCAGTGAGGAGTCAAGAAAACTTCAGCTGAAATAAATGAATAAGAAACAAAACATGACAGAATAAATGAATGAATGAATAAATAAATAAATAAATAACAGATAGATATGTCCCTGGGGGAAGTTAGTGATATGGAAAGAGAAGTAAAAAGCATTTAGTCTTAAAGGCAAGTGTATCAGCACCATTTGGTGTTCTCACTGAAAGTGTGCAGGTCTTCATAGCAAGCAACTTAATGATCTTTGATAGATAGATGGATGAAAAAGACAGTACTATTTATATCCAGGGGGATGTTATTTAGACTTTATAAAGTAATCTGGGGATCTTAGAAACATGACTCACTGGGTAAAATACTTTCTTCACAAGACTGACCCAAGTTCAAATCTCTAGAACCCATGTAAAAGGCAAAGCACAGCACTGAACCTGCAATTCTAATATTTTTTACCAAGAGATGGGAAGTAGATAAAAAAAATCCTTGAAACCTTGCAGGCTGGTTACTTTGATATATGGAATAGAAAAACAGCAATCAGAGTCTATCTCATACTTTCCCCCCCAAAATATGCTTAATGGCATGCCTATGTATGACAACACAGAACCTCGAGGAAACAACACTAAGTGTAACAAGCAAGCCACAAAAGGATAAATTTACAGTCTTTAACTTAGATGAAGTAGCTAAGGTAGGCATAAAATGGTGACAGGGTGAAATGAGCTGATCAAAGGGTATACATTTACAGCTATGTAACTTCTAAAGATACTGTGTCTATAAAAACAGTACTGTATGTTCCAGTTCTCATTGAGAAGGTGACTTTCATAGTAAGTGTCCTTGCCATGGTGAAAAACCACAACCACAACAACAAAAACCAAGAAAGATGGAAGGGAGGGGTGAAGGAAGGCAGGAAGGTAAGGAGAGAGGGGTGGCAAGAAACCTTAACCACAAAAGAAGAAAGGAAATTAATGCACTACCTTTCCATCTAAGATGTTGTTGTAGTCATAGACAGCAAAGTGGAATGCTGATCACAAAGTGTGTGGGGGGAATGGGAGTTATTAAATAATTGTTCTGCTCATACAGAGTTTGCTTAGAAACAAGAAATGTTCTGGAACTTAATGGTTGTTGCATAACAATTAGTGTATTTAATGCCACTGAACCATGCCCTTTGAAACAGTCAAGTGTCATGTTTTATCATATATGCATATTGCCACAAAAGTGCTTAGGGTGTTAAAACACTCGGGCATATTTGTGGTTAGTGTCCTGGCAAAGAATGGGAAGACAGAGTCAAAGCTACATTGGACAGCTCTACTCTCCAGGGACTTTTAGGTCACTTAAAACTTGTCTTGTCCTGAGGAAGATGATGAGGATCTGATCAAATATGCTGGCCTGCTGCTGTTGACAAGAGGCAAGATGATGCTAACTCCATAGTTTCTAGATGTATTTTCAAAGGGTAGACAATTAAACATCTTGATGCATTGGTTATGGGTGAAATAGTGAAAAAGAGAGTTGCCCAAGTTAGAAGATTAAGTTAGAAAAGAACTAACATGAGTGAACAAGTTGAGAGGAAAAAAAATATGTATGTGGTGTGTGAGTGTACATACACTCTGAATGTGGGTTGGAAGTTTATGTTAGAACATGCTTGTTAGGGGGGGCAGTTGGGATATGAATATTGGAGATGTTGGTGATATGTATGTGTGTGTGTGTGTGTGTGTGTGTGCATTGGGAATCTCTGTATATTTGGTGTGTGTATTCTGTGAGTATATGTTTTGAACTGGTGTATTGAGGGTATGTATGTGCAAAAAGAATGTGTACTAAGCATATATGTGTGCAAAGTGTTCTTGGGTGGTATGTGGGGTACATGTGTTGAGTGTATATGCACCGAGTAGAGGATAGATATGGGGTGTATTTGGGGGGCATCAATTATATGTTTAGGGATATGTATGTATTTGGTGTGTGTGTGTGTATTGTGGAGGTGTACTGGGATGTGTGAATGTTTGAGGTGGTTGTACAAGGAGATGCAAATAAAGACTTAAAAAAAAAAAGGACAAAAGTCAAGGCTTGTGTAACTGATTGTGAACACCAACCCTTAAGGTGAGCCCAGCGCAGATCCCCCACAGATGTCCTTTAGAACTTTCACAGTGGTACAGAGGTGATAGAGAGGATGGGAATGTCCCAAGCTTCAGTGCTGTTCTTTGCCAGTCCAAGTGTGGACTGTCATGAATAGTTTTCCTGGGGAATGTTTTTCCTTGTACTTCATATACAGGTACATGAAGGTAAATGTACTTAATGTCATGTGAACTTTGTTTTGAAGAAGGAGGAGAAGGTGAAGAGAAAGAGGAAGAGGAAACAGCATAAAAGAACATAACCTTTGTACTATTTGAAAATGTTTAATTCATAATCTGGTGCCCTTAAGCCATGACCTACAATTATATGCAGAAAAATGTAGACATGACCTTTTAACTATAATCCACTATTCATGAATATACTATGCCATTTTAAATCAGTCATGCTGGGGACTAAAATCTATTATTTGAGGTGACATAAATCAGAACATGGCACAGCCTTCTCCAATCTTTAAGGATCTTCTCATTTATTGAGAATTAAATTCAAAGCACTGTGATGGCCTCCAATGCCCAACTACCCTGGCTTCATTACAAAGTATCTGACTACTAATTTCCAACAGTCATCCATTGCTAACATTGTGAGTCAATGGCAGTAGCATCTCATGGGTCTCTGAGTACGTTTAAGCCCCTCTCAGGGCATTTGAGAATGCTCTCCCTTCTGGCAGCTGTTCTTCCATGTAAGTACACATGACCTTCCCCACTTTGTGCACTGTTAGTGTTAGCCAGTCTGTGTACCAAGACCTAAACCCCTATCAGTCACTCTTGTGGCCTTCTGCATAATTTATGTTTTACCCTAGTTCTTACTAAATGCTTCCTTGTTCAGATGAAATCAGGTGCACTCAGGATAGTATGGATATAGTCTGCTTGATTGTTCATAAACTGCATCTTTTTCATTAGGATGTAATGTCTATGAAGCCAAGCAGACTGTCTGAACCTGCCTGGTGATTTAGGTGGGTGGTAAAAATTCATTACTTGAAGGACATGAATTGGTGGATGTTGACATGCAATCACTGACTTACTCCCCAGCTTCTGAAGAGCTCAGGTGAAAGTATATTGTTAGTAATGAGAGCCACAGACTATGTTTCCAGAAACTGAACAAAGCAAGAAAGATAACCCTATTGGGGTATGTCTTTCCATGAGATTTGGAGCAGTGGATTCCAAATTTGCAGGAAAATACAAGCCTGAATGTCCTGCAAGACACTGCCACATTTTTCTTGAACAGCCAGCAGAGACACGGATATGTTTGCTGTCAGCTTCCTCTGCCATTGCTACCCCCCATATTCCATGCTCAACACACTTCATATTTGTCATGCCTTTCTATGTGTCCACATCTATGCTTTTGCATGCTCAGCACCCTTCACACTTGTCGTACCTTTCTGTGTGTCCAGATGTATGCTCTTGCATGCTACCTGCTGAGTATCTTCCTTGTTTTAGTTTTTGTTTGTTTGTTGTTTCCTGTCAAACTTCTTCATCAATGTCCATACTTGTTCTTCACTTCTGTAGGGCTTTCTTGCTATTTTGTCCCTCCTGGTTACTGTATCTCGTGTATCTCTGGTACACTGTATATGTTTGAGGCTTAATCTATAATACTCCAAAGATATATTTTCCTCTTGCCTCCCTGTAACCTGATATCTCCTTAAGGGCAGCATTACAACTCCTTTCTGTTTCAAACTTCCATCTACTCCAATGCTTCTCATAAAACAGAGTTCAACTAATGACTCCTGATAGGAAAAAAAGAAAAAAAAAAAAAAAAAAAAACAATCCTCGGGATTGATTTGTGTCTATGGATTCAGGTTCTTTAAAATCAGAGCTGATTGACTCAGATGTCTCAGTGAACAAAAACACTTGGAATGGCTGTGCAAGGACCTGAGATGGAACCGTCAGTACCACGTAGAAGCCAGATGTACAGGGAGACATGGATCATGTGTCCCTATACCGAATGATCACAGAACGAGGAGAGTACCACTAGCAATGTCTTCCCTTGAGACTGGAACAACAGAACCAGAATATGTGCTTCCTCAGCTAGAGTCAGATTTCTGGAATGAGTTCCTGTCTAGTCAATGCCAACCCATTGGCTACCCTGACAGTGAGCCAGGTGAAACACTGTCATTAAACTGAACCTGACTGACAATTTACAGTGACTCACAGTGACATGTGCTGAGTGGTGAGTGAAAGCCACACCCACTCATTTGATGCACACCAATGCAAAGAACACTTCTGGCTTTAAAGCAGAAATAGGCTCAGCTCCATAGCCTGAAAAGACTGTGTGTGTGTGTGTGTGTGTGTGTGTGTGTGTGTGTGTGTGTGTATGTGTACATGTGCATGCTTACTCACACGTCCGAGTGCACATGCATACATAGGTGTGAATGAGAGTGTACCGTGTTTCTCTTAACTAACAATGCATTCTCATATGCATCGGTCATACCCAGAGGCATGAGGGGAGGAGGAGAAAGAGGAGGGCTGCTCTTTAAGAAAGTGAGTGGAGCATACTAGCCTTGCTGCTTCAACCAGCTCTTGGGAGATCTGATCTAGCTTGCAGAAGTGGGTCTCCAGCTGTCTGGCCTTGAGGTGTCTGGCCTAGCTTGGCTTCTTGAACAGTCTTTACCTCTTGGTTTTCACAGATGTGAGGAAGATGCCTCAAGACTCTGTCCTCATGCATTATGTCCCCCATCTGTGAGCTAAGAATAAACAATTCATCTTTAAATTGTTTATTATCAGGTATTTGATCATGGCACTGAGAAAATTGAATGATATACCTTGTGAGTTCCAGACCTGAGATACATAGTAAAACCTATCCTTAAATATATACATGTGTGTTTGTATGTATGTGTATATATATATATATATATATATATGTATATATATGCATATATACTTAAGTATATATATAAATAAGTGCCCACATCTATAAATATATTTAAATACACAAAACATCTTGTAATCATGTGATATATGCATATGTCATATGGGCTTACATATGATATATTTATTTATACACTATGCATTTGAGACTATTATTTGCTTGAACTATATCTGTCTGTTTTTATTCCAGTTGTTTTTTATTATTTCTTTTTTGAAACAGGATTTCTTTTTGTAACAGCTTAGGCTTTCCTGGAACTCACTCTATAAATCAGACTGGCCTCAAATTCAGAGATCCACCTGTTTCTGCCTCCCAAGAGCTGAGATTAAAAGTGTGTGCCATCACTGCCCAGGCTTTTCTAGTTGTTTATATTTTTATTTTAATGGATTTTTCTATACTCTTGGGTCTCTCATGTGTCAGGAAATCCTTTTGTTTTCCAATGATATTTAAGAGGGCAATATATTGTGCCAGTTTTAATGAGTATATAAATAAGTCAGTTGAGAGTCTGAATCTTTAACCCCTCCAAACTCTACTTTGGGATTAACATTCTGGAAGGTGGCTAGTGGTCTCTGAATGGCCTGAGGACAAAACAAAGAGAACTGTAATTAGAAGTCACCAGCAGCCACATGAGGAGTTCAGGCAAGTGAATGTCTGAATATGTCCACTCATACTTGACACTGAGGAAGAGCTTAGTCTGGCTGTTAGCAGAAGAAAGGCAACTAGGATGTTTGGATGTCTTCTAGTTGTCTTTGCTGGTCACATTTCTTTAATGTCTTGTTTTCAGTCCTGTCATTTTCTTTCCACTGTACCTATTTCCTTACTGAGGTTTCCTGGGTCCAACTATCTCTCACCTCTTCTCTAGTTCTTTCTATATCACGATCTGGGCAATAACTTTCCTTTCTCCTCATTTTCCTAGTCTGCTCCCAAGTTTTCTCTGCTCAAAATTTGTTTAAAAATCAGTTTGCTAGACTGGAGAGGTAGCTCAGTGTTTAAGAGCACTGGTTGCTCTTCCAGAGGCCCAGAGTTGCCAGCACTTTTGTAGCAGCTCACAACCATCCACCATCCATAAATCCAGTTTCAGCGGCTTCAACATCCTCTTTTGTCTTCTTTGGGTACTGCAAGCATCTGGAGCACGCTAACTCGTGCAAGTACACATATGCAAGTAAAATAAAAAGGAAAATAATTTTTTGTTGTTTGTTTGTTTGGTTTTGTTTTGTTGAGACAGGGTTTCTTTGTATAACTTTGTAGACCAGGCTGGCCTCAAACTCACAGAGATCCACCTGATCTGCCCCCCCCCCCACCACCAAAGAGCTGGGATTAAAGGCATGTGCCACTACCACCCAGCGCAAATAATTCTAAAAGATAAAAAATTTAAAAGTCTGTTTGCTGCTAACATTCCCATTGTTGGGTTGGTAACATTTCCTATCTGAAACTTTTTATTTTGCAACAATATTGGAGTTTCAGAAATTTTCATAAATAAAGTTTTGGGGTGTATCTCTTGTGCCCCCTGATTGAAAAATGCATAAAATCTTTAAATCTTACTTCCTTCAGTTGTTTTTATATTACTCAAATTGTGAATTTCTCTTTCCTTAAATTCTTCAATTCTTTGAGGTTTCTTAGTTAATAGGAAGAGCTCTTCTGTAGGAAGAGCTGTTTTCTCTCTGTTCAGTAGTGTCTCTGCTATATTATGAACTAGTGAATACTTATCTGATTTTATGGGTTATAATCCACTGTTAGCATTACTTTTTGTGTTTCTAGCACTGTTCCAGCTTCAACCACCCTAGGCTTTTTCTGCTTTAGTTCATATGTCCTGTGAATACATCCTCATCTCTTGTGACTATTTCCTTGTCACAATACAATACTCTAGAGATACTTCATGTTTCTAGTGATAATGTTCAAGAGTTAGCCACTTTTCAGGGGTCTCTTCACTATTTTATTGGAGACTGACAATAGGACACTCTACTTAATGACAGGTTTTTTTTCTATTGGTGTGTCATGGCTATTAGGAAGTTATAGTCACTGCCCTGGTCAATGCTGCCATCCAGCAGGCATGCTGCCGGCTTGGAGATGTGGTCACTGCCATTGCCATCTCTCATGCACACCAATAAATTGTTAGCAGAGTTATTTAAAAGCCGTGCGGGTTTTTGTTGCTTATGTTGAGTCAGGAATCCTCCCTTAAAGGAGCCGCGCAAATATTTGCTTGTCTCTCGCAAAGCAGATACCAACCGAGAAAAATGTTGCTACCAAGAACCTTGTTTGTCTGTGTTCTTTTGTTTTTAACACCCCTTTTTTAAGCTTCTGTTAAATTTTAAGTGGAAGCTCTTATTAGCCATGTTGGGCACCATCTGTAAGGAGTATTGGTTTTTCCTCCTGCCGCCAGTCTTGTCCTGCTGCCGCGCCAGCCCCAAATAATACATAGAGACTCTGTATTTGATACAATACTGTTGGCCCAGTTTCTTATTGGCTAGCTCTGCCTTTAATTATTAACCCATTTCTGTTGATCTATGTATTTTCACATGGCCTTCTCTTACCAGGGAGGCGGCTGGCGTCCAGCTCTCTCCAGACTCTCCATCTTGACTCCTCCTTCCTACTTCCTATTTCCTCCTTGTCTCCT
Organism: Phodopus roborovskii; assembly: GCF_943737965.1. NCBI lineage: Eukaryota > Metazoa > Chordata > Mammalia > Rodentia > Cricetidae > Phodopus > Phodopus roborovskii. Next base: position 13,398,065 of record NW_026125391.1, read on the forward strand.
AGTCCCTCCTATCTTCCTTTCCTATTGGCCAACAGTGCTTTATTATTAACCAGTATGAGAAACATATACAGAATGACATCTCCCATCAAGGAAGTGTATGATAAACCAAGCAAACATGTGTATTTTGCTTGTTATTTTAACAACAAACCCAATGAAAGCCTTTGAGGAATTTGTTCAAGAAAAATTACTCTGCCTTTTTTAAACTTTGTATTTTCATAACTGTCTTTTGCTCTTTCATACATGGTCTTAATATATTTTGTGTTACTAATAACAGATTATCTAAATCCAGATAATTGATACAGAATATAGATTCATTTGGGAAATGGTTATGGAGGCTACGAAGTCCAGGAATGTGGTGCTGATGTCTGGTATGCGCCACCATACTGTGTCATAACATGATTGAAGGATATACGAATAGGCATAGGACAGAGAGGAAACTTGGAAGATTTATCCTTGCATCAGGAATCCATTCCCATAGCAATGGCAATGATCCATACTGTAGCAATGGTATTTGATTTCAATATAAGTTTTGGAAAGGAGACTGTAGTGGATATTCTACATCCATGCCAAATGTAAATTAAAGAGCTCAAAGACTTTGGTGATGTCTCCTTGAAAGTTACCAAAATTGGGACTGGAGGAATGGCTCAGCATTTGAGAGCACTAGCCACTGTTTCAGAGGACCTGGGTTCTAATCTCAACATGAACATAGTGACTCACAACTATGTGAAACTTCAGTTCCATGGGATCCAATGCCCTCTTCTGGCCTCTCTGGGCACCAGGCATGCAGTGATACCCAGGCATATTTACCAGCAAAACACTTGTGTACACAGAATATTTTTAATCTACCAAGCTAAAGAGATTAGGGTAATATTAGTTCTATCTATTTATGAGATGCTGGCAAGAAAGAGTTTATGTCAACAATAGGAAAATAATGAAGATAGGTTTGAAATTGAACAATCTTTAGCCATGGCAGTATTTGCAACAAAGCAGGCAATGTGTATTAGTTGAAGTTAATGGTAAAACATTACCAGTGTTAATATTTATAAGCAGTTATTGTCATGTAGTTCTCTAGTTTAACAGAAAGTTTGCAGAATATTTTATATTAGAACATCACACAAAATTTCTATAGTCACACACAGCTGGTTCATTCAGCAAACAGTTGCCATCTGAACAAAATTCTAAGAATGTATTGTTTTTAAAGGCTAAGAAATACTCAGAAGAGGAACCGGAGTTTTAAGAATATGTGCTTTGAAATGGAAAATTCTATCAGATAATGTGGTATTCTAGTTCCCTTTCTTTTGCTGTAACCAACACATGGCCAACGCAACTTGGAGAGAAAAGGCTGTATTTCATCTTACAATTTCAGGCCACTGTTCTTCCTTGAGAAATGTCAGGGCAGAAACCAGAAGGCAGGCTCTCTGGCTATTTGTGGAGCCTTCCCTCTAGCCAAGAAAGTGCAGAATAAAACATGGAAAAACATTGCTTGTTGATTGTATTGTCATCTCGGGGACCCTTTGCCTAGGGATGGTGACATCCATGGGAGACTGGGCCATCTTTCATCAATTAAAAATCAAGACACTCTCTTATAGACATGTCCACAGGCCAATCGGCTCTAGGAAATTCCTTAGTCAAGGCTTTTGTCTGAGGTGTCTCCAGGCTGTGACACACATCCAAAGCTTACAGGTCTATGTGGCAGATCCCCTCACCCCAATTCTTGTTGTTTTATTATTTTTGGAGTGAATCTACCTGCATAGACTAGAGTTTCCTGAGATGGAGCTTGATTGAAAACTCCATGTTTGTGAATTAAGAAATAATTGGCACAGCAAGTGTGTTGAATATCTTACAAATAAGCTAGACCAGCTGTGTGCTAGACTGTATTGAGTATCCACCAAAATAAAGAGAGAACCTTGAGAACATATTCTGGATTCTTTGAGAGAGTATTCTGATGTCTCAATAGCACAAGGGCATTTCATTCAAGACCATCAGTGAATGGTCACACATGACACTTCTATGAAAATGACAGTGTCAAAACTGATGTCTTTTTCAAGAAGTCATATGTATCTCTTCAGATCATGTATCCATATCCATACTAAAGATTCACACCATTATTGAAAAAAATGTAAGTAAGTCCAGCTTAGTTAGTGGTATTGTATTTCCCACCTGCTGAAAGAGCTACTATGGAAATCTAATGCTTACATATTGAAAGCTTGATGGCTTGTGTTTTATGCTAGCAGAAGAGTTATTAGAAAAAGTGCTGAGTTGATGTGTGTGTGTTTCATTTAGTTATTTATTTTCTAATTTTGACTTCCTGTTTACAACATTCAATCAAAAAAAGTTTACATAAAGGTATGTGATCACTGTTGAAAAACCTAAAGTGTTTAAAAAAAAAAAAATCAAAAAGCGAATTAGTTTTCTACTGCAGGGTTGCTCCTGGAACACTTGTTTCAGTTTCTTCTCACAGACAGAAGTCTTACTAGTAAAATTCATAATAGTGTGCTGTTTCCTCATTTCATTAAGTAGTCTTTGGTATTTGAATTTTTATAATGGCACTCGGAGTTTGAAGCCCTTGTAAATTTTTTTTGATGTCCTGCAGTCATTTTCTCTGAAAACTGTGAGTGATGGGAAGGTTCAGAGCCCTGAGGAGGATGAGGAGTGAGTGCTGAAGTATCCAAGTGGAGCCAGCAGGGGCTGCTGCCAGGGACAAGGCTGCCACATTCTTGGTGTGTCTGGCCTTGGACTCACTTAACATCATAATCTGGATTCTATTAAGGGAATTTTGTGTTTTTCCTTTGCAAGAGTCACCCCCTACCATGACAAATATATATATATATATATATATATATATATATATATATGGAAAGCAAACTTTTTCCCAAAAGAAATTTATAGTTCAAATTTATACCAATTTCTTACTAACTTGAGCAAGCTAAGCTCTCTTGAAAGCTTTGGTTTTCCTGTAAAACATTAGTCTCATATGGAAGAAGAGGGGCCTTCTTTTTATGGGCAATGGGGTAAAGCAGTATGGATGTCCCTGTGCTGGGATAGGCTGCAGAATGGACCTGCAGAGTATGGTGGCTTTCAATCTGAAGAAAAAAACATGAAAGGAAAAAGGCTGCACTGGGGGTGTGAAAACAACAGTGCCCACAAATGAAGGAAATGATAAACATTTGATCCAGTTAGCATTGCCTTATCCCTCGTTTCATGGGAAGTGACCGAGGCTGTTCCAAGTCATTTTCAAAAAAGCAGTTTTTACAGGTACCCAGCTTTCCCATGAGTGACCATTGCCTTTTCACCATACAGGACTGTGGTGATGCCTGTGGCCAAAGAGTTTGATCCAGACATGGTCCTGGTCTCTGCTGGATTTGATGCACTGGAAGGCCACATCCCTCCCCTAGGTGGTTACAAAGTGACAGCAAAATGCAAGTATCTCTTTCAAGATGTCATGAAATGCTATGACTTCATACACTATTTGGTTCTTTAAGGTACACAATACCTTTTACATGACTTTAGAAAAATCTTTGGGAGATGTTTGAAAATGATTGGCATGTTATTTATTGCTCTGTTAGATTCATGTCTCTGTAGAAATTTTCATGGAATAAAAGCAAAATGGTTTCCTGTGGTGGACTTGATGGATGTATCAGAAACTTCATGCATTTTAGGAGTCTTATGTTTCATTTAATGAGTAAAGTGATATGACTTCTGTTTATGATATATTAACTGATCTGAGAAGCTGCTGGGCTTTTTTGCATGGAGAATATAGTTTTCATTTTTATTCCATTGTACATGGGGTAGAAACAGATATTTGGCAATAATATTATGGCTTCCAGCTTCAAATATAAGCTCAGTAATGTTACAGCAATCCTAAGGGTCCCTGAGATCTATACTGGTTTTCTGTTGGGTTGTAAGGACACACATTCTGGGAGTGTTCCATAGCAGCCATCTACCCAGCAAAAATGAATTTTGTATTTTATTGCATTTGAAGAATATGACTCCATGGAATTAAGCAAAAAGGGAACTTTCTTCAAGACAATTTCTTTACCCTGAATATGAAAGGAAAGCATATGTTTAGCTCACGCATATAAATACACATTGGCACTGTGCAGACACTGAACAAGAAAAGACTGTCAAGATGCACAGAGGACAGGCTCCCATATTGTGTGCTTTTGGGGAGTCAAAAGCAAACAAGAAGGAAACAACTCAAGTAGTTTTAAGTGGGAGAGATGAGTTTGGAAAGAGTTTGCTATATTAATTTGAAAAGAACCAAAGAAACAGCTTCATGCCAACCTTTGTTTTTAGTTGGCTGCTCATGTGAGAGCATTTCTGCACTCTAATTATTCCAGTAACATTGTTAGGTAGTGGCTATTTTTAACATCTATTATTTACCCAGGGTTTTGGTGCCTTGTTGTCTATTGAAAACATATTAAAATAGGCAATTCTACACAAACAACAAAAAATAGATAATGTCTAACTGCGGTAAAATTGACTGTAGAGACAGTTTCTTGTATTAAATGTCTTTATGATTCCTCTGGTGATGTTGCTCATGGGACTGACCTCAAATAGAAGTCTGCCTTTCCATGGCAGACATTATCGCATTTGGATGAAGGCTAGTGACTAGTTTAAGCTTAATAAAGAAAAACAAAGTTTTAACTCAAAATAAAGAAGAACTCAAAATTACTCCAAACACATGGAGAGAAAGACAGAAATCTAGAAAGTAGCCCCTTTCATGGGATCCACACATCTCCTTCAGAAGTAGGGGACGATGGGCTTGGAGTCTTCTTCTTAGCCAAGAGGTGGAGGAGGAGGTTCACATGTTTATCTCTCAAAAGTAGAGGGGAATAATCTTTGTGTTAAATTTTGGACATTGGAATTGAAATGACATTCAAATCTCAAATTTCACATTAAAAAGTAGAATCAAAAATGTACTAGAAATATTGGTTCTAATACTTTTGCTTCAGTAGTATCAGTCAGTTTTCTGGTGCTATAATAAAAAAGCTGAGGTATTCAATTTATACAATGGGGAAGATTTGTTTCAGCTAATAGCTTTCAAGTTTATAGTCAGTGGGCCTGTTGTTTGAGAACCCGTAAAGAAGCCACACATTATGGCGAGAAGCAAGTGGCAGAGTACAACTGCTTATCTTATTGGTGGGGACAAAAGGAGGGAGGAAAGGCACTAGAATGGTATAGCTCTCTTTGAGAGCACCCCTTCAATGACCAGAGAACCTCCTATTAGAATCCGCCTCAGAAATTTCTACATCTTCCCTATAGTTCCATGTTCATCCTGGAGGTCAATATGGTGGCCTCAGACCCCAGTTCTATCAAACACAATGCAACAAACTCTTCCATATTCCAAATCTACTAACATATTTGTGTTTATTTTTGGGGATATTTTATTGCTTTCTGTCGCTCTCCGTTAAAATGGAATGAGCTATGTGCTGTTTAGTTTTGCTTTGCTTTTCCTTCACTAAGGGAAAAGTATATGTCACCATATACAAAAGAATAGAGAATTAGAATGTGTATTCAAAAGGTCGTATTAGGGTCAAAGACCCACAAATACCATGTGTGATAACATGAACCCCAACGCCCGCCTCTGATGCATCATCTCAGGGAGGCTTCAGGATGCTGGCTGTTTTCACCATAGATGTCAGCAGCCTAACTGGGTAAGGCCTGGGATTGCTGCACAGCCTTTTAGAGACACCCAAGTGGCTGTCCACTGGCTTGCTCCAGGCAGATGCATTTCACTTCAATTCGAAAGACATGAGATTGAAATTGAGGTCTCAAAGCTCCATGCCAGAAGAGTGTGTGTGGAGAGTCCCAACACAAAGTTGAAAATGGAGTACAAATCTGAAGTGAATGGTAACCAAATTATATGAAAACAAATGTTCTACTAAACTTTCTCAGTTTTGTCTAAATCATTCTTGCTCCAAGTAAAATATTGGATGATTTGATCTGAGAGCTATTTGAGTATACTGTCATTTCAGACATCTGAAAATCTACTTCCTTGGCTCATCAAATTGAGTTTTTACAGTACTTTATTTTATATTTTTGAAAGGAAAAGAGAGATCAAGTCAAAACAACAATGGATTTTGTTCATTTTAGACATCTAAATAGCTGTGTGACTTAAAAGGAAGAAGAAAGGCTAGTTCCACAACAAAAATGTCAGCCTAAATCCAGAGAGGTGATTTTAAATAAAGATGATTCCTAAATTGGGCTGTTTTCATCTCTCCTCTTTCCTCACGTTTGTATCTTAGCTGTAAAACTACAACATAAAAATGGGTTTTGTTTGTGCTAAAGCTGAAAACATTTTTAAAGGAGTTTTAGCAATATTTATTTAGAATTTTTGTTCCTTAAATTCAGGACCAAGATTAAGTTCCAACCTAAAAAGCAGGCTTCTCTGCCCTAAGCCCAGATCTAATGTGACCTTCAAAGTATCCATTTATCTTTCTAAATAAGCTGGTTCTTATCTAATTGTCTTCGTGTTATAGTTCAGAAGATTACCACGGCAACAGTGCTATGTCCAAGAATAAAATTGACTCTTTACCTCACAGAGTTTCCTGCTTTGTGGTGTTATCATGTCAGAACAGCAAAGGTTCTTTAGTTCAAATTCATTTTCACAACAAACATGCTTTTCTCTTTTTAATATATCTGCGTGTTCTCTGTTTTCCTTGATGTGTAGTAGTAGTGAATTCCTATAGGCATATTGTTTATGCCATGTAAATAAGAATCTTTTTCCTTTGGAAAAAAATTATAGGCATGCTGACAAAATGCACATTATTTTAAAGCCATATACAGTTTTCTATTTAATAACAATTCTGCAGCTCCTGGGATAAAAACCATATTCCCAGCCAATGTGGCAATAATTTTATTTATTTAGTTTTTGGAGGAGAAATCATATAGTGTATCTTAGAGACTTGCTTTCCTACTGTCCCCTATATCGAGTCTTACTTTTCTTCTGTTTGTAAATCTCCCCCATACTACTAGGAGTGTGAGTATGATAGGGAGAAAGCATGGTTTTGGACAAGCACCTGCTTAAATGGACTCATACCTAATTGGGAGTTATTTTCAGGGAAGAACAAATATTTCTTTACTAGTTGACCCTCTAAAAATAAATCTCTACAAAAAGCTGAGTGTTAATCCAAGCAACAGATAAGTGCAAAGAAATAAACTTACTCCATCCATTAGGCTGTGTTGGCTGTTTCATCTGCCCATAATGTCTGTGTGTGCTGCATCTTGGTACTGACATGTGTGAGGATGGTTGGGGTTTAAAGTGTCCTCCACATATATATTTTCCTAATCCAGAGTTGAAAATAGACTGAGTAGATCAAGAATATGGTACAATTGATTTCCCTTTTCACTGCATCTTTCTCTCTGGTGGCCCTTTATCTAGCTTAAGTTGCCCATTTTATTTTTTTCATCTTTGATTTTCTTCTCCATACTTAAAACATAAAGATTCTGATTGTGTTTACTTATGTGCTTTCTTTATTGTATGACTCTTCCTTTTCTATAAAGGAAAGTGCATTTCAGAGTCTGAGAAAAATCTATCTCTCAGTTATCTGTAACTAAGGAATTCTTGTCATGACTCCCAATGATAGAATGTCAGCCCTTGGGTAACAAGGGCAAAGGGAACAATGTCTGTAACAGTTAAAAACCAACACTTCCTGAAGAGTTCACCTGATCCCAAACTTCTTTGCTTGTGTTATATTAGGGTAAAAACTGGAGGAAATAAGCTGGGTGTGGTGGTACATGCTGTTACTATCTCAGCATTCTGGAGGCACAGGTTGGAGGATCTAAGATGAGCTTGGGGCCAGCCTGGTCTGCATAGTGAGTTCCAGATAAGCCATGGTTACACTGTGAGAACCTGCCTCAAAAAGAAAAGCTGGAGAAAAGGAGTCAGCATTGATCCCCCCCCCCCCAAAGCTTCCCACCACAGCTATCTTCCCCAGAAGCTTTCTTTGTACGATTGATTCTGCACTGTGTTCAGAAACTCACCCAGGGTCTGGCATATTTTCTACATGAGCTTTTAACAGAGTGAAGCTGATGTTGTAGATCTTCTACTAGATTTTCTGCCCTCTAAAGGAGGACTTATATGTTTTTTCATTGTTATTTTGATCACTACAATTTCCTTTTTATTTTGAATCACAGATATATCTCTCTCACAACAAGCTTGTACGTTAGAAATTATCCCTCACAATTGTGACCTTTAAATGTTTTCTTTTGCTGTGAATAGTATTTAAAAAAAACAGTTTAATAATTAGACACGAAAATCATGACTTCCTTGTAACTCTGGGCCTTGGAAAACATTGATGCTCTAGCTATTAGCACCTGATCCATCTTCACCATTGCTGGGAAAAACAGCACGAGAAGATTATTGAGTTATGTAAATATTAAACTTTAATTAAACATGAATATTTACTTCAGAGTAGCTCTGTGTGTGTGTGTGTGTGTGTGTGTGTGTGTGTGTGTAATAGGATCTCTTTGTGCCAAGCTGGATTGAAATATGTGACTTTTCTGCATGAGATAGCATTATAAGCATATCCCACTATGTTTAGATAAGTTGTTTCTTATCTAGAAGAACAATTTAGTGAGGATCTAGAGAAATGTCATCTAAAAAGAATAAACAACTTACTACTGCAAGTTGATAACCTTGAATTTTATTGTTGACATCATTTCAAACATTCTAAATATAAAGTTAAATTAAATCTTGGCATTTAAATACTCTATAGGAAGACCAGCTACACAATACAGACACTATAGTTTCCTTGTAGATGGTGTAAGTTCCTACAAACAATATAGAAGAATGGAAAGAAGTCCCAGAAAATGGTTCAAGGTTCTGGATAAATAGTAGCTGGTTATTGATCCAATTGCAAATCACTATAGTTGCTAAGTACTGTTCATTTGTTAGAGCACTTCCTTAACATGCGTAAGACCCTAAGCTCAGTCCTTAGTGACACTTAAACAGGGTATGGAAGTTCACAAGTTCACACATAGATCTCAGAAGTAGAGGGAAGATGGTCAGAAGTACAGGATCATCTGGGGTTACATACTGAATTGAGGGCAGCCTTGGATACATGAGACAGTGTGTCAAAGAAGAAAAGTCAGATTAACAAAAGTCAGTTTAATAAGAGAAGTGCCTCCATCTCACATTTCTTAACCTGTGTGTATGACTCTTTTGTAATAAATCCAGGAGCAACTGGACAGAAATCATGCCTTTAAAGGAAATAAAACAATTATTGTTTCATGGTAAGGATACATTAATCCCTGCCTACTTAAACACTTTACAATTTGTTTTGCTATATTGAGAAAGGAAATTTACTCTTGACATTTAAATATGATATAGAACAAACAAATTCTTTACAGTTACGCATTTCAACAACTGAACTATCTAAACACAGTCAAGAATCAGGAAAGAAGCCTGAGTCAAACATTTGGAGTTCAAGTCCATAGCATTCTAAAAAGATATTTCACCACAGTGAAGTGGGAATTATCTACAGATGCATTAGTAGTTCAGTGAATAAATGAATGTGACACAACATGTTAGAAGAGTAGAGGGTAAAATCATATGATCACCTCACTAAATGCAAAAAAAAAAAATTCTTTTACAAAGGAAAAAACCTCAAGTAAGATTATATGTAATGGTGAAAAACTTAGAGCCTTCCTTTGAGACAGAAAAAAAAAAGCTGAGGATGCCACATTCAACAAGTCTGTTCAACCTAGGACTGGAAGGGCTAATCAGAACAATTGGCAGGAAAAAGAAACAAAGACCATCTATGTGAGAAAGGAGACAGGTAAATTCACTGTTTGAAGACACTATACCTCTGTGTCCATAAAATCCTAAGGAATAAATAAAGATAGTAGGATTGTAGTTTCCAGTTATGGAAAAAAAAAAAAAAAAACACAGCACATCTATAGACAAACAACCAACTATCAAAAAAAGAAAACAAATAAAGAAAACAGTTCCAAAGTCAATGTCCCTGAACACTCAGATGAGGACAGATCCTTAGACTAGGTCATGAGGAAAACAAGAACACGCATTTCATCTTGGTAGTGTGCTCATCACTAATGCTACCACAAAAATGCCTGGTGGGACCATTGAGCGTGGTGTGAGGGACTGTGCTCAATAGCTCTCTGAATTATCTGATTTTGTTTTTATGATTAGATACGATAAGCTCTACACCTCTTTGTATTTTATATTATTATTACTATAGTCTCATAATTTATGTCCCTGGAATCTTTAAAAAAGAAATTAACAGTTATTTACATTTCTAATTTTAGAAAAGTTAAGTGCCTTGTGAAAGTTACAGAGCCAAAGAATAACAAAACATAACCTGATCCTATGTCTCTTTATTTCCACCTTCATGTATTTCCCACTAGATTTAGTGGGTTACTAAAAATATCTCCAGTGTATAAATTTATTTAGAATTGTGAAAATATAGAAAATGAAGTAAAATGTTCACAACAGTGAGTTTCTTATTTGAATAAAATTGTCCAAAAGCTGCTCTGCTAAAATACGTTTGCAGGTGTGTTCCCTGCTAAACACGAATTTTCTTGCACAAGCAGTCAGAGCTGAGGGCTGTGCTCCCTGCTAAACATGAATTTTCTTGCACAAGCAGTCAGAGCTGCAGGCTGTGCTCCCTGTTTAACATGGGATATTCTTGCAGTAAGCAGAGTTTGGCACTTTTTTTTTAATCAGTTATGCAGCAGCATCACTCTGTGTTAAATTCTCAAACAATTGCAAATCTCCTGCAAAGACCTGAAAGTGGAATTATAATACATTTTTAAATGTAAGAACCAATGTAAGTAAGCAGCATAGCTAATTAAGGAAAATATCAGCATAAAGTTAGCATATCTTAAATTTGTGAATAATTTTATATGTTATGACAACCAAGAGATTTACTCAAGTGAATGAATTCCCTGTGTTTAAACTTATTTTTCTTTATGTTCCCCTTCAATTGTCTATTCCCTTACAGTATATGACAATTCAAAAACCAAGTTATAGAGGAATATTTCCCACCAGTAAGATTTATTTACTGATGTCAGAAAACCATCCTTAGCCTAGGATGATGCTGCTCAACTTTGAAGACCAAAATTGCTGTAACTGGGACACATTAGCTTTTTTCTAAAAGAAGACACATAAGCAGAGTTCATTCTGAAGGAGTTTGCCAAGTGCAATCTATACTCAAATGTTTATAATATTTTGTTAATGTGTACTTTTTTCATACTTTAACATGTCTGAAATTGGAATATCATTTACATTTAGTGGCTTTTGAGTGTCAAACCATCAATATATTCTTATTTTAATAGAATGATATATAAAACAATTATGATCATTTTGTGTCACAATCAATGACAGTTTATATTAAATATAGTACAATATTTTATTCTTTGAGGTACTTCTTAAAAGCCCAGCCAAAAGGCATGCTAAAACTGTAGCTTAGATTTTAATTTTATAGCTCATTTTCAGGTTCCTATGGATTTTGAAGGAAATCAAAAGTAATAATATTATCAGGGAATTTATTAATATATGTTTTACTGTGAATTTGTTACTAGCTCAGACAAAATCTGTACTTTTTTTTTTTCTGGAAAGTTCCATAAGAAATGGCTATAACTCTTTATTTTGGTGATTACTATGAGTAAAATCACTAGCTTCATTGTTAGTCTCTTTTATTACCATGACAAATAGCTAAGGAAACAGGGTATTTTAGATAGTTCAGTCCATGCTATGTGGGCAGCATTGCTGCAGGTATGTGGAGAACAGAATGGCTTTGGGGCAAAGCAGAGCAAACGTGTGTGTGTGTGTGTGTGTGTGTGTGTGTGTACACCCTGCCTTCAGAGGGAGACAGAGAGAAAGGTGCCAGGGAACAGGTGGCCCTCATTAGCTGAAGACAGTGATCCACTTTCTCTAATCAGGTTTCGTCCGATGTACTCCCCAATAGAACATTCAGTTAGGAGTCCACTAACAGATTAATTAATTGCTTAAATCACTGTTTTTTTATGGTACAATCTCTTCCCTAAAACTCCCTCCTATAACACTCCATTGGATCCCAGCACTTGGGAGGCAGAGGCAGGCAGATCTCTGTGAGGCCAGCATGGTCTGCAGAATGGATTCCAGGACAGGCCCCAAAGACTCTGGATTGAAAAACAAAAAAACAAAACAAACAAAAAAAAAATTCTAGCGGAAACCAAGTCTTCCATCCATTCATGACCCTTTTGAAAATATGGAATATTTTCCATAACTGTTTTTGTTTCCTTTCACAAGTTGGATCAATACCCAAAGGACAAGCCTAGCAGTTTGGTAAGTGATGTCATATGTCTGTTCCAGTAATATGTAAATGAGTTGTAACTAAGTGACCTAAACCAATCTGTGTGTAGCTGATCGGTAATCTAGGAGAATAGCAAGAATGAATGTGTTCCTTGTACTCAAAGGACATTTCCTTCTTAATTGTCTCATGGGCCAAGGCTTCTGTGAATTGGTATAGGGGTGTCTAAACTAGCAGGCATCTGTCTAACCTGGAGAACTCAATAAGTGTGCTGGGTCCTGTTCCAGAATTTCTCATTTAGAACAGAGACTTGCCAAGTTCCCAGATACTGCTAATGCTCTTGGACTAGAGGACAACTTTGAGAACCAATGGGTTCCTTACAGAAAGAAAAGATGTGGGTTTCAGAGTTGGATGGTCACAGTTTGGGTTTAATTGATTACAAATTCACTGTTCTATGTTTTTATTTCTATTCTCTCAACTAGAATTAATACATATTGTATGTGTGTTGGCTAAGTATAGAGCCATTTTAAGTTTTAGTGAGATGATGACTTCAGAAAATTCAAATGTCACACTCTTGGAATGCTGAAATATGAATGATTTTAAGCACACTAAATTTTTGCATCCTTTTATTTCCATGCATATAACTTAAGGTCAGAATTCATGTGTAAAGGTATTTTTACAATTCTATAAAAAGTTAGTGCTACATTATCAATACCTGTGCACAGGAAGAGAATCCAAGTCAGAGAGCCAGACAAACTGGCCCAGAAAGCTGAGCACTTCAAAGATTTCCCATAAATCAGAGCTATCACTCAATCCCATGGATAAATGCAATTTATTTCTATTAGAACCAATGAAATTCATTCTCATTGGTGACCTAGAGACATAACAGATATGGTAGACAGTAAGTAAAATATAAGACCTCCTTTACGACTATTTATTCCTTCTCTCAAATTCACCCTGAGAACTTTATTACTACATCATCCTAGAAGAAATTGTATATGTTCAACCAGAATATAATGTAAACGGATTTCTTAATTGGTCTAGATAATAAAAACTCGAAGTCAGTTATAGAGGAAATATTAAGAGATCAGAGAAGGAGCAAACCACCATCACACCTTACCTCCTTAGCGTCTCAGCAGACAAGAGAGCGAGTTCCTGTTTCTCCCTGCTTTTATCCTGTTCCCACCCAGCTAATTCAATATCTATTTGTCTGTACAGACCTCCAGACCTCTATGGTTAGCTAGTAGCAAGCTCCATTCTCTGACCTTCACACAGGCTTATTTGTACAAGCAAGATATCACCAGAATATCATTTCTTATTTCCCTCAATATCACTTCTCATGTGTAGAATTCCTCAGCATATAGGTATTTTATAATTCTATAATTTTAATAATGAAAGCAAAATGGAAAGTTTGAGGATAAGAATCATGAAGTTTGTAACATGTGCTTTATTGCATAGCTTGCATTTTGAAATATTTAATTGTATAATCTATATGATGGTCTTTAATGGCTATACATCTCCTTTTCACTCTGCTTTGGTAAAGCCTCTCAACAGGACAAAATATGTATTTTCAAAGCTGTGTTATTGTCCCTGATTGCCCACAACTGAGCATACATCCCCCTCCCCAAACACAGCTTCCTGTTCTTTTCTGCAACAACATGCACTGCACACTTCTTACCACATCAGACCTCTCTCCCCAGCCTATCCCAGGCTGCCTCTTTTGCTGTCCCCTCATTAGGCTCCAGCCTGGCAGGGTTTGCTATGTCACAGAAGACCAGGCTTCCATGGAGTCTACCCAGGGAGCTTCTCCAATCTAGAAACCTTTTTCCTAGTTCTCTTCTCAGATGAGAAACATTAGTAGTTATTATTTTAGATACTATGTAGCTCTGGCTGGTCTAGAATTCCCCATGTGGACCAGGTTGGCCTTTAATTACTGTCTTAAAGCAGGCTCCAGAGTAATTTTCCAGGACTTGTTTATAATGTCTTTCCAATTGTGTGAGCTTACACAAACTGCTTTGCTTGTACTGAGTGATAAGCACTTGAATTTTCTCATACACAAATAAAACATTCTCGGGTATAGATTTGTGGAGATTGGATAAGACATCCCAGCATCTGTTAGGAAAGGTGCTGGAGCACTCAACACAGAGCCACTGTTAAACAGTCTTAGCACGCTCATGTGTGTGAAGAGTGCTTTGGATCTGAATGGTAAGAAGTTTAATGCAGATGTAGCATACTGCTCTCCTGTATTGGAGTCATCTAAGTCTAAGCCTGTGTGTTGTTTTGGTTTGGTTTGTTTTTACTGTTCTGGGAAGAAAACCCAGTGTTTTAGAAGCTAAGCAAGTGCTCTATCATGTAGCTCTAATCTCAGATTTTAATAAGAGACATTATTTTGAGAGATGGATTGGCTAAATTGATCAAGTTGGCCTTGCACTCACTATGTAGCCCAATGGAATTCAACCTTGTAGTCATACTGCTTCAGCTATGCGAGTAGCTGGAACTATAAACATATGCTATCAATCTGAACACTTTGTGTCTTGAAATCAACATGTTTGCTTTTTTTTAATGCTGCAATTATAAGCCAGCAACTGAACATGATGAGCAAGTGTACTACCAATGAACAACTTCCCTCACCCCAGCTTTCAAATTGTTAAATGCTACAAAACAACTTAGAAGTGAAATCAGAAATAATTAAGAACTGTTGACCAGTTCAAGACTGAATGACTTGAGTTTGCAGCATTCGGAAATCTTTATGTCTGCCATTGGTATGGCTCTCAGAATTTGCATTCAGAAGTCTTTTTGTCTGTCCATGTCTCTTAGAATTTTACACAAGAGAGAATCAAGTCTAGTTAGACAAGTGTGTGCAAACAGCACAGGCTACGGATAGCACCTGTATGTAGCAGAATCCTTCATTTGGTAAACTCGGCTACAGATGTGTCAAAGGTTTCCATATAGGGAAAACAAGCCTCTTGGTGCTGCTTGAGATAAAAAGAAGGAATCAAAGAGCTGAAGCATTCGAAATAGCCAGCATGATTCATGACCTTTTCCAAAGTGGCTTTCTCAAAACTATAATGTAAGGCTATTTACTGGAGTCTTTCAAGGAACTTTTATGTGTAGGTGCATACATACATATGTGGATTTGTTTTTGGCAGAATCCTGATACAATTTTAAGTGAAGGTTGAAAAGAGAAAGATGAAAGGGTTGATGGGGGCAGTGACAGACAAGCAAAGAGCATATACTAGCACAGTCAAGCCCAGGTAACCAGGGCAGGATTTATCATACTTACCGGAACTCCTCCCAACTCTGATCCTGACTATTTCTGTGGGTCTTTCTGATCTGCCTTTCCTAGAGCGTGCTTGTACTCTGTAACTTGTAGTGGTCCCATTGAGTCTCTTATCTCAGGTTCAAAGTAGGTTGCCAGCTCTGTTCACTTGTTTGCTGTTTCCTGGATCTACTATAAACAGTTTTCTCATATGTTATTTTTAGCCTAAAACATCCCCATGGCACTGTCATGTACAATACTCTCCTCTTTGCTCTGGTACAATTATCTAAATAAGGCACACAGCAGATCCCTAAAACAACTTCTTTGCCTAAGTAGCCAACAGAAGGAATGTCATATTAAACGAAGCTAACTTAAGTTACTGACAGGCCCAGGAAGTGCCTAAAGAAAACGGGAGTGTCCTGCTACTTGGGGCCATTCCAGGAAGGTCGTCTGCTTTTAAAAGCTGCATTTCATTAAGGATCTGTGATGGTCACTGGAACTTTGCCTGTTGTTTTACTCAGTAGTCTCTGGGGGACTATTTGGCACTAGGGTGCAAAATGAGCTCAGCAATTAGGGAAAGACACCACTGCAGGCACTTGAGTAAATCACCGAGTACCAGACTTCACAGAGAGTCAGTACCAGGCCAAAGTAATAGCCCAAGGATGCTGGGGAGTCTAGCTTTTCTTCTTTCCAGTGCATTCTGGTCCAGCTCCTGCTGTCATTGCCTCCAGGGGTGCTTTCAGGTATTTGGCAAGTAAAAAGGCAATTTCAAACAACTTTTCAGGCCAACAGAATCGATCACCAAATGTTTAGAACATTCATTCCCTGGAAGTGGAAAACTCCACCATCCATGTCTATTTGTCTAGTCTGGCCCTGGAGATACCTGCACATAGGGCTTTGACAACATGGAAGGGTTTTGGGAGGTGGGAACACTGTCTCTGAGGCATGTGGGTTCTTCCAGGGACCTGGTTGATGGTCCCTATGTAGTGGAGAGAGGACAAGAACAGTAACTCTTTTTGTGCAAACAAATCTATAATCTTACAATTCTCCTAGTTAAACCAGACATTTTAATCCCAGGTTGTGTGGGAAACAGTCAGAAGGAAGGATTAAGGTGTGTTCCCTCCATCCCACCACGATTCTGAGCCCCAGGAAGGAGAGGAAGATGGCAACAAGTTCAAGGCCAGCCTGTCCACACGCCATAGCCTGTTCAGACAATCCAGGGATACATAACAAACCCGAGTCCGGAAAAGAAAAAGAAATTATAAATTAAGGAAACTGGATGAATATGCCCTATGGTGTTAAGGACAGTAAGTATCACCTGTTTGAAGACCCCATCTGGTCATCTTCAAACAGAAAGAAGTGTTTGGTCAGTTGCAGACCTCTCTCCAGAACAGCAGGAGACTCAAGGGCTGATGAAAAATCTTCAAACTTTGAGTAAATTCAACTTACTCCAATTTATTGTTTTTAACAAGACCATCAGATAAGCAGGTTTATTATGGTCCCCATTTACAGATGAGATAACAAAAGTATAAAAATGATAGAATAAAATAGCCAGAGGAATGAGCAGCTAGGATCTGCAGGTGGAGCGTATTTTCTACTTATTATGTTCATATGACAAATAGGCCTTACAAACAGGGAAAGGCAGCATCTCCCAACACATAGTCATATATTTCCACTGATATTCCTAGCCCAGAGTGACATCTTGTATGTAGAGGGCATAAATTTCTTTCTCCCTTGAAGAACCTAGGCCTATAAAATAGTTACTCTGGAGGCTGAGACATAAGAATTAAAAATTTAGGGCTGCTTGTGCCACTGAGTGAGTTCAAGGTCAACAGCTGAGTGACACTGATTCAAAGTGGTCAAGCGCTTACTTACCATGTGAGGTCATGGGCTTAAGCCCCATCTCCCAGGGCAGAGTGTTGATTCTGAAGGTCCAGAAGACTTGTGAGCCACCTATACAGCGCTATTAAGATCTTCCCAGGATAGTTGATGAAACTTGAGTGTTAATATACAGAAAGGGACTCCAGTCTGGAGCAACTTCCCTGCTGTTCATCTTCTCTCCATGCACACTGGGCTCATTAGATGATTGAGATTCAGAAACTTGTTCACATCAGATTGTTGTTGATTTTAGATGCCGTTGTTATTCTCCTGTCTCCAAACTGTAGTTGTTGCTCATCACATCTGCTTCCCCCCCCCTCAACTTTTTTTTTTTTTTTTTGAAGCTGAATGCCAACACAAGAGTTTCAAATGGGTAAAAAGATTGAACCAACAGCAAAATTATCATTTCCTTCCACATGTGATTGGGGTAGTGACCACAGAGAGTGACACATACTCTTCCATCTCCAGTACCCTGCCTCTGTGTTCTTGCCTTTTCTTTTCACTGTGGTAGTGATGGTGGTAGAAAGTGGGTAAAAAGCTGCAAGCTGTAAACAGTGGACTGATAGCTGGTCACTTCAGGGACACAACTAGTACAGCTTTGCAGTTGGCATTGGCATAATGGGATTTAGGATTAGTCATCATCTACATACCACTGGTTGTGCTGATGTTTGGGTGAATCAAACCAGAAAGAAAAGAAAATGAGCAAGTCCTTTCACAGAATGCATTGGGCACCTCCTTTGTGCCCGAGGAAATGGTAGATTTGGGTTACATCAGCCTGAAAATAAAAGTTAAAAGCTGTGCTTCAATGCTGCTGGTGTTGGATGCATGTGCACATTTAAATTAAAACTTAAATTACTTCAAATGCTTGATGGCTATGTGTCTGCTGCCACATTGCAAATCACAAACACAGAACAGGTTGTATTACTGAAGAAAGTTCTTTTGGGGTAAGTCTGGTGATTCAACACTAAATAGAATGAATAAAAGGAGTTCAGCAAAAGTTATTCTGCTAACAAAGACCAAAGAAAGAATAGGAGCAGGTTATATTAAAGAAGTGAGATCCATAATTTTGTAATGGCTTCATGTACAGATGACATTTGCATGCAAAGCTGAAGGTGATAAGGCAAGGAGCTGGAACCACCATAGAAAGGGTCCCTTCTAGACTTAGCGAAGGAAAAACAGAGAGCCTGAGACCCCACCATGACTGAACGATGTAGGAACAGGAACAAGCATGAGGTAGACTGGCAGAGAAAAGGGTTGCGAGGGGTGAGAAGGAGGTATATCTGAGTCTGTTGTAAAGGTGACTAAGTGGGACTTGGCCAAATCCCACCCAAGTTTGATGGAGTCAATGCTGATTTCATGGTTGGGGCCCATATACTGTATAGGAAGGAGTTGCTGATGACTGAATCAGGAAAACCTACGGAATCAGATTGACTATGATGATTAGGTGTTGGTATTTGAAAATGTAGGTCTAAGATGTTCCTTGGATATCTACATGTATATATCAAGAAGGCAACTGGATGCACTTTGAGTTCAGGACAGACATTAAGCCAAAAGCTTAACTTTATAAGCCCTGCTGTTATCAACTAGGGGACAAGAAAGCCTAAGAAGAGACTTGGAGATGGGGGCTTGAGGAAGTCCTGCATTAGCGTAACAATGCCCTGAGGAGGAGCCCACACAGAGGACTGAGGCTCACAACTATGCCACTTGCAGTTTCCTGCCATCCAGCCAAAGCAGGGGTTATATAAAGGGGTCAGTCAAGAGTTGTTGATGGATCTCTGCTTCTGCTACCATGGGCTACTGGATGAAGGCTCTGTGATGACATTTAAGGTAGTTATCAATGTCTTTATAGGGGAAGGGTATTTAAGGTAACTTCTCCATATTGTTTAGATTCTTAGTTGGGTTAGATTCTTAGTTGGGCACCATTTCTGTGGTGCCAGATTTCTCTCTCGTTAATCCTATATGGTTCCCTCAATTTAGATATTTCTTTTCTTGCTCTCCTCTGTTCTTCTCCCAGCTGGATCTTCCTGATCCCTCATGTTCCTCTCCTCCCTCCCCTTCTCTCCTCTTCCTCCTACCTCCCCCTCCCCATGCCACCAATTTACCCAGGAGATCTTGTCCCTTTCCCCTTCTCCAGGGTGACCATGTATGTCTCTCTTAGGTTCCTCCTTGTTTCCTAGTTTCTCTGGAGTTATCCAGATGGTGGTTATCCTCTGCTCTATGTCTAATATCCACTTGTGGAACAGTACATACCATGTTTTTCTTTCTGTGTCTGGGTTATCTCACTCAGGATGGTTTCTTCTAGCTCTAGCCATTTGCCTGCAAATTTCAAGATTTCATTGTTTTTTCCAATGAGTAGTACTCCATTGTAGCTAAGCACTGAGCCAAACTCTTGGAATTCAGTTATTGAGAGGGAGGAGTGATAATCAAAGGTGTCAAGACCTTTCCTTGGAAGCTCAAAGAAATAGCTGTTCTGAGCAAGTGGGAGCTCATGGACCCCAGTCAGACTGCTGGGGAACCAGCATAAGACCGTACCAGGCCCCCCTGAACATTGTTGTCAGTTGGGTGGCTTGGACAGAATATGGGGCCTCTGGCAGTGGAACCAGTGTCTATTCCTAATGCATGAATAGACTTTTAGAGCCCATTCCCTATGGTGGGATACTCTCTTAGCCAAGATGCAAGGGGGAGGGACTAGGTCCTGACCCAAATGATGTGACTGACTTTGATGATTTCCCATGAGAGGCCTCACCCTCCATGAAGAGTGAATGGGGGGGGGCATGGGAGGACAGAAGGGAGAGGAAACTGGGATTGGAATGTAAAATAAGATGGTTTTAATTTAAATAAATAAAGAGTTGTAGAAAGATGAGGTATGATGAGAACTGATCATTAAACTTCCTAACAGGAAAGCCACTGCTGATCATAATAGTATGCTGTTTGGTAGGGACAGCCTAGTTACAAGAAATGATTGTAGAATAGGATAGTAGACTGCACAATTGGATTGTTCTGAGGAATTTTGCTCTAGAAGGAGCAGACACATGGAGCAATGAGGAGAGGTAGTCAAATGGTCCAATGAGTGTTTTAAAAGTAATATAAGTTAAATAACAGCATATTTACAGAAAGCTTGCAGTGACCTACTATTAAAGGAAAACTGATGCTGCTATGAGTACAGGAGAAACTAGCTGTGGCATTGTCCTTGAACATATGAGGGTAACAAGATCTACTCTTAAAGATGGAAAGTTTGGCCATGGATGTGGGAGACTTTACCTACACCAACAGTGGAAACACAGAGCACTCTGTCCAGATGGCAGCCTGTCTGTAGTGGACACGGTGGTTGACAATAGATGGACTATGTTTCTGATTAGGTTTTTTTCTTTTTCAGGAGATAAGAAAGTGATCATTGTGAATTAAAGTGAGGAAGAAAACTTTGAAGTTTTGAAAAAGGAAGATATTTATAATTATTTAGGAGGTTGGAACAATTTTAAGGGCCATTGTAAATTTCATGGTTGTCACCTAGCAGTCAAAGTCAGAATAGTAATGTAATAGCCACAGCCATATTCAGCAGAGGGGCTAGGTGCCCATCAGCAGAGAGCTGTGTGCAACCAGGAATGAGCAAGCACAAGCAAGGGACCACTTATGTGAGGAAGCATGAGTTTTAACTTGACTAGAGGAAGTGAGGATCTGGGAAATGAAATGTTGGTGGGATCAGTGGGTTGTGGGTCCTGGGATTATTGTGCTATTACAGCAGAGTCAAAACTAGAAAGACAGGAGGCAGCAAAGAAGAGCAGAGGATTCTTGCTGGATATTAAGGAAAGTTCAAATTATTGCTGGCAAACATAACAAGTCTATGAGCATACAAATGATTCATAACTTGCATCCCAGAGATGAGTTCATGTACAGACCATTTACATTTTATTAGATCTGTATACATCTCATTGAGTCCCATTGCTTCATAAAGTGAGACATTTTGATGAGATACAACTAATTGACATTTTAATTTAATGTCAGGAGACAAGAAGACAGCACAGTCCCTCTATTCCAGTAGAATTGCTGTCTTTTTTCCCCTATGTGTCTCAACATTGAGAATTTGTATTCCATCTGAGACACTTGTTCTATCCAAAGCCCATGACTTTTCTGTTGAAAAGTTTAAATGCAAGCTTTTTGATGCTATGACATTGTTTGCTTATGTTTATCTAATTTTTAAATAAATGTATGAGAAAGATGATTGTGTCCTTACTGCAGGTTTTGTCCTTTTCTACACAGAAGCTCATCTGCTCTCATGAATAATCAAAGAAACATCTGAAATGGGCAGCTAAGTCTTCACTCATGAAAAAGGGAAAGCTTAGGACAATACTTTCTATATATGGAGGAAATTCTGTTATTTGTAATAATGTAATGTATGACAAATTAATAGCTTTGATCCTTAAGTTTAAAGTTATTTTTCATATAAATTTTTCTAGAATAAGTGAACAAATGGGTGCATTTATAACACGGATTTAACAATGCATTTGTAACACAATTCCTAAAAGCCCAATTAGTCTTGACATAAATTTGTAAAATTTGTTTTCTGCGGTAGTTATTGACATTCAATCATAGGGAAAAAAAATGGAAAAAAGGCAAACTACTTTGAGACCCATGCAAAATGTGTCAATTTCCTGGAGGTTTATAAGGACTTTGATAAAGCACTCAGTCATGTCAGGCAGGATTCCTTCTCCATCACCCTTAAAAACACAAGGTAGGAGCTTATCTTCACTAAGTGCCCTGGATGTCGGGCCCCACATAACTAACCAAAGAATCAGTAGCGTGAGTCTATGGGAAGCCTCAAGTTCAAAGGGAATGGAGACATCCTGTTTGGTGTTTTATTTCACTTGTGCTGCTAAAACTGCCCAGACACCATCCATGTTTTTCTTTTTATTCTTGAACTGATCTTTCGTCTTCCTTCTGAGTCAGATCAAGTACAATAAACTCCTGTGTCATACGAATAACTTCCCAGTGTGTCTAAAGCTTTTATTTTTAGATATAAAAATCTTCCTATATAAAAATCATTCCACTGGTAATGATGAACATGAGTCACATGCCACTCTTGAGGACCTGTGGCTTGTAGGAGAAATGAGAACATTGGCTTAGCCCAGCCCTGTAAGCGTGCCAGTTCTGGTATTAAAACTTTCACTATGAAGGGCATCGCTAGAAAAATGAAAATGAGAGAGCTAAACTCTAACATGTCCAATGCTGAAATTCCATCCTCAGTTCTCAGGACAAAAGTAGAAAAAGGAAGGGGTTTTAAGCTATCACTAGAGACAGTAACAGTCTAAAGACTTAGTTCAACAACCAGATGCTAATCAATTTAAAAAATTTTAATTCCTCAAATTTAAAGTCATGCTCCTTAACCATTTTATATTTTCTAAATCATGTTTCTACTAATTTTTTTATTAAAATTAATTGTGGGAAAACATTGCCTGACTAAATAGTTCTAAAATTGGTTTAGGGGAGGTTCCTGCATATTTGTTTACAGCAGTGTAATAAACAAATGTGAAAATACATCATGTTCATGCTGATGTAAAGAGAAACTTGGCTGTCACTGGGTAAAAGGCAAGAATACCTCCCAAATAACAACTTATTGAATAATAGTCAGTGAGCAGAGGAAACCTGTTTTGCTAGGTCTTAACTCTTTCCCTTTGTATTAGAATATAGTTGGAAGAGAATGTGTTCATACACAATTCCTAAAATCTATGTGTACCTCACCAACAAATTGTTTAAAGGCTGCTGATCTTTAATTGTTTCCTGCCTCCCTCATCTGCAGAATACTGAATAATCAAATTTCAAAGTCAAACTGAGTTTGACCCTATTGTGTTAGAAATGATCTGGTTATGCTGCCTGATTGTGCATTGTAAAGGGGTGAATGGTAGGCTATCACTTTCTATATTTTTATAATTAGTCTCATTTCAGCTTTTATTTGCTAGTTCTTACGTGTGTTCAATGGAAATAACTAAATGCTAAAATTGATTAAAAAAAAACAAATTCTATATTTTCCTTATCCACATGACCTGCTAAGATTTGAGACTTTAAAGCATTGTTTCATAGATTCTAGCAAAGGGTCTGCACACAAGGGCATGTGCACCATGCAATGATTTTAAAAGCCCATGCCTGCTTATGGTCTTTCTAGTTACTGCTTTTGCCTAATTCACTTTCCAGAAACAAAGAAGGACGATAGCAAATACTTACACTGGTACAGGAACTAATAAAGCTTGCCTCCTCGTGCATGCTCATGAGGGAATTTTTCCTCTAGAGCCCCACTACACAGCTGCTGTCCTTACAATGTGCTGCTGTAGACATTTCTCAGAGACACGTTCTTAATTCACTTAAAGCATTTGTTGATTATTCAGCACATGAAAAGCATATAACCTATTAACAGAGGCATGCAACCAACTGCAACAATACAGATGCAAATGTTTATAATAACCCAATGGGAGACCCAGTCAAAAAAACATGGCAGTTTTCCTGGGTGAGGAAGACATCATTCTGCTCAAGACAAGGTCCCTTGAGTAGAACCTAAAAAAAGTGGCACTTTCCCAAAAGAATAGACAGATTCTATAAGTATATTGTATTTTCAGTGAAAAAAAAATAAGTGAACTATATGAGTAATGAGTAATGTTAAAGTGTGTAAAATATAGTTATTTAGAAAGTATGCTGTTTTCTACCCCCCCTGAGGAAATTTCTTCACAAAAAAACCAGATTGAACTATCATAAGAAGTATTGATAGAGGCAGGTTCATCCTGTGTCTATGTACCTGTATGTGTGCACATGTGCATGTGTGTCTGAGTACATCTTTGTGTGTACATGTGCATGTATGTCTGTGTACCTGTATATGTGCATGTTTATGTGTGTCTCTGAATGAAAGTGTGTACCCGTATGTGGGCACATGTGCATGTGTGCCTCTGAATGCACATGTGCATGTGTGTATGTGTGTCTGTGTGTCTGTGTGCCTGTATATGTGCACTTATGTACGTGTGTCTGTGTACCTGTATGTGTATGCATACATGCACATGTGTGTCTCTGAATGAAAACAGCTCTGTACCTGTATGTATGCACATATGTATGTGTATTTTTTGCAACCTGCCAATCCATCCACACATTCTAAGTGAGCTTACATTGTCATTCACCTTGTCAACATTTGAAGGACAGAAGAGTAAGATAGAAGGGCAGATCGTGTTAAGTGAAATAAAGCAGGCTTCCCAAACAACTGCTGTATGACTTCGTTTACACGTTAAGTCTAAACGGTTGCACTTGTGAAGTTAAGAGTAAAATAAGGGGTTAGAATTGTCATGAGTCAGAGGGGCATGGGAATGGAGAGAGGCCAACTAATGGCAGCAAGTTACGGGTAGATGTTGCAAAAATGTCTAATGTGCTCCTGCACAGTAGGGAGACTATAGGCAGCCATCATGAACTGTGTAATTTAAAGGGTTTTGAAACATGTCAGTGTATGTCTGAGGAAGTAGAGTTGACCTACTATAAACATTGCATAATGTATGCATGTATTTCAACAGGGCACTCCACTAATATGGTCTTTATGAAGCTGGTAAAATTAATTTTAATTTTAAAATATCAGGATACCAAGAAATATGAAGATTGTTGTGTTAGTAAGTTATTTTGTGGGGAAAGTTTCCAAAGTATGGCTTTGGGTTTGGAATCCCCACAAAGTAAACGGTTATTAATGAAAAAGCATGTTTTAATCTCAGAATATATTTGCTATGGTTTCACTGATTGAAAACATAACTTTTGGATGAGATAGAAATTTTTCTACCTCCCAATCAAAATGCTAATTGAATGTCCCATCAATGGAGGAGCCTTCCTGTGTTGAGCTTAGATTGAATTGAAGCAAAGAGCTCTGGTTTCCACTGAGTGAACTCCCCAGGGGTTCTAGTTCCTATCAGCACCATTTCCTCTGCAGAGCACCTACTCTCGCCTAACCTGAATATGCACTCCCTTTCTCTCTTTTCCATTACTGGTCCTGAGAGTCATGAATCTGACATGTAGAGGTTGCTGTACATCTTGCTAGAATTAATTCTCTCTTCACCATGTGGTTTCTATGGATCCAGCTCAGGTCTCAGGTCGGTGGTCAGTGACTTTAGCTGCTGAGCCATCTCACCAGTAACAAACTTTAAATTTTCATAGGATCCAGTAGATGCAACGTTTAATATTTGTCTTTATACAAATTAAAATTAATATTTTTTTTGCCAGGTGGTGGTGCCACATGCCTTTAATCCCTGCACTCAGGAGGCAGAGGCAGGTGGATCTGTATTAGTGCCAGCCCAGCCTGGTCTACAGAGCAAGTTCCAGGATGGGCTCCAAAGCTACACAGAGAAACCCTGACTTGAAAAACCAAAAACCAAAAACTAATGTTTTCACTATTGTAATTATTCCTTTGGAAACCATGATGGCTACCTTGCTTACAGAACACATGGTGTGAATTCTGTGGGATAATTTCTTTCATCATGGTGTAAGCCATTAAGAATTTGATGTCACTTGTTCTTTAACATGCTGTATGGACAAAGACAGGCATCCACATTAATCATAGCTAATTTTAATATTATATTCTTCATGACATGAAGTAAAAAGGCTAACTATTTTAGGCATGAAAATGTTAACAAAAAGAAAAAAGAAAGAAAAATCAAGCTTTTAGTTCATATTTCCAAACTTCAAACATATGTTTGAGAACATAAACTCTTTGAAGTGAGATGTTCCTTGAAAGAATACATAGTACACATGCAACTCCCAAAAATGAGAGAAAGGCATTCTTTTGTACGTGACCCTCGGTGGTTCTCTAACTAAAAAGTAAACTGCTCAAAAAATAAAAAATTTCATCGGCACAGTTTTCCAGACCGTTTCTCCTGTACAAAGAGTTATAAACAAAAGACTGCAGTTGAGTTTTGCTTTGAGCATCTTAGTTTCAGGTTCTGACCCAATTTCCCATCTCTCTCTCTCTCTCTCTCTCTCTCTCTCTCTCTCTCTCTCTCTTCTATGTGTGTGTCCTTCTGCCTCTGTCTCTCTGTCTCTCTATCTCTGTCTCTCTGTCTCTCTCTCACACACACACACTATACACCATACATAATTGTCTACGTATCCTTTCTTACTTAGAGATCAGAAGTAAACTAACAAAGTATGTATCACTGTGACTGGGAAAGCTCACTCCAGTCAGCATGCAATGTTCTTGATCCTGAGATGGTGTGGAATGGAATCACATTAGCTAACTGTTAGCTAACTGAGGAACAGATGGCCCCAATCACCCCATGTGGCTAAGCACACAAATGCCAACATCAAGACGCCTTACCTTTGCCCTGTCTGTCCCCACTTGGCTGGCTCTGTTATATTAAAGGGTATTGCCTTTCTGGGCCTCAGTGTTTGAAGTCCATGGCCAAGAAGGCGCAGTGAGAATACCATTATGAGAGAGGTGTTTTCTTAGAGTCACAGTCTGGACAAGATTCCATGGACCCCTTGATAGTCCAGCAGGGAGCCACAAACTCCAGCCAGTATCTTCTAATCCTCTGAGCATTCAGAACTGCCCACCATAAAAACATAATGGGCTGTTTATCTGAGCAGCCGAGAGATAAGATCTTGAAGTTACAATCTGAGCTGTAGACTGGTGTCATGGAGCCATAGGAAAGAGGAATACCACCCTGTCTGGGAAAATCAGCATGCAGATGGACCAGTCCATAGACACCTCCTGATGCTCTTTTCTCATGCTAATGAGAGCCACAACTTTCCCAACATTTTTCTGTTGAATAAATTAAATGTACTTGGGAAGAAATAGATGGGTCCGCCCTCACTTGGTTCACATGCTTATACTGTTTTTGAAGTTTAGGGCTATGTTAAGAAATATTCCCACTGGCACAATCAAGTGAATTTTTGTGGCACATTTTGACTTCTTTTCAAAGATTGCTTAAGTTCTGTGACATTAATCATGATCATCTCATAAAACCCAGCAGAGATTCTCCTCAAGTGTTTAATTCCCAGTGCTCCAGCACCACGACAAATCAGATGCCCTACATACACATGTGTACATAATGTGTGTGTTTTCTTCTGTGAGCCTGTGAACAATATATTCTGCTCTCTGCAGGGACAGAATTAAAATATCCCAAAGCGAAAAAAATAAAAATATTCTTTTTTCTAAAGTTCCGTTATTTGTGTGTATTGCTGGCATTAGGAAAAAGACAATCAGGGTCTGTTATCAGACTGTGTCTATTGAAAATGCAATGTGGTAGAGATTTCCCAACAGTTTGTTTTTAGCGAGACTGCTGTTGCCTTGAAGGCATACTATGCACCCAACAAATTAGAGTCTATGATCAAGGAAAATGACCAGATTAAGCACTTTGCTGTCAGATTCCTCTTCTTCGCTGTGTCAGAATATGGAAAAAGTGACCAAGATAGTTCTTTGCTTCCTCTAACTTGGCTTGTGTTAACCATTTTTTGTGCAACTTTGATAAGGTTGCTTTCATAATAATCATAAAAATGAGGTTCCAAATATTAAGCAAATACTATGAATGTAATCCTAGTGTTCAAAACTGTATATACACCTTTCTGGCTTAGACATTTAGGCTGTGGCTTTCCTTTCTCTCCTGCTGTGTGTGTGTGTGTGTGTGTGTGTGTGTGTGTGTGTGTGTGTGTGTGTGTGTGTGTTGTGGGGAGAGGGAGCCAAACTATTTTGTGCCAGATTCAATTTCTTCACCTTTTGTCTGATCTCACCTGCTTACTTCTCTCTGCTCTTTCAATAACTATATGAAGTGACAGAAGAAATGTTACACATGAAATTGCTCCGATTTGTGTGGAGACATCAGCTTTGACGGCATTGTGCTATGCAATAAAGAGACTCAAGGTGAAAGCCCCTAGAGGGCCAGCCCTCTGGAAGTAATCTGGTAGAATCTTCTGTGTTCCCAACCATGTTCCTGGAGGTTGACTAAAAACTGGAATGTTGGCCTGGTGGGGAGACACTAATGCCGCCTTCTCTAAACTCAGTAAGGGCTTTAAGAACAGTTTAATGGAATGTTTGCAAGGCCCTTCTCCTCCAGGACAGCTCATTCAGATATGGATTAGGGCAAAGCCCCTCTACCTTGCACTTATGAGAGTCATCGAGAGTCATCCCGGTGAGCCCCACCAAGGGCTGGGGATAAATGAAGTCTGCAGAAGGTTGCCTGTAGCCAGAAAGAGAGAAATGAAGTTTTGGCAGGAAAACCTCCCCGCGTTTGAAAGAAAACTATGAAAGAAAAGTATGTCAGTAAAAAGATTTCCCCAAAGATTTCATTTGGAATCGAATTTTCAATATAATGAAGATAAAGCACTTTCTGAGAACCCCCTCTGACAATATTTCATTTCTAATAGAATTGCTTGTGAGCAACTGCAACAGCTGACATGGGCAGGGACAATGATTGAGTGAACTATAGAAATAAATAAAAAGATGCTTACTTCGGTTAAGCTCTGCCTTCTGGTTTCTAGAATGTACTACTTTGCCAAGTAATCAAATCTGCACATAAACAAAAGAAGCACCTTGTTTTTTCAATCTTAGCGTCCAAGAATTAGAAAACGTTGGGAGCAGGAAATTTCACCCTGTTGATAACTAAAATGAGCCTCTGCCCTGTATACAGGCGCTTCTGACTCCAGAGCTCCCCCTAGTCTCATGCCTTTGAATATTTCTTGGGAGTGTGATGGCTGGTAGTGAAAATGCTGGTTTGCAGGTGGTGCTGTGCTAAAAATCAGACACAACAGACTGCACAGAAAATATCCAGGAGGTACAGGAAAAGTCAGTCTCATAAACTAAGATGTGACCCAGTTGCTAGGGGGATTTGAACAAACACACTCCAGAATTTTCTTGCATGTGAACTTTGTGAACAGTTTACATGTCATGTACCAGTTAGAGAAATCATGTGTAGATCAGAGTGAGGACAGGGAGGCTCTGAGAACTGGTGGAACTCTAGCCGGATGGTAGCTATAGCAAGGCTTATTGCAAGAAAACTTACAGTTTAGGTCCCAATGGACACTTTTATTAGTGACATTACTCTAGGCAATTGTTACTTTCTCAAATCCCCAATTGCCTCATTTCTGTAAAGATTTAACAACTCTATTTTTTCCCTATTATGTAAAATACTTGCAGGGTGAGCTGGTGAGATTGCTCAGTGGTTAAACACATTTGTCCTCAGGCCTACTGACTCAATCTCTGGAATCCACACGGCAGAAGAAGAAAACCATCGCCAGCCACTTATCCTCTGACCTTCAATGTGCTCTGTAACATATACATGCACACACACATAACATAAACAAATATATGTAATAAAAATAAAATACTTTCATGGCACATCAGCAATAGTACATGTTAGAGCAATCATTCAGCCATTACCATTGAAGTTTAGTCCATTTTCACTGTCAATGTCTCCTTTATTTCATGTTCTTCTGACCAGTATTAAATAGATCTTCACTGGAATTTCCTGCCTTCCACTTCCTGAGAACAACCATTGAGTTTCTGGATTTAGCTTCCTTCATTTCCTTGTTGTCATTATCTCACTTGCTGCCAGGATTTGACCATGGAAAGGGTGAGTTTTAATATCCGCAATGAACATAATAGGTTTTTTTTTTTTTTTTAACTTTCATCCATTTGGCTAAGTATTTATTCCCATGTTTTTAGTTATCTTTCTGCCAAATGTTTTCACTTATTCTCTCTATTCTGGTAAAACACAACTTCCACTCCACAGGCTCCTTCCCCCATCACTGCCAGTCACCATCAGTCAAGAATGTACCATTTGGCTTGTCTGCCTAGAGATCTTTGTAGTCAAGTTTGCTGTCCCCTTTCTCCATATCTCAATTTTAATAACTTAATGAGAAGTTGAAAAGATTCTCATCACAAATGAATGAAACATGAGGCGCCCTGATTGTGAAGTATTCTGCCCTTGGCATTTTACACTTCTACCGTGTAGCCTCCTGCTCCTTCTGTGGCCACAGGTTCCTCTTTCCCTCTCCAGAATTGTGGTTGGTATTGTTTGTTTGTGGAATTGTTTGTTTTATTAGAGATAGCCACTAAATATATAATTCTTGACTGCCGAGTAGCTTTACATGTAATTTTATTAAAGTAGTTTAATGCAGTTTTATTCCTTGCTACAAATGTATGAACTGGCAAAGTAGAGTTAGCCAAGGATGTTCAGTTATAAATAAGATTTACTTATTGTGCGACAAAGGAGGCAAAAGAGAAAAAATAATGGACACAAGAATGGATAAGTAAGACCCACCTGTCTGCTGTTACATAGGTCCCACTGTCCTGTCCAGAGATGCTTCTTAAGGTCTTGTTTGCAGGCCTGTCTCTGTGTTTAGAGGTCACTAACCTGAGCAGCCTGTTTGCATGCAACTTCTTAGTTTTGCCTGCCAAACACTGTACTCTAGTCACTCTTCAGTGGGCACACATAGTGAATTTTAAGTGCAGTAGGCAGTAATGATGACATTGTAGCTCATGATCACAACCACATTGCATCTTTACAGATGTTTTCAAGTTTATGAAAGCCGTAGTTTGGAGCACCAACAACCTAGGAATTTATGGCATAGGAATAAGAGATCTTATGTGTAAACTTAGGGAAAGAGAAGACATAGGATGGTAGGAAGATATTTTCTCTTCATACTAAGAACATTTTCATGAGAAATGAAGGAACTAAGGCATGTGCGTTTGGCATCTTGGAAATCACAAGAGACACTACACACAGTTAAAAAAAAAAAATAAGTCAACCAAATTCTACAGAGACATCTGTCCTGTAGCATTGTGATCCCTTCAGAAAACAGAGGTGCATTTTTTTCCATTATTTTTTAAAATGGAAAAACAATTATCCGAAGGCAGAAGAGAAGGAAAGCTTTTACTAGAAGGTTGTGATTGGGGAAAAACTGCCAAGCAAAACATAACAGTGAACAGGATAACTGCCAAGTGTCTTTGTCACTAGGTAAGCAACAATGGAAATTTCAAGTTACATAAGCCTACATGTTGGAGGTTTGTTTGAAAAGAGTGAAAGAGAATGCACACACAGTGATGCTATTTTATTGTGTTACCCCAGATTTCCACTAGTGAAGTGATAAAGAAAATGTGGTATGTGTACACTGTAGAATTTATCCAACCATGAAAACTGAGATAATTTTGTACTTTGCAGCAATATGGATGAAAAATATATGTGAAGCACAGAAAGAGAAATTCCACATGTTATCACTTATGTTTGGGAGCTAAAAACTTCATATCAAAGAAGTAGATAAGACAGTAATGGTTTCCAGAGCCTGCGATGGTGTGGGAAGGAGGATGGAGATAACATTGGTAAATGGACCCAAGGGTGCTGCAGCTGAATGGGAGGAAGAACTTCTAAATGTTCTGTTGATATAGGATGATGATGGTTCTAACAAAAATCAATTGAATACTTCAAAATAGCTAGTAAAAAAAGAATCTAAATGTTCCCTACCAAAACAAAACCAAAAACAATAACCACACGCACACACACACACACACATACACACACGCACACACACACACACACACACTCACACACACACACATTCAAGTTCATGTCAGTGACTCTGATCTGAACTTTATGCACTGAATATGTATACTGAATGGTCACACTATACACACCATGTTCAGTTACTATTTGTTAAGTAAGAATTAGTATACATAGGAAGTATTTATTGCATCACCTACTTTTACTCCTGGTTGTGAATAAGGGTGCTTTATACCTTTTCTGATGTTATTAGGTAAGAGAACACTTAATGAGAGGTAGGTTCTCCCACAACCTGAAAAAACACATTAGAATCAAGTTATGATGTCATTATGACACTCCCTTTTGAGAAGAGCCTTGGGTGAACCAACAGCCCTCAGTGTTATACTGCCCAGTGATGTGCAACAAGATAATTCCATAATTCAGCACAGTAAAACATGAAAACTGTGTGAGGCATTCTTACAGTCCATCTTACTCTTTGGAAAGCAGTGAAGTGCCATTAGAATAGTGATGTCTAAGGGGATAATGTCTAGTCATGTTTAGCATCATCATATGGCCATCAGCCTGGAAGGTGTGTGCTCAAGGATAGAATTGATTATAATTAAATTCACAGCTGTGATTTATCATAGTCTATTTTACTATATATGCACAGCATGCTTGGTTGTGTATTGTTTGTTTTTTCTTTTGCTGTGGTATTCTACTTCATTTTAAAGGAAAAGGCCTAATTGATTATATTGTCCCTTAACAGAAAAACTTCATACAGAAACCACTTTCAAATGCTGGTACCTCATAAATAGATTCTTGGGATTAATATTCTTAAAGTAGAGATTACATATAGAATAAGAATCTCAGTTTTTATGGTACCTTTATTTAGTCATAGCTTAACTTTGCACTGTATGTGTTATTTGAATATCAACCTTTATATATATTTATATTACTAAAGCCTTATAATTGTTGAGAAATTAGTTTCCTTTCTTATGCTTAATTTTCTTACCTGTGAAAATAGACATGAAATCCTATGTTCCTGGACTTTTAATGATGATTACATGAGGTAATGATTTAAAATGTGAGAACTATACATACACACTAAGCAGAGAAAATATTATCATATTTCTCTTCATTGATTCATAGCAAACCTATGAAAAAGCTATTATGTATAAAATTAACACTTTCTTGAAAATTAGTCATATTTGGTAGTTCTCAGCCACTGGTAAATTGTGACACCAAGGATTGTTTGGCAATAAGGTCTTGGAAGATTGTGATTGTAAGAACTCGAGAGTGCTGCTAGCTTACAGTGGGGGAGGGGGGCCTTGTATTGAAAAGTTACAGTGCATAGGTCACATCTCCATAGCAACACATTACCTGTTCTGAAATGTTGATATGGTGAAGATTCAGAAATATTACTCATATCTTAGTTTTACTAAGCAAAATGAGGGTGTATGGTATTAACAGCAAAGACTCTAGTGACAACTAGAATATTCCCCTATTGCACAGAATTTGAACTTAAACAGGCTTGTGTTAAACCCAGGCAGACTTAAAGTATAACTCTTATAATTCATGAAAGACATGCATCTAGAAAACACTATAGCAAACTTTAGGAAATATACTTAGTAATTTCCTCACTTCTATACCATAAATAATACTAAACCTCAATTATTAGAATACCATCTAAAGCAGTTGTTCTCAACCTTCCTTAATGCTTTGACCCTTTAATACAGTTTCTCATGTTGTGGTGATCCCCCAACCATAAAATTATTTTGTTGCTACTTCACAACTGTAAATTTTCTACTGCTAAGAACCATAATGTAAATATTTAATATGAATGATACCTCGTTGTGACTCCTGTGAAAAGGTTAGTTGACCTCCAAAGGGGTCAAACTCATAGATTGAGAACCATTTGTCTATATTCAGGTGGAACACCATAGACTTATATCTGCAAAGTAGAAGGATTTTGAAGAGTTTAAGGTCAGTCTGGCCCATGGCATAAGACCCTGTTTCAAAACAAAAGGAAAACTAAAGTGGAGTTTTTAGTAGTAAGTATTGTTCAGTTGTGATACCTACAAATGAGTTTTTCTCTCCTTAAAAGTTTGTGTTTCTCTTTTGAGTATGATAAGAATCTAGACATCTTAAAGAACAAACCAAGGACTATGCAAAAGTGTATAAATTCAGTCTTTTCAACACATAGCTGATGTCTATGTTCAAACTTTCTCCAGTTCTTATCTAGATCTCTTCCACATCCCTTCCAGAGAAAGACATATTAATTTATTATGTCTAAAGTCTGTTTGTATTCAAGACAATCACTCATATCAAAAATATCATTGAAACGCTTGGCATAAAAATGTTTTTCATTTTTAGATGGAGGCTGTTATCTAAGTAGCATGGGAGGAAGTTGGCAATCTGTGTGATGATTATTTAATGCTTGTGGGATTAGGCTATATGACAGCCTTGACACCACCCTTCTACAAGCCAGTCCCAAATTCTAGGGTAATGACATAGAAATACACAGTTTGCATCCCCCCCTTGAAGAAGATAATAGGTATAATTTTGTTCCTGTTACACATGGACCATATGTAGCTAACTGGTCCTGTGCCAGACAGAAGAGGAATGTTACACTAGCTTTCCCAATTACTGCTGACATCACACAGTATTAATGTTCTCATTAGAGCTATGAGAGGTGTTCTTCAGAGATTTGGAAATACAACTTTATTCTTGGTAAAAAGAGAAATTAAGAACATTGAAGATGATAAAGATGAGACTGTAAAAATAAAGTCCTTGTATGGACTGACTGTGAAAAGATTAAAGAAGAATATGCAACTGAGCAAGTATGAGTGGTTTAGAGAAGTAGAAGGAGTCTGGTGCATCTAAGTGTGTGTATTAAATATCCACCACAAAGATTGCAAACAAGAGTCCGGTGCATCTATTAATATCTGCCAAAAAAGAATACAAACAAAAATAAATTTTACTTGACATACTCAGGTCATAACATTAAAATACAATGAGCACTTCTCATTTGGATGTGGTAGACTTTAGGAAATGACTGGTGCAGGTGAAGAATTTAAAATTAACTCTTCCATTGATAAGAAAAATAAAGACCCACTACTGTGGCATATGTACTTGTGGCATGATAAAAACTAATGATAAATATTGATAGTCCAACCTTAGACAGATGAATGAACAAAGGGCAACAGGACCCTAAGAAATTGAGTTAGTACCCTGATATAAGAGAGTTCCCAAAGAGCCACCTTGCTGTTTCTGTGTGATGGTATAAGATTTTGCTGCTATGAACCAGAAAATGGACTGTCTCTACACAGCAGACCTCTTCATCTTGGATTTGTCATTCTCAAAAGTATGAGAAGTAAGT
Organism: Phodopus roborovskii; assembly: GCF_943737965.1. Classification (NCBI taxonomy): domain Eukaryota; kingdom Metazoa; phylum Chordata; class Mammalia; order Rodentia; family Cricetidae; genus Phodopus; species Phodopus roborovskii. The sequence continues at coordinate 13,433,312 of NW_026125391.1, forward strand.
TCTTTTCTTTATCATCACAGATACACAGATGAACACCCAACAGTGTAAAGCTTCCAACATGGAAGTCACTGGCCTTAGTTTAGAAGTGATGTACAACGGCAAAGCCAGAATTTCTCCATGTGGACACAGTAAACACAAATAGCCCTAGAGAACAAATAATAGTAAATATAATCCTACAATCAAGAAATGATGAGTTTGGGATTTTGTAATGTCCTTTTAAACATAATCTGTAAACTGCAAGCTTATACAATATAATAATTAATGATAGTTGTAATATACCTGGTACAAAAAGTTCTGAACAGTTCAGCAGTCAGTTCTTAAGGGCCAGTTGAGACAGTCTCAACAGAACAGTGACATGTGTAGTTATTTCGACATCACAGCTCATATTGGCCTTAGAGTGGAACTTAATAATAAAGACAACAAGTGACCATTATAGCTGTAGTGTAGGTTGATCTATTGGAGAATACTGTGTTTTTAAATGCTCATTTAGAAACCAGGAGTCAAAAGGAATCTCTAGTATAGGAGTTTAACTATTGAAAGGGAAAGAGGTTGAATAAAGTATAATAGCATTTGGAAGGGTTATAAATAATTGCTTCAAAAATAATAAAGACTAGAAGTGATTATTGGAAATGACAGAGAATAAAGATGATGGTTTGGGTGTTTAAGCACTCATACAATTTAGATTTATAAAGTATGTGTATAAACTGATGAATACTATTCATTCAGTTTACATGACTTAGACATGTGTATATGGGGGGTTATCTGCTTTAAATGTGCAAACATGGGGCACATTTTCATTAAATACTGTTGAAATCTAAACCTTCTCTCTTTAGAACACGAAAGCCAGATAGACATCTTCTTTGGCCCAATTCAAAATTCTTCACATTTTTGTTCTTATATCAAGAGAACTTGGGTATTTTAAAAGCTAAACAATATGTTTATGACTTATAAAAATGTAAAAGATGCCATTTAGTAGATTTCTCTGGATTTTTCTATTTCCATCCTGCTTTAAAGGACACAATAAACTTCTTTTCAGTTAAATAAAATAAAATTAAAATTCTTCACTTTTGAGGCAGTAAATGAATAAGTTGGGGGAGAAAAAAGTGTAAAAGCTATGTATGTTCCAAAATAAGATTTTGCAAACAAAGACTGGAAAACCTTTGGGGAAAAAGGACAATTTGTACATCAGGAGCCCAGAGGTTCTGTTTTATGATTACGCTGCAGTTTAATTTCTTTATATCTTTTTGCCATTGTTAAAAAAAAAATGTTTTTCAAGAGCAACCAGAACTTCAAAGGGGTCCCGCATGTGTTCCAAATCAAGGCCCCCGAGCTGATGTCAGACAGCCTAGAAATTAAAACGAAATAAATGTGCTGTTTAAACCCCCATTTTTTTCCAATAGCAACAACAACAACAAAAATGCCGTTTTCTGCATTTAGGTCTCTTTCACTTCCTGAGTTAATGTTAAATTTCTTCTTTCTTGGATATTTCATCATTTAGTAATTACGGTCCTGGTCGTTCAGAGTGTAAAATTCCGAAGGACTTCAGAAAGAATGTCAGACAGCTAGAGAGCATGTCAAAGCTCTGGGATCAGTCTTTGTGACTTTTTCAGTACATTGAAACAGATCTCCCCTCAAAAGAAAAAAAAAAAAAAAAAAAAAAAAAAAAAGAAAAGAAAAGAAATAAACCTTAGTTGTTAGGCCACACCCACACACCTGCATTCGACTGTTCTTGCATTTTCTTAGGATGATGGAAACAGACATCTCAAAAAGAACAAAGCCAGGCTGGGGATGGTTTGTATTTGAAAGCGCACCAGCGTGAATATGAACCGTCAGTCACTAGCCAGAAATGTGGCAGCCATTGCTTGGAGCATGGCGGAGAATGATTAGAGTGTGACCCCGAGCACTGGGTTTTGAGTGAGTCAGGCTCATCACTGAAAAAAAGCTTTCTTGTCATCTACAGACTTTTATTAGTCTTCCAAAATGGCCATGTTAGGGAGGACACAGAATCTCACGGTGGTGATGCATTTTGCTAACAACACTGCAATTAGTAAATGTGGGGTCAAATTTAGGTGAATTGTGAGACGCGACTGCAGAAGGTACAGGACTTCAGGAAGGAACACATTCATAAATACCTGGGTTTAGATGCAAGTTGCTACCTTTGTGTCACAGCATTGATCCAAAACATACCCTAACTTCCTGTTTTAATCAATACTAACAGAGTATGGATAAATATCTAGCAGCGGGTAAAAGGATTTTTGTGCTACAACTTTGCAATGAGCAGAGAAAAAAAGCAAGCCGCTCTGGGAATATCCTAAGTTTAATGGGCTTGGGTTCATTTTCTTTTCTCCCACAATGCCATCTAACAGCCTGCACATCTGGCCTGCAGAGCATCCCAGAATGTTTATTTCCGGACTTTGAGACACTTCCTCAAGTGTGGGGTAGACTCCATGTTAGTTAATGCTAAATTATATTGTGAGAGTATATCATGTCCAAGAGCAGACGATACATGCAATGTTCACACTCCCTGTTCTGTAAGCATACGAGATGAAAAGAGTAAAAGTTAGCAGGAATGCATTCACAGCATGCCCACACAAAATCTCCCTATGTTCCTTAGCAAAGAACAAAGAGAATGCCAGAGTGATGATCTCCCAACCCAAGCTACAGGAAGAACTCAGATTCCTGCATGGGTACCATCTGATCCAGATGTCTCTCTGGATGTCATTGTGAGAAGATAAGCAGCCATCATAATTTTCACTGAATATGACGGCACTAGCTTCCTGGCTAGTGTGCTAAGAACAGGAATCCTACAGTTAAATTAAAAATAATAAATGGCCTTTGTGACACAAAAGGCAGTATCTGATTAAAGTAAATTCACCAGTAAAGTGTAGAGTGCTCAGAGAAATGCATCTTAATACATGGGGAAAGGAGTGGGGTCAACATGGCTAATTCTTCCTGTCTTCCCCCCTTCTTCCTTCTCATCCCCTCCCTCCCTCTCTTCCTTCCTGCTTTTTCGTTTATTTATTCTTTTTGGAGTCCTGAATTATGTTTTTATTTAATTTTTAATAACATTTTGTTCTATAACTCAAGCTTTCTATTTTTGTTTTTGTTTTGTTTTAGCTTTTGGTTTTGGGTTTTATTTTTTCTTCTTATTTTACATATCAATCGCAGTTCCCTTCCCCACCATCCCTTCTCTCCTCCCTCCCTCCCTCCCTGTCATCCCCTCTACCACCCTCCCATCCTATTTCCACACACACACACACACACACACACACACACACACACACACACACTCCACAGGGAGGGTGATGCCTTCCAGGAGGAACCAACAAAATCTGTCAAATCATTTGGAATAAGGACTAAGGCCCTCCTCCTGTCTCTATGTTAAGAGAGTATCTCTCCATGGGGAATGTGCTCCCAAAGTCCTTTCGTGCACCAGGAATATATCCTAGTTCCATTGTCATACTGCCCAGGCTTTCTAATTGAGACCCATATTCAGGGGGTCAGAGTCAGTCCAATGCTGGTTTCCCAGCTATCATACTGGGGGGGTTCCAATAGCTCCCCCATGTTCAGGTCAGCTGTCTCTGTGGCTTTCTGTAGCCTGATCTTGTCCCCATTTTCTTATCACTCCTCCCTCTCTGCACCTGTATTCCGGTTCGGCTCAGTGTTTAGCTGTGGGTGTCTGCTTCTGTTTCCATCAGCTACTAGATGAGGGATCTATGATGATAGATAAGTTAGTCATCAATCTCATTACCAGGGAAGGGCATTTAAGGTAGCCTTTCCACTGTTGCTCAGATGTTAGTTGGGGGTCATCCTTGTAGGTCTCTGGACATTTCTTTAGAGTCAGTTTTCCCTTCAAACCTATAATGGCTCCTCCCTCTTTTATGGCATCTCTCTCTTTTTATCTCTCTTGTCTATTCTTCCCCTGACTCAATCTTCCTAGTCCCACAGGCTTTCCTCTCCTCCCCTTCTCTTTCTTCTAGCTCCCTCTCCACTTACTGCCCCTCCACTCCCAATATGCTCAGGAGATCTTGTTCCTTTCCCCTCCTGTGAGGTACTTTATATGAATCTCTTAGGATCCTCCTTATATCCTAGTTTCTCTGGTGGTGTGAAATATAGGCTGATGATCCTTTGCTATATGTCTAAAATCCATATATAAGTGAGTACATACCATGTTCCTATTTTTTGTAACTGGTCTACCTCACTCGAGATGGTTTCTTCAAGTTCCATCAATTTTCTTGTGAACTTCAAGATTCCATTGTTTTTTTCTCCTGAGTAGCATTCCATTGTGTAAATGTACCACATCTTCTTTATCCATTCTTCAGTTTAGGGGCATCTAGGTTTCTTCCAGTTTCTTGATATTACAAATAATGCTGCTATGAACATAGTTGAACAGATGTCCTTGTTGCATGAATGTGGATCATTTGTGTATATGCCTAAGAGCAGAATTGCCAGGTCCTATGGTAAACTGATTTCATTTTCCTATGAAACCATCATACTGATCTCCAAAATGGCTGTACAAATTTACACTCCCACCAGCAGTGGAGTGTTCCCCTTTCTCCACATCCTCTCCAGCATAAGTTGTCTAATTTTAGCCATTCTGGCAGGAGTAAGATGGTATTTCAAAGTTCTTTTGATTTGCATTTCCCTGATGGCTAAGGATGTTGAGCACTTTTTTAAGTGTCTTTCAGCCTTTTTGATTTCCTCTATTGAGAATTCTCTCTTCAGTCCTGTACTCCATTTTTAATAGGGTTATTTGTTGTTTTGGTGACTAATTTCTTGTAACTCAAGCTTTCTTAAAACACTCTGTGAAACCCAGACTTGCCTCTAACTTGCATCCATCCCATCTCATCCTTCCTAAAGCTGAGGTTACAGGCTTGGGCCAAGGTGCCCAGCCGGCGCTGTCTTGAAAGATGATCTAACCATAGGTAATAAGATCAGGAGAGGGTGACAGAAAGAGGGAAAGAAGGCATAATGTGTTCACTGGCATTTACTAGTGCTATCAGTAGGTGCTGTATCCATACATTCACTGTAATCCTCAAATATTATTTTTCCACATACTGAAGAAAAATAAGAGATTTGGGGATTTTTAAGTAGTATGTACCAGATATCAATGATGGTAGTGAAAAAGTTGGACTTCAAACTTCAAAATTTCATCTGTTTACTGTACTGAAGAAAAACCTGTTTGAGAGAGTCTGTCTGACAACAATGGCTTATTGGGTGCTTAAGTAACCTCACATATGGTTGTGTTTTGAACTATTTCGTCATTAGCTTCATATGCACGAGTAAACAATGTCACTGAGAGAAACTGAGGAAGATACATACAATTGTAATGTGTAGTATACTACTTAGATATGTTTAGAGTCTTGTTACTGATGCACCCAACCTACAGCCCAAAGGCTGCATGACTTTCAGAATTACTATGACTGTAGCCCAAAAGTTTGGACACTCATGTAATTGGTCTACAAAGAAATCCCCCACTGTCAATGTGTGACTGAAGACAAAATCTAGGACAGGAATGAAGGAGAAGATGGAGAGTTCAATGTTTGCCTTAGTGAAGTGGGACATAAGTGTGGCAGTGGAAAAATTCATTGATGGGGTGTGCTTCTAAAGGGAGAGCAGGGGGATGAAGAGAGCCTTGTACTTAAACAGTAATGACTCTCAGTAGGGAGAAGGAAGAGGCCTCCACAACCACATCAGGAAGGAAGATACAGCTAAAGGAAATCCGAAGATATGGTGGCACAAGATTTGTTGAGCAGAGATTTTTAAACCAAGAGAATTCAAATGTTAATAAGATATGTCATTCAAGATATATCCTATGGTTTAATGCTCTCAAATTGGGATACTTATATAATTATGTATAGTTTCAACATATGCTCTAATAAATATAAGAACTCCAGGTTGGTCTGGAAAAGGTGTCTAAGTAGGTAAAATTGTTTTCCAGGCAAGCCTGATGACATGAATTAGATTCCTGGATCCCACGTTGGAAGAGATGGAATGGCCTCTAACAATTGTCATCATGACCCAGGCACACGCATGTGTACTTTTATGCATATGTATGATGTACATATACACATAATAATAAATCAAATAATCTTTAAAAGAATGCTAGGCTTTCTAAAGTAATCTCTGAAATTTGTCCTTAATTAAGCTACTAAACAAGCATGTTACATTGTTCTTCATGCCTATGACCTGATCATGCCCTACTAAAGGATGAATATGTTCTTGGATATATATGAAACACCAGCACCTTGACTATATATTTTTATAAATTGTCACCTCTGTTGTTGTGACCAGAAACAAAACTTCTATAGAGTCAAAGAATTTTCTTGAATCAGCTAAATCCAATAGTGATTTATCCTGGACACATGCGTTCCCTTGTGTATTAAAATTCAGACTTCTTTTTTCTTGTTTAAAAAAAAAACAACTTTGGTTTAATTCCAGTGGCCTAATTTTTTAAAGCATCTTGCCTTTTGCAATGTACTTCTCTGGTTGGCCCAACACTGTCTGTGACCTCCTTTTTGATCCTGTCTCATAGCCTCTATTCAAATTATCTGCTTGTTTAAGTCTAAGGTAGAGAAGCCATAACACAACATAGAAGTTTCATCAACAAATATTGCAGTTAAAAAAGTATGATTAATTTAAGGGCCTAGTAATTGGCAAAATTCAATGTGATTACAGAAAAATGTTCATTTTATGAACACAGAGGCACTTTATCACTTGGGGGTATTGTTTATAGAAGATAGATTACCATTATCTGAAGACTTTTTACAATTATAGAAGGTTTTCCTGTCTATCAGCATTTTGTTTTTCATAATTCACAATATGACTGTCTTACATAGTGATCAAGTTTGGTCTTAAATATGAATAAATCATTTCCTTCAATACTATAATGTCTAGAAGGCAGGACTCAGAATTCTCCTTAACAGAAAAGGGGAGATGCTTTACCACTCCATCTAACATACATGCACAGAACTCTGATTCTTTTCTACAATTCGATCCTTACACCTAGAGACATTTCAATATCGGGATGAAGCCCTCAAGTCCGTAGCTGGGTAACAATGACCTACTCACCCTGATGAGTAGTGCCAGGGCTACTCAGAAATATAGTTAGTGTGGCTAAGGGGGAAGGATAAGGCAATAACTGGAGGAGGCTTGCATGCAGCTAGTGTGAGGAAATACCAATGGGCAGGGGGTACACTCTGCTATTATCATGTATGCCTGTGTATTTTATTAGTAAGACAAAACTGGGTTAGCTCTGTTTGGATTTTTCTACTTTCTTTCTTAGTTGGCTTAAACTCTAAACTACTACAGATATATGAAAGATACCAAACACTGATCCCAGATGGCATGTGTAGACAAGGCCTTCAAAGATGACTCTCCAAGCTGTGCAGGAGCACAGAAGGACTTGGCCTCAGCAGGATAAATTTTAGATGTATTCTGGGCCTCCCAGAGGTTTGTATTCAAGTTGTGCTTTGTCCAGGATGGGATTCAAAACTGAATTTTAAGATGCTGCCATGTGATTTTTATTAATCAAGAGGCTAACCTCCTCTTTAAGAAAGACTGATTTAGTGCAACACTTGGTTTTGATTCATTGAGAAGAACAAAACAAAAAACAAAAGAATTGACAGGTCAGATTATCTAGCTGGTCTGAGAGGCCTCCTTCATCCCTGGAGCTCAGTAGATTGTAGTCTATGTAATTGTTGGTCATTGTTACCCAATGTCAGTCTGTGGCTCTATCCTGACTGTGAGTGAAGGTCAAATAATCTTTTCTAGAAGCTAACAATTTTTAGAAAATAACAGTGGACAAATGTCTTGAGAGACTTTAAGCAGCTGGTGGAGCACAGCTTGGTGTCTCTTAAAAAAATATTTTCTCCTTAATGAATTTGTCTGTCTCTGAGAATAATGGTGAAGAGTTACACAGATCTTGAGATGTAGTAGTTATGATGAAGCTGAATTCCCATAACAGTCATTTTACATTTCTGTAGTCATCTATGACTAATTCAACAATTTCAAACACTGTTTGTTATTTTTGTTTCTAGTAACTATTGTACTTTTGTTTGATTTAAAAAATGTTGATAATCTCATCTAAATAAAATTCCAACATTTTCCATCTTCTAGATGTGTTTGTTAATACTCAGAATATGAAATTTTCAGTATGTTTGAAAATATGAACTGATGTTCTCAAGGGCCATTAGATACAATAGCAACTCACCCTGCTGCATCTCCACCTGTATTCCAGCCTAGAGCATCTGGGAGCAGCTTTGGTGTGAAATTCAATTGCCTAATCTTATTACAGACTCTTGTTGAGAGATACTTGTGACCTCCCCATTTTAATGATTATTTCTTTATTTTAGCACATACCCAGCCAGTCACCGAAGTCCTGACAAGTTTTCTTTATCTTTGATCTACCCATCCTGAGTCTGGTCACTTCTTCACTCTCTCAACGTTCACTCTATAGTCTCATCATCTTTCTTTCAGATTTCAAAGTGTTTGAAAGTATTTGAACTGCACTGTTGCCGTACTTCATGGAATATTACATCTGTCACATTGTGCAAGTTTTATGGCATCTTATATAACATTTATGTAACTTTATTCACAAAGTAGCCATAACTTGTGTCGTAACACCTCTTAGAATGAGCCATCCTCACATTCCATACCTCCAATGTGGAAAAGCATAAAACAGTGTGAATTACAAGTCTGGGACAAGGTGCTTGGCAATATTTACACTTCTTCAAATTATGATAGTTTTGTTAAAACCTCTGATGTGTATAGTATATTAGAGGGACTTCCTATTTTCAGTTATCATTATTTTATCTAAAGAGAAAAGAAAAAGGACAAAGGGAAATGGCTTAAAATAGAACAAAATCACTTGTATAATCAATATTTGAAGCTAAGTCTTTAGTTTGTCCATATTGAATGGCTGAACCAAGCATTTATAAAGATGCTATAGGAAGAATTCCAGCCATGTTTACATGGTACATTTTCTACTCCCTGTTAGGGTCTGGACTGAGCTTTGTTTTTATAACGACTTTGTTGGGCTTATTAGATTCTCTCAAGGCTTTCTAAGTGTTGTGCTTTCCTTTGCAAATGTTCCTTAAGTATTTCAATTAAATGGCTATTTATTTTTGAAATTAGCAATAACGAATATGTAATAGTAGCCTATATATTACAGAGTTCTTGATCTCTAAAAAATATCCAGGGCCATTTCATATTTATTTAACATACAATTGCTGTCTAATTTAATCTAAATTAAATGGTTGCTTGAAACCTACAATTTAGAGGGTTCCTAAGCTCTTTTTTTAAGGAAGGAAAAATAAGAAATCATCAGCTTTGCCTCAAGGGTAGATACTTATCTTTTAAAATCAGGTATTTGGGTATTGAAATTAAAAACCAAGGTCATTTGGGAAATGCAGTTCCAAAGAATGCTTTTGGCAAAGAGACATACATCAGCATATGGTGTAGAGGGAATAATTTAACTTTTTTTTCTTCACTACCATTCCCAAAACCTTAGTAATATAGCTGATACTTTCCTGACATTCTGAAGATGAATTATCACCTGTTCATGAAGACCATGTGTGATGAGACTCAACAGTGACATTTCTGATGATTTCTCTTTCAAAGGAAGAAATAAATAATGTTGTATGGGTATTTTTCAGAGTTACTATTATTCAGTTACTACAGGAAAGATAGAGCAGACTACCATGGATATACTGTTATGAACTGTCCATTGCAAATGGTAGTATGTGACCCCAGTTGGGGTACTGCCATGAGTGAATGCAGTACTGAAATTGGAATGTAAACTTAGATCTGAGGGTTAGCTTAAAAAGAATGAGAAGAGATGATTTTGAGGGAGTGGGGTGGTATATCAAACAAACAAACAAAAACACACAAAATACTCCAAGTAGATTATTTCTCAATGTTTATTAGTATAATTGAAAACAGGCACAAGATGTATGAGGAATTTTAGTCAGAAAAGATTGGCACTTTGAAAGTAGCAGACTTTGAATTTAGTAAAGTGGTTTGAAGGAAAGTACTGCAGCTAACTGAAAAATGTCACCACAGTCTGGCCATTAACTGACCTGGCTGATAGGATGAGCAACATTTTTTAATTCTTATTCTCCCACTGGTAGGTTATATGTTACTTAGATGAGACAATGTAACATGGTGTCTGATTTTATTACCTCAGACAAGCTTTAACTTATAAACTATGAGGCAAATACTTCCTTTGCTTGGCCCACAGTCTATTATGATTGCCTAGCAAGGTACTCAAGCATATAATCAGTCCTCAACAAATATTCCTTCCATGAATGGATTCCTCACAGTTGTTTGAATAAGTGTCCTTGAAAACAGTGTTCTAATTTTCACCCTATGTGAAACTAAATCAATGGAACTCCTTGTGTTGTGGGCTTATGTTACTAACAGTCTAAGATGAGAAAGGATAGATTTTTCTCTTTGGGATATTGGGTTTCTTTGGTTTGAATACTTTTTATCCTCCATTCCCCATGCTCAATCCCTGAGGGGGAAAAATGTCTACCTACATTTCAACAATACCTTTTAAAAACATTCTTATAGAAAATAGGATTGGAAATATACCTTTATCATTAAAATGCTTGTAAGAAGAGCCGAGTTTGACCCTCAGAATCATTACTTTAAAAAGTCAGAAGAGGTGGTGTAGAATTAGAGTCACAGCACTGGGAAGGATGAAGGAGGCAAACCCTAGAACTGCCTGGCAAGTCAACACTGTCTGTTTAGTGAGGTGTTCATGCCAGTGAGAAACCTGTTCTGAAAAACAGCGAATAAACAAACAAATAAACAAAGAGCTCCTGGGAATGACACTCAACATTTGCCTCTGACTCTACCTGCATGCACTATATACACACATGCATCATGCATACATATACACTGCCACCACATTTATCTGAACACTCATGTGCACAGTGCACACACACACACATACACACACACACACACTCACAGAGAGAGAGAGAGAGAGAGAGAGAGAGAGAGAGAGAGAGAGAAAGCTGTAATTATGGATCCTAAATTGCAAAATGGGAGCTGTAGCTAAAGCAGTGTTCCCAGAGTCCGAGACTTCACATTCTACCTTTGTTGTTTCCCCTTGAACAATGTGCTTAACTTCTTGATTTTTCAACTCTAAAACAAGGGTGATCTTGTAATTTGAGCAACTGTGGAAAGGCCACCATAAATGCCCTTCCCGGATAGTGAGATCAACAACTAACTTATCCATGGAGCCCTCATCTAATACCTGTTGGAAACAGAAGCACACACCCATACCTAAACACTGAGTTGAACTAGAATCCAGATGCAGAGAGAGAGGACAAGACCAGGTTGCAGAAACAGAGAACAGCTGACCTGAACAAGGAGGAGCTAATGGGCCCCCAGACTGGGAAGCCAGCATGGGACTGACTCAGGCCCCCTGAATATGGGTCTCAGCCAGAAGGACTGAGAAGTCTAAGGGACCTCAGACAGTGGAACCAGGATGTACCCCTTGTGCACAAAAGAACCTTGCAAACACATCCCCCATGGAGGGATACTGCCTTAACCTAGAGACAGGAGAGAAGTCCTAGTCCCTACTTCAAATGACCTGTCAGATCTACATGACCCCACCTGAATGGCATTGCCCTACATGTGGAATTGAGTAGGGGGATGGGAGGGGAGGGTGGTCAGGGTGCATGTGAGGGGGCAGAGAGTGTAAAAGGGAGGGAGGTAGGGGGAACTGGGATCGACATATAAAATAATAAATTAAATAAAAAAATTAAATTAAAAAAAGGGCAAAATATTCCCATTTTCAAAATTTATCAAACACACTAAATGTAGGGAAACCATTCTGTCATGAACTCTATAGAAACATCAACCATCATTGCACAGTCAGGCAATGCTTAGTAGGTTAATCATCAATAATTTAACTACTATGTATTGTGCTTGCCCAGCCCTGGGGTAGGTGCTAAGACTTGACCCCAAACTCCAGAAGTTTAGAGACTCATGACTGGTAGACACATAAAGAGCTACAAAGAAAAGACATGGGTGTGAAGATTGCACAGATAGCACAGGGAATTTATTGCAATTTAATTTAAAGATGGATGGGAGATTCATAAGTAGAAGCTTGAAGTATGGGCTACTAGTTGATTCAAGTCTTTTCATCAAACAATATAACAACTATGGGCAAGTTAACAGTTGGTGTGGCTGAATGTGGGAAGAGAAGATGAAATTGTATCTGGAATGACTTGAACTTGACCCTGAAAATGTGACGAACAGTTAAAATGTTGAACTCACCATGCTGTGTACTAAGCCCAGATTTTTCTGCTAGCATGTCTGTTATCTCAGAATCCAGGGTTTTCTACTTTATGTGCCATCTTAGCCAACTGAAACCTCATCAAGGAAAAGGTGTGTTAGATAGACTTTGCAGCAGTCACCTTGCTGCAGTAAGGATGTCGTTTTAGCAGAGCCTTATGACAGCCCAGAAGTCAGTATGTTTCTAAGCTTGATAATGGTCTCCTCTTCTCCATGAACTAATGCCTGTCCAGGAGTATTGCTCTGTGTTCTTTATCACAAAGTGACCTGTAGATAATGGCTTGGTTCAGGGCCATGGCAAAAAATGGGTGGGTAGGGCAACATGACTTCATGGAATCTCTTTACAACAGAAAACATCATAATTGTATTTTCTTCCAGTTGTCCACCTTCACAGAGCTAATGGGTTAATTGTTTCAGGCAGTGGTTATCTTATTCCCAGTGAAAAATTAAACATAGTGCTTGTGTTTGTGTGTATTTAAAATTTTAGAGGCTGTTTGCACTTTTCATTTTAAAGAGGACGTTTATTCAATAGTGAAGACTTTACATTCCAAAGTCAGAAAGTTTGATGTGAGCCTCTATTCTACTTCCCATTTCTGTGCCATTGTGAGAATTCCCAACACATCCTCAATTCTTTATTTGCTCCTCCATAGAAAACCACATACAGTGTTTTTCATAGCTGCTTAATGAGGTCAGCATGAAGACTGAATGAAAGAACTGTACCCAAGAACTTGTACAGGACAAGCATTTTAGCAACACTGAGTATTATAGCTACCTTCATTGTCATTTCTCTATATTCTCAACTCATTTCATGAAACACAGTGGGAGCGCTTGTGTTTCTTAGCCTCTAGTATAGTGAAAAAAGTTTGGAAAGTCAGTGCTTACATTTCTTATCTCAGAGTTCTGTTGATCAGCAGTCTGTACAGACTCAACTATGTTCTTGGTCCTGGGTTTCACAAACTTCGTATCAAGTCAGATTGGGCTATAATCAGAAGGCTCCAGGGAAGAATCCTCTTCCAAGCTCAGGTTTCTAGGCAAAACTCAGCCCCATGGTGCTACAAATGTGGGTGGCTAGCCCCCAAAATTCCTCCTACATGTTTTCCTCAATTTTCAAATCCTTCTCCATGCATTTTTATGCTTCAAATCTTTTAAACTTCTTCTCTGACTAACTAGTGAGCTTTTGGTTAAAATGGTTGGATCTTTACAGCACCCTTCTCTTCACCATCAATGGTGTCTCAAATAACTCTTTGATACTCTGCAGTGAAACAGAAAGAAACAAAACAAAAAATAATATCTGCCATTCCCTGAATCACCAGTTCATGCTGTTTACATATGATGCCCAAAAGGAAGGATACTATAAGATCAGTGTTGTGGGATATTCTGCAGACACTACCTACTGCAGTGTGTAATAGAAGTGTAATTGTGTAGACTTGGATATGCTAATTCCAAATGAGCAGCTCTCAGGAACCTATACTGAGCACGTACTCTGACCCAATTCTACACTGAATTTCAGACCAGTGCTTGGGTCTTGGCAATTTATATTTGCAAGATTGTGTTCAAAGAGGACTGTTTGTTAATGCAGGCTCCTTTTTTACCAAGTTTATCAATGCATTCCATACTTTGTTCTCTGGGTATGGAATGCATGTGATCCTGTGTTGGCCTGAGTGATCTTAGAGCTAAGTTTACTAAAAGAACCCCATTATAAATTAAGATAATTTTGCCATTTAGAAGATATCACCTATTTATCTAGAAGGGCTTTGAAACCATGAACCAGTCCTCGGGCTTAGATAAACCAATGCTAGTAATTTATACTGCCCTGCTTGCCATGAGCTGAGTGATTCATGTTGCATGTGTCATCTCAGATGAGCCAAACAGCACTCCTACTGTCATGTTAGAAATGGAAACTTAAGCAAGTATCCTCTGTATGCACTTACATTCTTTATTAGACCTCGAGTCCCTTTATTTATTTTGAGATACTCATCTTTCTCTATGTCAGCTGATATTTGTCTGTGGATAAGACTAATATTTTTGTTCCTGGAAGTCAGAACTCTAGCATTACCATAGTTACTCTTAGAGATGAGCTAAGGAATTGCTGGTTCCATCTGAGCCATTAAAACTACCATAATAGCATCATCATTGCTTAGCATGAACCAGATCTAATTTTGTTCATTGTCACTTGGTCACTTATGTGTAGGGGTATCAATGCAAGGATAGACCCCATGTATATGATTAATTATTGGAAATAGCAATAAAAGCTAGTGATTGGAAAATTAAGTTGCAATTGGGGTTTGACAAAAGTCAGTGTCTAGTAGGGTGTTTTCCTAGGGTATTTTTCCCCTAGCTGGTTTTACACTTGCATATTTTAATGGGAATTGAGTTATATGCTTCTGTGTTTCTGGTTTGTTTGCACTTAACATAGCAACAATTTGTAAACAAAGAAGAGTGGGAAGAGGAAGAAAAAGAGGAAATGAGGAAGAAGATGAAGGGAAGGACGAATAAGATCTGAAGAGGAGTAAGGAGAAGAAGAGAAGGAGGAGAAGAGATAAATATATCTATAGATAAAGAGACCATTTTTTTTCCTTTGAGATGAAAGTCTTATAGGAGAACATGACCAGTATTGATATAAGTGCTGTTGGCAAGGAACAGTGAGAAATGTGCTCCTTGGGGATAAGGATCCAATTCTAGTTCTGTTGCTGGCTGCTTGCCTTCATAATTGACTTTTAGTGTCTAGTTTTCTTAGTGTTAAAATGAAAAACTGGGTTATACATAATCTTGATTTCTAAATCTGAAATTACAAAATTAAAAACTCATTATTAGAAGTGAAAGACCTATGCATGTATCTTAGTGGTGAAATGCTTACTCAGTATGTGAAAGGCACTCAGTTAAACCTGCAATACTGCAAACAAAATAACAAAACGGCACAAACACCAGGGCCCTACACTTTCAGGCTTTGCACTCTATAGTCTGCTTATAGTTTTGCAATGTCTTTTGACTATATGTTCAATTCAAACCTGTGAAGTAGAATAAATACTATTTAGTTATAGCTTTGAGTGAGACCAGAGTTTTAAGCAGAATTTTTATCATCATGTGTGCACTTGGCATATCAGATTTATGTGAAAAAACTAAAGGCTTCAGTAGATATTCCTACAGTAAAAGACAAATGTTTGTCTAGCTCATGGATGGATGGGTTAGTGTGTAGTAAAAATGCCAGTCAAAGTTTCTCACCATTCTTATTTTTGAGAAGACAAATATTAATTTATTATTCAGTAATAAAAGAGTAAAATATTCCATTGTTTCAGACTTTGCATAAAATCCAGTACACATATTTGTTTTCTTTCCAAAGGTACTAAGAATAGAAATGTATTTACTTCCCAGAGCATCACCAACTAGAAGCGTAAAAGGATTTTTACTGTATTTGAAATACCTTCTTTAAAACATATGTAATATTTATAGGGCAGCTTGGAGTAAGCCAGCTGAAAGATTTGATGATAATAATCTCCATATTTATTCTAAAATTGATTTCCGGTTTCAATGAACTTGGAAAGAGTCCTGGGACATCAAATAAGTAAAGATCTTAACATGAAATGAATCTTTAGAATATGTCCATAGATTTACATTTTAAACATGACCAGAAAAAAATATATCTTTACCCATTATTAAGGTGATACTTTAATGAAATTTTTTTCATTTACATGACATAGAACTTCTTGGCTACAGATGAAAGGATTTTATAGTAGCGACAATGGTTTTGTGAGTTAAATGATCCCAACATCATCAGGAACGAATCACAAGTGCCTACCATATGAATTACAGCACCGTGAGTCTTAAAAAGGTATTTTTGTGGCACGCATTCCTCCCATCTGCACAATCAGATTCTGCTTTGAAGCCCTGCTTGAGAGCCTCACAGTACATGAGACTGCCACATGCTACCCCAGCCTCTCTCACAACAGCAGTTTGACTATATTTTTCTAAAAACAACATGGTAACTTAATGACCAAGGGACTTGGTGGGGGGGAAGGCCACAGTTTTTATAATTAGACTTCACGATAAAAACATTCTTCAGTGACTCTTATGGATAAAACTATAGAGACAGACAGCTGATTTGCAACATTAAATTTCAAATCGATTTGGGCAAAAACATTTGGTCCCTCTGATTTTTTTTTTTTCTGTATGTAACATGCATTGAACTGTTTAAAAAATTTTCAGACCCCAATGAAATTCATCTATCAATAAATGACCATATTGGTACTGTGTTATTTAGCAATAAGGAGTCACAAAAATGATAGGAATCATAAAATAATAAGTGCAAATATTTCAAGAAACCCTTACCACTTCTGACTTTCACTCTAGTGCCTGTGATTAATGGCAGTGTAGGAAGTGGGGGAAAGTTAGCTGTAGTAGCTCTTTTGGTTTGGGTTTTCTCCTTTATATATTTGTAGAACTAACATGGAAAACAATGCCTAAGACATGTAGTGAACGGGAGATGGATGTCAGCAAAGTTGGAGCCTTGTAAGTACAAGTGAAATGACTTGTCTAAGAATATTAATTACTTTATGTAATCAAATCAGTCATGGCACAGGTATATTTCCTTGGGATTTGCCTGGTGATTTTCAACTCATTATTACTTTATGGCAGGATAGCAAGATAGAAATTGGAACTAAACTGCAGATTGGAAAGAACTACATCTTAAGCCTGTGATAGCTTTCCCTTAGGTTTGACTTCCAGTGCCATTTGCAATTTCATATTAAAAACAAACTGTTAGGGAAGATCCCAGACATCTTTGAGTTCTTAGAAGAATATTGAAGTTGTTTACATCATGTATCACCAAACAGAAAATACTAACTACATGCCATTGTTACTTTGCTCTAAATGCTTCAGCCTTTATAGCTGTTCCGTAGCCTAGTTTAGAAACCTATCCTTAACAATGCACAACTCAGGAGTCACCATATGATGACTATTTTTTATTATACATGATAGAAATGTACTATTAATCTGATATAAAATAGCAACTACATAAAATATTATTGGCTGGTATATTGACGTATTTAAAAGGACATTGAGGATGTGATATTTTAACATGTAAGTTTAAAACACTCTAACAACATTGTCTTTTGTTTATGAAATAAGCAACAATGAAATGCATAAAAGTAGAATTGATTATCATCAGTTAATGGAACTGTGGGTTTGTTATTATGTAAAGTTGTTCTATTGATCTTCTTTAATTAACTTATTTATTAAATGAGAGGCAAATATTTATATAATATGTAATAGCATATGGCATGCTTTTCATATATTACATTGCCATACAATGACATTTAATATTTTTACCATTTACCAAATGATCTACAATGAATATACATATTTAGTTTTCAAAATGATTTTCTGTTAAAAAATTTAAAATAAAGCTAGCTTTAACGGTTTCTCCTTGTTCCCTCTACTCTTTGAGAGTGATTTGGAAGCCCTAAAGTGAAGGTTTGGAGCTGTGCCAACTAGAGCATTGGCTTGTTTGGTGGCCTATTACTTAGCTATTAATTACGAATTTAGGATTTAATCGTTGAGATCTCTAAAAGCAACTTTTCATTTAAAGCAACTTTTCTGAAATCCTGAGAGTGCTAACACAAAATGACTTCTTTGGCAGAGCAAAGACTCACAGCATGTCAGGAAATCTCCCTGAAATTGATAATTCAAAGTTTTCCCCTATTTACAGCTCATTTGATACTTTTTAAGGAGAAAAAGTGCAATTTCTTTTACTAAATCAACAGAACTGAACAGGATTTTAAATTTAAAATGTTTCTCCAAATCTCCGCAGCAATCATGTCTGGGTTTCTGTGTAGTTTTCCAGTTCAGCTATTGCAGACAAAGTGAGAAGTATTTCCCACAGGTTCATGAGTTTGCATACTTGGTCTCAGGGTATGACGTTGTTTAGGAAGGTTGTGGAACCCTCTGGACATGGGTCCTAGTGGGCAGACATAGGGAGATGAGAGCATAAAGGGTCATGGGTTTGCTAGTCTTGTGGCAATTCTCTGCTTCTTGACAGTCTGCACACATACACAGCTGCCTCGTGTTAGCCACTCCTACCACACTGCCTATACGCTGTGATGGACTGTGCTCCTGAACCATGAACCAGAGTGAATCCTTCTTCCCTTAATGAGAGTCTGTCAGGTATTCTGTCAATGTTGAGAACAATAACTAATCCAGCTGTGTTTGGTTATCATGAGAAATGATTTGTTTCCTTGTACCTTCACTCCGGCATTTATAATTCCATACTATGTAAATTCTTTCTAACAGCAACAACAACCAGGATACATATAGTCTATAATGTGTACAATCTAGTAATATAATGTAATATATGGCCAAATGTTTTTTAAACACTATAATCATGGCAGTATTAAATAATGCCTTAGTCTACAAGATTACCTCAAAAGAAATGGTGTCAAAGCTGCCTTGGAAAACACAAACACATACATACACTATGTCTCTCACTCAATTCAACAGAAGAAACTAGAGGTAACAGAAGAACTGTTAAGGACGGTTTCCAGTTACCTGGTATCAATATCTGGGCATGTCCACATAGTTCTTACTCCCTCGGTTCTGTAGTTTTAGATCCAATATTCCAAAACTACAAGTATATTTGGGACTCCAATCCATTTCTGTAGTTTCTTCTTATTTAAAGCCACTATGCCTTGTGTTATACAAGCAAGTTTCTTCAGCTGAGTACTCAACCCATCAGCCCTCACACGCAGGGCCCTATTTTTCTTGAGGATAAGTTTTTAACACCGCAGGCTGTGAAAACTGAGAAAAGTTTTAATGTTGTTTGTGAATCTAGAAGTTACATGATGACATGAAGTTGTGTGTGTGAGGCTACCTAGCCTCTAATCAAACAGATACATAGACACATGCCCAGGCCTGGCTTATACTAAAACTCTCCTATCCTGAAAAGTGATATCTTGTCATTTGTGACTGTTCAGCTGCCATTTCCATGCTTCATACATGTGCAGCTAAAATAAACACAGAATTATTGGGGATAATAAGACTGGGAGTTTCTTCCTGAATTGCTGACTTCGATTGGAAAGGGAATTGCTAAAATTTTTATTTCTTTGCTGGACTTGGTGTTTTGCCCACACATAACCACTCAAGTTCAGCTGCTGCCATCTCTGACTCCAGGGATCAGATGGACAGCATGTGAGTGGAAACAAAGCCTGGAGGTAAAAGGAGCAATTTGGACCGAGATCAAAGATTAGCTTCATTCCATTGTTTCCTCTGACATTTTACTATCCAATCTAAATTTGGCATTTTATGGGATGTTTCTTTTATTCTCAAAGGTAAAACTGAGCTTGAATCAATCTGGGACCTCTCTACCTCTGCTGGAGAAATGCATGAAATTTGATTTGCTCGATGGGAATTTCATCACTGCATTCCCAATTTCTAGGAGCATTCAGGATGAAACACATGGCACACGGGCTTGTTTTAGAATTCTATTGTGAAAATGGTCATTATAGCCCCGATTAAGTCATAGAAAATACTGTTTAGACTACTTAACAATACAACTAACTGTGACCTTGTCTAGGATATTTTGAGTTTCCTACAATGAAATGAACTACAACATGCTGTTGACATTGACTAGGACAAAGGTCATTTCTGAGAACCTTGCATCACTTGTTTTCTGGACATCAATCTTCCTTTCCTACTCATCGGGTACCAGTATGGGGCCCATTGTCATCGGTCTCATTCTTAAATGCAAAATAATCAGCAACTCCATAGGAAGTGAGAGGTACTAAAAAGCTAGAAAGCCATTTTCACTTGTTTTCATGTAGTGTTATTAAAACAAAAAAATTGCAACCATATAATTATATGGATCATTTAGAAAGTGACTGTTTTGACTTCCATCCAATAGTAGTTAAATGGTTAATATTGAAATTACAGTGCTTTAGGACAGTAGTGGGGAAAATATCTCATAGGGCCCATAGCCAACCACACCTGAAAACTCTATAGTTGTTTATTGGGTGAATACCACAATTCATTCCAAAACTTAACAGGGAACTGGGATGGACATGTAAAATAATAAATTAAATTAAAAAATGCTTTTACTCCAAAATTTAAGTTGAAGGACAAGTTACTGGGGAAAAGGGTTTCTATTTTTGTTTCCACAGAAAATGAAAAGATGTGGATTCCTTCCAGACTAATGTGGTTTGATCACGCAAAAAAAAAAAAAAAAAAAAAAAAAAAAAAGATGGTATTGTATATGATTTGTTTTTGTTTTTTTTTTTTTGTGTTGGTTTTTTTTTTTTTTTTAAGTTCGTATTCTCACTACTTGACCATTCCGTGTGTTCTAGCTTTGTCCTACCATCTAGATTCTGGGTATTTCCTTTTTCCTTTCATATATGAGACTGCAATACTTCAGAGAAAAGCACGTATTAGAGAAAATAAAGCAGCCCAAGCATGTCTTTGGAGCATGCACTTCTATATGCAAATTATTCTTGCAGTGTTAATCTTTGGAATGTGTAGATATGTACAAGTGTTTCAAATATCTGCTATATCAGTAGAAGGAAGGGAATTATTTGCTCTTTGATTTAGAAAAAGTAATAAAATAATCTCAAATTTTTGAGTTCATGAAAGCATCAAGTAAATGACAAATCTGAAGAGCACGAGGACCATTGATTAACAAGAGCTGAGAGGAAAGAAGGGGCAAAGAGTTGAGCAAATGTGATCTTAGGGCAGTTGTAACCATTTCTTGTGATACTATGATGGTGAATACACAACATTCTGGATTTGTCAAACTCCAAAGACTTGTACAATGCCAAGTATGAAGCATGACCGTAGACTTGAATTCATAATAATGCATCATTATTAACTTAGAAATTATAGAAAATTTAAAATACTAATGCAAACTAGTAATATGAAAAGGGTATATAGGCTACAATCTGTACTTCCTGATCAATTTCTTTGTAAATTCCAAACTACTTTGAAAAATAGCATTTATTACTTATTCAAAATGTATTTGGTTTAAAATTAAGTATTCCCTCTGTAAGTTCATAAAACCTAAAAATGAAATGTCACACTGAAACAATTCTCTTTTGTTTATGCATTTACTATGCAATTATTCCTGCAGTTGGACAGGTTTGTATGATATGATGAGTTAAATAATATTGAGCAAAAATGTTCCAATTTGGCAATATAGAAGAGTAGGTGTCTTCAAATAATCTGACATCAAATTATCTTAAAACATTAAGTTAAATATTAAAAGGTACCTCTAGATTTATTGATGACACACTAAAAGATCAAGGAAGTTGAACAAATGCCAGCGATATTGGTTACTTTAGAGTATCCATTCCCAAATATTCATTTTCTGAACATTATTTCTTGCATGTGAAAGCAGTCAAAGTGTGATGCTATGATGGAGGGTGGATCTGACTGAAGATGAGGAACAACAAAAGGCCATCTCAAAAGAGAAAAGCTCCTGAAAAATCTCTAGCCTATTTGATTTATCATTATCAACAGCAGGAAAGGATGATGGAAGGATAAAGTGAGGTGAAAAAAAATCAAGTAACTTCCTCATGAATGTGACCAAGCTTTCCAGTCCATATTTATGATAAATATGAAGAATCAAAATCTTAAATTAATCCTGAAGTCAAAGATGGTAAAATGGATCTAGATTACAGAATCTTAAGCATTTAGCAGAAGAAACCAAACTGCAGGCTACCTGGCTTGAAAGACAGATGTTGCATTCAAATAGGTGTCTTGCTTACCTTTGATACAATAAAGTATAATATAATGATGGCGTAAAAGCAACTGAATTCTTTTCTCACCATTGTCAAGCTTGTAGCAGAAGCCAGCATATTTAGTTATAGTGAATGTTCCCATACTTACAACTTTAGTAGACTCGTGTGCCAGGAAAAACAAACAAAACAAAACAAAAAACCCCAAATGGTTAGAGTACTTTTTGGAGTTCCCTTTTTTGGAGGTCCTAATCTCATCCATGGGGTTATCACCTAATTACCACAAGGCCCACCTGTGGATGCAATCCCCTTGGCAATTAGAATTCCAACATACCAACTTGACTAAAGTGGGAATGTGGTCACAGACACTTAGTCCATTGCATCAGGCTTCAAGATTTTTTTCTTATATAAACTGTATATGAGCTTGAGAGACAAAAAATGAAAACAAAACAAAATGGGAAAATTAAAGGAAAAGTAGAAATAAATTTATACAAAAAATAAAGAGCCAACTACACTGAAAGGTTAAATATAAGATTTAGCAAGTAAAACATGCTGAAGGAAATACAATAAATGCACAAAAGATACAACCAAGAAACAAGAATCTATAAAAATAACCTGGAAATTAAGACATTTAAACAAATAGAAATGCTTCAATTAAATGATACAATCACTTAAGGTTAATAATGGTTCTATACAACATGCCAGAAATTTCTGAAAAGAAATGTTTGAAAGAAAGTTCTGAACGAAAAAAACTCCATGTAAAAAGAGAGAATATAGCACAGAAATCAAAGTGAAAAATAAGAAAGAATTTAAGCGATATTGGTGCAAAATTTACATATATCTAATTGGAGTTGGAAATGATAAAAGGTAAAGATACCCAATTTTCAATAAATTGAGCATATATATAGTAGAATAAATTAATATAAAAGTATAATTGAATAAAACATAGCATAAATAGTCCTATAGTCCTTCAAAAGTTGAATCAATAGTGAAAAACTTTTGTCAAGAGCATTCAAAGTCTAAATGACTTAAGAGGAAATGCCTATCTAACATTCTAGGTCAGATAACAAAGACAGGGCTCTAGCTACATCACAATGCATCAGCACAAGAATGGATAGTTAAAAATTAACCCTACTTGTGAACATAGATCAAAAAACTCCTAAGAAAATATTGATTAGATGAATTGGGCTCCAACAAAAAAAATAATGCATCAGAAGAAAGTTTATTTTATGTCATGAGCACAAACATGACTTAATATAGAAATACAGGTGAGTGTATTTTAACTCACAATATTCCCAAATTGTAGGGAAAAAAACAGTCCACAGAGAGGAAAATTTAAACCAAATTCTACAATAATTTAAAGAGTAACTCTAACTCAAACTAGAAAGAGAAAACTCCCCGCTTTTACAGAATGAAACCATAATAATCAGGCATTGTTCATCCACCTGCTTAGTAAATCACAGCAAAGGCTGGCGAGCGTGCGGTAGGGTAGAACTAGAATCCTCATGTGCACTGCTTCTAAGTGTGAGGGCTGATGATGGGCCTTTGAAAGCAATCTGGCATTACTCAGTGGATTTTAACCCACAGCTCCATTCCAGGCTTGTATATTTGTGCCACGAGACTTTCATAAGGACATTTTGGGTAATATTGTTTGCAATAGCAAAAACGAAACCTAAAAGTTTTGTAACACCAATTATCTATAGATAGAAACCTGGACAAGTAAATTCTGTAGAGATGAGTTGGCCTACTATACAACCAAGAACTGTAGCTTCATGTATGAACCAAGTGGACAAAACAAGATTCATGAGGACAACAAGCTACACACATGAAAGTCTGAAGGCACGTGAATTAAGCAAAGGAAAACAATAGAATTTAAAAAGATAACTGACTCTCCTGACTCCCAACATGGAGAAGAACTGATGCTATCAGAGAATGCCACATACAGAATTTTTGCCAGAAGTGCTACCATACTTCCCTTAAGAAACAAGTGAGATTGTTATCAATTCATTTGTAGCCTATTAATGTATGGATTTTATTTACATATTTTGCATTTATCAAATATTTTATAATAAAATACAATAAAAAAATGAACCATATCTAATAGTAGTGTGGTTTACAAACTTTCCTTTTATAATAAGGATTAATGGTGGAGACAGGAAGCTTGTAGTAAACAAATAGGATAGTTTACCCCATTAACATTAGTTCTGTGTATGTGTGTGTGTTCACACATGCACATTTCTGTGGAAGGGAACATAGAGCCACATACTAATCAAGCATTCTACCATCGATGTACATTCACAGCTTCTCCAAGTTTGTCATCGTGTGGTTACAAATCTTGTTAGGTGAGGCTTTGCTGTCTCTTGGTGAAGAGACAGATGAAAGAATGCAAATTGTGTGCTATTTCTTGTCTGTGGGATCTTGGGCTTTCACATCCTTGTCTGAAACACTGAGATAATGACATGAGCATTATATGAAGTAGTGCTAGACATGCCAAGAAAGAACGCTAACAGAACCAATGTCTAATCACTGTTATGTACTAATACTTTTTTTCATTTAATACTTAGGAATGTTCTCTTTTTATTATGTTAGGTTTTGGTCATTTGATGAAGCAGTTGATGACATTGGCTGGTGGACGTGTGGCATTGGCTCTAGAAGGAGGACATGATCTGACAGCCATTTGTGATGCATCTGAGGCCTGCATAAATGCCCTTCTAGGAAATGAGGTAAAAACAAACAACAGGGGTAAAAGGAGGAGGGTGCATGCATGTGTGATTTCAGGTTTATTTTTTAATCTATGCAAGTAGAAAGTTCTACATAGCTTTCACTATGAAGGATATAGGCACTAGAAGTGTCTGTGCTTTGATGTGACAGGCTGTATTGCCTTCCCAGGTAGAGTATCCACATAGCATTCCTACCATCAAACTATTTACACAGCCTAAAACTGAGCAATGAAAACTCTTGGAAAGAAGAGTATTTTGTCTACTGACCCTATCAGATGAACATTGAAATTAAACTTTTAAAAGTTTTTGAGATTTGCTGTAGGATTGTTAAGTTAGAAAAATAAAGCCATTTTAAAAACATCCTTAAAGTTTTTTTTTTCATCATTTGAGAATGTTTTATGCTGAGGTAGAGATAGTACCCTATCTTCCTGAGAGTGATAAGGAATCTTCTAAAGGTTGAAAACAACACTATTGCCGTGCAGGTGCAATGCAGAAGATCTAAGACCACAACTTGAATCTAAAAGATCATAGGTCCACACTGCACATCTAACGTGGTAAAGATTGCTAATTGCTCCACAGACTTTGTATCTAGTCCCTTGGACATTGGGTCTAGGTCAGAAACAGGATTTTATATATTGTTTAGAATCATGGGGTTACTTAGTTTTTATGGAAATGTACGGCAGTTTAATGAGTTAGCTTTGGGTTTCCTTTTTGATTTTGGGAGAGTGAACTTGCACTGGAAATATAGCTTTTCTTATTCATAAGTTGTTTTTGAAACCTAACTTTTTTAACAAAAACTTAGGATATTGCATGTATACTCATGGAAAATTTTACTTTTTCTTCTGTACACTGAGTGCAAAAATTTTACTGCTGTCATTGGCATGTGAGTCTAGAGTGCTACAACATGACTATTTTGCCATGTTTATTGAATAAGTAATATATTTTTCATTTGAAAGAATGCTTGTAGCACTGACAAACTGTCTAACATTATTAATTCTAGACAGTGCTCAGACCACTGTCTAAAACTTGGCAAGGAGCTAGGAGAGTGTAACAACTTAATGATTAGCATCAACAATAGGCTGCTCTTTCACTTCACAGTATCCAAGAATTTTTTTTTTTTTTAAAAAAAAATAGTCTTTCTGTGGTTGTTGTACACTAATAATGTCAAACACAGTGTGGGATTGTTTGCAGGGAGGTGCAACCAGGAAGTGTCAAAGTGTTGTATCTGTTTTGTGAGGGTTGATTTCAGCTCACTCTGCTTGCCCACCAGATAATGTTTTTCTTTTTTTTTTTTTTTTTTTTTTTTTTTTTTTTGACCAGCTGTGTACAGCCTTTAAATTACTTTTGTAAGCTTAAAGCCTTTGAAAGTGTTTTAGTTAAGTAGAGTGGTGGTTTCCATCAGAAATACTAGGGTGAGCTGTGCACTGTGACTTCAGAGATGATTGTCCTGCCTAGAAAGACACATTACCCAGCAACATAAGCAAACTACGTTTCCAACTACATAGGAGGAAGCTACAGATTTAGTGGCTCTCTTTCAATTCAGTCATTGAGATGGGTCTTTTTTACTGTTGAAATCTCTGCACTTGACCAAGTTATCACTTCTAAAAAGCACCGAGGGTGAGGATAGTCTCTCCAGGGATCTCATATCTTAAGGATAACCAGACTCTGACATAGAGGATAAAAATATCATTCGACAGTCTTAGCCTCCTGGGATGTAGTTATGGCTAATCAATAAAATCCAGGAAGTAATAACTGAAATTATTTGAGAGATATATCAGTTATTTAACTGACTTTAATTCTCTGGATATCTTTTAGTAAGTTTTATCTTGCAATTGTATTATCTCAATTAACATCATATCTTCTTTGATTAGCTATCTTCAATCGCATAAGCAAAATCTAAAATTTGTTCAACCTGATTTAAACAAATGGGAATTTAGTCCCATTGTTTCAGTTTTTTCCTTCTATAAGATTCTATAAGATTCTAGGGATATAGATTCCCTACAGGATGCTTTAGGAATGACAGAGGGGATTGATATATTGAACATTGAAAAGTAAATTTTGTTGCAGTGGATCTTTCTTCACCCAGAAGAACAAAGCAAAGAGAAATAAGTGATTTTTAGAATGAAAAGTGGAAGAAAAATACAAGTGTGCTATACATTATAATTCATTTGGAAAGAGGAAATGAAAGTGTAATACTTGAAACAATTCAAGAAACAAAGAGTTCTCACTTTCATTGACAATATAATTTATAACCCAATGCCTGGCTTTGGGTATTTTTTTTCAGGTCAAAGGTCACTGTGACTACATTGAAGTTTTAAATTTCATTCCTGCAGAAAAAATAATATATAAGGCATATTGCATGTACCTCACCATTTAACCAAAATACCTACAAGCAATTTCCATAGCAGTTTTATATGGTAATCTCTGGATAAGAAAATAAAAACGAGGTCTTTCAGATACCAATTACTGCAATTTAAAAATCCCAATTTCCCTACAAGCCCCCCTTGCAAGTGATTAATAGAGCAATTATGACTTATTATCTGGGATTTCACTTTTACAAATAACAAAATGTAGTGAAGCTGGAGCATAAAACTGTGACAGAACCAACTAGCTTCCCAACCATGAGCATGCAATTGAGCTCAAATTAGAAAGGTCAAGAGGGCCTTTGCAAGGGACTCTGCACTTCGTCAGATGTATTTATTCATGTGTAGAGGATTAGAATTCATAAACGTTTTGCCAGTTTTAAAATGCTATTTCTTTTTTCTTGTTGTTCTTGGCCTGGCCTTGTCAATATAGCAAAGTGCTTCTTCTTCTTCTAACTTATTATCAGCAAAATAATATAAATTGTATAACCCCAAGGAATTGTAAGATCAGCAGGGACCATTGGCTGCATGTCTTTATAGACAATAGATGGGCACCAGAACCCACTATTTTAGAAATGCTATATAAACATTGTACCTTAAAAATGCATTTTTTTTTCTTTTTAAACACTGTCAGCTTGAAAATGATCTACCAAGCAAAACATCCAAATGTTCTTTTAAAATAATATGTACAAGGTCAGTCAAAATAATACACTATTGGATTGAAACTAATCTGAGTGCAGTGCAGGAAATTCCAGGAGGAGACTGATTTTTAAAATCATACAAGTCTTTATTTTTAAATGTATTCTTGGCCAAGTATAGAACTGGGGTTTATCAGTCCAATCAAATTATGATGAATATTTTTTTATGTTTTCACTGAAGCTCTCTTAAAAATCCAACCTGGAGTTTGAGAAATTACATACCTACATGAGAAAAATCATTAGACTGATTGGAAAAGTATCAAGTACAGTTCCATGAATATCCACATTGTCAAACATACAGTTTCTTTAAGGCCACATTCAACTACTATTCTGCAAAGCTGATTAACTGCACCTCATGCTGCTTCTTTTGAAACAAATCTTCTTTAGAGGAGAGAAAAGCTTTAGGAGGTTCCCATCCCTGTGGAATCTGGTCTCAAAACAAACTTTCTAGTGAGCAAGGGAAAAGAAAGCATACAGTAGTAGAAGCTTTGAGCCATGAGTTGAGAACATGAGCTTGCAAATGTCACAGGCTGACCAAGAATAGATAATGGGTTCAAGCTGGTTAGAAAGAAAGGAAGGTTTCTGAAAGGTAAACCCATATTTTCACAGCTATGGAAGCTGTTGAGATGATGTTGGAACCTCTAGACTGTCCTAACTCATTAATGCTTGATTTCTGATTTCTTCCCTTTTTCTTTTATCTTTTTTTTTGTTCCTCCCTTCCTTTCTCGCTTCCTCCCATCCTTCCTTTTCTTCTTCAATCCCTCTGTGTTTCCTTTCCTCCTCCTTTAAAAAAAAATATTTACTGTCTCTTCTAAAATACACGCGGCTGATTTTCCTTTGACTGGGATTTCACAGACAGTGGCTAAATGTGGAGATTGCCTTTGTTTTTAAGAAGGGCTTTGTGCTCTTAAGATGCTGGGGAAAAATCCCCTTAACTGATTCCTAGTGGTTGTTGACAGCCACCCCTGAGGTGAACCCTTGAGATGTTGTTGTCCAAGTTGATCCTTTGGGGGTGGGGTTTTGTATTAGATTTTTATGTGGAGACATTGTTTCACTATCTTTTTCATCTTTTAGATTATGTATGACTAAAGCTTAGTCCACTGGGGAATTGGTGTGAATCTGGGAATGCTTACAAGATCCTAAGTAGTGGCAATTCATAAGTAGAGGATGAGAGAATATACATGATATGCTAGAATGGCATTTCTGCCCATGGTCTTCTTTTAGACTTTGATACCTGTCTGTACTCCCAAAGCAGTTGTGTGGATAATCTAAAGGGAGTAAAATTGTTTTTGGAAAATATTATTTGAATATTTTTTCCCATATAGATATGGCCTGTGAAACTGGATTCTTATATTCATGATGAGTATGAGAAGTCAAACCATGTGCTTCAAGATCCAGATAATTCAAAACTACTTGCAAATAATAGTAGTCATTTCTGTCTGGATTGTTCAGATAGAGTTAAAAGAAATACAGGTTGTGAGTTTGAAGACATCATGGGTTATAGTTACCAGTAAATGAAAGAAATCTTTTCTTTTTTATAAACAACTAAGCATAATGTGATGTTTTTATATACTCCTGTCCATTCAGTATATGTTGCCTTTTATTGGGCATCTATTGTGTGTCAAAAGGTTCTAATTTGAACAATAGTAATGTAGACATTGTTAGAGATTTTAGGGAAGCAATGTGGAGATAATTGTTTTATCTATAGGAATGGATAACTACTTTACAAAAAAAGTACATTTACCCTTGATCATGTGCACAATGTAAGATTTTGACACGTTAGTACAGAAGGAAAAGGTATATAATATGATAGCAAACCATAAATGAGGACAGTGAGGCTCCTTAGATGGCTTTGGGTGGTTCTTGCTTTGTATCTGATAGCAGAGAGGCCAAGTTGAGAGGAATAAAGCAGGCACTACATCTGGGCAATTGAAATAGAATACCATCACAAATTGGATTTCTATGAAGAATATGGAAGTTTTTGATGAATATGCCCATTCTCTAGGGCGAAACAACAATCACTGCAATACAACAACAGAGGAAAGCAGATATGTAAGACTTTGAGTAGTAGAAGCTCAGGTGCTGTGGAAAGGATCTCACAAGGAGCAACTTTGCTCAAGTTGTTAATGAACAAGTGTTTCCTCAGTGCTGCTGCAGCATCTCCTGGGGGGATGCTGAAAACCAGCTGTGGGTAGCTCTATCCACTCTAAGCTCAGTGACATCACAGGGGCAGGTTGAAACAGTATGTTACCCCACTTGCCAAATGAACCATCTCAATGTGAATACTACCAGTATATCACTGATACAAGATGGGAAACAAATCTTTGTGCAGATCTCTTCAATGAAACTGAAAGGAAGCCATGTAAACTCTGTAATCAGGAAACAGGGGGAAGAGAATTACCACAAGTTTGAGCTTAGCCTGGGCTAAATAACAAACCCTTTAAAAAATAAAAACATAAATCAAAAAGAAAAAAAAACAGCACATGAAAATCAGCTGCCACTAATTTTAATCTAGTACAATGTTGCTTCCTGTCATGTAGAAGAAAGAATAGCCATGACTGCTCTTGTCCAATCTTTGTCCTACAATCGCTCCTACAAATTCCTTGCTGCTGTACAGAGATGTTTCTTTAGTGCTGTGTCGACATCATCCTTCATCCTCTACACTGAGGTGAGAGACAACATAATAGCAATAACTTCAGCATAGTGACTTGATTGTCAACACAATCCACTCTGATTTCAGCTCCTCCAAGTCTTTTTGATGAAGAATAGTAGTGACTTCAAACGAATAACAATGGTCATTTTCAAAATGAGTAACTCATGATTCACAGTATGGATAAAATTATAACCAGACTTGCTGATACAATCAAATTAAACATACACAACTAATTGCAGTCATTCTTGAGCAATTATTTAGATGAGAGTAGATTTTTAAAAATCAATCCCTCCTCCCAGGGGAATTGATAATCAATAGTTCATCAGTGCGGAAGGTCAAGTGAGTATCCCTGCTTCCTGATCCTCTTGGAGTTGCCATCATATTCTTCCACAATCCCTTTGATCCTTACAACTGGACACTTTTGGATCGCATCTGAGTTGTTTGAATATTGTAGACAGACTTTTAGTTTTTATTGCCAGGAAACTTATGGTCTGTGTCTAAAAGCATAATTTTGCAGCAAGACATTCTCACTTTGTTTCTTATGAGCATCATCACACAGTGGAACACATATGGTCTGAAGGCATATGTTGGAGATCTTTTCCATTATTAAGTATATGAAGGAAATTTCAATATTTCCAAAGTTTTTAAAGTATAAAATATAATACTCGTGCAGAAATCTATACATATATGAACAATCCAATGAAGCATCACAAGGACATCACATGTCTAGCCATTAGTCAGGTCAAGAGAATCTAACTTCTTGATGGTTAAATCCATTGGCTCCTTTCTGAAAGTAATTTGTTTTCTGATTTCTGACACCATATTCTAATTTTCCTATTTGTAAGCTTTAAGCTTAATAAGGAGGAAATATTATATGTATTCTTCTGTACATGTTCTTTTCTGAATAGTTTGTTTGTGAATATCCTCTCATTGTACATAATTATAGCCCATTCATTTTCATCATTTTATGGTCTTATAGTTTATAAAAGAAATTTTTAGGAGACTATTATAGTTTATTTGCAGTTATACTATACTTAATAGATATGGGCTTTTTTCAATTTGCATTTTGATGGTGGGATATACATTTTTCTCTGAAATAAAAAGTATCCAGTACTCTCTCTCTTCATTTGAACCGTAAAATGTGGGGATTAAAGTGTATGGGGAGATATCAAGAAGACTATATAGAGTAGAGATTAGTGGGGGAGCACCTTCCTATTACGATTGTGTGTGTGGGAAATCTGTCACGTTATTTTCATTAACATGTGTTTAATACGTAGGTTTAACAAGATTAATGGTCAATTAAAATTCACCTATAATCTGTGAAAAATTAAAATTCATTTGAAAAGTTGGTAAAGACCAATGGAATGGAATAAAAATTCTCACACACCTACAAACACCTGATTTTTGACAAAACAGCTAAAATTACACAATGGAAGGAGGAAAGCATCTTCAACAAATGGTGCTGGCACAACTGGATGATGGTGTGTAGAAGATTGCAGATAGACCCATGTCTATCACCATGCACAAAACTTAAGTGGATCAAAGACCTCAGCATAAATCCAGCCACACTGAACCTCTTAGAAGAGAAAGTGGGAGGTACCCTTCAATGAATTGGTACAGGAGACTGCTACCTGAACAAAATACCAGTAGCACAGACATTGAGATCAACAATTAATAAATGGGGCCTCCTGAAACTGAGAAGCTTCTGTAAGGCAAAGGACACAGTTGACAAGATCAAACAGCAGCCCACAGACTGGGAAAAGATTTTCACCAACCCCACATCTGACAGAAGGCTGATCTCCAAAATATACAAAGAACTCAAGAAACTAGTCACCAAAACACCAAATAACCCTATTAAAAAGTGGGGTATAGAACCGAAATGAGAATTCTCAATAGAGGAATCTGAAATGCTGAAAGACATTTAAGAAAGTGCTCAACATCCTTAACCACCAGGGAAATCCAAATTTATCTCTATATATCAAGAATATTATAGGGAATAAAGTTGAATTATATGCAGATTTTATGTAACTATATAAACATGAAGAAAACCTGGATGAGTCTTTTCATATTATGAAAATTTTAATGATCTTTAGAAATCTCTGAAAGCTAAAATTACCTCTAAGAGCTTTGTAAAATAAATTTACATCTGAGTATGGTAGTACATGCCTATAATGCCAACAGTTAGGAGATGAATGTAGAAAAATCATGAATCTGTGAGATTTATTGAGACTCTGTCTTTAAAAAGCAATCAGTTAGTTGATAATAAGTAGACTCATAATTTATTGACATGCCATCAAATATACCAAATACTCAGAATAATTCAAGTCATGAGCCTGACCAATAAAGCTTTAAATAATCTTGGACACAATAACAAGTATCTACCTATATCTATGTATTTAGTGTTACACATGGTGACTTTTCTTTGTCCCAAATTGGGTTAAAATTTAATTCCTATACTTTAAAAAGTTTTATTCTATTTGTATTCCTGCTGTTTTATAACATTTTTGAATTTTCTTTTTCATGATTTTTTTAATTACAATATAATTACATCATTTCTCCCATCCACTCTCCAACTTTCTCCACCTCCTCTCAAATTCATGGCTTCTACATCTCCCTCTCCCACTAGTTAATTGCCTCTAGCTGTTGTTTTAAAATAGCTGTAGTCCATGGAAATCATGTGACAGGCAAAACTGAACAAACATCTAAATTGTGTTCATATAATACTTCAGTTTTCTGTAAAAACTGTTAAGACTAGGTTTCTCTATAACTGAGCCTAAATCTATGTAAGAAATGCCTATAATTATATTTTACACATAGAAAAATACAATCTTTCCCTAGTTTTGTATGCCCATAGGTTGCATTCAAATTATATAATTTATATTTTTTATTTAATTTAACTTTTTTTCATGTTACATTTCAACCCCAGTTCCCCCTCCCTCTTCTTTTCCCGCCATCCACCTCCTCCCATCTCACCTCCCATCCACCCCTCAGAGGGGTGAAGGTTAAGTGAAAGTCAACAAAGTCTAGGATACCAAGTTGAGGCAGGACCAAACCCCTTCCCTCTGAATCAGACTAGGCAAGTATCCCACAATAGGAAATGGGCTCTAAAAAGCCAGTTAATGTACAGGGATAGGTCCTGGTCCCACTGCCAAGGCCCCCCCCCAAAAAAAAAGATCCAGCCACATAACCATCACCTACATTATTCAGAGGGCACAGATCATTCCCATGAAAGTTCCCCAGGTACCAGTACCAGTCCATAGTCCATGAGCTCCCACTAGCTTAGGTTGGCTGCCTCTGTGGTTTCCCCATCATGATCTTAACCCCACTTATAATTTAACTTAATAACTTCATGAGAATTATCTGTATTTAATGGAATTGCTCACAAACAGCATGATTGGCATGAGACTTCTAACATCTGGATTTGCCTTATCTTTAGGTAACTCATTGCTCTTTTCTTGTATAGAACTCTTATACCTAACATTGCCTTATCGTATATTTTCATGCTTGCTCAAAATTTACTAAAAGTGACTATTTAATTAGTATTATTTCATTACTTAGTTATTAGATTACTAATAATGACCAATATTCATAAATATTTATCGAGTGGATGCTCCAGTCAGATGGTTTTAGTGTCCATAATTCTGAGTGATTAAGTCAACAAATTCTCTTTACAAAATCCTCAATTCTAGGACCCTGCATACCAGGTTTTTAATTTTAGGAAAACAGCCTATAAATGCCTTTTGGTGTCTCGCCAATGGAGAGACTACTGCCCATTGCCTTCTCTACAGTGCTACTTGATGAAAACTAAAGAGCCCACATTGAGAACGCTCTGAATCCAGCCCTGGCTGTGTGTACACTCTCAAAATGAAACAAATTGGGGCAATTTACTGAAGGTTAAACCCTCAAATGACAGCCACCTAAAACATTCAGGGAAATGGTTTGAGAGGCTTAAATGATCAATTTAATTTCCTTAATTCTCTGTGTTGCTTTACAAGCAGGCACAGCTTTATCCATCTCACTGAAAACTCTAAATTGTGGGTTTAGATGTGTTTGTGTTTTTATACTCAACACGCTGAACCACATATACTTTCTATATTACTCAGTACTTAAAAACAAGCCCACAGACCTCAATGCACTCCAATTGCAAAATTGGAGTATTTGCATTTGTAATCTGTGTCTCGTTTTCTCTCCAATATACATCACCATTCAGTTTGTCAGCATTTTAAAATCTGAAGTCACAAGGAAGGTTTTTGAAAGAACCAACTATGCCAATCTTGTGGGTAGGTTCTAACATGAAGTGGTGTTTCAAAAAATTTTATTGTATTGCTATTAAAAATTATTTCTCCATAGGTCCTGAGAAAGACGTGAATGGGAGGAAAGATTTTATGTGAGCAAATTGCTCACTCAGCCCTGTATATCCCTTCAAAAAGCATTTCCCAAATTGGTGGCTCAGTCTTGTCTCTGAGATGAGAGGGCATTACCAGGATGACATATTTCTAAAGATACATTCTGCAGTACTGATTTTTTAAAAAATGGTTTTAACCAAACTTAAGTGTTTAAGCTTTCACAACCTTGAGCTGACACTGACTTAGGTCCAGTGGTGTTTTTCCTCTTAAAGAACTGTACTGCCTACAGACCTTTGATGTTTTGAGCTTTTTCTTTGGCAGCTAAGAAAAACACTCTACAAAGTTATATTTAGTGAATTTACTCATGTATAAATACCCCCAAGCTACTCTGTTATCCTGTGGCATCTGGAAGAAAGGTGCTATTGTTTTCGATCCCATGACTGAAGTATGGAATAATCAACTCTGAGAAACCCTAGGGGTGAGATTCACTCACATATGCTGTGGAAATTTATAATCCTTTATTTTTTTTTAGTTTTTCCTCCAGATGAAGAAACTTGGATGAGTTTTTGCTCCGGCCCATGTGCTGACAGCAGTTTCTGGTCATGCCACTGGTGATGTTTAACTGCCACTTCTTCTCTGAGATTATTAACTTGAAGTTTTCTAGGAAAACAGCTATTTTGGGGTTCATTGTCTCACAACTATTGATTGCTTGCTTTCTGTGTTCCTAAAACTAGATGGTTATTTTTCTTGCAAATACCCTGTTCCACAGTATACATCTCACCATGTGTCTAGGATCTGTGTCACCAGACTTGGTTCTGACCGAGATGACCCATAAATTTTCTGAAGCTCTTCTGCATTTCTTGCAATGTTTGTTGAATTCCTCCATGAAAAATCAGTGTAATTCCAGAAGATCATGATAGATTTGCACAGAAGGAATTTATCTCATGCTTGAGGCTGACATGAGTGTGGTTTTGAATAAAGTAGATGTTAAGTGGAACTGTGCTGTTCTTTTACCTCTGGCTTCTTTAATAGAATTTTTTTTTCTGCTACTTTATTCAAAGACTAAGGACAAATGTATCATGACTTTCCACTAGGAAGTGTTTAATGTTTAAGATGATTAAATGTAAAAGCATTGCTGAATAACAAATAGTAGATTGTCCACTCTGCCTCATGGAACTTCCCTGAGATTTTGTTCACTGCTGCAGCTGTGGATACCTTCAGGATGGAATTCTGTTTGTGAGGAACCTACAAAAAATTGCACAAATAACTCAGATTTTAAATGACTAACACAGAGACCTGCACCTGCTTCAGGGCCTTCATACATTAATCTTGTGACCAATAGAAAAGCTCCTTGGAATTTAATTATATGGACACAAAGTATAACTGAGTACACTTGGGGACCTGATGTCAGCAAAATGTTAATCAGTTCTTGGAGCTGGCCTCCGAGGATGAGATTGTTCACTTTGCTTCTGTGCTACTCACTGCAAAGTCCTCACGTTCTGCCCATGTTCTCCCTCCTGTTCTTGCAGCTGGGGCCTCTTGAGGAAGATGTCCTCCACCAGACCCTGAATACGAATGCCGCCACTTCTTTACAGAGGGTCACCGAAATCCAAAGTATGTCTTCAGTTTCCTTTTCTTCTTTCACTAAGTCAGGTTCATTGGAATTCTATTTGGAACTAAAGCACAAAGAAACAGAATTATTTTAATTTGCACATATATTTTTATACTCTTTTGGTTGTGAGAGTAGCCTTTAACAGCTGAGCCATCTCTCCAGTCCTGCACATATATTTTTATTGAAATTTCCTGTCTGTGATAGTCTTATCGTACATTGCTGTCATAATTCAGAATCTAAACTTGGAATCTTTTTTTCTCCTACTTTCTATAGGAGATGGTTTCAAACACCAAGCACTGACCTACAGTAACTAACTAAATTTAGAAACTGCAACAGTGTAAACTGTGTAGTGATTTTAAGTAGGAGGAAGTCATCTCCTAAATGTGTTGAGATTTGGCACTCATGTTCTGGCTTTAAGATTATCAAGGAAGGAAAATAAATGAGAGGGTCTCATTAAGAGAAAGTCCAACTTTGGTCAACATGGTAAGGTAGTCTTTTTATTAGGCAGTTACCTTCACAGACATCACCCCCCATACACACACACACTATAGATTAACATGAAGATTAGAACAAAGACAAATGGTGAATGTAGGTTCTAAGAATAGATAGTTTTAGCTATGCAGATTTTCCATACAAGCATGTTTTCCATACCACTGAAAAACCTTTACCATGTCTTAGAGATGGTCTTCTCTTGCACAGTTGTGACCAAGAGATGAGGGTGTGAGGTATGAGTGATGTTGCATTACCATTCTTTGGGGACCAATAAGTCATACACAAATGAAAAGTAAACCTCCATCTCAATCTCACACATAGTTGGAATGTGGCCTATAAGCATTCACTGAGCTTTATTGACTACATATTACTGGAATAAGTGATGAATTTTACAGATTTTTCAGAAAATGGAAAAATAAATATCAAGTACTATAGAGAAAATTACTGGGATAAAGCTAAGGTACAAGTTAACTACCTCCAAAGACAAGTTTGGAGATACTTGCCCATGTCTGAATCTTGTTTTGAGAGGAGGTAAAGAGAGTTATGTGAATGCCACACTGCTTCACTCAGAAGGACTCTTTGGGTGACCTTTGACAGGCCTCTCCTGTTCATCCAGATCTTATCCAAAGTCCCTGTGTAGGATATTGACCATATAAAGAGAGATCAATCTTTGTGTGTGTTGTTTTCTTTTCCAAGGATTCTTTTGCCACTATATGCATAGAGTATTCATAGAAAATTCTTCCTGTGTATATTCGGCGTGGAGCAGTAACACTACAACAGGCATGTAAGAATGGCCTTGTTATGTGTTAATCAGTTGTGAAGTCACAAAGGCTGGGAAAAAGAAGTGGGCAGAGAGAGAGGAGAAGCAACACAAAGAAGAGAACAGAAGTAGCAGAGTTTTTTTTGACTTTGAGTATTTTGCATTCTGGTTGGTGAAGAAGTATAAAATCCATGACTCCAGCTCAATGCTATCTGGAGGTGCTGAGGCCATGGCAAAGAAGCAGCTTCTTCTGCAGAAGAGGCATGTAGTGTGCAAGCTGGATCTGAGGAGGTGATTCTGGAACCAGTATTTTTTTTTTATGATAATCACAATTTTCTTATTTTCTTATTTTTTTCAATTTATTTTATATAACAAAGTCCACTTAAATGAAAATAAACATTTATAGACAATATTTGGGAATTTGGGCGTTGTTCTTTCCAAACTACTTCCTTCTGGTAAGGGGCACTGTCTGTCATGGG
The DNA here is from genome assembly GCF_943737965.1 of Phodopus roborovskii. Lineage (NCBI taxonomy): Eukaryota > Metazoa > Chordata > Mammalia > Rodentia > Cricetidae > Phodopus > Phodopus roborovskii. Next base: position 13,471,457 of record NW_026125391.1, read on the forward strand.
GGATTCGAAGATGATTCAGAAATCCTGGCTTTAGTCTGTAAGGATGCTTTGTCCAGCTGTTTTGAATGTAGGATCACCTCTTACTCTGTTTCAGGCAGTCTGGCTTGATCAAACCACATTAGTCTGGAAGGAATCCATATCTTTTCATTTTCTGTGGAAACAGAAATAGAAATCCTTTTCCCCAGTAACTTGTCCTTCGACTTAAATTTTGGAGTCAAAGCATTTTTTTTAATTTAATTTATTATTTTACATGTTGATCCCAGTTCCCTCTCCCTCCCTTCCTCTCACCTTTCCTCACTCCCTCCCTCCTCCCCTTCCTCCCTCTCTCCCTTCTTCCCTCCCTTTTACCCTCTCTGCCCTCTCAAATGCACTATAAACACCCTCCCCTCCCATCCCCCCACACCAATTCCATATGTAGGGGAATGCCATCCAGTTGGGGTCATGTGGATCTGACAGGTCATGTGAAGTAGGGACTAGGGTTTCTCTCCTGTCTCTAGATGAAGGCAGTTATTCCTCCATGGTGGATGTGTTCCCAAAGTTCTTTTGTGCACCAGGGATACATCCTGGCTCCACTGTCTGAGGTCCCTTAGACTGCTCAGTCCTTCTGGCTGAGACCCATATTCAGGGGGTCTGAGTCAGTCCCATGCTGGCTTCCCAGCTATCAGTCTAGTGGCCATTAGCTCCTCCTTATTCAGGTAAGCTGTCTATATGTGTTTCTGCCGCATGGTCTTGTCCTCTCCATCTGCATCTGGGTTCTAGTTGGACTCAGTGTTTATGTATGGGTGTTTGATCCTGTTTCCAACAGGCATTAGTTGAGGGCTCCATGGATAAGTTAGTTGTTGATCTCACTCTCCGGGAAGGGCATTTATGATAGCCTTTCCACAGAAGCTCAAATTGTTAGTTGGGAGCAGGCTTGTAGTTCTCTAGACCTTTCTTTGTGTTCAATTTTGTCTCCAAACCAATATTGGCTCCCTCTTTTATGTTCTCTCTCTCTCTCTTTCTCTCTCTCTCTCTCTCTCTCTCTCTCTCTCTCTCTCTCTCTTTCCTGTCTTCTGTTCCTAACCAGGCTCATTCTTCCTCGTCACACATGTTTTCCTTTCATCCCCCTTGTTTTCTCCTACTTCTCTCTCCATTCGCTGCCCCCCCACTTCACCTGAGCTCTGGGGGACTTGTCCCTTCCCAGTTCTGTGAGGGACTTTATATGAATCTCTTAGAATACACCTTGTATCCTGGTTCCTCTGGTGGTGTGAATTATAGGCTGGTGATCCTTTGATCTAGGTCTAAAATCCATATATGAGTGAGTACATACTGTGTTCCTCTTTTTGTGACTGGGTTACCTCATTCAGGATGGTTTCTTCAAGTGTCATCCATTTGCCTGCGAATTTCAAGAATCCATTATTTTTTTTCTGCAGAGTAGTAATCCATTGTGTAGATGTGCCACATCTTCATTATCCATTCTTCAGTTGAGGGGCATCTAGGTTGTTTCCAGGTTCTTGCTATTACAAATAATGCTGCTATGAACATAGTTGAACACATGTCTTTGTTGCATGGGTGTGAATCCTTTGGATATATGCCTGAGAGGGGGATTGCCGGGTCCCCATTTTCCTGAGGAACCGCCATACTGATCTCCAAAATGGCTGTATGAGTTTGCACTCCCACCAACAGTGGAGGAGTGTTCCCCTTTCTCCACATCCTCTCCAACATAAAACATCATTGGTGTATCTAATTTTAGACATTCTGGCAGAGGTAAGATGGTATCTCAAAGTTGTTTTGATTTGCATTTCCCTGATAACTAAGGATGTGGAACATTTTCTTATGTGTCGTTTAGCCTTTTTGATTTCCTCTATTGAGAATTTTTTCTTCAGTTCTGTACCCCATTTTTTAATAGGGTTATTTGGTGTTTTGTTGACTAGTTTCTTGAGTTCTTTGTATATTTTGGAGATCAGCCCTTTGTCGGATATAGGATTGGTGAAAATCTTTTCCCAGTCTGTGGGCTGCCATTTGGTCTTGTCGACTGTGTCCTTTGCGTTACAGAAGCTTCTAAGTTTGAAGAGGTCCCATTTATTAATTGTTTCTCTCAGTGTCTGTGCCCCTGGAGTTATGTTCAGGAAGCAGTCTCCTATACTAATTTGTTGAAGGGTACCTGCTACTTTCTCTTCTAAGAGGTTCAATGTGGCTGGATTGATGTTGAGGTCTTTGATCCATTTGGACTTGAGTTTTGTGCATGGCGACAGACATGGGTCTATCTGCAGTCTTCTACACACCCTCATCCAATTGTGCCAGCACCATTTGTTGAAGATGCTGTCCTCGCCCCATTGTATTCTTTTAGCTGTGTTGTCGAAAATCAGGTGTTCATAGGTGTGTGGGTTAATATCAGGATTTTCATTTCGATTCCATTGGTCTACTTGTCTATTTTTATGCCAATACCAGGCTGTTTTCAGAACTATAGCTCTGTAGTAGAGCTTAAAGTCAAGAGTGGTGATGCCTCCTGAAGTTCTTTTATTGTATAGGGTTGTTTTGGCTATCCTGGGTCTTTTATTTTTCCATATAAAGTTGATTATTATAATTTCAAGGTCAATGAAGAATTGTGGTGGGATTTTAATGGGGATAGCATTGAATCTGTTGATTGCTTTTGGCAAGATTGCCATTTTTACTATGTTTATCCTACCTATCCAAGAGCATTGGAGATCTTTCCATTTTCTAGTGTCTTCTTTAATTTCTTTAGAGTCACAAAGTTCTTATTATATAGGTCTTTTACTTGTTGGGTAAGCATCACACCAAGATACTTTATGTTGCTTGTGGCTATTGTAAAGGGTGATGTTTCTCTGATTTCTTTCTCTGTCTCTTTGTTGTCTGAAAAAAGTAGGGCTACTGATTTTTTTGAGTTTATCTTGTATCCTGCTAGTTTGCTGAAGGTGTTTAGCAGCTGTAGGAGTTCCCTGGTATATTTTATTGGGTCGCTTATGTAAACTATCATATCATCTGCAAATAGAGACAGTTTGACTTCTTCCTTTCCAATTTGGATGCCCTTGATCTCCTTTTGTTGTCTTATAGCATTAGGTAGAACTTCTAGTACGATATTGAAGAGATATGGAGAGAGACAGAGGGCAGCCTTGTCTTGTTCCTGATTTTAGAGGAATTGGCTTAAGTTTCTCTCCACTCAGTTTGATGTTGGCAGTTGGTTTGCTGTATATTGCTCTTATTATGTTTAGGTATGTTCATGTTATCCCTGACATCTCCAAGACCTTTATCATGAAAGGGTGTTGAATTTTGTCAAAGGCTTTTTCCGCATCTAGGGAGATAATCATATGGTTTTTCTTTTTCTGTTTGTTTATATGGTGGATCATGTTGATAGATTTTCGTGTGTTAAATGATCCTTGCGTTCCAGGTATGAAGCCTACTTGGTCATGGTGGATGATTTCTCTGAAGTATTCTTGAATTCGGTTTGCCAGTATTTTATTGAGTATTTTTGCATCGATGTTCATCAGGGATATTGGTCTGTAGTTTTCTTTCTTAGTTGAGTCTTTGTGAGACTTGGGTACCAAGGTTATTGTGGCCTCATAAAAAGAGTTCGGCAATGAACCTTCTGTTTCTATCTTGTGGAACAGTTTAGAGTGGTGGTATTAGTTCTTCTTTGAATGTCTGGTAGAATTCTGCGCTGAATCCATATGGTCCTGGACTTTTTTTGGTTGGAAGGCTTTCGATGACTGCTTCTATTTCATTGAGGATTATAGGTCTATTTAAGTTGTTTGTCTGTTCTTGATTTAATTTTGGTAAGTGATAGTTATCCAGAAATTTGTCCATTTCCTTTGGCTTTTCAATTTTTGTGGAATACTGATTTTCAAAGTATGACCTGAAAATTGTCTTGATTTCCTCTGTGTCTGTTGTTATGTTCCCCTTTTCCTTTCTGATTTTTTTAATTTGCATGTGTTCTCTCTTCTTTTTCGTTAATTTGGATAAAGGTTTGTCTAATCTTGTTGATTTTCTTAAAAAACAACTCTTCGTTACATTGATTTTTTTTTGTATTGTTTTCCTGGTTTCTATTTTGTTGATTTCAGCCCTCAAGTTGATTATTTACTGGCGTCTACTCCTATGGGGTGAATTCTCTTCTCTCTGTTCTAAGGCTTTCAGTTGCGCTGTTAATTCTCTTATGTGACTATCCTCTGTTTTCTTCATTTGGGCACTTAGTGCAATGAACTTCCCTCGTAGCACTGCTTTCAAGGTGTCCCAAAGGGTTGGGTATGTTGTGTCCTCATTCTTGTTGAATATTAGAAAGTCCTTAATTTCTTTCTTTATTTCTTCTTTGACCCAGGAGTGGTACAATTGCACATTGTTCAGTTTCCATGAGTTTGCAGGTTTTCTACTATTTGTGTTGTTGTTGAATTCCAATTTTAATGCATGGTGGTCCGATAAGATACAGGGGACTATTCCTATTCTCTTGTATGTGTTGAGGTTTGTTATGTCACCTAGTATGTGGTCGATTTTAGAGAAGGTTCCATGTGGAGCAGAGAAGAAGGTATATTCTTTTGTCTTTGGATGGAATGTTTTATAGATGTCTGTTAACCACAGTTGAGACATAACTTTTGTTAATTCTTTTGTTTCTTTGTTGAGTTTCTGATTTGTGGTCCTGTCTAGTGTTGAGAGTGGTATATTGAAGTCTCCCACTATAAGTGTGTGAGGTTTTATATGAGCTTTGAGTTTTAGTAGTGTTTCTTTTATGAATGTGGGCGACTTTGTATTAGGAGCATAGATGTTCAGAACTGAGACTTTGTGTTGATGGATTTCTCCTGTGATGAATATGAAATGACCGTCTTCATCTCTTTTGACTAATTTTGGTTTGAAGTCTAACTTGTTAGATATTAAGATAGCTATGCCTGCTTGCTTCTTATTTCTATTTGATTGGAAAATCTTTTCCCAACCCTTTACCCTGAGGTAATGTCTATCTTTGAAGCTTAGATGTGTTTCTTGTATGCAGCAGAAGGATGGATTCTGTCTTCGTATCCAATCTGTTAGCCTGTGTCTTTTTATAGGTGAGTTAAGACCATTAATGTTGAGGGTGAGTAAGGACCATTGATTGTTGATGCTTGTTTGATTTAGGTTTGTTGTTGGCAGTGCTATTGCGAACATATTAGTTCTGCTTTACCCTTGGTTTCTGGTGTAGTTGCAATAGCTGTTGCCTACATTTTGTGGGCATAGTTACCTTCCTTGGGTTGGAGTTTTCCTTCCAATACTTTCTGTAGGGCTGGATTTGTAGATACGTATTGGGAAAATCTGGTTTTGTCATTAAGTATCTTGTTCTCTCTATCTATAGTGATTGAGAGTTTTGCTGGATATAGTTTCCTAGGCTGGCATCCATGTTCTCTTAATACTTTTAGAACATCTATCCAGGACCTTCTGGCCTTGAGGGTTTCCATGAAGAAGTCAGATGTAATTTTGATAGGTCTGCCTTTATATGTTACTTGTCCTGTTTCCTTCGCTGCTCTTAATATTCTTTCTTTATTTTGTATGCTAGGTGTTTTGATTATTATATGTTGAGGGGCCTTTTTTCTTTGGTCCAGCCTATTTGGGGTTCGGTATGCTTCTTGTACTTTCATGGGCATGTCCTTCTTCAGATTTGGAAAGTTTTCCTCGATGATGTTGTTGAATATGTTTTTGGCACCTTTGAGCTGGGCTTCCTCCTCACCTTCCTCTATGCCTATTATGCTTAGGTTTGGCATTTTCATGGTGTCCCACATTTCCTGGATGTTTTGTGTTAAGGATTTGTTGGATTTGTGATTTTCTTTGGTCGGTGAATCTATTTCTTCTAGTTTATCTTCTGCGCCAGAGATTCTCTCTTCCATATCTTGAATTCTGTTGGTTATGTTTGTGTCAGTAGTTGCTGTTTTTTGCCCAGCTTTTTTATTTCCAGCATTCCTTCAGTTTGCGTTGCCTTTATTTTCTCTATTTCAGTTTTCAAGTCTTGAACTGTTTCCTTCTCCTGCTTAATTGTTTTTTTGGCTTTCTGTACTTTCCTTAATGAATTTGTTCATTTCTTCCATGTTTTTGTTTGTTGTTTCCTCCATTTCTGTAAGGGATTTTCTCACATCTTCTTTGAGGGCCTCTATCATTTTTATGATGGTAATTTTTAAGTTGTTCCCTTCTGCTTCCTCTGCTTTGTTGTTGTGTTCCTTTCTAGTTGGTGTAGCTTCCCTAGATTCTGGTGGTGTCATGCTTGTCTTTCTGTTGTTAGGTGTTCTCTTGTATTGCCTTCTTCCCATAGCTTCCTCCAGTAGGTGTTGGTGGGGTTTCCCCCTCTCTCTATGGTACTTCCCCTATGGGCTTATGTGGGTCTGAGATTCAATATCTGTAGCCCTGTGTGATCCAAGCTCTCTAGGAGGTTTCTCCACAGACAGGGATCCAGGGATGGGGTCAAGGATGAGGATCCAGTAGAAGATGCCAGCAGGTACTCACAGTGGTCCCGCAGAGATAGGTGGATCTCTGGGAGGGGCCCAGGACTCCAGCAGAGGACTGGAGGTGGGGTCAGAGACCAAGCATTTGGAAATTACGGGTGGTTCCGGGTGGATAGTCAGGTCTCCTTTGTTCAGAGTTGCTCTGAGAAGTTTCCGAATTAGGGTGGACTATTGGCTCCACTTTCTGTCCCAGTGCTCAACCAGAGTGGCAGGGCTGTGGGTAGGCTAGGGCACAGGGTAGGGGGGTAGGTTTTCGGTGGGGATGGGTGGGGGTGTATCAGAGTCCAAGGGTGCTCTCGATGGGGACTGGAGACAGGAGCAGCAGGATCAGGAGCCAACCCAGGGAGTTCGGGGGGGGGGGAGGACGATGTTGTAGGGGACAGGCAGCCAGCCCCGTTTGGGCCCAGACTCACCTCTGGCCAATAGCTGGCAGAAAAAGGACAAGGGCTGAGCTGGGACTTGGGAAGGTTTTGCAGTATAGTTGTATCTCACTGGAAACTGGAACTCTCCAGCTGAAGCCTCTATTTCTGGTTCTGAGTGGAGAAGAGTCAACCCTGCCTACATAGCTCTGGGTTTAAAAGAAAAAAAAAAAAAAAAAAAGGAAACGCATGACCCCTTCCTTGTTAATGTTGAGTCCACAGCTGAAAAGTGGTGGGCACAGGAGTCCTCCTGAGCCCATAAACCTCATACCTAGGAAATGAACCTAAAAGTAGCCTTTCTTTAACAAGTATGCTATTCTGCATATGTGTCTTTGAGCATCACAAGGGTCCTCCCTTAGCTCAGGGAGGTGTTTGAGTTTTAGTCCCGCTTCTAGCCCAGGTTCTGAGGGATTCTTGTGTGCTATAGTTAGAAGCTATGCAATGTTAGGAAGAAGGCCTTACCATGTGGGAAACATTCAGTCAAGGACCTAGAGAATACTGTCCCAAGACACACAGAAAAGTGCTGACAGGCCTTCTGTGAATTTCCTTTTGAGAACTGAGCCCCCCAGCTGAGGGTATGCAGGTGCTGGATGCTGTGATTAGCATTGGCCCACTGCCTGGACACATGCCTTTTAGTATTTTGCAGCAGGATCATCCCTGCAGGCCTATTCTTGTTAAGATTTCTCATTAAGTTCAAGAGAAACACCTTATAAGGATGCAGAAAGGCAGTCACTTCCTCTGACAAGTGGAGCAAACCCCATCAAGATATATTTATTATAGGCTACTTACATTTCATGACAATGGATTGTTTATAAAGTCAACTGTCGTTTCAGGGAAGTGGGAGTGTGTGGCTAACAATATATTTTTAAAGTTTTTTTTTTTCCCTAAGGTTAAAGTAAAATTACCATATATTATTTCAGTCATCTCACTACTGGATATTATCAAAAGTAATTTGTTAAAAGATCAAAAAATATTAGCATTTACATGTTCACCGCAGCACTCTTCAGAATAGTTAAGAGATAGGAGCAAAGCCTGAGTATCTATCGGTGGAAAAACGGATAAAGAAATATGATGTGTGCAGGCCAAGGAAGAGTATTCAGCCTTAAAGAGGAAGCCCTGTAACATATGCTCTAGTAATTTTATGTTCTTTCACAGCATAAATTATTTCACTGATATTTTTGCTTGCTTTCTCATAATTGCTGAAACTTTTATGCAATGAATGGAATGCACAGGTGCTTTGCAAATATTTTAAAATAAATTAGTAATTACTTGTCTCATTTCTTTTTTATTTAGACTACATTGCTTTTTTTAAGGTAGCTTAATTATATCTGCCAAACATCCTTGCTACAGAGGAATTAGGAAGAACCAACAAAAACATGGAGCACATTTCTTACCACTCCACATCCCACAAGGATGAGTCAGTCCTTCTAGGAAGATACAAACCACTTTCTTCTGCTTCCATTTCCCCAGCTAATGTGGAAGACATAGATTTCAGATCTGAGCCTGGGACTTTATTGCACAGAAGTAATCACCCGCAAATGTGGCCAGGAAATGCGAGCCCAGAGCATTCTTTCCTAAAACCCGAGCTTAAGCTTAGAGTACCTATGTGACCTCGAAGTTCCACATGTCTCTGTGTGGAATGGTAAGAAGCAGGATCTTCTAACCATTCTTCATACACCAGTTCTGGCCCATGTTAACAGATTCACCAAGACTCGGGTAGAAGCAGAATTAACTTTTCCCATAAAATTAAATTGATTCTTTCAAGAGTAAAATTTTAAGTCTTAAAAAAAATCATGTAACAAATGCTACTGTTTTTCATTTGTGAAACCCCAAAATATGAGGAGTTTAAGTAGAGAGACATGGTTTCCCTCTATTTATTTATTTATTTATTTATTTATAGTGAAAATACACTTTACAAATGATAAGCAACTTTGTAGACCTCCTATGTGATAATCACAGTATCTTTACTTGTAGGGTCAAGAAAGTGTATGCATGCCCAAGGATTTAAGGATTCTTTTCAAAATTGCTGCAACCATCTAGTGGTTTGGAAATGACAAGATGAAAAACACTAAGTGGAGAGTTTAAAAATGATATAGATCCCTCAGCAATCCTCTATTCGCCAGCTACATGACCATTGAGCAAACCACGACCTCAGTTTTCAGAAAGAACATAGAAGCCAGCATCACCATACTGTCTTCTAAATTGGTGCTACTGGCAGGCAGGGGGAGGGGCAGGGGATAAGAAATAAAATTATGCAAGAAATGTGGTAACTTATCCCCTGAACCTCATTTTTTGTCTTTCTTCTACTATAAGGATTCTCTTTTGTAGTGTAATTTGAATTTTATTAGAATTATTTATTTTGCCAACTATGACAAAATGATGACCTAATTCAAAGTGAGGAAGGAATAGACTGCAATTTCATCATATGTTCTTGTCAAATGCATCACATAGAAAGAAGATAAATTTCCATTTCTCCTACAATGTAAACCTTGTTTCTTTGGTTTGAATGAGAATGGCCCTATAGGCTCATGTGTTTGAATGCGAGGTCTTCAGGTATTGGAAATATTTGGGAAATATTAGGAGGGGTATGACTTTATTAGAAGAGGTGTGTCACTCGGGGAAAGTTATAAGGTTTCAGAAATCCATGCCATTCTCAGTTAGCTCTTTTTCTCTGACTGGTTCAGGTGGATGAACTGTGAGCTCTCAGCTACTGCTCCAATTCCATGCCTGCCTGCTGCCATGCTCCTTGCCATGATGTTCATCGATTTACCCTTTAAAACCACGAGTCCCTAATAAACCCTTTCTTCTATAAGTTGCCTCCTTCATGGTGTCTTATCACAACAACAGAAAAGTAACTAAGACAACACTATTGTTTTAGAAACTCACTTGTGGCATATTATTCAGGGTGGGCACATGGGTTTATAGTTCTCTGAAAACACCCATCTTTTAAGCCAATTTAAAAAAGAGATGATTTTCTTTGATGCAGGAGAATGACATGATGTACATGAGCACAGTGTGGAAAGCAAGGCTCAAGTGCCCTTCTCCATATTTTAGGAAAATAAGAATGAAAACAGACTTTCTTGTGAAGAGGCAAGTTTGTTTGACATCCACTCCTCATAACTGCAACTGCTCTCTGCTTGGTATTGTGGTATTGAGTGAATGTCTCCTACCTCTTCCTGCTCTTGTTTTTTTGGGGGGGCATCTATTCTTTCTGTTTTCCATCTTATCCTGAGTCAATCTCTAGTTCTGGAAACTATTCCTATAAGAAAACATTGTTAATAAGTGAACAAAGATGAAACGAAGCTATTTTTGGTGATTTTATTCACACTCTATTTCCTGCAGGAGCCAAATAATTGGCAAAATAAGATGAACACTGGTGATCTTACATGAGAATGGATGGTCAGAATATGAAGCCTTCTAGTCACTTAGTGAAAAAAGAGATCTAGGGACTAATAAATGAAAATAGCTATTTGAGTTGATAAGAATTGCTGTAAAGGTAACAACCACTGACTTCATTCAGCTGCAATGCCATTCCAGCTGCCCTCTCCCATTCCTGAGATATTGTACTTCCTCCATCCCTAGGGGAAAATCCAGGTTGTTTCTCATCTAGTAAAAATTTGCATGTATCTCTTGATGTGAGGGAAATTATCTAATATTTTACCTCAGGGGCCAATGCACTAAGTTAAAAGTGCCATTTTCTCTACATTTCTAAGTGCACTTACTAAATCATCTTGTAGTTGGCCTGACTATATATCTGCATGCCTACATAAACTCAGATTTTCCTCTGAGGTTTCGTACCTTACTTTTATGTTCTGATTGTCTTTCTTTTTCTGATATTTCTTTTATTCTCTCCTCCATTTCCATCCTGCTGAGATCTAGGGAAGAAAAATAAGAGGGTACAGTGTAGGAAAGGGACTTTCTATCTCCAAAAACAAATAGCTGGGTTTTAAGCAAGAAGGAAGCATCATCAGGCCTCCATTTAGAAGATCACTGAGGGGAATAGATCGTGGTTGAGGGGTAAGGGTGCCAGCTGATCTTTCAGAGGACCCATGTCAGGCAGCTTACAACCATCTGCAACTTCAGCTGCAGGGGATTCCATATGTTTGGAGTCCTTGCTCATCTGCATTCTCATACACACACACACACACACACACACACACACACACACACACACACACAACCCTATACATAATTTAAAATAATAAAAATAAATCTTAAAAGATTTTTGTGCCTATGCCAGGGTCAAAAGATATGTAGGATTTATAATTGGTTCAGTTTCAAACTAGAATTAGCATATGGTCCTTACCTGGCATGGAGAAGATAAATACATTTTAGATAACTTTAGGCTTTTTTGTTTTAAAGATGGAGAATGGCAATATTTACCTCACAAGATTAAAGTCCGTGAGGAAAAATTTGTGAGGGTTGGTAGGAAAGAAGAAAATTGGGCTTCAGAACAAGTCCTGCTGAGAGTCCTGAGTGATGGAGAAATCTATTTTCTACACTGAAGTTACTGAGGGCCACTGAATGAAGTTATTTATGCAAGACAAATGCTGCATGCTGACTGTTAGCAAATCTTCAAGCACCAGCTATTAAATGCTTATTGTCTGCCATGTGCTATCTTCAGATGTTTATTAATATCAACTAACAATTTTAACTTTTCCCAACAACTCAATAAAGTGAGTCTATTCTCGTTGCCACTTTGGGGAAGTTGAGGCACATCAGGTTACTTAAATTCCATCGGGCCACATAGCTAGTGAGCAGGGAGAAACAAGCTCATAAACCCATCAGATCTGCCCCACAGTCTTCACACCTGAGCCACTTTCTGGTAGCTGACACATACACTCACTCCCACTGCACTTTCTGTGTGCCTTTTCCTCATTTTCCCATTTGTTTCAAAGGTGACATACTTAAGGGGGGAAAATCAATTTGGCTTAAAAACTGGAATTTTATCTGACTGGATGAATTAAGGTAGAGCCATTGTCAGGTCTGGAAGCTCAGTGCCAAATTCCAAGGCGCCACAGGGCTCAAGTCCACTCTAGAGCCCCTTGTAAACTTGTAAAACAACTCTAATCAGGAAAAAATGCAAGGATTGGCAGGATTTCAAGTCCCTGCCCTGTTGTCAGGTGTGAGCTGCATTTTGTCATAGAGCCTTTGGCTTTAGACAGAGGCTTTGATGATAGAGCCCTGGGCCAGGCAGACCTTCAGTGAAGCAAAGCAGGTTAAAAAGATTCTCCCCGCCACCCCTCTCTTGTGTCACAGCCAAGTCAAATGGGACACATGACTCTTTCAGAGTCTCCTCAGTTTCTAATTGGCCATTTTCTTGAAACACTAAAGCTCTGACTCTTGTGTGGGGAAGACCCCACTCTAACATGCACCCAAATAAAAGCAAAACATCTTCCATCTGCTTAGAGATTAAACTTGGTTTGGTAATTTATTTTTTTTTCCCTACTGCATCTGCAGTTACAAAAGTTTTCATTCATGTTTCCCCAAAGTCAAAACTAATCAAACCAAAATAATAATAATAATAATAATAATAATAAATAAAGTAATGTGTGTGTTCGAGTCTGCAACCTCTATAAGACCAGAGGTGTTCTGTGAAGGAGAGCAACCTAAGTTATGAGGTTCATACACCTCTAGGACCCGTCAGCTGAGGCAGAGTACATTGGAAGGCCAAGTTTGAGGGAATTGAGAACTTGCATATATTATATCCGGTCCCCACACACCTCTGCAATGCAAACCACCCATGGCCACTGGAGACCTCACAAGGCCAGGAGTGTCACTTGAAGGTCTTCTCAAAAGGAAAGCAGAAGACTAAGACTTTGTTCCTCTGCAGGGCTGTGGTATCAAAGTCCAGTTTCTTTTTATCTCTGCAATTATGTCTCTGTCCTGCTTCCTGTGTAAAATCAGAATCCCACAAACTCAATGCTTCAGGTGTAGCTGGACAAAAATTTCAATGGGCCTCATTTAAAAGTCAAAAAGATTTAGTGTATGTACAGAGGAATGAATCTCAGTGTATTACTGGGTGCACTAAGGTGTGGAGAAACAGAATAAAGAAAGGGGAAAAAAGTAAGTGGAAAATGTAGCCAGGTGGGCAGTGATACCACCAGGAAGAGAAAGATACATAAGCAGGTGACAGAGCCTGACATGCACTCAAGTGCTGAAGAGCTACCAGAAGTTGGGATAGGGATGGGTCTTAGCAAAGCTGTCTGTTATTTAACTCCTAGGTTCTGGAAGAGGCCCGCAGACTTCCTTTCTGGAGGAAAGTATCCCTAAATTAAATCTTCAGCAATAGAGATATTGGGTTCAGCAAAAGATAAACTTTATAAATAAATAAATAATAACTTATTTAGAGAAATGAATAATCCAAATCATAAGGACATATACCACTTAGGGAGAGTAGGCAGAAGTAGGAAATGAAGTGATTATTTGTTTAGAGCTAAATATGAAGGATATGATGATAATAATAGCAAAGGATAAAGAATACTCATTTGCTTTCAGTCCTGCATAAAACTTTACTGGAATAATAATCCAGCTCTTCCTTTTTCTTTTTTCTTTTCTTTGAAAAGACAAATACAGAAATAAAGAATGAGAAACAAATCAAGAGGAGCCTGGACAACAGATGACCATCTGTTGTTGTTGTTGTCTTAGCAGATGCGAAGGAAGGATGAAAACAATTGAATCATAAACCAGAATTGGCAACCCCCATCTCTCCCAAAGATGGATGCATGATGGATATATTAGGCCGTATGCATGCCATGCTTGACATACACAACATCTAAGCACTCTGGGTTATTTCCTAGTTTTAAATTCTCATTTCTGCTCACTCACCATCCAGTTCTCTCCTTTGCTAACTTATACATATATTAGTAATGAAATAATATTTAAAATGACTTGACTTTATACTTTTCAGTCTACATTGCCACATCCCTGCCCATCTCTCTTAACAATATAAGAATACATAAATTCTGAATATGGTCTACAAACAACAATTTGCAACACAAGACCCAAACAAACAGGTCTCCAAGAGATGGGCACAAAGAACAGTAGTTGGGTTTATTGTACAATTCTGATTACAAAACTCAAAGGGACCCATTACAATCCTGTTCTCTCTTCTCTGCCTTTCAAACAGCCCTTTACAACTTCACTTTCCTTATTTCTTGTCTCTCCTCCCATTCCTCTAATGTAAGCAACAGTGGTCACCAATCTGTGTTCTTATAGCCATTCTTTCCAGCAAGAGTTGAACACTATATAATTCCTCCCATCCTTAAAAACAAACCCTGGAAAAAAATCATTCTTTTTAAAAGTCACCAATGCTCCACACCTAGTTATTTCTATTGTCTTAGTTCCACATCCCTAGACAGAGCCTTTCCAGCTCTGGTACTATCACATCTAGCCACCAGAAGCATTTATAATATCCTACTTCAAAACTATGCTATTAAACTCATAGATATTTATTCTCTGGATTACAATCTAATATTATCCTCTGAACTTGAATCAGTTTAGCTCTGTCTATTTAGAACAGCACTCCTTCAGCCTGGTTCCCATGACCTAGGTCTATCTGCTTTGAGGCACCATCCAACTTTCTGGCATTGCAAATACTCAAAACTCACCTTGGAACATTTTAATTTTCCTGCCTATATTAACCTCAGTTCCCCAGAGAAAAAGAGGCAATGGGAGAATTACATAAAGCAAAGTCTGTTCCACAGAACTGATGCACCCAGTTACTCAGTTCTGGGGATCTGGAAGCCCCAAAACATAATTTTGACAAATAAAGACCCAGACTAATTGGCAAAGTTCTGAGCTAAGTCTACAGGCCAGAGAACTAGAAGACTCAATGGTTTCAGATCAAGTACATAGACAGCTGTAGGAAAGTGATGTTCCCACTCAGAGGCAGATAAAATTTCCCTAGTTAGCCTTGGTTTCTACTTAAGACACTCACACTGGGGATTATTGAGTCTACTGAATCAAATGCTAATGTCATTCAGAATACTCTCAGAATAATATTGAAAAATGTGGGGTCATGCTAATCAATTTCAAGTTGGCAGAGAGTCACAATCACACTGCCTCCATCCTGGATATACATCATCTCCAAGGAGCGCTGGACCATTCCAAGTAAAATGTATTTGGAAACAGGTGATACTGCTTCCACACTTTCTCCTTGGCTGCATATATATATATGCAGCCATGGAGAAATATATATCATATTTCATGGTGATATCTCTGACTGCACTCCAACACTACAAGATTCATTCTAGCCTTTTACCTTTCCTTATTTATTACATATGGCAATCATTATCTATCATGTATTTACTTGCTTTTAACTCGTATGCATATGAAGCATTTTCAGAATTGCTAATCAATACCATCATGAAGCAGTACATGACTAGAGAATAGTTTTTGTGTACTGAGCCTCATGCCATCTAGTCAAAACTATTTTATTTAAAAGTATTTACATTGGCTCCTTACTCTCCTGCTTTCAGCATGCTAATGTTAATCTTTATGATACAATTATTCACATTATTTATCATTTGTCTTCCAGTTAGGGTTTCCCTAGTTATTTTCATCCTAGTTATTTTCAGACTTTTACAAACAGTAAAATTTATTTTTATTGAAGAATAGTTGTATGACTGTAAAATACATAATTATTGCCTATAAATGTATGGAATCATATCTCCACCAACATAGATTTTCTTTGTTATCTGTGTGGAGTAAAAACAACATTCTATTTGGTTTTGTACTAAATATTCCCAAACACTGATCTGGATAATTATAGGCAAGTAAATGACTGGTCACAAGTAATGTGTAATGAAGAAGCAGAGATTATTCTACTGAATTCCAGATTGTTATCTTTTTAAAAATGTTCAAGTAGGAGTAATATTGAGGAAAGGATGTTAAAAGTTGCTAATTCCGAACCATAGTTTGAGTGACAAAGCAGTTAGACTTGCACCTAAATGCGGGGAGAGAGAGAGAGGGTACCATCATAGTGTTAACAGCATATCTCAGTGAAAGTCTCCCCAATGTTGCATGACTATACTGGTCTAGTTCAGGCTACTCTATATAAAATTCTATGACTATTCATGCAGATTTGGTATCAGCACAAGTTTTAATTTCTCTACCTGCGAGTGGGATTATTAATCTTATGGAAATTTTATTATAAGCTCTTTAAACACCATTGCACCACTCTCTACAGTATCTGTTCAAATACCCAGCCTATTCATTTGAAGTACCACAAATCTGTTTATGTTATTTGTTAATATTCAGATTGTCAATATAAAAAAACTGGTTATTGTGTGTATATATATATATATATATATGACTTAAATATGTTTATTTCTTAAAATGAATTGTAGTTGTCAAAACAGAACTTGAATAACACTGCTTTATAGATCTTACTGATAAAAAATAAATTTGTTCAACAAATATTTACACCCATGAAATAGGATTTTTTTTTTATTTTAGCCTTTTTAGCTTCAAAACAATTGCCACACTAATGGTGAACTTGTACCAATTTGTATGAAAACATTAACTGGTCACTCAATTTATATGTAAACTTTTAAGAGTATCATTATTTTCATACTTATGCAATATTTTGGATCCTCATAATATTCTCCATTTAGCTATAATGAGTGGATTTTAATAAGTATTTAAAAATTATATAGAACTGCAAATTAAAAAAAAAAAAGACCTTCAGAGAATTATGGGCCTGAGCCCTATCACAAACCCCAAGTGTTGATGTGATTGGAGTTAGTACCAGCCTTACACCTAGAAAGGTGAAGGGGTCTCATCAAATGGCAAGAAAGTGAAATCTCCAAATTTCTGTCTGAGTAGCACCAAGGTTTCCAACACAGTGAAGGGGGAGCTTTGGTAGTGGACTCTGTAAGTAAGGAGAAGCTTCAAAGTCTGGATTATTCCCATCACAAGTCTCTGTAAGTCAAAAGCTACCTTCTTATTCCAATTGGCCATTACCAAGAGTAATCTGGTTCTTCCTGCAGTCAGGCAATCCCTGCAAGACACCCAGACACCCTCCTGGCATACTCCGTGACCCAGGAAAACTGTCTACACTTCGCACCTCCCGCTCTGGTCTGGCTGCATTCCACTATCTACTTTATGTCTTTATTGTAGATTCATTCTTCACTTTCCCCTTGCCAGATAAAACAAAAATGCAGAATGATGAAGGCTAAATAGTTCTTTTCTTGTAAAAAGTGCTGAAAAGTGGGAAGATTTACATAGTGGGAAAAACGAATGAGGATGAAGGACATGACTGAGGACTCACGGTGTTCATCCAGTTTCAGTGAAAAACCTGCTCCTCTGCCAATTTTATTGCCATAGGAGAGAGCACCCTAGTAGTGACAGGTTACTAATATTTTACTTTATTTTATGAATAGCAGTTTCTGAGAACTCCAATAGCAAATCTTGGATCGTTTCCCGTATGTGCTATTGATGCTATTACTCCCAAGCCGTTAGATATGACATTTTTTTGCACATCTGTTTCTGAAAAGAAACCACACACACACACACACACACACACACACACACACACACACCATGTGAAAACATAATCCATAATTACAGAATTTGAGCTGGCTATATATTTCACTGTCTCCATTTGTACCTTCTTTCATCTAAAATTTTCTCTTTTATGAAGACAGATAGTGGTCTATCACTGTATTATTAATGTCGACTATTCCTTTGTTTCGATAGACTTTGCCTAGATTGAACTTAAAGTTTTGGGTTATTTCTGAGTCAGTAAGTCATATATTTGTATAAATGCCAAATTTTAATGCTAACTTTACAGTATACTTTATACATGTTAAATTATATCTTAAATAGTCTTGCCAATTTAAGGCTCCTGCTACTCATATAACATTTGGAGGGTCATCATTGTCAGACATTCTCCTTAAAAGTTGCTATTAATTCTTCATGCTGTCTTTCCTCATCATCTAGTAGATGTAAATTTGCCTCTTTCCTTTATGGTCAAGAACCCTCTTCTTGAGGAAGCATATACAGTGCTTGGCAAGGGAAGCTCAGCCCTTGGATGCTATAAATATACCATATTGTCTGCAAGTAAGTATGTGGGGCAGTAGCTTCATGGATATCATGTACTAAAACAATACTTAATAATGATATTTACCAAAGCCCAGTACAGATCTATTTACTTAGTGGTGGAGTATATTATTCCTGACTTGGTTGAGATAGTAATAACATCACTGTCTAGAAAAGTTTAAGACTTAGAAAGGAATTGTCAATCAGGGATAACTCTAAAATTGAAAGATAGAAGGGAGGTTGAAGAATAAGCCCAGACATGCCCCTTCCTAAGCCCCATTCTGTGTCTCTTCAGTCTTATCCCAAAGCTTCATTGACTTTAGACAGACATCCTTTCCACCTCTACTCTGGCAAGATGTGAAACTGGTCTTCTTGTTTCCACTCATTTACCTGTCAATCTGCCTTTCATGATCTCTCCAGAGCAGTAATTTAAAAAGAAAACTGAGTTATCTCTGGCTCAATGCTGTATGTTAACTAGCCCCTGTTTACCAAAAGTTGTGACACATTACATTTAGCTTGGGTTGTACTTGAACCTAACAGTCGATGGTCCCCAATAAGCCAGAGAGCTGTCAGAGCCATGCAACATCCTACTTCATCTGCCAGGGGCACTCAGTATTGTAACTTTTTCCATTTTAGTTCAATTGGCTTCTGCTTGTTTTTAAGTATCACTTTTGCCCCTAGTAACTTTCATCTTATGCTGCCATCACCGTATGTAGTTATGCTACTTCTCTCCTCTCTGAGATCTAGGAAGCTTTTACCTTACAGAACTGATGTTATCAACTAACAGAGAGTCTCAACAGGCTCGTCCTTTTCTGAAGTCAGGAAAATCTGGTGCAACATTAATTACCAAAAAACTATGACAATCCTTTGGTGGACTTGTTGTTTGGTACAATTTGGAAGCTTTGCTATTTTTACACTATGGTCCAAATTGTGGTGACTATAAGGGTAGCAGTAGTGGGTAGCTACATCTGGAGGTCATGTTGGTACAAAGAGTGGATGTGCTCCTTCCTTGAGTTGGAGCTGGAAAGGACAAAAGCCCATTAAGCCAGTATTACACAGCAGGTGAGAATGGGTAAAACCTGAGCTGGACCAGCACTGTGATCTTACTTTGCAGTTCAGTGTGAATGTGCCTTCTGCTCTTAAACAATACTTTCTTGTTTTAAAACAAGCAAACCCTTGGCATTCCAAGTTCCTTTCTTGTTGGTGAGCCCACAGAGTGAGTTTGAAACTGGAAGGTCTTGTCAGAGTTTGGAGTCTTTGGGACCACTCAACACTTAACCATTTAAAAATATAAATGAGTAAAATGAGTCTTAGTGGCTGTAAAACCTTTGCCTCTCCTCTAGGACATGTATCCAAGAGGCATTTCTACAAGAAATGACCCACTTCCCTCCCTTTCTTCTTCTGTGCCAAAAAGCAAGAAGAGAAAAAGAAAAAAAAGGAAAATAGAAAAGAAGAAAGATCAATATGACATATGGATGAATTCCAACATCAGCCAGTGCATATATTAAAGTTTTAAATCAATTATTGTTCTAATACACACCCTGAGGTTGAAAATGAAAGAACATCCAGGACTAACAAACCTGATTGTTCTGGCAAAGGTGCCGTTCAACTCATGCTGGCATCTCTGCTTTTTTTTGGGGGGGGGGGTATTCCAACTTCATTTTTAAAAAGCGAGTTAATGGTTCAAGTAGAGACTTTTTACATTACTGTTTCATTCATTTTTCTTTAGCAGACTTCTACATCCATGTCTCTTGAGGGTTTCTCAAAGGGCATGGTGCCTGGAGTTTGCTTATTTAGTTGAAGGGACATCTGTCAGTCTATGAGCAAGTCCACTAGACCATCGATTATTCCTTGCTTTATTGCTTTCCAAGCAAGGCTGAGATCTTGGCTCGGGAACCTGAGTACTTCACATCTTGGCATCCTTAGATACACACACACACACACACACACACACACACACACACACACACACCAAAAGACTTAATCACAGCAGTTCAGAAACCAAATTACAACTGAATAGCAAAAGGACTTGAACTTGTAATCAAACTGTGATTACTATTGATCTAACTAAAATTTCTATAAAACATGTGGATGTTTTTTCTAGGCAAGTACTGGAAGTCGATCAAGATGGTGGCTGTTGAGAGGGGCTGTGCTCTGCCTGGTTCTCAGCTGCAAGAGGAGTCAGAAACTGTTTCTGCACTAGCTTCTCTGACAGTAGATGTGGAACAGCCCTTTGCTCAGGAAGATGGAAGGTATGGACTCAGCATGGGGGAATCATGTGGTCAGTAAAATTCAGACTCATTGCTGGCATTCTGGAATTTTCTTCCTGCTTCTTCTTCTTCACCTATCTCTTATACATCCTCCACCCTTTTTCTCCAAAGCCTCAGATGGCAGAGCATCTGGTATAGGCTGTGGAGAATGCAACTGTTTCATTCTTCCTGGGAAAAACAGAGCTGGGACACATGGTCCACAGAGAAAGAGGGAGGATGAGATAGATGGTGAGGAAAAAAATTCACTCCTTATTGGGTAATTTAGTACAAATCACTGTGGAAAGAGCTGCTTGGGGACTTAACTTTGTCCCCTCCTTATCTCTGTCTTCACAAATGTTCTCTTTCTTCCTCTCATCATTTGAAATTTCTGATTTAACAAAGGGAACACAGGAAGGTGAAGCGCCATGGGATACTGATCAGGGCCCAGCAATTGTGTACATATGTGAGTCACCTTAAGTCTAAATGAATAAAGATGGAAGGTGCTAGCCAAGAAGACAGGAGTATGCATGAAGGACTAGGAGAAATTAGCATGACTTTATTCCAAATCACACGAGAAGAGTGTACATAGGTTGGGGTGGGGCATGAAAAGGTAGCCTCAGGTTTAAAGAAACTCTTAAGAAATCATTGTCAATTTTTACATTTTCCTTCCCATTCCTTCATCCTTGTGAAAATGCTACATCAATATTTCTTTACTGTCCACTGTGACTGGTGCTTTCCATAGCTGACTGCAGGGTTACATATCCTTTCTGGGCATATGTCAGGTAGGATGTGGCTGAAACTCCTGGGCTTGCTTCTAAGAAGCAACTCCAACTCACCACACCAGTAACATCAGTATTAATTACATAGAACTTTCCACTTCCCAGATACACCAATGTGAGTAGTTCTGGCTTTCTTGCCTTAGCTGGATACTCCCAGTTTAATGGATTTAACATCTTGTTTGGGCCCAAAATGTTGATAAGCTGAATAAGAGATTTCATCATTCTGCCTGTGTCTTCTCTTGCTATAACCAGGTTAGAAGACTGTCAATGGGGAGAGCTTTTGTGTGTTACTGAATTGAAATACATTTTCTTGCAGTATCTGGAGAAAAGGTGGAAACGTATTTTACATCTTTGATATTATGAACTACCCCCCTGCTGTTCCCAGCTAAGAACCGAACCAAGTTCATAATCCAAAGGTGTTGCAATTATTCCCAAGGCCAAAACCAGTTAGTTGTCTGTCATCTGAGGGCCATAAAACTGAGGTAACTAACATCTGTTAGTGTTGGATGTAAAAGAGCAAAGCCATTCTTTAGAATCCATTTAATACAGAAAAATAAGGCAAATTCTACCCTGGGTGAAGTGAATTCTAAGTAATTCTGCCCATGAAATTGCAGAGCTTGGAATAATTAACAATATGAGACATCCTGAACCCCGAGCAATATAAAAATCTTGGCGCTTTGGCAGGAGTTGCCTCTACAAGCATATTTTCTTGTTCTGTGGTAAATCATGTGCTTGGCTCCTAATAATCTATAAGAATTACCCCAGCTTCAGTTCACAGGGACTCTACTCTTCCACCTGTGGTAATGTAGGGAATGTGAATACCTGGGTTCCTATGAACACAAGAGCAGAGTGGAGGCCTGGTTTCCTGTCTCTTTATACTTTTAAGACAGATTGCATCAATTGTGATTGTTTTGTTCTTGAGGGGGAAATGGTTTGACTTGAACTGTTCTCTGTGTTTTTTATTTCCTTCAACAAAGGGACAGAAAAAAAATCTTCTAGAACCAGATCATGTGTTTCAGTTAAGCTGTGTATGACTTTCATAAAAGAGATGATGGAGATATGGATGGGGGTAGGGCAGGGGTGGAGAGAAAATGAGAGAATGACCCAGGGATTGCTATCAAAATTATCCCCCTGCTCAGCAGCTGAAGCTAAAGGCAAGGCTCCCAGGCCTTTGTTGTGAATGCAATATTGTAATCACACAGGAAATTGAAAAATTAGAAAAAAATCAGAGAGTTAAATGGATGGAAAGAGCACAGGCAAATTCTTTTCATAGGAAATTCTTGCCAGTTATTTTGGAGGATATATTGGTGTTTGGAGTGAGATGACTCATTTCATACTCAGATTCTGGGTAAGGCAGCCCTTTTTTTTGGCCAGCTTATATCTGACTCATTTACCACTAGTGAATAAGGGATAAAATGCTCCTGGCTAAGAACCATTTTAAGTATTTTCTGTTAGTTTTCTTTAATGGGGGTGGGGTGACGGCCATTTCATCTTTATGGTTTGAAGAACACGGTATTAGGGAAAGACTAGCCAGTGGGAACTCCCAAATACACATAGGAGTCACTTGTAATTTTTTTGGTGGCAAAGGACTTAAATGCGAAGGGAGTGATGGGTAGATCAGCAGAAAGTGGAAAACAAATCCCAAAGCATGCCCACATGAGGGAATCAAAGAAAAATAAGAGTATAGACTTGATCATATGCAGTGGATTGTTTAGAGGCAGGCTGTGATATTTGCTTGTCTCTTGTTTGCTAGGACAGCATATCAGTAAGATCTGTTCTGTGCATTTGTAGCTGTTTGTTCCTCTGCCCTTTGACTTTGGGAAAGTTGGTAGCAGTTTCCTCTTAGAGGAAAGGTCAGTCTGGCTCCAGTGACTTCAGGACAACCAGCCACTAAGGATTAGGAGCGCATTGATACTCCAGACTGCTTGGCTGAATCCTTTTCTTTTTTTAACTAGAAACAAAAAGTGAAAGTTAAATGTTCACATGTCAGTCTGAACTGTCCAAAGAAAGGTGAATCCTATCTGACTATCTGAATATAGCTCTTATGTCTTTAATCATGTAATTTTCAACTTTTGCTGTCTTTTCTCATGAAAGAGGTAGTTTCAAGCCTTTGTATCACCTTTGAAACCTGAGGAAATATTTGCTTCAGAGGCTTGGAGTTTTGTAGAATAACAATCTTTTTTGTGAAGAAAAGGCATTGTAAGCAAAGAACTCAACAAAATCTCTGGCTTTCTTCATCTTGAATAGCTGATCCACAAATCCAAGGACATTGGAACTATTTTTTTTTCTGATATGATGACTTATATAAAAGCTTAGGCCATTTTAATGCAAGTTCATATATAACACACAAAGAAACATGATTGTTCAAATTTCCTACATTGGGAGTATGTCTCTGGCTGCTGGGAATTGACATTGCATGGACTGAAAAGCTGCCTCAGGTCTAGAAGTTTCCCCTCATCTTCTTGGAATGCTTGTTATATGTTTCCAGTGCATAATACAATCTCAGAGCAGGGGTGAGCTCTGACCTGATACATTCAGTATGTCTTGTAGGGTCCTGTCTACATTCTTTATAAAATAGAATTTAATTTATTGAAAGGAAACAAAATTAAATAGATCTCTGAGGAGATTGGGATGCATCAAGAGCTTAGTGCTCCATGTCTTCTTCCTGCCCGTTTTGGCCCTCACTGCTTGAAGAAAAAGACACTTTGTTCTAGAGGAGGGCAGATGATTGCTATGAACATGAGATTAACATCCATGTGAAGAACACAGCTCAACACTTGATATATATGCAACTCGCAGTAAGGGTTGCATCTGACTGTGTCCTTCATTTTTACTCTCCTTCTATTTATTCTACTTGATTTTCCCCTAATAAGTTATTCATGAACCAATGACCTATAAAAATATAGAGACAATACCTTGACATCTGTGAGTTCTACTATTCTTGGTTGAAAACCGGATCACACTAAGTAACCTCTTAGTATAAGGTATAAGTTGACTTTATTATATACTGTATAGTTAGCTAAGCCACCTCAAAAAGCATATATTAAAGTGAAATAACTATTGCACTTTTTTCAAATACACCATTTTCACTTTTTTCTTGGTAGAAATCAGCAATCACCATCTTAAGAACATGTTGACTAGCCTAGCTCTGTATAAGTCTTATATTATAAAGATGGTTTAGCTAAGAAAATATAGTGGGGATATTTTATGGAATATCTTTGTGAATGGAGAATTGTATTAGAGGAATTCAAGAGTCATATTTAATGGAACTGTATTTAAGGGGAAATGGAAGTGATGTGGGTAATAACAGGACCCCAGTCTAATGTGCAGGATGAGCAGAAAGAGCACCACATTCATTGATTCTTTAGACACCTTTTATTTTTTCTACATGCCTAACAAAGTGCTCAAAGCCAAGATCACCAACTTTGTAGTTTTCAACTGCTTCCATTTTTTTTGTTTTGTTTTGTTAAGGATTGACTACTTAAAACAAAATGGAGATTCTGTAGTTGCAATCCTGGTGCAGGTTTCCCACTTAACCAGTGTCAGCAGTCTTTCTTCCTTTTTTGGATGCTCCAGAGAAGAATCTGTTCCCTTTTCCATGCTTCCAGGGGCTGCCTACATTCCTTGGCTCATGGCTTCTTCCTCTGTCTTCAAATCCAGTAGCAATTCATATCTCCTTAGCATTTCTTCAGTCATCACAATCCTGACTGAAATCAAGAAAGCGTTTCTGTGGTAAAATGTTTCTGTGAGTGACATTCAAGATACAGGCAATAATTTCGGGTTTTTGTTGTTTTGTTTATTGTTTTGGTTTGTTTTCTACATTTGTACTACCAATACACACTTCAACCTACTTGAATCTCTCATCCAAATATTTCTAGTACTTTCTTTATCCTCAGTTCTCTTTTCTGATCTTTTTTTTTTTTTTTTTTTTTTTTTTTTTTTTTCTATTCAGTAACCAGGGAGATGCTTAAAAAACAAAACTATTGCCAGGCATTTGTGGCACATGTTTTTAATTCCAGCACTCAGAAGATAGAGGCAGGTAGATCTATGAGTTCAAAACCTGTCTGGTCTACAGAGTGAGTTTCAGGACAGCCAGGACTACACAGAGAAAAGAAAACATGTCTCAAAAAAACAAACCAAAACCAACCAACAAAAAAAGCCAACTATAGGAACAAGCCCTGTCACACTTTGCTGAAAGTTTTCAGACTTTCTATCTCTGCATGGTAAAGACCACCTTCTGTGTGATTTTACCCTCTCCTGGAGGCCATGCTCCACTCCTAACACTTTCTTCTCTTTGAACTCTGCTTTAGGTTCCAACAACAACCTGGCTGAATTAGTTTTTAGCTAAAATACACCTTTCCTGTGATAATTGCTTATGTGGTGCTATTCATGTTCACCACCCTCATGTAGGCAACACCCACAGCCAGGTGGATGGAGAAAATATATACCACCCCACAAAACCCTGATCTGCTTTCCCAGTCAGCACCTTCTACCAGAGTCATAACCACCTTTTAAGACCACCCATTCATCTGCTTATTCTTACATTTTATTTAAATGGAATTATATACTACATGTTGGTTGGTAATCTGGCTTTGCTCACTCCACTAAGCATAATACTTTTGACATCTGTCCATGTTTTGCATAATCAGTATTCTGCCTATTTGTAATTGCTCATTAAACCAAATATATTAACATATCCTAATTGGTTTATCCACTTACCTGTGGATTGATGCTTGGCTTGCTTCCAATGTTGGACTAATATGACTAAAGCTGCTACAATTTGGATTTGTGTGTGTATGTTGAAAGTAAAATTAACCATGTTTTAAGGGTACCATGCAGGAGTATGAACAGCAGAGAGATAGACTTGCATCCATTTCTAGAACTTCATTTTGCAAAACACAAACTGTATCACCATGACTCAATGTCTCTCAATGTCTTTTTCCTCACACCTGAATCAAACTCCTATCCCATTTTCTGCTTTCATTATTTCTTTTAAGAGCAGCAGAGTAATCTGCATGATAAGCCTAACTAGCTAAGAGAGTAAAGCTTTCTGCACTGTAGAATTAACAATAAAAGGTAATAAAAGAAAGTAATGAAGTAAGGTAAGAGTGGGTAATGGGCACTACCAGGAGATGTGTGAGAGGTCAGCAAGATGGACCCTTGTGACCAAGCCTGACAAGATTAACATACCTACAAAACTGAGAAAAAAATAAGACTCATGCAAGTTATTTTGACCTTCACATGGATGAATGGACTGGGACACACACACACACACACACACACACACACACACACACACACACAGTGAAACAGAAAACCTGTGGGAACTCCTGCACACAACTGAGTTTTGTGTGGCAGGTAGGTTGCATATGTGTGCAACTCTGTGTGGTTTTTCTTTCTTGCTATCCTTATCGATTACCTCTGCAATATGTGTGAGGGTTTGGTTTATTTTAATTAATTTATTTTTCTTTCAAATATTACATTCTGACCACAGTTTCCCCTCCCTTCTCTTCTCTGTTCCCCCTACCTCCCCTCTCCCCCAGATCCACTCTTCCTCCAGAAAAAAGCAGACATTGCAGAGATATTAAACCAACATGACCTAACAATTTGGCATATGACTAGGCACCTCCTTTCACATTAAGGCTGAGCAAGGCAACCAAAAAGGATGAAAAGGGTCCCAGAACGAACCAGGCAAAAGAATCAGACACAGCTCCCACCCCTACTGTTTGGAGTCCCACAAGAATACCAAATTACATAAACATAACATAACATATAATATAATATAATATAATATAATATAATATATATACAAAGGGCCTCAGTGAGACCCATACAGGCTCACTGATGGTCAGTTTAGTCTCTGTAAATCTTTATGAGTCCAGGTTAGTCAATTCTGTGGTTTTCTTGTGGTGTCTTTGACCACTATGGCTCCTACAATCCTTCCTCCCCTTCTCCCACAGATTTCTCTGAGCTCCTCCCAATGTTTGGCTGTGGATCTTTGCATCTGTTTCCATCAGTTGCTAGAGGAAACCTCTCTGATGATGATTATTCTGGACTTTGTTCTACAAGTATAGAAAAGCTTCATAGGAATCATTTCATAGTCTATATTTTTAGTCAGTCATTTTTTTTCTATCCTACATCTCTGGGCTATCCAGCCTCTGATTCCTGTCCTTCCAGGCATTTTGTGGCATGGAATTCCTCTGATAGCATGGGTCTCGATCATTGATTGGCCACTCCTATAATTTCTGTGACACCTATACCCCAGCATATCTTGTACACGGGACAGATTGTAGCTCAAATATTTTGTGGCTGCTTTGGTGTCCGAATACCTCCACTGGAAGTCTTGCCTGTGTTACAGGAGATGGCTGGTTCAGGCTCTGTACCCCCTTTAATAGGAGTCTTTGCTAGGGTCACCCTCATAGATTCTTGGGAGTTTTTATTGCAATAGATTTTCTATGTCAGTCCCCCAAATACTACCTAATTCCAGTTGCCTCTTCATTCACTCCCTTCATTCCCCCAATGGGATCCCTCATGTTCTTGTACCTACCCAGCCCAGTCCACCCACAATATTTTATTTTACTTTCCCCGTGGGCTCTCCTTGTTACTTAGCCTCTATAGATCTATGAATTGTAGAATGATTATCCTTTACTTTACAGGTAATATCCACTGTCTTAGGGTTTCTATTGCTGGGAAGAGATACCATAACCATGGCAACTCTTAAAAAAGAAAACATTTAATTGGGGTAGCTTACAGTTATCATCATGGTGGAATATGGAAGCTGGCAGTAAGACAAGGAGTTGGAGAAGGAGCTGAAAGTTCTACATCTTGATCCACAGCCAGCAGAAGGAGTTTGTGACTGCACTGGACATAGCTTGAGCATAGAATACCTCAAAGCCTACACCCCCAGTGATACACTTCCCCCAACAAGGCCACTACTCCAACAAGGCCAGACCTCCTAATAGTGTCACTCCCTATGAGTTTAAGGTGTGCAATTACAGCAATTACATTCAAACTACCACATCTACATATAAGTGAGTATATACCATGTTCATCTTTCTGGATCTAGGTTACCTCATTCAAGATGAATTTTTCTAGTTCCAACCATTTGACTGCAAATTTTCTTTTTCTTTAATTAAATTTATTTATTTAATTTAGAAACAATCATATTTCACATATCAACCCCAGTTCCCTCTCCCTCCCATCCTTCCATCCTCTCATGCCACCCACCCACTCTCCCACCCACTCCCCCACCCACTCCTCAAGGAGGGTGAGGCCTCCCATGTGGGATCATCACAGTCTGTCACATCATTTAGGGGAGGGTCTAGGCCCTCCTTTGTATGTCTGGGCTGACAGTGCATCCCTCCTTGGGGAATGGGCCCCCAAAATCCATTTGTGCACTAGGGATAAATATTGTTTCCACTGTCAGAGGTCCCATAGACTGCCCAGGCCTCCTAACTGGCACAGAAATTCAGAGAGCTTGGTTTGGTTCAATGCTGCTTGGCTCCAACCCACCAAGGAATCTTCTGCCACTAGCTAAATCATTATAATAGATTCGCTATATCTGATTTGAAGATTAGTTTTTCCTTCCTCCCTTTACTTTGTGAATTATTTCAATTTGTGATGCTGGACTGAAGGAATCCTTCCCTGACTGTCAAAGTTCATGTTTGCTCAGTGAGCATGGCTTTCAGTCATAGAGGAGAGCATCTTCCAACCAACTGAACTCTTGCATAAGTTGTCTTTCGTGGGTTTATTATATTGTTAGCTCTGATCTCCTTATAGATTTGATTATTTTTGAAATTTAGTTTTACTTGTTCTTTCTGCAGAGACTAAATGTAAAGTCCAGGTACATCTTTAACACTGTATAACCCAAAATGTCTTTGAAATAGTGTTGTTTCTTCTTCATCCTCTCAGAGCATGTGTCACTGTGCTCAAATTGCAAATGGACTTAAATTCAAATATGTAAAACTACATGTCTGGCCTAACAAGCTATGCCCACTGGTATACAGTAGCACATGAATGTTGTAGGAACAACTAACCACTTTCTGATCGGTTCTAAGGCCCTCTCCATGAAATGCAATTCATACCTAGCATTCTCAAAGGAGCCAAGAAGCTGTGGCTAGATAGGTCATAGGGCCTAGAGGAACACCTGTTCAGTCAAAGTATAGTGCAAATGTCTGTGGATGACTGAAGTGAGAACTCTTCTATTTCCAAAGCACCACTTTTCACCCATCCATCAATCTCCCTCGCTGTGGCCAGGCATGGTTGCCCACATTTGTCTTTCTAGGACTTAGCAGATGGAGTCAGGAGCCTAGGGCCCACCTCAGCTACATAGACAGTTTGAATCTAGCCTGCCTACATGAGACACTGTGTCAAAAAACAAACATCAAAACAGCAGCAGAACAAACAAGCACAAAGTATAGTTCTGCTTCTTCCCAGGGTCTTTGGGACACTGGTCCACAAGGAACAAAGGAAAAGGAGTCAAATGGTTGTGGGTACAACAGAGAAAGCACTCCAGGATATGACTTCAGTGAATCAACTCAGCTTTGTCCTGGGAAATATATAAGATTGGGAAGTCTGGGAACAAACTCTGATTTGTACCAAGTGGCATGCTCCTATCACAAGGCTGCATATGTGGCAGCAGGCTCGTATAGCAAAGCTCTTAGTACAGGTTTTAGTTACCACGTATGCAGCAAGGGAGGCTTCTAGCAGGAAACTGTGCCCACCATTATCCTAGAGATAAATCAGGCATCGATACTTAGAGTCAGCTTTCAGATAAGGTCAGTCCTTCTGGCCCAGGGACATTCTCCAGATAAGGGTAGTAGAGAACAGGAAGTCTCAATGGTGCAGGAGGGGGATGTCCCCATCTCAAGCTTTGGAAAAAGAGCCTCCAGGTCATGACAGACTGTGACCTCTGACCAGCAAGGCTTTCCAACAAGGAAAGCTATTGTCATCTGCCACTAACTCACATGCTCAGTGTTTCTAAAACACAACATGCAAACATATAATACCTGTAGGATGGGAGGATCATTCATGCAATCTTAGAATGGGGGAAGCTGAGACAGGAGGGTTGTGAGTTTGAGATACAAGTAACACAACTGTTCTGTAATATTGTAAATACATTACAGTTTATAAAGCATGCTCTCATATGAAAATACATAAGCTTCCCATAGCCCTGAGGACAAATAAAGTAGAACTCTTCTATTCTAAAGAGAAATCTGCCAATAAAAACTGACTTACTGAAGTTAGGATTTAGACACTAACAGTGTTGGAACATGAGCACCTGGCATTCACTCTGAAAGGGAAGGCAGTTTTTACCCTTGCTGGTACTATGCTATCGTGGCAATGGAACACACATGGGAGATGGGGGCAGCTGTATATATGCATACACAGCTAAAAGTGGGCAGCAGTAAATACAGTAGCTTTTAAAATGAAGTTAGTAGGAAGTAATTTTTCTTTTTATTTATTCTCCTCTCATACAATACATCCCAACAGCAGCCTCCTCTTCCTCCCCACTCTCCTCTCCAGCAGCAAATCCACTGATCTTCTACTTCCCTGCAGAAACAGTATTTCTTTCCCACTGTTAGGAGTCCCACAAAAACACCAAGTAAAACAACTATTGTGTATATACAAAGGGCCAAGGGCAGATCCATGTAGGCCCTATGAGCCCTACTTAGTTGGTTGTGTGGGCCTTGTTTTCCTGGTGTCCTTGACCCCTATGGCTCCTACAATCCTTCCTCCACCTCTTCTATGGAGTTCCCTGAGCTCCATCTAATGTTTGACTGTTGGGCTCTGCTTCCATCAGCTGCCAGATGAAGGCTCTTTGATTATGACTGGGCTAGGAACCAATCTATGAGTATAGCAGAATACCATTAGAAATCATTTCATTGACTTTTTTTTGGCAGTAGTGTTTGGTTCTACCTTAGGCCTCTAAGCCAACTAACTTCCAGCTCCTGGCCATCGAGGCTATATCAGGCATGGATTCTCACTCCTGGTGTGGATCTCAGGTTAAATCAGTCATTGGTTGGTGACTCCCACAAGTTCTGACCCATCATCGGCCCAGCAATCTTGTAGGCAGAACAGGTGTAGATCAAATGTTGTGGCTGGGTTGATGTCAGAGACCCACCACTGAAAGCCTTTCCTGGTAACAGAAGATGGCTGGTTTGGGATTCATTCCCCCTATTACAAGGAGTCCTTGTGAGCCAGGAAGTTTTCACTGGCTAATTTTCCATATTGCCCTCCAAATACTACCCACTCCAGTCTTTTCTCCCTATATTGTCTCCTTACCTGATTGTCTCCTTACCTGATCCCTCCCGTTTTCATGCCCACCATCCTCCAGTCCATTCTGTTTCCCTTTATCAGGGAGATCCATGACCCCTCCCTTCCTTGAACCCTTCTTGTTATTTTTTTTTTTTGGGTCTGTGGATTATAATGTGATTGTGCTTTAACTAATAGCTATTATCCACTTATGAGTGAGTACATATAACATGTACATCGTTCTGGATCTGAGTTGACTTGCTCACATTTTTTTCTAGTTCTATTCATTTGTCTGTAAATGCTATTATGTCATTTTTTTCTAACAATAATATTCAACCAAGTAAATATATCACATATTATTTATCCATTTTCAGGTGAAGAATATCTAGGTATTTTCAAGTTTCAGGCTATTTTTAATAGACTTGTTATTAACATAGTTGAGCAAGTGTCCTTGTGGTAGAATGTAACATCCTTTGGGTATATGCCCAAGATTGGTATAGCTGGGTCTTGAGGTATATTGATTCCCAATTTTCTAAGAAACTGACATTTTGATTTCCAAAGGGCCTATAAAAGTTTGCACTCCTACCAGCAATGGAAGAGGATTCTCCACATCCCCTCCAGCATGAACTCTTACTGGTGTTTTTAATTTCAGCTAGTCTTATGATATAAGATAGCATCTTAGAGTCCTTTTGACTTGCATTTCCCTAAGGGTAAGGATATTGAACATTTCTTTAAGTATTTCTTGGCCATTTGAGATTTATCTGTTGAGAATTCTCTATTTAGATCTGTACCCATTTTTTAACTGGATTACTTGAATTTTTATTACTAGTTATTTGAGTTCTTTACAAATTTTGGGTATTAGCTCTCTGTCAGCTGTGGAATGTGAAAATGTTTTCTAATTCTATAGGCTGCTACTTTGTCCAATTCATGCTGTCCTTTGCCTTACAGATACTTTTTAGTTTCGTGGGGTCCCATTTAGTAATTTCTGATCTTACTGTCTGCACTATTAATGTTGTTTAGGAGGGTGTCTCCTGTGCCAATATATTCAAGGCTATTCTCCATTTTCTCTTCTATCAGATTCAGTGTATCTTGTTTATTTTCAGGACTTTGATCCACTTGGACTTGAGTTTTGTGTAGATTGTGTTTCTGGTTTTATGTTGTGACCTTTGATATAATTGGATTTGAGTTTTGTGTAGGCTGACAGAAAAAAATATCTATTTGCATTATTCTACCCAGTACCATTTAGTGAAGATGCTTCCTTTTTTTCATTGTGTATTTCTGGCTTCTTTATAAAAAAAAAAATCACTTGTCCATATTTATGTCTGTGTCTTCAGTTTGATTCAACTTATCACTGTATCTGTTTTTATGCCAATATTATACAGTTTTACTTTTATAGTTCTCTGATAGAGCTCAAGGATGATGATGCCTCCACAAGTTCTTTTATTATATATGACTATTTTAGCTATCTTGGGCTTTTTGTTTTTCCATATGAAGTTGAGTATTTTTCTTTCAATGTATATAAAAATTGTGTAAGGATTTTGATGGGTTAACTCTGTAGATTGCTTTCCATAGCATAGCCATTTTTATTATGTTAATCCTACTGACCCATGAGCAGGTGGGATCTTTTCATCTTCTGATATCTTCTTCAATTTCTTTGTACCAAAATTTGAAGTTCTTGCATTTCACTTTCTTGGTTAGAGTTATCTGAGAAAGTGATTCTATGGAGAACACAGGGACAGAATTCTTTGAATAGACAATTTTATATTCTACCTACACATCTGTATGCTTCAAGAGAGAAGTCACTCTTTGCCAGTAATTAGCTTGCCATGTGGGCAAGCTGCTTATATCTTCAAGGCTTCCTTTGTGCCTCTAGGGAATGCATGCTCCTCCACCAAGAGTCAGCAAGCTTCTTTCACATATGATGACTGTATTGTTTCTGAGGAATTCCAATTACACTGATTCCAGAATGCCTGTGTCCAGAAAGATCATTTTAATGTGGCTTTAGGTTAGAAATAGGATGAGTTGGTGTCCATTAGCTTATTATTCAAGGTTTGATCCACATATTATCAAATTTAAATAAGTTTGAATATATACATATACATATGTATATATATAATTTTTAAATATGAAAGCATTTCCTTAAGGTTGATCAGTGTGATTACAGACAAATCGTAACTATAATGCCTCATCATTGTTTTCGTGTTTTATAGATAAAGCCTAAGTACAACCTCAGTTTCTATATTTTCAACATTTTTGTGCATTCTAATAAAATTATATTTTTCTTTCTTTTTTCTTTTTTTTAAAATTAATACTCATGAAATCTTTTGTTGAGTAATGAATGCTTAGTAAATTTACTCTTTATTTTCTAAAAAAAAATGCTAAAATCTTTCTATTGGTATTCCAAGAACAACATATTTTGTGTGCATGTTTTTTTGTTTTGTTTTGTTTTTCTGAGAATGTCTCTGTATTGCTTTGGAGTCTGTCCTAGATATAGGTCTGTAGACCAGGCTGGCCTCTAAATCAGAGATCTGCCTGCCTCTGCCTCCTGAGTGCTGGGTTTTAAGGTGTGTGTCACCAATGCCTGGCCATATTTTGCATTTTTAATTTATTATTAAAATACTGTGTTGACCAAGAACCACGTTATTTCAAGATTAATTGAAATCTTGGTTCATTTCTTTTTAACTCTTAAGACAGTATGCCTAGCTAGCCTGCTTGTCTCCATAATTGCTGCATATCATGCATACTAAGGTTTCTCACACTAAAGTGATCCATTATAGGATGCCCACAAGTAAACAACATGAAGTGAAAACCATCTATCGCATTATTCCTTCCCCTAGAGAGAGGTTCAGCTTGTGTATTGTGTTCCTAACTGGCAGCATAAGCATAGATTATTTAAGTGTCATTTGACATAATTCTATGTGCATGATAGATAATAAATAAATAAATATCAAGTGTTCCAGTGTTTGTTCTTTGTACACCCTTCTTTGTCATTATTACTATTTTTTTCTCTGCACTAATTCTGTCAGGAGCAACTTCCTCCTCGTGGTTCATCCCTAAAGCAGTTTCACAGAGCCTGTTGCTACAAATAGAAGTCACCAATCTCTAGCCTACAGAGTTCAGCTCAACTTCAATCTTCCCAGCATTTTGAATTCCCCTAATCCAACTTCTCAAGACAACCCAACTACCTAACACAGATTCTTGCAACAGTTTGTTCTTTAGACTGAATTAAAAATCATTGTAAAAATTTGCCTTAAAGCACTCTCAATGTGTTACTAAATTAAGGTTAACTCTTAAGTATAATTTTCAAGCAATTAGCTTTGGGTTTTGGCTGAGAGCAGAACACCCCACTTACAATGCCGAATGCAAACGAGTTATATACTACCATAGTGCATTTTGTATAAAAATGTTAGGTCTGCAGCAGTGATTTGCTAATCAAATTCAGAATTTGATTTGAAATGCCTCGGGCAGAAGGCCAATCCAGTTACGAAAAAACAGAAGCAAACCCCAGAGCCTGGATGAGACTGCTCCAGAAGCTAGCTGAATCATTGACTCCTTAGCAAAAAAAAAAAAAAAAAAAAAAAAAAAAAATGGTTCCAGAAATCACTGCTATTGCTTCTAAAATAGGATATCATAGCTAATTTTTTTCAATAAATTATTGGACTGTCCGAGACACAAAACATGTACATTTTGGAATCTAGAGTTATAAAATATTCTGACATGTTTTAATATAAACAGGAACATTTCCAATGATTGCTTGGATCTAAAATGTTTTTCCACTTGACATTTGTTTATACTGACTAGGAAAGAAACTCTATTTATGGATAACTGAATGACACAAATAAACATGTGAGAGAGCTGAAAAATCAGCTTTGATTGTGCATGAAAGTCTACAATGCCATTGTGTACTCTTGTGCCGTATTCTGATTGCCTGTTTATTTTTACAGAACTGCTGGTGAGCCCATGGAGGAGGAACCAGCTCTGTGAAGTGCCAAGTCTCCCCCGATATTTCCTGTGTGTGACATCATTGTGTATCCCCCCCCATCCCAGCACCCTCAGACATGTCTACTGCCTGGGTGGCATGGTTTGATGGAACATAAACACTGGGCACAAAATTCTGAACAGCAGCTTCACTTGTTCTTTGGATGGACTTGAAAGAATATTACAGATTCCTGAAATGTAACCACTGTGATTCTAAAGTTACAGTAACCAGGATTGGAAGAAACTGCTTCCAGCATGCTTCTATGCTGGTGACCCACTCCCAGACACAGTGTGAGCTACAACTAGATGTTGTACCTTTCAGAAGCTATGACAGCTGGTGAAACTTTGAGGCAAAACCAGAGACATATGCATTCCTGACATCATTATGATCAGTGTTTTATTGTGTAGTTTACTGTCAAATGGACTTAAATTGTTTACAGAGTTTCTTTTCAGGTATGAATTACAGAGAGATTGCTGTGGGTTTTAGGTTGTGTGGTTTTTTTTTTTTTTTTTTTTTTTTTGGTCTTTGTTCTAACACACGTTCATCCTCCATGGTAAGAGTTCAAGATGGAGCTGGGATGGTGCTTAGTTCTACTGGAAAAAAACTCTCAATGTACCTGACAGTCCACCCGGAACTTGCACACTGTACCTACCATGTGCAGTGGGGCAGTATTTTGTTGGCCTTTCACATCCATTTGAAGTTCACACAGGATAGGGACTTGCAGCTTTGTCCACCCCCATGTAACTCCATCTTGAGGATAATGGCTCTGGAGGTGCATCCATTAGATGTGCAGTCCTTGAAAAGCACGTAATTTCTCAAGGATTGTAATTTGTTCCAAATCTATTTAGCATACCTTCTCTTACCTTTCTTTTTCTGTCCCACCACTTCCACTTCCTCCTTCTTTTAGAAAAAATCACTCACAACTTCGCTGACACCCATGGGATTTTAGTATTTGATTCATATTGTCTACTTTTCGGGTTAGTCCATTTTTGTTATTGGATTCTGCTGTGAAACTATTTTAGTGTGTATGGCTTAAGCAACGCCACTGGATTTTCCAGATCTTAGAAGTGTCGATAAAGATGACAATGATTTGAAGTCCCTTTGAATGGGACTAAGCTAGGAGTTGTGCCTTCACATGAAAACTAACATAGAACTTAACCTTTTCACAGGTAGCCTTTCAAGCAAAGGTTCAAATTAAGGACGTTTATTTATGAGATTAAAAACAGCTTACTAAATAAAATATAAGCAAGTTAGCCACTGCCTATGAAAATTGTATTTCAATGTATAACTCAAACACCTAAAGACAGTGAGGTAGAATACCTCAAATATTTAATATCTGACATCGCTTTTGAACATTGATGTTTCTTTTTATATATTTTCCTAACTTAAAGGATATATTAAAGCCATAAGTGAAGATTGTCATGCTTTTTTCAGAAATCTGAAAGAAACCTTAATTAAAACAAGGTTTTAGGGAAGGCCAAGATATGAAAGACATGGAACAATATGGTTTTAGTTAGAGAGGACTCCAACCTGTAAATCAAAGATGAAAGATCTCACTCACGTAGAATTACATAACTCCCCTTTGTTATACAGTCAGACCACATTTTTCATGCATTTGGTTTTTTTAGGATTACCATTTTAATTTTAAAGACTTTTATTACATATACAAAAAAAAAGGCTCGGTACTTGGTCTAACATCTTAGAAATTTGAGATACCCTTTGAAATAGGAAATCTGAAATGGAATGTAATTCAGTATTAGGTAAAAATTACTTTCATTGCATAAGGGTTAAATCAATCTAGACTTGTAATTGTAATAAACTTCTTTGTAAATTCCATTTTCTTGATGTTTTAGAGAAATTTATGCCAATTATATTTGCTGGTTCTTTCTTTTTGTAATTGACAAAACTAACTAAAAGAGAACAAAAGGCTTTAAAGGCTTGCAAAAGACCTTCTCACTTTAAAATGGGGAAAGTTATCATACTTCGAAAAGCAATATAATTGTGAAGTTTCAAAATCAACCTCAGAATTACCCTTCCCTGTCCTTGTGAATATATATTAGATGTTGGATAATGAGACAGAACAAGGCAACACAAGTATAGTAATTCACTGATGCTCCTGCGACATGACCTCAGAAGGTGACTTGTCAATTTGATGAAGCCAGATCACTAGGATATCTCTGTGGTAATTTAGATTCTTAAAGAACTTAGGATGAAAGAGTTAAACATACACTTCCTCCCCACCATGTGAAAACACACCTAATTGATTGCAATATAAATTATAGAATTCTGGGAGAGGCAGCTATACCCTGGTGTGGAATGATCACAGCTGAACTGAACGTAGTCATCAACAGCTGAGTGGTGCTACACTTGATTCCCTACACCCTTACAAGATTGAGTGTGGCCCCAAACGACAGAGAATATCAGCATCTCTTCTGAAGCTGACCAGCATTTTAAACAAGTGATTCAACTGGCATAGCTTTCTTCACTTACACATTTAGTTTTATTGTTCCCAGTGGTCCCCAATTAAAATCTAATGGAGAAACATTATGGTTCCTAGGTCTCATTCTGATCTACCCTTTGGAAGATGATTCCAAAAATTCCTTCACATTCTAACATAACTCACACATGTTGAAATCAAAATGTTGAGTTCAAATAATAGAAACAAAGACAAATGTAATCATTTTTGTTTTCTATATAATTTGATGTTTTATTTTCAATTGAATTAGGCAACCCTATAAGGAGTGAGCAAGTATGAACTTCAATGAAAATTTAGGCTTTGTGACTACTGACTGGGAAGTGGGAAAATATTAGAGAGGAAATATTTTTAAATATTTTATCTAATTTTTAGTATCCATACTGTAGATTGAGAACTCAGATTTTGGAAATAATAATAGATATATTTGTTTAAAACCTCCCACAACTGACATTTCCATCTATAGTCCTAAGAACAGAAATGGTGCCTTAGGTGTCAGACTGTGATCCACTAGGGATACTTTCATTCATCTAACTAAAACTAGAGTGGCCTTGAAAATAGGGCATTCCTACCACAAAGATTTCAAAAATATGGGACTAGTCTCTCCCAATAGGTCAGACCTGTTTTATTTCTAAAGGTCAATTACTAAGCTGTGTGGATGTATTGATATCTTTATGGAGTCCTTATGGGAGTAAATGAGAATGGTCATTAGAGTCAGCAGGGAGAACTCCTCCCACTGAGCAGTTGATTCCAGCACTTATGATTAAGGTAAATTATTTAAATTTTTTTTTACTGTTTCTCTCTTCAAATTTTCTTCCCTATTTGTTTCAATCAAAGTAGGTGTTAAAAATCAAATTAGCCCAAAAATAAGCCAATATTTTCTTTCATAAATGATTCATTCTGAGCTTAAAATATCCATTCAGTCTAAGTGTGACTTGTCCTTTCTAGTCTTATCTATCATAATATTCATTTCCTGCTTTTGGAAATAAAATCATGTGTTTGGAGAGTTGAGAGAGAGAGAGAGAGAGAGAGAGAGAGAGAGAGAGAGAGAGAGAGAGAGAGAGACCTTTTGTGTTGCTTCCATAAAGGCTTTCTGTTATGTGCAAAGCTGGCCATTGCTATGGTCACACTCACCATCAGCCATAGAACTACCATTCTCTAGACCATTCACAAACATACTACGTGGTCTCACGAAATACATAAAGGAATGAGTGTCTCTATTGTTAATAAGTATGTAACCAATGATCTGAGGCTAACTGGACTTCATCTCAATGTTGAGGTATTAGAATGGTCATAATTTCTCAAACTGTCTTACATCTCAAACTACAACAATTAGCAAATCCATAATAC
Source organism: Phodopus roborovskii (assembly GCF_943737965.1). Taxonomy (NCBI): domain Eukaryota; kingdom Metazoa; phylum Chordata; class Mammalia; order Rodentia; family Cricetidae; genus Phodopus; species Phodopus roborovskii. The sequence continues at coordinate 13,510,452 of NW_026125391.1, forward strand.
TCTGTAGAGTGCCAATATTTCTAACCAATAAATTCTTCACCTAAAAGGACCTAAGTTTGGGTTTATTCTATACTTGGGGCTTGCCACTTTCTTTTATTAACGTAGGATTTTATTTTTCTGTAAAATATCTTCTACCATTTTTGCTACTATCCAATTGGGTAATATTGGTTATCACACAAGGAAGATTGTGCAAACCCTCCATTCCCTTTAGAAGACACTTATGTGAGATAAACCATGAAGTTACACATGACTACCTGAAGGAAAAGATGGAAAAGGAGAAAGTATAAGACTATAGTTTGGGCTATAAGAATGTCTGAATATTAAATAAGGGATGGAGTCATTTTAATTTTCTCATTTGGTCTCTAAGCATATGAAGGGCACATTACAATGCCACATGTATGTGGTCAATTGTTTGCATGGATGCTGTGATCAGGCCTGTTGCCCTTTCAAGGAGATTGCATTTTCTAGCAATGATAAAGTTGTTGCAGTAGTGTCTGAATTGAGCTTTTCATTAACTAACATTTAGTAGAAATGGAATAACAAAAATCACAAAAGAATTAAAAGTTTTATAATCTGAAGAGTAATTTTACTTCCGTAAATATGTAAAGGCTATTTTCAGAAAAGAAAAAATTACTTCTCTCTTGCTACACTGTAAGATTCTCAGACTCTTTTCAGATGACTCTACCAGTGCAGACTTTCACAGAAGTAGGGTGAGATGAAATGGTCCTTCCAGTAATGGCTAAGCTTAGCAAGTGTGCTGTCAAAAATGAGTGACCTTTTTGTTGGCAATCTGAGTCACTTAAAACAAACATCCTAATATTTTAAATCAATTGGGTAGTTCAGGCATTTTTTTAATTTATTACTTTCTTGGTTACATGCTAGAGCATGATTTTTTGGAGTGAGTGCAGATAATGTGGACTTTCTGGTTCATGTGATGTGGAGTTGTCTTTTGTATTGTGGTCTTGTATCCACTACTGTAATAAGGTCAGTTGGTTATCCTCTGTTACCAAGTAGTTTTGCCCTTAATATTTTTGGCCTTCATCAAAATCTGTTATCCAGAATGGCTAAGAAAAGTATACATTGCCAAACATAAAAGTTGTTCTGCCAGTGCTGTGTTCCCAGATGTGCAAGATAATTGCCTAATCAAGGTTTAATAGATAACAACAGCACCATTGTTGAACATGCTTTCAGAATGTTCACCTTCTTTCTGCTTACTATTTCTTTGAATTTTGAAATACAATGTCATGCTCCAGAGTACTGTTGATGTTATTAGTGTCACTACTCCTTAAAAAGAATAATGATTCCCTTTATGTCTTGTGTTTTCTACTGATTAGCTTTTCCTCTAGTCCTCTGTGAATAAAAGCTATTTGAAATAAATGTGTCCTAAGGTTTCTACATCCTAGGTCCCTGCTCTTAGGCTCTATATCACAAATACATAACATATTTTGTGATAAGCAAATATTATTAATTATGAGGTATGATGATATACTCTATTCTATTTTTAAAAACTGTGGAGATTTGAGGCTAAAGAGATGGCACAGCAGTTAATAGCCCTGGCTGTTTTTGCACAGGACAATATGTAAACTCACAACTATCTCTAACTTGAGTTTCAGGATATCTGATATCCTGTTCTTCCCTTTACAGGCACCTGGCACACACATGATATATATCCATACATACAGGTAAAATACACACAAATATAGAATACATAAAATCCCTTTTAATTAAAAAAAAACTTTAGTTATTTTCTCTTAGGATGAAATGAGAATTCACAACAGAAAAAAAATTGTCAGTTAAAACAGAGTTACTAGCTGACTTGCTAGGACATGCCTATATTCCCAGAACTATGGGGGCTGAGACAAGAGGGTTGCCACAAATTCAAGGACAACCTGGCTACATAATGAGTGTACATAATGGGTTTCAACTTAACCTGGGCTGTAGTGGGAGACTGTCTCTCAAACAACAAGTTACAGTTACTAGTTTGCTTGTCAGGCTAAAGAGCAATAAAAACTGTCAAATGAATGTTACTCTACAGAATGGACTATATTCTCAGCTTCTGCCTAACCTGGGGGTTTCATTAAAGTGTGATGTTAAATGGATCTGGTCATCATGGATAGGTTAATATTGTAAGTTACAAAACACTTATTTCTTACCATATACAACATCTTACTTGAATTGAGACAAGAACTCCAAATTGTCTTTGGAACACATACTCCAAAACTTTTGAAATCTAGTCCAAAACAGACACTTACTTTTGTATTTTTATAACCCCCTGCAACGTTTAACATTTTAAAACATAACTGTTTCCGATTGACAATGGTTTGAGTTCCTTCTGAAGAAAGATAGGTGTATTTTGTCTACCAAAATGTACACATAAGATGGAGTGTGTGAGTACAGTTGGTCTCAGTGGTAAACACCTTTGTCTTTATCAGATTAGTCAAACAGTCAGTGTTATTTCATGGTTATTTGTTTCTTTTAAGTTTCTGTAGTGAAAAGGGTCAACTCAAAGAGTGAAACCCAAGAGGAAAACTAGAATGGTACATAATGAGTAGTTGTAGTTGAAAAGCCAAGCCCAAAGCACATCTCTCACTACTTACTACTTTTACACCTGTGCCATTTAGTGCTGTTGAACACAAAGTGCTTCCAAACATTGTCATTCCCAAAGACAAATGCTTAGTGCCCTGCTGGTTGATCATAAATGAATTACTCCATATTTTAGTGCATTTTGCTTTATTTTTCTCTTCCTTGCTATTCATGTTTTATCTTGACTATTCATTCAAAAATTAAATAAAATAGAAATACTTATAGCCATTTAACATTTCCCTTGTTCTCTCATTTAAATATGACAAAAATATTGCTAAGGAATTAATATAAAACCATCACATTAAAGCTTAAATGACCAATGAACTCATTGTTTTGAAATTCTTTTTAATTAATTCAGTTTTAAAATTTACTTTCCTTTTCATTTGTAGTTTAACATACAATGTTTTTAGTTTCATCATGGTATCTTTATACATATGTATCATTTTATGCTTTGTTCTAAATGGGTCCCTACCCTACTACCTGAATCTTTCCTATCTGTTTCCTTCCTTCCTTCAGTTAGTTTTTTTCTTCTGTTTGTTTTGAAAGTAATCCATTATCTCATTTCCCAACTCCATTAGAATTTCTTCTGCCCTTCACAAAATCCTCTTTCTGGCTTAATGACCTACAAACACACACATTTAAATGCACACAAAGATAAACATTTGATGGAAAGAATATAATTCCTAGAAAGGATTAGAGAGGTAGCTCAGTAATAGACCACGTTCCTAACATTCACCAGGCTATGAGCTGAACATTTACAACTATAGAAACAAAACAAAACAAATGAGACCAAAAGAAAGATAATGTTGAACATGAGAAAGATGAGAAACCTTGGAAAGAGCCGTCTAATTCTAGTAACTTGCTTTATTCTGTCTTTTTTTTTTTTAAATGGTGATTATAATTTTGGTTGAGTCAGTTTACAATAATTAAGTTCTACAATAACAAGAACAACTATACTTCACTTAATACAGTACAATTTCCAGTGTCATTTACTTTTTAAAATACTGATATTTGGCTCCATCGCCAGGCCTCTGCCAGAGTGCTAGGCCACTGCTATAGACCCACTATCCATGTGGGACCACCCTGAGTCCCCACCTGCCTGATCTTTAACCCCCATTGTCAGGCCTCTCCCAGAGGTGAGTCTGGAACCAGTTCTGGTCTAATCCCCCCAACACCCTTCCCTGGGAACTCCCTGGTTTACCCCTGAATCACACTCTCCCCTATATCCTTCCCCAGAGAGAGCAGTCCTAGTATTCTGATCCACAACCCACCCACACCCAGAAACTGCCCTCCCCCCACCCTGTGCCCTATTGAGCCTACTGCTCCACTGCTCTGGTTGAGCACTGGGCCAGAGAGCTGGTACAACAACCCCTTTGCCTCCTGGGAACTTGCTGAATTTGCTCTGAGCACACAAGACACATCTATCCATGTGGGACCACCATGATTCCATGCCTGCCTGAACTTTGACCCCCATTACTGGGTCCCTGCCAGAGGAGAGACCTCCTAGAGTGCTTGGCCCACCCAGAGATACAGACATCGAACTCCTGACCCACTTACGCCCACCTGGATAGTAGCATAGAGAGAAAGAAAAACTCCACCTGCACCCACTGGAAGAAGTGATGGGAAGACAGCAATACAAGAAGACACCCAACTATAGAAAGAAAAGCATGATACCACCAGAATCTAGGGACTCTACACCAACTAGAAGTGAACACACCAAAACAAATGAAGCAGAAGAGAACTACTTAAAAAATAACTTCATAAAAATAATAGAGGCCCTCAAAACAATATGAGAAAAATCTCTTAAAGAAATGGAAGAAAATCAAACAAAAAATTGGAAGAAATAGAAGAAAAGACCAAGCAAAAATGCAAGAAATGGACAAATCTCTTAAAGAAAGTAAGGAAAGCCAAGAAAAAACAATCAAACAGTTGAAGGAAACAATTAAACAGTTCAAGACTTGAAAACTGAAATAGAGACAATAAAGAAAACACAAACTGAGGGAATGTGGGAAATAGAAAAACTGGGCAAATGATTAGGAACTACAGATGCAAGCATAACCAACAGAATACAACAACAGAGGTTGAAGAGAGAATCTCAGGCGCTAAAGATAAACTGGAAGAAATAGATACATCGACCAAAGTAAATCTTAAGTCCGACAAATCCTAACACAAAACACCCAGGAAATGTGGGACATCGTGAAAAGCCAAACCTAAGAATAATAGGCATAGAAGAAGGCAAAGAAGCCCAGCTCAAGGTGCAGAAAATATATTCAACAAAAATCACTGAAGAAAAGTTTCCCAACCTGAAAAAGGACATGCTAATGAAAGTACAAGAAGCATGCCGAACACCAAATTGACCGTGTGAAAGAAAAAAAAGACCCCAGGAAATATAATAATCAAAACACTTAACATACAGAATAAAAAAAAGGCTATTAAGAGCAGCAAAGGGAAAATTCCAGGTAACATATAAAGGCAAACCTATCAATTACACCCGACTTCTCCATGGAAACTCTCAAGGCCAGAAGGTCCTAGATAGATGTTCTACAAGTACTGAGTCCACAGACGCCAACTCAGACTACTGTATCCAGCAAAACTCTCAATCATTATAGATGGAGAAAACAAGATATTCAATGACAAAGCCATATTTTCACAATATGTATCTACAAATCCAGCTCTACAGAAAGTTTTGGAAGAAAAACTCCAACCCAAGGAAGTTAACTCCACTCACAAAGACATAGGCAATAGATAATCCCACTTCACCAGAACACAAAGAACAAAAAAATGGCGAATATATTCACAGTACCACCGCCAACACAAATCTAAAACAAACAAGAATTAACAATTAATGGTCCTCACTTTCCCTCAATATTAATGGTCTGCCTGGCTTCCCTACAGGAAGGAGTTTCCTGAGGTGCAGTTGGGGCATTTGGAGATTGTTCATCAAGAGGTGATTCAACACATACAAGTGTTTGCTATTCAAGCCTGGTGACCCAAGTACTAGATGCAAAACCTTTGATGGTTGTGAAAGTTTGAAATGCCCCCCTTGAGTCCAGTCCATATGCTCACTATAATGGGGCCAACCACAGGTGAATAGATGCTTTACCAATTACCAGTCCCCAACGAAGAGTGACTCCCTCCATCCACAGCTAGATGTTATTTGTCTAGCCAACAGTCTTTTCAGCAGTCAGGTGTGGCTGATATAGAGGTACAGTACTTCCTCAGAGCCTGCTGCAACACAAAACTAGCTTCAGTGGCAGGCACAGTAAGCAAGAGTGTGTGGTGATCATCCCCTTTAACTCAAAGAGGAGTAACTAGTGAAAGCTATCCCTGTTGAGCCCTCCAGGATTGGGGAGATGTAGAACAGCCCCATAGCAGTGCCCTATGATTCAAGGACAGGATGAAATATAGAACATGACTACAGAATAAAGCAGGCTAAATGATGAAGCATCTTCTATCAACTTGGTTCTTTCGATACAATTGACTTATTTTTGTTCTATATTGGATTGTATTAACTCTTTAAATGTAACCTCTATGGTGCTGAATTACAAGACCAATTGATATTAGCTTGGAGTAGATAGTGGTACAATTTTATAGATCCTGATAGCCACCTGTAAAAAAAATATTTCAAAGGTAAAGTTGTGTGAAATATTTCTTTGGTCTATCATCATTACTTGATTTTGAACAAGCAGACAGGTATTCATCTTTCCCCACGAAAAGTCATCAAAGAGATAACTGGTGCAAAAACAGACAGAACTATAGACCAATGGAGTAAAGGACCCGAAAACAAACTCACATAGCTATAATTATCAGAGTTTGAGGTGTCAAACACATATATTGCAGCAAAGAAATCTCCTGTAAGACATGGTGGTAGAAAATAGGATACACACATCTGAAAGAATGAGGCTTTATCCCTACCCCTTAGCCTTTATAACAATCTATTTGAAATGGATCAAAAATATTAATACCTGCAAAATTAAAACTGCTAGAGAGAAAGATCAGGAAAGCATGGTATAGGGATAGGCAGAGGCATTCTGAAAATTATTCCAATAGCTCAGTAGATAACTGTTTGTAAATGTCAAATGTAATTTCAACTTAAAAGTCCTAACTAGAAAAGGAAAGACTTAGAGTAAAAACATACGCCACGGAATGAGGAATCATTTGCTACATACAAATGTAATAGGAAATTTAGAGCAAGAGACTTATAATTAAAATGTTAGGCAGCAAGGGGCAGTCAAGATCATGATTGGGAAAACCATAGAGAAAGCTGACCTGAGCTAGGGGTGCTCATGAACTATTCACTGACTAATGAGAAATGTCATCCTGTAAATATGTTTCTCATACTGGTTAATGAATAAAGCACTGTTGGCCAATAGGAAAGCAAGATAGGCGGGACTAGGAGACAAGGAGGATTTAAGGAAGTAATAAGGAGGAGTCAGCATGTAGAGACCGGGGAGAGCACAATGCCA